>NC_041028.1:8294506-9608078 GCF_900634625.1 Parambassis ranga | reverse complement strand
TTTGACAAATTATAACATTGTGGAATCTTTTAATTTAGGATTCAGTTTAACCATTACTATGTGACAGAGTTTATTTATTTATTTTCTCTGAAATATGGGCACCAGTCCCACAGTTCCCATTGTCAGCATCCAGCAGGATTTCTTAAATCTCAGTCCTCCTCACAGGGTTGGACAAGTGTCCTGGTGAGCCCTCTCAGTGCACACTGTCCCCCTATATGTAACAGATGTTACAGGGGCAACAGTTGGTATTGAAAGGGAGGGGCTTCAGGCCATCTGTCCAGGGTCAAGGTTTGAAAAGGGGTGGTAGGGATGGTGGCACGTTTGGGAAAATGGCAAGTATTTGGTTGAAAAGAGTGAATAGAGACCACATTGTATTCCTGCTGAATGTCTGCTTTTATTTCAGATAGAACTTGTGGAGGTTTTGAGTGAGAGATTTGGAATTCTAGAAAGTCTGTTTGTGTCACGGGAGAGCAGTTTTAGTGCTAAAGCGCCATCTTGTGGCTAAAGATATTACAACAAGGAAAGTGTATTATTTGACAGAACTTTATTATTTTTAAACAGCCATTACTTCAGACTTCTTAGCCAATAATATAAGTGGCACAGTGCACTCTTAAGATTTTTGTATAAATAAAAAAAACTATTTTTAAAATCATACAGAGTCCATCTGAGATTTAAGCCTCAGGAGAAAATGGTCAATGTCATCTCGAATCTCTGCCAACCTTTTGTGACAAACTTTTCTCTGAAAAAAAGACAAAAAAGCTGAACAACCACTAAACAAGTGCATTAAACAAAGTTTTCATTTTCTTGAGCTGCTATTTCCTTTGGACACTTACAACGTAGATCTTCAGCCTCTCTTTTTCCATGTTGTAAAATTCAGCCACAGTTAGCTCTGTGAAGTCCTTCTTCATGGTTAGGAATCCACAGTTAGGGGAGCGTTTTATATGTTCCAACCTGGTCAGGAGGATATTTTAAAGACATAATAGCTAAATGCTAAACACACACACACACACAAATAAAGGAAGTTGCCATGCTTTTCTCACCAGGGATCGTCATCTGGCTCCCAGCCCTCCAGTTCAATCAGACAGAAGAAACAGCAGGCCACATCAGGCTCATTCACACTGGGGCAATGGACAAACCCGGCCTTAGCCATCTGCAAAACCAAAACAACAGCAGCCATCATGTCTGCAGTATTTTTATACAGACTTCTACAACACAAAACTGAAAGATTCAGGAGCAGAGGATTGTCTGCTGTTTGACTCTTGGGGGGGGTTATGAGCTGGTAATATTGTACACAGTGTTGCTCACCAAGCAACATGTCAGCAGCTCATCTATCAAGAAGAGACTAGGGTGGGCAATAGGAAGGGTCTACGCACTGGACACTTGAAGAAACAGAATCTGACACCTGCTTAGGTGTAAATCACAAGATGTCACAGCCTTGGATAAAAAGGCTGGGGTATCATTTATGTGTAAACTAAGTTGGGAATGTTATATAACAAAGGACATTACTTTGATAAACTTTGTGTGCCATCATGGAAAGGCACATGTACAAGGACTTAATTACCAGTAACATAGGCATTCTGTTAAATAAAATATTTTATAATTCAAAGCTTTAGAAGAGTTTGTCATAGTAGTTAGTTACCTTTTCAGGTGTGCAGTTACAATCCTCTCTGAAAGGCCAGTCTTCAAAGCTGCGTTCACGTAAGTCATGACTATACATTTTGTCATATGAGTAAAATCTGGTGCTCAGTAAATTAACGTTCACCATGTCCTTAGCCCAGCGTGTATTTGATTTACAGTCTCAGTGCAGACATGTGCTCAAGGCCCACACTGCCACACACCTCCACACACACTTCCACAGGTGTTTGCAGGTGTGGTTGATTTCAACTCTGCTCAGGTCACAAGTGGGCGGGGCCATAATAGGGAAATGAGGTCACCAGAGTCCATTGAACAAGTGCAGCAAGTCTACAGATCCTGTGACTTGTCATGATGTGCTGTGATATTGTGTACACTTTGTGTTACTGACTCAAAGGGCAATAAAATAAGTGCTGTAGTAGCAGTTATTATTATTATGCAACTATCAATAGTATACTGTCATTCCATACTTCCATACTTCAACACACACCGCCTCTCCCGGACACTGGCATCAGGCACTGCACTGCAGAGAGATGGAAGTATAGTCCCCACAGAGGGCGGACATCACTACCCAGCACATTATCTTACATGTTTGTTCATTTCTTTTCAAGACTGAACACCTGTAACTTCTAAACTGTGGAACTGAGGACAGACTAGGTGCCACATTTACTCATTAGCCCACCTTGTGGTTCAAAGTTGTATTAGTGGTGAATGTGTTCTACTGCATCTTCTCAATAAAGCCTGCAGGACCAATATCCACTTCAGAAAATGTCAGTATTTTTTGCACATTTTTTTTAAATCAGTTAATTGTGTTATATGTTAATTGTCAAGATTGCTCCTCAGACCAATTAAGAAGTTTAATGAAAGCAAATAAAATCTGTGTATAATTAAACATGACTAAAGCCACAAAATGTTCAGTTTTCTTATTAAAAAAGGATATTACAGACTTCAGAGTTCTCTTTCCAGGTAAGAGTATTTGAGCAAAAGTAAATAGAGCCATATCATTAGAAAGATGATTGTAAAATATAATGGTTTGTGGTGTAACCTTAGCATGTTTATGACAGGAACAGTTCTGGTCTGCAGTGTGTCTGTAACGCTACCCCTCAGGCTCTTGAGTACTGAAATGTGCTTACAGCTGTAAACTGCTGTCCTTTTCCTCTTCTAACCTTCTAACCTGATCTTTCTGCAGACTGCCGGGGGGTGCTGAGACACACTGTGGCTGTTTATAGGGCTGAGAGTGTGTGGTTTTTATACTGTGAGCGTATCGCACTCTGAGAGGTGATGTCGCGTAAGGTCTTACTGAACGGTAAGAGTGAGTTGGACATCTAGTCATGTCACATTACAGTATGGCAGCTCCAAGTGGCCTGTGTGGTGGGTGGCTGCTCACTGCAGACAGTGCAGAATAGCATTTACTTCTGAATTTTTGCATGTCTGTGTTACTGTTGTCACTCAGCATTTTTCCATACATCGAACATTTTCCCTGTTTTTCTCTATTTCCTCCCAGGATAACTGCAAGTGTGAGGGCGACTGACATTTCAGAGTTCATTGGTTGCCTTTCAGATAGATTTGAGAATCCATTCCCTGTTCTGTACCACAAATCATCTCTTAGTGTTCATCTTCTCTCATTTTACTCTATTGACATTTGACTCATTTCTCTACAACAGTATTCAGCAGTCTGCCCTCTTCTTCTGACAAAACTGCCCTCACTTGTTAAGGTCTGCCAAGATTAGCTGCTGGAATCTCCTGTTCTGGCTTTGTTTTCACACAGGACTGAGAGCCCAGAGGGAGGGAGGAGATGTGATGTCGGGAGGTGTGACAGAGTCAATGTGTTTGCGTCTCTTCACTCCACATGTCCCTTACAGTGCCATCGCATGCTGCTGTTTGAATATGCTGCTCTTGGAATTTTTTTTTAATTAAAGAAAATTTAGTCATTTGTTTCCTTTCACCTGAAGAGCCCCGGCAGGTTTCATGCTGGAGGGGATTTAAAAGAGGAAATCCTGTTATAAAGAGCCAGGGTTGGAGATTGGAGTCAGTAAGAAAAGTAAGAGCACCAGGGGTAAAGGTGTAGCCAATGTGGAGCACAGGTAAGAAATCTACCTATTATTATTATTATTATCATGCTGCTGTTGTGTGTGTCTGTATGTGTACACACGTGTATATTAAAGTTACTGATCCTTATTCTTGTGTGAACTATACATGTATTCATAGAGCTTAGAACTGTCCTGACAGCTCCACCTGTCTTCTGCTGCTCCCATGTCCTGACTGAACCCCGCACAGCTGTTTCTGCAGGAATGAGTTTTAATGCATGCACCATCTAAATCTGTGTAAACCCGACGTGCTGTTGCTGCTGATGAAGGCAGGAGTGAGACTACATGTTGGTGCATGGATGGGGTTGACCCCTTTTTTCACTCTCAGCTAAGGAATGTCTGAGCTTTAGAAATAGACTCTGTTCTGAATAGAAGATGTGTAACAAATTGCTGTGTTGTAGAACACACTGCATAACAACATTAAATGTGTCAGCCCAGAGGAGAACGATATGAATGAATAGTAAAATGTTTCAACAAGAACCTATAATGTGTGAATGTGGCTGGAAAGAAAAGGCACCCTGTCCTCCGATGCATGGTGTAAAAATGTCAGGGGCATGTGAGAGTGTGACAGTCAACATCAACATTCTCTATCTCTGTAGGCAAGTGTGGATTCACAAGAGAGGCACATCCACCTGTGTACACATTTCCACACATCCTCACAAAACCCAACCCCCTCCTCTCTTTTTTTTCCAGGAAGGTATGACTGATCAAAAACATGTTGCCAACACAGCCAAATAACCATAAGCATAGCCAAACACGAAAAGAAGAGAGAAATGTTTCATAATCAGTCTGTAAAGTTTGGGAACATTCTTTATTTTGCTATTTATTTATATATTATATAGTTAAAGAACAAAGCACTACAGGAATACAGATGTTTTTTTATTGACAAACAGCTATGAGTGTATTATTTTGGTAGCTCTTACTCTGGAGAAGAATGCAAACATGGATTTTTTTTGGCAATGGAGACAATAGATTTTCTGTTTATCCTGGATAATTGATGGAAATACTTTTTGTTTCACACCGCCTGCAACAACTGTTCTCAACAAAACTCCACTTTATTTGTAACAATCAAAAGAAAGCATCCTGAATTATTTACATGTTTCCTGGAGAAAGAAAAAAAATGAATGCAAGAAACACTGCTGGCCACATATCCTGCACACATCCACACCTGATCAATAGTCTAAATTTAGTGAGATGATTATCCCTCACAGTTGCAAAGTGATATGCCTGTCAGACTTGCAGGCTCAGGCCAGTTCAAGGGGAATGCAGAAGTCCTTGTGTACATACAGAGCTGTACTTGTTTTTGTATTAACAGTAAAACTGTGTGCCTCAAAAACCTCAATATTTGGACCGTTTTCAGTTAATAAGCAGTGATTTATTATCTTTGTTGAAAGGGCAATGCTGCATTATGAGATACAGTTCAAGTATGCTGACGCCTGGTGCATGCCTGGCCAGCTCACCTCTGACCTTCATCGGCAGCCTCTAAATTCACCACCACAGTGCAAGGAGACACCCAAAGCATACAATGTATGACCAAATGCAGCCAGAACAGAAATCTCCTCCATTTTAACACACAAGCAAAATCTACAACAAAAAAAAGAAAAAGGGCAAACTAGCATTTCTGGAAAGTCACAAAGTGCCTGCAGGCCCAGGCTCATGAAATATGACCAGAATTTATGATCACCAGAAGTAGCTTTTTGACACTGTGTTTGAGCTGATGTAAGGAAGTGAGTTAATGCCTGTCTGGCAAATTTCAGCGAGTGTAGATTTACCGTGTGTTTCTCCTGCAGGAAAGAATGCGGAAGATGGATCTGAGCATTATTTGAATGGCTGAGTTTGATGTAGTCTCTTCCACAGGGCCGATATATCTCTCACAGGCTGTCGCTGCACATCAGATGAATAAATCCTTGTAAGTCTTTCATAGGCAGCAGTCATTCCTTTAGCATTTCACCTGCTGCGATTATACCGTGTGCTACATTCTGCTGATATAAAAAAACATTTTCAGTGAGGATAGTGGTCCCAGCAGCTTTGTCTACACAAGTCTGTGGAATAGATCAAAATAGCTTGAGTGAGGTATATCAGGGTATTTATGAATTCAGGCCATCCACACTGTAAGCTGTGCGTCTTCTGTCCATTCGGTTTTGTCAGTTGACATGAGTCTGGAAACATACCACATTCTCAGTTAGCATGGGATCATTTTCAGTTATGAAACTTATCCAGACTGCTGTCTAGTACCCCTATCAATCTTTGACAGAAGGAATTACACCGTGTAATAAAGTGATGACCAGCAGAGGGCAGCAAAGGTTTACTACTCACGATTTACTCTCTCAAGCAAGTTGTGCAACCTCACTTTAAAAATCAACTATTCAAAACATTTAATTTAAAACTACCATGGTTGAAGTGTCAGTCTATTTTTGTTATTGTGTTGTGTCTAATATTTCATAATTAGACCACTATGTCTTTATCATCATGATTTGTTTCAAGCTAGATATAAGCCCAAAAAAACCTGTTGGCCCTGGTTAACAAAAAATTCAAAACATTGAGCACTTTCTTTTCTGGCTTGGGATAACATCATAATAACCTCCTTAAAAATAACTAATTATAAATGCAGCATAATGAATAGGTAACACTTTAAAGACAATTAATTAAATGAAACAATTAAAAAACAAACAATTAAAAAATTATGTTGGATAATATAATATTATTTGTCTCCTAATGGCTTTTTGCTGATCCTGATGATGATTTTTGCACATATTTTTGACACATATTTGCAGAAATCATCTAGTCTCTGTCATGATGATCTACCTACAAATGCAGCATTGTTTTTCCAACTTATAGGTAAAATACTTCAAATGATCTGAAGAGATGTTTGTACGTGAATGACAAATGAAAAAAAAACTATATCCAATGATGCGCTCCCATCCAGAAGTGACAGAGATCAGTACACCTTCTCCAGAATAATGACCTTTAAAGTGATCTGATCCAGTGATCTGGTCTCTCTGCCTCCTCTACCTGTTTCTCTGATCTCCCCTCTGCTCACATACCTGTCCAATAAAGCCATCTGTCTTCTCCCTAGTGGCCTTCACCCCTGTCCCCTGTCCCCTCATTCCTCCTGCCTTGTCCTTCCTCTGTCTTCCTGCCTATGGATGATACAGGATCTCCATGCTCCGATTTCACCCTCTCATCATGACATCCATTAAAGTGGCGCTGGGCCCTGGGCCCCTGTTGGCCCGACAGCACATTAGCACTCGGACCATTGAACGCCAACAAGGACTGGCTCTGAATTATTGATACCAACACAACTAATGAGGAAACCCTATCTCTGCTCTTTTGCTGACACACACACACAAATGCTAAGGGAACGACTTGCACAAACAACAATATTGATAACTATTGTTCCAGTTGATAGTGTCCCATTTTCAAAAACATTCTCAGTGCTCAGTCCATTTCTGGCATAATGTGTGTTTGATCCAAGTATCCACAGACTCAGACCTCTTTTCTAATCTGTTTTCATTGCACTATAAGATGTTTGTTCCGTACATTTAAGTTAATTAGTCTCGTCATTTTTTTTGCTGTTGCATCTTTAGCAGCCTTTGTTAAGAGCTGCCATATGTTCCATAACACCAGCAGCTTTTATTCAGTGGATTTTACCCAGATGTATAATCTGAAAAAATTTGGGTGGGTGTTTGTTGCATTTAAGCCTCCTAGTGTTTACATACAGTGGCTTAAATGTGTGCAGTGGTGCTTCTGTGCAGCGAGGTTTTGGAGGTGTCAGCCTCCTTAGTATTCACTCCAGCACCCTGTGACTCACAGCCTCAGACTGAGAGCGTGAGAAGGGTGGTGGTGGTGGTGGAGGTGGGAGGGTAGAGATAGAAAAAGGAAAAAGGGGAAGAGAGAGAAAGACAAGAGGAGGAACCATGAACATCAGGCAGCATTTTCTGTAGCCCCGGGCTCACGTGTTTGTATCTGTGTGTTTGCAAGCATGCCCGCCCAAGGGGATTAATTTTTTGACAGCTTTGTTAAGCCTTCTCTTAAGCGCTGATCTTCTCAATAACATCGTGGCTGTGTGATTTTGAAAGCGTTTCTCTCTAGTCATCCTCTGATTTCGCTTCACGAGGCAGAGAGAGAGAGAGAAAGAGGGAGAGAGAGGCAGAGACTTGTGCTCGAACATGACTGCAGACACTGTTTGAGTGGCTCCTTGGTGTGTAGGAAGTGGACCATAAGAAGCTGGCTGTGAAGCTGTTCTTCAATTAGTGACTGCATTGCTATGGTCCACAGTTTTAATTCTCTGCAGTCCTGTGCCCAAATCTGTCTGCCTGCGTCTCTGTATTCCATCCTTCTGGTCGTCTCTGCTTGTCACTCCACGTCTCTTCATCCCTCTGTCAGTTTGTATTTAGCTTAATCTCTGCCCCTCCTTCTTCTGCTTCCTCCGCTCTGTCGCTTTCTATTTCATCTCTCCTTTTTTGCTTGCCAAACCCCCCCCCCCCCCCCCCCCCAACATTCCCAGTCTAAATTCCATCCAGTTGACGACAACATAGAGAGGTTGATAAAAATGTGTAACCTTGCTTGGGCAGGTTAGGAGATGAGGAGAAAAGGAGAGAAGGACAAAGCCACACAGATAAAAGGTTAATCCTCTAACAAGTCCACGTACACATGGAGTCAAAGGACAGAGAGGGGGAAGGGTAATAAACAGAAAATGCAATGAACAGATGTGACAATCAGGCTCACTTTAAGGGGGAGACGTGTGAGGAGATTGTTGCAAACAGAGAACCAGTAGTTGGGGAGACGGCATTTCCAGTCAAGCTCCGTCTTTCCTTCATGACTTCCACTCTGCATGATGACAAGTGTCTGCTGCTGTTTCCATTGGTCGAGCCTGCCACCAATCAGAGCAGAGGCATGTAAGGTGCCTTTAGGTTATACCCAACCCCAAAAACAAGAAGCAGAGAGAGAGTGGGAAAGAGAGTGTGTGTTTTACAGAGAGAGACCAAAGCAGACGCTGACTTTTACAGTGCATGAGGACCTTCCATTGAAATGATACAGTTAGGGGAAAACTGCTTGTCAGCTGTTTGTTGGAGACCACTGCATTTCCTCCTGGCTGCTGTGGAGAAGAAGATCTTGGCTCTATAGCCTGCCCCTGTGATTGGCTGTCACACTTTAGGCTCTCCCTCTCCCCCTGTCTCTCTCTCTCTCTCTCTCTCTCTCTGTCTGTCCTCAGGCTTACCTGAGCCACCACTGCAGAAACACCGGACCCCCTCCTCCAAACACATATACATACATACACGCTCACTCTCTCTCTCTCTCAGTCTCTCTCTCTCCCTCACACATACTCAGTTTTTCACCTGGAAAGAGCAGGCGCAAGAGACGGCATGTGCAGCAGCAGCAGCAGTCTCTCCTCACATCCAGTGCTGCCTCTCTGAGTTGCCTCTTTCTGGAGAGTGGAGAGGAACTCTGAAAAGAGATTTTGGAGCCATTGTCCCCTTGGCGAAAACAGGAGAGACGGGGGCAGTGAGGGGAACACTTGTCAACCCAGGGACACCAAAGGCAACAACACAATATGATTTTAGGTGAGTTGTCGCTTTTTGGTGCATGGGATTTTGGAGAGAGGTCGGTCATGTTGTATCACTAATCCCTACTTAAACTTGGACACCAGCAGCTCTTTATTAATAGTGTGCTCTGCTGGGTTTCCATTCCACACAAGACATCTGTCAGCACTGAAAGCTGGCATAACCTTTAAATCATGGTTAGTGCTTGTAATTACGATAATAGTGTGCCATTAATATGGCAGGTGTGAGTGATGACAGGGAAGGTCAAAGTGTTAGGAGCTGGACTGTATCATTATGGGCTGTTTGGTCACATGACCAGACCTTACCATTCTCATGTTCTGCTAGAAGAGGTGAAGAGGGTTACATCTCAACTTACTGATGAAGTGAGAAAAGATAATTTTACATAAATAGTCTGAATTTATCTGATTTCTTCTTCTTTCTTACACTAGTACCTTGTTTCTCCCAAATCTTCCTACAAATGGCATTCCAAAAGAGGATTCAGTCCTTATTATATACATTACTGCTCTGTTCTTAGTCAGCCAGTGCTTTCTTCTTTAGTATGCTGGTCTCATAGTGGCCATGTCTGAGAGAGGGGGGGATCTGAGTGGTCTACATAGTCAGCTTGTACATTCATACAGAGAACGGGGGCTCGCCACACAAGTCAAGTTATATGACCAAATACTGGCTGTGTGGCTCTGTGGGCAAGATAGGAAGAACTTGAGTGTAATTTAATAAGCATTGCAGTGTGCATCAGCTTCAGAAAGTGTTCTAGGGTATTCTAATTTGTGTGTTTGAGGCTAGTGTGTGTGGTTATTGTGTGTATGCGTGTGTGTGTTCTAAATGTGTGTGTTGCTATGTGCTCCGCCGGAGAGGCCACTTTGTTTTAACGCATGCCTGGACTGATTCAGGCGCAGCTCTGCTCCTCTGCTCTCCCGGCAGGCATGTTTTTCAAGCAGACATCTTTAATGATTATAGGGAGTCATGTAGTCTGAGGTGTGTTAGTTTGAAATGTGCATTGAAGACACCTGTAAGCTAAAGGCATGAAGCTTGTCAGTAAAGTTCACATCTAATGAGAAGTTCACACTTTCACTAAACACTCTGTAAAACTTGTTTTCCCTTTGTTGCATCACACACTGTGGGTTTTTGTTTGTTTGTCTTTTGTTACCTGTTCTATATTTCCAGTTTCTGCAGCTGGTCAAAACTAAAGAATCACCTGACTTGAGCCTCCTGGAACAAGTACTATCTTGATCAGCTTGCAGGTGGTAGCAGCTCACGTAAATGATATTTGTCAAGGACGTGTTAACACCAGCATTACCCTGCAACCACAGCCTCACTGTAACAAACAGGCAAACTCACCCAGTGGTTTGAGTTGAGAACAGTTATTACAGTGTGTATTTATTTTAACTCTTTAACTGTATGTAATAAAATGAGGAATGTAACGTCTGTTGTGCAGTACCATAAATTAGAACTTTGCAGCATCAGAGAATGCTGTCTGTGTTTATGGCAGATTTTTTTAGCAGCAGGCTGATTTGATGTTTAGACAATAATAACAAACCCATAAATACCAAATCTGTGTTTCTGTCATCGTACCTAATTGTTTTCTTTTCTTTCACTCCTCCTAAATGCTGACCTAGACTTCTTCTTATTGTGCTGTCACTCAGATTGGTATCTTCTATTATTTCTGTCTGAACATTAAGCTTTTCCTTCACCTAACATTCTCCTCTGTTTGCATGATGATGTGGCAACTGAGCGATTTGACATTTCTTGCTTGCCTCCTCAGAAAAGGGTAATGTCATTGTAATGACCTTAACAATTCTGGCGCTGGTTGATCACGACCCCCAATCAGCAAATTTCCTGATTCAGCTCGCCGATACAAATCTGCTGTGTAGTGATAACATATCTCTGATAAATTTCAATATATATACAGCGTTTTAAAATGAGGCTAAAGTGTCTCTGTGAGTATGTCTGTGTAAACTGCAAGCGTCACTAACTGTTTTGTGCATGGATATTAGCCTTCATCCATCCTTTGTTTAGTATGACCTTGAGCAAATAACCTTTACCAGTGCTGCTCTGTCCTTGGTGTTGTGTTTACGCTATGCTCACTAGCTTTGAAAGCATTCTGGAGTCTTGGCAGAGGTCTTTGGCCAATGTGATGGCGATGACAGTCCTCATATTGATAACAGTAATGGATGTTTGGTGGCGCTGTGCAGTGTACTCTATACAAACCTGCAGGCAGCCAGAATAGCTGTCTGCCTGACGGGCTCTGCACCAAGTTATGGAGTATGGGGCTGCTGCTGTTATGTGCTCTTGTATACGTGCATTTGGACAGAAAACACAGTAAAGCAGCAAGAGAACAATGGCGACCTAAAAGAGAACATGATCACCGGTCTCCTGTTGGTGTAGAGCCTCTCAATTGTCTGTTGTGTCACTGTGATCAGTCGCCATGTTGTCTAAAAAAACCCTCCTACGCTTTCTGCTCTTGGATGCCTGCAGGGAGCTCCTGGTATGGATTTCTGATAAAACCGTTGGTAACATTCTGTCACCCAAGATGTTGGATGATGACTAGCTGACAAGCAAATCCAAAATCCTCTTTTTGAGCTGCGTCTTTATGTTTTTTTAGGTGGTAAAGCTTCAGTCATGTCACAGTCAGTTCATGTTTGGATGTTGCTTTATGTCTTATCTGTCTTGTCCGCTAGAGTCAGAACTGACCTCCTGAGCTCAGGGCCATGCAGTCTATCTGTCTCTTTGTCTTTGTGTTTGTGTGCCCACTCTTGTCTCATCTGTCTTCATAAAGCCTGTCTCTCTGTTGACCTGTCTGCATACCTATAGCTCATTTGTTTCACTCAGGTCTCTCACCTGCTTGCACACACTCACCTGGTTAAAGAGCTTAAAGAGACACTAGAGAATATGTCTTCCCAATCAGTAGCCCCCCCCCCCCCATTTTCGGTATGACTGCATTGGTCCCTTTGTTTATGTCAAAGTGACATATTAATTATATTAATTATAACTGCTTATTGAGGGCATTTTGGTATGCATGGCACAGTTTGGCTTTAGGCTTCTTTGCATATTTGAGATATAACTGGAATGCTTTAGTTATGCTAAAATTTCTGCAGATACATTTTCAAGTCTTGTGCATTTTTTCTGGCCAAGGTGCAGTTAACAATACTGGTTTGCAAAATATATATAATGTATTTTCTTACCATGTGTATAGCTGTAACAGTACTGCTTGATGAGTAGCTCACTGCATTTGACCCGCTTTGCCTTTTAATAAGTCTTCTGTGTAGCAAGAGATGGATATTCCCCTGATTGTACTTACAGCAGGTCACATATCTCAGAAGTGACCTGGGATACCAGAGTAATGCGGCACCTATCTGAAGGGAGACTGCATTATGAGTGTGTTAAGGACAGTGTGGGGCTACAGTACTTTATGAATAAGTGGCACAAGTGGCAGCTCTCTTTCTCTTCTTTCTCTGGCTCATTTGTGGAGATCCCTCCTCAGTCAAAAAGCCACTATAACAGGTCTTTTCCTTTTCTTCATCTCTCCCCTTTGCTCTTCTCTACTGCTCCATTTGTTTATGCTGGAGTGACTATGTGTCAGCAGGCTGTCAATACTGTCTGTAAGAGACTCTAATGAATAGGCCTGTTATTGGACTGGTGGGAAAGCAAGCCTTTGTGTCTGTGTGAGTACATCAGTGTGTTTGTGGCCCATCAGTGTGTGTAGCACTGCAGAGCAAAGGGAGGTGGAGGTGGCTGCTCTACTGACTCCCACTGCTCCACTGGCCTCTCTGCAGTGCCCTCTGTCAAAGACCATTCATTAGCATTAGAATGATGCAAGGGCATGTGTAGTTTATTTATTTATTTCCAAATAGATTATTTTAGATACTTTGTTTTACTCAAACACTGAATAGATATGCCATGCAGTTTTATTTTAGCACATCTTGTATAAAATGTGCTGTTTATCCTACACACACCAGGGCTAACACCTGCCCCCACCAAAAGCCTGCTACTGCTGCTGCTGCTGCTCTGTGAAGCACAAAAATGCACCTGTGCGTGATTATGGTGTCACATTAGTGCATTCACCAAGGCAGGCGGGCTGACTACTTACTGGGGGATCCTGGGGCTACAAGACACCTGGGATTTGAAGCCTAGAAGATGTTCTGTATGCTTCAACAGGCAGTCTGATCACAAAGTGGAAAGAGGCACAGATGATTCTTCATGCTGCAACCTTCTAGTGTTTGCATACTGCTTCCTTCATGTTTTTGTCATCTACTTTCTTGATGTCTTTATCTTCTTTTTCTTTTTATCTTAGTGATGTCTTGTCAAATGCCCCTGTTTATGAATTTTGGCATGACACAACACAGGTGTGCCCTTTTGCCAATACTGGTATTGAATTACCTTAATACCAAAAACTTTTAAAAGAAGTCACTTTCAAAAGTTTCCCATTGTTTTAAAATTGCATTTTAATGGTTTAAAATGAGACTCAATCAACACATTTAAAGCTATTGTCTTTTCTTTGCCAATCACACTTATAAAAAGTAAAAAATGAAGCTGTTTTATTGATAAACTAATGTGATAATTCCACATCAGGGTTAGAAGATGCAAGAATAACAATTTCCCAGACAGCAGCCAAGCGTAAAAAGGTTGAGCAAAGCTAACGTTTGGCGGCGATAGATGTTGCATTAATCATGCCTGCTCTATTTCTGTGTGCTCACAAGAGGAGAAGAAGAGGAGGGGGGAGATAAAGAGAAAGAGGAAGGCACGAAGATAAAATGGAGTGAAAAGTGGACTCATGAAAGAGAATTAGCTTCATCCAGCTCTGGGGAGAAAGAGGAAATTCCTCCGAGTGCTGTTGAGATAGGGTTTCACACAAAGACCAAAAGAGAAATCAATTCTCCTTGAATTGCAGCAAGGTCAATTCATAGGGACATGGCTAGTGAGGAGGAAGCTAAAGGGGAGGAGAGGGAAGTCTATGAAGCAAGCACAGAATGGAAGAGCATGACTGAAGGAATGGTGTAGGAGGACAGAGACTTAAGGGGTGAGAGAAGAAATAAAGGAGCAAACAGTGAGATGAGAGATTTTCTTTTTTTTTGGTCACAGCGATGGCTCCGGGGAGAAATCTATGATGTCTTCCAATGGCATGCAGCTGCAGTATCTCTGTTTAATCTGACTCATGCAATGAGGAAATGTGAGCAGTAAATCTGACACATTATTGGTAATGTCATACAGCTCTGCCTGAACTTATAACCACAAGGACATCTCAGTATGTGTCCTCACCCAGTCAAACACTTTACTATGACTAACTGCAGCCGCAATGAATGAATAAACAAATGAATAAATGCCACTAGCTTTTGCTGTAAGCCTAAAGTTACCTTTTAATCCTTAATGTTACATGAACCAATTAAAATAGCCTAAACCTCCACACCTAACACCTTCCAAATAAATCTCTTCCAATGTGTCCTGATGGTGTATACTGGTTGATTAGGTCTGGTGATAAAAACAGTGGCAGTAGACTGAGCTCAGACCTGCCCTCTGTGGCATCTTGCCAATTGACAGCTACTGTGGCTACAGCTAGCAGAAGGATTCTTTGGAATAGTTTTAGCTCAGTCTTGGATGAGAGCCGGGGAAGCCTCTCTAGCAGGTAGTTATGGGATTCGCGTGGTGCAGGACTTAATGGACGCGTCTGGTATGCACACCTGTCTCTAAACAAGTTCTCCACTGAACAAGCACAGAAAGCCCTACCCACCAGATAGAAAGAGAAAAAGAGGGGGGAGGAGGGAGGGAGAGAGAGAGAGAGAGAGAGAGAGAGAGAAAGGAGAAGGGGCTCTGCCAGGACCTGCACCACAGCTCCCTGCCATTGCCTGGGGGAGGAGAGAGGGAGGATTGGGAGGGTGAGGTGCCAGAGATGTGGATTAGAAGGCTATAAGGGACACCAGGGTAAATAGGTAACTGAGGTCAATCACTTATGTTTCTAGGTTTATTTTGTTGGTGGTTTTAGCCACATGCTTCTGAAAGGCACACAGCAGTAGTGGGTGGAATTCTAGACTGAATTTTCAATGTCTCACTGTCAGTAATGCACTGGAAGTCTCTAATATGGGATGCATGGATGATCATATGTTCTACACAGCTCCTAAATAACACTCAGACAGTGGCGGTTAATGTGGTTCAAAAGAGCACCGATGAAATGAAACAAATGGGAGGCAGAGAGGAGGAAGGAAACAAGCATTTCCATAAAATTAGCATAGTCAGGATTGGCCCGATGAGACAGGACTAACAGCGTAAACATAAGACACTTCACTTTGCATTCTTCACATCTGAATAATGTTGGTTAATGGTTGAGCTTGCTTTATTAATTAAGTGTCAGGGGTTTGACAGCGTGTCAGAGAACAACAGCCCAAACCTACAGTAACAGCAGTGTTTCTGCCCCCATCCTAAATCTTCTCATTTGTGCCTGTGATAGCTTGTGTAAATGTGAGAGATTGTATTTACAGTAACACCGAAGATGAGTTTTTGTCTCTGCTGGGCCAATAATCACCAGCCAGCCACTGCCACAAATCTTCATTAGAGGATTAGCCTGCAAGGAGACAGCTTGTGTTCTTTTGCTTTTATTGGTGGCCCTGCATCCACTGCACTCAGCATGGCTTTCTCCACATCCCTGTCTCCTCTGCTTTAACTTGTGACGAAGGCTTCAGCTCACCTGAGAATCACACACACTCACAAACACAGATGACCTACACACACTCTTTGTAGCATTTCATTTGTCTCAGTCTCCCCTGTCTGTCCCTGTCTTCATCCCACGTATGCTCTAACCCATATGTATATGTAATATTCACACATGCTGTCAGCTTGTTCCCTTGAGGTGCATCAGCTGCCCGGTGGGCACTCATACTCAAGACAGAACAAATTAAGGTCACAGCAGGGAGAGCCAAGCCAGCAAAGGACAACACGATCTGCCAGCGTGTCTGTGCATGCATGTGTGTGTCTGTGTGTGTGTGAGTATATTTTTTTTGTCTCCTCCGACCTCTAAACAGTGGCATGACTCCAGAGAGAGCCGTTGTCAAATGGCTGCTGTTCCATTCAAAGGACGCTGACCCTCATTGCACCATTTTGCAGGATAAAAGGTGCCATCCCCCCCACCTTAGAATTTGGGCTAGAAAACAGAATGTTTCTGTGAAGGCACTTTGATATTACCTGATCAGGACCAGATTAAATTCCCCCCTGTGTCTTGAACTGTCTCATTCATGCCTGTTAGTTTTCCTGGTGTCTGCAAAGAGAATATTTGAATTTAAAAAAAGCAAAACACTTAAAAGCAGATGTTGTTTTAGCATCTGCTAAAATTTGAAAAATTAATCTTCTATATTGCCTTGATTGTGCAGGTAGAAATTACCAACCCAGAACACCGTAGACCAAGATGAAGTGTAACATGCCTTAAAGAATATAAGCATCACCAGAAAATCCAAACAACTCCAAATTAACATTTTCTAAAAAAAAATGTTCTTGTTCTTGTACGCTTGTACATCCAGTTAAGTGTTCATATCTCTCATAGCAGTAAAAATATCCCTCATCAAGATAACACATGCCTCCGTTGTTGGTGTTTTGATGTTCTCTATATGTTTATTATTAGTATACCATATTTTTTCATTAGTAAAAAATATTAGCATTTTATTAAAGATAAAATAAGCTAAATTTATCTGGTATTTTTCTCACTCTTTGCTGTGGTAATGTCTCCTGTAATGGAGCATCTCTAAACTCAGTTTGTTTGTGTGTTTCTCCTGCTGACCTTGTGAAGGTCGAAGAAGCTTTTACAGTATTTCATCACATGTTGATCACTGCAACTCATTCAGAAGTAGGTCAAAAAAATCAATGCCATGCCACGTTCGAAGTGCCGTTGCACAGCCTCCACCATTTTCTAGAACCCATATCACATAACCCATGTCCCATCCTCTTTTTACCAGTTAGTCAGTTTTAGTGTTGATTTTACTGATTACTTTGAAAGCATTTCATGGCCTGGTGTCCCTGTATACTACTGGTTTGCTGCAGGCATATAAGCATCCTCGGTAGGGTTCTTGTGGCTGTCCCTACAACTCGGGTCAGGAGCACACAGATCCTGGTGGGTCCAAGAGTTCCAGAAGGCTCGTCTCTGTCAGTCCAAGCTTTAGACCTCCCCTCAAGGGCAGTATCGTATTCTGCCTGACTGTGCGCGCCTGTGTAATCCATAGCTGCAGGGAGGGTGACCTTCACAGCAGGCAGCCTAACAGCAGGCTGCAACGCATGCACTCAGTGAAGAGGACAAGCTGGACAAAAAGGGTGCTGGGGGCAGGACATCGCAGTTCTTAGATAATTACCCCTGCTGCACATGTGCTTGCTCACAGTGCAGCTGATAAGATGAATGTTAATGTGTAATTTAATGAAAAGACAGAATTGAAAGAAATGTGTCCTCATCCATTCACTGTTCAAGCCACTTACTGCAGTCACCTCTGCATCACAGGCAAAATGCTATTTATCACTTCAGATTAGCTATATGCCGTCTGTGCACTGTGCTGTTGGAGCAAAGGTGAAGCCAGAGCCAGAAAAAGTTATTGACAGTTATGTGAGGAGATGACGCAGCCAAATAAGTCTGTGCTCATGAATGATGCATGTCCCCACTGGCCCTGATGGAGAAAGAGAGTGAGGCTGGATGACAGCTGGGGTGCTGTGTGTGCATGGTGCAGAACAAGGTGAGACTCTTTATGGTTCAGCCCGCCCATGCCCCCCCTCTTTGCCTTCTAACATTCTATTATTTTACAAATATTCACAAAATCATGAGTTCTCAGTGGAACAGTTATTCTTTACACTCTCCCCTCAATAGCCACATTGACCTTAACCATAGTGTTGCTCCAGTGCTCTGTCTCTCTCTTTCTGTCTCCCTCTTTTTCTGTGCCTTTCCTCCATTCTCTTCTCCCCTTGCTCCATCATCCTTCCGAGCCCCCCCTGCATTGCTCCTCCTCTCCTTTAGAGTCTCCCTCTCACTGAGCCCCTGTATTTTCGTCAGTAACAATCACTGTATTTTCCATCTCACTGCCCTGCACTGCCGCAGTCTGAGACTCTGATAGCAGAATGGAGAGAGATGAGAGTAAATGGGGGGTGGGAGGTGTGCAGCACGCAGGACACAAACAGGAAAGGCTACATAATGGTTTGTTGTCGTCGTCACTGTAGCGTCACATCTGTCTGTCCCTTTGGCTGTAGCTAGCACACGCAGCTCCATCTGCCTCCCTGGTCTCAGCAGACTCACACACACGTTCATAATGACATGTGTAAGAATGCAGAATGCATTCTTACACATGGAAATGATAATGGGTGCCACACCACTTTTAGAAAAAGAATAAGGAATAAGAAGTAATACATTTTAGCTAGGATGACCAAATCGTTCCTCTGAAGGTAGTTAAAATTAAGAATCCCTCCAAATAGTACATTTGCAGCCTTTGATACTCACATGACATTTCATCACAGGACACATTTTCAATAGAAGCCACTAGGCATCAACTTGGGTTCAAATGAAGACAGTTGTTTCCTGTGGCTGCTGTGTTATTGCAGCTGATGCTCTTTGTCATCTTCTTTAGACAAATCCATCAACACACACACACATACACTGTACATATGTCAGCATTGGCCTCAGGGTCTGCATCAATATTCATTGAATCTGAAACTCTGGCTTGTCCTGTTTGCTTGGTTCAAGACAGACCAGAAAGGGTATTACTTGGAGGATAATTGCCGGTGATAAACTACCTCTTCAGGCGTGGCTACATTGATTTAGACATAGTGTTTGTGTAAGGGAATGTAACAGTGATAGATCTCAACACTTTACAAACAGACTCTGCAAGCATTTGAATAAAACATTGTGCATAGGAACGACATCATTGGGGAAAGCCATTAACTCTCAGATTAGTAGCAAGTGGCTAATGGAGTCAGTCAGTGTGTAAAGCTGTGCAGCCCTCCAACACTCAAACAAACACATCAATCTGAGTAACAGTGTGTGTCAACATGCTTCATGATTACCATGCTAATCCCAGAGCAACACACTGGAGACCAAAGGAGATCATTACAATCAGACAAGTCAAATTTCATTTTCATACACACGTTATTTTACAGGCCATGGGTGAAACGGTTTAAGACAATTAGAGGCACACATACGCAGAAACAAATAATACATCTCAGCAGTTGCTATTCACGCACCCATTTTATAGCACTTCAGCAGTAATGTCATGTAAATGTGTTGAGAGTGTTAGAGATTATACGGTGTGGAGCAGGGAGTACCTGGGGGGTAGCAGAGGACTGTAGCGTATGTGAGTGAACTGGTGTGTTTGCATGTTCGCTGGGTGCATCGAGATTTTTATTTATAGCCCCAAATCAAGTCTATTTATTATCAAATGACAATTAAAAATTATAGCAACATGTCTATCAGACCAGTAAAAACATGTCTTGTCAAGAGCATGGCCATTACTCGAAGGAGGATGGGGCAGCGCTCATGAATTCTTCTTGTATAAGATATTGACTCGATATTGATCCAGTTTTGTAGCCAAAGTACAACTAAACTATCAGTGGAATGTGAGGTTAAAAGGTTTACGTGGCTCTCATAAATTAAATATTACTGGACATGCTTAAATATTCATAAAGATACAAAAACAACAAAAAACAGTAAAATAAAACGGAAATATTAAATGGGAGGAACTCTGTTTCCATTATTTACACATACATTGTTCCAGTTTAAATCCAATGAATTCTGACACATTGTCAGGCTTTATCATACAACAGCTGTATGTGGGCAGTTGCTGCAACACTTTTCATTTTCTAATTTTAGGGCACGCTGAAGCAATTTATAGCATTTAATGAGTCAGGTTTTTTACATGGCATGTTGACAATCGAGTTGCAGTGCTGTGCAGATTCTGCATACCCATGTGTGCTTGACGTCTTTCATTGTCACCTGGCCTCCTTGGGACAGAAATGTGCTGGCATTGCACATGCTAGTCTCACACATACACACTCACTCACCATGGTACCATTGGGCTGTCTTCCAATATTAATACACAAAGCTGATGATGCTGTGGGACTGCATGCATGTCACACTGCCACAGCAGAGCAAAGAGAGGAAGAAGGGGAGGGGGTGTTAATTTCAGATGCATGGCATGTGGAGTTAGGATAACCATCTTTTCTGCAGCTCCTCTCCATCACATGGTTTGTTCACTTGCCATTTACTGCAGAGAAGGAGAGGAACTGTGGAAGAGAATAGCAAGAGCAATGGAGGAAGGGGTGGAGGAAGGGGTGGAGGAGGTGCTCGGTGATGCGGGGGATGAGGGAGTAGATGTGAAGGAGTTGAAAATGCAAGTACAAGAATAAATGGAGAGAAAGAATAAAGCAAAAATATTCTGTATGCAGAGAAGAGAGGACATGGGCTAAGACACACACGTCATGCCCCTACAGTGCACAACAACAAAAATCACCATAAAATCAATGCAACATGATTTTATTATGTAAATGTGTCATACAGGCAGAGCTTCTCTTATGAAACACTGTTACTGCCTTGATACGTGTCATGGGCTATGACTGTAGCTTTAAAACACACTTATTCAATCAGACTATTCCCAGCTCTCTGCATGGGGTCACAACCAAACCAAACTGAGATGCACAGAAATGAAGCTGAATCCCAATCCTCCCTTTGCCTCTGCTTCCCCATTTTAAATCCTAATTCCTCCCCCCTTATCTGTCTTCAACCCCCACTTCCACCACAGTCTCTCCCTCTCTCTCTCTCCGTGTCTCTCTGGCTGGCTCTACGTCCAGTATATGGAGCAATTACAGAGATGATATCCACTGTCAGTCAGCAGCTCACAGATGAAGCCGGGCCTCTTTAACATGCTAATGGAACGCCAGATTCAATCAGGGCTTTGTATGGCAGAGGGGAGGGCAGCACTGCTCATTAAAAAATAAATCATAATAACAATGAGGCCTAGCCTGCAAAGGCAAGCAGCACCTAAGCCTTAGCGTTGAACTCTCTCTCTCTTTTTTCTTCTCGGCTCTCTCAAAAAACTCAGCTGCCCCTCTTTTTTCAACCCCCCCTCCCCTTATTTAGACTGACTACGTCACTGAATGGCAGTAGTGGATGGCATGGAGACGGGTGTGAGAGAGGAGGAGGTAGAGGACAGGCATAGAGCGTGAGGGTGCACAGACTCCCTGAATCATCAGATAAACAAAAGACTATGTCAAGTCAGCACTCTGCCTAATCAAAGTTCGTCAGTCTTTCTGTCTCTACTTACTGTCCAATGAAGGCTCTAAACACACAATAATCCACTTTTGTATGCACTGCATGGTTACACCAATAAGTCTGTAAACACCTAATAAGAGTTAGGAGATCATGACAGGAGAATTTATTTTCCCATAATGGAACTTAACTACCAGACCCTCCAGCTTTGAACACTCTCAGCGTCTCTCAAACTCCCAGCTTTAGAAATATTTAGGCGTTATCCTTTTCCAAACACTAAACAAGATAACCCTAACTTCTTAGACTCCCTTCAGAGCTACACATATGTTTTCACAAGCTGAGTACTCCCTCTTCCTAATTTTGATGCACACATTCTGTGGAGTTGCTTTTTAGTGATAATACGAATCTCCATTTGCAAACCAGTGTTACATCACCAGGTGTTCCTGCTGCCTTGTTGTAGGCTATGCTTTGAATGAGCACACCTACAGTAAGGTGCCCTTAAATGTCACAGAGAACAGAGGAAACGGAGGTCAGAACATTTGCTTCAGCTGTGTTCCTCTTCACACAGCTCTGATGTAATTCAGCTGTCACTTTTAACAAGCATATTGCACCACGTTCAGCGTCTGATAGCATTACTACTCTCATTACTATGCTCCTTTGGATAGCTTTTCAAAAGGCAAGCACTCCTTTCATCCGTGGTGCACTTTGTTTAAGATCTCTTCATGGAGGTGTGATTCATGGATGCTCAGTTCCTCTTTATTCATCAAGCATCAATACTTGAGAAGGTAAGTTTGTGTGTGCAAGCATGTGGTTCTTGTGTCAATAGATCCAAGATTTATTACAGCCAAGATCCACCAGAGCTTGCTGAATAATGTATCACCTGCTATCATGGAAAAATATGCTGAATATGCCTCAGCTGAATGTAAAGGTGTGAGAGGTGGGATGAAAAAGCCTGAAGCTTGCTCTCAACTTTGCTTCTATGTGTGAGACAACAGAAAGGAAACACTGCACTCTACGTTTGACAAATGAGCTCAGGTCTAGTTCAAGGATGCTTCCTTCCTTCATATAATGAGCTATGCCAGGGGAATTAGAGACCACAGAGGGACTTTTTGTGTGTGTGTTCAAAAACAGAAATAAAAATATGTCAGCAAACACATTCAGCTCAGCGTTTTCAAATCTCACATCTTGTTTTAATCTTTAAAAGTGCTTGATAACTTGCTCTCTGAGCGTGCACACCTCAGGTGATGGATGCTGATTTAAACAAAAGTGTCATCTGTGGTCACACCAATGACAAGTGACATTACAGAGGAGACCTTCCAGCACTTAAAAAGATTGGGCTGTGGTAGAAATGCCCTGGGATGGACAGAGAGCAGCGTGTTAGAGGACATGCTTGTTGTTAGGGTACTCCATATTCATAGACGATACACTGCAGGGCTTAAATGAAAGCAGTGGTTTGTCAACCACATAAAGTCTCCTCCCCCTCTTTATTAGGCTGATAGCATTTTGCCCTCCACCCTCCTTCGGGAATAGGAGTCAATGAAATGGACTGGCAAACACTGGCAGGGGCACGTTATAGTCAGTGTTCTTCAAACAATAAGGCTGTATATTTTTCAGTTCCTAACATTTGCATTTTCTGACCCATCTTGCCTCCTCCTCTTCCTCCTCCTCCTCCTCTTCTCCTCAGGCTGGGGGTCTAATCTGAGAAACAATCTGGTGTCTTTGTTGCTCTTCTCCGAAGTGTATATGGGTTTATCCACCTGTTTGTGGTTGAGTGATAGAATTTCATACCTGAGGGCGCTGGTCTGTGGGAGGTGCATGGGAATAAAGTCACTGGCTATTGTTCCACCTGGGTGTGTGACCACAGCCTTGAATAAAGGAGGTGGGGGAGGAGATGGGGGAGAAAAGAAGGAGTATACGTGGGGGCTGGGTGGCAGGAAAAGATATGGGAACAGATTTGAGCAGGCTGCCTGGAGGAAAAACAACAGACAGCAGCGGCCAGGTGGGGAGAGAAGGTTACATGTCCTGGTGTTCTGCTCTCTCAGACGAAGAATGTCACCTTGTCCTCCTTCCTTCTGCCTCTCTCTTTTTTCTGGTTGTGTATCTCCTCATACTCCTGCTCACATTGCAGTGCACCACTGTAGACACTATGTATTCTCTCTCCTTTCTGCATAAGCTGCTGGTGCAGTGGATTACTGTCTCTCAACAGACAAAACAAAGTAATGCCTTGCTTCCTCCTTCATAGCATTCCAGCAGTCCATCCATCACTGACTCAGACAGTGCCTACAGCGAGTGATATTCAGGCACATCTCTTATGGACAGAGACTGCGATCGTCTTACCAACCTGACTGGCTTTTGGCCGGGGGAGGAGGAATGTTACATTACAAAAGGAAAATACATAAAAAGATAGAAACCTGAGAAAGACATGAGCAGACAGAAGGGAATTTAACAGAGGACAGGGGAGGAATGTAGAAGCTGCTGTGAAGGTGCTGGTCTGTTTTGCTTTCAGTGTAATCATTATTAACTTGCTGTCCCCAAAGCCTCTGAAATGGCTGGGCTCTATGTTTTTATGTGTTTGTTTCACCCCAGTGCTCTCTAGCAGAGTTTACAGACAAGCCTTTATATTGCCGAACACTTGTTGCTTCTTGGCTTTGAAAAGGTCACTTACTTCTTCACATGGAATGCTAGATTATATAGACGGCTTAAATTCACATTAACTGCAAATTATTTAATGGTGACTTTAGTTCTGTACTCCTTTAAGAATCCATTAGCAAACTAAGGTTATATAAAATATTGTTGCCTTTGTGGGTCAGCGTTTGTGCTAACAAATTAGGAAGCTATTGTAAGCTGATGGCCTGACAAGGCTGACCACACAGGTGTGTGTGTGTGTGTGTGTGCGCGCGCTCAAATGTGTGTGTTTGTTTCACACTGACCGTCTCTCTGTGTGAACACTGTAGCTTCGCTGTCTGACTTGTCTCTGGATTGTGCCTGTGTTGAGCTGCACAGTGCTGTTCTCTCTGTGTTCTCATCATCTCTGCCTGTCCCCTCCCATTAACCCTGACAGCTATTTGTCTGTCATGATTGACCTCAAAACAGCACAAACACTCACTGTCAACCACCACACGAACACACATACACACACATTGCTGAGCCTTGCACTGCAAAATCATTTTGTGCCTGGGCTATAGTTGGTGCTATGGAGATAAACATCAGGTTGGAATGCTCAGTAATGAGTCAGAGGCCAATTCAGACATATTTCCATTAAGTCTATTAATCCTGTGCTGAATGGGCTTGTGCTAGTTGTAACATGAAGCCCAGCGTACGGCTACTCCACCAACACATCATCATTATCACTGTTGTCATTGATTTAAGGTGGAACACGGGCACAAACCATACATCGATCACATTGGGAGTAATAGAGAAATATAATTTTACCAGCACACCTTAAATGCTTTCAAATGGAAAGATACAACATATCCAGCCTTAAAGGGAGCAGATTTAGTTTTGTACAGCTGATCAAAACATATCTAAAGTATCTAAGGAATCAGGAAGAGCCTCCACCAGAGAGATCAGCCCATTAAATCTGTGTGTGCATGTTAGTGCGCGAGTGGCCTTTTGTGTTTGTTCATTCCGCCAGCACACAATCCCTCACCCCGCAAGTAACAAAAGCCAACAGCCTCCAAAAGTTCATTTGCTGGCCGACAAGGAGCCAGCAGGAGATTTATCTGAAGGATTAAAGGGGTGTGCATCTGCTTCTGTGGCTAAAGCACGTGCTCTGGTCCTTGTGTATATGCATGTGTGTGCGTGCGCGTATTCCAGACAGTTTTGGAGTTATGGTCCGTCAGCCAATAATAGGTAAGCAGGGGCATCAAAGACAGGTTGTTCTCACCTCATTCCATCCCATTATCTTTGCATTACACCTCATCCCTTAGAGCCAATCTTTCTGCTCTCCATCTTTCTTGGAATCCCCAGTCAGCTCCTCTGTGTCTACCAAAGAGACAGACTGGCAATTAAATCCTCCCAACCTTGATTCAGCTACTTAAGAGAGATCAAGGTAGGATCTTTTGGGGGGCTTTTTAAGGCCTGCCAGTGTCATATTATCTCACTAGGGTGTCATTAGCTCCCTATCCAGTCTGTCATTAAACACAATGTTGCCCTTTGGGAGGTGGAGCATTTACTTTGTCTTATATGAAGCATATTTAATGCATATGTTAGAAATCTTTTGAAACAACCCCTTTTAGCTGTGTGTGTGTGTGTGTGTGTGTGTGTGTGTGTTTTTCTATTGTCACAGAACAATTTAAACTATGCTAAGCTGTTTTAACTTTGTGTGACCTTCATGTTGTTGCCATTTATTTATTCCAGCCACTTAGCATAATACCTACCATACATGCTGCAGCCTGTACTTTATCTGTATTTTACAGTACAATAAAATAGCAAAATAGCTGTTCTCTAAATTGGTAGGTTGTGTAAAATCTGAAAGATCTACAATTAGAAGAGAAAGTTTAACCCCCTACCTACAGACTCAGGAATGTGCACAAACACTGTGCAGTTAGGCTGCACTGATGTTAGCAAAAATATTCAGAGCATTTTTAACACCATTTAGATTACATTGCTGACCTTGCACTTTGTGTTGTGATTGTGTGTGTGAGTGCTCTCATACTTGAACAGCTACTGCATTTCAACATTTCTCACCTCCCTTTATACACCGTTTTACACCAGCTAAACACTCATCCTGTCAAAAAGATAAACACATACCTTACATGCTACACAAATGCAAACAGCTAGGCTATCTAGCTCTCATTTGTGGCACTGAAACAAGTTTTAGCTTCTCCCGTTTCACCTGCATAATCCAAACTATTAAACCGTAGCATAACACCAGCAGTTCCAGGCAGCAAATCAAACAGATCTTTATCTCTACATACCTTGTATGCATGCATTAACCTTCATAGGAAACTGGAAATTAGCATACCATGATTAGAAAAGATTGGAAAGATAACGTTTGGGAGGAGGTTGTATTTTTTTTTTCATAATATTTTTTTAGGAACTAAATAAAACAAGTTACTGCTTTGAGAATTACAGAGGGGCCAGCAGCACACTCTTGTGGTGACTGGCAGTCAAGCATGCTCTTGTTTTGCATTGTTTTACATTCCTGGCATACGAAACTTTATCGTGTGACTTGCAGCAATCTGCAGGCCTTGGTGCACCCAGTGCTTCCTCTGATGAGCCACATCACTACCTGTGAGTCAGACACAGTGAGTCCATAATTCATTCGTAGCAGAGGCAGAGGCAGTTATCTGGAGGAAGGATGCTGCTGCCACAGCTGTCTGTGAAGAGAGCATCCAGGCAAGTAAACAGCTCAGGATACAGCCAGCAGTCAAACTATGGCTAATGACGTGCTCAGTGCTTTCTTTGCACAGTGAGATCTTGAGGTGACAAGTACAGTCATGTTCAATTCTATCTACAAAACATCATAAATCATCTGATTGTAGTGGGTCCTAGTATTATGCAAATACAGCCTCAAACAACTTTTGTCAGCATGACATTATTTATTTAGCAAAAATGTGGCCGAAAACATACTAAGTACCCCCAGTGATTTGATATTTTATAATCTAGCTTTAGCAGCAATAACTTGAAATAATGGTTTTCTGTATGACTTTATCAGTCTCTCACATCGCTGTGGAGACATTTTCTTCACAGAATTGCTTCATATCATTGAGGTTTTAGGCAGTTGTTTATACAAGGTGCCCAGGTGGTGGTTGTTGAGATGCAAACTTCAGTTGTGCTTTTTGCTTTTTAAACAGAAGACGCTTCTCCTGTAGGCTCTGAGATGTAGCTTTTGGGTTTTTTATATTTTTTAAACATTGCATGGTTTGACCTTGGAATGGATGGAAAATTCACTCTTTCCAAATTGTTTGGAAATGCTTTTATAACCCTGTCCAGACTGATATGCAGCAACAATTGCTTCTCTAGCACCATAGCTCGTGTCTTTCCTTTTTTTTTTCTTCCTTTTTTCCCTTTTTTGGCTAAATACATAATGTGATGGTGAATGTATTTATATGTTGATTATATGCTCCAAATCAGAAAATGAGAGCTACATATGTAGAGGTAAAGTAAAACATAGTGTTATGTGTTATGATAAACACAACTACAGGCAGATGTGTGAGTTAGAGAAATTGGGCTTTTGGGGCTGTGTTGAACATCTCTCCATAAGTGTAAAAACAGGAGCACTGAGGTGATAGTAGGAGAGGTAAATTCAATCGTTTGGAAAACTCTCAGTGTGTACACACACACGGTACATGCAATCGCCCCCTGTGTGTGTGTGTATTGTTGTGTAGGCATTCTTATGGTGGATAGAAAGACACAGAAAGTGACGGGTGAATGAGAGAGGATGACATGCAGCAAAGAGCACAAGCTGGAATCGAGCTTGCACCACTGACCGCAGCCACAGATCAAGGGGCTTTGCTCAACCACACACCTGGGCGCCCTGAATCAGTTAACCTTTGTGTAAAACTTCTTTTTCCTTTGGGCCTCTGGCACCGCTTGTAGTCCTGTTGATTGTGCTTGTGGTCAGAGGAAAGGGAGCTACAGTGTCCTGCTGGGTCTGAGACTGGAAGGGAATATGGAAAAGGCTGCATTTTTATTTGCCCTCCCCCACTTTTTACATTATGTCCACACTCTATCATACTGCCTCCATGGCTGAAATGAATTTGTTATTGCTCTACACCTGGGCACAGCTGTGTACAGCACTGAATTCACACTGTGCCAATCATAAGGGAGACGAGAAGGAATCAGGCTGAGGGATAAGAAAGACTGTAAGACAAATACAGACAGATATATGGCCAGCTCTCAGCTTCACACTACAATCTGACCACAAAAACTGCATTCATAAAAAGCAATGAAATAGTGTGTATATATATATATTTCTGCCATTAGTTAGTCAATGTGCAAGCCGCATCCTCTGAACTGTCAGCAAATGGATTTAAGAGCTGCTAATGGTTTGAGCCTTGTGAACTCTTACGTCTGCCAATGTCTGTGTGAGTGTTTGAAAAAGGAAGTTTGACAAGAAGCTATGTTGGGGTCATGTTCAGGAAGCTCCCAGTGCTCCCCGGTCTCTTTAAATCATCTCACTGACTCAGAGTTTTCTCAATAATGTAAGCCAAAGGCGGGTTTTCTCAGGATTTAGAGGCTGAAATCTCAATGCATCCCTCACACTAGGTCAGTAAAGTTAGTAATATTCCAATCTAACAGCACTGACTGAGGGTCTCTCCCCTCTGGGCCATGAACAGGACAGGTGCCTGCTTCACAACCCGGCACTTGGCAACCTCACTGTTGGTACCTCCTTCTCCCTGCCTCCACTGCCAACAGCTCTGGCACATCTGTGCGTGTCCAGCCTGGTTGGTGCCAACTACCCTGCTGCCATTGTTCTCTCCTGAATGCACCCAACGCCCATGGGAAAGAAGGCTGAACGCAGTGTGGCACAACCTACACAGCCGGTTAGATAATCTTAAGACATGAAAGGATTCTCTTAGCCTAGATTTTAGAAACAGTCTTTTGTCTTGGATGCAGACGAGGAAAACACCATCGGGTGTTTTCTCATGCGATTCTTCCCACATCAGCTTTTTCAAGACGGTTTACTGGAGTGAACACAACCCTGCAGAAGCATAATAACCTTCTACATATTTATTGTTGAAATGACATATGGTAATATATAAAACAATTAATAGAGCCTCATATAAAGACGATCACATGAAACCAGCCTTCTTTAGAATTCCATCCTTTTTTTCATTTTGATTTATGTCAGGAGTTTGAAATAGCTTTTAACTTTAATATTTGTATGATCCCTTGGGTCCTAATTTTTAAAACACAGGCCAAGGAAAGACAAAAAATAAACAGTGACCATATGTGAATGTTATTTCCCTCTTTACTTGTATTGTCAGTGTTGCCTACACTTGTTCACACCCAGGCACAGATAGCCACACACAGTCAGGGAATTAAATGTGTCACACGGAGAAATAGGATTGCAGAGCATTTAGTATTTGTGTGTGTGTGTGTGTGTATTTCCCATATATATGTATTTCCAAAGTGGAGGCAGGAAAGTAGCCAATAGCAGATTTATCAGGGCCACGCAGGCTGGCGAATTATTCCAAATAGGAGAATAAGTCACTTTCTCCTTTGATCTCTCTTCAGCCCCCTCTCTAATTTTAACCCTCCTTCCCCCCCATCTACACCATGTCTCTGCTGCAGCAGTTTACATTTTAACTGTTTCCTCTCTGCCTCCTCGTCTTTTTCGCTTTCTTACTGCATTTTTTAATGTGCGAGGACAGTACAGGAATATGTTGCCTATATTGTGTAACCCTGTGTGCAGAATTGAGTTATCTTTACACTGTTGTCTGTTATAAACTTAACCTGAAACATCTTACATATCATGCATATTGGTCTATACCCAGTGATGTATGAATTGTTAGCTAGACCTGCTGCCATGCTAACAATGCTAACAGACTTATCTGTGTTCAATGACCGAGCACTTTAACAGGTCAAAATAAAACTTTCCTCAAGGTGTTACTTCAACTGGAGATTTTTGGAAGGCAGCTTTTTTTCCAAGCAAGCAAAGTTAGTGCTATATAGCAGTGTGCTTTGTTGTGTTCTAGGACAGAAAGGCATTCCTGCCCTGGGTGTGTGTCAACATCACTGTTACGATGTGTGTGGACAGGTATGCTGCATACACAGCATACTCTGTTTTAAATTCACAGTGAGAAATGCATAAACATAACTCCCCTTATGCAATCTATTTATTATAATAATACAACTGTATTTTGATTACCATCCAATTTAATTGTAACTGTGACAAATAACATGTTCTTATTTCTGTATTCTGTTACTATACTTACTAATATGCACTGATACTCAATGCTGTCCACAGTCTAAAAAAAATTAAAAAAATTACCTTAGAACTTATTAAGATCCAAACCTGCTTCTCCAGAATCTGAACCATGCATGCAGACACACAAACAAGCCACTCCAAGCCTTCTGGCAGTGCCCCACAGGCTGCTTAAGCATTCTGATTATGGCCCATGTGAGCCTGGTAGGATTCCTGGCATGTCAGAGGGTTTAACAACATCCAAATCACTGTCCAAGTCATCTCAGTTCCTCCAGACAGCCCTGTCTGTCAATTTGTCTCACACAGACATTTGCTCAGATCAGGCTCCAACAGCCAGTGGGGAGAACAGATGAAAGGAATACAAGCATGCACAAAGAAAAGACAGTGTTTTGTCTTCACTTAGTCAAGAACAACAGGTTAGAGTTATTTCTTCCATTTATTCAACTCTTTTCCAGTTTCCAGTTTGGATTCATCAGTTAATCAATGAAATGTCCTCCACAATTCTCTTGTTTTATCTCTTCCCATTACAAGTGTTATAATTAGTAAGGAATTGTTGGTGCTAGTGTTGAAGCTCCACTTTACTGCACAGAGGTAGTAATGCTCTGTGGTTTGTGTGTTTTGTTTCTAAGAAAATGTTTGCTTGTTATGCAGAATTGAGCCAAATGAGACCATATACAAACATGTACTTATTTACACACTGAAAAACAATGCACCAGACCTTGCACAGGTCACATGCAGCCACACTGCTGCGCAAAAGAACACTTTGTTTGATTTACACTGTAAGAAGATCCCCAAAGAGAGATTAAATTAATGGGGTAATTACACACTGCAGCCACACTCTGATTTATGCACACTGTCAAACACACACATGCCTCCTCTCTTACACACACAGACACACACACATACATATATATCCCTGATGGGACAGACTCTGTCTTTTGCTCAAAGGACAGCAGCTCCTCTCTGTTCCTGTCTGGGCCTCGGCTCTTTTTTTACCTTCTCAGATTTCAGCTCCTCCTGCTGCAGTGGAGACACGTTCTGGTCTCCGGTCAACTAATCTGTATGTCTGTCTGCCAGACACTGCCTGACCCACTGCCAGTAACAGTCTCCATGCTCAAGAGCAGCCTCAGTAAAGAGCTGCAAACACTGCTCTGCAATTTCAGCAAACAGTGTCTCTCCTTTTCAGCAAAAAACACACATATGCTTACACACAGATGCAAACCATGCATCAAGATGTGGGACAGTGTTATGATGAATGCAGGCAGGAAGCACCACATTAGTCATGTTTGTAGTGGTGCAGCAAGAGAGGACAAGCAGCCTCCATCAGTCATGGAGGTAGTGGTGGAGGAGAAACAGCTACATGACCCATCCTCTCTCATCACCATAAACATTTAGGAAGAGCAAAGAAACATACATAGAAATTTGTACCAGGGCATACATTTTACTTTGGAACAAACACATTTTATATCAACATATAAACAGACATTTGTAGCTGAGACAAGTACAACAAACAAGTACAACCAGCTGAAAAACCAACAGGCATGAGGTCTTAACCTTGCTTCTAATGTTAAAGAATATTGTGTGCGAGCATGCTTTTAAGCATTCATACATGTGTTTGCGTGTGTATATTTGTGGTTTGTTCAGTGGAGGAAACTTACATGCCTAATGAGAGTTAATGATGCAGGCTTTTTCACCTCGAGGCCTACAGATGCGCAGCAGAAGGCAGCTGAGCTTCAGCTGAGACAGCATTTTCACTACAGTTCGACAAAGTCAGTCTTTTTCTCTCACTCTCTATAATCCAAACTTTGGAGACTCTATCTGGTACCAGCGCATTCTTTGGTACAGCAGTCACATTATTTTCTCTGATCACATTCACTTGACATAAAGCTCAGTGAAAATGCAGAGGTGTCAAATAATGCCCACATTACCATGTGAAAGTGTGGAGGCAGGTAGAAATGCATTGCAGTGAGAAGCAGAGCGAGGGACAGCAAGTAACAGAGCCAGAGAGTAGCTTATAGCAATCCCAAAAAGGAGAGCGGCAGAGCTTTAAGTCTCAGAGGAATTTGAAAGCCATAGAAATCCAGTTGTGGATATTAAGAGGCTTAATCTAAGAGCTTGCTGAGGCTGAGTTTTGCTGTGTGGGCCCCATCACTATCATCCTTGACAGAGGTTAAAGAGAAGACGAAGGAGGATAAGGAGAAGAGGAAGAGAAGCCAGATGGGAGCAATGACGAGGGGAACTATGTATCATTAAGGCTCTCATGTTTTTAAAGGAGAATTAACCCTGGCATAATGCGTGTGTGTGTCTGTGTGTCTTTGTGTGTGTGCCCTTGCAGTGCTGTTTGTAAATTAACTATAAAATCCAGTCAAACAGTGTTTTGGAACCAGTTAAAGCCAGAGAACATGTGTAAGGCATGAGTAGAGGAATCAGAGTCTATGATTTATTCACGTGGTAATGAGACATAACTAAGTGATCGGGCTGCAGTGCACAAGTCAGGACGACATAAAGCAACCCATGCTGAGATGAAACTCATTATCATCAAGCTGCAGATGCCTCCCAGGAGAGAAGAGGAGAGGGGAGGAGAGCAGACTGGCAGGCAGGTGGATCAGAGGAATCCCCACAGCCTCCGTGGCATTCTTTTCTTCTCCGTGGCATTCCTGCTTCATTTGATGTGACTGTATAATGAAATGTCTCAGTGACGAGTTCTTCTTCTTCTTCTTCTTCTTTTTTTTCTTCTTCTTCTTCTTCTTCTTCTTCTCAATAGCCTCAATATCACACCATTTCTGTGTGCATCAATGCCAGACTCAATCTTGTCAAGTTGTGACAAAAAAAAATCTGTCCACAGCAATCATTGGAGCATTCAAAAATTCCAAATGCAGCTTTTTCTCACAGATTAGAAATTGTATCTTTATCCAGGCTGCCATATAGCTTTGCTCTGTTCCAGGGAAATAATTGCTTTTGCAGTGCAATTATAGCTCATTGGGTTTTTTTGGTATTCAGCTGCGCATTCCAGGAAACAAAGACTGAATCTATCAAAAACCACACTGTCTGCCTGTCACTTTTTGTATTTAGAATAAATATGAGTACAGTTAATAACATTACCTTTTCTGTGTTTTTTCTGCATATAGGAGGCATTAACCGGGCTGGGGCTGCAGTGCCAACATTCCTGCGGACCCCCACGGTGATCCAGCCCCACCTAGACATGAAGCCTTTCCTGCAGTTCCCAATGGAGACCCCCCCTCCTCCACACAGCATGAGCCTCTTTCACAACTTCAACACGGTGAGAGCTGACACAGACACACAAACAAACACAAACAAACACACAGACTGAAAGGTGTTATCCTGGTGTGCACTGTGCACAGGTGATGTACTAACCTTCAGATTTAAGCTTTACTCAGTTTTCCTGCTACGTTTACATTAAAAATGAATATTCAGCCAAACATATTAGAGCAGCAGGGCACTCCCAAGACGACTTTATATCATACACACTCTCTGCTGCATTCCTTAAATGTAAATTTAAAAGCCTGAAGAATTAAAGAGCAGTTCTAAGGCCATCCTTATAGCTGTGTACTTCAAACACCGCAGTTTGTTTGATGTGGTATTTATTTAAATGGAGAGGAGAGGCATCTTCCTGTTCCTTCTTCCCCAGGCTCTAACTAACATCTTATCACTTAGATTAGGCCTCAGAGACATTTTCCATTTCAACCAGCTCAGCATAATGTAACGGCTGCTGCTTCAGACTCCAGCAAAAAAAAAAAACACTCTTCTGATCATTGTAAAATCTGTGAACTTTGTATGTACTGTGTGTGAGCAGGATGCTATTCCTGGACTGTGTCTGCAGCACAGTTCTATCCTCCACCATGTGTCAGACACACAGCAACCTCCTCTCACTAATTGGAAATATCTTGCTTTATCCATGCATGACACTACAGGAATAGTAATAGGAGTCCAGACACTGTGAAACACATTTTAACAATAAAGTTATTTTAATAGCCCTCAGTAGGCCATGACATAAGAGAAATCATTTCCACCACCAAACTGCACTACACCCAGCAGACATGGATTAATAGAGATACAGATATTATGCAGGCACTCCTGCCTCTGTTAGCACAGCTCAGAAATCATTCTTGGTTGTTCTGTCTGTATTCTGTCTTGCTGTTGTTGCAACAGTCCCTCCGGATCTCTCTCTCTCTCTCTCTCTCTTCCTCTCGCCTTCATTCTGAAACATCCTTCCACTCCCCGTCAAACGTTGACTATGTCTGAAGGTCCCCAGGGACAATGTGAATAGTATTAGCTGCTGTTGCTGATGACTGCAAGGCAGCCCGGAGTGACTGGTGTTCTACAGCTGTGCGGCCAGGAGATGGGGCCAGAGGAGAGGTTTGGAGGACATTTTGACCCATTAGCTTTAGCACATACACATTTTACCGCATTGTATTGAAAACAATGGAGGGATGACTGGCTGAAACTCTAATGTTACAGATGGTATTTAATTGAAAGGTCTAAGAGAAGAGTGTGTGGTGCCTGAGGTGTACCACTGGTCTTTGTTGTATTGGGCCTGTGGCATGTATACAATGCTATGAAAATGTAGAGAAAAGGGGAAACTGCTGAGTGAAAGCTCATTCTGTGTTTTTCTGTGGAGAAAATCATAGATCATAGCTTTCTCAAAAGTGTTTATGTTTCATTTAGCATGTGTTTGCAGCTGTTTACATTGCTGCCTGTTTTTATGGCTTGCTAGGCTGAACAGGGATTTTTTCATGTACCATTTCCACCGTTGTAGATTAGCCTCCTGCTGCTTTACTGCACCACTCTCTGACAAATGTAAGTAATTTGTCAATGAAGACACGACACTGGAGCAGCAACAACACAGAGAAATGTCCCTGCACTGAGCCTGCAGCTAGTTATTCTATCATTCTGTCTTAATAAGTGATCTGGGCTGAGTTTGTACAGTCTTAATGAGACTCTACTTCACATTGAGCCACATAGCACAGGAACAGCCTCTCCCAAAGCTTTAATGCTTCTCTAATGCGATTCGTCCTCTACCTGCCTGTCTCACCCAATGTGCCCATAGACAGTGACGAGGCTGAATTATTTAACTGCAGTAGTTGGTCCTGATATAGACACACACTCTGAGCACTGAGTAGGCTTTAAGGACACAACATTTTCATGGACAAAGTCTTTTGGTGCACTTGTTGGATTTGATCTCACTTCTCCACTCTGCTTCCCACTAAGAGCTCAATTTCAAACAGCACAGGTCCTCCTTAACTACACTTCTACTCTCCCCTACATGTTTTAAAATGAGTATGTTGCCTCTTTGGTGCAATTACAGTCTACAATCCACTGCAGCAAGTAACCAGAGAGTTTTATTCATGATTGACTGCGGGGGCAGGGAAAATGCTCCCATGGCTGATGATGACATTTGATAGATGGTATAAGCTCAGGGGTGGAGTTGGAGTCAAGCAGGAGGACAGTACGACACAGAATCCTGCCTGCATCTGGGTAGATTGGGTATGCATGAAGAAAGGGAGAGAGAGACAGAGAGAGAGAGAGAGAGAGAGAGAGAGAGAGAAGGGGAGGAGAAACTCACTCTCTACAGGGAAGCGTGAGGCAGAAAAACACAAAAGTAGTTGAGAGGAAAGCAGCAGGCAGAACAAAAAAGACAGCCACTTGTTAGGTCATGTGTTGAATCAAAGAGTAAAGGAGAGATTTCTAGAGTGTGCCAAAAGGAAGAAATCTTAGCTGGCAATGCATCACTAGGCTTACAGTTTTATTTTTTGTCAGTTAGTCTTTATTCAGTATTGACATCCCACCAGCAGGCTGAATGAGTGAGGACGGTGCACCACACACTCTTAGTCTCACACATGCTGAGACCCAAACACACACCTCAGCTGGCAGCACACACACAGGAGGACCAATGCAGCTCCAAGCTTCTACAGACACAGAGGAGAGGAAGGTGAGTGCATCACTGGAGCATTGTAGTTAATCTTTAAAAAAAGCAGTGGACTCAGATTTGGAGGGCTGTTTTAACTGTGCTTCTACTGAGTGGTACATTCTTCACTGATAAATTCAAACTGCTCCTAAGATTGTGTTTCAGGAAACCGATCAAACATGCTAGAGAAAGAAACAACACAGGAAAATACACAGTGAAAGGATGTTGTGGGTGTGTAGGCGTATGCCTCAGTGCATTGATGGATTATACTCAGGTGCTTTTTAAGTTGAGTTGTTTGGGTCCTAATGTCCTGCAGAGCAGTTGACATGGACGCTGAAGGAGACAAAAGTCAGAGTGGTTTTGAGCTTTCACTACATTCCACTGACTCCATAATTTGCCACGTGATGATTTATTTACTATATCGGATCATTCACTTTAGAGATATTGATGGAGTTGATGAATTACATTTTAATTTGTTAAAATTGTGTGACTAAGAGTTGGAAAATCCCTCTGCAGTTACATCATAATGTTCTGCTCCTCTTTAATGAAAACATGTTCGGGGAGTGTTTGGGTGAGAGGCCATGTGAGCCTCCTTCCAAAAAGGCTCGTTGGCAGCTGGACTGTGTTTTTAACAGCTGAATCAACTGGATGGATCATAGCTGACCCACACCCAGAGCAGTGCAATCACTGGTGGAGGAGAAGCCCATGATTCATGGGTAGAGTTGCTCCACCAGGCCTGTTCAACCTCTTGTTAAACTTTCTTCAGACTGAAGGAATAACAGGTCAGATTCTGGACACTAAGAGCACAGAGTTGAAGTCAAGTAACACTTGACATACATGGGGTGGATGTTTGCAGTGACTGCTGAAACTGTGTCGAAGCATGGTTAATTGATGTCCTCGCCTTTTTGTTGGCTAATACATATGAGCTATTCTTGCTGTGTTGATGTTCAGACAGTTCATAGCTCAGTATCTTCTCCGCCCACACCCCCTAGTTCCTCATATCCATTTAAATTCACAACTGACGCAGCTTGCTTCAGGCTGTTTCTAAGGAGAGAAATAGAGGGAATCATGGAACGTGGAGTATGGGAAAGACAGCCAAATGAGATAAGAATGTGCAATGTGAGGATGTCCGGCCTGGGCCTCTCTCTCTCTCTCTCTCTCTGTATTTGTCTCTGCCTTGGCTCTTGGCTCTTTTCTATCTCACCCTCACTTTCTTTCTCTGTCTGTCCTAATTCATTCCCTCTCCCACTTTCTCCTTCATTCACTCTTCCAGATGGTGTGTTTCTGTATCATCCTGCCACCGAGCTAAATGTCTCGGGGCTCCTCCCCATCTTTCTTTCTTTATTTTTGGAGTTGCCAAGTAACGAGCACTGTGCAAAAATCTCATTGTTTGTGCTTGAGTTATGAGAATATTCATTTCAGCCTCTTTTCTCCCTTTCACTCCTCAGGTCATCATGCCAGTTGGAAATGAGACCATGGCTCTGGGTGTTAGATAGCTTGAGGGAGAACTTGGTGATTAGCCAAATTAAACGCAATGATCAACCAAACTGAGTCATTAGAGTCTGTCAGGCTCTCCAAACCAACAGGCTTGCATTAGGCTTGGAGGACTCTCTGGAAAATTCCCTCACTGCCTTATGAATTCAAAACATCGTCCTTTTGTTCTTCAGGCCACAACGTTTAATTCCTTATGTTTTGCCTTCACAGTCACAGCATTTTTTTATAGATGTTGTCTGCTTTATCTCCAAACATGTGCCGGACAGTTGTCTGTAGTGAAAATCAGCACCAGCCACTCAGCCCAGACTAATGCTAAGGTCAACTACAGTGATTGCCAGATAAATTCAGCTTCAAACACTGATAAGTAATTGGAATGGAGCTCTTTTAGATCAGTACCGCCTGGGTCTTTTGTGTCTGGGACATGGGCTTAGCTATTGTCACTTTGGAGGCCTGCTAAGTGAGTTTAGTTAAATTTATACAAGGGGCTTAGCACCACATGCATGATGGACATCCCAGCTGAAACAATTAGCAGAGAGACTCTACAACCTGGTGAGTGTCACAACAGCCTGGTGCCCGAGCTTGGGATGCAATAGGTGTCCTATTTGTAGCAACATGTCATAAACACTGTTTGCTGAGCCATACTGTAAACATTTGAAGGACACGGTAAACACTCAATATCCAACCTGCCTGTGACCATTTAGTCTTAGGTTCACTAGAAAGATGTGCTCTTATGTATTCTGCCTTCTACCATCAGAGGCAGAGGTCATAGCACATTTACCCCTGACATCATTATGATAGATCGGCTTATCAACTTATTGCACCAGGTCTTCAGGAGCACAGATCTGTATGACTTATAACTCAAAGATTTCTCTCTCTCTCTCTCTCTCTCTCAGATGGACCCAGTGCAGAAGGCTGTGATCAATCACACCTTTGGAGTTCCTCTGGTCAAGACCAAGCGGCCAGTCATCTCCTGTAACGTCTGCCAGATCCGCTTCAACTCAGAGGTAGAGAAACACAACAAAGCATCTCAGCACCTCCTTTCAGCACCTTTTTTTATGTATGTTCTTCTTAAGAACAGTGTACACTCAGGGTGTATATTTGTTAGGTATATTTGTTTGGTTTATGTTTTAGCAGTTGTGACACGACAGAAATTTCAATTTGTTTTGAGACAGTAGAAGTAATGATCACTGTGAAGTAAAACTTTGAGAGCTGCTGCTTAGGCTGAGAGAAGAAGGAGAGAGAAAGAGAAGCTCACCAACAAAATCCAATTTGATTAAATTAAGATCTCGGCTGTGAAACTGCCACAAAGTAAGAATCTCTGAAAGAATGAATGCAGTGCGTTCTGCTTTTTCTGATTATGTATAGAGATATCAGTTAATTATAACAGCAGTTTCATCTGTTGGTCCATATGGCATAGTTTATCTAAACTCATAACTGGAGTTTAATTGCACTTCATACCCATGGGCACCCTCCATACATGACTGATGACAAATTAATGAAAGCAAAATTCATATAGAAGTATTTTAGGAGCAGCAATGCCAAACTATTCTCCCTTTTCTCTGTTGTGTAGATGAACAGGATAGACACATGACAACATCTGCACCAAGTCTCATGTGTGTAGTGTATAATTTGGCTGTGATTCTCCCTATTCAGTGGTGGGCCAGGGCACAGTACACACAACATTAAGGAGTGGACCGGTGCTATATATACTCCTCACATCTACAATCATGGTTTCCATGTGGTCAGGGAGCTGCAGGGCTGTAATCTTAAGCCTCCTCCTCACAGAGTTCTCTGCTCTATATCTTCACAGGCAACAGGAAACGGTTAGACAGAGATGTTTATATAATGAAAGACTTTGAGCCAAGGATAGGGATCAAATACTGGCTTCTTTAGTTAAGACGTGTCCTCTTGGACACAGTTATGACAGAAGAATTTAAACACTTTAAATAGTTGATTTTATTATATGATGTCAGCTAAAGGGGAAACTGATGTCAAGAACAGAATCTGCTTTTTTGCTGTCCTATAGACTAAAATACCTGTCATACAACCATTTATGCAGCATTCACTGACATGACATGCACCTAAGATGCACCCCATTTTAAACCAATTGGAAAGTAATTCAAGCTACGTCTGGGTGATCTTATTTAACCAGGTAAAATGCAGGTAATTTAATCTGTTTTTTAGGACCTGACCCAGAGGGCAGCATAAAAACATTGTGTTGCAATCTTCTGAGAGGATAAGGTTAAAAATGACAGGCAGCTCTGTCTTTGGGGGCTGAAGAGAGTTCTAATGTCAGTTGTCTTTTAATGATAGCAAGTTCTCAGATTAATGACTTATTCCTACACTTTCTCTCAAAAGCAAAAAAAAAATATTATGGTTTTCTATCATTTTAAATAATTAATTGTAACAATTAACTGTAATCAACTTTTCTTTCTACGTTGTTGATCATTACAAGTATCCATTTAAACCTGTAAGTCATTAGCATCATGACTAGGACTACACCATTCTTCTTAGCTGTCAATGTCACTTGTTTCTGTATACATAAGACAAAGGACACACTGCAGTATAGCAGCAATGTCAAACATGCAGCTGAATGTTATTTGTGCTCTTCTGTGAAAAAAAACTTAATTGCCATGGCAAAAATTCCCCACTTTTACATAATGTCAGGTCAGGAAGAATATTTCATGGCTGAAAATCATAAACCAAGAAACACTTGAAGAAATCTGTGCTGCATTCACCTGTTCATCCTCCAGTTCAGTCTGTCTGCCCTTGATGTTGACATTCTCTGTCTCTATATCTGCCATCTGTGAGTTGATTGGGTTGCCAGGTCAAAGAAAGCAAGAGAGGGTTACCATGTAATGTCATGACCATCGCATTTGTCTTCAAAAGATTCAGCTCTGCCTTCTTGCTCCCACCTTGCACTCGCCTCATTTCACACATCATTTTACCATCATTCATTTCTTTGATCTTTCTCTGCCTGTCTCTCTCTCTCTCGTGTATGTTGTCTCTTCTCTTTCTATGTGTCTCACTCCCTCCCTGCTGCATTATTTACAGTGTGAAAATGCCTAAAATTGCCTGCCACTACTTATTATAAGATGCATTCGTCAAGGGCATGGATTAATGTCTGCTCTGACAGCCCCAGTGCATCTTGGGAAAAAAGAGACTTGGAGGGGAAGGACAGGAGGAAAGGATGGGGGGAGGGTTTGTGCACCATTGTGCCTGCCTGCATTGTGTGTTGGTGTGAGGTGCTAAATGGTGGTCTATGCAGAGTAACCTTGGTGGCATGCTGCATTAGTGACATCACAGGCTCGATGGCACTGCATTGACCAACGTCACAGCTGCTGCAGCAGAAGTATGGTGATATGCATCTCTTATTTTCTTTCCTTGCTCCCTCCCTGCTCTCCTCCTCCTCCTTTTTTAGTCCTTTTCACTCTGCTTCCTGCGTGTTTTTAGTCCACTATTCTTTTTTCTTCCCCTCATGTAAAGCTCCAGCTGTATAGTAACTGTATGTGTTAACATCACAGCTTTCCTCCTCTTAGAATCCTAATCATGCCGAAAAAGCTCTTGTTCAGTTTGAACCCTCTGCATAATGAAATACGAGCATCACAGTCGGATGTGGTGCAGTTTTTTCTTCTTTTATAGATTTTTGTCTCTTTTTTAGTGCAGCTTTTTTGCATCACCTTCTTCATCTTGTAGCTCCCTGTGTGCTTCCTCTTCCCTCTTCTCGTCAGTGTTTTTCCCCTCCTCTCCATCCAGGCCCCCCCACTGACACCCTACAGCTTTCTAGTTGACGGAGAGGAGGATACTGAGGAAACTCCTCAGTATTCGTAACAACACGTCTCACCCCCTGCACGACACACTGCTGTCCTACAGGAGCACATTCAGTGGTAGACTGAGACTACCGAGGAGCAGCACAGAACGCCACAGGAGGTCCTTCCTGCCAGTGGCCATCAGACTGTATAACTCCTCCCCTTTCTGTAGGGAGAAGCGCTAGATAATCATGTCAGGCATCACTGTCATTCCTATATTATGTTTACTTAGCACCTTACATCTCCATATTGTATCCATGTATCATATATTGTGCTCATACCGCGTACTGTACTCTTTTTGGATTATAGTGACACTTATACTCTGTACTTAACTGCATTTAATGTAACTTAATACCTCTGGCACAAGAATTTCCTTCGGGATTAATAAAGTTTTATCTTATCTTATCTTATCTTATCTGATCCCCTTGGCTTGGTGGGAGAAGTCAAAAAAGCATTTGTGGCCCCTTTGCCATGCACCACCATATACCTTTCTATCTCCCCACATTCCCTCCTGCATGTGAGAGATCACTTCTCTGTCAGTCCTCACCTCCCCCCTGTATTTTGTTCTCTCCACTTTGATCTGCAGGCTTTGCCTGAACAGTTCCTTAAGACCCCTTTGACAGGGTACAGTTACAGCCAGGTGTGTCATCATGATTTATAAGAAACATGTGATCTTCCAACTTACTGCGGCATTGCTCGAGGTTTACCATTCCAGCTCACTTCCCAGATGCCATCAGACAAACACATAAAACAAGCAGCATATACGTCTGTGCTCAGTTACATTACTCATCACCCCCTGCCTGTTGTGCCAAGCCAGTCTATCTCCACACTTGAGCCTGTGTGGTCACTGTGATGTTCTAAGTGTCAGTCAAATTCTCCAAGCCTTTCAGCACCTATGGCAGCTGTCATCCGCTCATCATGACCAAATCTCTCCCTGGCAACTGCCTGTAATTCTACCACTTAATAAATATCTTCTCAACTGGCCCCTTGATACAATTATTGGGCTAACACTGCACATGTCACGGCACATCAGCTTACTCAACATACTTGTGAGTACATACTAGAATGCAAAGTAGTGACATGAGTTGATGTTTTCATCAACATAAAATTGCCTCTGCCCACCCATGTACACATGAGCGTGTTAGTACCAGTAAATTAATGCATGTTTTGTGTTATATAGTGACTGGTGCACAGCCAGAAGTTTGGCGACAGCTCAGTATAGTAACCCTGGAATCTCACTGGTCATGTCATCTCTGACTGACATACCTTTGTGCAGACACACAGAGACTAGAGAGACTCCCCTGATGTTCCAGTAGTCTCCTGACAAATGACTCAACCTCTGTTGTTTACTCTCTGAACAAACACATTAGCTTGTAGCTAGCCTTCCATCAGGAGATTAGCTACACTAGCTCCTGTAATAGACCTCTGCACCATTCTTTCTTTGCTGGAATGCAGGATGATCTTCAGTCCATGAAAACCTCTAGACTTAAAGTGCAGATCCCCATTTTATCTTTATGTGAGATATTACAGTCAGGGATTTTGCTGCCTGCAAGCATGTATATTTAGATTTTGACCTGCCCACAGACAAAGAATTAAGTCAGAGATTTTGCAAACGCCTGTGCAGCCAGCAGCTGAAAGCAGAGTATTTATGTCGTAGGAACCTTTATTTTCCATACACCAGTCTAATGTGTGTGCTGTAATCAACGTGTGTGCATGTTTCAGAAAGAGTTTTCTGTCAGGGTTGGACCAAGGGGCCTACCAGACAGATGTGGCATCCCACTGACCCCAAGTTCAACTCCCTTTGGCATGTCTGTCAGAATGACTGCAGTAATGAAAGCTGGAGCCAAGTGTCATCAGGGTGTATGTGCAGAATAGGGCTTGGACTGCAGGGGATGCATGTCATAACTTTGAGTCAGTCACTTGTGTCCAATGACAAATTTGTCATCCAAAAACAGACGTACTATTATTCTGTCTGAATAAGATGTGTTATACAGTATGCTATTTCAAAATCAAGAAAATGTCTGAAGGACAGGCGGGGGGCAGACAGTTCTTTGTCTCAGATATCTTTATCATTGCATCATTGCACTGTTTTTGTACATTGCTTGTAATCCAGCTCTGTCTTTTGTAAACCTGTCTGCTGCCTGTCATGAGTCCAGTGCCCAGAGTGTATTGAATAACACGCTACCATGACACACATGCATGCATGTGAAGCTGAAGATGTTTCTAAGCCAGCATCCTATCTACCTTTTGACATTGGTCTTTACTTACGTCATAATTTTTTTTTCACGTTCTTCTTTAGAGCCAGGCAGAAGCTCATTACAAAGGGAACCGCCATGCCAGGAGAGTCAAAGGCATTGAGACATCTAAGAGTCGTCCTCAAGAGGGGGACAAGCCTATGCCCCCCACCTCCTCCCCATCTTCGCCTGGAGCCCCTGGCACTACCCCAGAGAATGAACCCAGCAAAGCAGGTGAGAGAACAGAAAGTATGAACAACCAGCAGTAGAAAGAGAGAAAACTGTGTTTTTGTGAATCTTGTTGTAGAAATAACAATTTTGATCCAGGCAGGATGTTCAGAGGCTTATGGCTTTGCTGGAAAATGAAATGGAAAATATGCAAGAATAACAAAGGCATCTAATCACACTGGCTTTGCAGTGTATTGCTGTTCTTTTGAATCTCAGCTTTCTGTGTGGTCTGATTTGGCTGCAGCATATTTCATTACTGTCAACACAATCCCACAAACTGCAGAGGCTGGTAATCACAGTACTGTTTATTATACGGGGCAACATTTCATTTAGAAGCTTTATGGTTAAACACAACTTTTAAATACCATCAATACACCAAATGTAGGTCTAAAATTTAATAAGAAAAACCGATTTTAATTAAAGTTACAATTTGAAACTTGAAGGTTTCTCTATCACTAAAAGTGGGGCACATTTCAGGCATTAGGTCCCTCTCTCAATTTACTGCCCTGGACTCACAACTAAATTAAAGTGACTTCAAAGCAGTGGGTCAGGCTGATTACAACAAGCAAATAGTTGGAAACTGACAATGATCTTATTTTAAACAGTGCTCAGAAGAATAATTAAAATTTGTATTTAAAAGTACATTCCGAGCATTACTTCAACTAAAGAGAAAGCAATGAGGGAGTGGATGACAGGTTTATCAAAGTGAAAGCATCTGTGTCACAGACAATATTCATTACAAATCCACACTGCCCACAGCAATGCTTTGTTTTGCTGAGAAATGTGATGTTAGGTGCACATCCATTTAGACTGTGAGTTACATGGCACACCAACATGGGAACCCCACTGCGGTGTGTTTGTGTCTGTGTGTTTTTACACACTCATGAGTTACCTGCTGGGTTCCACCCAGCAGGTATCTGAGATCATCTTCAGACCAGTCCCAATTACTAAGACTTCCTGAGGTGAACTCCAAGTGCATGAAGAACAAGTCTGCCATGATTGAGATCTGAAAGTAGCAACATGTGAAAGAATGCCTTTTTCCATCCAAGCCTCTTTCTCGTGACCCTGCAACCTCATCTCTTCCGGATTTCTGCATGCTTTCTAGTGTGGTGTGTGTGTGTGTGTGTGAGCGCATGTCCTCAGCATGATCCTCTGCTCCATGAAAAGAGGGACAGATCGGTGGGAGGCAGAGCAGCTGTGCCTCAACTGGGAAAGCAGTGACTGGGACACAGACACTGTGGTTTGAGCTCTGGAGCCTAAAGCATCTCATTCTGGGGCGTTTAGTATGAAAATGACAAAGGGCTATACACATAATTCCTGCACACACGCACACATACACACAAACAATGCGGTCAAGACGAAGCAGGCAGATGAAAGAATGAGGAGATGATTTCCCACAGTGCAAATCCCTTACAACACAAAGCAGTGTCTGTGTAGATGTTTTTTCTTCAAATGTTTTGTTTGTTGATGTTGGATTTTACAGTAGTACCCTGTCCTATTATTGGTATTATGACCTTCACTTCAATGCTGCACCCTTGTTCATTAACATATAAAATGCAGTCATCCGTGATGACCATAAACAGGACATGTTAAGGCCTTGCTGCAGGCTAAGACACTGAAAGGTTATGGCACACTGTTTGAACACTGTTGTTTCTTCAACTTTACAGCTCTCAGAACAGGTCATGGGTGTTACAGCCCTCAAAGGGTTTGTGGTTAATGTTGCCCCCAAAGAGGCTCTTGGCTTTGGGGGATTTGGCCTGGTGAGCCGAGGGTTTGGCTAAGCCTGTGGGCAATGGTGAGGCAGCTGTTATATTGGAGTGAAACTCTGCTCTCCCCTCCCTCCTTCCCTTACTCTTTATCCCTTTGCTGTCTGACACTCCCACTCTAATGAAGGGCCCTGTTAAAACCACCCTGATATTATAGCACTCTTTAGTCCACACAAACACTCGCAGGCGCACACACACCCAAGGTCAATTAAACAGATGACTTTCATGCGAGGGCTTGGGTTGCATGGCTATGAGGTGACTGCAGTATCAAGTTACACAGAGCTGATGTGCTTTTCATGCTCTTTCTATTGTTGGTCTCTGGGTTTAAATTCTCGGGGAACTTGCCAGATTTTTGTCTGTAGTTAGGTTATTTGATAAAATCTCTCTGAAATTGCATTACCTGATAAACAAAACTTGCACGACTGTGAATGATTGTGTATGATTCAGGGTTCAGATGGAGGCCAGACTGGGAAACAGCATCCAAATGCATTATAAATGCGGCAGAGCCCTTGTAAGGCCAGCATTGGGTTCCGTAGCTTGTAAATCATTAAAATGGGCATGGTGGGGGCAGTGGTGGCAGACAGAGTCATTCTGCCTAAGCCTTACACACACTCACACACGCACATGTAGAAACACCTGGTCAATACCTCAGTCCTGTAGGCAACCATGTGGTCATATGGTTCAAATTCTTTGGTTTTTAAAAGAAACAATGCATATGCATCAGTGCATTATGTCCCATCCACACCAGAATCATGAAGAAATACACCTTTCCAATTTAATACTTCATGATAGCATAAAGCTTTGTTTCCTTTGAGATCACCTACATTTGGTCTTACATAGGCACTCCTTAAACAATCCATTATCACATTTGTTTTACTCTTCCAAGAAACCTCACACAGGAATATAAATAAACTTATCCTGAATTAAATCCCATGGCTTAATCAACAAAACCGGTCCCCTTGGGCTGCATTCTATACATAGCTTTAATTTCCTGAAGAGGATTAAGGCAATGGAGACACACCAGGATATAGTGTAAAGCATCTGGATTGAATTATCTCTCTCTGGTGACTTCTCCCCATGAATAATGTCTTTTTTGTGTTGGCTATGGGGGTCAGCTAGCAGAGAGGAAGGTCGGTTAACTTCGTTATCAATGTTTAATTAGAGTTTTTGGAGAACCGACTAACTCTGACAGTGATTTATTCACAAGGCCTGATAAGTGTAATTTGCCATTCAGAAAATGAATCCTTTGCACTTTTTGTTTTAGCCTGTGCATATGACAGAAATGAACACTGTATGAAGTTTCTATTGAGGCCCTGAGTGTCCAGCCTCAAGCTGAACATGTTCATAGGGTGAGAATTTGAGGTGAAACACAAACTGGATGTTGGTTTGCTATGGCAGACTTCCAGGCCATCATGGATCATGAAATGTCTCATTACTATTTGGCCAACAACCTCTAGTCCTTCCCACTTGATTCAAACTCAAACCACATGTTGTGAACTCTGTGGAGTCGGTGTTTGTTTCCCTGCATTGTAAAGAAGTATGTGTGTGTGTGAGAGTGAGATCAACAACACAGATGACAACTGCTTTGCCTTTTCATTCTGCCCTCCTGCACTTGCAAGTACCAGCACTGCACTCACCATAACCAGCTCAGTCAATGCTGTGACAGAGTAGGAATAATGAGTCATAAACCTCCAAAGAGCACGTACTCTCAAACAGCACTTTGATCCACCTCTGCTTTATGGACTCCTCAGTGTCACAGAGTTAGAATTATTCTTTTTTTTTAAACAAAACATCTGTCTGACAAATGCTGTATGCAGCCAGCAGCAGCTCAACAGCTGGAAACTTCCAGTATGGAAAGAGGGAATTTTGATCTTGGAAAGCAGTGGAATGGAAAGCATTCACTATGGCATCTTCTGTAGAGATGATGCAATGGAGTAGAAGGACCAAAATACATAAATGATCATACAGTATCGTCACACAGGACTCAGGGTGGAACAAAAACATGACTAGATCATGACCTCAGTCATGTGACAAAATGAAAAAAATAGCTACTTATACAATATTTGTTTCCTTCCCAGAAATACTGTGTTATCCCTTTAATACCTTAATCCAACTAGGATGTTCTGCTGCCTGCCTTTGGCACTACATCCTGTGGAGTTTGAAGGAAGGCCTCTTAGTCCCTGATGATGGGGGTAGTTATGAATACCCCACCCAAATTTAGGGGGTCTTTTTTCAGCTAACACCCACCGCTCAGTGAATACCGAAGGCCTTGCGTATGGGAGTGGCTGACCAGAAACATGTGTCTGGAAATGTATGTTATAAAAATGCTGGATGACACAAACGTAACAAGTAACCATTATTTACTCAAACACACGCAGCAACAACAACAACAACATAGAATGGAGAAGATGGAGAGTATGCTGCAGGAAAAGAGGAGGAGAGTTCACTCACTATTTTATTTGGACTTCATGTGTTGCCTGGTGACAAAGCAAGTGCCATTATTGCTTTAACCTAAGCCAAAAACAACAGGTGTGTGGGAAACAGTCAAAACATACACAGGCTGAGGAATGTGTTTCCTATTTCTCCCTTCGGAAACATTTCAATAAGATGAGACCACATCACAGTGAAAGATTGGCTTGAAAACTTCAAAACCCATTAAACATGTGGCCATGCCTTTATGCACATGGGTCATATGTTTTCCTCCTCTCAGTTGTTTTTATGTGTAATTAAAAGGAACTCTTTTTATACAATTATGGTCTACAGTGTAAAAAATACATAGCACTGCTGAACCAAGTGCTTTATGTTGGTTTGTCTGATATATGCAGCCCATGCCTTTCACATTCAGCTGGGAGTGCTTAGCGAGTTTTATATACACGGTTTGCTGAAGCACATAGCTGTTTCAGTGAGAACAATTGATTTTTGACATTTGTTTTGTCTTTCTGTTTATTTTTGTAGATGAAACACGGCCTATGTCACACTTAAATGGACCCCTACTGGCCCCAGGGCCCCTTCCCCCTCTTCCGACCCCGTCTACCCCACCCATGGACTCCCCTGTGCCATCAGTCTGCCCTCTCCTTCCCACCCCTACTCCTCCTCTGGTCCCGCCAACTTCCTCCTCTCCAGGCTGCAGCAGTGGTAGCACCACCTCAGAGCAGCTTGGATCCGCACCCCCGGTTTCAGGAGCTGCTGGCACCTCAGCCTCCAGCAGCCCATCCACCCCAGAGACAGAGGAGGACAAGGCCAAGAAGCTACTGTACTGCTCACTGTGCAAGGTGGCTGTCAATTCCTTGTCACAGCTGGAGGCTCACAACAAAGGTGGGTAATCCGTGAGCTCTGATACAGAGACATTGCTGCACTTCTCAGAAATTAACTGACCATCAAACCATTTGGGATTAACTGTGATGCCTCCTTGGGTCTTGTGTTGATGAACTTCTATCACTGGATTCCTCTCTGTTAACCCATACCACACTGATGTTGTTGGAAACAGAACGTTTTACATGCTGTGTGATTGAGGAATTTTGCCCAGAAAGACACATGCAGATGCACTTCTAAACACTACACTACAACTCTCCAGAATGGGAGCTTAAAATGACCAATATTTGCACTAGTTTCTGTGTAATTAATGCAAAGACAAGAAGAAAATTGTTATTTCAGAGAAAAAGTGGTCAGTTTAAGCCCCAGTTAAAACCCCAGTTTACAGCTTTTTAAAGTTTAACAATACAGCTTTGAAGTCATGTGGGATACTTTAAGTTTTTCCATACAAATAAAATACAGTGTAACACAACCCCAACAAATTGGGGACTGTAGAGGAATAGTTTTTTCCCCATTTTTAGGCATATAGGAGAGAACATCAATAAAATAACCTCTCTTGTTACAAACAAAACATTACTGGGGTGAGAGATGAAGGTTTAATGAGTTTTCACAGGTCATAGCTATTGTTTTAAGTATTTAAAACCTACCCAAATGTTTTATTGGAGGCTGTGTGATAGGTATATTTACTGTACACCTGTCTCCTAAATGTAATGTAAAAATGCTCAAAGTAAGAGTCTTTGGAGAAGAATACCACAGAGGAGCACTGATCAGCAGATCATACCCCCCGCGTAACCCAGCACTGCTCTCCTGTTTCAAGGGCTACGTCAAGCTGCCTAACCTGTGTGCATCCACTCTCACACACCCACAACCCGAGCCCACTTTCTTCTCTATCACGAGACGTAATCATTTAAAAGAAAACTGTCCCCTGCTCAAAGATTCATGGTTTGTCTTGTCTTGCAGTGTGCAGCGTGAAAAATGTTATCCGTGCCTCGAAGCATTTGCAACATTTGAAGTGAGCGATGGTTAACCGCTACATGACGGATTTAGACATGGAAATAAAAGAAAACTTGGCTGTTATATGGGTGAACCTACCACAATAGAAGCATTCTGTTAGATAGTTTTTACACATGACAACACTTTGTAAGGGTTATAAATACGCCTTAGGTGCTCACTGCCTGCTTTAATCCTTTCTGCCTTACTGACTCAGGCCTTTGTGTGACCTTGATCTCTCTGAGGACAGTTTGTATCGGCTGCGTTCTACAGGACTACATGAACTATACATAAAGGCAGACACAATGAACGACTGACTCCCTGACAGTGTAACTGCATCCAACTTGTGTAATGTTAGCCCCAGCTAGCTCTGTTATAGGCCTGAAAGCAGCCAATAATTGCCTCTCAATGTAAAGTATTAATCAATAATAGAGCCTTCATGATAACCATAATGGCTCGATTAACCTCTGGAAGTCTTTCAATGCTCTCATTAATTAAATAGCAATTGCAACCAATAAATTTGTGGTGCATCTGCTTGTCAGTACACTATGTGCATGTGTAAGTATAAACACAGACCACACACTGTATATTACAGCCTCTAAACATGATCCCAGGTCACAGCCTCCTGTCAGCTTGCTATTTACAAAAGTTCAAGCTTGGGATGACTACATGTTAAAACAGCTGAAAGTCAATGAGGGAAACAATCTGGAAACACTCACTCTCACTCATTCTCAAAATCAAAAACTGCGCGTATTAGCAGAGTGCAAAAATAAAAGCACATGTCACGCAGATATGAACAGTGTGCGTGGCACAGGCTGAACTGCAGAAATGTAATGTTCTTTCTACATTTACGCAACAGTTTCCTGTTGCCTCTTTTTAAATGTATGTCTGCGAGTGTGTTGGTTTACACTGTGAGTCAACCTCACAAAGACAAATAAAATCCTCTGGGACATCCATCCTCAGACTGAAATAGAACAAAGGCAAAAAAACAGACACCCATGAGGACATTTTTGGCCACAAGGAAGACCTGTCATTCCAGCCGCTGTCTCTGTAGTGAAGACTTCAGCCTCCATGTTCCCCACCATCAGCTTCACCCTGATGATTTCTCCCTCTTCTGTAACCTTAACTCTGTTCAAAGGGATTTCAGAAAGTGACTCACATTTTAAGTCAGAGCTAATGACAAAGGAGTGCTTTGCTCTAAGTGAGATCAGATGAAAATGTTCATTTACTTTGTGTTGCTGTATGTTTAAGAGACAAATCGTTTGCATAATCCAGTGTTATGAAACATGCCCTATTTGATTACTAAGCAGTAGGTCAAGTCTTTTACAGCCAGAATTCCATTTAGAGTGATTTTGTAGTATAAATATTTGGTGAAACAGTAAATAATATGGTGTCACAGTCCTGCGCACAACCAAAGTCTGGTTACAAAAGCTGCATCCAATAATAACATGCTCCTAAATATCCAAACTGACATTTACAGCAAGAATAATCAGAATCAGAATCAGAAATACTTTATTGATCCCAGGGGGAAATTGCTTTCGTTCCAGGTGCTCCGTGTGTACTCAAAAAAGACAGAAATACAAATAAGGTAAAGTAGTGAGCATAAAAATAAAAAATATAAAATAAAACCTAATAAATTCTAAACATTAATATACATTCAAGTCAAAGGATTGTGAAAGTGAGGGTTCAGTGATCTACTGATATTAACACTGTTCTGGTATAATACACGGCAGTACACATGCCACTGAAATCAACATTTTACATCAGAAATGGCTTTGAGCTCATCTTTCTCATCACAAACTTTAAAACTGTCTGACTGCTGCCCTCTAGTGGCGCTCTGGGACTTTAGAAACCGCATCACGCTGCATGTCGAGCATGCACTGCTGAAGGTGGTTATTTAATGGAGAATCAAGCCAGCGGTGTATCATCTTTTCTGTCGGGCTCCGACATTTGTCACTGCCATTGTTTCTCCTGCAGTGATCTGTGCTAGAAAGAAAATGCTGTCCGATCTCATTTTATTCCAGACAGGTGGAAGCGGAGTGACTCATACCCTATAAATAGTGATTCATCTCCATTGTATTATTTCATTCTATTCTATTAGCTTCTAAACATGTCATTTCATCTTGGCTGATGGCATCGCTGACCTGTTTTTTTTTCCTTAAGGTACTAAACACAAAACTATCTTGGAGGCGCGGAGCGGGCTGGGCCCTATCAAGGCATATCCTCGCCTGGGCCCCAAGCCCAGTGGAGAGCAGGGAGGGGGGCCAGTGGACCCCAACACTCAGGAACGAACCTTCCACTGTGAGATCTGCAATGTGCGGGTCAACTCTGAACTGCAACTCAAACAGGTAGGACGAAGGATGTTATGAAAGCCTTTATAGCAACAAGAGAAAGAGAGGGAAGAGAAGATCATTTGTGCTCCTGTGTCCTTTCCTTTCAGCACATATCAAGTCGAAGGCACCGGGACGGCATGGCGGGCAAGCCAAACCCCCTCCTCAGCCGACACAAGAAGCACAGGGGAGCTGATCTGACGGTAACCTTTCTAGTTTCACTGCCAAACTCTGGCTCCTGTGACACAGTTGAACCTGAGGTTCATAGATCAGATAGACTGGGATATTTCAGAACATGAAGTCTGCAGGGCGTTTGAGTTGTTACATGTATATTTGATCCAAACAAAAGCCAGCTGGTGTTTGATTGCATCTTGAAGATGTTAATTGAAGTGAAACATCTGCTTATAACAGATCAAAAGAGTCTGATGAGGAAAGTCTATATCTGTGCCCTTTGCATGTGTTGACCTTCTGAAACTAATCATTTTAATCCTCTCTCCCCCTCTCTCTTCCTCTCTCTCCCTCCCTCTCATCGTGTGCTGCTCTCTCTTCTGTTTTTAGTCTTCTTTGACCTTCTCCAAGGATCTCACCAAAGCTTTGGGTGCAGGGCTCTTGCCCAACCCCTTGGCTGTTGCTGCAGCAATGGCTGCGGCAGCATCCTCGAACCCACTGGCTCTCCGTGCAGCTGCTCCTGCGCCTCACCCACATCACCTCTTGCAAGGCCCACCTCTCAGCCACACCATCCTGAGACCTGCCCCAGGGCCCATCCGCACCACCCACGGGCCAATCCTCTTCTCTCCTTACTGACACATCACCCTCTGACTTCAACCAGTCAGGAACATCCTCTCCAAAAGCACACTGTGAAGCTACAAACATGATCAACAAATAGCAATTGATAAGGGGAAAAAAATCTAATCATTTAAATATGTGACTGAGACAACAGCAAGGGAAAGGAAGAGTGGGAAGGAATACAGGTGTGTGTCCCTTTACCTGAAACTCTCCATTCACTCCTCCATTTTAAAGGACGTCTGAGTGATCTGCAGTGGAATTAGCAGAGGAGAGATATTCATTATGCATTGAAGTCCCTTGTACATTTCTCACCTGCCCTGGCCTCTCCCTTGCACTGTGGCCCTCTCATGGCCGCCTCAATAGCTACAGAAGAAACACATGCAGACCTTTCTAGAAACGTTAAACCACACGTAGTGTTGCATAAGTATTCCGGGCCAGGTTGGTTTTTCTCCTGTCATCTTGGCTCAACGTGTTCTTCTCATCCTATGCACCTCAAAAACAAAGACAATAATCTTATGTCAGTAGGGTAGCTGCTTCCATCGGTCTTTGCTGTGTGCGCCACATGTAGCTGTGGCAGCCTCCACGGTACTGTACATGTCCTGCTCTGCGCCGGAGGCCAGCAGCTCTTCAATTTGTGACACTTAGGTCCTCGCTAGATACAACATGACTTTGGCTGACAGGCAGGTGGTAGCCGTATCTGAACATGTCTGATGGTTGGGGGGGTTAGGAAAGCAGAACAGTGACTGTGGGGGATTGTACTCTCCTGTCATTTCCTGAGAGGGAGAGGTGAGAGGAGGGCTGGCACGGGTCAGTGGATGGATTGACCTCAGGCAGCATGCGGACACACACAAGCCTAAACAAATCTGTGTTTTAAAATAGACTGGACCAACAAATGTTGCTACAGGGCACATCTGCCAACCTTCATAACTGTCTAATAAGGCCTAACCAAACAGGAGAGGGGATGGGAGAGGCAGCAGAAGTCACACTTTGGTACATACTGTACTGCTGCATTTAAACCATGATCACAATCTTTAGCTTTACGTAGAGAATCATGTGCTTTCACATAGAGTAATGAAAAATCCTGCACTAATGTGATCTTTGGTGAGAAGTCTGTTCATAGTCACTTATAGAACAGGTAATTGACATCCTCACATCTCTTTGGTCTCTGATTCAATCTGTAGGTGGGCAGGTATGACTTAGGTGTGACCCTGTGTACTGATGTCTTTATGCCATTTGTGTATACATCATTGGGTTGACCTTTTCCATTTCCACCCTGTCCTCCTCCTCCTCCTCCTCCTCCTCCACCTCCCCAACAACCAAAGGTTCACATAAGTCTATTGCAGAAGGCACGTCAATACTGGCAAACATAATGCTGAAAGGGAGCAAAATAAATAGAGGAAGATGAAAGCCAAATACATTCTTGGAGAAATGATCTTGAGCTGGCAAGACAACTGAGCCAGAAACCTGAGGGGGAAGCCGCCAGGAGCGGGAGCCGAGACGTCCAGCCCAAGGCAACTATTGATACTTCCTGTCTTACAACTGAAAGCCATGAAACGCACCGTGATTCTTTTTCTTTTACAAAAACTGGTGAGCACTTTGTTTTGCATTGGACTGTTGGTTTGTGTTCATATCACACGTAAAAAAGAGCAAAATAGAAAACACAATAAAAAGTATTTTTGTAGCTAGGAAATGTTAATAACTTCATCCATAACAAGAAACAAAGAAAGGGTTAAAGGTACTGGATTATATAAGTGAGGGACTGATAAACGGGCAGACCAGCTGAGTCAGTGGTGGAGCCACAAAAGCTAAGCTAAGCAGCAGCAGACCTATCTTGCCTGACAGCTTGAAACACCCTTTTTTCTGAACAAGATGTACACTGTGCCCTTTCATTGAGAAGCAATGAGCTCTAATGTCTTACCTTTGTCTGAATATTGCAATGCAATGAGCAATTTTTATCAGAGTGACTTGTTATCATTGTGACATGTTGTAACATGTTGTCTGGAGTCATGTGTAAACTGGGAGCACGCCAGCCGACAGACTTTTCTGTTCTTCCATGTGGGGGATTGAGAGAGGGACAGAGAGAAAGAGACAGAGGTGTAGCTAGGTTTAGGGACCGACCCTTCATATTAAAGGGCCTTTTTACTATGGTAATCTCTGTATGGGGAACAGGGTACAACACCAGGTATTAAGGGATTAAAATCTAGATCTATTCAACAGGCTTTTTTTTTATTTGGACTTACTGAGTTTTTTTCTGTGTGAGAAATGTGTCTAAGTGAAAATCCTGAGGAACATTATCTATGCCATTAACTTAAAGAAGAAGCTGGTTTGGTGTCAGCTTCCACCATTGTGCTTTTTTTTCTAAACATAATCTTCAAGTTCATTTTGTGAGTGAGATACTATTTCAGGATCCGTGCTCTCCTTCCTGTTGGTGTGTGTACCATATGTATTCTAGTGTGTGTTGGGATCTGCTCTTTCCCTACTTCACAAATCACAGACACAGGCATCCTGGAGTTATTATGTGGCCTAACACAGTAATGGAGTCTAAACCTGCACGTTTGTGTTGGGAGAATTGATCAATAATCCTGGATTCTATCAGACCTGATGAGTAATCCAACCCAATGTTGTTCCCGGTAAGTCAGTCAAGTAGCACCACCACAGATATGTTCATATTGTACTTGATATGTTCATAAAGTGGACACTCCCAGAGAGTCATCCTCATTATTCATATTTGGGAAAATAAATGTTATAGATTCCTAATTTCCAGGCAGGTATTTCATGTTAGCTGTGTTTAGGCTACTAGCCTTAGCCTTATTCAGCCCTCAGTCTCTCTCAGAGCAGAGCGAGAGAGATGGAGGCGCTATGGTGTAATTTTTGTCTTGCCAATAAAGTTATTTTTGAATTTCATTATCAGAGGGACAAAGAGTTTGTATGGCGAACTGTAGCAATACCTGACTCATTCTGGCTACTCTTGTTTATTGCAATAAGAAAATTAAACAATAAATGTGTATGTGAGTAAAACAATATAAATGTAATTTAAATAAAAAAAGAAACTTTAAATACTATTGGTATCGAGAGAAACCATGGTGGAAAAAGTAAATGTCAATAAATCATTAAATGATCATGTCTGCAGTGTTTTTATGAAGTCGTTTGGTCAAGTGCCTTCTATAGCTACACAGGAAACACACAATCTCTGTCATAGTCTGCATGTGCCTCTGTCCAAAGTGTTCAGATCTGATACCATCTTACAATTTAACCTAATATTTCCTTTACATTTACCTTAAGGGCTTTCTTTCCAGCCTCTGAGACCATTCAAGAAAAATGAGCCACTTGGGTGTGGTGCTTTTCCCTCTTTTAAAAATATACATATATAATTGAAATTGTTCCTAAATGTGTCGCAAAAGTATCGTATAAAAACTCTGAGTTCAAATTTAAAGTGAGTGAGTCATATATATTTAACAGCAGAACTCATAAACATGGCAGTTTGTAGTAAGTTATTCATCTTAGTATCCTACTAAGCAGCGGATGCAGCTAAGGAAGAGGAGTATCTAAACTGGTACCACATTGTACTGTGTGATGAAAAGCCACATTGTACTGCCTGAATGGCTTTGCACATTTCCCATAATAGACAGCCCTCATGTTGTTCCCCCAAGATTTATTTTAAGCAAACAGAGCAACAGCTTGGCAGCAGTTCCCTGCAGCCACCATCAGCCAGTACACAATTTCAGCCACTAGATGGCTCTACTTTGTCGACAGGGAAGCACGTTCACTTAGACCAGGCAGTGTGTTTGAACAGGGCTGGTTTTTTCCTGCATAGTACGAGCTCTTAGGTCTTTATTTACACATCAATCTTGTGTAACACTGCAGTACTGTGGATATAACAGACGATGACTGATGATCAGAATTTCGTATTGATCTGCAGAGTATGCAAAACTCCCACAGTTTATTTGAATCTCTCTTTCAGCTGTTTAAAGTAACAACATAACCATATGGCAGAAAGAAGGGACCTGTGGACAGCATGAACATATGGTTGCTATGCAATACTGTCTTTATTGCCATGCTGGTCAAAGACATTGTAAAACTTAATGATTCATAGAATTGAATAGAATGCAGCAACTTAAAGGTAAAAGTAAATAAAAGCAGACCATTTCACGGTTGTTTCTCTCCACTGACAGTTCATGTTCCTGACTCCCCAGACTCATACAGGTGGTGAAGACTTTGAAGGAATTTATGAAAATGTATGAGTTTCTAATAGTCCATCTTGCTAATACTAAAAAAAATCCCCTTAAACTTTTTTAAAAATATACAGAATTCATGCACAAACACATGGCACAGAGGCATGGAAAGATAAAACCTCACATTATCTGAACAGCTGCAGTAACACATATTTACAAGTGTCCATAGCTTCATACTGTATGGTCATATGCAAGTATTACACATTTTTATACTAGGGGAAAGAGTCAGAAAGCTAATTTTAATTTTGTATTAATTAGAGTTTTACTTGATTGTTTAAAGTGATATCACCAGCAGTAACACAATTAAGTGTCTATATATAGGCAGGTTGTTTTTAGTGTGACATTTGTTGGATAACCACAATTGTTCTTAGTTTTTACAGTAACTACGATGCATTCACCACTGAAAGATATTATTTATAATATTTCAACTGCGCGTTCGTTTGGTTTCAGCAGCAGACAGGAAGTAGACAGAGCTCTCACTCTGGTTCTGTTTGCTCCCCGTTTTATCCCTTTTTATTTTTTTGAAAGCATAATGGCATGGGCTAGTTTTGCACTATTCGGCTATGAGAGGTAGAGCCAGCAGCTCTCTTCTTGAGAGCTCCATGCATTGAGATGCGGCAATAACGGTCAGACAGGGGTCTTCAAATGGAATCTGAAGAGGCAGTGATATGTAGCTGCACTTTCCACTAAATGGAAGTCTGCACCCAAGAGAAGAGGGCATGTATTTTTTGGTGTCCTCGTTTTTTTTTGTCAGCGTTTCCCCATTTCGAAGAATTTTGCTGTAAAGAGTTTTAAACCACATGGGTTAGTACGAGGCAGAGCTTTAGTAAACATGTGAACACCATACTGGTAAAAATAAGATCTTTGTATGTCAGGATCTGAATGAAATTCAACAGCTTTTTGAGCTACAAAACAGTCTGAAGTACACAATGATGTTATCACTGTATGCCATGAGCACACTTTCAGCTTAATTTACAAAAAAAAGTTTAGGAGCTATAAATCTGTTCCTGTGTCCTGCATTGATAAATAAACCTCCAGAATTAATTTTATATTGTAGACCTGAACTATTCCAGCTACATGAACTTATTGATCGCAGACATTTATTTTTATGACATAGTTTCCAAGCAAACAACTGCCACAGGCTCCATGTGTGCCACTCAGTGCTGCATTTCAACGAGCTCAATCATGTGATCACAATGCAAATTGTCGAAGCCCACAGATGATACGGTGTTAGACACAGCGTGAGTGGAACAGACATCATCAGCATGAAAAAAAAAATCTCTCTCAGTGTTACGACTAAGGTTAATTCAGCCGTGTGCTGTCCCGCCTGACTCCACAAACATGAAATGGCAGGTTCAGGTGCATCACCGAGGACATAATTAGTCCAGGCTCCACAGAGAGGCTGAAGGGAGAGAGGGAGAGAAGGCTCATTGGAGCAAATTAACTCATAATCTTATTTCGTTAAACTAGTAGCAAAATTGTGCTTAGACCATATGTAGCTCTCACTCTGACATGTCAGAGTAGGCTTATCTCCTGCTTATCTTCCTCTCCTGTCTATATTGTGTTGTACCTAGTTTTTTTCTGATGTTCTTTGTGTGTCATTTCCACTACAGGAAACATCCTGCCGTTAAAAACGGACCATTGCAGAAACCTCGACAGGTATCTGTGGAAGTCATGAGTAAGAGGGAAGTAGTCCTCTGACCAATATCATGTTCTCTTTTGGGAAATTAAGTCAATTCTCAACGATACACACAATAAAATAACTACTGCTACTCAGGGTCTCACAAAACAACCCTCCCTCAGGTAATCTGTGGACAAGCGTGCCGCATCATATAACATTCATTTAGGTGCATGAAAGTAAACCTTGAGCTCTCTGCACTCATCGTTAAGAGCTCTAAAATCACAGCTGATCAATGTAAGGTTTCTTGCCACTGTTGGCATAGTAGCATCAGGAGACAAAAGACACATTTGTGGCAGAACAGTCTACAGTCCTTCATGCCGAAGGAGGCGGTCAAGTCAAACTGCCCTCCTGCTCTGACGCAGTACAGGCCATGGCAGGAGTGAATCTAATTAACTGTGTTAAAGGAATGAACTAAGACCCCCTCAGTGTGTGGCTGATAAAAAATTACACAGTCTGCCCACACTGATTTTTGTCCTTGAACAAGAATGGGACTTTAGAAAATGAAAGGCGTACTGTAAGTCGGCACATATATCAAATATCTGTCAAACACCAGAAATACAAGCTCAGTGCAGCTGCAGAGCTGGTTTCAACACTTCATCAGATGCATTAAAGAATGTTACAACAGCACCTCAACAACAAACACTTAGAAAGGTTTACAGATCTGAAATACTAATAACAGCATCATGTGGATCAATAAACCAATATCTGACATTTTACCAAAGTAATGAATGACATTATCAATGAGTTTATTCCAGTCCAGTCCACTCAGGCCTGACCTGAAGGAGCTAAAAGTAGTCCAGCCATCATTCATTTTCAATATTTTTGTGTGTTCGTGTACAAATATCATCAACATCAAATAAAGGATTATAGACCAGCTGTCTCTTAGGTCCAACATGTCTTGAATTTTAAAAACCACTTCTTCAACAAAAACATCAGGGTTATGATAACGTGTCAGCTTTACGCACCAACCCTCCTATCCAGCATATCTCCTACTGTCCATACTGTATGGCTCCTTGCTGCTGTGTTTACCCAAAAGGCATAATGAGTCGCAGATGTCCTTCCAAGAAAGTTCTATTTAAGACCCTGAAGCCTTTCAGGAAATGATGGTGATGAAAGTGATGGAGTGGCGCGCAGGAGATGGAAGAAACAGTGACACTGAGGTTTGATGGTCAGACACTGGATTCAAAGTGAAAGATAAGTTGCCACATTTAATTAAAGGACGAGTAAGTGACGGAAAGGAAACAAATACTGTTGTCATTCAGCAGTATCCTGTTGTGACAGCTACTCACTAATTATCTTTCTCTCCTCTGACACATGTGTCTCCCTCTCCTCAAGTCCAAAGCAATATCTCACTCTTACATCGGTACTGTTGTAATCAAACATTAGATAATAACGTCTAATAATAGATTTTAAAATGTAGTAAATGCACTAACAAGTTCTGTAAAGCTCAGGGATGATTTCCTGATTGTACACTAAATGTGATCAGCATTTTATGTGTGTGACAGCAGTGACAGAATACTGTTACCATGCCACACACACACACAGAGTCCCTATTAGTCCATCAGTATTCACAAGACCATTGTCCTGAAATTGCATTTTTTAATTGCATCTAAGTGTCTTACAATAACATTTAACAATGACTGCAGCTATGTCCATAGTAAGAGATCTTCATGTGATTTATCAGACAAATAGTACACCACTGCCCTGTACAAATAGCATGATATCAAACAATATTGTGACAATATTGTCATTTATAGTTTATACAATTCAATGTAAATACACAAAGCACATAAATGTCATCCTGACTATCAAAAGAAATCCTATCTATAGTTGCGACCCATCTGAGGCAGATTTTAATATAATGAAAACTCTAGGGAACAAAATACAATCATGAGATAGCAGTCAAAAGCCTTTGAATACACAATACGGTCCCAAAAGACTCTTAGACTGTTATCTCAGTGTCTCAAAATAAATTAAATTAAAGATGAACATTTAAAAATGTGCTCTTATTAGGACTGATATTAATTTGCCATATTAAAATACTTGAGAGGTCAGTTTTTTTTCAGACTTTGCAGTGTTACTGTGAGTGACCCAAAAATCGCTCTTGAACAAACACTGGCCACAATAGTGTTATGACTGCTAAGTAAAGAAGGCCTAAGGGCCTCTTCATCACTGCTAGCACTGTCTGTTAGCATAGCTAGCTTGGCTTTTGTTCACCTCAATCCATGTAGGGAGCATGATTTGTTTTGTGTGGTCACAGCATAATTGGTGTCGATAATACAATACAGCAACACAGTAACTGACAGTTTTTATTGAATTGATTGGAACTTTTGCTGGAGGGGTGCGGGGGTGCTGTGCTGCCTGCGGGCTCAGGATGCTGCCTGGGGGCTCAGGCTCAGGATGTAGGCCTACAATTTGTTAAATTAACTTCTGTAGCATATAATGATTGTACTGTGTGTTGGTTTGTTTGATACAGGAATTAAAGTTCTTACTGATGTGATAGCGTGTGTGATTGTTGAGCTTACCTTCTGTTGTAGCAAGGTGTATCTAGGTGTAACAGTCAAAAGAGTCCCTCTGGAAGCAGCAGGTATTTAAAGTTCCAGGTCAGACCATTCAGGAAAATAGGTGGAGGGGGGAGTATATTAGTTTGATGAGAGAAAAGGATAGTTGTGAGTTTTATTTAAAGTTTTTAAACGATTAAAGAGTGTTCAGATGATTTATTGTAAACGTGTGTTGTATTGTATTTGGTGGAAAGTGTGTTGTGGGGTAACTTTTAAACAGAGGGAGAAGGAGATCACCCTCCAGGTGTGGCGATGGCAGTGGTGGTTGCTGTCAGGACCATGGGTGAATTCACTGATGGTTGTTCTGTGCGCGCAGGAGAATTTTCATTCTAATAACACCCGCATCAATTGAGGTCTACAGTGACATTAAGTCAACAAGCCGCAATTTGTCAGCAAAGTGTGCAACATTTGACTGTAATATCCAACATTTACTAATTACTGGCATTAGTTTGAAAAGATTTGGAAACATGGTCTAAGGAAAGAAAAAAATATTTACTCAATAATTGTTGGCTTGTTAATCTATGATGCTGCTTCCCTAATAAAGGCTAAATTACTCTTAATAGCATTTATGTATCTGTCATATATCTATGATTAATCACCCTCAGACGGCGTGTTGTTGTGTCCAGACGCTGCTAAATACTGTATCACAATAATCAAGAGATGACATGGCAGATAAAAAGCACATTATACAGTTATGCCAGATTTATAATGAATTATAATGCATGTGAATATCAGATAGTGATGTGTAACGAGTTTATAATGTGCTCCTCTTGCTTACAATAGACGGAATAGTCTCCTCCTCCCAGTATCTTATCAGTTCTTATCATACTTGGTTGTCTCTGACATCCTCTCACTCAGACAGTGGGGTGGAAAAAAAAGGTGCAGTCCATCTGCCATGTCAATGACAACCCTCTCTTAAGACAATCCTAAAACACAATCAGTAATTCTGCATGGATTGAGTCATTTGCCTCCACGTCTAGCCTGACAGACGTGGTGCCAGCTGTGTTTACCAGGACGTTCTGTGTTATGAACGTAATCACTTTACCAACCCCTGCCTGCCTGTTATGGATGGCACTTGTCATTTACAGAGGAGAGCCCAAGGCCATCAGTCATCTAAATGCGTGAGTGTGTTATTGTGGGAGTGTGTGTTGAACAGTCGAGGGTGGTAGGGGTTTTATCTGTCTGTGTGTCTGTCTGTGCCTTGGTGGAAGACAACAAACATCTCACTCAAAGCACTATACTGGGAGCGATTGCAACTGAACATACAAGCACACGTGATCCACTTATTCTATACAGAATATACAGAACAGTACACAGTACAACTACAAACCGCTGCAGTGCATTCTGTCCTACTACAAACTACACAACTGTCATAGGACTGTGAACCACACAAGCTGTAAATCAACAGACATCAAAAGATTGTACCCTGCTGTCCAGAATGTTTGCTTTCAAATGCATGTAGACAGCAAAATGGCTGGTTGCTGATCCGTCTAGACACAACACAAAATGTGTTTTGTCATGGCTGGTTATTTTTGCATTTGTTGATTAACAGTATTTTACGATTCTGTATCAAAAATGCTGCAGTTAGCTTTAGCTGATCAGCCAGTCAGTAGCCTACTGTGTGCATAAATGAAATAATCCAGAAGTGAGACACAGATGCAGTATTTTTGCAGTCTTGTCAACACCTTGTGAGTAATATATTTATAATAGTCACCACTTTAAATCAAGCCTGAAGCTACACATCCGTTTGTTTGTTTTTAATTGATGACAAGAACTGGTTTTATAATAGTTTCTAATAGTTTCTGCAGCTTTGTTTTTCCAGAGAAATACAAATATCTTGATGTGTCAGGATTGATCAATAGCTGACCCCTCACACCATGAAAGCAATAACAGCTGTTTCTTGAAGGTAATGGGACCAGCAAATTAGTTTGAGTGCTCCATGAATAATGTGTTTCATCGACCTGGTCTCCAGTGAAAACAGATAGAGAGGAGCAAAAAAGTGCCAGAGGTCATTTATGGACATGTTTTTTATTGTCTCTGACATGACCTTTATGCACCTTTGGTCCACTCATATCTTAGAGATGTGTTTTGTTTTGAAAGTTAAGTTAGCGGTCATGTTAATTTGGTCGATCATAGACTGAATCTTCCTGCTGCTCTGTATGTATCCGATGTTAAATCTTCCAACTGCTTTGGCAAATTAGGCAAAGCACCAATCCAGCTCCCTCAGGAAATGAGGTGATTGCTATAGAAAAGAGATCAATGTGGTCTATATTATTTCCAGCAGTGTCCTGGGAAATTTTCCACATTGTCTCACGAGTATCTGTCACAGTTTGTTTGTGTGCTTATGTGAGCATTCATACTCTCTCTTTAAATATTCATGTTACCGTCACTGCATCTAAAGTATGATCACACAGGTACATACATGCAGGAGCAGGAGGACATATACAGTACAGAAGAAAAGAGACAAGGTTCCAGATATGAAACGTGCAAATTTGATCAGAGGGTGAGTAATGTAACCGTGAGCTGTTTCATGGTTTCCAGTCGCTATGTTGCACACTTTGATCTCATGATTCCATAATGGCTCTTGACACAATTTTATGAGCAGAAAGGACAAAATGAAATAAGCAGGAGAGAGGTCATATCTGAGCACAGTCAGTCAGTTTGACACCCAGGTGTGATGGAAGCTCAAATGCATTGTTGTGGACTCTCATTTAAATCACAGTAATGAGCGATGAAGCATTTCACACCAGCACACACTGTTTATAAGTCTACAATCAAAAATATCAAGTGTCTGCAGTCTACAGTCCCTAATCAGAAGCAATGGTTGGTGGTGACCACCACTGCACATCCTTGCTTCTTCTAAAGCTTAGTGTAACACACACACTATAAAGCTGCAGCTGAAGAAAAGCCTTAAAAACCAGACAAGAAGATATAACGGACATTCTAAATCAATTGCCTCACCTGTAACCTGCTCCACCCACACACTATAAGAGAACAGAATGTATAGGGTTAAATTGCCTTTATTGTGAAACTTTCACATTTTTACTAGAAACTTCTAGAGGCAAGAAAAAAAAGCCCAAACAGCCTCTTGAAGGTGTCAACATGTCCAACTTTGTCCAACTTTTCTTTTTGTAACAAAAGCATGAAAGGGAAAATAGTGGGTGGGGGCATGGATGACATATTTTAAACAAAATGATGCAAAATCAGAGTTGTGAATGTTAACTATAGCTACAAGGTTTGGAAAGCAGGAAACAGCGTAATGACCTGATGACAGAAAATACATCCAGCAAGAAGCAACACATCTCATCCGAGCAGATAAATGGAGACATCAAGACTAAAAATGTGAAAGCTTCTTCTCTTTAGTTTGATAATATAAAGAAAGGATTAAAACAGCAAAAGCTTTTGGCCACAGGTTTTCCTGATCTATAACCCTGCACTTCTCCTGGATGGAAAACACATTTCTGCAACTCAAGCAGCTGCTTGCAGCCATTTATCCACTGAAGTGCAAATAAAAGGATGCAGGCAGGACACTTGGAGGCAGGGTGAGAGACACTGACTGTGTCTGTGATGAACGGGATGCTATTGTGGCTTCCAAAGTATGGGTAGAGAATAGGCAATACTGTTTTGTCAGCCAAAAAAAAGTGTGTAAATCTAAAACAGAGATCAGTTCAAGAGCGTAAAGAGCAACAGAGCGTCTCATTTTCTCCCACAAGCCTCGGTGCCAACCATCGTCAACTGTGAGAAGATTAAATGGGTAAAAACCTTTTGACAAGCAGAGAGCAGAAAAAAACTTTTGGAAAACACTGAAAGGAAGAATGTGTTTTGGTTTGGAAAAATGGCAGCTCCCAGCCTCACAAATACCCAGCGTGGTGTTACGCAAATACACTTTCAAAGCATATCAACATCTATGCCAGTTTTAAGGAAGCAGCCTTCAAATTAACATTTAGATGGAGGCGACACTTCAGGACCAGACGAGTCAGGGATCAGGGAGGAGTGAGGACAACGAAAAAACCGCATCCATCAAAGTCATTTTTCATGCCCCTAAGGAGGAGTGTAAAGTAGACTCAGAGTTAAATTCCCCATTAAGTCAATTATTGACAGGTGTGTCCTCTGATGTACTGTGGAGACGCCTGGAATCTTATTTTATCTTATTTATCTTATTTTAGTGTCTGTGTCGCCACAAGCAACAGTGATCAGCACGGATGACCACTGAGCGTGTGACGGGCTGTGATGGTGTTCACACATGTAGAGTCCCCTTTGGACTTACACACCAAAGACTCCTAACACCAGTCCAGATTCCACATGAAATAAATTTACACCCTTAGGTTTGTTACACATCTTTGCAGTCATGTTCTCTCCTCTTATGCTACTTGCTTTTTTTTTGTCTCCCTCTTGGCTGCACATTCTTTCATAACATCTCCACCATGTAAGGGCTGTGGCATCACTGTCAGCACTCAACTCCCAGGTGGACCTCACTCTATCATGAAAGCCTGCACGAACGGATGATTGGAGACACAAAAGAGGAATAGTGTGACTACACTTCAGGCCCTATCTGCAGCGCTCCTCCACTGAATACGTAACTACACAGAGGTATGAATCTGTATTCTTAAGACCTGACATGGACCAAAAAACTAAGTAAACTGCCAAACAGCTTAAACTTAAACACACTGGAGGGACAAAGTTTATCCACAGTGTGACGTTTCCACAAAAAGAAGAAACTCACACATAGAAGCCATAAAAAAATCATCTTTTTTTGCTCTGGACTTTGAAAAAGATCATGGTTTAGGTCAAAGCACGGTTTTTACACCCTTTACAAAGGTCCCATACGCAAAATTCTGCTCCACCATTTTCTTGGCACCACATTCATACAATTACAGGAAGCTGCCAGATAACAACCCGTGTAGTGTTTTCCTGTGGACAGACTGAAATATGCATCTGTTTGTGTGATTTTAATATTTCCCTTCAACGCTGTAGGTAAGTGGGCATTATTTGATGTAATCTGGAATTAGTTTATGCGTAAAGAAATTGACATTCTGTCTGCTGATTAATGACAGAAAAATGAAAAACTTTTTTAATAGCATTTAAACTTTGGAAATAAAGATTTCACCGTGCTCACGTAGCCTCCTGTCTGTCACACTAATAAGCAGTAGACATCAAATTGAAGCAAATCTGGTGTGCACACTAAAATTAAATGTCAGCATGAAGCTGAACTATGTCTTCTCTTTCTTCCCCATGCTGGGTCACTTACAGCCTCCTCAGAAAAGCCTGCTGTTACTGACCCAACCGTGAAAGTCCTGCTGACCTGTCAGGCTGAGAGATTGTCCAAACACCTCTGTAGCTGTCCGCAGCTCTGGAGGGAGCTCATGAATAATGAGAGTGCAACAGATTTGATTGTGATTCAGGTGCCAGGAAAGTAGGACGGCAGAGGGTGCATGTCAGATTGTTCAGTCATCCGCAGGGCATGAGCAGGTCTGTGATGTATAGGCGGACATTCCAGTTAGCAGTACGGCCCATTTACTCATTCACTTTAGATTAGACGAGAAGCTTCCACAGCCATGGTATCATGTTGTGGATAAACAGCCCCTGGCACCCCCTCTCCCTGTGTTTCTCAGGGTTGCTTTGATTACCAGGGGAGATAGGAAAAAAAAACTCTCATCAATAATGTAAAAACGCCATTAATGACTTCCACACTTCTGTCAGATCTCCCATCCCGAACCCCTGCACTGCCCCCCTATCCCCACCCCACTATCACACACAGGAACAGGACAAATATGGAAATGGGAAGTCATTGCTAAAACATGGCTAATAACCTTTTGTGAAATGTGTGATGTAGATTCAGGCCTGATGCTTTGTTGTTAGTGTCACACCCTCTTCTATCTGCCTTATGTCTCCAGAGGCCCCCCCTACAAATGATATATGCAGTGCCAGTTTCACAGCTATGATTTTTTTCAAATTTTGCTTTGCTGAAATATTCATACTTGTTTGCATTCTGGATGTGAGCACTAACACCAGTAAGCGTAATTGCTTGTGTAATTGCAAAAGAAAAATGATAGGTTTGTCCTGAGCCTGAAATGTGAGTGGTTGAAAGTGCTTTGTTTTTTTCCAACACATGCACACAGACTTTTTTTTGGACTTACACGAATACTAAAAGTGAGCCAGAGCAGCCTCTGAAAATACTGCAGTCCTGTAAAAGTGCCACACAATGGGTTCAAATTACAAGACAGACATCTCATCTCACCACCTGTCAGAGTCATTTAACAGGGAATTTAACAGCCATGAATGCAATTTTTTGTGGGTGACCCTGTAAAGCATGTGTTACTCATTGTGTCAATACTGGTATGAAGACTTGTCTGTCCAAACAACTCAGCGTGTCTGTTGATTCACTGGTTGTAAAATCTACATTCACTGTTTGACTTGTGCTCCTTGTTAAATTGAACAGACTTTTTTTATTTATAATTTAAACAAATGAACAAAGCCCTGCTTTTGAACATGCATGTAATTTATTTACTTACAATTGCTCACTATAGGGGTACCTGACCATTTTGACTGAGACACCTTGAGCATACAAGTTCATTTTTATTTAATTGTTAGACAAAACCAAAGGAAAGTTGAGTCGAAAATTTCAAAATATGATCAGAGGTCTTCTGAAGTCCATGTCTTAGTCACGCAGCCTACTTTTTTTTTCTCTGTGCGTGCGTGTTTGGTGGGAGTGCAGGAGCTCTCAGCAGCATCATAACCATCAATGACTGTGCTGCGTAGCCGTCAGTACAACGTGATATAAGACTCGACACCCCACCTACGCCCCAGTTGCTGATTGGCGTTACGCAGGTATCCAGCTATTATTTATTACCCCAAAGGGTGGACGCCTCATTTATCCTGACTGGATCTCACTGCAGGATCTCTCGGTTACCATCCCACTCTGCACTAAGGCTCACGCGACTGAATCGTTTACCAAATTATCTGCTCGACAGAATACAGGTAAAGATCGGACACATGTTTAAATGGTTAAATTGTTAATGTTATCTTCTGGTTCTTTGTTTATAGAGGAAGAGCAGGCGGCTTTAAGATTTAGAAATCGCAAGACAATTATGTCTACAAGCATGTTCTGTCTTTGATTAAGATGATAGAAAATAACATGTACTGAATGTAATAAGTTTTATTGGCTATATTTTCCAAAAAACCTTGAACCGCGCGCTTTTACGCACCAATTACGCACTGGATTGTGCGCAACAGGTACAAATGATTCCGTGACGAAAAGCCACTCTTTTGCCTATGACACCAGAATAGTGCAACAATTACATGTTATTTCACAGGTGGTGCTGCGAAAATGAGAAGAGGACTGCTGCTGGTGACTTTGTTTCTCCTCATGAAACTTCGGTACAGCCAGTCCAGATGCGAGGAACCGGGATCTCGCAGATCAACTTCAGACGTAGGTTTCCAATGCGTATTAACTTGCAGATTTTCCAAATATCTTTAAAAAGTGTTTTTTTCTTTTTAATATTGCAGCAGTCTATCGGTTTGGACAACATCAAGAGGAATATTTTGAAGAGGTATAGCGATTTGGATTATGACAGCTTTGTGGGTCTGATGGGCAGAAGAAATACCGGTGAGTGTCCTTTTCAACTTCCTACTACATGTGTGATGACAGAAAAAAAAATGTTTCTTAATTGACGCTTGTTTCAATTAGATGTTTTTTTTCCTGTTTTTCATCAGAAGTAAACGCTGCACAAACACCACAGAAAAGTAAGACCTCAAACATCTTCTAATGATCTGATAAAGTCTTTAAAACTGTAATGATTTACATAATTGAATGTTTATTATTATTATTAGGGGAAATGAATGACATTTTTGTTGGTCTTATGGGAAGGAGAAACTCAGAGTCTGGTGAGTGTAGCAATTTGCAAAAATCAATACCCGAGCAATGTTTCTTTTTGTGCACGATCAGATCCTGGTATTCATTATCAAACGTTTTATATGTATGGCTCTATCTTGCATCTTGTCTGCTCTCACAGATAATGGCCCCTCCAGGAGAGACTATCCAGAGAGGAGAGGCATTTTTCTCAACAAATGCAGGCTGAGGTGAGTACCTCTTTTTTCACTCAGTAATTTTCTCTGCTGCTTATGAAAATATGGTAATAAACCTTGACTCTGTCTAATAAAGGATAAAACCCCAGCAGCCAGAGGAGCCTCTTTAAATTTCTGTTTAAGGCTTAATACCCCAAAGCCATAATTTTCCCTTAACTTTTATTTTTTGAAAAAAATAAATCTCATCTTACAGTGTCCACTGATTGATTTTAACACATGTAAAATAAAAGGGTTCCATCATACTTATAGACTTTTATGATGTGTTTTGTTGCAGGTTACTTCAGGGGCTGTAAAGGTGAAGAAACAACCTTTATTCGGCAGAAGATGGCAAAGAACACAAACAAACAAAATCTAATGGAAATAACAAACAGATGTGATTCACCGGTACATCCTGCCAGCTGGCTTAAGAACGTGAAACCAAGCAGATTGTATTCATTTTATCTGTTGGCAAAGAATAATTAGAAGTGATCATTTCTTTTTCTTTATCATGTTATTCATTTTCTTCAAAGTTCAAAATAAACATAATTTTTATACATAATTTATTCATTTAAATGTTGGTGAATTTCCCTGCAGTGGTTTGAGTGATTCTTCAAGTTCAGCTCTAGAATGCGTTGAGTCACACTCTTGGCCTATTCTAAAAAACGGCTTCATGAGGGTTTTATTGGAGTTTTGTGTAACATTGTGTATATGAGAAGTTATACAGTGGTATTTATCAGAAGAAGAAAAAACGCACACATCTAAGCCTCTCATTTCATCCATGCTAAAAAAAACAAGCCTTTTGATTTTAAGCTTTAATTAAATAATGAGGTGCATTTGATTTTAAAATGAAATTAAAGTAACAATGGAAGGATACCAATTTAAAAAGATGTCAGTCATTTAAATCATTTATAGATTCTGTTTCAAAAAGTCAGAAAAACCGTTTAATGAAATGACAAATGTTTAAAACAGTAAAAATATCTTTCATCCATTTCCTACCGTATTATTGTCTCAGAGCAGTACACTGTACACTGCAGCTGTGTTGGAAATTCCTCTGAAATGGAAATGCTGATGATGTCAAACATAAGGAGAAGTTAAAAAAAATAGTCCATACATTGCTGCCACTGATTCAATATTCATGTTCTCTGGCATTTAGAGCACTTGCCATTGTCTGACTGGAATATACTTTTATTAGATCAAGGAAGCCTTGTTAGAAGAAATCACTAGTTAACAAAATAATGCAAAGGGTAACATAATTCAACGATAACCTGCTCCTATCACACAAAGAGTGAAGACCAGTATAGCTCACGTCTCAGCTCAGTACCGTCAATCAACGATGTCTGTCTTGTGTGACCACAGTCTTGTTCTCAGTCAGGTTTAAATCGTCTTTCTCACTGATCTCTGATTTAGTTTTTTTTGTTTGGTTGATGTTAACAGCAAAGGCAGCGGTTGAGCGTGTCACCTCCTGAATTGTCGCTGTAAGTCCCACAGTCACAGCTGTCCGCAACAGAGGTCTGAGGTTCAGGTCTTGGCGTAGTGAGGGTCGGTAGCGTGGTACGTAGCCATGCGCTCTTAGGTGGTAGGTATAGTACTCCAGGACGTACATTAACTCTGCTTCCACATAGTGAAATGACACGGCCAAGTCTGAGCAGCACTGAGGACCCTGATGGAGAGAAACACACAAACAACAAAAACTGTAAGGCTGTAAATCAACATCCTTTAAAACAAGCGAGCATCGGAGCATCATTAATACAGAGCCTAACAATGAAATAAATGTGTGTTAAAAATAAATTTAACACACTTAAAACATATTTTAGTGATGCATAAATCAGCCAAAAAGAGAAAAACTGACAACAAACCATTCAAACAACCCATACTTACTACCGTACTCACTCAATTTGTATACAGCCTGCATCTGCAGTGCAGTTCACAAAAAACCTGACACTGCTGAGCAGCAAGCTGTAAATTGATATGCAGTACATTCGTGAGGGCTAGTGAATGTATTTGGAGCAGGGCAGTGCATGTGTGATTTAATATTTTTTTTGTTTGGGTGTTTATGGGGCAGTAATTGAGGGAATAAATATAATATCACTGCTATTATCCTTATTTTGTATCAATTATCACATACTGAGATTGAGACCTTCATTTAAACAGTCAAATCACAAAAACACTGTAATATTCATTTTTTATGTTTCCTATTCAAAGAACATGGACAAAACAGCTCCATACACTGGCAGCCTGTGTACAGTGGGATCAGTAATGATCGGGTCTCATTTTAATTGCAAAGTAAAATAGATTAGTTGCATCAGGACTAAATTGACCAATTTTCCTTTTGTTGACCAAACACTGTCTATGGTGCAATCATCTACTTTAAAATGAACTCTTTCTATTTCAATACACACGTTCTATGCAGGGGTCAGGCTCAGAATCTGAATGTGGTGATATTCACATATTCATTCAGTTATTGTTTCCCTGATTAGTCATTTAAAGCAACATAAATCTATAATTTGTTAATAAACAGTGCTGTACACAACTCAAAAGTTGTTGAAAAACAGACTCTAATGACATTAAAGGATTTTTAACTCAAGGTTCCTAATTTACCCTTTCTAACATGCCTAATCCATTCACAGGGTGTCAGCTTTGTCTGTAAACCATGCTGGCGTGACCGGGGCACTGGCTAGCTCTAAATGTGGAACCATGTCACAGCGCTGAGATGAACAAATTAAACAAATGTGAAGTTACTTGCCTCAACAATCGGGTAGTAACAATAGTTCCAGTACCAGAAGCTCTTGGAGAACTTTCCAGTTAAGTGGTGCTCTGGCACAAATGGGTGAAACGTTTCTCGATGCAAAGTATCTCTGGAGTCTCCAGCCAGAACACCCATCTTCTCCAAACACTGACCGAGGGCCAGGTCTTCCACAGGGGTGGTATGTGTGCAAACATTGGTCCGAAACCCCTCCACAAATCTCCTGAGGGCCTCTTTACTGAGCACGTAGCCCGCCCCCCCACTCATGTATCCTTGTTTGGTGTAAGGTTTGAAGCGTTTCCCAAAGTAAATGGGCTCTTCAGGGGTGTGGTTGGACAGAATCCAACGCAGGTTGTCCACCACCACAAAAGTGTCATCATCAGCTTTTAAGAACCAGTCTGCTTCATTCACATGGTGCTCATAGACATAATGAAAGGCTCGGATGGTCTTCCAGTAGAGCTGGTCACGGCCTTCTTTGGTGTCCAGGCCCACAGTAGGAAAGTCAAGGTCCTCCACAGAGCTCATGAACACCACTATGTTGCAGTGTCGACTCCAAGTGGCCCTGACATGGCGAGCCCTGCTCTGCAGATTATACGGCCCTGTCATCACCCAACAGAGAACACGTACCTTCTGGTACAAGAGATCTGCTACCCGGCTGTCTTCGTCTGGGAGGGACACAGAGCAAGATAGTACAGTATAGAACAATAAATAATACAATGTTGCATTGTGAGTAGTGGAGCACCACACTATCCTGACACAAACCATCTCTTCCATTGCATTTTATGAAATCAGTGCACTTTTTTCCCTGAATATGTGATGAGAGCCAAGTAGGAGATTACAGCTAGAAGGGCTATAAATAGCTAGCTACGCCCTAGCTACAGGGCTGTAAAGTCTATGGAACTCAAGGAGAATAGAAAAAGACCCTGAAAACAGTTGATTGAGACCTTCAACAAATGTGGACACTTGTGGAACACCAACCAAAACTACAAACTGAAATTACTCACAACAGGGTCTGTGCATTTACTTGAGGGACCAGCTTATGCTTTCTATAAAGAGACTTGCCATTGATTGGAAGTGTTTTTATTTTTTGGCACTCTGAGCACCACAGCCTGAGTGCCATCTAGTGCCGTTATGTTGGAGCAGAGGAAGAAATGTCTACAAGTGATATCTCCAAAACTACAGACAAACTGCACAAATATAAGTGGAACTGTGTGGTTATTTATAATCAGTTATTTATTTGCCTTATTTGTTTAACTCTGTATCTAAGGCAGGTGTAGGGGTCTAATCAGAATAGGGTGGGTGTTGGACAAGATAACCTGTATTTCTGGATGGCTGCCATCAACATGGTGGACTCGTGGACTCTCAGTCAGTGCTGACTTGTGGGTGTTTGCGTACTAAGAGCTATACACCACATCATCCTCAAACTCGCCACTCACCCCTCATGCATTTTCATTTTTAAAGCACTCAGAAAGAGTGGAGCACCTGAATGGTGAGGGTGGAGCAGGTTGATGAGAGCCTTCCCTTCCTTTCTCCAGCTGGTTGGTTTCTCCGCTGCCGTCACAGCTTTTTCCTGGGCCTCTGTCAACACAGGGTAGCTTCGTTCAAACCACACCTGGTGAAGGAAGAAGTACATGCTGCAGGCCCCCACCACCACACCCAGTGAAAAGGCCCATCTGGAGCTGGAGCCCTTCATGGTGACGTTGTCTCCGGCGCTGTTATGTCCAACTTACAGCATATCTGCATGAAGCCACAACACGGTAGGGTTGATCATGAAGAGAAAAGAGTAAAGTTTGGTTTAATATCTTTTAAACAGCAATCCTCCTAGCCTTCATTTCTTTGGCACTTTCACAAGTATGCCCTTAAATAAACAGATTTAGTAGTTGCTGTATATTCTTACAGGGAACCTAACAGATAACAGTTTTACTACACTGTAGTTAGAAGAAGACTTAAACTAAATGTAAGACTATGAATGAGAAAACGTGGTCACACACAGCGATTAGTCTAACTAATCAGTCTGTGTAGAAGCTCAAGGATTTGGCTGCTGACATCATCAGACCACATGCCTCCTCTTCCTCCTCCTCCTCCTGCTGCTGCTGCTTTTGTTTAGTTTGTTTAGTTTAAATATGTACTGATTTACATAAATAGGCTGTAATAAATAACGTGTCAGTTTCTGACACGATTTTCTTGACTCGGTTTACAAGAAGCTGCAAAAATGTTTTCTTTGGCGTCTGTTGCCTATGAGGTTAAAGACCCCAAAATCCGAAACATATGTTAATGATTGACATCATTTGTTATTTGGCGGAACATACAGCACCATGTACACTGCCCTCTTCTGTATCCTGACAAACACAATGAAGCGACAATCCAGTTCGATCTAATCCAAGAGTTGCATCGGTTTCTACCAAAAACACAACAGAGACTGCTGTGGCAGCGACACGAGGCCACAAAGGAGCCTCTGTGTGCACAAACATCACCACTAATAAGGAGCTGCAGGCTTCTGTATCTATATCAGCAAAGGAACATATTTAACAGGCACATGTGTGTATTTACCTTTGTTACGAGTGAGCACGATGCTTATGCATGGCACCCTTTTTTGGAGCTTCATATCCTGACAGCGGCACAAAGCAACACTGCTGCACCTGTCGGACATGTGGTCACATGACGGTCACACTCATTCCGAGGCTTTTGATTGAAGTCCTCCCGGTTCAGCGTCGCCAAATAACGTGATTACTAAGTGAAAAGCCACTGTGCAGTGTATCACGGGCTAAGCCCTGGAAAAATGCGCCTTCTCATTGGCTGATAGCCGATGACGTGTAAGGAAGATGGCTTCACATCGTGGAAATGTCACAGCAATCAGTAAAGTGGCATCTTTGAGACATCCAACAAGCCATGTTCCCTTGTATACGAGAAAATATACATTTATATTTGCTGAGCGAGAAAAGGAAAGGAGAGATGCTGCGTTGTATATCCTGACCACTAGATGTCCCCCTGCACCTCCAAGACAGCTCTTCAGCTTACATTATAATTACTGCACATGAGTGCATGTCAGGCAGACCAGGCATAGAGGGAATGTATTCTGTTTGAGCAGCTGGCTACTATGTTTGTTGTGATGTGTGTATTTGTTTTTCTTAAAATGTCAGTTGAAGTCATTCAAATACCCCACAACACGGCAAAATACAAAGAATCTTCTTCATATTCAGTGAATCAGTAAAATACAAAGTGTACAGGAACATATGGCTCGTATCACTTCAACAAAATGATCAATAAAAGCACCTCTCAAATAACTTCCTAAAAGCACTGAGCAATAAAAGGTGGCACTGAATTAGCACCTGTAAAAGCAAATTCAAGCACAAGGCTTCAAGTTTGCCAGAAGGCCTCACCACAGCTCAAGGTTTCAGATAAGGTTTTTGACAGAGGTGACTGAATACAGGAAATGCATTTGTTGTAGTCAAAACATGGCATACACATCAAATGTGTATGCCACAGACATCAAAGACACTTGTTTTATATGAGGAGAGGCCGATCCATCCCCTGAATTAAACCCTTGGTCTGAAAATACTTCTCTCTAACAGACATCTCTGCAGTGTAAGCCCAGCAGGGACACAGCCATATGATTAATTATTAAAATTGAAATTAGGCACAAGAAACACTGACACTGCGTTTAATGTGTTCATTCCTTACTATGATTTGCCCATAATATCTCTGTATCTGTGTTTGTACTTTAATTTGGTGTTTGTTTTTTGAGATGCATAATAAGGTGTTTGCATGAAGTATAACCTGCTTTTTTATTGGATAACTGCAGGTTCACTATCCACGTTATTAAATGGCTAGAATATAAGCTGGATAGTAGTCCACGTGTAAACACACTAACTGTGTGAGGGACGAGCACTGTGCGAAAACTACACGCAGTTTAAAATGCTCAAAAGAAACACATAAATGAGAAATGAAAAAGAGAAATGAAAAGGAGAAAGATCGCTGACAGCGGCTTAAGCTGCGAGCATTGTGGTGATAATGGTGCCCCACTTTATGTATATATAGGAGTGGCTTTGCGCCGCCTTGTCTCACAGAAGCCACTGGACGTTGCAACACGTTCTCACTCTGAGTCTGGATGTGACGCCAAGAGACACTGATCATTCGTCGGGCTGTTGATGCATTGGGAGTGAGAAGGTGTTGCAACTGACAACCAACTGCCACACGATTTCTCACATTTTACGCAAAAGTCACTTTTTAAAGGAAATTATCACCTGACGGAAACAGCAACAGTAAGAAACATGTCCATCTGAGTCTTTTATTTTGTGGAGATTTGAGTTTGAACCCGTGGAGCGTGTCGCTGACGTCTGAGCGTCTTTGACATATATATTTCTAAGGAAGCGTCTGTAGGATTGTTTTAAAGTAAGGTGCTTCAGGAAAAAGGCTCGGACCTCTGTAAGCGTGTCTAACTGGCTTCTTTCAGCTTTAAATAATTAGCTTTATTAATAAGAGGTCTATAACCAGTGATTCAAGCCCCTCTCACAGGTGATACATTAAGATATTGTTTTCCTTGTAAAAAAAATATGTTTATTTAACAATGCTCAAATATGTTCAGAAGGTGTAACATAAAATGAAATATATATTATAATGTATAAATGTACTGTTTTGAGTTGGGGCTAAGCCCACAATTTAATTGAGTTCATCCAATGAGTCTATTTTTATTGTATCTGAATAAAATAGGCCTATTTGTATAAAGAGTTCAGTTTATTCAAACAAATAATTTTCATCCTAGGCCTAGAGGCTTTTCTTCACATACAGCCTGAATAAAAAGTCATCGGTTGTGTGAGACAGCTGACTTTCAAAGTCCCTGTCACAATAAGAGGCAGAATAAACCTGCTTATCCGCCTTCCTGCTCCTGAAATGTTGCATTCCATAACCCTGAACGGACCTATCAGTTTTGCCAACTTTATAATACAATGAGAAAACAAACATATAGCACTACAAACATATATCTATGGCCACAAACACAAACAACCACATCCCTCAGGAAGTAGATATGACTGCCTTGTCACTTCTGCTTTCTGCACTCTTTGCAGTGCATACAAATGGCTGAAAGTCGACATTTACTTCACACACAAACAGTCATACAGTCCTTGCAGCTTTGAGACATCTTGAGAGTCCAAGTGTCTTCCCTGCCTTCCTCAGATCACTCTGTATCCTGCTTGGCACACACATGGACAGTCAGGGTTGTCATGAATCTTTTTTGTGTGTCTGTATTTGGTGCATTTGCCATGATTGTTAACCTTGGTTTCAGATTTGAATGCCTCCGTGCTGAACTCACACCCTCGAAATGAATTTGCACTGTTCAGCAATGTACGGGGAGGACAAGTTCTAAGCTGTTTAAAGTTTAGACAGTTCCTAACCAGTGCTTAGCTTGATTATTCTAATACTCACAAATACTTGCAGCCTTTTAGCCTTAGATCATACAAGCAAAACACTGGTCTTGTATTGTTCAGTTGTGGGAGTGTTGGGATTCTTTCACTGATCAATCATTAATTTCCACCCACAATGTGGTTTAACTTAGATTTCAGATCTTCCTAGATAACTCGTGATTGGACATGACAAGAGTGACAGAAGGAGGGACTGCCTTACATTGAAAATAAATATAAATAAATATGGTTATTGAAAGCAAACATGTGGAATGAGAATGGAGCTGGGATGGGCATGCCGTAGCAAAAAAGAAGAAGCTTACAATTACTGTAAGCAAATTCCCATCCCTCCCGAAGTCACGCCCCTAACCTTACAAAAGCAGAATATGAAAGTGAGTCATGTAAAGATTCACCTACATGCCTTTACAGAAGTCAGAGAAGTAGATCTTGTTATAGTCTATGAGGATTTACTGTTTGCAATTTTATATTTTATTGTATTTTCACTACCTGCAGTACAGTTGTTCTGTTTGTTTTTCAAATTCACACACAAAGATAAGTATACAGAACTCTGCAAGGTCTAATACTGACAGTAATCTGTGAAATCAAAGCTACAAAAACAATCCAAGGGGTGTCCATCTGTCCCTACACCGGCCTTATGAGATTGATACTGCCCGGCACAGTGTCCCTATTTCCAGATGGTGGCTGAGATGCGATATTGTGTGAAGAACAATAGATGTATGATCTATTGGTCTCTTCTACATAACAGCATTGTGCTGCTCCTGCTTCTTGAGCTTCATCAGTGCTGTGTAATAAAAACAAATACATGTATCACACCAAAGGATTTCTCTCCAGCAAAACACCACACCTTTTCCAAAACATTTACAGTATAAATTATAAACTGTGGGTGTTAATACTGTCAACGAAGCATGAAGAGTTTACAGGTCTACTTGGGTCTAATGACCACATACAGGGCAGCAATATTCCACACAAAACAGCTAATGAGAAACTGTACAGAACGAATTTCAGATTTTGGTTGAATTATAGCTAGAAAAGCATTTCCTGAAGAAAATGCAAGTTTGCCACAGCCGAAGCATTGCTTTGAACGCTGATGTGAACGATTGCTCTGAATTGCTGGAGAATCTGCAATCTAAACTTAATTTGCTGAAACACAGGTAAGAATTTAGAAAGATGAAGCTCTTATTTGGAAAAGTAGAAAATGTTTTGATATTATGAAGATATGAAAGAGAAACAGCTGAAGACAAGAACAGTATGAAGTCATGACCTTAAAGAATAGCCTGTGAATATACCATATGAAAGGTCTGAGGGTGGAATAATACCATAAGACTATAAGAAGCTCAGGCTGTGTGATTTTAATGTGGAAAAGTAGTATACAGCTGAAGGATGATCAATATGACAGATATAATGCTTAAAGTCTGATAAAGACTACAAATATGGCTGCTTTGTATGCTTCTAGTTTGTCAGCCTGTCACCATGGTAACAGCCCTGCCTGCCTGCCTGCCTGCATCCATGGCAACCTGAACGTTTATCAGCTGCCCCTAACTGCAGCTCTTTCTTTCCCCTAATGCATTTCCTATGTAAAACGACCCTCCGAACAACTTCTCTTTTTGTCCAAACCGAAGCCTTCAGACAAAAAGTAAGGAATCACAATTCTTGTGAGAATCACAAGAAGTCTCTCTACAACTGGTATAATTTTTATGTCTGGGATGTCAAAGATGTGGAGATGGTGGCGAGTTAGAAAATATGGCAGCTCTGCTTCTCTGTTTTTGGTTTTACATTATGTCTTAATGGAGGAATGACCGGCACTCTCCCCAAACAGCTGGCCTAGCAACGGCAATCTAACTAATAATAAAAACGTAGAAGAACAAGAGTAACAAACTAATGATGTACTTATAACAGGAAAGGTACATCTGTAGTATACAATATTCTAAATTAATTGATCCATGAACATCTGGTGACAAATTTCTGCTCATTCATTTCAATGAATCTTCTTTTCTTTCTAGATGCGTTACACCTGCAGCAGGAAGCTCCTTGGACTAGTTCTGGTTGGTGGACTATTGGCAGCAGTCGTTCTTTATTCCTGGAGCCCTGAGACCAGCACAGTCGTTGACATACGGTCAAAACAGGGCCCTCCTGAGAAGAAACTCTTTTTTGGGAAAAAAATCAGCAGTGCTTATCATGACATTTCCTATCATATAAAGGAGGATGTGTCAAGGTGTGTTGCCAGTCAGTGAGACTGTTGTCTGTCTAAATTCAACTCTAAATTCAAAATGTCATCTCTGTGGTTTTTCTATCAGTCGTTTACCTCAAAATGCATGTGTGTGCCTGGCCGATGAGGAAACCTTTCGCCTGCCGTTCTCCGACCTGCTTTTCCCACGTGTGTGGGCCCAGAACCTTGATCTTGCATTCTTGAAGTTTCATCCTGATCCTGAGGAAGCAAAGCATCTCAGAGCTCAGGAGTATAACAAGTATCAGTGGAGGTGAAGTTCACATTATGTTGATATCAAAGTGATACCATAATACTCATTAGATCATCTCAAATGTTTTTATAAAATGAAAACAACTGAATGTTACTGGAATAATCCTCAATTACAAAAAAACTAGAATCTCTTGTGAAGGTGTTTTTAAAAACCACATTTCAGTCTGTTCTAATATATATCTATCAAATCAAATGTGTGTAAAGGTCCTACAGTCCTGCAGATGCGCTTATCATAGCTGGAGCCAACAATCCGCTTCAGTATCCGACCCAAGGTGTGGAGGTGCGACCCCTCAAAACAATTATCATTCCAGGTAACCTGCCCAGCTCTACACAAACTCAGGGATGGCTGAAACCCCATGTTTTTGACATGTCCTCTAAGAATTATTGTTTGTTTGTTTGTTTGTTTTTGTTTTGTAGGTTTAGGTCTTAAAGAAGAGACAAAGGCAGACCATATGGTAAACTCCTCATTTTGTTTTTTTCTTTGTGGATGACATGTCTGTTTTCTGTGTAAAATTTGCTTAAAATTGTTCAACAGGTGTATTTGACAGCATCCCTGGGGGCTTTTGATGTTGCTGCAACCGTGGATGGGGTCTCCATCAAAGGAGAAGGAGAGAAGTACATGACACTGTCCAGTCCTCGTCTCTCTGCTCTGAACAGGCAGCTGCAGTTTGTCACCTACACAAACACTGTGTTCCATCCGAAGACAGCAGATACAAGTAAAGTTTTCATGGTGATAATATGCTAATACCTAAAGTAGAAGGCCAAGAGTACCTAGGGTTTAAAATAAATATAGAAATTTGACTTTCAAATACACTGATGCATGTTAAGATAGACAAGGATAAAGCAAAGGTGTGTGTGAGTCAAAGACTCTTCATCGTGTAAAACAGGAATTGATGCCAACATTTAAACATATTGTGCAAATTAGATAAATAACAATATGTCAACAGTCAGAGGGTTTTTCAGTAAGAATATTATATTACATTGTATATGTCATTGGGAGTTTAACCTTTGCTGTATGCTATTTATATCCATCTTATTTTTACTGCTACGGTATCTGTGCTGTTGCGATATCATAATGTCCCCATTATGTTTTATAATAACCAGACTGAAGCAGAGGCTTAAAGGAATTTAAATGGTTGTGTACCTAGACACAGTCTTAATTTAGAAGTGAGGGTTTCCTGTCTTCACTGTGGCTCTCACACCAATGATGTGTTTGTTGTTAAATGCATTTTACAATTTAATTGCAACTTTTCCTTTGTATTCGACAACTGCAATAATCACACAGGTGCAGGGACAGTGTGTGCTGTTTTTTCCTTTTTCTTACTGAAATAAGAACAGCTTTACCTCCTCTTACAAAATCTTCTATCATCCTGCAGTTCTGTTTGCAACTGAGGGTCACCAGTCATTTTTCACCATCAATATTAGACACGGAGCTGTTGCCAAACTTTACAACTCTGGATACAAAGGAGGTTTGTAGGTTGACACTGCGCATCATTATCAGGTGATTTTATGAGTGTTTGATGTTTGTCTTCCTTTTTTTGCTCAGAGTACAACATCAGTGCTCTCGTCACCATCGCCACCAAGACATTCCTACGCTATGACAAACTCAAAGACCTGATTGACAGCATACGGAAGTTTTATCCCACTGTCACCATAGTGATAGCAGATGATAATGAACACCCTGAGCCAGTGGCCGGCCCTCACATTGAACATTACATCATGCCATTTGGAAAGGTTAATAATCAGCTCCTCTGAGCAGCTTTGTCAGTGCCATGCATTGTGGTTAACAGCAAAGCTAATGTGTATCATTTCCTCTTCTTCTTTACAGGGCTGGTTTGCAGGAAGAAATCTGGCTGTGTCTCAAGTGACCACCAAGTATGTCCTTTGGGTGGATGATGATTTCATCTTTACCGCTAACACAAAGTTAGAGAGAATGGTAGAAATCCTGGAGAAAACCTCGTTAGATCTGGTGAGATTCAGATGTGTACAAAAAAATGGCAGATTTGTTGACACAAGTAATCAGGTATTTTCCCTTTGCTCCCTCCCTTCTGGTCTACTGGGTATAGCAAATAATAATATGTCAATGTTAGGCATGATAAAGCAAAGACAAGGTGTGGTGTGTGTATTGCCCTTTTAACAGTGACAGTGAGGCAAAGTCCAAAGTCCATAGAATGCAGTAAAAGTTGAAGACAACACATGTAGGAGAAGACTAAACAAACGAAAAAAAGGCATTGACAATCTAAACTTAAGAATATGTATAGCTCTGACAGAGAAGAGGAAGTTTATATTTAAATGTCTGCTATGCCTTATAACAAAATGCTGCTTCACCATGATGAGGCCAATTTCACATGGGTCAAAGTAGTTTATGTCAAACATTTACAGACACCAACTGATGCATAACTGAGCAATATCATAGATAGATAGACAGAGTGTGCAGCATCATGTTGTTGTGACTTGACACATAGCTGAAACATTTGGCTACTAAGTGATGGCACAAAGCACAGTCATTACAGAACATTTTTGGTCTTGTTATTCTCATTGACATCAGATTGGTGGTGCAGTGAGAGAGGTGACAGGCTACACAGCAACATTCCGTCACACCATGTCTGTAGAAAAAGGGGGCGAGGAAGGTGACTGCTTGCATATCAGACGTGGCTACTACCATGTCATAGAGGGCTTCCCCAACTGCGTGGTTGTTGATGCCGTCATCAACTTCTTCATGGGAAGGACAGAAAAAGTACAGCAGACCGGCTTTGACCCCCGTCTGGCACGGCAAGGCCACCTGGGTGAGTGTGTGTTTACTGTGTTTACTGTCAGTGTAGAGTTGTGAGTTGCTACAGAATGACAGAAATATAGTGGTGTGTGTGTGTGTGTGTGTGAATGTGTGAGATGACATTTTTCTTCTGATGCTTCAGAGTTCTTCGTCGACGCTCTGGGCTCCCTCCACATCGGCTCCTGTAGTGACATCATTGTAAATCATGCATCAAAGATCAAACTACCCTGGACTAAATCAGAGTCGGAGAAGGCGTATGAAAAGTTCCGCTACTCATCCTCCAATGTGGGTAACAACATTCACTATGAGGGGTTCTACTTCAAGAACAGGTTCAAGTGTATGAGCAGTCACTGAGATTTGACTTTGAGGAGGAGGCTGGCTCCAGCAACTGCTGGACAAAATACACATACACATACACAAGTCACATTGTGTAACATGGTATACACTTATATGTATACTTTACATTTCCAGTTACCAACCAAGACAGGACTTTATCCTGAGGACGGACAAGAAAAATGTTGCATGAAACTTTACAAGCTGAATACTGTTTGAAAATTTAAAAGTAATTCTTATATACAGGCTCCAACAGCTTAATGTTGTATGCACATCGTTGCAGTATGAGTAATTAATTGTTATTAATATGTCAGACAGCCAGAAGTATAGTTGATACTTTAAGTATATTTTTTAGGGATTTTGAAGCACCTTAATGTTGAAGAATTATTTTTCATGAAGGTGTGATGTCTGTGCATGTGTTTTTCCAAAGGGGTAATATTAATTGTAACAAGTTTGATAGAGCAACATCTAATGAGCGTTTTACAGTTTTTTCTGATTGCTTAAACACTAACAATGATTCTTATAGCACAATTTCTAAAACTATTAATAGTTTTAACAAAATCACTCACTGAGTTTGCAAAACTAAAAGCAAAAAAACTGCTTTACACACAATTTGCACTTTTGTAACACACAATTTGCAATTGTATAAATATAATCCACTGCACAGCACTCTTTTTGCTGAACTGTAAACACAACTCACTGCTTTACACACAACTTCCAAATGATCAACACACTCCTAGTAAAACTACACACATTTATGGCTGGTATTTACACTATTTTGCCAACTGTCTGGCTACACTGTCACATGTGAGAACTGTTTTACATCATTAGTTCACTTTGCAATCAGCATGAGATCTGTAAATAAGCCACAGGTAAGCTTCAGTGTGGAGAACAATGGAGGGAGAAGAAGACTGAGAAGAGAGAGAATTAGAGGAGGATGAGGACATGAGGAAGCAGGAGGAAGAGGATGAGGAGGTGAGGAAGGAGGAAGGGTAAGAAGAAATAGAATTACTGATGTCATCGGAGCTACAATAGTGGATCATGTGATCAACCATGGAATGACCCTGAACGGGTTCAGCCTGAGCCGCTACACTGTAGCAAGCATCATGAGGCTTACAGTTTTTTCTGATTGCTTAAACACTAACAATGATTCTTATAGCACAATTTCTAAAACTCTTAATAGTTATAGCAAAATCACTCACTGAGTTTGCAAAACTAAAAGCCAAAAAACTGCTTTACACTCAATTTGCACTTTTGTAACACACAATTTGCAAATGTATAAATATAATCCACTTCACAGCACTCTTTTTGCTGAACTGTAAACACAACTCACTGCTTTACACACAATTTCCAAATGATCAACACACTCCTAGTAAAACTATACACATGTATGGCTAGTATTTACACTATTTTGCCAACTGTCTGGCTACACTGTCACATGTGAGAACTGTTTTACATCATTAGTTCACTTTGCAATCAGCATGAGCTCTGTAAATAAGACACAGGTAAGCTTCAGTGTGGAGAACAATGGAGAGAGAAGGAAACTGAGAAGAGTGAGAATTAGAGGAGGAACATGAGGAAGAGGAGGAGGACGAAGACTAGGAGGTGAATTTAGAGGAAGAGGACGAGGAGGTGAAGAGGAAGGAGGAAGGGTAAGAAGAAATAGAATTACTGATGTCATCGGAGCTACAATAGTGGATCATGTGATCAACCATGGAATGACGCTGAGGGAAGCTGGACGGGTTCAGCCTGAGCCGCTACACTGTAGCAAGCATCATAAGGACATATTGATGAGAATGGGTTAGTACAGTTCCCTCACTCTAACTTTTGTAGGTGTACCATACTCTAATGAGAAAAACAACAATACTGTACATGTAAAACTGAAACTGTTACTCCATAGAATTGCTAGACATCCAGCATCTGGAAGGAGGCATGCAAGGATATGGACCAGGCATCATGTCAGGCCTGGATACGGCACTCCAGGAGATATTTTCCCCGGTGCCTTGGACTAGAAGACATTGCATGTGATGTTGATGAAATTCTGTGGCCGGACCCAGACAGACAATGAGACTGATTTTCTCTCTCTTTCAGTGAAATTGTTTGTTTTCTTGTGTGTGTTTTGATGTGTGTGAATAAACATTCATACTTGAAATTTGAATCCCTGTGTGTTTATAGAACTATTTATGACAAAAGTTTGACCTCACATGGACAGACCTTATGCACAGAGAAAGCAAAAGCCAGATGTGTTTTCAGTTAATACCATCAGTATGTAGTTGGCACATTGTGTGCTTAGTAATATGATGGTTTGTGTTAACTGTGTGGTACAAAAATACCATTTTTACAAAGGTTTGAAGAGTTAAGCAAGATGTATTAGCTTTTGCAAAAGATCTACAATGTTTTGCTGATTTGGTGTAAGGTTTTTTTATTTGTGTGTAGAGTTTTGCACAAATAGCCAATAGTTACAGAAATGTGCTTAAGCAATCAGAAAAAACTGTAAGACTAAAATGGAGTCTGTAGCTTGAAAGGAGGATACATTTGATGGATGATCCTCCTTGAAGGGCTCTCTCATAGACTTCCATGTTAAAAATGACACCGAAATTGCCTAATATTTGAAAAACTGTAATTTTTTTTAAATAAACTTGAAGTTGACCCGGAATGTTGAACATTTTGATAGTTGAATGGCTGAAATCCGTCAATGTATGCTGAAGATACACTGCGCCAAAAAACATACAGAAGAATAAAAAAGAAGAAAGAGGGTGAATAACAATAGTTTGATTGCCGTGTGTGTGTGTGTGTGTGTGTGTGTGTGCATGTGTGTGTGTGTGTGTGTGTGTGTGTGTGTGTGTGTGTGTGTCTTTGTGTGTGTGTGTCAGTGTGTGTGTCAGTGTGTGTGTGTGTGTGTGTGTGTGTGTGTGTCTTTGTGTGTGTGTGTCAGTGTGTGTGTGTTAGTGTGTGTGTCTTTGTGTGTGTGTGTGTGTCAGTGTGTGTGTCAGTGTGTGTGTGTCAGTGTGTGTGTCAGTGTGTGTGTGTACATGTATCAGTGATGATCAGAAGGATTCTGCTGATTCATCCAGAGGAATCTTTCCTCAGACGTCCTGGATGAAAAAGGCCTCTGAGCTTATTGAAGGAAGTGAAGATGGACTCACCAGAAACACGGTGCTCCAGACCGCCGAGCAGAACTCCAGCCCCCGGACCAGCGCTAGAAGATGGACGTTGATAAATCATTACGTCAACCCTTGAAAGTAACTAGTACTCTGGGTACTTTTTGGGGAGAGTATTCTGTACTTTTACTGAAGTACTTTTTAACATCAGTACCTGCACATGTGTGTTTTTTACAAAGATATCTGCACGCTCTGAATGTCCGAGCTCTGACAACAACACATGAACCTTCAACACTGACAGCACTTCACCCTCTGTACACAGACCTGCACATCAGCTCATTTTGCTTATTGGATTTCTTGGTTTATTCTTATTTGTGTTGATTCTTGCTCTGTTTTCTTTGATCTTAGTTATGTTGTGGACAAAGTCATGTGAAGGGAGCTGGCACAGTCAGAGGGTCAGTGCTCTGCGTGACCTCTGCTGTGCATTTGACAATGAACGTCTTGGATCTTGAATCTTGAATGGATCCACATTAGCAAAGGAGGTCAGTGCTGGATCAGCGCGGTCCGTCCTTCTTCTCTGCTGATAAAGAGGGAACTAGTGGCTGAGCAAGTTATGGGGCGGAGATCATTAGAACGTTAGAAAACGCCGTATGGTGTATGACCAAGCGGCAACCTTCGGGGCTCAGACCTGAAGCCCATGCGGAAGTGTCAAAACCTGTAGTTCACGCTGCAACCACTGGGGGCTGGCTCCAGCAGCGAGTCATTTCCCATAGACTCCCATGTTAAAATGGCCGACTTCACAGCAGAAAAAAACATGTTTACAGCCTGGTACCAAAACCGCTCTGGTCTCAGATGATAGGTTCTCTTCTAGTGTCAGTTGTAGGGGGGGTGAATTTTTTTACAACTCACTGGTTTCAGTTGTATTCTGACTTAAAATTACGCAATAATTATGGGCGTTGCCGCTTGAGTGACAGACGTATCACAACGTGAGTTTCCTGCTTCCACGATCGCCCGCCCCCCTAAACCCCGCTCGTGCCCCCCCCTTTTTGTCCATATTTGGAGTTTTGGCGGACATGACGCTGCCAACATGGCGGCGGTCATCAACGACCTGGAACCTCCCACCGAGCCTCAGAACGGCTCTTCAGAAACAAAAGGATGACGTCACAAAGCTCTGTCCATAGTTTTTACTGTCAATGTGTATGACGTAAAAAACAACGTTTTAAGTGCTGGCGAAATGTGACATGAATGGCTTGCGATACTAATTCGACAAGTTCCGTGACGTCTCCACCTCCCTCTGTTCCTCCACAGGCTCCAAACCGTTTCCTCCGTGCGTTTGATTTCTTCTTCGTCTTCTGCACAAACGTAGTGTAGTAACATGTAGCGCCCCCTTTTGGTGTGGAGTTTGAGTTGCAGTATTTGATCTGGGGTTAGAGCTTCAGTATATTTAAATAAGCATATCAAAGAATGAATAAATGGCTATATATATTGGAAGTATATCATAAATAAATAATACAGTCATAGTCAAACATGTGTGTTTAAGATGATAACTTCACTTGTGAATAACAATAACTTTGCAGCTGTTTGTGCACCTTTGTAAGCGCCTCCCATTAACACACTCATTGACACTGCAACTATTAAAAGCCGTACACAAGCATGGTGCAGCCTGCACATTCAAATGGTTGTTACAGTGTTTCCAGAAAGAAATCTATGACACTGTACTGTAAGTATAATACTTTGTATTTTTTTACAAACACATATTTTAACATCTCACTTTGTACAAATGAAGATGTGTTCTTGAATGGTTTGGTTCTGTAAATTTGAAAGTGAGTAACAAAAAGATCAGGTCAAGTAAACAAGGTCAAGTCAAGTTTATTTATAAAGCACATTTAAAAAACAACAAAGTGCTGCAGACAGGAGTCAGTCATGTATGAATAACATCAAAGTAAAATAATCAAAGTACAGGAAACAAGATAAAACCTGCATAAAAGTGGTAAAAGCCAAGGTGAACAATGTGAACTAACAGTATGGCTATAAACTGACATGACAGACCCACAATGACCAGAACAGAACATGAGTGGGGACTGTAGCTGCAAACATAGACCCTGATATGAAAGAGTGGAACTGAAAGAATGAAGCAAACACATGGAGAGTGGAGTCGAACCACCAACCTTCCAGTTACGGGAAAACCCTGGTATACCGCTGCGCCACTGCTGCCCACATATCAACACACAGGTCAGTGATGACATTCGCCTGACGAACCACCTCTGAATGAAGTTCACTGTTACGTTTCTCGAGCTCATCAATGTATATCTGAAGGCTTTCTCTTGCTTCCTGCTCACGTTTCAGCTGATCTTCAAAGGAGGACCTGTCCTCTGACAGTTGGTTTATCTCACTGTCTTTTTCCTGGACGGTCTTGTTGGCCTTCTGTAGGTCACTCCTCAGAGTGCAGACCTCGTTGGCCAGCTCCTCACACTTGGAAGAACACTGGGTAAGTTCTTCGGCAGCCTTTCTGAGGTTTTCGTTTTCTGTTGTGAGCTGTTCACACTTTACCCCTAACTCTAGAGTCTCCTTTTGCTGCTGCGTCAGAGACTGGTGTAAACATTTCAGTGTTTGCTCAAACTCCAGGTCCTTTTTCTCCAACTGTCCGACCTTGGCCTTGCTCTTGGCCAGTTGGTTGCAGACATCAATGTGTTCAACAGACAGGTCAGTGATTAAATTCACCTGACGAACCACCTCTGAATGAAAATCGCTTTTACGTTTCTCGACCTCATCAAGGTCTATCTGAACGCTTTCTCTTGCTTCCTGCTCACGTTTCAGCTGATCTTCTAAGGAGGACCTGTCCTCTGACAGTTGGTTTATCTCACTGTTTTTTTCCTGGACGGTCTTGTTGGCCTTCTGTAGGTCACTCCTCAGAGTGCAGACCTCGTTGGCCAGCTCCTCACACTGGGTAAGTTCTTCGGCAGCCTTTCTGAGGTTTTCGTTTTCTTTTGTGAGGACGGTCCCCTTGGCTTTTTTCGGTCTAGTGATCAAGCCAACTGATTCCACAATAAACTGCTTCAACGTTTGTCCTTTCTTCTCGCGCTTGTCTTGTTCTTGCCGCTCTTTCTTCTCTCTTTCCTCTCGTTCTTGGCGCTCTTTCTTCTCTCTTTCCTCTCGTTCTTGGCGCTCTTTCTTCTCACGCTTGTCTCGTTCTTGGCGCTCTTTCTTCTCAGGCTTCTCTTCGTGTTTTCTGTCTGAAGGCTTCGGTTTGGACAAAAACAGCAGTTTCCATCCATCCATCTTCTGTTAACCCTCTTGTCCTGCAGTGCAGGGTCACGGGGGGGCTGGAGGCGGAGGAGGTGAGAGGCGGGGTATACCCTGTGGGGACACGACACACCCTGCATGGAAACATTGGAAATGCATTAGGAGGGGGACAGAGAGAGCTATACAGTTGATAACCATTCAGGTGCCAGGATACAGGCAGGCAGGCAGGGCTGTTACCATGGTGACAGGCTGACACACAGGAAGCACACAAAGCAGCCATGTTTGTAGTCTTTATCAGACTTTAAGCATTGTATCTGTCATATTGATCGTCCTTCAGCTGTATACTACTTTTCCACATTCACATCACGCAGCCTGAGCTTCTTATAAGTTTATGGTATTATTCCAGCCTCAGACCTTTCATATGGTGTATTCACAGGCTGGTTTTTAATTAGTTTGATTGCCGTTGCTAGGCGATTCCTCTGATTCTCCAGCAATTCAGAGCAATCCTTCACGTCAGCATTCAAAGCAACAATTCAGCTGCAGCAATCAAACTTGCATTTTCTTCAGGAAAAGCCCTTTTCTAGTTCCAGCCTGTAACCCTTCTCCTCATGTCCATCGCAGATATGGCGAACAACAGATCATCAGCCAAATAAAACCATCTACTGTAACTTTGAGTAGACAACAGCTTCCTCCCAGCGTTTTCTTTAAGTTGAGTCTAACATCAATGTAACGTCACAGAGAGCTCCACCGTCTCTACAGTCCCTGGGTTTACACTCTCTGGTCTCGCTATCACACAGAATGGAGTTCGCCCCAATATGCACACACACACACACACACGGCATGTGCGTAAATGCGCACGACTCTGTCTCCCTCTCTCTCTTTGAATAAACGCGATGAAGTTGCACTTATCGCTCACTACTGTTGGTACTCACCACGAATCTGACTGTATGAAGAAACCTGTTGCTGAGATGTTAGCCTCCTCTGCAGCTGTGTCTCCTTCTTCCTCTCTAAATCCTTCTGTTCTGTGTTTAGTCCAGTAATCAGCTTGAGATTATTCTCCGTTAGGACGCCTATTGCTTTGCACTTCAGGCAGGTTTGTTTCCACAGAGCTCCCCAAAATATCCTGCTGTGTCTGAAACTGTTCACAAACACCTTTATTGCGCAGAGTCGAACAACAACTAAAGCTCTGAGCTGCGCTCTCACTCCTACAACGGTCTGAGTAGGACCTGCCTTTGATCAGGTTGCCATGGATTTTCAAAGGTCAAAGGTTGATCTTTGAATATCCATGGCAACCGGTATGTTTACCTGTATCCGCTCTCTCTGTCCCCTCCTAATGCATTTCCAATGTAAAAACACCCTCTAAAAATCAGCCATTCAACTTTCACCGTGTTCATCTCACAGAGCACGTTCCTGCTCAACTTATAGTTTTTTTCAAAAAATTAGTTTTCCAAATATTAAGCAGTTTCTGCATCATTTCTAACATGGGAGTCTCTAGGAACCCTTCAACGAGGCTCATGTGCCAAATGTATCTGCTCCTACAGACTCCAGTTCAGTCTTAAAACGCTCATCACATGCTGCTCTATCAAACTTGTATTCAGAAGTTTCTAATTCCGGATCGTCTCCACGCGCCAGGCTCTCAAAGTTGGAGTGGTGTTTGAGGTCTCCTCTGCTGTTACCATGGTGACAGGCTGACACACAGAGGCACGCACAGCTCTGAACCGCTCTGATTCTCCATCAGTTCAGATCAATCCTTCACATCAGCAGTAAAGCAGCGCTTCAGCTGCAGCACTTTTTCTACTTATGACCCCGGTTTATACCGCAGCGTGGAATCTCTGCTCGTACATGTCTGTGGCTGTTTCTCCGCCGGTAGCGATGTGAAATCAGCCAGTTTTATTCTGGTGACTGACTTCCTGTCTGCTCGATGTAGTCGGTGCAAACAGACGCAGATGTACATGTACGAGCAGAGATTCCGTTTGAAAAGTAGAGAAGCAGCTTTAATATGACAGAACATGCGCACAGCGCCGCGCCGCGCTCTCCGTGCGGAATGAATCCGGGCCAAGAGCTTCACCTTTCTAAGTTCTTACCTGTGTTTCAGCAAATGAAGTTCAGAGCGCAGATTCTCCAGCAACTCAGAGAATCCTTCACATCAGCCTTCAGATTCTTTCTGCGTCTTCTTCTGAATAAAATCCTGAAAGTCCTGGTTAGTGTGTGTGTCAGTGTGTGTGTGTGTCAGTGTGTGTGTTAGTGTGTGTCTGTGTGTCAGTGTGTGTGTTAGTGTGTGTCTGTGTGTGTCTGTGTGTGTGTCTGTGTGTGTTAGTGTGTGTGTTGGTGTGTGTGTTTGTGTGTGTGTGTGTCAGTGTGTGTGTCGGTGTGTGTGTTAGTGTGTGTCAGTGTGTGTGTTACTGTGTGTCAGTGTGTGTCTATGTGTTAGTGTGTGTGTCAGTGTGTGTGTGTGTATGTCTGTGTGTGTGTGTGTGTCAGTGTGTGTCTGTGTGTGTCTGTGTGTGTGTGTGTCAGTGTGTGTGTTAGTGTGTGTCTGTGTGTGTGTGTCTGTGTGTGTGTCTGTGTGTGTGTGTGTCAGTGTGTGTGTTAGTGTGTGTGTGTGTGTCTGTGTGTGTGTGTGTGTGTGTCTGTGTGTGTGTCAGTGTGTGTGTGTGTGTGTGTCTTTGTGTGTGTGTGTCAGTGTGTGTGTCAGTGTGTGTGTGTGTGTGTGTGTGTGTGTGTCTTTGTGTGTGTGTGTCAGTGTGTGTGTGTTAGTGTGTGTGTCTTTGTGTGTGTGTGTGTGTCAGTGTGTGTGTCAGTGTGTGTGTGTCAGTGTGTGTGTCAGTGTGTGTGTGTACATGTATCAGTGATGATCAGAAGGATTCTGCTGATTCATCCAGAGGAATCTTTCCTCGGACGTCCTGGATGAAAAAGGCCTCTGAGCTTATTGAAGGAAGTGAAGATGGACTCACCAGAAACACGGTGCTCCAGACCGCCGAGCAGAACTCCAGCCCCCGGACCAGCGCTAGAAGATGGACGTTGATAAATCATTACGTCAACCCTTGAAAGTAACTAGTACTCTGGGTACTTTTTGGGGAGAGTATTCTGTACTTTTACTGAAGTACTTTTTAACATCAGTACCTGCACATGTGTGTTTTTTACAAAGATATCTGCACGCTCTGAATGTCCGAGCTCTGACAACAACACATGAACCTTCAACACTGACAGCACTTCACCCTCTGTACACAGACCTGCACATCAGCTCATTTTGCTTATTGGATTTCTTGGTTTATTCTTATTTGTGTTGATTCTTGCTCTGTTTTCTTTGATCTTAGTTATGTTGTGGACAAAGTCATGTGAAGGGAGCTGGCACAGTCAGAGGGTCAGTGCTCTGCGTGACCTCTGCTGTGCATTTGACAATGAACGTCTTGGATCTTGAATCTTGAATGGATCCACATTAGCAAAGGAGGTCGGTGCTGGATCAGCGCGGTCCGTCCTTCTTCTCTGCTGATAAAGAGGGAACTAGTGGCTGAGCAAGTTATGGGGCGGAGATCATTAGAACGTTAGAAAACGCCGTATGGTGTATGACCAAGCGGCAACCTTCGGGGCTCAGACCTGAAGCCCATGCGGAAGTGTCAAAACCTGTAGTTCACGCTGCAACCACTGGGGGCTGGCTCCAGCAGCGAGTCATTTCCCATAGACTCCCATGTTAAAATGGCCGACTTCACAGCAGAAAAAAACATGTTTACAGCCTGGTACCAAAACCGCTCTGGTCTCAGATGATAGGTTCTCTTCTAGTGTCAGTTGTAGGGGGGGTGAATTTTTTTACAACTCACTGGTTTCAGTTGTATTCTGACTTAAAATTACGCAATAATTATGGGCGTTGCCGCTTGAGTGACAGACGTATCACAACGTGAGTTTCCTGCTTCCACGATCGCCCGCCCCCCTAAACCCCGCTCGTGCCCCCCCCTTTTTGTCCATATTTGGAGTTTTGGCGGACATGACGCTGCCAACATGGCGGCGGTCATCAACGACCTGGAACCTCCCACCGAGCCTCAGAACGGCTCTTCAGAAACAAAAGGATGACGTCACAAAGCTCTGTCCATAGTTTTTACTGTCAATGTGTATGACGTAAAAAACAACGTTTTAAGTGCTGGCGAAATGTGACATGAATGGCTTGCGATACTAATTCGACAAGTTCCGTGACGTCTCCACCTCCCTCTGTTCCTCCACAGGCTCCAAACCGTTTCCTCCGTGTGTTTGATTTCTTCTTCGTCTTCTGCACAAACGTAGTGTAGTAACATGTAGCGCCCCCTTTTGGTGTGGAGTTTGAGTTGCAGTATTTGATCTGGGGTTAGAGCTTCAGTATATTTAAATAAGCATATCAAAGAATGAATAAATGGCTATATATATTGGAAGTATATCATAAATAAATAATACAGTCATAGTCAAACATGTGTGTTTAAGATGATAACTTCACTTGTGAATAACAATAACTTTGCAGCTGTTTGTGCACCTTTGTAAGCGCCTCCCATTAACACACTCATTGACACTGCAACTATTAAAAGCCGTACACAAGCATGGTGCAGCCTGCACATTCAAATGGTTGTTACAGTGTTTCCAGAAAGAAATCTATGACACTGTACTGTAAGTATAATACTTTGTATTTTTTTACAAACACATATTTTAACATCTCACTTTGTACAAATGAAGATGTGTTCTTGAATGGTTTGGTTCTGTAAATTTGAAAGTGAGTAACAAAAAGATCAGGTCAAGTAAACAAGGTCAAGTCAAGTTTATTTATAAAGCACATTTAAAAAACAACAAAGTGCTGCAGACAGGAGTCAGTCATGTATGAATAACATCAAAGTAAAATAATCAAAGTACAGGAAACAAGATAAAACCTGCATAAAAGTGGTAAAAGCCAAGGTGAACAATGTGAACTAACAGTATGGCTATAAACTGACATGACAGACCCACAATGACCAGAACAGAACATGAGTGGGGACTGTAGCTGCAAACATAGACCCTGATATGAAAGAGTGGAACTGAAAGAATGAAGCAAACACATGGAGAGTGGAGTCGAACCACCAACCTTCCGGTTACGGGAAAACCCTGGTATACCGCTGCGCCACTGCTGCCCACATATCAACACACAGGTCAGTGATGACATTCGCCTGACGAACCACCTCTGAATGAAGTTCACTGTTACGTTTCTCGAGCTCATCAATGTATATCTGAAGGCTTTCTCTTGCTTCCTGCTCACGTTTCAGCTGATCTTCAAAGGAGGACCTGTCCTCTGACAGTTGGTTTATCTCACTGTCTTTTTCCTGGACGGTCTTGTTGGCCTTCTGTAGGTCACTCCTCAGAGTGCAGACCTCGTTGGCCAGCTCCTCACACTTGGAAGAACACTGGGTAAGTTCTTCGGCAGCCTTTCTGAGGTTTTCGTTTTCTGTTGTGAGCTGTTCACACTTTACCCCTAACTCTAGAGTCTCCTTTTGCTGCTGCGTCAGAGACTGGTGTAAACATTTCAGTGTTTGCTCAAACTCCAGGTCCTTTTTCTCCAACTGTCCGACCTTGGCCTTGCTCTTGGCCAGTTGGTTGCAGACATCAATGTGTTCAACAGACAGGTCAGTGATTAAATTCACCTGACGAACCACCTCTGAATGAAAATCGCTTTTACGTTTCTCGACCTCATCAAGGTCTATCTGAACGCTTTCTCTTGCTTCCTGCTCACGTTTCAGCTGATCTTCTAAGGAGGACCTGTCCTCTGACAGTTGGTTTATCTCACTGTTTTTTTCCTGGACGGTCTTGTTGGCCTTCTGTAGGTCACTCCTCAGAGTGCAGACCTCGTTGGCCAGCTCCTCACACTGGGTAAGTTCTTCGGCAGCCTTTCTGAGGTTTTCGTTTTCTTTTGTGAGGACGGTCCCCTTGGCTTTTTTCGGTCTAGTGATCAAGCCAACTGATTCCACAATAAACTGCTTCAACGTTTGTCCTTTCTTCTCGCGCTTGTCTTGTTCTTGCCGCTCTTTCTTCTCTCTTTCCTCTCGTTCTTGGCGCTCTTTCTTCTCTCTTTCCTCTCGTTCTTGGCGCTCTTTCTTCTCACGCTTGTCTCGTTCTTGGCGCTCTTTCTTCTCAGGCTTCTCTTCGTGTTTTCTGTCTGAAGGCTTCGGTTTGGACAAAAACAGCAGTTTCCATCCATCCATCTTCTGTTAACCCTCTTGTCCTGCAGTGCAGGGTCACGGGGGGGCTGGAGGCGGAGGAGGTGAGAGGCGGGGTATACCCTGTGGGGACACGACACACCCTGCATGGAAACATTGGAAATGCATTAGGAGGGGGACAGAGAGAGCTATACAGTTGATAACCATTCAGGTGCCAGGATACAGGCAGGCAGGCAGGGCTGTTACCATGGTGACAGGCTGACACACAGGAAGCACACAAAGCAGCCATGTTTGTAGTCTTTATCAGACTTTAAGCATTGTATCTGTCATATTGATCGTCCTTCAGCTGTATACTACTTTTCCACATTCACATCACGCAGCCTGAGCTTCTTATAAGTTTATGGTATTATTCCAGCCTCAGACCTTTCATATGGTGTATTCACAGGCTGGTTTTTAATTAGTTTGATTGCCGTTGCTAGGCGATTCCTCTGATTCTCCAGCAATTCAGAGCAATCCTTCACATCAGCATTCAAAGCAACAATTCAGCTGCAGCAATCAAACTTGCATTTTCTTCAGGAAAAGCCCTTTTCTAGTTCCAGCCTGTAACCCTTCTCCTCATGTCCATCGCAGATATGGCGAACAACAGATCATCAGCCAAATAAAACCATCTACTGTAACTTTGAGTAGACAACAGCTTCCTCCCAGCGTTTTCTTTAAGTTGAGTCTAACATCAATGTAACGTCACAGAGAGCTCCACCGTCTCTACAGTCCCTGGGTTTACACTCTCTGGTCTCGCTATCACACAGAATGGAGTTCGCCCCAATATGCACACACACACACACACACGGCATGTGCGTAAATGCGCACGACTCTGTCTCCCTCTCTCTCTTTGAATAAACGCGATGAAGTTGCACTTATCGCTCACTACTGTTGGTACTCACCACGAATCTGACTGTATGAAGAAACCTGTTGCTGAGATGTTAGCCTCCTCTGCAGCTGTGTCTCCTTCTTCCTCTCTAAATCCTTCTGTTCTGTGTTTAGTCCAGTAATCAGCTTGAGATTATTCTCCGTTAGGACGCCTATTGCTTTGCACTTCAGGCAGGTTTGTTTCCACAGAGCTCCCCAAAATATCCTGCTGTGTCTGAAACTGTTCACAAACACCTTTATTGCGCAGAGTCGAACAACAACTAAAGCTCTGAGCTGCGCTCTCACTCCTACAACGGTCTGAGTAGGACCTGCCTTTGATCAGGTTGCCATGGATTTTCAAAGGTCAAAGGTTGATCTTTGAATATCCATGGCAACCGGTATGTTTACCTGTATCCGCTCTCTCTGTCCCCTCCTAATGCATTTCCAATGTAAAAACACCCTCTAAAAATCAGCCATTCAACTTTCACCGTGTTCATCTCACAGAGCACGTTCCTGCTCAACTTATAGTTTTTTTCAAAAAATTAGTTTTCCAAATATTAAGCAGTTTCTGCATCATTTCTAACATGGGAGTCTCTAGGAACCCTTCAACGAGGCTCATGTGCCAAATGTATCTGCTCCTACAGACTCCAGTTCAGTCTTAAAACGCTCATCACATGCTGCTCTATCAAACTTGTATTCAGAAGTTTCTAATTCCGGATCGTCTCCACGCGCCAGGCTCTCAAAGTTGGAGTGGTGTTTGAGGTCTCCTCTGCTGTTACCATGGTGACAGGCTGACACACAGAGGCACGCACAGCTCTGAACCGCTCTGATTCTCCATCAGTTCAGATCAATCCTTCACATCAGCAGTAAAGCAGCGCTTCAGCTGCAGCACTTTTTCTACTTATGACCCCGGTTTATACCGCAGCGTGGAATCTCTGCTCGTACATGTCTGTGGCTGTTTCTCCGCCGGTAGCGATGTGAAATCAGCCAGTTTTATTCTGGTGACTGACTTCCTGTCTGCTCGATGTAGTCGGTGCAAACAGACGCAGATGTACATGTACGAGCAGAGATTCCGTTTGAAAAGTAGAGAAGCAGCTTTAATATGACAGAACATGCGCACAGCGCCGCGCCGCGCTCTCCGTGCGGAATGAATCCGGGCCAAGAGCTTCACCTTTCTAAGTTCTTACCTGTGTTTCAGCAAATGAAGTTCAGAGCGCAGATTCTCCAGCAACTCAGAGAATCCTTCACATCAGCCTTCAGATTCTTTCTGCGTCTTCTTCTGAATAAAATCCTGAAAGTCCTGGTTAGTGTGTGTGTCAGTGTGTGTGTGTGTCAGTGTGTGTGTTAGTGTGTGTCTGTGTGTCAGTGTGTGTGTTAGTGTGTGTCTGTGTGTGTCTGTGTGTGTGTCTGTGTGTGTTAGTGTGTGTGTTGGTGTGTGTGTTTGTGTGTGTGTGTGTCAGTGTGTGTGTCAGTGTGTGTGTCGGTGTGTGTGTTAGTGTGTGTCAGTGTGTGTGTTACTGTGTGTCAGTGTGTGTCTATGTGTTAGTGTGTGTGTCAGTGTGTGTGTGTGTATGTCTGTGTGTGTGTCAGTGTGTGTCTGTGTGTGTCTGTGTGTGTGTGTGTCAGTGTGTGTGTTAGTGTGTGTCTGTGTGTGTGTGTCTGTGTGTGTGTCTGTGTGTGTGTGTGTCAGTGTGTGTGTTAGTGTGTGTGTGTGTGTCTGTGTGTGTGTGTGTGTGTGTCTGTGTGTGTGTCAGTGTGTGTGTGTGTGTGTGTCTTTGTGTGTGTGTGTCAGTGTGTGTGTCAGTGTGTGTGTGTGTGTGTGTGTGTGTGTGTCTTTGTGTGTGTGTGTCAGTGTGTGTGTGTTAGTGTGTGTGTCTTTGTGTGTGTGTGTGTGTCAGTGTGTGTGTCAGTGTGTGTGTGTCAGTGTGTGTGTCAGTGTGTGTGTGTACATGTATCAGTGATGATCAGAAGGATTCTGCTGATTCATCCAGAGGAATCTTTCCTCGGACGTCCTGGATGAAAAAGGCCTCTGAGCTTATTGAAGGAAGTGAAGATGGACTCACCAGAAACACGGTGCTCCAGACCGCCGAGCAGAACTCCAGCCCCCGGACCAGCGCTAGAAGATGGACGTTGATAAATCATTACGTCAACCCTTGAAAGTAACTAGTACTCTGGGTACTTTTTGGGGAGAGTATTCTGTACTTTTACTGAAGTACTTTTTAACATCAGTACCTGCACATGTGTGTTTTTTACAAAGATATCTGCACGCTCTGAATGTCCGAGCTCTGACAACAACACATGAACCTTCAACACTGACAGCACTTCACCCTCTGTACACAGACCTGCACATCAGCTCATTTTGCTTATTGGATTTCTTGGTTTATTCTTATTTGTGTTGATTCTTGCTCTGTTTTCTTTGATCTTAGTTATGTTGTGGACAAAGTCATGTGAAGGGAGCTGGCACAGTCAGAGGGTCAGTGCTCTGCGTGACCTCTGCTGTGCATTTGACAATGAACGTCTTGGATCTTGAATCTTGAATGGATCCACATTAGCAAAGGAGGTCGGTGCTGGATCAGCGCGGTCCGTCCTTCTTCTCTGCTGATAAAGAGGGAACTAGTGGCTGAGCAAGTTATGGGGCGGAGATCATTAGAACGTTAGAAAACGCCGTATGGTGTATGACCAAGCGGCAACCTTCGGGGCTCAGACCTGAAGCCCATGCGGAAGTGTCAAAACCTGTAGTTCACGCTGCAACCACTGGGGGCTGGCTCCAGCAGCGAGTCATTTCCCATAGACTCCCATGTTAAAATGGCCGACTTCACAGCAGAAAAAAACATGTTTACAGCCTGGTACCAAAACCGCTCTGGTCTCAGATGATAGGTTCTCTTCTAGTGTCAGTTGTAGGGGGGGTGAATTTTTTTACAACTCACTGGTTTCAGTTGTATTCTGACTTAAAATTACGCAATAATTATGGGCGTTGCCGCTTGAGTGACAGACGTATCACAACGTGAGTTTCCTGCTTCCACGATCGCCCGCCCCCCTAAACCCCGCTCGTGCCCCCCCCTTTTTGTCCATATTTGGAGTTTTGGGGGACATGACGCTGCCAACATGGCGGCGGTCATCAACGACCTGGAACCTCCCACCGAGCCTCAGAACGGCTCTTCAGAAACAAAAGGATGACGTCACAAAGCTCTGTCCATAGTTTTTACTGTCAATGTGTATGACGTAAAAAACAACGTTTTAAGTGCTGGCGAAATGTGACATGAATGGCTTGCGATACTAATTCGACAAGTTCCGTGACGTCTCCACCTCCCTCTGTTCCTCCACAGGCTCCAAACCGTTTCCTCCGTGCGTTTGATTTCTTCTTCGTCTTCTGCACAAACGTAGTGTAGTAACATGTAGCGCCCCCTTTTGGTGTGGAGTTTGAGTTGCAGTATTTGATCTGGGGTTAGAGCTTCAGTATATTTAAATAAGCATATCAAAGAATGAATAAATGGCTATATATATTGGAAGTATATCATAAATAAATAATACAGTCATAGTCAAACATGTGTGTTTAAGATGATAACTTCACTTGTGAATAACAATAACTTTGCAGCTGTTTGTGCACCTTTGTAAGCGCCTCCCATTAACACACTCATTGACACTGCAACTATTAAAAGCCGTACACAAGCATGGTGCAGCCTGCACATTCAAATGGTTGTTACAGTGTTTCCAGAAAGAAATCTATGACACTGTACTGTAAGTATAATACTTTGTATTTTTTTACAAACACATATTTTAACATCTCACTTTGTACAAATGAAGATGTGTTCTTGAATGGTTTGGTTCTGTAAATTTGAAAGTGAGTAACAAAAAGATCAGGTCAAGTAAACAAGGTCAAGTCAAGTTTATTTATAAAGCACATTTAAAAAACAACAAAGTGCTGCAGACAGGAGTCAGTCATGTATGAATAACATCAAAGTAAAATAATCAAAGTACAGGAAACAAGATAAAACCTGCATAAAAGTGGTAAAAGCCAAGGTGAACAATGTGAACTAACAGTATGGCTATAAACTGACATGACAGACCCACAATGACCAGAACAGAACATGAGTGGGGACTGTAGCTGCAAACATAGACCCTGATATGAAAGAGTGGAACTGAAAGAATGAAGCAAACACATGGAGAGTGGAGTCGAACCACCAACCTTCCGGTTACGGGAAAACCCTGGTATACCGCTGCGCCACTGCTGCCCACATATCAACACACAGGTCAGTGATGACATTCGCCTGACGAACCACCTCTGAATGAAGTTCACTGTTACGTTTCTCGAGCTCATCAATGTATATCTGAAGGCTTTCTCTTGCTTCCTGCTCACGTTTCAGCTGATCTTCAAAGGAGGACCTGTCCTCTGACAGTTGGTTTATCTCACTGTCTTTTTCCTGGACGGTCTTGTTGGCCTTCTGTAGGTCACTCCTCAGAGTGCAGACCTCGTTGGCCAGCTCCTCACACTTGGAAGAACACTGGGTAAGTTCTTCGGCAGCCTTTCTGAGGTTTTCGTTTTCTGTTGTGAGCTGTTCACACTTTACCCCTAACTCTAGAGTCTCCTTTTGCTGCTGCGTCAGAGACTGGTGTAAACATTTCAGTGTTTGCTCAAACTCCAGGTCCTTTTTCTCCAACTGTCCGACCTTGGCCTTGCTCTTGGCCAGTTGGTTGCAGACATCAATGTGTTCAACAGACAGGTCAGTGATTAAATTCACCTGACGAACCACCTCTGAATGAAAATCGCTTTTACGTTTCTCGACCTCATCAAGGTCTATCTGAACGCTTTCTCTTGCTTCCTGCTCACGTTTCAGCTGATCTTCTAAGGAGGACCTGTCCTCTGACAGTTGGTTTATCTCACTGTTTTTTTCCTGGACGGTCTTGTTGGCCTTCTGTAGGTCACTCCTCAGAGTGCAGACCTCGTTGGCCAGCTCCTCACACTGGGTAAGTTCTTCGGCAGCCTTTCTGAGGTTTTCGTTTTCTTTTGTGAGGACGGTCCCCTTGGCTTTTTTCGGTCTAGTGATCAAGCCAACTGATTCCACAATAAACTGCTTCAACGTTTGTCCTTTCTTCTCGCGCTTGTCTTGTTCTTGCCGCTCTTTCTTCTCTCTTTCCTCTCGTTCTTGGCGCTCTTTCTTCTCTCTTTCCTCTCGTTCTTGGCGCTCTTTCTTCTCACGCTTGTCTCGTTCTTGGCGCTCTTTCTTCTCAGGCTTCTCTTCGTGTTTTCTGTCTGAAGGCTTCGGTTTGGACAAAAACAGCAGTTTCCATCCATCCATCTTCTGTTAACCCTCTTGTCCTGCAGTGCAGGGTCACGGGGGGGCTGGAGGCGGAGGAGGTGAGAGGCGGGGTATACCCTGTGGGGACACGACACACCCTGCATGGAAACATTGGAAATGCATTAGGAGGGGGACAGAGAGAGCTATACAGTTGATAACCATTCAGGTGCCAGGATACAGGCAGGCAGGCAGGGCTGTTACCATGGTGACAGGCTGACACACAGGAAGCACACAAAGCAGCCATGTTTGTAGTCTTTATCAGACTTTAAGCATTGTATCTGTCATATTGATCGTCCTTCAGCTGTATACTACTTTTCCACATTCACATCACGCAGCCTGAGCTTCTTATAAGTTTATGGTATTATTCCAGCCTCAGACCTTTCATATGGTGTATTCACAGGCTGGTTTTTAATTAGTTTGATTGCCGTTGCTAGGCGATTCCTCTGATTCTCCAGCAATTCAGAGCAATCCTTCACATCAGCATTCAAAGCAACAATTCAGCTGCAGCAATCAAACTTGCATTTTCTTCAGGAAAAGCCCTTTTCTAGTTCCAGCCTGTAACCCTTCTCCTCATGTCCATCGCAGATATGGCGAACAACAGATCATCAGCCAAATAAAACCATCTACTGTAACTTTGAGTAGACAACAGCTTCCTCCCAGCGTTTTCTTTAAGTTGAGTCTAACATCAATGTAACGTCACAGAGAGCTCCACCGTCTCTACAGTCCCTGGGTTTACACTCTCTGGTCTCGCTATCACACAGAATGGAGTTCGCCCCAATATGCACACACACACACACACACGGCATGTGCGTAAATGCGCACGACTCTGTCTCCCTCTCTCTCTTTGAATAAACGCGATGAAGTTGCACTTATCGCTCACTACTGTTGGTACTCACCACGAATCTGACTGTATGAAGAAACCTGTTGCTGAGATGTTAGCCTCCTCTGCAGCTGTGTCTCCTTCTTCCTCTCTAAATCCTTCTGTTCTGTGTTTAGTCCAGTAATCAGCTTGAGATTATTCTCCGTTAGGACGCCTATTGCTTTGCACTTCAGGCAGGTTTGTTTCCACAGAGCTCCCCAAAATATCCTGCTGTGTCTGAAACTGTTCACAAACACCTTTATTGCGCAGAGTCGAACAACAACTAAAGCTCTGAGCTGCGCTCTCACTCCTACAACGGTCTGAGTAGGACCTGCCTTTGATCAGGTTGCCATGGATTTTCAAAGGTCAAAGGTTGATCTTTGAATATCCATGGCAACCGGTATGTTTACCTGTATCCGCTCTCTCTGTCCCCTCCTAATGCATTTCCAATGTAAAAACACCCTCTAAAAATCAGCCATTCAACTTTCACCGTGTTCATCTCACAGAGCACGTTCCTGCTCAACTTATAGTTTTTTTCAAAAAATTAGTTTTCCAAATATTAAGCAGTTTCTGCATCATTTCTAACATGGGAGTCTCTAGGAACCCTTCAACGAGGCTCATGTGCCAAATGTATCTGCTCCTACAGACTCCAGTTCAGTCTTAAAACGCTCATCACATGCTGCTCTATCAAACTTGTATTCAGAAGTTTCTAATTCCGGATCGTCTCCACGCGCCAGGCTCTCAAAGTTGGAGTGGTGTTTGAGGTCTCCTCTGCTGTTACCATGGTGACAGGCTGACACACAGAGGCACGCACAGCTCTGAACCGCTCTGATTCTCCATCAGTTCAGATCAATCCTTCACATCAGCAGTAAAGCAGCGCTTCAGCTGCAGCACTTTTTCTACTTATGACCCCGGTTTATACCGCAGCGTGGAATCTCTGCTCGTACATGTCTGTGGCTGTTTCTCCGCCGGTAGCGATGTGAAATCAGCCAGTTTTATTCTGGTGACTGACTTCCTGTCTGCTCGATGTAGTCGGTGCAAACAGACGCAGATGTACATGTACGAGCAGAGATTCCGTTTGAAAAGTAGAGAAGCAAGCCAAGAGCTTCACCTTTCTAAGTTCTTACCTGTGTTTCAGCAAATGAAGTTCAGAGCGCAGATTCTCCAGCAACTCAGAGAATCCTTCACATCAGCCTTCAGATTCTTTCTGCGTCTTCTTCTGAATAAAATCCTGAAAGTCCTGGAACTTGTCCTGTATCCGGACACTGTCTCTCTGTAGTCAGGGGCGCCCGATAAACATTCAGGGGGACACTTCATGACATGAGGGTGACTTTCAAAGGCATCACAATTCGTGCTGTCATATTTTCAAAAGGCCACGCCCCCTTTCAAAACAATACATAAACCTCATGTAATCTTATGATATATTGTTCATGTTCAGGTTCTCAATCAATCAATCAAGATGGCGCCGGGTACGGACGCCCTGGTGTTTTGGTGCGCTCTGTTTTGTTTGTTTTTGTGCACAAACTGTGTGTCTGCATGCTCTTACACCAGAGAAGAGCTCATGAAGATTTACCATACCTGTGGACTTATCACCAGTTTTAGCATCTGCTGCCGATTTACTACACGTTTTAGTTAAAAAGGTGAGACGCCGGCGCAGAGGGAAGAGAGCTGGTGCGCCTCCGGAGACGTGGGACGCGCACACCGTTACCTGGGATTTTTCTCTCTAACGTCCGCTCACTTAGCAACAAAATGGACGAGCTGACACTGTTGATGGGAAGGAACAGGGACTTTTCTTCATCTTGTGTGTTGTGCTTCACGGAGACCTGGCTTTGTGAACAGATACCGGACTGCGCGCTGCAGCTGGAGGGATTCCAACTCCTCCGAGCGGATCGCCACAGGGAACTCTCCGGTAAAACCAAAGGTGGAGGTGTCTGTTTCTATATCAACAGTGGTTGGTGTACTGATGTGACTGTGATCTCCCAGCACTGCTCTCCTGCTCTGGAATACTTATTCATTCACTGTAAGCCGTTTTACTCTCCACGTGAGTTTGCTTCATTCATTCTGGCCGCTGTTTACATCTCGCCCGGTGCGGACGTGCACGAGGCTCAGCGTGCACTCGCGGATCAGATCCTGTGTTTGGAGCAAACATATCCGGACTCCTTAATTATTGTCCTTGGTGACTTTAATAAAGGAAACCTGAGCAAAGAACTCCCGAAGTACAAACAGCTGATCAAATGCCCGACCAGAGAGGAGAACACACTGGATCACTGTTACACCACAATAAGCGAGGCATATCGCGCAGTGGCCCGTGCAGCTCTTGGACTATCTGACCACGTGATGGTCCATCTGATTCCTGCGTACAGACAGAGGCTGAAGCTCTCCAAACCTGTGGTGAGGACATCTAAAAAGTGGACCAGCCAGGCTGTGGAGGAGCTTCGCTCCTGTTTTGAGACAACGGACTGGGAGGTGTTCAGGGCTGCCACTGATAGTCTTGATGAGTATACAGACACTGTGACGTCATATATACAGTACTGTGAGGACAGTATTGTGCCAACACGCACCAGGGTGAGTTATAACAATGACAAACCCTGGTTCACAGCTAAACTCAACCTGGCTCTTCACTACATCCTGCAGCATCTGGACTCCCCGGGAACCTATGCTAGGATCCTGTTTGTGGACTTCAGCTCTGCTTTCAACACAATCTGCCCAGCTCTCCTCCAAGACAAGCTGTCCCTGCTGCATGTTCCAGACTCCATCTGCCGGTGGATCACTGACCTCCTGACAGACAGGAGACAGCATGTGAGGCTGGGGGCGAATGTCTCGGAAACAAGGACCATCAGCACCGGTACCCCCCCAAGGCTGTGTACTTTCCCCTCTGCTCTTCTCCCTGTACACCAACTGCTGCACCTCCAGTCTGTCAAGCTGATTAAGTTTGCTGACGACACCACCCTCATTGGACTCATCTCAGACGGGGATGAGTCTGCCTACAGGATGGAGGTGGACCTTCTGGTGTCCTGGTGTGCTGACAACAACCTGGAGCTGAATGCCCAGAAGACAGTGGAGATGACAGTAGACTTTCGGAAAGTGCCAGCTCCATCACCCCCCCTCACCCTGACAGACACCCCCATCTCCACAGTGGACTCTTTCCGCTTCCTGGGTACCACCATCACCCAGGACCTCAAGTGGGAGCTCACCATCAGCTCCCTCATCAAAAAGGCCCAGCAGAGGATGTACTTCCTGTGGCAGCTGAGGAAACTCAAGGTGCCAGCCAGGATGATGGTTCAGTTCTACACGGCCATCATTGAGTCCATCCTCACCTCCTCCATCACAGTGTGGTACGCTGGGGCCACTGCCAGGGACAGGCACAGACTGCAGCGTGTTGTGCGCTCTGCTGAGAAGGTGATCGGCTGCAGCCTGCCATCTATCGAGGACCTGTACGTCTCCAGGACTCTGAGGCGTGCAGGTCGGATCACAGCTGACCCTTCTCACCCTGGACACGGACTCTTTGAGCCACTCCCCTCAGGCAGGAGGTTACGGTCCATTCGGACCAGAACCTCACGCCACAAGAACAGCTTCTTCCCCTCTGCTGTTGGACTGTTAAACTGTAATTAATGCACTGCTCTGCACTGTCTTCAGAAGGTCACTTTAGTATAGTCACTGCACAATGACGACTATTTGCACTGTTTACTCCATCTTGCACTACTTGCACACGAGTACCACCTCACCGATCCATGTGGTACCTGTTACATTATTACATTATTACACTGTTCCATTCGATCATATAAGGGTCTATGTTTACCATTTCATCTGCACAGTATTTTATGTTCTGTTCATTGTATGTCTGTTACGCCATGTCAGTCATGTAAATTTAGCCTTACTGTAGTTTATTTACTTAATTTTATCTTAGTTTTTATCTTATTGCATGTTAATTGTTATATGTTCTTTGTATGCACCAATCACTAAGGCAAATTCCTAGTAATGTGAACCCCCTTCACTTACATGACAATAAACATGATTCTGATTCTGATTCTGATGTTTAAATAAATCATGGACCAGAAGTCTTCTGTCTAAACGCTTCATCTTACTCTGGTTTCCCTCTGAACACAGGCTGTGTTGGAAGAATTCTCGAAGGAACCTGTGTCAGCAGCATGGCCTGCTGGACTTTGTGGAGACAGTCTGTCCATATGTCTTACTATGGACATATATGTGATGTCACTCCGATGATCTCATCCATGATATGTTACTGTGAAGTATGATTGTGCCTGTGCCTGCTCTAAGATGTGTGTGAGTATTCTGAGAAGCTGTCTGTTAGATAACAGAGGGTAAAAGACCGCAGGCTGGTTGGAGGCTCATGTTTCCAGAACCAGAACCTGAGCCTATAATGTTTGCAGCAGGTTAGTAGCTCTGCACTTGGTCCACAGACACCTGGCCGTGGTCGTCGTGGTGATAAGGCAGGTGATGGGGGTCTATGTAAGCTCCAACCTGGTCATGGTAGGCGTAGTTCAGCTCCCCCAGGTCATCGGTGGGGGTGTGGTCTCTGCCAGCCAGCAGATCGGTCCGTTTCAGAGCGCGGCCTTCTCCAAATGCACGGTACAGATACTCCGCCATGACGAACAGCGCCACCTGCAGAGAGGCGGAAACACTCAGTGTGATGGAGCTAGAGTAACATAAGTTACCGTCCAGACTCACTGTATGAGACAGCCTCTAGTGGACACTGGAGGAACTGCAGTTTATGCTGCTTGGTCTCAGTACCTACCTCAGTACCTCATCTACTAACAGATACAGAGCTGCGCTGATCTTCCTTCTTCTTCACCCTTAATAAATATTTATGTCATATAACCACAAACAGGCCGCCATGTTGATTCAAAACCATCCAATCAGAAGCAGACAGGAAGTGCTGACACGTCAAAGTGATCTGCTGGTGACTCAGTGAAGACACACACAAACCCTCAGACTGTGACAAAGGCGTGTTTGCGCCCTCTGCAGGCAGTGCAGTGTTACTACCTGCAGTAACAGCAGGGCGACGTCCATGGCGATGATGGTCAGGGAGTTCTCCTGCAGCCAATCACTGAACGTCTGACTGCAGCCCTGAAAGCCACAAACCCAGCAGCATCATGGGTAAAACATCACAGCACACCAGCGACACGAAACACAGGAGGTTAAGAGTGTGTGTGTGTCAGAGTGTGTGTGTGTGTATGGGAGGAGAGCGCTCGTCTGGTTGGACTGAAGGACACCTGTTGACAGGAAACAGGAAGTACAGCTGTTCAGCCATATGCAGGTTGGGGGGTTGAATCTGGAATCACTGCTGTAAACACATCCTCAATATCATAACTTCACAGATTGGTCAGGATCCTCTGTTTATCAGAAAGAAGAGGTGGCAGAACGCAACTGACCAATCAGAATCCAGTATTCAGCTCCACTGACCCTGAAGTGGTCTCGGCTCATGTTAAATGACCTCATGCTTATGAATAAAGTGACTGTAAATCAGACTGAACTCTGGGATTATTTCTCTGTAACAGAGCAGCCACAGCAGCTGGCCTGAGAGTCAGTCACAGTGTGTGTGTCAGTGTGTGTGTGTGTGTCAGTGTGTGTGTGTGTGTGTGTGTGTGTGTGTGTGTGTGTGTGTGTGTGTGTGTGTGTGTGTGTGTGTGTGTGTGTGTGTGTGTTGCTATAGTAACAACTGACACAATGTGGCCAGACTGTTTTTCCACTGTTTAACCACAAGGTGGACCCAAAGCTCCAGACAAAAATGCCATAGAATCTAAATTATCCTACCTGAAATGTGAGCCTTAATATTTCCACTTTTTCTGTTTGTTTTTTTCACAAATTGCAATATATAAAAAATATTCTATGAGAAAAGAAAATATTTGTATGTTGCAGTAAATAATACGTATGTGTAGTTGTTTTTTGATCCTTTTCTCTGTCAGATTCTCTTTCTTGTTATGTTTCCCACCCCTTTTCTTTTTAAATTCCAATATCGTTGGATGTAGACATGCTTAACCTGCAGTACTTTTTTCACAGGTAAATCAAAACTTTATTTAATTATACAGTAATTGCCAACCTTCCTGGGGGAGTTTACATGGATGTGTTTTGAATACATGCCTGCATGTGTGTGCTGTTAGTAGGCCTGACTGTAGATTCTGGCTTAGTAAACATTTGGCCAAAGCCTTGTGTTCCATGTGTTTTAATTGAAGTGGACTACTTCCTGCCAATTAGTGAAACACTTCTTGAGCTTTAAAGTGAAAACCCAAAGGGTACAGTGTCTAGAGGCCGCTTTGAAATATGCACAGGAAAAAATTAATAACTTGGCTATCCAACATCAAGCAAGGAAATAATTAGGTTTTCTCATTTTTTTTGTCCTGGTTTTGAACTTGCACTATATGTAGTTTTATCAGGTCAAGGTAACAAAAACGTGATGTGGAGGAAAGCGTTTAACATGTTGGACAGCAGAGGGCAGCAAGGCTGTAAGGTAGCACGTCACTTTTAATTAATGTTACAGAAGGTTTGTTTTGTAGCGTTCAATGTTGAAATGATTACACACAACTGATCAAAAGTAGGAAGATTTTTTAAGCTTTTTGATAAACCAGTTAAAGGCATGACTTTGTAGTGCTGCTTATTCTTTCACTCTTAGTCATGTGATTCAAGTATTTTTGTTTTATTTTCCATTATTTCCCAGTACAGATGCACAGATCTACAGTACCTCAGCTGATACAAAGACTGCTCTTCTTCTCTTTTTAATATCTGCCATGCTTCACATTCCATGAATCCCTCCTCCTCCTCCTCCTCCCCCACCATCACCTCTGACGCTCCCTAAAATTGATCAAAAGTTGTTTTTATTCACTGGACGAAAAAAAAACACACACACACACAATCCAAGTTTGGTTTTTGTAGGTACATTTATTTAAAAAGAGCCACTGGATGGCACAGGGTGCTGTACAAAGGTCATTTTAACATATTTTGTTCAGTCCAAAAAAAATGGAATGCAGTTCACTGTTACGCACATTTCAAAAGATATAAATATATATAAAATGCATTTCAACAAATTATGCAGTGCACTTCATATTTATTTGTAGTGCAATCAAACAGAAACTAAATAAATATTACAATGAAAAAATACATTGTATATGACAATGAAAAAAAAAACAATTTATAAACAGTATTACACAAAATTCATTAGATTTCATATACTGTATGAAAAAAAAACAAGTTTGTATTTAAAGCCAGAAGTCTGATATCTACAAAGAAACTGGTAACACTGTAATGTAAATGTCATGGTGCTACAACAGGCTACTGCTTCTTTAAAGCCCTGCTACACCTGAAGGACTGCTCTTTTACTGCTGTCTGTCAGCAGACCGCCGCTGTTTCCATTCCCAGATACTCAACTCTTCAGACCCAGACCGTTGTGGTGTTCTCTGAAGGTTTTTCCTTCAAGAGAAGACAGCAATATTATTAATATTATTATGTACATGAATTCAATATTAATATAAAAGCTTTATATTACTTAAAACATTCTGACTCTACCTTCTGCTGTTGAATGTACATCACAGCATCATGAACAGTGACAAAAATGTGCTGAGGGTTTATGTAGTTCATTAGACCGCTTGATGTTAGGATCTTTAGGACGCTCTCTAAGTGGACAGAAATCAGTAGTAGCAGTCAGCATGTGTAGTGTTAACCTTAGAAAACTTGTACTATGTCCAAAAAAAAAGAAAGAAAAAGACTTTTAGAGAATTTATGTGGAAGCAGAGTCATACCACTGCAGTTTGCCAAATACACATGAACTCCAACTTTCTGGCACTCAGTGCACATCTGCAAAAAAAGCAAATGTTATCATCAATAATCATTTGACACAAGGGAGAAGTTCTTACAGTGATGCTCATTGCATCTTACTTTTGCAGACTAACCTGCGTGAAGAGTCTTGCTCCAGCAACATCAACAAAAATCACACTGCTGCAATCTATTAGCACAACCTGGACATCACTCTCTGAGGTTTCTAGAGAGAAAAAATGTTATTTACACTCAACAAAACCTGTCAATAGGAAGATCCATATATCATATCAGCCACATGGTGATATTGTGAACAGCACATACCTGTTTTAAAGAAGTCAATTTCTGAGGAAAAAGATGTGTTTGCAATGCCTCTTTCCTGAACACAGTTAAAACAAGAAAATACTGAAATGAAATAGGATTGTAGCTTGCACACATATTCTAATAAGTTCACTGCTGCAGTCATACCACTGTGTTGACAGTGGCCTCTCTCTCCCGTTTCTCCAGAGCTTTCTGGGCCTTCTCCCGGCTGCGAATCTTCTCTGGCGTCAGTCCCAACAATCGGCTCATTTCTTCCCTGAAGAAGCTGCGATTGCCATAGTAAATGGGCCCGTTGTATGTCAGAATTTTCACTCCAGGCACTTCGTAGCACTGTAAGGGCAAATGTTTCATATGATCCAATCTTGAGGACTTATCATTTGTGCATATTGCTAACTTTGCTCACCTTGCCGTGGTTTTCCAGGGGTCTGTAAATTTCTGTATTGCTGGCTCGGCCAAGGACTGAGCATCCAGCTCTAAATTATTTAAATTGAAGTTACACATTATGATTCATGATATTCTCATCACAATTATAAAAAGTGTGTCTAAAATAAATCCATAACTGTCCTGCATGAAAAACAGTCATTTATAGGACTGTGTGTGTGTTTATTTGCACTGATGGAATGAAAACTGTACCTCTGTGTGCGGCAGATAACCGTCATCATAGAGAAAACCACCCCAATAGCCAGGCCAAGGTCCACATTCAGTACCACAACAGACAGCCAGGTCACAACCCATACCATCTACACAAAGGCACAACAACATACTACATGTCAGGATACAACAATCAACAATGGGAATGTGTGTAAATGATGCTAATCTAAAGAGATACACAGACATTTATGTTCTATTTTCCTTAGTATTATTATTATTATTATTTCCTACTATAGCATGCAGTCTTATATTGCTATTAAATGGCATTACAAAGTCAATCTTGCTGATTCTCCACAGCTCAGGTAAGTCTTGGAACTGCAGGAACATCTGCCTGAGGCTGGTAACATTGATGCATGCCAGGACTGCCTGAGGAGAGAGAGAGAAGGGGTCAGAAGAGACAACCTGATAAACATACTTCAGCGTGCGCACACACACACATACACATATATATATGAATATACCTTGGGCAGGAAGTAGAACAGAGGTCCAATAAGAAGCAGCACAATCAGGACAACAAGACTCGTGAACAAGCCTGAGAGCTGCAGGAAACACACACACATAAACACATTCATGATCAACAACATCATCAAACAGTCCTGTATTTATTTATTTATTTAACCTGCTGTCATGGTCACTACCTGTGTGTATCCTCCTGCACTCTCCAGTATATTAGTGGTGGCTAGAGTGGCTGAGCTGGGGAAGCAAGTAAAGAAGGAGGACACTGTGTTGGAGATGCCGTGAGCCAGCAGCTCCTGAAATCAAACAGCAGATCCAAAGCAAAACAGATGAGAGTCTAATCTGACGTTTCAGCAACCAGCTCAGACATCCCTGTATTTACCTGGTTGGGATGTATGGAATATCCATGTTTATCTGCGTAAATCATCGCCAGTGAGACTGAAACAGCATAGCCAACAAATGTTATTGCTATTGTGTCCCCGGCAATGGCAGGGAACGTGTGGAAGGCAGGCATTTGTGGCCTCGGGAATCTGTGGATATGAAAATGAATTAGGAATTATTACAGGTAGTTACTGATCTCATCACTGTTTTTATATTTTTTTTAAAGAATTACCCAGCTGGGATGTGGCCAACGATCGCAATGTTGTAAGAAGAGTCCAGTGAGGATGCATAGGCCACACCTGTAGCAATAATCACCTAAAGAGTGAAGCATTAACCCATAACCGTTTAATGATATTGTTAAATCCAAATTCAGCACTATAAGGTCAGGGGACTAACCGTGAGGATCTCCACAGGGATAGGTGTGCGCAAGCGGTGCCGGTAACGCATGTTGATCTCCTTAACTGGGACCAGAACGGCCAAACACACCAAAGAGATCAGCAGCTCGGCCATGTTGGTGTGAGGCAAGTTCTCCATCACAGACGCTAAAGTCTGAGCACACAGATCAGAGGCAGAATAAAGGTTACTTGCTCAAGTAAAATATTAGATCATCATCATGAATTGCTGCTTACCTTGAAGAAGGAGAAAGTACCAGTGTGGCGAGGAAGCCGCAGGCCCAGCATGCTTTGCAGCTGTGAGACTGTGACATGGAAGGCAGCGGCGCTGGTGAAAGCCTTAACAATTGGCTCTGACAGATAGGTGGAGAGGAAGCCCAGCTGAAGACCAAACATACAGAGCTGGCACACAAAAGGTTAAACGTGATGAGTGTGGAGGAATCAGAACAGATGTCTGCCACTTGTGTTGCACTGTTATATCATTCTGCGTACATCCCTCCTACCATTATAATTCCTGAGAGAAGTGCTACAGCCGAGGCCACGACAATTCTCTGGGCCTCAAAGTCAGCTGCTTCAGACGAACTTGAATTCATCCCCAGAGGAGTAGGAACCAGCTGCTCCACCACAGAGCCAGTCATCAGGCTCACTACAGCAAAAGTACCTGAGAAATCCCCACAGTGAGGGGGACAATCATCATTCATCATATCACTGTTTGTAACTTTGTTTTATCATGGCACAAATGATGTTTGCATTTCTCTGTTATTATATCAATAGTTGTCATGTGGACATTTACCTGTGGAGACATGGCGACCTGTGCCAAAAATCATATAGAGGACAACAGGGAAGAAGGAGGTGTAAAGGCCAAATATGGGGGCCACAGATGTGAGTAAAGCAAAGGCCATGCCTGTGTAGAAAAAAAAAACAAAAGAAAATAGAAGAGTTGACAAATGTATTTTTTTACGTAAAATATAAGAGGAGATTGATTCATGATTATAAAATTCTATAAACACGTATTACAGTATATGGTTTATTAAATATATTTAAACCTGCTGTTCTCTTAAATCTTAAATAATGTCATAACTGTAATTTTAATGCTTAAGTATATAATTTGATTGTAATCAGTGCTCACCTTGTGGAATATGAAGAATACCAACAGTCAGCCCGGCTATCGTGTCTCCTAGAATCCATTTCTTCAGCCTGTATCTCGGCAGCCAGCTGAAAATGGGAACTCTCTCCCTCAACAGGTGAAGGCAGGCTCGCCTTGAACACCTGCACCTCCCGGCGAGTTTTTCACGAAGCCGCAAACTTCCACTCGTGTTGTCATCAGAGCCGTAAGCCTGTTTGAAGCGGTCTTCCGTGTAAATATTCCTGTACACGGCCACCGAAGCGCTCATGTTGTCCCCTGTGGATGTGTGACTGATGGTAGTTAACCATGCACACGCTGTAGCTGTATCAGTCAAGATGCCTGTACATATATAGCAGACACTGCCCTGACCTCTAGAGCCATTGCATTTTCCTGTCAGGCTCTTTTTTAGCCAATGACATGGCTCATAGCGCGACCTTTTTTTTGTTACAGTATTGAACAACTTTTTTCACATCTTTGTCCTGCCTCACACAACATAAAGGTGTGTTGGTCCATTTTTTGCTTACAGAAATCCTCTGGGTCCTACTGCTAAAAGATTTTTTTCCCATGCAGAAATTAGAAAGTCAGACACACAATCTGCCTGTTCCACACACACACACACACACTTCTTTACACTGCACTATGCGGTAGGTACAAGCCCAGAGGAGGCACAACTGATAAAGTCATACAATGTATAGCACTGTGAGATCAAAGTAGTATTGTTGGTTGAACTGAGGTGTAACCTCAGACCATGTCTGTTAGTGAGACGTTCATTTCCGAGAAGGATGGATGTCTGTAATGGGTGGGTGTTTAAACTGTGTAGCCATAAGGAAAAGAGTCTGCATGGTACCTGTGAGACCTCTGTGAAACCCAATCACACATGGCAGCCTGGTTCGTTGATCAAACCACACCTTGATTCTGATTAGCAGTGAGCGAAATGCTGTTCTTTGTCAGGCAGGAGTGAGTACAAGGGAGCTTTGGATAAATACAAGATAAAACAGATTAAAAGAAGAACGTGTGTGTGTGTGTGTGAGCTAACAGGCTGTATTGTCGCATCATAGAAACACCACTATATCATCAAACTGGAATTTGTCTTCCTCGAAGTATGAGTGAGGATGAGGCAAAAGGAAATCACAGTCTCAAGAAGGGCTCAGTCAGGCTGGTGAGAATAAAACAAAGGAAATGGAGAATATACGGCTTGTTTGAGCCCAGTTTCTGGGCACTGTATGAAATAATGTCTCCCATTCAATGAGACTACTTGCAGGGGAGGCAGGCAGTGACACTGATCTCATTGGTGTACAGAACAACAGCCAAGGATTTGGGCTTGAATAGGCCTAGACTTCTCCTCTAAAGGGCAAAAATATTCTGTATTACACATTAAGTCTAGAGCAATGATAACAATCGAAGGGTTGCATTAGTGGATTTTCTATTATTTCATTGTATGAGGTGAAATTATCATTGATCATAACTTTGCTGATGCTGAGATATAAGCTAGCTTGCTTAGTGGTGGCTCGTACTACCTCCATAGCTGGGAAAGTTTATTATTGTAACATCAGATCTTTGCCTACAGTATCATGAAGAAGCAGTCAAGCTCCCTATCCTAATATCCATTTAAGTTTTGGTCAATTAACACAAACATGTAGGCAGCAAAGTCAGGGTTGGTAGGCCATCTTGGTTGCAGACTCTCGCCCGACTTATGATTCTGTCATTATCACAGCAACAGAGCAGACTGCATGTCCTCTTGAACATGCAGCACTGTGGTCACATGTTCTGCACCTGTGTGTTTCTGCTGCATTGAGATAATGTGATATTAAAATAATAAAATAATTCATTTGGAGCTTTAATGTTATGGACATGAAATCATCATGTCACCTCAGCCCAGAGGAAGCTATAATTAGCAGCGGGGTTGTTGGTCATCCCACATACAGCGACGGTGCTGGAGTCAGGTCAAATGATTTCTTCCTCAGTTGTTTATTCTAAATGTTTAAAAGGAAAACATTATCTAATTTCAGCTACATCTTTCATGTGCTGTTGTTATTGAATGAAAGTGCTAACAATGTAATCTGACAAGCAGAGGTGAAAAGTCCAGGGATGTGTTACAGATGAAATGTGTCATGTATCCCTGCCTTTTAATCTAAATGAAATAAACAGACGAGCACAAGGAGGGTTGTTTTTTGTTCTAGTGTAATATTCCTAGAATTTCTGTGTCTCTGGTGGAGAGGAGACACAGTGATATAAGGGACTTCCTTTAAATGCCAGGAATGCAGGCCATTGTGTTGATCAACTCGAGAGAATTTATGAACACACACCGACAGACTGATGTGTCTGCAGACTGTTTAAATAAGATATTAATCAGTGGTTAAAGGAACAATGCATTGAATAGAAAGGGATGTGGAGCTTTAACCCTAAACTAGATGAAACCCCTCTGACTTCTGCGTCATAACAGACAGTTCATCATTAATTAAACAATGAATGATGGATATCTAAAGAGATCAAAGATCTTCATTTTCATCATCAGGAACAGTGAGATTTGAAAAAAACATCATCATTGTGTTAGCGCGGTTTGTTACACAAAAGTCGTCCTTGAAAAATGTCCTGGCACACAAACGGGTTAAGTTTAGTTACAAAAGCTTCTCAGTTATCAAGAGGTACCTGTCCATTATACAACAGTCTGCAAAGACTGTCAAGACCTCGTGGCATCTATGAGTTAATCAATCAATTATTCTATGTAAGTATGGGTTGTAATAAGCTGCACAAACAGCCTGTGGGGGCGTTTATTTTTACAGTCCTGTTTTGTTTCCATTTTCAGCGTTGTTGATGTTTCTGAAGTGCAGCATTGACCCGGAATACAAACAATTAGCTATCTTGTTTATAAAAAAATTTCTCATGGTGTGTTGTGAGGCTTGTAAAAACATGAAGTTTGATGGCAGCTGTAGTTATGTTTGGCAGCATGGTCCCACTTTCCTTGTTGCATTAGCATTAATCACATTATAAAAATACAGCACCCACCCTGTCTCCTTCATGCTGAGTGTGTGTCCTGATCTTACAGGGTCTTTCAATTATTCTCTTCCAGGGAGAGTCTCCAGTTACTTCGTGGCCTATAGTTCCTGCTATTGTTCTTTATCTGCTTTATGGGATGCTTGTCCCGACCCCCCATGGTATGTTACTTTGGAAGTGACCTTGTCTAGGAGGGACTGCTGGAAGCCAAACCTCTCCTTGTGTCTCCTTAGCTCTCCCAACCCTTTCCGCTCGCTGCTCGTCTCTATCCATTAGTGCTTCTCCTTGTGCTGTCCAAGTATTGTTGTCTCCTCTGAAGGGACATGATTTATTCAGTCATTAGTGCGTTGTAATTTGTCACCCATGCCATGCAAAGGTTTTGCAACAGTTAGAAGCCAAGCAGAAAGCAGGAATCTGTCCAGCAGTCCTTTGATGTGCATATTTTAGAGCAAGTTATTAGGCTCTATTTAGGCAATGAAATAATTGGACAAGCATTGCCTTCTTTAACCTAACTTGCTAATTCATTTGTTCCCGACTTTAGCTGTAATTAGCTAGTCTTGATCCCCAAGCTGCAGTGTAATATAATGACTTTTTGTCAGAGATTTCTGTCCTGATCCTCAGTTGCACCAGGGTTTAAAAGGCAGCGGGCTTTCTTTTAAAGCAGTTTCCTAGCTTTGCGTGAGTCCAGTAGATTTTGGAGTGAGCTGCTTATTTCCTGTCCATTTTCTGATGAACGTCTCCTGACCTCAACCACACCTACCTACACGAGTCCTGTCCATTCATCACACATCTGGGTCATGCATCTCCTGGGCGGGTAGTACCCACCTACATCCACAGGCTCCCCAAGGGGCTTGTATCTGAGTGTGCGCTCATGAAGCATCCTCTGCAATTAAGTTTTATGTTCTCATTAACGTAACAACAGGATGATGACTTAACGATGCAGTGTATTTTAGCCTGGGTTAAGCATGTGATCATACTGCACCTTCCTTTTGATTAAACTGAGGGTAGATTGTGCACAGTAATTGTTGTTGGTGAGGTGAAGGAAGTGCTTCATTTCTGCTCCTCTATTCTGGCAGCCGCACAAAACCGGCATAAAAAGGTCAACACCGTGCCTAAGCAACTGTCTGTCATCTGAAAAGAACAAAAGGTGAGACCTGGATTCCCATCTGACCTTCCTTTCACTGTCCTCTCGCAGGATACAGTGCCACACATGGAAAACAAAACACACGCTTGTGTTTGGTCCGAGGGGTATTTCTGTCTGACGCTTTAAACATGCCCATCTTGCTGACTCAATCTCTAGAGTCCAGATTCACTACAACATGCAGTGTTTTTGTCATTTGACCACTCTGAATATTTTTTACTAAAACATGTAGGGGAGCTGTTTTGACCCGCAGAGGCCCTGAGTTGTCTGCAGGGTCTGGTTTTGGGACGAGGCACTTCCTAGCCCATGCCAGAGCATTGTGCAGCTCAAGTACACAGCGGCGACACAGCCTTGAACCACATTGTAAGAGCCGCCGCTGCATTGTCTGCCTCACCTCAACACTTCTGTCAACACTAGATTCACTTTCAGCTGTAGAGCACTTAAAGTGTTCCACACAAGTAAGAAACAACATTTCTCTTGTATGAACACTAATGATTAGTCCCATATGCATTACACACAAAACAGGGGGGCTAGAAAATAGGTTTGCTTGTGAAAAGGGTGTGTGTGTGATCATAGATATATGTAGAAGATATCAGTAGACCCAGATATTCAGACTGCGAACACAGCCTCAGTAATGGGTTACAGAGAATGTGACTTCAATCCACTGAAGTGACTTCAGTATTCCGTCTTGTGCGTGAGACTCTGATGGAGTGCATCCTTGAGAATCACCAGTGCAGACAGACTCACCTCAGACAGAGTTCACAGTAGCTACGTTGCACTCTTTGCCCAAAATGCTAACTTAACAGCATAGGTGCATGATAACAATGATTTTAAGCCTGGTACATGAAGATACATTTCAAACATTAGACAAGTGTATGAACAAATAAACCTGTTTTTTACCTGTTAAAGCACTGCTGATGTAATGAAGCACAATGAGGACACCCTATACACAACTGTAGAGTTTTACTAATACTATGGTTTTCACTGGGAAAATGACAGCTAAGCATGCAGTAGTCATGGTTGTTTATGAGCTGCAGCTCTGCTCAATAGTGATAAAAAAAAATATGACATCCCGGTGGACCCATTTTTTCACGATTCAAAGACACACTTGTTGGAATGGCTTTTGCCATTTTTTGCATCTCAGCCACAAGCTCTATCTGCTTACACAGCACATCATGTCATTCAGGCTGTACTGAGTTTGAAGAGTATCAAGAAAAAAGTTCAGATATTTTGTAATGTATCCTCTACCCCCCCTAACTCTTCAGTATTTTCATTTCCTGTCTGCATTCTTGCTGCAAGATGCCAAAAGGTAAGCTAAAGGTAAGCTCTACCTCTGCTGTACAAAAACACAGAGTGACAAGTGTAGCAGCGGGGATGGTTGACACCGGGCATGAGAGAAACTGACCATAGAAGGAGCTAAACAATATTTGAAACCTTGTCATCTCTAACAAACACATTAAGAAGGTCTAAAATAAACCCTAGATGTGGAATTCAGTCAGCATTGTCGCATTCATTCATAGTTTCTTATATAACCAGCTATTATTATGATGATGATTAATCCATTCTGTGGCTTTTAAACATGAGCCTAAGAGCTCCGGGGAGCAGCTCACAGGGCCGCTGCAGCACAACACACCCTCTGCGGCACGTACCAGGCTGAAAGCAGCAGGGTGGAGGACAGAGAGAGGTGGAAGCTGAACTGTACTGGCTGCCAGTGCCAGACCACCGCCCTGCCACAACGTGCCATCACTCATGTAGTCACAGCTGAAGCTTGAAAACAAAAGTAAAATAAGGAAGAAGGAGTTTGTTTTACTTCGAGCCAGATTTCAGAGCCTCAAAAAAAAAAACGGGATAATACAATAGAACAAAAATGTCCCTGCTTGTGATTTTGATGATTTCTGGTTTCATTTTGCACATTCATTAGGTCCATGGACAACAAGCATCCCCCTGGCCCATTTTCATCCTCAGATGTGCATCAGTATGTCACTGCTGAAGTTGTTCATTTGTTGTTTTTCTTTCACTCCAGTTTTTATTTCTACCTCTTCTTCCCTCTACAACCTCACTCTTATCTCTACTTATACAGCATCAAAGGGCACCCATGGCTCCAGCATGGTGGCTACTAGCTTCTCATTTCCTCCCCTGCTCTCCAGCCATTGAGCAGTGGCGTGCTCCATCAGGGCTGAGCGGACCCCAGGGAGTCTACCAGAAGCCTCCGCTAGGCGCTCACCGCCGCTTCCTGCTCATTTAAGTGAGCCCTCAGAATGCAGCACCATTGTCCTGGCTGTTATCTGATGGCTCCACTCAACAGACAGACAAAGCCAAGGGCCTGCCCCCCTCCACCTCTCAGGCGATGGCAAGGCTCTCCTGAGGTTTTATTTTTTTTGTTTGTTTTTAAACATGACAATAGTACAAGAAAGGAGCTCAGCAAACACTGATGACTGAATGGTGCTGACAGTGATACAGTTATGTCAAGTGAGGTTTGTTCAGATGCTGATCATAACATGCAGCCATCAGTTCAGTCAAATAAACAAGAGGAATGAAACATACATGCAGCCACACAGACAATGTAGCCCTGAATCATAATAAACAAAGAGAAAAATGCTGTGCAAAAATGTGAATTTATATTTATATTTTAGACAAAGTGTAGGTTGTGTTGCACGACATGTTGACTATCCTGCATGTTTCTACAAATTAAAGAGTTGAGTTCTGAACCAATAGATAAATAGATTAAGGAAAAGACAGGGTCAAAATGTCTCATTAAAAATCTGCTTTTTTTAATGACCACAAGCTTTGTATGACCCATCTGATTGATGATGCAATTTACCTCTGTAAACACAACCGTGAAGACTAAAAATAGCAGAGCTACCTGTTTTATAGTTTCCTGCCACAGGCCATTCACTAACTAAAATCTTTGAGATTGCATTTAAATATGAGAGCAGTAATGTTTCCTAAATGCTTAAAGCAACAATGGAGTTTAATGGGAAAATTGCTCTTGGGTTCCCCCTATGTTTGGATGTGTAATCCTACTGTTGTAAATGATCTGCAGTAAAAGCATCCCCCATATGTGACTTTATTTACATTCTGATGGATACGGAACTTGTATATCTTGGGACCAGCAACACTTTTTCCACACACTTGCATACACATTCATTCACGCATGCAATGCGTGAATGAATGTGTGGTTCACCTGTGTTTACTTGTGTGTTGCTCACCCTCATATTCAAACAGAGGCTACAGCAGCTCAATCATGTCTTCAAGGATACAGCATAGAAGCTAAGCAGGAAATTTATCAGTCACTAAACAACAAAATCCTCATATTAAATGTTTGTATTTTCACAAAGTAAGCCTTAGTGTTTTGTTATCGTACATACTAAACCATATATGATCCTATAGTTTTATATATGTATGTATGTATGTATGTATGTATGTATGTATGTATGTATATATATATATATATATATATATATATATATATATATATATATATATATATATATATATATATATATATATATATATATATATATATATATATATATATATATATATAAATTTTGTACTAATACACAAGACTAAAATGGAAACACCACCTACTGTGTATACTTTGGCATCATGAAATAGATCTAACATGGGAGCAGCGTCCTCTTGTGGGGAGTTGTGGTAAATCAGTTTCCCTCTTTAAATACAAAAGCTTTTCATTTAAAAGTTATTTTTTCCTCTCATTCTCTTTTTCTTCTTCTCCGAGACTCTTTGCCCCACACAGGGAGAACTGAGGGGCTTTCCTATAGAGACACCATTGTGTGTGCTGTATCAAAGAGAGATTTGTTAAGGGAGCTTTGGTGTGCTGTGATATCACCCACATCAGTCAGGACTACCTGTGCAGGTGCCTGCAACCGGGAGGTTGGGGGTGGGCGGTGGGAGTCTGGCCTCACTGCCTGCTCCGATTTCATAGAAAGGCTGTAACAACAGAAGGAAAGGAATCAAAGCAAGAGAAGAGTCAGGTTTAAGCCCTGTTAAAGCAAATAAAGGATCAATCAGCTTCTTCTTTTACATATAGAAATGTTAATATTTTGCCCTCGGTAACATGTTAAAGTCTTAATGAGGCTTGATTGTTTTTTTTTTCTCTCCACTGGGGTCTTCATCGGGGTCTGATCATTCTTCAGTAAATAAAATACTTTAATATTAACAGTAGAGCTGCCCCTGCATACAAGATGTATGAGAGTCCTGAGTTTAAATGTTTCTTGCAATACTGAGCGTATTCATAACAACAGCTGCTGTATTGGCCGAACAGGCATTACTGTGAGTGGTGCTTTGATTAAAGTGGCCTTCTATATGTGAATACCTGTTCTAATGGAGGGCACAGTAATGAGGCAGCCTGCTGTTTTAATGTCTTCATAGCCAGTGTTGTCTTAAATTAGATTCAAGAATATAATCTTAATTTTTTTATATTGTATTCTATTACTCAAGGTGAGTAACATACAGAACCCTGTGCAGCATTGACACAATATTTTAAATATATTGTCTCTTTGATGTTTTTTCTCTGACAAAAAGGATGAAGACTAATTTTTTCATGGCCTTTTATTTTTTTATTTTTTAGGCTATGATGTAAATTTTGCAATGCTGCAGAGGAGCTTCCTCACATATACCAAAATGTTGTAGTTCGCAAACGTTACTTCATTTATGTTGTTTTTATAATGACAAAAAAGGTCAAAAATATATGACAATCCAGTCAGTTTAAACCCTTTGTTTGTTAGGTACACCTGCTTAGCTTACTATTAGGCATCCTGTGCATGTTCGGCTTGTGCTGCAATAATTTAGTGACTATTTCATTTATTTTGTCATAATAAGTAATTTGTTACCAGAGAAATACCAGCAGCAGGTGAACTGAGAGAAATAAAGTGCTAAAATTAATTGAGACAGAGAAGGGAATCCAATTTTTAAGCACGCTTTAGTCTTAATAACACTTAGCATGTGGCTGTTTTACCTGCAAAAAAGAGGCAGCCCAGAACACGAGACATTAAAGTCATGATGAGCAAGTAAACACACCAGATGAGAAAAGGAACACTCTTAAAACAACTGAAGAACACTCAAACTAAAACTCATTCATCCGTCTACATTCCCCCTACTTTTTCTCTCTTCTTTTTTTGAAGATCAAGCAATGGCAAAAAGTTGAATAATTCCGCCTCTTTGATCTGCACACACAAGTGAGAGTTCATTTCCATTTTTGATTTTTTTTTCTTCCTTTCTGTAAGAGTGCCAGCATCAAGATTTACCTTGGTGTGCAAATGTGCTGGAATAGGTTAAAAGGAAATCTCGCTGCTCTCTCAAAGCACAAGTGCAGATGTTATGAAGTTAATTAAAAATTTAGCAATTCGTTTCTCCCGTCCCAATTTAGGCTGCATCAAATAGAAGAAAACAGACGGAAAAATGACTTATGAGAGAAGTCCGTGCAGTCTGTCTTTTTACATGTATGGCAACATCAACAAGGAGGAATACTTCTGTAATGTAAAATTCAAGATGCTTTCCACCTTTTTATTATTTTTCGTTCAGCGGAAGATATGCTGCATCCTGTGTGCAATACATCTATATGGATTCTAAGCCCAAAAAAAAGGTTACATTATAATTCTTAATAAGCTCTCACACCCATCTTAAATGTCTTTATTTTCAGTGCTCTGGATCTATCTGTGTGCTCTAGAAAGGTCTGAGTTTAGTCCAAGCAGTTATCATATTTCACACCGCCTGCCTCTTTTAAAAGACAACAGAGATAAACACCCCCCCCCCACACCAATCCACCAATGTTCCCACCAGCTACTCAAGCTTTATCCATGTTTACTGAAATTGCATCAGTATGTTGACACAGGCCCTGCATCTTCTACCAACTCTTCCATCTCCTCCCAAATAATAGTGCCATCCACAGAAAGGATGTCAAGTCTCAAGATGCTGCCCACCCCTCTCCACTCCCTCTTGTGTGGATGATGCTCCAGGAGGGTAGCAGAGGGATGGGGGTGGGGGGGTGTATGGTTTCTGCACAGGTGCTGCAGCTGCATTCGTACATAATTCCTTTCTGTGCAAGCGCTGCTCAGCGTTAGCCTCTCTGTGCTGCTGCCCCCCCCCCAGAGGGACCCCCCTCCTCCACTGAGTGATATTACAAGCGGCAGCCGTGCGCCTCTGATCTACATGCGCTGGGCTCCTTCCTGGTCCTGGGTGAATAGCGCTTGACTTGTTCAATTTGTTTAGAAGCCGCGTTCGACGCTTTGAAGCCACACATTTTAGCATAAATCATAACCTGTCTCCTTGCTCACAACTGCTTTGAAATGCAACATCTGCTTTTGAATCCCCTGCTTTACAATTAGTTAAGCAACATCAATAGATTGACTCCCTATAATTTCTCTTGATAATGAACTGCTTTGTACACGTGCAAGGGCATTAGTGATGGGCCCATTTGATTTTTCAGGGCCAAGGTCCTGAGACGGATCAATCACCGTCAGCCTCACCATGCTGGGACCCTGTAAACTTCCTGAAGTTCTCAGCATGCTCTCAGTACAATCAGACACACGTGTTAAATTGGGTTACCCTCCACTGTAACCTACTTAGGAAGTGTCATGGTTGTGGGGCATGTTACCGGGCCATGTTGTTTACTCTTTCATCACACTCTTCAGGATCCCTGTTTGTTGGTTTGTTTTGCAAAGCACAACCTTCTGTTCAGCTGTGGGAAAAGTGCGGAATCAAAGTCCCGGAGAGCAGCCCGACGTTGACATTGATAAGCTTGGCCTGTCACTATCCATTTGTCTGAATGACATTGATGCTCAGGTTGGATCTCTGGAGGAAGCAGACAAAAACACACACAAAGAGAGAGAGAGAGAAACCAGGTGCATATGGTACTGCCACGGCTGTGTGTGTAGAAGGAAAAGTCTGCTCCCCCCAAGTTCGCTAAGCGAAGTTTGGATAGTTCAAATCTAAAGTTAATTTAGTGAATAAAGGAAAATACACCAAATATTGGCAGGAGTTGTTCAGCATAGCATACCAAAGTTCAAACCAATCTATCAGTAAGAAACATCTCATCAGGTGCATTAAGAATTCTTTTTGCAGGTTGACGGGGAAAATAACAATCCCAAAGATTTTATTTTCAAAGGCAAGCATTTGATCAGTAGTCATCAATTAAACTTACTGAGGTGCAAATTACACCACAAGGATTAGATGAAAGAGCCTCTGTGTCATTTTCTCCCCCTCCTCCTCAAAGCTTGGCTTGATTCACAGTACACACAAACAGCAGGCTGATCCCTGGCATGGCGGTGACAGGGTGACACTTCCCCTCACATTACGCAGGCTGAGCTGACTGAGGGGCTTAACAGATAGTGGCATCACAGGCGTACGCTTACAAATAAATCTACTGCTCTGGCTGTGCGGCACTCCTCTGCACATGTAGCCCTTGTATCTCTGCTCCTGCTTTGCATTTCTGATTTCAGTTGGAGCTCTGCCACAAGATCCGGTTACCATACCGACATGAGTCCTTCGTCCCAGATGGCATGTTGGGGGCTTCCTGGATAATATTTATGAAACAGCATCCGTGATGTTTTGGCTTTCTTAATGCGACTGCAGGCCTTGTGCAGACACAACAAAAATATTCTTGGCACACATTTACTTCTGAATTTGGTCATGACATTCAAAATGGATGCTTTTAATGACCCTGCTGTTTTTATTCCTAATTTAATTTGGACTGAGTCCCATATGAGTACAGCAGATCAGACATCAATATGACTGGTGACAGGTGCTGCCATCTCCCACAGCCACTGTACAAAGCCATAAGATCAATAGACAGAGGTCCCTGCATGCTACAATACCCACACTAACATGATGATGTAAATGATACTGTCAAGTGTTATTATTTACCTGTGTTCATGTGCTTGTATGCGCTTTATGATTGATAATCCCATTGTTTCTCTTTTTCCTTTTGTCTCTGCCTTTGCTTTTTTATTATTCATTTCATGTGGCATTGCACAGACAGGCAATTGCAGGGAATTCATCTTTTTAGGGAATTTACACAGCAAACCCTATAAATAAACAATTCATTTTTTTCCCAGTAAATTAGTTATCATTAATTTTAAATGCTGTGTTGGGGAAAATAAATTAACATAAGCTTATCATGCTCAAAAAGGGAGTAAGAGTGGATACTTGAACCACCAACAGGAAATTCACAGAGGATGTCAGACAAGTGACAGATGTACGGCATTGTTTATCAAACCGCAAATTAATCCAGATCAGAATCAATTACAGTTTATTGATCATGCATGGAGAGGAATATGACTTTAATTACTATGAACAGGAATATTTGTCTATATGAAATTATGCCTACTCTTACTGTCTAAAAACTGGTCCATACAGCTGTAAGTCCTGTTAGGACACATTGATAGTTAGTGATCTTTAAATGCAGAGTTTGTTTCCTTTGTTTGTCCAATTTAATTTAATTTGCTGCTGCCTGATCTGAGAGTGATATTGATCTTTTATATCAACATGATCACTCATAACAGACTGTAACTCTATTTGTCTATTAAACCATTGAAAAAGTGTTAGTTTGTCCTTAGCAGCTGTGTCACTCATCACCTCTTGATTGACTACATGTCTTATCGTGCCACTAGTCTCCTTTTCAGATCAAACGGTGCATTTTATAGGCCGAAACCTTCAAAGCATGTCGTATGCTGTCAAGATGATGAAATGATTATGAAGCACCATGAAAGTGACATTTGGCAGATGGACTGTATTCATCTTTATCACTGCAGAGTTCCTGTACTACTTTCCTTTGATAAAACATGAAACACCTCCTCTGCTCAGATTTTCAGCCTGTGACAAGTGTTTTACTTCCAGTACTGATATATAAGTGAGGCTGTTATGAATCCTGTGAGTCTATAAAACAAGTTTCTGACATGAAGTTTCAGAAGAAGAAGAGAAAAAAAAACATTTTGTTTGTGTATGTGATAAAACTTCCTGACTTACACAATCAGGAATCAGGTCAGTCAGCTGTGGAGTGTAAAGGGCAGCTTGGTTGTCTTTATAAAACATTGCTACGAAGGTGAAGAAGGCAGCGAGTTCTTCAATCCATTTCTTTTACTGTATATGTTCTTCACAAGCCCCCTCCATCTTCTCCCTCTCTCTCCCTCTCTCTCTCTCTCCCCTTTCGTCTTTCGTCTCTGGGAGTATGGGTGCATGTCAAGTGATTGTTGAATTGAAATATTGATGTGGAGTATCAAAGCGTGGCGTAGCACTCCTGTGTTTCCAGAACTAACCACGAAGCGCTTTGATCAGATACTCCTGTGATCTGACTTCTGAAGTTGTTAAGAGTGCTGGAAAACAAAATGCAAACAAACTTCAAGTGCTCTTGGTATTGATAAAAGTTTTCTTTGACAAGTGGAGATGCGTGCTGTCTGCCTGTGTCTGCCCAAGACTGGAGATTTTGGGGTTTTCGTACATGCTAATGGACATGAGATGAGGGAATTATTATGGTTTTCTACTTCTCACACACCTAGCAATGTAAACTGTGCTACAAGGGTGGGAATCAGCACAGGATCCTGCTGTGATATCGAGGTGCTTGAGCAGCAATGCAAAAATATAATAATTCCCTCATTTATGTTTCAATGTTGCTCTAATTATACATTTGAGAGTTTAACATTTTATTTCAATGACAAACTAAACTAATACATACCAGGTCCTCATAAAATGTCCTCATCTGCTTATTTTTATAGAGAAAATAACTGTATTTTTTCATCTAAATATTTCAACAACATTTGAATTAAAGGGACAATTTGTAAAATTATCAAAAGAAGGCTGTATCTGCAGAAGGCACCACTAATATAACTGAAACACATCTCAGACAATTGCCACTTGGTTACATTTGTATCTATTTTATATATTTTTTATTCTTTAACTTAACTTCCTGTTTCGTCTTCTTCCTCTCTTGTTGGAGTCAGTACAGCGTATATGCCACTTTGACCGAAGTTTTACAGCGGTGGGGTCAGGCATGCTGGCATTAAAAGCCTTGGACATAACATCATGAACTCTGTATTAAATTATTTAATAACTTAATATAACAGAAGAAAAATAAATGCTTCGGGTTGGTATGTAGAGGGAGACAATCAGGCTAGGCTGGAAGAAACCTTTCACAATATTTCATAGATGAGTACCTGTATCTGCAAAAATGAAATGATATAAGAAATCATTTACAAATGCTCTGTTGGTCCACTGAGAAAAACAGAATCCACAGCAACAAACCTTTGACACACATCACACATCAGTATTAGCACAATACCCCCTCTGTGCTTTCTTCTCAAGCAGTCACACACATTTATAACTCAGGGGGAAACAGTGAGGAACAGATTCCTGAATAAGATATCAAATTGTTGCACTGTAAAGTCCAGCTGTCTGTGTCGCTCCTCATCCCAAAGAAAACTGAGTGTCATGGTAATTATGCTCCATCAGGTCCAGCCTTTCTTGCTGAATGGTTACAGAGTGGAGCACTACAGTTAGCAGCAGGCTTTTACATGCTGTCTGTCTCATCCATTAGGGCCACATTTGTCACATCGGGACCAATTGAGTCAGCACAGTGCAGTAAAACTGGCTTTTTGACATGGCCACCAGTACAAAGGCTGCTCTCCTCTGTGGCTGCCCTTTTGGAGTGCAGATGGCCAAGACAGCTGGGACAATTTAGTGATCTGAGGCTTTTAAACTGCCCCCAGGCATGATAAAAACAGCTTGAGTGCCCACTTGCATATTCTACGCTTTGACTTTAAGAGGAAAAGATTATGTCTGCAACAAAAACAACACCATTTGTGCTCAACAATGGGCAGAAGCGCTGCCTCCAAGGTTGGATGATTACACATTAAACCCTAGTTTCTGAAGTCTGTTGTTTAATTTTCTAGGACGTGTTTCCTCTCTGTCTCTGTAGAAATCAGAACATTTGAACATCTGCATCATCTTGTTGTTTTAAGTCTGTGTCAGTTTTGAAGTTGTTGGTAGCCACGTATTGGAGCGGCGTGCAGTGTATGACGGAGTGGAACCTGATTACCAGCAATCTCACCAGCTGTTTAATGAACACAGGGACCTCTTTCTCTGGAAATTAGTTTTCCCTTGAATACTGTGGAAGCCGTATCCAGGTCTATTTAAATGAGGTAACATGGGGAAGGTAAGCACCACCACATGAGCATTGTTTTCACAGTTCAAAGTGAGGAGAGAGTACTTTGCACTTCAAAGACACTCATCTGGGAGGCAGTACAGTGGGGGTGGGGTGGTGTGGGGGGGGGGGGGGGAGGGGACAGGAAATAAGAATCAGGGTAATTAACAACTTCTGCTCCGTAATAAACCAGAGTATACCTCTGCCTCCAAGAAACACTCCTGTTTTCACGTCCTCCTCGCTGCTTGCCTCTACTACTGTTTTCTTTCATCCTAAATGTTCACTTTAATTTGGAATTAGACTGTTTTTTGTCAGTGCTGTTGTGACTACATCATATTTATTATGGGGTATTTGTATCATTGAATATCTATTTTCAATACATCTATTTTTAATATGACTATAATCCTGATCTGAAGATCTTTGTTTGTAATTCCACACAAATACAGAAATGATCCCTTTTTCTCTGAAAACTAAATATAGATGCACAGATTTTACCGCCGCTAAAATAAACACAATATGTGGGATTTGTGTTTCAAGACGCCTCCTTCAGAGTCACAACATAAGCTGCATTCTGTCTTTCACACAGCTTCTTCCAAACAAAAAAAAGGCCTCAACCAACTGGTACAGTTAAGTGATTTTTATCACTGGCTTTAAAAAAAACCCTGCTAATTTAATTACAGGGTAAGTGGAATAAAAGAAACTTTTTTGGGGGTTATTACTAATTTTAGATAGGCTGCTCTTCGGGGTGTGTTTATTTAAGGATCACAGTCTGTGAAACAGTGAGGAGTAGACAAGTGAGGAACTCAGAATTTACATGAGAAACAGACTCCCAGCCTGGATTTAAACTCTTAACATTGTAATGGTGAACAGACTTACAGAATGAGATTAAGCCTCAATCTGCATTAAATGGAGCAGATCTGAAAGCGGCCTCCACTTGAACTCTGAAATGTGAGAATGTCACACAGGGCAGCCTATTTGACATGTCACCTACTGGTGAGAACTCACTCTTTGATTGAGTTTTATCAATTAGCTTTGTGAGGAGGAAGATACTGTGACTTTCTTCAGAGTGTGTGAGTCTCGCATTTGCTAAGCCAGTCTGCAGCGTTAAGGCACAACAAAGTTTGTGTCATCCTGAGAAAACTAATAATCAGATTACCTCAAAATTCATTCATTTACTCATTCATTGTTTGTATAAGTAACACACATCTTTCTCTGAAATGTAATTAATGATTGTTATTGCTCTTTCTGTAGAAATCAGTTTCATTAAACACTGCATCACTGTCATTTGCCAAAATTATCATATTTAATCTCTTCTATCTTTACTTGAACTCCCACGTGTTGAAACAGTGTGCAAACACTCCCAGGGTGGAGAATATTTTTGACTGAGCTGGCTCTACTAATCTTAGATCTTTTAACAGACTAAGCATTTTGTTGTTGTGCAAAACGTAGACACTAAAACTTGCTGAAACACATAATGCTAACTCCGTGATAGTTTTGTGGGTTTATTTTAAAAATAGATCTTCTTAAAGTGTGTGTTATGGGAGACTTCGTATCAGCCCTTTTTCCCCCAGAACAGTCGGGGGAGGAGTCAGTACTTGGGGTCAGCATTTGTTTGAAATTGAGTGAAATTATGAGTAGCCCACCCATTCACCTAACAAGCCCCCCCTCCTTCCTCCCTCACATCTCCTCTCTATTGACGGGCTCGCCTGCATCATACTGGAGACCCCGTTGAGAGGATCTTTTCTCTCTATAAAGAGAAGATGCAGCTCAGGCGCCTTTAAGTTGATCGCGAGGATTTACTGCGCGCCTGTCTGCCTCCAACTTCACACGGGCTCCTTTTCAGCGTCTCAGCACCAAACGACATGGACTGCTAGTGATATTGACAATATTCTCCTGCAGCGGACTGAGGGACGTTTAAATGACGCTGGAGTTCGGAGCATCTTCTCGTCTTGTGTGTTTCCAGCTGTAGTTCGGACTTTGCGCGTCGTCGCCTCTCGGCGCAGATTGTGTTGCAGGTGCGTGGAGAAGGAGCGCGGGGACAGATGGCTGCGCTGACGATACAAAGGACGGACAACTTTTTGCACACATTCTTGCAGGTTTGTGCTTCACGATTCTCTTTGATGCCAAACAGAAAGCTTTGTTTTCCTTCTGAGTCTCCACAGTTTGTACACGAGTGGGTGAAAGCGCTAATCTGTTATTGTGGTAAAAAATAATGTGAAAACATTTTTAAAATAACTGTAGAATAGCAAATTTAAAGCAGTAATTTATGTAAACTGTGTGGAGTTTTCTTTACAATTACAAATAAAATGTTTATTGATGAACCTTCAAAACTTTTGGTCATCCTATTAGTGGGACATGGTGTAACTGTGCTTGTTTTTATCACCACACAGGACCGGACGCCCAGCTCCTCTCCAGAGGGAGCACCTAACGCCCTCTCCTTCCTGGCCACCACCTGTAGCCAGGCCTGGCAGGTGGGTGGCACGATGGGCTCAGAAGGTTCCCAGTTCCCCTATGAAGGAACCGTCAGCTCCACGTCTGGAATGTTTCAGCTCTGGAGCAACGACATGCCCCCCAGCACCGCCCTCAGCACGCACCAGATGACCTTTACCATGCCCAAGGTGCAGTTCCCCGGACACATGCAGTCTGGCCTGGGTCATCATCATCATCATCACCCTCATCACCACCATCACCACGAGCTGCCTCTCACCCCTCCAGCTGAACCGCCTTCATCTTACTCCTTTGAACTGTCCCCTGTTAAAGTGCTGTCCTCGCAGCCACAGACCAGCGGCCCCTATTATCCTCAGCATAACAATGTGGGACAGAACTTCCCCAGCTTCCTCCAGAACTCCTCAGCCAGGCATCACCTATCCGGAGGCCATGTGGAAGAAGGACAACAGTGGTGGAGCCTACCACAAACCAACGCCACCCCTTCTAACCATCCCTTCTCCCTGGGCAGGCAGCTGGTGTTGGGTCACCAGCCCCAGATAGCTGCTCTCCTCCAAGGCACCTCCAAAGGTCTGCTGAGCTCCACACGCCGATGTAGACGGTGCAAATGCCCAAACTGCCAAGCTAACGGTGGAGGGTTGGAGTTCGGAAAGAAGAGACTCCACATCTGCCACATCCCAGAGTGTGGCAAGGTGTACAAGAAGACCTCTCACCTGAAGGCACATCTGCGCTGGCACGCTGGAGAGAGGCCCTTCATCTGTAACTGGCTCTTCTGTGGCAAAAGCTTCACCCGTTCAGATGAGCTTCAGCGGCACCTCCGTACACACACCGGGGAGAAGCGGTTTGGGTGCCAGCAGTGCGGCAAGAGATTCATGAGGAGTGACCACCTCTCCAAGCACGTGAAGACCCACCAGACCAGGAAGAGCCGGTCTGGGCCGCCTTCACAGAGCACGGACCCTCTGCTCACTAATATTAAAAGAGAGTAATCTGTCGTTCATTCAGAAATAATAATCAACATACCAGACTGTGTGACTCACACTCACTGCCATAGGTTTGCACTATAGAGGGTAAGCACCACGCATCCCTGGATATTTTCTTTTTGTGAAAGCCCAACGACTTCAAGTAGAAACATTAAAGTATATTTAGCAGCCATTTTGAGCAACATAACTGAGTGATGTTTGAGGCAATGCACCTTTAAAACTTGAAGCCTTTTTCAGTGACATTGTGAGAGTTTGGGTGGGTTTTGGTGTACTTCTCAACATCCCACACAAACCAGTTTCACCTGGAACAAAAACAGATTTTATGCCTTTGACGATTTAAATTGTATTTAAAGTTCAATGATGTGAAAATCTATTTTTTTTCATGATGTAAATATTTTATCCATGTGAAAGATGTGAAAAAATCCAAAAGGTTGTTCATTATTATTGTTATAATTATTAATAAAAATAAATGTATGCCTTAGTACAGCTGCAAGTTACTAAAGAAAAATTTCTCATATTTCGAAAGATGCACAAAGGTTGAATGGCTGCGTTGTTGTTGATAATTAGTTTTTTGTTCGTAAACATATCTTAATTTGTCTACTCCAAGGTACGGATCTTTTCTGAAATGTAAACATGAAAGTCTTTGATCTGCAGATTTATCTCAAGCAGCAATGTGAAGCCCCACTGCTGCATATCAGCAAACATTTTTAATTTTTAAGTTCTTTGTAAATTATGTATAAATATCATGAGCAATTTTAATGGGGTTACGGCAGCATGTACATTTTAATAAACATTGTCCTTGAAAACAATTTCCCTTCATTTTATACTGTTATTTTCTTACATCTGTTTGTCAAGTAAATATCTCTGATTGACAGCGGGAGTCGGTGGTTTTACCCTCACCAGCTCATCCAATAAATGTGTGAATTTCAGAGGATCCCCAGAGCACCTAAAGATCTAACATTTTATTTAAATGATAATTTGATTGCATTCAGAATACAAATGCTGCTCATTGTGCTGCTGGTGTGAAGGAAGAGCCTCCACAAAGAAGACCTAACATGGTGGGCTGTTCAAAGATTTTCACACCTCTATGTAAATACTCATCCCATTGAAGGGGCTGTTTGTCTCGCCTGCTGCAATCAAGTTCACAGTCATGTGGCTTTAAGAGTGTTTTCTTTCTCTCAATGAAGAAGATTGAGTCAACAGATGCGACAGAGGGCAGTGGAGAGGAATTCCCTGTGAATGGGACCCCTGTTGCTGAGACCCCCTCAGTGGTGACAGGAACTCCTTTTGATTTTGCACCCTTGTGAAAGTTAATACCCCCTTCAGCCCCCCCACTCTCCACAGCATCCATATATCACAGTCGTGTTACGATGGGCCCTGCTTTACTGCCCAGAATGGGGCTTTATTCAGAGGCCAGCCAACCAGATGTCTGCTCATCCAGGGGTTTCTTCTCTTTGTTTTTAATCCTGTTTGAACTTTCTCCAAGTGCTTTGTCTTTCACAGGGATCCCACAGCAGAATTTGACGACTTCCACAGCAAAATTAATACTTTAAAGCCGAATTAGCACACAACCTAACACTATAGTTAAACCTACTGCGGCTATATTATCATTTAACATACATAAATCCCTGACATGATAACCTGATTAAAGTATTTATGTGTGAAAAGACAATAGCACAAAAAAATCAAAAAGACTCTCTTTATTAGATATGATACAACGGTTTCTACTCAGTCAAAAATGGCATTAACCAACCCTCTCATGGATGTATGTCTTTGCTGTTGGTTCCCTGTAGTGGTATTCCTTTGTGTTACATGCAAAACTGCCTGATCAGTTTAATAAACAAAAAGTCTGCAGTTTACATTAACAGCAGATGGATTCTGTGACATGGTTACAGCTCACCTAAAATCTCAGCTTTCAGTTTAATTGAAGTAAATTTAGTTTGGGTTTTCGGACTGATCGTTAAGCAGCTCTGAAATATGAGGCCCATTGATCTTTGGTGCAGCTTTTATGTATCATCTAAATAAAGTGGAAGTGAAAGCCTTGTGGGGACATCTGCTGGCCACATAGAGGAACAGACCTGACAGGACAGTCCCATTTGACTACTCCACTCTCCTCAATTTGTCACTTAGGCTTTACAATCCACGTAAATACAGATTATTTTGTAAGAGTAGTGGCAAGCTGAGAGAGAGTAAGAGCATGAAACATTTGAGTGGCGAGTTCTGGTCGTCTTTGGCACTATAGAGGAAGAGGGGACATGCAGATTTGATTTCCAGCATCTGTTGGCCTACCTGGGTCATTCTTTATCTTGCGAGAGGAAACGTATGATGATTGGTATGCAATGTACAGTATTTAGTCCATGAGGGCAAAAATCTAACAGAGATTATAGAAATGGTGCACAATCTTGACATGAGTGGACTAATAAAACAATTCATATTAGTTTAAGCCATTTTAGGGACTGCAGACCCCACAATCACAAGCAACCTATTTCAATTATGAAAAGTAAAGTAACACTGTGTGCCAGTCAGTCACCATGGAGATGTTGCATGCAACACGTTGGGTCAGCACAGCAGGCCCTTTGAATGCATCTATCTTGCAACTCCTCTGGAGTTGCCCAAAGAGTAAAAAGTATATTCTGAAGTGACGTCATACCCACAGAGAACCTCCAGGGGGCTCCCGCATGCCTTTTTGTCCAGATCAAAGTAAGGGCCAGTCAAACAGAATAACAGAGCACACAGGGGCTCTCAACACTGTGGCAAGAAGGAAAGTTTCTTCACTTTCACATGAAAACTGAGAGAGTACAGTCTTTGTGGCATGTTCGTATCAAGTGTTCTGCCTTTTCCCGTTCTTGTTGACATAAACAGCAAACTCAGTCGTCAGCAGGGAAATTTAAAAAACATATTCATGTAGCTGTGTTTGTCTTCACACTGGGGCACCAGAAAAAAACATTGAGAAAATATACCAGAGGATACAAGAAGAGCGACTCTTGCACATTTACATGCACACATACACATCCACACACTGCTTCATACACATACATTCAGGCACACGCAGAACTCCAGTGACTGCCCCAATTAGGAATGGAATCATCAAACAAATTCCTCTTGCCCTTTGAAAGAGAGAATAGCATGGCATACAAACTCTCAAAAAAGGTAAAAAGCAGAAATTGTCATAACAGTGAGTGCTCACGGAGTGTTCTATATACCTCTGAACCCAGTAGCATCCAACTGGGTGCTGTTCATGTACAGTACGCTGAAGGTGCGCAAGGCTAGGTCACCTCCCTTTTAATGGCTCCCTAAAAAGAAGCAAAGTCATTTTGTTCGGTTGTAGTCAGTTTTTTTTTCATATATTCCCCTAAATTCCTTCATTATCTGCCAGAATTCATAACCAGGTACGGGTCCAGCCTGGCACACACAAACAGCAGACAAGTGTTGTCTTCACAGCTGGGGTATGAGCTGCTGTCCTCCTGACCCAGCAGACCCATAGTGTCAAAGTTCAAAGGTCGTCCTCGGCTAGCTGGGCCAGGTTGCTGGGGCGTCGTCCAGCTGAGGGACCTGACAGTGGAGCTTGGCTCCCACCATCAGCAGCCTGACCCCGGCGGCAACCCTCTCCTGCTCTCTGCTGGGGAGAGAGTGAATGTGCATTGTTCAGACATAAAGTAAAGAAACTTTCATTTAATGTACTTTACAAGAAAACAAGAACACAGCTTCCCTTTCCCAACCTACTCATGAATCATTTAATGGAAAATGTGAGGGGGGAAAAATCTGTAATTTATAAGCTATTTTTGTCATTTTAAAACCCCAGGCTAAAAATGCTCTGGTCCATTACATTCCCCGCCATCAAGTATGGGAAACAATTATCTGCATTTGATAGGCATCTCGCCCTGACTTCCTTGTCTGACTCTGCCTTCTTCCTGTTTGCTATGTGCCAAGCCTGAGTAAACAGAGGAAGAGTTTGAAAACAACAACCTCTGGCTTGTCAGCAGTTGTTGTTTTTTCTATCTCTTTCTCTGAGGAATAGAGTCAGGTGATGACAGAGGGAGACAACGCTAACGAGACCAACAACAGGATGCTCCTAGTGTTCTGGTCAAACCTTAACATTTAGACTGGCTGAAATTTATTGAGACATACATTTTATATAACGCACAGGGAACTGAAAATGTCCCCACTGGCTATACTTATGTATGTTTTCATGATTGAAATAATCTGATATTTTTTAGATTCCCTTTTTATCCTGTAGGGGGAGAAATAACTCTACTTATAACTCAACAAATCCCTCCGCTCTGCTGTTTTGTGTCTAAATAAATGGCTACCATTTACTAAAGTCTTTCATCTTTTAATTTAACTTAATGAGCACAGTGGAATTATTATCAGGCGTTATATAATGGCCCATTATTTTCCTAGTGGTTTGCTTCCTGTAGAGTGTTTTGTCATTAATTTTCTCAGTGCTAGTGTCGAACAGTGACTGCTTGATAACACAATGTTGAACTATGTGCAAAATTATTACATTTATATTGTAACACTGAGGAGAGCCTGTAACCGGGGCTCCCTCTCTAAATGCATGCACATGCACTACCTGTGCACTTGGTGTGTTTGGGTTGTACAGCCCATTGGACACCGCTTGACAGCCTGTGTGATCACTGAAGCCCAGCTGGACATGTGATGGAGAAACAGTGTGGGAGTCAGCAGGGCACAGCTGGATCACAGTGGGCTGCAGATAAACCAGATACTTGTTACTGAAGTGAATACACACACACAACAGTCAAGTCTAACAGCCAAGAACACTTAAGCAGCTAGCAGTGTTTCATAAACAGGACCTCTGTCACTGTCTGAAGGGAAGAGAGAGAAACAACCAAAGACACTTACATCCCTCAGTGAGTAGCCCTCGTTGGATCCTTGGCTCGGACCTTGGCTGGGCAGGTAGAGTGAGGGGAGGGAGATGTTATGAGAGTGAAGGGAGGGCAGCTTATGACGGTCAATAGAGGCTGAGGAGTGGGGCCGCAGGGCACTGGCAGCAGACAGAGGGGGCCTCATACTGCGGCCCAGACTATTAGACTTGCTCTCTCGCCGCTGGTACTCAATAGGTGACTGTAAGGCTAAAAGACAGAGAGCAGGACCAGATCATAGTCTGAATGTTTTATAAAGCATCTATTTACATGTCAGCCCCCCTACAAAGGTGTTAATTGGAGTTATAGTTCTTTTAAAGTTGTGTTTTTAAATACTATATTCTATCTATCTATAGTAAGAGAGGGGCTACTCTTCTGTCTGTCTTGTACATTGAATTCAGTATAAAAATGATCTTGTTAAGTTACCAAGACTGATATTAGTCAACATTTTAAGCAAATATCGTCTCACAAAGACCATGAAAGTTTTGATTATTTTGTATTGGGCTTCTACAAACAAAAACATCTTAGCTCACATTGATTTAACTGCTCACAGACAATGTGAGACCATTGACTCAATAAAGAAAGCTGAAGCCTGCTTTATGCATTGGGAAGATATGGTGTATCCAGCTCAGCTGGGACCTACCATTGAGAAAGTTGCGCTGACTTTCCAAGATCTGAACTACATCGTTGACCCAGGCTCTAGAGATCTCGGGGGAAGAGGCCTGCATCTGGAAGCGCACCACGCTCCCATCAGGGTTGCGGGAGGTCAGTACAAAGCGTGTATCATCTCCATCCACGTTGGGCTCCACCCCCATGCAGCTCACCTGGAACACATTGTATCTGACTAGCATCTGCTGAGTTGCTTGTTAAATACTTCACTGACATGTGTAAGTCTCTAAACAGTCCACACCAAGGAATTATATAACATGCTGATTTAGTTAAGAATCAGTGTTGTGTAACTCATAACCAGGGAACATTTGCTTTTGGTGTTTTATTCTTTTAATATATCCCTGGTGCCTTCTCTGAGTTGGCACCCACCTTGATGCTGTTTTTAAAAGTGTATCCAGGGAGCAAGAAGCCTTTCTTCCTGTCGATTGGCTCACTGAAGATGACCAGCTGCTCAAACAGGAAGACGCGTCGTTCCTTGGCTCGAGACAGGAAGCCACTGTCCTGCTCAGTGATGGTAAAGGTGTCTTGCTGGAGCAGTTTACCCTGGGCTGTGATTTTCCCCTGGTACCACAGTGAAGACGAAGAAAACAAACAGAGGAAGTATTTACACTGGGTAATGTTTTAAAGGTGATTGCCTGGAAGGGGGATGAGGATCTGAAATCCTTGGAGATGTACCTCGAAGCCTTGTAGTCGCCCCACATTCATCATGTCATTGCAACGTTTTGGCACAAAGCACATCACTTCGACTGCTTTCTGTGTAACAGAAAAGAGAGACTTTATTATCAAGAATAAACAACATGTGTGTTTTCTAATAAAAAAAAACACTTTGAATCCTCATTTTCATCTATCTGGACACCCACCTCCAGCTCTTCTGTGTCCATCCCAGCTTTGGTGTAATACTTTAGGAAGTCCTGTTGAAATAAACACAGCATCATCACCAGAGCATTCCAGCTTTACTGCCCAGAGTGAGGTGAGAACATCTGGAGGAGTATTTGAGTGTTGAACTAACCTTTCATTTGAGTGCCAAAGTTTTATAATTCTAGGCAAGGTTTTATACCAGGGATAAAATGTTATGGTTGCCTTCAAAGACTTTCACATATTATTATTTATTTCCTATGGTAAGCTTTCTGTAATTTTGATCTTCCTCTTGGTACTGCAAAGTGAACTGATTCTGTTTTTTTGTATGTTTACAACAGCAGACTCTGCGGTGGTGTCTGGCAGCTGCTCAGTGTGTGTGGTATAGGTCCTTGTGCATGTGATCAACAGCACTTGCAATGCCCTGCTGTTCACCTTGAGCAGCAGCTGATACTTCATGATCCTCTGGACAGGTTTGATGAGCAGGTCGTTGAGCTGCAGCCTGTGACCCAGCTGCTGCCGGAGCTCCTGACAGCAGAGGCACATACAACACCGATCAACATGACAGCAACAGCAAAAAACACACGGTCGCTGATGGCCATTATAATCCCTCTAAACACAATAAACCACAGGGATTATATTGTGTGTCCATTTTTCTTGTGTTTGCTGTCACTAAAAATGAGCGGATTACATTTTCAATAATAAAAGGCATCTCAAAGGAGATCCATGTACAGTATAACACACAGAATACAGCCTAGACTGTAGTATAGGATGTATTCTGTACATGTCTTAATATCAGTGGACTGCAATTGTGTGTTTTGATCACTTAGAAAGGGGGTCTAAAAGGTTACAACTCACCTCAAAATAGGTCTCAATATATTCTGAGACAATGTGTTCCGACTTGGGCTTATTCTGACAGTACACAACATACATATGCAGACGCCTCTCCTGCAACACAAGAAATGTTCATTTGAGCTTTTGGTAAAAAATGATCCACAAACTGAGCCTCAGTGTGTAGAAAAATACATGTTAGAATTAAATGAACATGCCCCTGAAAACTGAGCAAAAAACAACAGCACTGGGCAGTGTCAGTGGTTGCTGTTTGGGATGAAAGGGAGCGGAGCAATAATGATTTGTAACAGGGCCTTTGAAGCTGCCTGGTAGCGCCTACTCTTCTGTGACTAATTGGCATGGGAGTGCAGATGTGGCAGCGCTGTGAGGCCTAATGGAGTTACATGTAGATGAGCATCAGGTTATGTATAATTTACCCAGGTTACCCTCAGTGTAACCAGAGACTTTTAGCACCTGTCAATATAACACTGTACCTAGCAACAAGCTACGTGGCTCTGTAACCAGGAGAACAGTGAGCTGCTCCATCTGAATGCTGACATCATGTAACAATGCAGACATATGATGGTGTGTGTCTGTGGACTAGCTTCCTGTGTAATGTGTGTTTACGCGTTTATATGCTGAAGGTGAGCACACATGCATCTTTGACACAGCTCTTGTTAAAAGCAGATTGAGCTCTCTGCTTTTCATTAGGACCATGTTCCCAGTCTGCTTGTTTTCACAGTTTGACACCATGCTTAGATTTAGTTACAAGTTTCTTTATTCCCCCACAGGCTTTTTAAGTTGATTATCCAGTGGGCTGAGCCTTATTGAATTGTTTAAAGAACTGAGTGAATATAGCAAAAAGAGAGACAGAAACATTTAACTTAATCATCTTCAAAAAAAAAGCAAAGCCGACTTGGTCAAATTACCCATCATGTCTACGTAGTCTGCATGTGCCACCACTTAACCAATATACATAAATCTAATTTTGCTCCCTGTATCAGTCCTGTGACCCTTCACTGACTCTGGCTCTATTCTATTCCAAGAACAATATACTTAACAGTGAATCTCTCTTGCATGCATCACTTTGCTTGGTTCTAGAGCCAAAATATGTAGAAGTGGGTCACTGTTTTAGGTAGAAAAAAGTGTTCATATCAAAGAGCCTGAGCCGAAGATTTGTTATTCATCGTCTTATTCTTGTTGTCTTTTGTGACTGTTTTTTTCCAGCCATTTCCTGAGCAGTCCGGCCCGACTGCGATCAGCATGTGTGTGTGAGCTGTGTGAACCGTTGTAAAAACACAGACAGGATTGGGACGTATCAGTAACAGGGAAGTGGAAGAGGAGATGCAGGCAGTTGAGAGACGAGGGGACGAGGTACGTTATAGGATAAACAGGAGGTCTGTGTGTTTTCATAGCTCTTTTACCTTCACTCTAAACAGCAGCAGACTCAGAAGTGTGTGTGTGTGTGTATGCTTACGTGGTAGTCACACTCACATGTTTAATGAAGAGCTGAGCCAGCCTCTCTGGCTCTGCCAAACACTTCTCCAGCTCTCCCAGGAAGTAGCTACAGAGAGAAAACACAAGTCATGACCATCCTCAAAACGGGAGGTCAGATTTGCTTCCTGACCTTTTGTTCTTTTGTTCTACATTCAACTACAAATCACTGCATGTCGCTCACTTTGAATGCAGTTGAAACACTGAATTTTCCACACATTCCACACAGACTTACTCTTTATGCCAGTCAAATATTTGGTGAATGTTCCCAAAAACAATCTTGTCTTTTCCCTTCATGTCCTCTGGTACACCTTTGGAGGTTATCGTGGCCATGTAGCCCTGAAAATGAAAGGACAAAGCCACTGTCTGTTCACGCCCTCAGAATCCCACAGCTGGCTCTCAGTAACACAAGTAAATATAGCAAGGCTGTTATAAAAAAAGAGCAGCAATTATACAACAGATATCACTGAGCTTTTATGAACTTTCAGACAGCAAGAATTCTTTTCTGAACCAAAATATCTGAAGCTATTTAAGGGACCAGAAGACAGATAGCACTGCAACATAATACCCTTCAAGATAATAATTCACAAAATCTGCTTAATGCTGAAGACGTGCGATGAAGGCAGACCAAAGTGTGCAGTAAGGTGGAGGAATTGTGATGATTAGGATTTAGAGCTGTCTCTAACAGACTGGGTGCATGACTAAAAGTTCCCTCTTGTGTGTGTTCTTAACTGGCAGACTGTGAGGTTTACCTCCACAATGAGCCCCAAGTCTGCCACATAATGCTTCTCTGTCTCAATAAGCTCCTTCAGTACGTACCTGTAAAGATATAAATGAGGGAAGATTAGTGTTGCAAATTTATTTTGCAGACTACAAAACACACAGTAATGTTTTATTTTATAGGTCCCACTTTCCTAATAATTTCACAGACTGGAAGTGATACCAGATTGTAATTGTATCTGAGGTTTCCTGGAAGTAATTATATGAGTTGGTACAAATCATAAACTGTGAGAAAACACAAGCAATTATTTAAGTGATGCACTTTAAATTAAATAAATCGAATTAATTAATGCAATCTTGGTGGTTTGTCAGTCAGCTGAACGAGCAAAATTTAAGTAATCACTCTGGAAAATATTTTATGACTCTCAAAGTCAGTTAGTCTTGTTTTCATGAAGATGGCTCAGATGTTATGACATGACCTGAGCACACAGTGATGTGGGTAATAGACTGTGAAATGTGGCTGAAAGCAGAAAAATTCTTTGAGATCAGTGATTAAAAGGAAAACTATGTGCATTATGTGTTTTTTATGTATATTTGTATTAAATAATGTATTTTTTCCAGGACTTTTGAGTCAAATAAGGAGCCTCTTCACTGTTTTACAATAGTAGGATCCAAAAACTGAAGCAGCTGAAAGTTTGTCCCATGTGACAGCCAATCCTAAAATAGGATCATAGGTGGTTCTTTTGTTTGTTTTTTGTGAATTAGTAAATTCTCTTCAGTATTATAGCACAGAAGCTCTTGGTGTGTTACTTGACTGACATTTGGCACGCATTATGTATCCCTTGACTTTTCATTTAGTGCCAAGTCAAAGTTTTACAGCCTTATAACTGGCTGCTGGGTGACTTTGTGGTGCATACAGTCAAATCTTTCTTTGATGACATTCTGCAGCGTCCTTTAAATAAAACACAGTTTGAGCCATCGCACATCAATTCACTAAATGTAGGGACATTAATGTCACAAGATTTATCGTTGCGTACAAATGATGTCAGAGATGTTTGCACAGATAAAACACATACATGCTTTTCTCTAAGGCACTCTTCCTCTCCTCCTCTGTGTCCGCAGCAGCTGACCATTGGCTGGAGGTGTCGTCCATCAAGACAGAGCCGCTGTCATCAGCCAGGACACTGGTGGACTGAGTATCCTGAAAAAAGAGAGAGAGAGAGAGAGAAAACTGTTTATCAAAGGTCCGGTGCCAGTAATGTGGATCATGCCAGGAATAAAGTAAACAAAGGGAGATAAAGAGCTCGAGAGAAATGGTAATGATGCAGGTTGCTAAGGTGACCAGAGAGAGCAGCGCGTCATGAGGAACAGAGATTGAATGATAAAAATATCTGATTCAAACTGTTGCTGTTAACGATCCATGCTGTGCCACACATAGATAAATGATACCGACAAAGTCAGATGGGGAAACAAGATCCAACAACAAAGACTTGAGGGTTCTTAGTTTAAAAAGTTTGGGCTTCTAGGGAAGAAAAATAAAAGTATAATTCATCATTATGCTTTGTGAATGAATAAACTGTTCTGACAACAGAGGATTCAAAAACAGGTTTTTTTCTGCAAGTTGTACAGCAACATGTATGTCAGCATTTCCTAACTTCTTTGTTGGCTGCACTGCATGCAGGATAAACTCAAGGTTTCTGTGATCTAATCGATTGTGTTCATGTGTCTTATGCATGACCTCCTTCTCGTGCTTTTTCCTGGAATTGATACCACTTCCTGTGGGGGTCCTGCTGTAAATATAGAGTCATTGTGCACACCACAACAAAGCCTGCAAAGACTAAAATCACCACTGACTCAATGGATTCATACTTCACATCTGCACACAGTGCTGATGTTTGTGTAACCAAGTATTTCTCTTTCACAATACACACGCATCCCCTTTATATGGTCATAAAACGACTCACTACGATATGTCTGTATGACTGTATCTGCTTACAAAGTTCTTCCTTCTATTTTTAGCCACCTTCCTCAAGCTTTTTTTTTTTTGCTTTTCCACTCTTTCCTTACTCTGTAAACTTATAGGGGCCTCCGTCTGTCTTCACCTAAATCCCTGTGTCCCTTGTTCTAGTCAAGCAGAACCTCCCCACCTTGAACACATACACAGACCTGCTCACACTACAGACATACACCTAATCCCTCAACCTCCATGGCAGACAGCTGCCCCAAAGAGAAATAAATAGATCAGTGGATCAACACACATACAAGCGAGTGGAAAGAGGAATTGGACTTTTTCTTTTTTGGTCCAGTTCAACTTGTTCATTTGCCTTCTCCTGATTAACCAGCATCTACAAGAATTTTTTACTCTGTCACAGTGAATGTGTCTGAGAGTGAACAAGACAAATCAAGGCATGTAGGGAGAGACAGGAAGGCTCCATAAAGACCCTTGCTCGCCCAGCTTGTCTTGCCCTGCTAGCAGAGCTTCAGTCTGGCTGACAGGTCTCCCTGGCTGCCTGATCATTTCCAGATGTGCTGTGGCAAAGCCCACAGGAAAAAATTCCCCTGTCTCCCTCTGTTGTAAGTTTTGTTATTCTACCCAGAAGCTCACCAAAAAAACTGACAATATTTATAACTGTGGATTATGTTTTCATTATTTGGACACATTCTGTTAGAAAGTGAAATTAAAGGGATTTTCACGCAAGGAACTACACACCATTTTAAATGTGATGATAATCATCATACTGAGGGATGTTTGCTGAAGCTTGAAACTAATATCCAGATGTGGTACCATTAAGTTATTATTAGGATGGAGCACACTACTCAGTCGGTCCATCCAACCAACAAATCATAGAGACATAGAGATGGTACTTTTGCTGATGACAAACAGACGTAGTTATGGTTTCATTATGTCTCAATTGCAGAAATGTAATGGAATCGATGCTGCAGTGGTCTCTCATGATAACGGCACCATCCATTCAGTTCTTTGTTTTTCTCTCTCTCTCTTTTTTTAATCTGCAGGCCGAGATGACAGACTGCACATACTGTTCTTCAGGAAAAGCAATTGAATAAATATTATGATCTGACACTGCAGTTTGTTCCACTGCTGTCATCTCAGAACCTTCCGAATATTAAAAAAAATGCAGCACTGTGGCATGAAGAAAACAGGGACAAACAACATCAACAAAGGCAGTAAAGACAACGGTTCTCACCTAGATAATTTAATCTCTCCTCTTCTACCTCTCTCCCTTTGTCTAGCTCTTGCGTAGCCTCTAAAGACTGGCAGTAAAAACACCAAAGCACTGACCTCATTCCTCTGATGTAATCGCATTAATGTCTTTTGATGTGTTGTTGAGACTGAAATTAGGATTTGAGTGCTCAGCTGTTGATTCACCAACAGGAGACACTGCACGAAGTGCATCATTACTGTTTCATATTGATAGGGCTCAGGCACTGCTGATTCATGCCACATCACTGCTGTTAAAGCACAGCACACTTCCATCTCACAGCAAAAACGGATCCCATAAACATCCAGACGCTCCTGCACCTCAAGCAACTGGCTGCAAAAGCTTGACGGATAAATGAAACCGTTATGACTTCACATAGCGTTCTTTGTTGCTAAGTGGAGTCATCTTTTCTCACATCTGCCATTTCGTGCTGTTTCCTGTTTATCTCCAGGCATGTCCTTTTGTAACATGCAGAACGTGAGTCATGCATCACACAGGTCTCAATCAAATTCTGCCCTCTGATCCTCTGGGGCATACGCATCCTACACTATCTAGCGTGTGTGTGCTGTATCAGTATGTATTAGTCTATGGTGATGTGTATGAGTGTATGCAGCAGAGTATAGCAGCAGTCCTGTGTAATTCTGTGTGGTTGTTTTGCCTGATCTTTGCACACTGCTGACAGCAGTCGAGTTAGTCATTTCCGGATCTGGCTGGAGGGCCATGGAGGCCTGATGTCACCTTCCTGCTGGGCTATGTCCGCACTGAGAACATTACTGCTACTCCTCCCAGAGACTGTCTAAAATAAGCTAAAATAATCAGAATTCCTTTACTCTACATTAATTGGCTAAATACTAGACCCTATAAAAGAGGCGTTCCCTAAAAGGCTTACTAGGTGCTTCCTAGGTTATGCTTGATATGTATTCCTCCGCTATGCAGATAACATGTGATGACAAATACAACAGGTTAGATTTGTAGTACATTAATCTGTCAGACCTGTGTGTTTGGCAGTGACGTGCAGCCAATCAGCGAGTCAGTTATGTAGCTGGGTGACTGTAGTGTAGCTGGTGACAGGTCCTCAGGGCTTGCCAGGCCATCTTTCCACTCCTGGAACACACACGCAAAGTGTCAAAATAACACAATGTCAATATGATGCAAATCGTCTGTAGCGTGCTCATGCACTCAGGCACATAGAAACACAGACAGCTGTAGAAATGTGACAAAGAGAGCACATGAGTCACAAAACAAGGTGTTGCAAGTTACTGTGACCTGCTGCCACAGAGTAACATCACCACTTGACATAGTACTTAGACCTCCTGACATCCTTAAGTCAAAGTAAACAAACTGTAGTCAGGATGTTGGCTGTAGTTTTTATTTATCTAAGACTGAAGTTTTATATGTTTACTTCAGAACCAGTTCATACAAAAGGACTCGTGAAAAGATAATGTGGGAACTATTTCAGTTTGAAACTTGAACCACAAAGTCAATATGCATTGTGTGCATATTGTATGCTATCACTTCTCACCAATTCTCTGTGGGTGACAGGCAAGATGGTGAGAGTCTCGTCAGTCCTCGGGGGGCTGCCCAGATCTTGGCTCTGGCTGTGTGATGGAAGAGGTGGAGGCTTGCCTTCAAGTTTGCGGACCTGGCGCTCTCCTTTTGCTGCAGATCCAGCACTGAGTTTGCGAACAGGGTTGGTGAGCCACTTTTTCAGGGTGCTCACAGATCGTCTGGAACCCGGGGAGCTGGGGGCCGAGCTGCCTGATGCCTGTGGGGGCAGCGATGCCACAGAGGTGGAGATGCTGCCCTCACTGCCTGCTGCCGAGTACGAGTCTGGACAAAAGATACAGATAGAGAAATAGAGCAAAAGGTTATTGTCAAAACAATGTGAAGGTAGACAACAGATAGATAGGGTTAAATGAGTCTCGGGACAGAGTACACTCTCTACTTTCTGGCTTCAATTAATCAATGAATTAATCTATGCTAAAGAGCGTTTTGTTGATGGAAAAAGAACACTTGCTTGAGTACTGGATGAGGGCAGAAGTGCAGGCTGGTGAGAGGTTATGCAGAACTGTAGGCAGAAGACGTGTCAACACACCAGAGGAGAAAAGTAAGCTAGACAAACAAAAAAGACTGGATATATAAATAGCCTTCCTCTATAAACACAGCCACAGCATAAAATAGGTACTGTTCTGTTCATGTCAAACAGACCATAAGGTTTGTTCATACTGAGCTGTGCGTCTGTGCATCTCATCATCACATGACCACACTCTGATGCAAGACACACAGCAGAGGTTGATGTTTGATTTGAGAAATACTCCAGAACAGTTGCAGATCAGCTGCTGCACAGTGATGTCAGGAGGACATGGGAAGTGAGCCAGGGGTTGAGCTGGGACCGGACATCCACTTTAATCCTTTGTAGAAGGGGAGATCCTTGTCTTGGGACTGTTTGTTTTTTCTGTATTGTCCTCTATTCCCATCCTGCCTCATCCACCCAACCTACCGCCCTTCCTCCATGCCTTCCTCAGCCTTGGGCTCACCATCTAAGCTGTGTGTATGAAGTGTTTCATCTGTTCAGTTGCAGTTTAGTCATGCTTACCATCCATTTTCACACTCTACACCTCTGACCCTTGATCACCTCCCTCCTACAGATGGAGAAACACTCTCGGACGTTTGGACTCACCGCCATGACTTATTGCTCAAGCAGTCATTTTACCTTTACATTTTACCATTTTACTCAGTAGTATGCGACAAAACCCATAGGAGACCATTATGACAAAATACATTTTTTATTAGGTTTAATAATTTGTTGTAGATTTGTTTATAAGGAGACAACCCTGACCTCATTTCAGTGTTGCTTATGTGAGTCTCAGAGGGAAATCTTACCAGCTCTTATCAGTCAGACTCGGTGTGCCGATGCCACACTGATACAATTTGGCCTATTTTGTGTCCAAATCCAATGTGTATTCGTAAAACAAGAGAACATTTCCACACTTTATTTATTCAATCCTTTCTCTCTTGTAGCTCCACTACAGATCAATGAAAATGAGCTTTGCACTCTGAACTGCATAAACTCAGTCACAGTGTTTGAGAAACACTAGCTAGCTTGCTGTTGTTGTAGATATTCACAACAGGGGCAGAGGCCATTCCTCTAATTTTCTACGAAATGTTTCCTAAGCGTTCATTTGTGATCTCAGGGTGGCCCCATCCTCTGCCACTCCCTCAGCTCCAGCCATACAAAAGCATGGAGCAAGAGAGCACAAGGAGATCTGAGGATTTGAAAATGATGGTGAGCATATGTGAATTTGTGCACCCTCCCAAACCCAGTTTCTCTGACCTCTACCAGAGGCTGGACCCAGAGGTTTGCTTTTTCCAGTCCCCCTTGCTCAGTCAGGTCAGTGCTTAAGGGTCAGAGTGCAGAGATGCAGCTAGTGACACCATTTCTAAGTATCTCCAGACATCAGCTGAAAAAGATAAGACAGACACCCTCTCTGTAACTGGAAGCAACTACAATTGAACAGAGATAGCAGCTTCATGATTTGAAACTCTACATCAAAATGATACCGTGGCTCTGTCAAATGCAGATTCATGGTGCACAGAGCGTACACAATTTCCTGACATCATGGTGGTAATCCTTACATCTGTCACCATGGCAACTCTGCAGTTCCACTGATCATTGTGGAAATGAGCTGGTTTCCCTGTTGACCATGGAAAATTCACTCTCTGTATTCACTACCTTAAACAAGCAATTACAGAGAGATCTGTAACGCCTTTTCACTGTAACTGCAATACACAATGGGAGATGATGAGCCTCCCCTTAGAGAAACATGCCTCCGCTGTCCCCCACATGGTGCAAGACAAGTGGAGTTGATATTGTTATACACCTACAAAGAGGAAATTGTCCCTCCCACTCTCTCGGAGTGTTGCTGCATGTTGATGGTGCCCAGTTATATTCATCTCCATAATGGCACTGCTAAGACAAGATTAGGCAGGCTGATTTTGTTAATGCAACTCGACTATTGTTTATGTGCTCACGATAATTAACAGTTGAAGGCACAGGACGATGGGACTGCATTAAGCTGGCTGGATCTGTGGTGATCAGTTAATGCTTGGCTTCCACCAGTCGCCCACTCACTGTCTGGAAGGCTGAGTGGAGGGTCATCCAAAATTGCTTCACTGTGAAACTTTAGAGCCAAGTGGGTATCTGCTGTAAAGCAGTTCCAGACTTTTTATTGATGATCACTCAAAGTACTGAAACTACAGAGAGCCTAATCATCTTGGTGCATTTCTATTTGTACATTATAAGGTGATAAGCAGCATTAATCACACCTTTAAATCTTTCTGTGTGCATTTCGCATGAAAACGTGGGTACTCCGGCTTCCTCCCACATACCAAAGACATAGGTAAATTGGGGATTCTAAATTGGCTGTAGGTGTGAGCATGAGTGGTTATCCTGGGATAAGAAAACGCAGGTACATAGTGTTCCCAGTCTCGTATTCAAACATGTGACATAATATTTTCATGAAAGTTACAAAAGTTGATTTGGGTATGGATATAAATTACCCTGCTGTGATTGAGTTTGTGTGTGAACGATGTGGACGGATGTGCTTTAAGAGAAGAACTTTTCTTTATTGATCAGCTGAGTGAGTGCTGCTGAGCTGACAAATCTAGCTAAAAGCGTAGGCTGTAATGGAGCATACTTGTTCACAGCCCCTCTGCTGTACAGCTCCTTGTCAATCCTCTAACCTCTTGGGACCATATAGGCATTACTGGGCTCGGCAAATAAACACAGACTGACAGATAGGCAGGTGCCTATACACTTGCATGAATACACACAACTTTAACAAGCACATTATTCCAGAGTAGCTGTCCAGATGGTTGCACGACTGCTCACCTGTGATCCAGGTTTCCAGTGTCATCTATCTGTCAAAATAAACAACACACAGCGTCCTGCTGGTCACCACAGTGCGAAACATGCCAAATGTCCAGCTGAGTCTAAGAGACTCTTAGAGCTGCCAGTCAATGCCAGCACCTCACAGATCACAGTCCTGGGGGAGTGTGGCAGTCAGCATGCAGGCACCAGACACCAGCCTGCATCACTGCTAACTCTCAACACAACACCCTGCTTATCTTCTCTATTCTGTCTCTCTCGCTCATTGCCCTCTGCACCTTAAGCTCTTCACCCCAGACTCTGCTGGTATATTACATTTCACCCACTCAGAGGAAATGGACACTATTCCCATCAACTAGCAGGACCTGGGCTGCACTCAGGCACTGAGATGTGCAAACTGAAAGACCTAGGAGACCACGAGGCACTACCTGAAGCACACTGTATGCCCGGAAAACTCATTTATTGCAAGGTGTTTTGTAACATTTGAAACCTCACTTTATACTTCTGTGTGAATTTTGGATATTTGAAACTACTGAAATTTAGTCCCTTATCTCTCACTTTTTTCGTATTATAATGGCTTTTTATGTTGGCTCCAGGCCGGTTTATGTGCTGCTACTGATTTATAAATCCTGGCACTTGGCTTTTTTTCTGTTTTTCTTCTGTCCTCCCTCTTCCGTTTCTTTTCATCTTGACTCCTTCCCCCCACGTGTCTCCTCCATCTGCCCTCTTTTGCACTCCAGCCCTCTCTACCCCTCTGCCCGTCTACGCACTGCAGCATATGTCAGACGATGGCTCGGTCCTGATCTGGGATCGGGGCACTCTGATGCAATGCCCTCCTCCTCTTCCACTCTACCCTAAAGCTGCTGAGACCAGCATAAGCTCAACATGTAAAAACCAGCTGGCAGTGAAGACAGTGACACAGGAGGGGAGGAAAAAGTGTTTGGAAAATCTCTTTTACTCTTCCAATCTGCATTTTTGTCACTCAGAATGCAGGAGACAACCAAATCCTAGAACAAAGTTAATGGGTTAATAAGGAGAGGCAGATAGAGGCAAATAAATGCAAGTGTGATTCAAGCAAAAATAAACTTCAGTGAAAGATTTGGAGCATACACAGTAGAGAGAGAGTGATAAAAAGCCATCAGGCCCATAAGATACATGTGTACCCATAACTAAAATTGTTTACATAGAAACATACACAGGTGTGCAACAGCACGAATGTTCATGTCAAGCTCTGCGAGTGACATGTTGCACTCAAACAAGTGGTTCCCCATCCTCCTGCTGGCCTAGATTATGTAGACAAACACATGCCCACACTGCTGAGATTCCAGGAACACAGAAGGCAATACATGGTAGACAATATAAATGACACACAAACAAGCCATCAGGGTCGGTCTTCTGCCATCACAGCCAGACTCTGTGGCATATTTTTCATCAGCGTAGAGCATCAAAGCAGTCAAAACGGGCCTGAATAGATGATGCTGGCATTAATCCTATTGTCTCTGGAACAATGTGAAAGAGTAATTCAGACACTTCTCCTGATGAGAGCTTATGAAACGATTGATAGATAGAACTAAACCACCGCTGGAGCCATTGACAATCAAAATCAGGTCAGCATGAGCATAGCAATGCATTTCAAAGGTTGTGTGACAGTCACTGCCTCTTGTTGAGATAATACTCCTGAGATCTCAGCTGAGGTTTCAGTTGTTCCTCCAGCATCTGAACTGGATCTCACAAAAAGGATGCATTATCATAAGTCGGAAGTCAAAGTCTCACCAGAGACACTAGTTCTTCAACTGCGGCTGCAGGCTCCTTCCAAGTAGAGTCCCGAACTGTGTTTGCGGTTAGTGGGCCTGAAAACTCCAGACATTCCTCTAAAACCATTCAGCGAGAGACTCGCCAAGATCCTGGCACCATCTGCTGTTATTTATTTGTAAGCTCTGGGGAATCAAAGCCACACAAATACACCAAGGCCATTTTCAGCTTCCAGCATGGCCCATTTCACACTCACACTGCTTTATTAACAAGTGAGCATCACAGGATCAATCAACAGAAACGGAAAGCACCATATTTACTACTAAAGATTCTCTAATTGCATTAAAGGAGTATTCATGTGCTGCACTTTGACTGAACTTTTTAGAGGGAGTAGATGCTTGTACGTCCTGTAGTGTCCCATAATGTGTCTTGTTTACTTTGACACAGCATGTATCTGAGTGCATGTAGTTGAGATTCGGAAACATATTGGAGTCAGTGGAGACAGTGTCTGTCATTCGAAAATGTACATTTTTGTAATGAAATTTAGCGTTTTGTACTAAAATAAACTAAACTAACTAAATCTAACTAACTAAACTACTAAATCTATAGCTACCTAAGCAAAAATAGTACTTATGACAATACTATCCAGTCAGTGAGTGGAGCCACATCATAAAACCCGCCATTAGTGGTAGCATGAAGTGTCAGCCATCAGAGACATCATACTGTCCACTGTAGAGGATGTCTTCTTTAACCTTTTTCAGTTTTTCATGTCTCTGTCAGATCTCATTAAGCAAAGTGAAGATTCTTTGCAAGGCTACTTATGTAGGTCTTTGACTGAAAGGCCATATCTGTGCTTATCTGCTTCTCCTGAAGAAGGGACTTACAGAAGAATGAATGAAATGTGTTTCATTTTCCCATCCTTGCATGCTTTGGCAGTGTAAAAGACTCATTGTGATGTTTTTCTCTTCATCATCAAAATTCTGTTCTAAATATGAAAAAAAAACATCTACCGTAAATAAAAAAAAGTGTCTGTTTAGATTTGTGCTTCACACTAACAGTCTGAACGGTTTGAGACACACACAGTAAGGTGCAAATTGATCAGTCAGAAGCTCTCACCGTCATGCTGATAAGGATTTGGTTCCTCTCTCCACTCAGCAGTGAGTGGCAGGGATTGGAGTGGTGTTCTGCTTATGTGTGTGTGGAGGTGGATTACTGTAAAGGGGTCCTCCACTTATTTTACACATGACGATCAAGCTACTCATCCTGTAAAACAGCTCTATAAAGTCCACCATGAAGAAACTAACATTTGCAGAGAGCTATTCTTCTTCTTACCAATCCAGTCATCAGGTGACACAGAGGATTGAAAGGATGGTCACAATGAGGGATATTGACTTAAAGCCTAAGTTAAGTGCACTTTTTTATTTAACTTATCCTTCAGATCATTGTAAATATTGTGATGTTTGCTATGCTGAAGTGCTGCTGTATTATATTATAATTTAGTTAGTAATTAAAGTTCCAAGGGTAACGATACTCAGTGCTATTATCATTTGCTTGCATGTGTTAGCAGCATAAACTGAAAATACTCAAGTATAGTCAGCCCTTAAAATAGACCCATTTAGAGATGGATGTTTAGCTGTAGAAAGTATGAGTATGAAATCTAAAGCAGCAGGGAGTCTTTTACACTTTCCATGTGATGCACTGAAAAATTCCTGGCAGAAATGTGAGGAAATGTGGGATGGCACAGCATTTTCATGACCTTGCAGTGTCTACATGGCACTCTATTTTAGTGTATACTTTTGTGTAATAGTGCATGTGTGTGCCCTTATAATCACTATGATGATCAACAGCACCCTTTATGCCTCTTTAGCAGCAGGCAGCACACATACTGGGTACTGCTGATCATCGCTATTATCTGGGCGCGCACACACACACACACACACACACACTAAGAGAAAGAAAAGGAGACACTTGTGTTTAGGGGTAAACAAGGCTGCCATTAAGCCCGAGGTGGCTGAGAACACAGAACAAATTAAAACCGATTGTGATTTTATATGGCAGCTGTGGCACTGCCAGTCAGGAGGCCTGCAAGGAGACAGAGCTGTGGTGCCTGCTGGGCTGCCAGGATGTGGAGCCTCTCCTCCTGGCCCCAGTCTGCCTGACAGCTCTTCTGCCCTCAGCTTTGGGCTCCTGCTGTTTTTCACACTGGCTGTGTACAAGGTCACTCTGGAAGTAGCCATGATTGCTGTATATACCTAAATGAGTCAGATGTGAATTGTGTGTTGAATTTGTTTTATCAGTCTGGAAAATTCCTCAAACATGGCATCACATAGAATTTAGGTCAGACACGTGAGGTAAGCATAAAAGTCTGCACACCAAAACCACAGAATTAAAGAAAAAGTAAAGAGCATCTATCACTCTGATCTGGCACACTGTTTTGACCCTAAAGATGTGCTGGTATAGTGATTTTCAGTCAGACTAAATGGGTTTTCCAGACACATATTCTCATTCCTTTCCATGGCTCCTCGTTTCTCCCCACTCTCATTGCCATAGCAACTAAACCCAGAAGGAGAGAGAGAGTGAGGGACAGCCGCACAAAAGATTAGCCATCAGCAAGACATGAAATCAACCTACATATGTTGGCACACACACCGTGTCATGTTATACATAGCAATGCACACACGCCCGTTTGAGGTACACGGAAACTGTAATAATCAACAGAGATTTGCATCAGTTCTCATGCAAAAACAATAAATGTTTTCATGTCCAGCAGTTATTTGAAAAACAATGCTGTACACACACAAAGGATGCCTTTGAAACGCTTATTTCTAAACTCAAGAAAACCATCTGCACCTGTCAGTTTTTGTCTTTCAGATCAGATGTTGCATTTGGAACATGAGCTCTCCATATGGCCATTTAAGAGGGTGTTTTATGAATACACAAAATCCTTTCAAGTGTTACAAGGCAGCCTGGGGCTCAGCTTCACCTGTAATAATGGTCTAAATCCATGGAATGAACACTTTTGTTTTTCAGTTCTTGATAATATTAATAAAACTTCAAAATTAAATGAAAACAAGAGAAGTAAAAATGTTGCACAGGAGTTATTGTCACCTCTAATAGCTGCAGCTCCAACCGCATTACATTTGAAAGTCCGGTGTTACTTTATACTTTAAGGGGAACGGGCACTACCAGTGTCATTTAAGGTGCTACCTATATGGCATCATATATGTGACACAGTTCAACATGTGACAATGTTATATTCCTCAGTAAACTGAGCCTGACTCCACATTTTTATGATTAGTTATTATTAGTTCATCACTAGTTAGCTGGTGACATTAAAACACAGTCTGAGAAAGCCAAGCAGTAAGATTTGTAACTGCTTTTGGCCTTGTTCTAGCTGTGCTAGTCTTGTTAGTTGTCTCTGTAAGTCGCAATGCTACTCTGTGAAAACCACTGTGTAAAAATAAAAACCTATTGTAAAGGTTTTTGAATGGGATCGAGCCTGTATTAGAAACAAAGGAAACAACATTTGAAACACACAAAATCAAATAAGGGATAGTTTTCTTCACAACTAGGCCAGCAAGGCAGCTTTTAAACCTCAAGTACTAGCTTCAATAGACAAGCAGCAGGTTATCTCTGAGCTACATGTCTATGGTAACAATCAATAGTACCCACAGACAATCGACAATCACTGTGTCATCAGCTGACAAACCAGAGAAAAACAGGAAAGAAATGTTTGCTCTTGTATCTTTCATTATCACTAATTTGTTTAATGAAGTCTTTTTTCACATGTTGCCACAAAAGAACCCAAAGCTAGGTCAGCTATGTTTGTTAGTTTGAAAGGGCCTGCAGAATACATTGTGATTTACTGATCACTCAGATCCACCCCAACACTCTTATGCAACTTATAAACCACGAACTTGTAAAAAAGAGACAAACATCACGAAGAATTCAAGTCAGGAGTCAACACATCCTCTACTCTATACTAATGTTCTATCTCTAGATTTACAGTGTACTCAAAGGGTGAAGGGCTCCAGTGAAATTGTTTGGGTCCCAATTTACCTGATTAAAAACATGCTAACCTTTCCAAGGTTATTGTTGTCAGTAGCATTCTCCTATGCATTGCAGTCACAGCTAAAACACAACAGCACATCACTCTTAATATTGTCACTTCTCTATTGTTTGCTTTGCGCACTGTTTTGGAAAGATTTTCAGTGAGGCCTCTATCAAGTATTCTCCACGGGGAGAACAGAGGGGAGCAGCCAGAATCGAAAAAGAAAAAAAAAGTCTCTGTACTCAAACAGCCAGAGGGGCCACAGAAGAATTTGCTGAAGTCAACCTGTTGCTAAGACTTCGTCTCAGTAAGATTCAGTCATACTGTATAAGAAATGTTCTGAGAAAAGGAACAAGTTTTTTTTCCACTGCTTTCAATAATAACACTTCATTAGAACCTGTAGATTACAACAGAGCATCTGGGGGAGTGAGTAGAACACTACAAGAGTAATAGCTGAGTATTAGAACAAATGTCACAGACACCCCAAAAGTCTGCAGACATAAAAAGAGCCATATGGGCCCAAAGGTGGGGATAGAATCACAGGGGGAAGTGGCTCCTCTCCCCCCTCTGCGCTGTTAGAGAATTCTTTCTAAACAAGGTATGGAATGCACTCCTGTGTTTCATAGTTTGTTCCCTCATTCTTCTCTTCTGCACATTTACAAACAGTTCTAAGGAGGAGAAAAAAAGGGAAAGAAAAGGAGTGCGTGAGACGGAGGAGCACAGAGGTGCAAGGGGAGCCCTGGAAATATGTCAGGGCAAGGCCATTTAGTTAGTAGAGCAAAAAGGAAAGGAGACTGAACTGAGAGAAAAAAAGGGAAAAGATGAAAATAGTGAATAGGGGAGAAGACATAATTAATAACCGGACGACTGGCTGTTTGCTGACCAGTCTGGAGGAGAGAAAGCTGGGAGAGAGGAGGAGCAGAAGACAAGGAAGACAGAGAGAGAGAGAGAGATAAATGAGAGTGCCCCAGGAATGATCTTAATGCTCCACTTGGTGCTCACATTCCAAGCTAGCAGATTTTACAGCTTACAACTCTGGCTGATTCTTAAGCCAGCTGAGAGACTGGGAACACTGGGTCTCCTTTCCTCTTTTGCATGTGCGAGAGAGAAACAATATGGAGGAGATCAGTTGCATAGCAGAGAGGAGGCAGGGGTTGGGTGGGTGGGAGGGCAACAGGAGATGACGAGGTGGGGGTGGGCCGGGGGTGCAAAGTTTAAAAATATCTCAGACTGCTGAACACAAGGCTGGGCCACAGCAGTCCAGCATACCTTCAATTTTAAGCTATTTTTGTTGCTTTTTCTGCCTTATAAGCTGATGACAAAGAAGGTTCCCCAGTCAGACATATAAAAAGGCACACTGGTTCTGTCACAGCAATTTTCCCCCGCATTTGCCAGCAGTGCTGCTTTCTGTCAAAAGCACACTCTGCTTGTTATCGAAACATATTCATAAATGTGGGGTCACAGGTTAGCTAAAAGAAACCTCAGGGAATCAAGTTCCCATGTCTGAAAACAACCACGCTGATGAAATGCCCTTGAGCAAGACAATGAAACCTCCAGGGTCTGTAACACATCGTGCATTCTGACTAAGTGGACAGAAATGTCCTATATTGTTCAACTATTTCATTATAAATTGGCTGGAAACAGCAGCAAATGAGCCATGTGTTGAAGCTGAACATTGCAGAATTGCTAAAAAACTACAAGAGTCAAAGAAAATAAACCATGTAACACAATTTACTGCACTATGCCTGGTTCAATCAACTGTTCTCTCACAACATTACAACTAAATTACGTTGCCAACATCTGTAAATGCTGGATCGTGTGTTTAGTTGTTTTGTCAGAGTAATTGAGCAGTGCATTTAAATGCAGCATGCAGCTAATAATATAGACAATGTTAATAAATTTGTCTCAAAGGTTGTTGAGGCAAATGTATAATTTGTATTTTTGTAACTGATGTCAATGTTTTTCTACGTGTCTATACAGTGGACACACATAAGGAATGAAATGTGAAGCACTTGCAGTCCCATTTCATGTTCTTTGTTCTCTCTGCCTTTTACCATTCAACCATGTAAATGTGTGTGTGTGTGTCATTGCTGTGGGGAATCCTTGTCCTAACTCACTGCATGCATGAGTCAACACCAGTTCACAAATAAACACTCTCAGATGCAAAGGAGGCGCATATAGATGCACATTATATACATGTACATTTATAATATCGCAGAACCTTCTGGAACAGAAAGAGAGAAGATTAAGAAAGAAAGTGATGGGGATAGAAAGACAGAGATACTTATGAAGAGACAGGGTATTGATATTTTGGATCCTCAGATGGAAACATTGTTTTTGTTGCTATGCTACTGCTATGGCTGGTGCCAACTCCCAGACACAGGTAAAGCAAAGCAGCTTGCTACATGAGCAAGGGGAACAAAGCTGGTCAGGGAAAAAAACAACACAACTAAATACCACTATGTGTCCATATATACAAAAAGAGGCGCATATAAAACCTACAGTCAAGTTTAATCCTACATCTGACTGTATTTGGTTTAACTTCTGTCTTATATACATTTACGGTGCTGTATTTAAGTGTACAAATCCCAAGTGGTTTATAGGTTGCTGTACCTTTATGGAAACAGAACTATAATGGAATAATATGTAAAGATAACTCAAACATGTTTCTTTGATTATTTATTTATAAAAATAAAAAATGTTAAGACATTTTCAATATCTGTTTCTATGAAGGGATTATTTTTGTAAATCTTCTGCATGGAATCAGTTAAATAGAAAAAAATGAAGTAATGACCCGTACTATCAAAGTATGCATTTCCAGAAGGACTGCTGTCTTACCTCCACTCCATCCTTATCTTTGCTTTGTTTACTCTGTTTCTGGCAGCCAGCACGTACAGTACGCATATGATTTACCTCAGGGTGCATCCCAAATACCATTGGGTGTGTGGGAGGCTGTGCCACAGAAAGGATGTGGAAATTATGGTGTAGGTATAGAATGCATGTGTATCATGCTTGACATTGCCATGTGTGTATAAGGAAAACAAATCACGGGCAGCATTTTTATGTGAAAGGTAGCAGTGCTTTCGTCCACCTTTCCCTCGCAAGTTAACAACATTTTCATCTAATCTGATTTGGTGAGTCCATAGGTCGCATTCCCTGCCTCTGGGCTGTGAATTTAACTGACTGGGACAACATAAGACAATAGCACACCATCTATTTTTAAAAGGTTTGTCAACAGTCTTTGCTGGGAAGCAGCCCTCACTAATGGCCCTCAGGCAGCCAATTTGCTAATGTGCTGTGCTGAGCAACACTAAGATCAGAGCTAAAATGATACATGCTTTTTTTGTTCATTATACCCATCTCTCCGCCTGTCCATCTCTTTGTCCTTCTATATCACGATGAAGATCAATAATTCTCCCCCTTCCTCTGCACTTATGCATAATATACTGTCATATACTCTATCTCCTCTGGCTCTATACGACATCTAGCCATGTCAACAACAGCACACAAAATGTAACAAACACAAATTCACACATCACTGTGCTTGTAGTAAAGACCCCGCTGTTTCATTACATATTGATTAAAAAAATGTGACGCTGAAAAGCTGTATACGGCCACAGAAAACCATTGATTTGCCTGCAGCCTCTTTTCTGCGTAAAAGCAGCCAGGTTAGAGGAAAGACTGATGATCATTTCAGCTGCTAAAACTACCCAAGCTCAGCCATTTATTCACAAAAAGCCACATGTGAATATATTAAATGTATGTGTGTGTTAGGCATATAATATGGTGTGACATAATGGCACGTTTGTGCAAGCACGTGTTATCATGACTAAATAGGGAATAAATCATATGATAATTTCTCTCTATACGTTTGAGCGGCTTTTTTAAAATACTCTAAACAGTTTTGTCCAATATGCCTCTCACTGTAATACTATTGACGATAAAGAGAAAACAACATGTTGACATTCTCAGCTCACTCAGATCTATTATTTGTCTTTTGGCTGTGATTGTCTCAGCCCAGGCATCTCTTTAGCTAGTTCCTGTGATATTGTGACATGCATGACCTGAAAGAACAATGTTTCGGGACTAACAAAAGTGCTGAGGACTTTGCCTAGTGAGGTTAGGCCTGCATTGTTCAGTATTTTTCCTGAAAACACCACAACAGCAACAATAAGGTCTTGTTGTTTTAATTTGATAAATTTCCAAAGCAGCAAAGATACAGTAAATATATCTGAAAAGTCAAATGTGTCCCACTAGAGGACAGAACATTCTTCCCACTAATGCTGTGTTAATAATTAATTCATTGATTATAAAACATACACCAACAAACAAAAAGGTTGGATGTACACTTATCAACATACGAGTGGGATCAAACCAGCAACATAGGCAGCAACATAGAAATGTATTTAACTTTTGAATGGCTACACATTAATAGTTAAGTTACTCTAAGAGATTACTGTGCTCTCTTGTTCAAAGTGTAGACTGAACATAAAAGTTGGACCAAAAACAGCCTGATGATATGCTGAAAGCAGTTTAAGGAATGTGTATATTTATTGAGGTTTCTTTTAATAGCCTGAAATGTTTCATTCCTCCAATCTCCCACATGTTTATATATTATGATCTAAGTGTGTGTGTGTGCTATGATAACATGATGGAGGTGCTGTGTGGAGCTGCAAGCAATGGAAAAGGAGAATATCCATTACATAAGAGATTAAACTGAAGGAATCTGAGGTATGCATCCAACAACGCATGCCACTAATATGAAAGTCTACTTCATGAGCCCCCCACCCCCCACCTCTACCCCCTTACTAAGTACAGAGCCTCAATTGGTAGGTCCACTGTTTATGCCTTTGAAGTCAGCTTGTAACAGGGAACAAACACACAGCATGGCACCACAGCGTAAACTCATATAGTGCTATTAGACACCACTGTTGTTTTAACTCTGCCTCTGAGCAACAGGGACAGAGGTCATGTGAGCGTACAAGACAGTGACATGGACTGAGAAACAACAACACATGAGAGCTGCTAAGACTGTATCTCTCTAGCTAAATGTTACAGCGAGTCCCAAGTTTTGTATAAACTCTACACAACGCCACTGCCTGCAGATGACTGCGTGTGTTCACCGGTCTTGTTGTTACATATCATGCCACGCGCTGCTTTTGCTCAACCACAATACTTTAATAGACTGCTGCTATTTAGTGTAGCAGAGTTGGAGGGAAAGACAGTGGAGGGAGCTTTGTTTAGCTCAATGTTCGAATGTTTCAAAGTAGTTCAATCCCTGCGTGTGTTATCCATCCACGTGCTGCACATAGCGGAATGACACACACTCATCGTGATGTGAATAGTCACTTTCTAAAATCCCCCACACACACATTCCCTCTCCTTCTCGCTCTCTTCACTATCTTTAATTGAAGAATGTGTGATGCATGTCCTCTTTCCTGTTCCTCTCTGTGTTGTAGTCTGTAGGAAGGACCTCTTTTTTCTCTTTTGGCCTGGCCTGATGTGTATGTGACACACATCTGTTGCTTTAGCTACAGGCACAGAGTGACAGAGTTTACATATAAATGATTAGCACATGCTCACAGTAACAGGAGAAGAGATAAGGGGCATATAGAAAAAAAGAAAAAAACATATGGAAGAGAAGGATTGGAGAAGACTGGATTGAGCTTCACTTTAAAGTGATCAAGAAAAAAAATATGTACACCTCAAGGCAAAGGCCAGGACAAGCTCGATAAAGGTGGTGGTGTGTGTTGGTTGTATGTGACACTGACCTCTGACTCTGGCATAGCAGCATCCACACTTGGCCAGGACTTTACGGAACAAGTGTTGGCAGCCACAGCCTCGGTGGTGGCGATGGTGATGGTGGCCCCCTTTCATGCTGTTGGACCATGAGCAGAGGTGGGCATGGCCCGGCACTCTCTCGCTCTCTCTCCCTCCCACCTCTCTGTCTTTCTCTTTCTGTCTCTCTTAAGATTCCCTCTCTCAGCCTGACACAAGTAGAGGTTTACTCCTCAAAGTGTAAATCCCAAAAAAGATGTCAGTTGATCCTCCTCCTCCTCCTCAGTTGACTGCAAACAGAGTTAAACCCTACATGCAAGAAACCCACAGTAAGAGTCCACAAAAGCAGCAGCTAATAAGATATCCACACTCACAGGATTTTGCATCTGGTGATAAAGAGCCAAACAAACATGCCAGCAAGCTTATCGTTGTATTGAACGTGCTCCCTTCCTTCTGCCTCTGTATTTTCCTCTGCTTTCTTTTTGGTGCTGAGCTCTCGCCTCTGTGAACTGCCTGGTCAAATGACAGACTGGGAGATTGCTTCGGAGGGAGAGAGAGAGAGAGAGGGAGAGAGAGTAAGGGGAGGGTGAGAAGGGTGGAGACTGCAGCTCCAGTTGCTGGCTATTCCAGGATAAGGTTCCCACTCCCCTAGTTTTCTCTCTTCCTGTCCTCCGTTTCTCTCTTCCCTCCTCTCAGCTGTTTTTCTCTCTGTTCCCTTCTGTTTCCTCTCTCGTCTGCTACCCCCCTCCCTCCCCATCTTCTCTGTTATCCTCTTTTCTACATGGTTGAGTCTCATTTTGGCATAAGTAATGCTTACAAGGGCTCTTAGATATCCAACTCCAAGATCAGATAAAATGACACGCTCTCCTGTGTCCAGTGCTGACCCTGGAAATAGTAACACCCAGGTCTGTAGTGATACATACTGCTATTTACAGAGGATAGATCATGTGGTTGGAGGTGTAATGCAATCATGTCAAATTTGTAATGCTTTCCGACAATTTATGAATGTGCCCTCGTGAGTTCATGGATCATAGTGGGGCTTTCCTGACTAGAACAACTCCAGTATTGACCGCTGGGTTCATTTATGATCATGGAGCCAGCAGAGTTTTTTTTTTCTATGTGTTTCCATGGAGTGCACAGGCAGTCTCATATTTCACAATGTTGGCATTCTTAGTGTGTGTGTGAGACACAGGTCATTTAACCTGATAATTCATTGTAGAGGGGCAGTCTAACCTAAGAAACCTACAAACAGAGGAACATGTCAGTAAAAAAACACTCAGAGACTAAAATGAACACATTCTTTATCTGACAACTGTTACAGGCCTGGCATATAGTAAAGTAAGTAAATTACTTTGATGACTGTAGCTGTCATTTTACATGTTAAAACAGATAACTATTATTGTTAAATAATAAAACATGAAAAGGAACCCAGGCAACAGTATACAAGTGTATAAACATTCACTTATCATTTGATTGCCTATTTGCCTTTCCACTGCCATTTTTGATTTTTCACACAGAACATGTGATACAACATATCTGCACTCTGTGACTAAGGCGGTGTTTAGATTATCACACATGGGCATTTGTGTCTGATACTAGACATGAGTGTGCATATTTTATGGGGGTTCACTTTTCCCTTCTGAGTCAATCTAATGAACCTTGAAGCTTCACTTGCAGACAGAGGCACACACTAAGCATGTCATATTTAGATTTGTGCTTTACATCAGAGCACATCAGCCTGTAGATTATGCATCATTAGTCTTGCTCACAGGTGAAATGCGAGCAGATTCATTTGAAAGTAAAGCAGATTCATTTGCGTAAATAAGCACAGACATAACTGGTGCAGGAAGAGAAAAGTTTGATGACATATGTGGTCTGTGTTCTGAGACTCAACCAATTTTTTTCTGACCAACAAACAGTGTTTCTTATTGTCCTTATGACTCAGAGTATGATCTCATCTCATTTTTGCACGGTGCATCACAGGTCTGGTTGGAAATCACCATCTGATTGCTGCAACAAAGACAGGCAGCGTCACAGCACCCACTCAAGTTCCTCTTTGGATGCAACAATGGAAATATGAGAAGTACGAGTATTGCCTGGTACTGAACCACCATGCACACACACACACACACACACATCCCTCAGGTGCACTGTCAAGTGCTTCAGCAGTTGGCAGAGTTGTCTCTTCAGCATTCATCTCTCCACAGTGACAGGGTGTCGGCAGACTGCTGTCAGGATGTTTCTGTCATCTACAGGAGACAGTCACGGCAAATACAGAAGTCAGGCTGCCTCACCCCTTAGCCACACAAGTACAGTACACAGCCAACAGACACGGCTGCATTAGACTACATGCTTTTATCACCTCTCTATGTCGCTTTCCTCAATCGCACTCATACAGAGGAAGGTGAAACAGCTATAATATGTAGAAGCAAGGTGTACATCAGACAGAAATGTATTATCCATTCTCACGCCTAGACAGCAGAGGGTTGCCACATACTATACAATACATACACAGACACCGACACAGATAGATCGCAGTTCTCCTCCCTCTCTCCCAACCTCCCTCTATCGCCCTGTTTCTATGCTTATAATGGATGCTTTAAGTGACCATGATTGAAGGGGTAATTCACTAGAGGAATATTGAACAACACTGCTGAATGTCTCCATTTGTCTATGCTGTTATGGCTGCCGAACACTGTCTGAGGATCAGAGCACAATTCAAAGCGGGTTGAGAAACAATGAGTTTGACAGCAGAACAGAAGGCTTAAAAAAAACAAGATAAAACAAAGACAACAATCCGAGGGCAAAGCATTACAGAATGAGAAGACACTGCCTGAGCTAGCATTCAGAACAAACAACAGCTAATGAAGAACACATTGCTTTTAAGACACATTCAAAATTTATGAAGTGAATGTAGGGGAATCATTTCACGTGCTTTACCGTGAGGTAGACCCTGCCAACAGTTCTGCAAGACACACGGTAGGGGGCATTTGTGTACTTGTTGCATTGCGTGTTGGTTTACATGGTCAGAGAATAAAAAAATGCTTTGGTCAAGTTCTATATCAGTGTTTTTTTTCCCCAAGAACACAAAAAATTCTCTTTAATTATAAGACACCAATTGGCTGCATACAACTTGTAGTTGCTGTATTTTGTGCTGTTTATTGTGACGGACAACCCCATTACTGTACATCAGCCCTGATATTTCATACCTATGACAACCCTATCATAATGTGGAATGAAGTCTTTATATGAATGAAAACCAAAATTCATCCAGCAGATGTTTACAAAGCACTAAATGTTAACAAAAATATGGAAAAAAATGTTCCTCCTCTGCCTTGAAGGAAGGAGTGGGGGATGTGAGGTGAGGCATGCATTAAGACACATTCATCTCTCGCCTTTTATCTCCCTCCTTTGCTTCCCCCACCTCCATCTCCCACACACATGCACACACGCACTCACACACAGTAAAAATGATTCATCTGCAGATGTATGCTGGTGCAGATGTGGAGACAACTGAATAAAATCTATATATTCTTCGTATGGTCACACTGGATGGACATATGATGATTTTTTTAATTTAGGAAGAATCTCAATTATAAAAATGTAAGTCAGTGCATACATAATGTCCTAATGTTTTTTTGATAAGACATCTCTGGAATTTACATACACTAAGATCTTTCATAAAGTACAGTAATGTGCACTTAAGCCACAGTTTAGAAACGAGCAAGGATACAGTATGACATAAGCATGCATACTAATAGGTACAGCAAGTCTCAGTTCGGCAAATATGCAGTTGCTCGTTCACAGTGTGTTCCCCAACCCCCCACTGACATTAGCCTCTCCTCACCCCACCAGCCAGCTGAAATCCGGCCAAATTATGCTCACTTACAGTTGATTTTCCTACCTTCTTCTCCCTTTTACTTTCTATTCCTCAGTCTCTCTCTCTCTCTCTCTGTTTTCTTTCCCACCATCATTTCTAAACTGAGTGCCAATTAAGGCAAACTGGCATTCCAGACAAGTTTGCATAAGGGGGAGCCGAGGTCCCTCCACGGCAAAAGTCACAGAGTATCTTTTCTGTTCAGTTCTTTCCCATCCTGTACAGAGCTGCTGTTTACTTAGACTAAACTACACTGACTAGAGAGACAGACAGGTGTGTGGGCATGCATGTGTGCACACTTCACCTCTACACCACTCCCACTGTACCTCCCACTGTTGTGCCTCACCGAGCATTGCTGCTCTCAGCAGGAGTTCTGCACATTAGAGTGGAGGTACACCACACAAGAAGACAACATTCATAGTACACAATACATGCACACCCCTCTACTTGACCCAGAGCATCCCCACCTCTCTTTATCTCCTGAGAGCTCAAGAGTGTTAAGGTTTTCAGTCTGAACTAAAATGCCACCCAAAGGATAAAAAGTTAATTAAAAACATGCAAACTACCAGTGAGATTATCTGTGGGGGAATCATTCTTCAAATCCTGATATACTGCCTGCAAATGATTATTAGTCTAATTTGACTAAGAGTGCATCTGACATGTTTGGGAGCATGTGAGCAGGTGTGGATATATGCAGTGTACATGTGCACATACATGTGACTCTAAAGTCTGTTTATATGTCTCTGTCTACTTCTACTTCCAGGTCATTCTGTGGTTTAAATGCCAGCTGTGCTGTGGTGCAGTGATCTGTGAGGTGATGGTATGACCTGACTGACCAGTGTCTTCCAGCAAGGCCTGTCTGACCCATTTCCTTGAAACATGTGAACTGTACAAAAATACACATGATAACTTTTCAAACCTGGCATTATATGAAAGAGGAAAGATGATTCACATGGTTTCTGGGTAATATCTCGAGTCACACCTTCAAGAATGCCTAGTGCACTTGTAAATGACCTGTTAAAAATAGAATGTCTCCAATTACAAAACACTTGCCATGATGAACCTAGAAAGAGCTATCGAAGGTACCCACAGTCCCATGCAGCTTTGCATACCTGTATAGCAACCCTAACCCTAGATGACTTGTCTGCAACTTAAATCTTTTTTTTCACTCTCAGCGCAGCCACAGCAGGCACCTGATTTCAGCAGAGAAAGCACCATCTTCTCGACACCAAACAGCCAAGAGGTGCTTTTGCACTGTTGGATGTTTACCAGTGTGTATGATCACATTGTATGTTGTTGTTTGTCCATCATGTTTCCACTGCCCCCAAAAGGACAAAAGAAATGGTGCAGGTGCAGGTTAACATCACACTTAGGGAATTGGATCAATGTTGCCAGTTCAAGGAAAATCAATCTGTGTGATTACATGTCTGCGTTTAGACTTTAATGGTCACAAGCACACTATTTAGAAAGGGTTTGATATATAGGTCAAAGATGCAGATAGCAGAGTTAAGACAGCTATGTGTCCAAAACACAATTGTGATACGGATCATAGCACAGAAACAGAGGAGCCTGAGACGAGTGTTTGTAAGATTTTTTTACTGTGTGTACATAAAGTGAGATTATTAATTCTAGTCTCTGCAAATGTAAGGTCACACAGTTCAGTCCCATGGTCCTTGGGAATAAGTATTTCTCCTTGGATTGCACACTCTACAAAGAATATCACACAGTATACTCCTGTGTCCTAATAAATTATCAATGGCTAGTAGAATTTTCCAATAGCTCTCACAATTAAGTTATATAACTTTCAGTCTTTTTATACACTGATAACAAGCATATGTATTTTCAGCTGCATTATGGCACATTTAAAGTACAATGAATGTATGCAAAATGTGAGTGTGTGGGTCAAATGCGACACTATTATTATTACTGCTTGAGTGCAGTTTCCTGTTGATGTGACTGAAAGAATCTTTGCTTGCAAAGGACAAAATCTGACAGCCGAAATAAATTATCTGGGAAGAGTGAAAACATGAACTATATGGCTGGGAGGAGTTGACTGAGCCAAGAAGCAGAGGAACAACTGGTTAGATTTAAGAGAAAAAAACATTCAGGAGCTCTGTGCACACCAAGGAGAGGCCAGGTTTAAAATACCAGAAACATTAAAGAGGGATTGGAGACGAATGGTGGGAGAAGATAGGAGAAACACAAACGAATAAAGGAAAGAGGAAGTCAAGCTGTAGTTAGATGCAAAACAAGAGGTAGGTTTAAGAGAAGGAAAATATTGGTGGGATCTGAATTTGTGGATGCTGGCACTGTCCTGTGATTCCAAGCTACTAGCAGGCATCTTGTTTCTAACACACAACAGATGGCCTTATGAACCATGTCTTTAAAGAAAGAGGCCTACCTTTTTCTCTGCACGCCTCCTGTTCTAAAGGTTTGAAGTTGTTTTCAATAATTACTATGGGGATATTAAAAAAAAAATAAGTTGAAGCATCACAATCATTTTTATCCTCCAGTTAAAACAGGTGAAACAAATGAATACAACAGAATACAATAGAAATACCTTATTTATCCCAAGCATTGAAATTTCAAAGTATTAAAAATATGTACAATCCTTTAAAATAAATGTTTATTTTCTTTAATTACTATGTGTAGCTATTGCACATTTATGCAGTGGTTAGAAAGGTGTATTGCAAATCTGTTTTTGTGTTCTCTGCACAGTAATCCCTTTGCAGCAGGTGTTTATAGCAAGCATATGACTTTGCAATAAAAGATTTACTACAGAGTATTTGTATGCTATGATTCTGATGAAATGAAATGTATACATTTAAAATCATGATCCGTGATATTCCTTTAGGGAAACTTTGTGTGATACAGTGTGATTAAATGGAGAGCTGAAAAGTAGAAATACTTTTTTATCTAACTCACTCTGGGCAATGGCACAGTCTGTATCTTCTTGTTGTGGTTCAAATACTTCTCTGCCTTGTGTTACATTGATTTTCCATCCAATTTCCCACCCAGAAGAAATTAGCCTATGCCAAAACAACTGAACTGAGAAGCTTGTCTGGAACCGAAATAAACAACCTCCTTTTCGGTCATCATCTTTCTACATACATGGCCCCGAATAATACTTTTTTTCTTCTATTCTGAGCTTTGAGCTGTGACTTAAAATAATATTTGTCTGCATTAACTTCAACAGCATACCCTATCTGAGTAGGCCCATTACAGATAAGCATCGCTTACAGCTTCCTCTGGCCTCACTCATGCCATATACTGTTCTGCACAACAGTTAGCAGTCCCGCCACATGGTACCCAACACCAAACCTCCAATATATACACACACACTCCCTCTAACCCAAACTCAGATCCAGCTACAAAGCTCCTTTTGTTCCTTTCCACTCAAGGAAAATGGCAACGCACGCAACCTTTTCACAGTAAAATCAGAATAAGTTCAACCAACAGTGATGGGCAAAAGGAGAAGGGAGGCAGTTCAGCCTGTTTTCTTGCCCCATCTGGAAAGTATTGCTTGTGCATACACACAAGAACTCTTTCTCTTTTTCTCTCTCACGTACTTATGTATGCTACATTACAGGAAAGCAATTTACTGCTATCAGTGCTAATAGAGGATACAGAGGGTGGAGTTTAATGAGAGTAAACTACGTACAAACACTCAGTGAATTCAGTATCAGGTGAATTCAATCTGATACTTTCCCTGAAGTTATTAGAGCCTAATGACCAGCATCAGATGGGGTTGTTCTGATTCACATATGGCTAACATGCAAGAACAAGCTGAAGTGGAAACAAAGTCCTATACTGCACTCACAGTCAAGACACTTTGTTATGAATTTATATGTCAACTACAACACAGACTGCAGCCTGTAGATTTTCATTAAAAGTGAGTGGGTACAGGAGGAGGTTGTTTACTGTGTTGCTGCACAGAAACCTGAGAAGTTCATACAAAGAATCAAAGCTGAGCCTGGAAGTTTGTGTTTCAGAAAGTTTCTCTGACTGGTTTGGTGAGGGCCAATGTTTGGATAGCACTTGGGGTCAACAAAGCAGCCTGTCACACTCAGCATAGCTCTTTCAGGTCTTACCTGTTCTTTCTCTCTGTTCTGGGTTTTCTGTAGTAGTGGCCTGCTGCTCCCAGTTCAGCCCCTCTGGCTCACACTGGCCCTGGACAGGCCCCCTTTCCTCCTCGCTTGATGGGAGGTCTGCCTCGCCCCCCTCTGAGAGCTACACACAGAGATGCCTTTGTCAGCAGTGCTCTGCTCTCAAGGAGGAAGTGATTGTAAGACTGTACAGAGTACTTATGGTCACATAACCACAAAACATTATACCAGTGACTGATTTTTTTCCATGATTCCCTGCATCTTTTTCATCCTTTTCTCCATTACACACTGAACAAGAATGCAATGGAAATGAGGGCTTACGCATGCCATGGAACTGCTTCTCTCTCAATCTGTGTTTAAAGCCCAGCAGCACCAAAGTCAAGGTTAATGAAGGAAAGCAGAGTTATCACTCCTCTGCAAGGATGCAGGGAGATTAGATTAACTGTTATGGCTTTTCATTATTATCTGCCTGAGAGGAAATGATTTATCAAGATAAACATTTTTCAAACAGAAAACAGCTTCAAAGAGAAATCAACTGAACTCTCTGTACACTCTGACCTGTTTGTTTGCTTATGTCTGTATGACACACACACACACAGTATGTATCAATTAGGGAAATAAAATAAAAAATACCTGCTTTTTGAATTAAATTGTACTTTCTGTATGTGACGATCTGTTGTAAATTGCACTGTAGAGATGATAGAGAGAGTGAAAGGAGGGAGGAAATACATTTGCAGTGTTTGCAGTGATGCATAAGACCTGCATGGCTTTGTTTATGGTCAGATATTTTAATTACCACTACTCTGCTTCCTGTTCCACCGAAACATCCAAGATTCCTTCCAAGCACTGAACAGAGACTAGCAACCCTCCCATCCCTCTCTCTCTCTCCTCTGCATGTCTGCCATGACCATTTTAGGTTTACGGCCAGGTTATAGTGATGACACAAAATAAACCTGGTATGTAACAATGTTAGCCAGAGATTAGCTGGATGTCATGCTCTACAAGCCCGAGAAAAATACCTTCACATGTGTGTCTGTGGCTTTCTTTGTGTATTTGTGATATTATGCCCACACATAAACAGACAGCAAACACACACAAACAAATCTCAAGAGTTACAACTCACCCACTGTTGATTGGGCATGGCCACAGAAGTAAGCACATCAGCCATTGCTCCTAACATCTGGTCAGTGCGTCCCTGATTCTTCTGTAGAGCCTTCATTCTTCCCAACACCAAAGAAATAGAAAATATACTTATACTCCCCTGTGGTTACAACCTTTGATCTCCAGGTCTGATGCAGTCTTTGTTTTCCAGTGTCCTCCGTCTGTCAGTCTGTCTGTCTGTCTCGTCCTCCTTCTCAGCGCACTCTGCTTCAGATAGGAGCTACTCTGACACACAGGAAACCTCATGCATGAGAATAATTGATCCAGGAAGAGGAGGGCTTGTGTCTGTCTGGACCTGGGAGCGTGCACTTGGACAGCAGCCTCAGAGCCTGTCCCTCTCCCAGTTCACACAGGTGAGCTGGGTTTGAGCGTTGTTCCAGTAGAGTCGGTGCTATCTACAGAAACAGAAGATTTTCTCTGGCCTCCTTCTGAGATGTTTGTCTTTGTCATTCTCCTGTGATTGTAGTTAAGTTTCTTCTGTCCTCTCTGAATGCAGAAATGGAGAGTGGTGACGGAACACCTCACCCTCTCTGAAATCCTCCTTTCTTGTTCTTCATTGGCTATAGAGGATCACCACCCCCTCCCCAAAACCTCACCTCCTTCCATCATTCTCTCTCTTCTCTCTTTTCCTCCTCTTTGTCTTCACTACCTGGATTTTTCCCTCATCTCAAACAATCCCAGTCTTTTCTTTATCTCTCTCTCTCTGCTGGACCTTCTTTGAACTGTCATGGCAAACTCTCTATTCATCTTTGCCCAAGTCTCAGACAGTGACACATGGATTGTGAACTGTAGCGCAGCAGGGCATCCCCAAATAAGGTATGAACACACAGCCCATGAAGCTGAACTATTTGAGAGACTGTTATCAATTGCACACACACATCTTACTCAGCTTTTTTTAAACTGCTGAAGCACTTATTAATCAAACTAGTACTGTTAGTATTATTGGCAACTTGAGCGTTTTTGGCCATTAAAATCTATATGATGTTGCAAGAATGCTTGCAACATCATATAGACGCTGCACAGCCACATGAATGGAGAGTGAGTATGTGTTTTCAGAGGTCATATAATCCCACCAGTGTCACATGTCTGTATTTCTACGTGCTCTACGGTGAAAAACAGACGAGAGAGATACAGAAGATAACTCATACATACCCTGTCCACTAGAAAACATCAACTATGAACAATTTAGAAACACTTTTGAAAGAATTTTACTATATGCTATAATATAAACTATAATCATTAGCACCAAATACAACTGTTATTTAGTTTTCATCAAAAAAACAAAGCCATCCATCCTGACGCAATGTGTGTCTGTATAAAGGTTTGTGTCAACGCATTAAATTACATGACATTGCATTCTGGACCACAGAGACAGATTACACACCAATACAGCTGACATAAACAGAGAAAGAAACATGCTGGACAGATTAAATAAATGTTATTTGGAGCTGAACTTTTATTTTACACTATCAAATGCAGACACATCTGAAATTAATGCTTTCATTTGACCCAACAGAACTCAAACCACCTTTTACAAATGTAACTTCAGAATGGCCAGAGAACTAAATTGTCCTATTGTCCTAAATATTTTCTTTTTACCTGGTAAAACATTCAGAATTCTCTCATACTGACACTGTGAGTTATGACTGTATGAAAAATAGTGAAGATGTAATCAGCATTCTTGTAAAACTCAAAGCTCGTTTTTTTTTGCCAAAAACTACACATACTTCCTAATGACAGGTGAGAAATTAATAGTTTCTGGCATCAATCTAAGCTTAAGAAACATACCTTTGCAAAACAAACACATTTGCAATAATGTAGAAGTACTTTTGACAGCACTTGTCTCTAATCTCCTCCCACCCTGCTATATAGCTACATTCTATAAATCTTGGTTCAACTGCATGAGTTCACAGTTTGGCACAATTTGGGGTTGTGTGCTTTTTATCTAGCAAATTGCAGGCAAACCCAGGACAACATTTTGTTTAGCTGCTTATGTTTCAGGGTCCTATTTTTCATAACTGTCACATTGTGATGACCAAGTTGGAACGTTGAGAAGAACAATGCCATTTGTTTGTTATTATTAACAAGACCAAATTACAAACGTGTTTTTGTGCATTTAAATATTCACCTTGTTTCTGAGGTTTTGGGGGCAAACATTTAATAGTAAAAAGTCTACAGAGGGAAAAGTTACACAGTTTTCTTTAATATTTGTCTAAATAAATATGTGTAAATTATTCAAATGTTTCATAAAAACAAATGTGAATTGCATTGAGTCTTTTTCATATCAATTACATAACTTTTAGACAGATCCTTGGCAGCGGTAAACTCATAGGCACATTTATATACTCACATGTAAGAAGATAAGGAAACATTTCAATCTTGGAGATTTACATTCATCCAAAGTTTCCACATCATTTCCACATTATTCACATCAGCACAAAGTAAAAGCTGACTATGGACACATCAGTTCAACCAGGACAGCCCAAAGGACCCTACATTCCCGTTTTTAATTTAATAACTGGCTGGTAAGACGCAGCACTTTTTAAAATGGTACATTGTTCTGGGTATACAAAAAAACATACCGAATTATGGGCGAATGATTAACTGCAATTTCCAGAGGCTGTCAAATACAGGCTCATATTACAGCACAGCTGTCATCTTTATCTTCATCATGATTTCACACTTAAAATATGAATAAACAGCAACAATAAGCAGTATATATTTTAAAATCCTACGTCAGGCTTATATCTTTATCTTATTTAAAATATGTGTGGCATATATGTGTGCTTACACTTTTCATACTTTTTGGGTATGTTTTGGGCACTCCTCCTCTATGCAGGTCTTGCTTTCTTTTTATTCACCAACTCTGGAGTCAAAGTGCAAACACCACAATCTTTCAACACCCTTCCCCAAATCACCCAAAATCCTCACTGGCTTGCATGAACAGGTTCAGCTCTGTTTTCTTCCCACTTCTGTCTACTCACCTGACTCCAAGAGGCTTTAAGATGTTTTTTTAGCGCGGGTGGTTGAGGTTGGGGCTTTGTCTTTGGTCACATAGGCAGAAATAACATAGCAAATGCTCACACAGTCTAAGCAAAGTGCTGGTAAGACCAGCCTCGGAGAGACTGCCAGCAGTCTAATATTAGTGGAGCACATGGCTGTCTTTAGAATCAGTCACTAAGCTGGCTAAACTTAGTTCACTGCATCCCATACCTCTTTCCAAGTTCTTCTCCTCTGCCACTAACTTCTGCCGGGTACCGCAGCATCTGGGGAGCAGTTGGACGGCCTTGCAGTGATGAGTGAATGACTCTGCAAGGAATTTGCAAAATAGGAAAAAAATTACTTTGCCCCTAAAAGGAAAGTCTGAGCACTATCAGGAGATGGGAATCAGAACAAACTGTTCAGAATAAAACTCATACATCAGATGTGTAATTATTTGTGTTAAAATCTGTTTGGTTTTCTCCTACAAACCAGAGCAATGACTGTGTGTTCTGAGCTAAACACAAAGTTTGCCATGTGTGCTATACTGCCCTCATCTGGTAAAGCAGCCTTTTTGTCTCAAAGGATGAAGGAAAACAATTAAAAATACAATCAATAACACAACCCCACCATAGATGCCAGACAGACTGTCTCGCTATTATTTCCTCAGTATCATTTCTGTTGTGGTCTCATACAGTCTTTGACCCCTAGGCATGGCCTTTCAAATCCTCCCTGTGTTTCATATTAGTAAGGAGTCAGGGCCCACCTCAGACCGTCATGTCTAAACAAGCACATTTGGAGTGATGGGTCAGGTTAGTGAGATGCCATGGTTCTGATCTGATGGTTCATGTTTAAGAGGCAGCTTCAGATAAGGAATTGCCCGGGGCATTTGATAGGATTTAGTGGGATTATATTGTTAGAGGTGTGTCAGCTTCAGCTGGCTGCTATCTGCAACATGTCTTTGTTTGTTAACTCTTCAGACAAGATAAGCAAATCATTCTTGGGATCAAAGATCTGTTAAATGAGTGTCAATTTATTATGATGCCCTTTTCTCAGTCAAGATGAGGCTATAAAGTGAACAATGTCTGATGACAGAGTAATGTTGGTGCACCAGAAAACAATACTGACATCATAACAGTACAGTAACCTACAAGGTGTGATTAACAAATTATGCGACTAGGACCAGACATTATTGCACTCAGCGGCCTCATATGAAAGTTCAAAGGAAATACATTGTCCCTTGTTTGTAGATATATTTGGAGGTGACAGCAGCTGTAACCTATAGTGAGGATTAATGTTATGGCTACATTTCATGAACTCTCCAAGTGTCATGCTGAACAACAAGCTTACATCCAGGCACCGATTTCCCAGTCTGATCAGAGGGGGGCAGTCTGCAGCTCTCTAACAGAGGAGAGAGGCTGTTGCATAACACAGGCTACAATCATACTACACGCACAAAGTCACGCCTTGGTCTAACTCTGTTTCAACATGAGGGCTAATCTCTTTACATTCACTTTTGGTACCACGTGATTAAGACAGTGGTGCTATGAATAAACCTGTTAACACAATGTTCCTTAAATAAAAAAGGTCACAGTTTAAACAGGGAGGCTGAAATCCAACGTTCATCAGGTTTTTCACTCTTGATCCCTTACCAGACTATTAATACATGAGCACATCTATAGATAACCCAACACTAAATATAATGTATGTTTTTTTTCTGAATTGCCTTGTCAGGATGAAAGTATCCTGAGCACAATAGCTTTGTGTATGCATGCCTTGTATTTGTGTCCCTCTGTTTCCAAGCATGTCTGTGTGTGTCATCATAATTACTACTAAGGCCCCCCTGGCTTAGAGTAACAGCAGGGTTAGTTTGTTGTCCCAGCAAAAGGATTTTCCATGGGAAAATAGACCCAAGTCTCTGTCTGCAATCATAAGGACACAATGGAGTTATTGAAGCAGAGGGTCCTCAGCAGCACAGCAGATTCTGGAAACCAAAGCCTCCATGATTCAGTCACAGCACTTTTTGGGCAGTTAGAGAGGTTTGCTCTGACACAACAGACGGGCAGCATAGAGCTGTGGATGAACAGATTCTGAGAGAGCCATGGTGACAAGTGAGAGAACGAAGAAAGAGAGAGAGCAGACCAACTTAACAGACTGTAAGGGGAGCAAGGATGGCTGCTGTCTGTTTCTTTCTTTTAATCCTTAAATCTTCTGTAATCAGGATGAGTGAGAGAGAGCACGTTGCCTGACTTAGGACAGCAGAGTCTATGTTGGGACCTGGCTGATGAGGCAACCTAGCTGGCCAGTGGGAGAAATGGAGGGAGGGGAAAGGCTAGAGCTGGAGTCAGTTTGGGAAACTTAACCAGTTTCTACAAAGCGCCAAACAGGAAGAGTGGAAGTCCAACAAGATGACACTTTAACTACCAAGAACAAAATCAAAGCCAGGAAAAAAGAAGAGGACTAACCCATGGCTGGAATGGTTTAGGGTGAGATTTTGACTATTATTTTGTCTACTTTTAGAGTTGTTTTTCACTTTTTTTACATGTAAAAGGCAGCTCCTAACTAGAATTCAGAGAAAAAAAATATCCAGATTGCAAGGTGCTGTCCTGCAGGAAGTGTAGGCCACAATAACAGAGTTATGTCCTCTATATTTATGCAGAAAGAGGAACAGAGAGAGCCTGTGTGATGCTTCATTCTTGTGCACAATGCTGAAATGCAAGCATATGGTGGTGGGATTAAAAGAGTTAAGCATTTCTATCTGGCATTTAACAAGAGCTTATTTAAAAACACCATTAATCTAATAGATTGTACTTAATGTGTTTGTCAGCAGGTGCTGACAAACACCTGCTCCGTTATAAATATAAAAAAATGGCTTCAGTGCTGGTTACTAAATATACATACGATAAACTGAAACATGATTTGATTTTTTTGTAGAGAAATTCAAAATGTGACCCACTGGATATCCAAGCATACTTGTACTGCAAAACAGTGTGACACTGCTAAGATACCATGACAGATGCTGTCACTAGACAGGCCTCCTGTTGCTTCTGGCACCATATGGCCTTTCTCAACCCAGTACACTTCTAGTATGCCTTCATTCACATTGCTTTTGCAGACTGAGCATCCTGAAGTGTTTCTTAGATTTACTGTAATTTTGTTGCTTTATTGGCATGTGCTTCAACGCATTTTATTCTTTGGTTGTCTTCAATATACAGACATTTTATGATTACTTTCAGAGTTACATTAACTATTCTGATATTCTGTGTTCTATAATGGATTTATGGAGGAGAAAAAAGGAAGCTATACAGGGAGGTTACCTGTCTTGTAGATCAGAGACTTACGGATCAGGCTCTTAGAGAGGGGCTGAGGTGAAGTAAAGCTTCTCATCCTCTTTAGGCATCATGCCTTCTTCTTCTAGACAAGGCCTTTTCAGGACGCTAGATCTATTTAGCATGCTAAATTCAAGCTGCTGCTATTTTGACATTAGCCTTATGGTCAGATGTAAATAAGATGCCTTGTAAGAGGAGAAGATAATACACGCATTTCTAAACTAGGTGCCAAAAATACAATCTGGTTACCATGACATGACATTAGCATACAAGATACAAGCAAATGCAGCATGAGATATGTCAGTGAACTCTGCAGTGCACCTGTCATGTTTAATACGGCCAATAATATTAAATAAATAATAATCCTCTTCTTGCAACTTCACATAGGCAAACAAAGATTGATGGTGGAACCTGTTCAAGCACACAAAAAGTCATGTAATTTTCCTCACTCCTGTCCACCTGTCAATCTGATCTGTATCAGCTTGCACACACATCTCTAGGAGGGATGGGGAGTCTGCATAGAAAATCACAAATGAACAACTGTAGATTTTTTGTTTCATTCAAGATATGGGTGCTGCGCTGCGCTCCTGACCCAACTGTGATCCTAGGCAGAAGGGGTTCCCATGGCTACTGCAAATGAGGACCCATACCTGGGCAGAGGTCCATCCGAGGACTCCGAAATCCTCCTGGACGATTCTGACTCGGGGAGTGTGCTTTCTGATGACTCGGTTCTTCCTGACTACGAAAGAAATGCAAAATATACAGAGCCGGCTAAAACACTGTATGAAGCCTGCGCCAGGAATGACCCCACATCAATGCACAGCATCCTGGAGAGAGGAGTCACAAAAGAAGAAGCCATGGAGCTGGACATCAACGGCAGGGTGAGAAACATTTCATCTTTCTTTCTTTCGCAGAACAAAGTAAGATTCATACATTTCTGCAACAACAAAAAAACTCTCTCATTCCTTGTCAGAATGGACTGATGCTGGCTGTAGCCAAAGGTTTTGTGGACATTGTCACCCTGCTGCACACATGTACATCAATAGACATTAACCACCAGGACAATGATGGCAACACAGCTATCATGATTGCTGCTCAAGCAGGTACATCTGAAGACATTTACCATTCAACCTCAACACCAAACTCAACAATTAACCCTGCAACATTTTTTTAATTCAGGCTTCAACATCATCCTAAATTACATCCTTAACTACTACTCTGGCGTGGACACTGAGGTCAGAGACCCACGTGGCTTCACAGCGCTTCTAAAGGCAGGACTACAGGGTCGTGAGGACTGTGTGTCTACCTTGATAATGCATGGTAAGTTTGCACATGTTGATTATTGTGACATGCCAGGACCAAAGTCAGAATGAACATAAAATAAAAAAAATGGGAGAAATTTTAAAAAATATATATTTTGGGATTATGATGAGGTAAATGCTGACAGTGATATACAGGGTAAACCGGGACATCTGACCTGTGAACTAATCTGGTCACTCTCTGGGTTGCAGGGATTAGTCCTACACAGAGTCTACAGGTACACATTTAGGATGGTGCTATAAAAATTCCTTTAACAACCTAATCAAACTTCCATTATGTCAGAGACTGATTGACAGCATTAATCCAAAATTAATCCTGTGGGCTTGGATTTATTTTAAAGCTTTGATTATTCACCAAGTGGACTGTCATAATCTTTGAAGCAGACACAGCTGTCTTCATTCAGTGGGTTAAACCAATGGGTTTAAAAACCCTTAACCGGACAGCAATCAAGTGGACACTCCCACAATGCAGTACAGTGCTATCATCCAACAACATACAGTATATCAGACTCCACCATGCTGTGAAATGGCCCGATTTAATTCTGGAAGGTTCATAATAAACATCTACTCAATGATTTGTGCTCCCAAAGCGACTGCATAATGGGGTTAATTTGTTTATTTATTTTGACTAAACAAATATGTTTTCCTCATTTGGTGTTCAGGTGCAGATATCAATGCAATAGACATGGTCCATGGGAGAGGTCTGAAGGACTGGGTCCTAAGGACAGGAAGATTTGAGACTCTGGTCAGGCTTCGCCGCCTGCAGGCTCATCCTATTGCTCAGCAGTTCTGTGAAAGCTACATTCCTGAGTGGCCTGATCTGAAGCTACTGGTAGCAAAGGTCACTGCTCCCAAGACTACCAGTCAGAAGTTGAGGCAGCGTTTAAAGGAAAGCCTTACTTTCAGCTTCCCACAGGACCCCCAAGACAATGGAGTCATGGACCACATGGTGCGGATGACTACAGGTATCCACAGCCCCCTGATAGCTACAGCTTGCCATCCACTCTGCCCCACCAGCCCGCCAGAGATTGGCAAACGACGGTTTGCTGTACCTGAACTGCTTGAAAAACACAGCAGGAAAGAGCTGGAGGAGAGCTCAGTGTCCCACAGTAACGGGTCCATTACCTCAGCTTCTCCAACACCTGTGTCTGCTGCCTCTGTATCTCTGACCTCCTGCTGCCAGAACTCAGAGCGGAAGGAAAGCATGCCATCAGGTGGCACGAGAGGCTTTATTCCTCGCAGCATGGCACACAGGAACAGCATCTTCCCCTCAGGCTGTGTTCCAAAGATTGAAGTGACAAAATCTGGGGAGCCCACCCCAAAGAAAGAGAAAAAGAAGAAAAAGAAACAAAAGGGTTACCTGGAACCTCCAGTTTGGAAGTACAAAGAGGCCAAGGAGGAGAAAAAGAGAGAGAAGAAACTCAAAGAAGAAAAAGAGCAAAATAAAAAATCAAAGGGGTCCAAACACTGAAGCCAAAAATGAGTCAGCCATTATTTTTCATAGAGAATTTCACTGTGATAACGTCCTGTATATAGGATAAGCATGTGATTACAGTGTCTCGGAAAGCAGTTAACAGGGGACAAAGCAACAGAGAAACAATTTGGAAGCAAGCAATCAAATTCCCCATGTATGGATAAGAACAAGATTTTTTTGCTACTTCTGTTTTAGAAACATACAAAGTAACATCCCTACAACTTGATGAATGGATGATAATAATAAGTCTAAAGGGGAATGAGATACAGGCACACATCTGAAAAGACCATATGCTTTATGTGTTTGTGAACTACATGAAAGTAGTGTGCCATCATGATAGTGAACTGTAAGACAAAAAAGACCAAATAGCAAATAGCCAAACCTGTATTGTGGTCCAATGCCTTCAGCAAATGTATTTAAATCACACTTAAAGACTGTGTAAGGAAGACAACAAGGCAAAACTTCCTCAAACTGTTTTGCGTTTCCACTAAATGCAAAAAAAGAACCTGTCTATTGTGGCTGCTTTTTCAAGGGCCCAGCAGTTAAGTAGTTGTGTTATTGAAAAGTCTTTACTGTCACTATTTATTTGACTTTAGTCACAGCCATTAATCTTCTCTGTCACTCAATGCAACATGTAGCATCTACCAGATGCCTTTACTGTCTCTTTGACTTAGTTCTCAGCACAGTTTTGCTATTTCATGCATGTGCTATTTGCATGACACTGAAGAAGGAACTGAGTCATATCTCTGCAACAGTTTGTCCTGTGATGGGAAGAAAAAACATGTCCTGCCACTGCAATATGTACATTGTTGAGAGAATGGTTCAATGAGATGAACCATTGGTATTTTAATGAAAACCAACAGAAACATCATATCTGCAGGGTTGTCTATGAGATAAACTATTTATTTATAAAGCTACTCAGGGAAAAAACATGAAGAGAAAAAAAGGATATATATATATTTAGAGTCTAACACACAGTCCAGCTGTTTATTGACCACTTACCTATAATCATAACACATATCCTATTTATATACCTGTAATTTGAATTACAACTAAATATTTTTAAATTGTGTGTATTTAGATATTGTTCTATGGCAAATACAGGGACTGGGATTATATATACGAGTAAAAGCGAGAAACTCTGCATCTTTATCATGCAAGAGACAAATGAAAATGTTTGTTTGTATGCAAGCTTGGAATAAATTTACTGACCTTTGCAGAGTAACTGCGATGTTCCTTCACAGCAAACTGAGAGCACCTGAAAATATCAAAAGCTTTAAATTGTGTGGCTACAACACATGGAAATGTACAATAACTAAAAGACAATTTAAAGTTTTGAATCATTTTATTTGTTTCTTTTCATGGTACTAACACAGTAAAATTAAAGTACAATTTCTTTTCCTGGCATTTCAGTGACCAACGAGCCTGTTGCCTGGCATGTAATTTTAGCTACCGTCTCTAAATAAAGTTACCTGAGCTTCTTAAGGAAGCCCATAATACACTCACTGCAGTGGCATGGGATGACTTTTTAACCTTGGCCTGTAATCTTTTAATCCACCTTACAATATCATTACATAACAATTAGCTTTTATCAGCAGTAACATAAAATCAGAATGGCTTGTTGATATGTTTGAAAACATTTCCTAGAATTATTCCTGATCTATTCAGTTGTATGTGTTTCATGTTAATGTTTTAACAAAGAGCTAGCAGCTACAAACAGCCTAACCAAAATAAAATAAGTGCTTCTGGTCATGTTTTCAGCATTGTGGCTGACTTCCTCCCCACACAGGAGACCTTGGCGACGTGAGGTCAGCTGTAAAGTTAAACCTCAAAGAGGAAATACATTTGACCTTTGAGGATGAAGCACGTCTGCAATTCAAACTAATATAATGACAACACAACAGTGTTAAACTGCAGGTCAAACAAATTTGTGTCTTTATCAACATTCTGCTTTTAAATGTTTTGGTTCTTAACAACTGAAATCATTATATCAATATATTCTTGCAGATTACAAAGCAAAGAAGGCTCTTAGGGGAGTAGGATTGTGTGGCGCTTTTTATAGAGATTAGCGAGAAAGAAAAGTGCCAAATTTTGAAAGAACAATTTGTTCTTTTTTTCACATGACAGATGATGTGAGAGCTTCCAGCTGTGTCTGCAGCCATAAGCCAAAACTGAGAGATTACAGACCCTGAGAACAAGGAGGGGAATTTATATTACAAACATGAAGACATCTCTCTCCAGCTTTGTTGAGAAAGATCTCCTCGTTTCTGTAATAGACAGAAAGCTCTCTCAGGCTCTGCTCAATGCAGTGCTGTCACACAGAGCAGTCTCTCTCCCACTGACACACACTAACAGGACTGCACCAATGTGTTGTTTTTAATAATAATCACATAACAGAGGTAGGACATGAAACATTCTTAAATTCACTCACAAGCGCACGTTGCTCTATGTTTTCAGCTTCAGGTTCAATTTCAATGCTTTTAGAGGTACTTCCTGGATAATAAAAAACATTTGATGACTCACCTTGCACCGAGGGGTGTGTAATGCTTTTTGTTCCCAATGAAGTGATGTTATGTTCCTCAGTGCATCACAATGAAGATTAAGTAGACAATAAACGCATATTTCTATCAGAATTCACTAGGCGGCAAAATTCTCGACAGACTGTGTTTGGTACGGACCAAAACATGGCTAACACAGAGTGAATGTGGCTCTGAAAGTCACCAGGTAGACACAAATGGATGAATGGATGATAAACAAGGTTATCTGCACTCTTAAAAGACTCTAAAGCCGTTTTCGTTCTAAAATGTCACTCACGCGGCATATCAAGCGTTTATCTTTGCTGCCCGTCAGTCAAACCTGTCCCACCGTAAACAACAGGTAGGAACCAATAAAGTGATGTCATCTACACCAGCTACCTAATTGCTACACAGCGGAATAATGAATCATATAATAAACGTTATCTGTGCGTAAGAAATAAAAAGAAAAAACAGATAAATCAACTAAACTGCTGGGTGCGATGTATAGATTAAATAAAGATGTCTGAAGTAGAACAATATAAAACAAATAATAAGTAAACGTGTAATGCTGTTTTCATAACTGCTAACTCATACTAAAAAAATCTACATAGATGTTGTTGGTTTTAGTTACAAAAACACTGTTGTATCATAGTGGGGTCTTTGAAGCACATTCCTGACAGTGCAGTGCAGACACAAGTCCACAGGGGAAAAGGAAAATGAGAGGTTTAGCAAGAAACAGGAAAACCGCTATGAGAACACATTCCAGGCCGAGCAGAGCCTGCACAGGACAATAAGGGGTGGGACAACAACAGCATACTATTTAAAAAAAATCTCTAATCTTGCTTTTAAATCAGGAACTCGGACAGCAACTAAAAAGTGTTCTTGCTTTATGGAGGAGGCGAGCCGTCACTTGTAAAGCTGTCAAGGCGGAAGAAGGAGTCCAATCCGAAGACGATGGTTCGTCTTGTACGTTTATCAGCGCAGATTTGGACCGAGATGAGATAGGCTGCTGCTCGCTGTCCTGTCAGACACGGAGAGCAGACAGTTTCTCTTCAGACTAACTTAATCTGCACTTCACACAGCTCAGCAGATGTTCATCGTTGTTGTGTAAGCGAGTCTAATTGTTGGAGAATACTTTTGGAAAAGTTTTCACAGTAGAGGCGACTGGTCGACATCGACGCAGGAAAGGATGTGAGCTCTGCCTGGATGAAACATCTGCAACTGAGACGAGAAGTAATCCCGTTTTGCTCCACTTTAAGATGAAGCCAGCTCTATTTTAAGCGTTTCTTTTTACTTCTGGAGGAACACTGCTAGCTATCTCTGATATGGGAGACGTGAGGCTTTTACATCTGTCAAGTTAGAAGGCGAGCAGGAAACAGGTAATGGCTTTAACAGCTTCTCTGAGTGTGTGTGTGTGTGTGTGTGTGTGTGTGTATTCTTTATTTTAGTTCATAAGATGTGAAGTGTAGCTTTGAATCACAATCAACTTCATATCAACTCTGACACACATCACTCCACGTGTTTCCAGATGTGAACAGATGTCATACACACATTTTAAACTGCAGTGACATGCAGTTAGCCATGCACCTGTGCTGTGATGTGGAAATATTCATATAACCTGTGCAGTTGAAGGAAAATACAGTTTTTGATCTCTATTTAAAGCACATTTAGGCTGCTCAAGTACTGCAAAACTCTGACACTGCTAACATGTGGTCTACTACATTTCAAAGGCATATTTTCCTCTTTTCATTCCGGGTATTATTATAGGTTTATGATAATTTCATTATTTTTATTTTAGATTATTCAATCTAAAAGTAATGACCACATCACTTTTGAAACCTTGAACAAATTTGCTGATTATCCATCTTTACTTTTAGTAAGATCCCCAACATAAATGTTTCTGTATTGCTACATCTTTTTCAAGCAGGCATCTAAATACTTCCTTTTTGAGATGAGATCCTTCTTTAAAGCAACACACTGGGGTGAAAAGTTCATCTTCAAATATGCAGAACTGACACGTTTTCCATCCTGTATAGATGTAAATTCTGCCTAGCACATCTTTCTCACCCATCCCACACACACACACACACATCAGATGATCAGAAGACATTTGCCCTTTCACTGCAGGTCATACTGGAAGCCGCCTGGACTCTTTCCAGGTGGGTGCTGTCACTTTTGTAGGGCATAAACCTGCTCCCATACACAGCATGTATGGTGCACTGTAGTTGTCCCTTTCTTTCAAAAACAAGTCTTCACTGTAGGTGTATGCATGTGAGACCAGGCGCCCAGAAAGTGAGCCATTAACCTGTTAAACCTGTCTTAGTCAGAGATAAAGATACAGTGTGTCACTGTGACTAGCAGATGGTCACAGTCACTATACTTTACTTAGACATGCTTAATCTGATGTTCTCATTTGAACCACATCACATCATTTTACTGTAACACAGTTACAAAGTTACTTTTCCAGACATTTATAGGGTATTTTGGTTCAATGAGGCCCAGCTGAGGGGCTGCTATCCTGTGCTGTGCCCTAACAGTCCACCACTGTAACCAAAGAGTCATCGAGATGGAATGAGAGATCTGCCGTCCCAAGTCAAAGCTCTGTAGATGAGAGGAAGAGATGAAAATGAATCCCCCACCCCCACTCCCCCCAGTTCACACGGATGTAGCTTTGGACAGAACAGAGACAAACAGGAGAGAGCAGAGGAAGCCTGCAGAAGGCTGCCTGCGATGGAGGACGTGATTAACCCTCTCTCATATGTCAGGATACATGCATGATAAAATGATAGCTGGGCAAAAAGAGGCACGGTTGTGTTTCTCCATCTCCACAGAGACTAAGTTAAATCTGTGGGTGGAGCTGTGTTTATGTTATTTTTCCAGACGGCCCACAGATTTACCACCACTGACATGCAGGCTGCATGACTCTTTGCTGCTTGTTAAAATACAGTTTGGGGTTTTAGCATGTAAGAGCTAAGTGCAGTCCGTTTGAATCTTTTTGGATGGAATTACTTACAGGAAGAATGCTTCAAGACAGTTTTTTAGTAAAATACTCAGGGGAAGTACTGATAACCTTTACAAGAAGAAGTTTCACATTTCAGTACAAGCTACATAAGTTAGAGAGTTGAAAGTATTTTAGAGACTGAAACTTGAAAGATTGTTAAAGTCAATCAAAGCTGTAAAATCAGTAAACTGACAAATATTTAACACCTGTTATAATCTGGCACCCTGGTTAAATTGAAAGAATAACATAATGTGATGCTTCCTGTGCTTAAAAATATCTAGCCACATGCATCAAAACCGAAGGAGGATGTCCGTAGTTTTGTGCTTACATTTGCAGGTTTCATTGGTAAGATGTGTATAGTTCAGGGGTTAGTGCACATGAAAGATGCAGGATATGAGAGTCAGTTATTTAAGAATACTCTAGAATGATGGCTGCTCTACAGACCTTTTTAATTATAGGCTTGTATGTCGAAGTACATCTGTAAACCAAAGAAGACACATCTCAAGTCAGCCTCTGCCAGTGGCACGTTTGTCTGTCTCAGTTCATCTAGTTGCACAGATCCATATCATTGCATTTTTAAAAAGGACGATAACAATTTTCCAGTTCATGTAATTGTTTAGTGAGAAAAGGAACCGCAGGATTCCAAAATCGTTTTAATCTACATTTTGTCACTTTCAGTGATATTCTTTGATTAACTGTACCAGGTCAAAGCTCCCGCGGGTGTCAGGTTTTTAGCTAGATGTGCTTTAGCAGCAAGAAAGACCGTGCTACTTGCATGACTCACAGCAGTGCAAGCCCTAAACAATGAGCAGACCTGTGTCCCGCCAGCTAGGCGGGTGGGGCCACTCAATGGCAGGAAGCATAGCCATCAATATTTATTCTGCGAGCGGGGTAGTCGCATAGTCGACAGGCCTGGAGCCTGGTTAGCACAGCACCACACACACACACAAACACTCTGGAGTGCTTCCCCTAAGCCCCCTTTTCCCACCCAGTGCAATTACCACACAGGCAGACAGGCTGGGACCTATGCCTGTTGTTTTTGACCTCATAGTTTCCTTTGCCTCGTCAGAGCCTGGGCCTTAACCACTGTTTGACTCCTTGTAGATGCCACTTTTAGGTTACTTTCTGTGTATTTTGCATAACACACCAATTAAAATTTAATTATTTATTTAATTAAGGTATTTCATTATGACCTTTCCTAATAAGAAAGAACAGTATAGTTGTAGTAGTGTAGTCTCATTTATTGATTATTATTAACTGTTATTAAAGGTTTGGCTCCTGTTTCACAGAGATGGGAAGCTCTGCTCTGCTCACACTGGTCGCAGCTGGAGTATTTCTGTGGATTTCTGCTATCCATGCAGGTGAGTTAAGATCAAATGTAGAACATGTTCACTGTCCATTTAGTTTCACTGTTCACAACAACATAAGTAGCAGGTTCCTGCAAACAGACTCAGACAAGATGGGTGTATAAAACACGCCTGACATTAAAAAAAGGCAGTGACAAAGTATGTGTGGCATTTTTCTGGCTCTAGCAGATTTTCTGCATTTGTTGTAGGCTTTGTGCATTTCTGTGTACACGCAGAATTAAAAAGAGGGATTCCAGGAGAAACCAGCTGAAGATGTAGCAGAGTCATAAGGAGAGCACAGACCACAGACTGTCTGTCTGTGCAGACCCCGCAACCTTTGTCCTTTGTCTCAGACAGGGGGGGCCGACATGCATCTGCTGAATATTGCACTAAATAGACCTCGACTTATCTGTGAACTTTATAATTGCATCCAATGAATACCCGCCAATGTACGATGGGTATTCGAAACCAGAGAAGTATAGAAAATAATCCTGCAGTCACCGTTAACGTCACATCTCTTACTTTAATCATGCAGACATTTTCCCTGGTTTCCTTCCTCTGTGACTGTCTCTCAGACACGCTGCGTACTTCACTTTATTTTCAAACCAAAGTAGCACTTATGGTGAACCACCGCTCCCAGGAAGTGGTGTTAATATCAGGGTTTGCCCTCATGGAACCACTTCACATTTTCTTTGAATTACAGGTTTTTGGCCTTGATTATTATCTCGCTGATCAATCATCTTCGAAGGTTTTCTACATCTTTTACTGTTGTGTAACAGTGTGCATTTGCTTTTGTTCTTCTACCTACAAGCTGTATTTCCTATATGTATTGTCTTGTGTTTCAGACACCAATGATGATGGGCAGTTGCTGTGTATATGTGAGAATGACAAAGGCACATGTGAGAATGGAACTTGCAGAGGAGACTACTGTTTCTATACCTGGGTGCGCGGTGACCAGGAGAGGGGCTGTTTCATGAAAGATCACGTCAGAGAGCAGTGCATGACCTCCTTTGAGGGATTCTATGTCTCTTGCTGCAGGGATCACCTGTGCAACGGCAACATCACACCGCCTCCAGATATTAGTCAGTATCACAAATATTGCTTTACAATATTTCTCATGCATAATCCATAATTTTGTCTGCTCAGCATCATCTTATAATTCAATGCACACCTTTCATCCGGCCTGCAGCCTTCCCTCTGTAGAGTATCTGGTTCCCCCTTGTGGTCAGTCAGAGTAAATCCATACTATATGGCTCTCCTTTTTTGGAGCAATGAAGCACTGTGTGCTAGGCTACAAGCAGCTTCACCTTCAGTCTATTTAATGTTGGTCTATTTGTCTAGATGGGATAACGACAACACCACCCCCAGCATTCCCTCCTCCAGAACTGGGCATCGCTGTGTCTTTGCTGCTCTTATTTGTGACTGCAAGTGTGTGTGCCCTGATGCTATTCCTTCACTTCCGACGGGCACCCTGCAGACTGAAAGATGCTGAAGACCAAGATGTCACAAAACTTAAAGTCCCTACTGGAGATGACCCTACATACGATGTAAGGGAGACATTTGTTGTTTTACATGAGACCATGTTTTGCCAAAAGATGTTTTTGAGTTCTTACATCTGCATGTTTCTGTCTCTTTCTCCAGAATATCTATGATGAGTTTTGTACATCAGGTAGTGGAACGGGGCTTCCATATCTGGTCCAAAGAACCATGGCCAGACAAATCTCACTTGTTGAATGTGTTGGTCAGTCTCTTTCTGTGCCACTGCTTTTTTTCTTTGCAGTATTTTTTGTCTTTGCAATTGTCTAACTTTGTGACTGTTTTCAGGTAAGGGCAGGTATGGTGAGGTGTGGAGGGGGACATGGATGGGGGAGAGTGTAGCCGTCAAGATCTTCTCCTCCAGGGACGAGCAGTCCTGGTTTAGAGAGACAGAGATCTACAATACTGTACAGCTGCGACATGACAACATACTGGGTATGGCAGCAGAGTTCCAAAAAAAAATTGGAAAAGAACATGTTTTAAAATGTGTCAGTCAAAAGACAGACATGAAATTAGCTTCTTCTTTTCTGGCTTTCAGGTTTTATCGCCTCTGACATGACATCCAAGAACTCTAGCACCCAGCTGTGGCTCGTCACCCACTTCCATGAATTGGGTTCGCTCTATGATTTCCTGCAGTACAGCAGCTTGGAGCCTGAAAGCTGCTTGAGGATGTGCTTGTCTGTGGCCTGCGGCCTGGTCCACCTTCACACCGAGATTCTCAGCGCACAGGAAAAGCCGGCAATCGCTCACCGAGACCTAAAAAGCCGAAACATCCTGGTAAAGCGGAACGGGCAGTGCTGCATTGCCGATCTAGGTGAGAGTTTATGTTCAGAGCCGGGACAGTGAATCACAGTGTGTATCTGTTCGTTTCTAAATCCTGCTGGTAGTTATGATTCATGTGTTTAAACGAAACAGCATTTTCATGCCTTGCATTATGATTTTGCTCTTGCTTATTATTTTAAAGTTGGTAATGTACCTTTAACTAAAAGGCTTCATGGGTTTTCTGTGTCCTGTGTTAGGTCTGGCTGTGATACACTCTCAGTCCAATGACTACCTTGATGTGGGAAACAACCCGCGTGTGGGGACCAAGCGCTATATGGCTCCTGAGGTGTTGGATGAGACTATTCGTGTGGATGTCTTTGAGTCCTATAAACAAACTGACATCTGGGCTCTGGGTCTGGTCTTCTGGGAAATTACACGCAGGACTGTTGTCAATGGTAATGTGACAATAATATTAGAAATGTGTACATTTGCAGACATTCTGACCTATACAGGAAAAAACATCTGTGGCTCTTCAAAAAGCTAACTCATTGCCAGTCAACTCATCATGTTGAAAATCTGTTCCTTTGTCATGTCTGTCTGGCTTTAGCAAACAAGAACCAGTCAGTTTCATGTCTCTTAACACTCCAGTGTTTTTCTAGTCTGTGTCTGTCTCTACTATCCTATCCACTCTCATGATTAGCACTGCTGTAATTATAAACAGTCTTATCTAGTGTCAACACTCACTTGTACATAGTCCAGAAGCCCTCGTTCACAATTTATACACACACACACATGCTGATGGGCACACATCCATAACTTTGTGTGTGTATGTGTGTGTGTCTGCTTTATGGCTCACACTGCAGGACTTACACATTTCCATCCCAGTCTAGTCACCAGGGAACTGATATCTTTCCTTGCTCTGTTGTTTAGTCAAACATACTTTACAAAACTCCCACTACACCCTATCTCATTTTCCAAGTGACCCTTTTAGACCTTGTATAAGAGAAGTTTATGTTCTGGAAATACATGAGTAGATAAACCCACTGAAAGTTGTTATCTATTTATGAGGTTTATAATCTTTTCTTTCTGGCAGCTTATACTGTTTTTTGACAGTTGTGCTAAATGAGAGGTGTGATTTGTGTGTGTGTGTGTGTGTGTGTTTATAGGGATTGTGGAAGAGTACCGTCCTCCCTTCTTTGACTTGGTGCCTTCAGATCCCAGCTTTGAAGAGATGAAGAAGGTGGTGTGTGTGGATCAGCAGAGGCCCAGTTTGCACAACAGGCTCCATTCCCACCCGGTAGACCTCCACACACACACACACACATACACACATATGAATACATCACTATTTTGTGTATATTTTTTTTATTATTTCTCTGTGTGTCCAGATTCTGTCAGCCATTGTTAAGATCATGAAGGAGTGTTGGTACCAGAACCCATCGGCCCGCCTTACAGCCTTGCGGGTGAGGAAGACTCTCACCAAACTGGACCACGACAGCGACTTTGTCATTGAAAAACTCAAGCAGGACGTCTAGAAACCACCAGAAGCAATTTCTCACCACATTCCAGCACAACGAGGTGCATGTCATTACCATATTTTAAACTAATGACTCACACTGTAACTATATATTAAAACCATATGACTTTGAGCAGTGGTGTCTAGACTATCTCACACCCAAGGCTATCTTTTAGTATCAGTTAATTTAAAGGTTTAGGTGAGCCATATCTACAGCAGTTCAAACATTAGGATTTTTTTTATTGTCTTATTTCTAATCTAAAGCACAATCTTTTCCTCATATATATATATATATATATATATATATATATATATATATATATATATATATATGAATTAAATGACCAAAGCCACTTAAAACTACAAAACACTTAAAATACAGGAAACATGTAAAAGCACATTATATTTTTTTGTAAGCATTTAAGTTAAAATAAACATTATCTGCACATAAATGAAGCAATTTAGTTGTACATATTCTAACAACACTGAGTCTGTTGTCATGTATCACCATTGGGCTTATTGTAAATATATTTTTAAAGGTAAAATATTTCTGTTATTAAACAAGACACAATTTTTATACTTTTGTTTAAACACCTTTGTGTTTTCAAAATATATTTTTAAATTTCTGTCTGCCTTAACCATCACAACATCACTGTGGTCAGTAAACAAATCCACAAACAATTATGTAATATTGTATATGATAAATAAAGGATTGTATTTTTCACGTTTGTGTTGAGCTATTTGTGTGTAATTCTCCCATTGACCAGTAGATGTCATCAGATAACAGACGAACAAGAATCCCTGTTTACAGTAAGTGCAGCTTATCTTGGTTGTTTTACAGTGTACTCATTTTACAGTTGTATATAGGTCACATTGTATCATTTTGGAAACAAGCAGAAGGTTCAGGCCAAACAATCACAGACAGCTCAGACAGTCCACATACAAGAAATAAGAAAATATTCACATACATTTCTACGCAGTCACATAGAAATGGGCTTAAATACAAGTTATAGGTAGAACACTGTAAGACGCAGCTGACAGATGGAGGAATTGTAAACAATGTTGAGTATTTTTGCCAGTATTATCACAAGTATATTATGGGTAATGGTATGGTAATGATAACATATTTTAATCCAAACACAGAGCGTAAATATGCACATTTAAACTACCCTGTTTAAAAGAGAAAACACCAATTTATTTAACAATCCTTAAAGATTCTTTTCCTAATTTTTCTTAGCAACAGTGCACTTGGCTGGGTGTCAGATTTATCTCATTTACATGTTTGTTTTTCCACTGACTGTGAGAAACAAAATTAAAGAATAAAAGCTTGAAAAGTTGAGGTGCAAACTGTAGCAGAGAATACCAACAATAATCAAAATGTAGTGTTGCCCAGCGGCGGGTGAAAATAATGGTATCAGTTCAGTCCCACTCGTGCAGTATCTGCATGTTTTTCTTTTTTATCAGCCATGCTTGCTCTTCCTTTATCTGTTTGTGTGAGCATGTGTGTACGGTTCATGTTTTACAGACTTAATTCTGTTTACAAAATCACATTATGAGGACATATCTTCCCCGTTTGAGACATTTTAAGGATGTTTTAATGTTAGGTTAAGGTTACAGTAAAGCTCCAGGAAATTCATGTAAGTGGATGTAATCTGACATCAGGCATATATGACTGTGTGTGTGTGTTGTCTGTCTGCTTGCTTGTTGAACAAACTCCAGTGAGATAATACCCCCAAAGTCCCAGTCTGTCTGGTCAGTCAGATGTAGAGCTGGTTATTTTTAACACTGCAGGGGGGGGTTGTTCAAGTATCACAGAGGCCAAACTCCATGTCTGAAAGTGCAGAAGCACATCTCACTTCTACTTCAGTTTCCCTCCTCTATGTATTCTTTTTCACAGCAGATCATTCCCAGTGGATCAGAAGGGTTTGTTCAGCAGATGGCATGCACTGAAGAAATGTGGAGATAAATTGGACAGAGAGGATAATGGACAGATTTAAAGCCACAGAGGAGACTATGCAGACACAATTAGGCTTGGGGAGGGATCGGTGAGAGTGCTACCAGGAGGACAGGTGATAAAACCAGGCACAGATAAAGTCCCAAATGCACCTGGTTAGAGCCTTGCTCACCTCTTCCTGAGCTACATTCTCAGCTGACCGCAGATGAATGTGCTAGTGGGGTACAGACAGGGTCCCCGAGCTGGGAGAACACCCTGAATGGAGCTGCACCAAAACACATTTTGTTCCTTTTAGGTGCCAGTTTTTGTACGTGTACACATCAAAACCTGCAAGCAGAGGTAACTAGCTCAAAAGTGGCTACAAAAAGAAGGTGAGATAAACTGGAAAAATCAGGAACAACATGTTCTTTTTGATGAAGGGATTGTGGCTGCAGATACAGCTGATAGTGATCAGACACTGAATGTGGATGGATGGTTATAGACAATATAATACTGCAAGTCTGTATATTAAAAACATAGAGCATTGTATTGTTTTCTTCATAGTCTATATATCTAAAGAATAACTCAATCTAGTTCTGAGTGAGAATAGAATAGAATAGAATTACTTTATTCATCCTAAGATGACACTCAGCATCCTAACATTGACCTCTAATGTAAAAATAAAACAGTATAAAATAGAAGTACAAAAAGTGTGCAATTTGAGATGTGAATATAAAGTATAAGTATAGAACAAGATTGTGCAATATCATATGCAGATATCAAATATAAATACAGACAAGTATTATTCAAGTAGTATTCAAAACTATTTTTCCAAGGCTGTGGGGTTTTCTAGCCCATTAGTGTTACACCTAGAGGCCTAAAATGCATCTGCATCCACACGAGGCATTGTTTTCTACAGCTGGTTCCCATGGTAAGAAAAGTCAGAAATAAACTGTCCAGTCACACATAGATTCAGCTTTGGCAAGTCGCATCTTAGTTTATGTTGAATATAGACCACAGGGACTACAGTAATTCATGAATTAATTTTTTTTTTTTTTATAAAAAAAATGATGTGAATGACATCATCCCAGATAAATGTCATTCTTGTCAGTAATGTAAACTGTTTCTGTCCTCAATAAATTTATTACAGACCTTTCATAAAATGCACAGTAATAAATATTAACCTTAATACATTAACTCATAAAAACTGAATATCGTTTTAAGTACAGTAGTGACAAACTATATAATCACAGAATGAACAGATTCACATATTTATTTCAATATTATATACTATAATAATATATTCCAATTAAAAAAGGAAAATAAATATGTAACACATTGTAATCAAAGCTGATTAAAATGAAAATAAAATAATTAGACAATAACATTTTATAAACAAGTACATCAGGAATGTGTTGTAGACTGAATGTAATCTTATGAACATGATTCTATAGACATATGGAACCGTCGTAATTTAAAGATGCCGTCGCACTTCGCACAGCTTGGGTTTTCCTTTGTGTTCTTACTTTGGAGGCTGTAAGGTTGTAATTCTCGCAGCTTTGTGTTTACCACACTGAGCCGTGACCTCGGCGGCAGAGGGGGACGTGCTGCAGGCAGCCCTCCTCCCCTTTAAACATGCACGCACACACCCCTTTAAACACGTCACTGGCCTGGCTGGCTGGCTGGCTGGCTAGTAAGTATCTGGCGGTGTGGTGTGTGCGGTTGGACTGTGGTTGTGTTTCAGGTCGGGTCGTGTTGATAACGACACACTTCGGACTCATTTCATCGCGGAGAGATGGGAATTCAGAAGAAATGTCTCTAAAGCAATTTGTCCCAACGCTGCTCGCCCTGATCGGGTTGGTGGCTGTCGGTAATGGTAAGTTTCATCACAGCACCTCTCCGGCTTTTGTCTAGATGTGTTTTCCTGGACTGGGCATCGCCTGTTGTCGCTAATCGTCATGGCGCTCTGTATCAGGGATTTGGCTAGCCGTGTGTAGCTAGCGTCGACCTCAAAACCGCAGCTGCCGTTCGCCCGAATCAAAAACCATGTTGATTGTTAGAGTGTTGTTAGTTGTTATGATTTATAACGACTGGTGAAGCAGAGGAGTCGTTATTGAACACGGAGCAAGTAGCTAAACCATAACAACAACATGGTGGGTCTGTCTGTGTCGAGGCGCCAGCTAACCATTTGCTAGCAAATAGTCTTTAAAGTCAAAAAATATTAGTAATTTCGCTTCCAATAACAGCTGGAATAATAATATAAAATGATTTATTGCCAGCCATGGACCGATCAAATAATAACCTACTACACAAGCTACTGTTGATGCTGAAGTTAATCTCTCGACGTCTGTTATGCTAACATATTTACAAAACAATCTCTTGCTGGCTTGTGACTGCTTATCACTGTATACCTCGGGGAGGACGCTGTGTAATGATAGCAGGCTGGTTAAATATGCGCAATGTGGTCAGTTACAGTTTCGTCACATGTTGTGAGAGCTGGTATCCACGCTGGAAAGAGCAGAAAGGAGCCTCTGAATGGAAGGCCTAACCTACTTTGTGCATGAAATGTGTTTTTGAGGGTAAACACTGGCAGCTCTGCCATTGGTGTCCATTTGTAAGGAGTGAAAAGGCTGCTTAGTGGCCTCCAGCAGAAAGTGAATGCTGGCATAGGGTGACAACAGCCGTACATTCAGCCATCCCAGACAGAAGTCAAAGTTGAAGTCTGGGTTCATTGTGATGGAAATGTGGCAAGTGGGGTCCTTTGAGCCCCCAGTTATAGGGGCTGCTTCAGTCTGAATCCTCCCCATCTGCTGAGGCAGCTGATACCCAGCTCCACACTACAGCCCAGTGTTTGCCTCTGCAGCATGTCTACTCCACTCTGACTGTGCTCCAAACACCCGACTTTCACATCAGGATTTAATAGGTTAATCAAAAGCATGTCTTGGTTTTATAAAACTCCACTTCTGGTCACACAATGGTCTCTGCTTTTTTATATTCTTGTTCTAACTCTAACTAGATAGTTTAGTAATTGTTTTTATTATTTGCCTGCATTGTTATCTGTTGGAGCGTATGTTACGTTTTGAACAGTTGAGTCATCTTTTCAAGAACCCCCGCTTAGCTAAGATAACATGTACATGTTGATAAGTTCTTATAAGTCACGCTGGGAAAATTATCACACCTAAGTGTCCAGTTTGTTTGACTGGGTTACTCCAACATTGACAGTGATGTGTAAGGGGTGAGTGGGGGTGGGTCTCTGGCCTGTGCAGACAGGGGAGTGATGGGTTTGTCCAGCTGGCAGGGCTCTCACATGTAAGGGGCCCTCAAGTCTGTCTTGAGCCACAGTTTGACGTCATATAATGGATTATACCATGCAAGGACCGAAACCAGACAAACCTGAAAGTTGCTCCACTAGAGCAGATTCCAGGCCTGTGTGCAGGGCGAGTGTTTTTGTGGGAATATGTTTTACTCACACATGTTTTGCGAATCTGTCACGTGGTGCTGACTTCATACGGATTAGGAGTTGGTGTTATGGGCATTACATGTCTGCGTGACGCAGTCAGCCTGGGTGAATTGAACACAGTAGCAATGTGATACGGGCACTGTCAACCACACTGCCTTGAGGTAGGGTGCGTCCCTCCCTTTCGCTCTCCTTTCTCTATCTGTTTTATATAAAAGGCCTGGAGCGCTGTCAGAATTTAATCTGTACTTTGTTATCTGTGGTCCCACTTCTACCTTCATTTACTCAGTCACCAGAGAAGGCCTCAAGGATAGGTTGTTTTCATCCCTACGTTTAAATGAAGGTCTTTGGTTAGATGAGCTCCTGCTATCTCTTGAACTCTGCACTACCTTTAAGTAGCCCTTCCACATACTATCACCAGCCATGCCAGAGTCTTGTCATTCCCTGATGTCTCTCAGTGTAAACCAAAGACTGGTGGTTGGAAACTTAGAAAAAGTCCCCATTTCAGTTCTTTTCAGATACATGTGCTGATACATGTGAGATTTGATGTGAGGGAATTCAGGTGCAGGAAGCTAGTCAGAGGGGAACATGTGTACACCTGCCCCTTAGATCAGAGCCAAGGGAATGTACAGAGAAGTTATTGGGTTCAAAGGTGCTTGTCTGTAAAGAGGAGAGAGTTTGGCCTGCCGAGCGGAGGGTGGCATTTGTATTTCTTGTTAGCTAGAGCTTGAAACGTTGTTGTGATAGATTAATTGATCAATGTTTTGGTTTTGGATCCCTTGCAGCTAAATTGTGATGAAATGATGTTGCAGTCAATATTTCAGGTTACTTCCTGACTCCAGACACCTACTTCTTAGCAATTTGTCTTTGCAAACACTTTTCATATTGTGGCACTGAGCCAGTCAGGGTCAGGTCAGGTCTGGGGTGGTCTAGTTTTTCCCCGATAATGGCCAGTGTTGTTAATGACCTCCGTTGGCCCGGAGGCACAGAGTCCTAATTGCTGCAGCAGACAGCATAGCCTCTGACTGACCCAGCTCCACCATAACTGATGTTAGACCACAAGAGATTACTATTATCTCAGAGGCTGCCCACTTTAGTATGCCTTTAATTTCCAATGTGCCCTTTGTTTAAAGGGATTTGACATCAAATGCATAGGTGACAGAATCGACATTTGTTTTGCACAGAGATGAAGAATTGTTGTCGTCACACTACACCCAGACAGACTTGGTAGCTATGTGAGTTCATGTCTATAGGGCTAAACCTGACACCCGCCCTCCATTACATGTCTCTTTTGTACAGTTATTTGGCTGCTGTTGGAAGTTAGACCAGATCTGCGCTGCCTTGTAATTTTCTGCTGGAAGGTGTGCGGCCTACTTGTCAAGTTTTCTCCAATATTTTGCTGACATTGATTTGCTGTGATTAGTGTGATCAGGGGCTTTCGGTAAGAGCTTGGGGACAAAGTCTGGTTATCTAACTTCTTGAGAATAAGTTTAAGCCTGTGTCTCTTGTGTTACACAGGCTTCTGTGGTTACATCAACATCAAAGTGTGTTTCACTTTGCAGTTTGCAACAATAATCAATCAAATGGCAGATGCATTGACTAATTGATCTGCCATATAATGGAGCATTATGGAAGCATCTTTAAGTTTGACAACTTACGCATCAGCAGCAGGTCTAAAATAAGGCTGCCCTGTGCTCACACTTGTGCATGCTCTGAACCCATCCGGATGACAGACAGACAGGATGGGATGTAGCCTAGAGGGTGGTGGTTGGTAGAGATGGTAGAAGCAGCCTCAGCCCCAGAGACTTCACTTTAGAATCAGATCAGTAATCTGACCCTGAGATGCAGACAAAGGTAATGACTTTCCTCCTTCCCCTAGCATTGATTAGGACACAGTCGTGTTGTGTGTGTGCGTGCGCATGCGTGTGTGTTGCACTCACACTGTCTGGTGGCGTCTGCTTGTCTTGATCAGCTCTCAGTCTGGTATCTGTATGGATCTAATTTCAGCCAGTGCATTTTGGTAATGGTGCTCTCCTCCTCACACACACACACAGACAGACACACACACACGTACCGACTGTGTCTGTCTACGTTGCCCAGCCCCCAGAAACCCACTGTGTTTGTGTAACCTGCCGCCCTACTTCAAGCACACTTAGAGTATTTTCCACACACTTTATGATGTTACCATATGCTGACGTTCACCTCTGTTTTGACAGGGTTGTTTCGCACGAGTAAGTCTGAACAACAAGTGTATACACAGCACACTTTTATCAAGGTTAATGGGTAAAGCTGTTTGGAGTGGGACTATGCTGTGGTTTTAACTGGGTCCTAGTTAAGGCAGCACTGTTTGTGGCAGCAATGTTTTATTAATCCCTTCCTCACCATGTCTGCCGTTTCCTGTCTCAACATGAACGGAATGATAGGAACTTCACATAACAGCAGCTCAAAGAAACCGCTTTTGCACTCTGCTTTCCCTGTTTTCCACCTCTGCTCCCTCTTCCTGCTCCCTCCTGTAAGTCAAAGTCTAGACTGAGTTTTAATGACAGTCGCAGCTGATCACTTGGGCAGACCTCAGTCGCAGCTGGGGGCCCTGCGAGTCCTGCTTGTTACCCCCCTTTTGCCCTCTCCCCCTCTGTATTGTCCCTTACCAAATGGGGACCGGCCCCCATCCTGTCTGGCCCAGAGCAGCCCCCAAACATTGGGGTTGTTACTGGTAACCCCAGTCTGTCCCATGTGTGATACACCCATCCCCCCATGCAGAAGTGCTCTCCCCCACTCTGCTCTTTGTTGGGCCAGTCCAATCCCTCCTCATGTCGCCTTAATCTCCACACAAAGGACCAGTGTAAAGACCACCAATTATGTGGATACAAGAGCATAGTTCACTCAAAAACTACACACACACAGCCTCCACTCAAATGCTAAATGTGTATTTAGGCTTGATGTTATTCCTTCAAGTATAGCTTTGTAACACTTTTGCTCTGAATCCAGTGAGATATGCACAGCACTGCGCAAACAACAAGCATTTGGCTTGATGCTCGAAGAGTTCTTGCTTGATTTCATTATGTACCAGAGCTCATTTTCATGTTGTACATTTTTGTAAATTTTCGTTTTAGCTGAGCAAAATTTTAATATAGGCTGTAGCCAGAGATTTTTTTTTCATAGAGGGAATCTCAGATTCCCGGTATATTAAAGACATAGAGGAGACCAGTTTGTATTTTTGAATTTGATGAATGATTTTAATGGATAAAGCATTTTGGTAACTAAACCCATCAAATAAACTCCCTATAAAAACCTGTGTTCACTATCAATTTTATGTGCTTATATATGCTTCGTCATAGGTTTTCTCCATATTGGCCACCCATAATGTTTTTCCTTGTTTGTGTGGCTTTGGAAGCAAGCTACACATGGTATTGTCACAAAGTTTCCCTAAATGAAAGGGAAGATTCGCAACAAACCAAACTCTTGGTAGACCACAAACCATCCATGGCAGACTGAAGAAGTGAATGTGTGTGTTTTCAGCCCTGTTTGGTTTCCTTCCTGAGCTTCTGTCTGTATGTCTGTGTACCATCTGTCCTACCACACACACACACTCTCCAAGATGAATGCGCCTGTTCCTTTTCAGCTCATGGTGTTCTTATCAGATCTCTGCTGTTATTTCATTGCTGCGTTTTGGTGCAACATTTTTAGTCAAAAGAAGCCTTTGCCCTTTAAGTTTTATGAGGGGAAAGAGACTCATTTCCAATACCTATGTTGACTAAGTGTAGTGGGGGAGAAGGCTCTTTGTCTTAAATGGTTCTTTTTAAGTAGTGCTCTTGCTTTGAGAATGGATTGATTGAATTGGCTTGTGTCTGGATTGCTAAAGATTGATCTGTTTCTTTGAGATCGTGTAATGACAGACTTATAAAAGAAACCCCTGATGGAAAGAGGGTTTTAAGTTGTCCAGCTTTTAAACCCTTATCATCTGTTTTATGTAGCTGAAGTATTTGCTCCATTAATGCTGCAGATTAGCGTGATGTGGCATGCGGCTTGTTTTTCTCTCTTTATCAGGCCAGCCTCGTTCACCTCTGTGTAATCTGCAGGAAATTCCATCTGCATGCGAACTTTAGTGAATTTGGACGCACTCAACCCAGAGTTCCTGCCACTTTCCCACACACCTCCTGAAAAACAAGAGACACTGACACACACACACACACACACACAGGGTGTGTGTGTGTGTGTGTGAAATATTGTGTGTGTGAAATATTACTGAAATCCTGTTTCAAGTGTTCCACATTTCCAGTTACCACTCAGTGAACAAGCATAGACACATCGGCATGCACGCTACAAGCAAAAAACAAATTGCTCCCACACAGTGTTCAACCTTGTACAGTTCAGTTGAGTGCTAACCACTCCTATGACACCAGAGTTGTGGTTTTGGCCACTTAGGTGTTACATGCTGATGGTGCAATCAGTATACTAGTCATGTTTTTTAATGTAAACCGTGCTGACTTCATAGGTTAAAGAATGTGTTAAAATCTGCTGACACCTTTTGATAGACACTAAAGTTAGGCCGAAGAGGGAAGATCAGTGAGCTCATCTGGTCAAATAAGCCCCCTGTAGAAGACACAGGGGATTAGTGGAATCCTGCCACACTTAAAAAATCTTTTCTTTCCTCTGGGCCAGACATTGTCACCACTCCAACTGATGCTGAGCCTCTTTTTTGTAGAGGGATTGAAATTCCTCTTTGTGTCTCCTTCTGTGTTGTTTTGGTACAGGGGACTTGCTATTTCCACAGTGATTAGTCTTGAGCATCCAGCCTTTGGTACAAACAAGGACCGGCTCTTGGTCTGTCGAGCTTCACTCATGGTCCTATAGTCTGGTTGACATTTGTGTTTTTCCAATGGTAAATAAAAGAACTAGTCTTACAACCCCCTAACCATGCCTGGCCCTGCTGTGCAGTGTGGTAGGAGAAAACCTTAGAAGAAACCATTTGAGCTGGCCTTAATCTAAATGAGAAGCATGTGTGCTATGACTCAAAATCACATTTCACTCCAAATCTAATCAGTTGGCTGTTGCTTGCTCTCTGGGTTGCCTAACCAGCACTAGTTTTTTTAGATGTGGCAGATTTGTGTGGATTTTCTGGCAGTGACCTCATTTAAGTGTGCAATGGACCACCGTAGCTTTATTATTATGGCGGCAGGAGTTCCATTGTGTCACCTTTTAATAGGTCCCTGTGCAGGAGCGGTGCTGTATTTAATAAAACTTCTGTCTCATTAGCTTAAACAGTGGCAGCTTTCTGTGTCAGTGTGTGAGAAAGACAGAAGAGCGGTATGGAGCAGAATGCTGCATTGGGGATTTGGCAGGAGCCCTCTCCCCTTGTTGGGTTTCACTTTGTCTGTCCCACTGGGCAGGTCTGTCTCCACCCTGCGTGTTTGGGTTCATCTGCAGTGAAGGATCTGATTTCAGGGCCGCCAGGGCCGTCTGGCTGCTTCTGCTAAACTCTCAGGTCTGTGTCTACACATCATAAAATGCCTAGGATTGAATGGGACACTCTTTGCATTTTGTGGCGAACCTGTTATGCAAGCCTGCCCCCTGCTGGATAACTTGGTGAAATGAAATGGATAGCTTTTTTAACCTCATGGCCCTTTCTGATAAAATTGTATTGACAGTGTGTTCTCTCTTTTCTTACAGCTCTACGTTGCAACTGCACAAACTGTGAGAAGACGGGTTATGAGTGCGAGACAGATGGTGCCTGCATGGCTTCAACGTACTACATTGAGGGGAAAGAGCAACATGTACGCATTTGCATTAACCAGGACAACCTGGTCCCCCCTGGACAGCCCTTCTACTGTCTGAGTGCTGAAGGATTCCTCAACACTCACTGCTGCTATGTAGATTACTGCAACAGTATTGACCTGAAAGTCCCAGGTGAGCATCCATCATCAAACATCAAAGCTGTTCTGTGACATGCTCAGTCTGTTGAATTAAAATGAATTCCCTGTTTCTTGTTTGCCCTTCTAGTCCCAACAAAGGGTGACTGGACAGGTCCAGGAAGCACCTGGGGCCCAGTGGAGCTTGTGGCAGTCATTGCAGGGCCTGTGTTTCTGCTCTGTGTGCTGCTGATGGTCGGCGTGTTCCTGTTCCAGTATCACCAGAGGGCCTACAGCCACAGACAGAGGTTAGAGGTAGAGGACCCCTCCTGTGACCATCTGTACCTGGCCAAGGACAAGACCCTGCAGGACCTTATCTATGACATGTCCACCTCGGGATCGGGCTCTGGTCAGTAGACCTGATGTGTTTTGATTTTTATTTCATGTCCACTTCTTGTCAAAGACTGACTACTGGTGACTTATCAGCATCAGTAGTCAAATGTTCCTAATTTCTGTACAAGAACAGCTAGCTAATTTTTCTGATGTCTGCCGCCTTCCGCAGGTTTGCCTCTGTTCGTGCAACGGACAGTAGCCAGGACCATCGTCCTGCAGGAGATAATAGGAAAGGGTCGTTTTGGTGAGGTGTGGCGAGGAAAGTGGAGAGGAGGAGACGTGGCAGTGAAGATCTTCTCATCCAGAGAGGAGCGCTCCTGGTTCCGAGAGGCTGAAATCTACCAGACAATCATGCTACGGCACGAAAACATTCTTGGATTCATTGCAGCAGACAATAAAGGTGAGGAAGACTATGTGAAGCCAAAGTTTGCACTGAATGAATACATGAATTACACTGTTCATAATAAAGTGACATTCTCCTGTTCTCTCAGATAATGGCACTTGGACTCAGCTCTGGCTGGTGTCCGACTATCATGAGCATGGCTCTCTGTTTGACTACTTGAACCGCTACTCTGTCACCATTGAGGGCATGATCAAACTGGCACTGTCAGCCGCCAGCGGCCTGGCACACCTACACATGGAGATCCTCGGCACTCAGGGTGAGACCAACATGTCGTGCTTAACGCACTGCCTGCCTTAACAAATGAACTCAGCAGGAGCACACACTTGATGCAAATGTACTGATGTCTTTTCTGTTCTCCTGCAGGTAAACCAGGCATTGCTCACCGTGACCTCAAGTCTAAAAATATCCTGGTTAAGAAGAATGGTATGTGTGCCATAGCTGACCTTGGCCTGGCAGTCCGCCACGAGTCCATCACAGACACAATCGATATAGCACCGAATCAGCGCGTAGGCACTAAGAGGTAAATGTTTCCATACACAAATGAGCTGTCAACAAATCCCACTTAAAGTGCTGTGAACCCCATCGTCCTGACTGGGCCACCTTTACCACTGTCTTGGTGCTATAAATGTCTAGCAGCTAAAAGGAAAAAGTCCCAAAACAACATATATTTACCATATTAACACACACATGTTTGTGAGCTCTTTGGACTATTAAAAAAACATGTTATTGACGATTGATTGTGCAGCCTATTTTAATTAAAACATTTCCATTAGTGCTGTATTGTTACTGAATAAGATCACTCAACAGTCTGCGAATATGGCTTTGTCATAAATATATGTGGTGCTATTAGTCACTCTTTTCCTTTATATCCACCGCAGGTATATGGCTCCAGAAGTCTTGGATGAAACCATCAATATGAAACACTTTGATTCCTTCAAGTGTGCTGACATTTATGCGCTGGGCCTGGTCTACTGGGAAATTGCTCGCCGCTGCAATGCAGGAGGTAAGAGATGACAAACAGCAGCTGACGGTGGGGGGGGTCAAAGCAGATGTGAGTCAGAGACTGAGAATGTTTCTCCGCTGTGTACCACAGGTATCCATGAGGAGTACCAGCTGCCCTACTTCGACCTCGTGCCCTCTGACCCTTCCATAGAGGAGATGAGGAAGGTGGTGTGTGACCAGAAACTGAGGCCCAATGTGCCTAACTGGTGGCAGAGCTACGAGGTATTTCACACTATGTATACCAGCAGCTGCACTGATGGTTCTCTAAAAATATGGCCAGTGGCTGTATCGTTTTGGCAGGACGTGATGTCCTGACTGGAGTAGTAATGTGGATGGCTGATTACAAAATCAGTGTTGTGGTGTGGAGAATGAAAAGCAACTTAATTCTGGAATATTGAAGCAAGGGCCCACCTGTAGGTGACTTTATTTTTTAATTTCTGCTTTATTTGTGCCATTAGAGTACTCTAAGGTGTTTTAACTAGAAGTATTACATCAGTGACTGTACAGGCTGGACCAGCTGTGTAAATACAGTGTGTGCAGCCTTCATTCCCCTGATGTAGCTACACAGGTTTCTGTGAGAGCCTGACTTTCAAACTGGACTCATAGACACAAGCGTCCTTTAAAATGTAAACAGAGAAGCAGTGACCACATTAAATGGGAAATCCTATTAGAGAAAGTCTGATCCTTTTGTCATTTTGTGTGCAGGCACTGCGTGTGATGGGGAAGATCATGAGGGAGTGCTGGTATGCCAACGGAGCAGCCCGTCTGACGGCTCTGCGCATTAAGAAGACTCTGTCTCAGCTCAGCGTGGAGGAAGACGTAAAGATGTGAGCGGCCAGGCATCACAAAGACGTGCTGGAGACGCACAACCAGACCACACTCCCATAGGAAACAAACACTAAAAGACAGACTGCAAATGATAAACCCTGCCAGTTTTAAAGCCACACTCCAAGTTGTGACAAGGCCTACCTCACCTTTTTAGCCAAAACTACTGAGAATCACTCCTCCACCTGCGCCCCGACTCCTTCTCTCCCCCAACTTGTGTTCCTCCTGTGTCTCTTGCCCGTGTTCCCTTCAACCCCTGTTGAATCCAACACCCCCCCATCCACAGGCCACTACACTACAGCATTACCAATGTTAATATCATCACACTCAACCTTTTTGTTTTCATTTCCCATGGCAGGAATTATTACTATTGTACAGTGACAGGATGTTTTTTTTTATCTCTGAAACTACCGTGATGGACTGAACTTATCCAGAAGAGTCAAGCATGTTGTGGTTTTTAAGAGTGATGACACTTTCTGTTGGCCATGCAACACCACATTCTGTCGCTGTGTGTGTGTGTGTGTGAGAGAGAGAGAGAGAGAGAGAGAGAGAGAGAGAAGGCTGAAGCACTGTTTTAGTCGTGTGTGTGTGTGTGTGGACTACTACCATGTTTCCAAGACTCCAAAAAGGTCTTCTGGTGTAGGCTGTAGTTCATTTGACAAAAATCAGTTATTGGATATTTGGTGATTAAGCATGAACAGCCAGACTGTGGGTTGTATTTTTGTTTTGTTTTTAAATCCCTCACTTGAATATCCTACAAACAAAAATAGTTGCACTCAACTGTAGCTTCCTCATCATCCTGTGTGAGACCTGCAGGTATCACACAACAGATGTGGTCCAGTCCTGGTGTTAGTTTGAAATGTGGCAGGGATAATGTTTGGGATGGTTTTATTTATTTGTTCATAGTTTTTTTTTTTTAAATTTCATGTTTTGATGAACACTGTGAGATGAGATGTGACAAAGCAGAGGTTTTAGATGACACTTACGTACCATCTTTGATAGATTAAAGGGTTATTGCATTCATTTAATAAGATACTGCATGAATGTAGCCATAACCCTGTTGGTGACGGCGATGACATCATGCACACTGAGCAAATAAGAGGCGTATGAAATGGCAATGACATATACAGGTTTTTTTGTGTGTGTGTGTTTTGTGTAAAGACATCGTGGTGGGTGTTTTCTTCTGACTTTGACATAAGACACTACTGATGATGGGTACATATGATTTGTATATAAAACATGCATTTTTGTTTCTTTTTATGCCACAAGCATCAGTGTGACATTTTTAAACCGTGATTTTGATTGGATGGTACTTTCAGATCTGTCTGCATGGTTTCTAACTGTGCCAGGAAATACTTATCTTATCTGCTGGAATTTGTTTTTCACTTGCTCCTATCATGGCAATTTGGTGGTACTACTGATCCCAGATCATTTTTGCTGCAGCGTCTGTTTTGTTTTTTTTAAATATATCTATATATATATATTTCTATATATATATAGAAATTGTTGGAATTGCTTGTTGAGCTCTTTTAAGAGCTCAACAAGGCAGATCTGTCCTCTGGGGGTTACATCTCTTTTTCATTGACACTGGAATACTTTGGAGCGTTATGTAAAAATCTGATACTGCCACTGGCTATTTATTCGGAACTACAGACAACTGCTGACAGTTCACACACAGGGAACATACTCATGTAAGTTAGATGTAGTTTTACCTTTAAAGACTTGACATGCTGTAAAGTGAAACTGCATGTTTTCATCCTGCGTCTGCTCCTCCCGGTCTGTCTGCAGACGAGACTATGAAAGTATTACACTGACATTTGTCACTGTCGGGCTCTGCACTGTTATGTCCACAAGGGCGTTATCGTTTGTTATGCCATCACATGATCCAGAATCCATGTGTCATGTTTGTATCCATTGTGCATGCTGTCTCAAACACTGGGTCCTCTGCACTGTGGTAGATGAACTTTTGACGTGTACTTCCCGTCTCCTACGAGTTGTTTTCCTCTTATTTGGGTCATTGGCTCTGTACCCCCTGAAATGTTGCTGCTACTGTTAACATGGGTGGAGGTTCAGCAGGCAGACTGTATGCAGGAGGGGGGTGGGGGTGAAAGAGACTGCTGTCAGTTGAACCAAAATTGTCAAAAACTCCTGTCCATGTTTGGTTTGTTGCCATGGGTATAATGACCATCCGACATCCTGTTCATAGGTAATACTTCAAGATTTCAAGATAATATTGTGCAGATCTTTTCAAAATTAGTTCAAAATGTATATAGATGATATACAATAAATTCCTCTTTTTCTTATCTGTGACTTTGACTGGTGCTTTTTCAAGATGTGTGGTGTTATTTCTTAAAAAAAAGGTTGCTTTTTTTAAAAACGTGTTTTCTAGTTATTTTGGTACAAAGAGGCTCTGCTCCTTGTGCCAATGATGAGACAATAAACACATATTTAAAATGCATTTTATTTTTCCTTTACAAGAAACGAAAGCAGACAAAGAAATAAGATGAAGGAGGAAAAGGGTTTTTTGGGGAAACCAGTATATAAAGAGATGCAACCTCTGGCGTCCTGAAAAAAATTATGTACAATTCAAAATAATATCCATACAAAACATGCCACATACAATAAAAATGATCATTATTCATATTCCCTAAAAGTATCTCTGCTGTACAGAACATCTTTTTAAAAAGTAGGTGAGGTTTAAAAAAACTTCAATTTGAGCAAACTTTATTAAATTATACGATATGCAGAGAACTTAAATTAAGATTCAGAGAAGTTAAAAATTATTTAGGCTAAAATCCAGTGAGCGCCATAAATGTCTTGTCATGGTCTTCCCTTGAAAATAGAAACATACCAAAAAAATATATATATATATATATTTATCACTGCCTCGGATACTTGATCAATATCTACCACTTTAGAGAAGTTCTCTGTTATACTATTAGAGTGCAATTCATTACCAGGTTAAGTATGGGATTAACTTTGCAGATTACATCATAACATACATTAGGCCAAGTAACCGTTTCACAAGGTTTACCAACACATTCACTTCTATAGGGAAGATATAAGAAAGCAAAACACTAAATATTCTAGGGAATTCAAGATTTTCCATTCAAGACTATATTAATCCAATTGTGACCAATTAAGGGACAGGTTTTGGTAATCAACAAGCAGTAGCATAAATAAAAAGAAAAAATAAACAATATTACATAAATACAAATGCTATGCACCATTGTACTGCTTTATGCAAGAAGTGATTTCCATGTCTAATCAACGACTTTCCACAAATAGTTCTGTAAATCACCTCGGCTCCTCATCGCAGCTGATTAGAGAAGACCAGACATTTTTCCTCATACCTATTTTTAACAAACTTGTCTCTGAGAGCTTATAGCAAAAAACACTAATAGAAAAAACAGGTAAATGCAAAACACTCTGGTTCATATACATAAAGATATTAGTTTGCCATTTTACATATATTTATATTTATGTACAGCTTTATCTTTGTTAAAATGATATCCAGTGGTTGATTTTTTTTCTCACTTTTATTTCTCTACACTTTTGACTTTATTGATTACAAAGGGGCTGGATAAAGAGTTGCTGTTTCCCCCAATGCATATACTATATTTACAGTTTGTACAACTTTTGCATTTGTAAATCATTGTGAGGTCTTAGGTTTGGGAAAGGAGGAAACAAAGTAGTATGGGAAGAGGAGTTTTTAAGTAAAGCTCCCTTTCATTCGTCTTACACAGAAATGAAAACAAATGCCCTTTTTTCCAATAAGTCTTTCCCTGCCATCAGTCCAGCCTCAAGAAGACAGTACCAGCACTAGAAAAAAAGCAACACTACAGGGGTGGGAAAGTAGAAACACTGCAGGCTGTACTCAGGCGGAGGAAGACTTACTACAGTAAAGTTTAACAACAGTCCATTTAGTAATACAGAGAGGAAGAGAAATGACTCGAAGGTTTAAGTTATGAGAAGATTTCTGGGAGAATCAAAAGCATAAAATGGGGGACAGTAGTCGTGCATCCGCAGGCTTCAACTGTGTGAAGCAGTCTGCTAATGGGTTAATTGTGGACTTCATAATGTTCAAAGGAATATGTGATCCTTGAGCCATTCACTCACACCATTACTGTCGCGAGCAACTCATAAAAGGTGGGTGTTATTGTGCTTCCACACAGCTAATAGCATGATTCTGAGATGCATAAATAAAAAGAAAAAAAAGCAAAGCTACATCAATATCCAGGATGATTTGGTGGCACACAGGACACCCAATAATGTTGATTGTGATTTTAATGCAATATCTTATCAAAAAAACTGTCATATATTTCCTCTGTATAAATAATTCATGAATAATAATTATGTTGGCTCATTATTGTAAATCATCATCAGCATAGAGTAGATAGAGCAAACCTGCTGCTTAAGGTTCCCTGCTTGTCCGAGAAGGCTAAGCCCATAAAAACAACCCCTCCCCCCCAGAGTACAGAGTAATTCCACAGTAGCAGTTAACAGTTTTTATACAAAGCAGTCACTTCCCGCTAAATCAGTGAGGTAGACTGGGTCCAACACATTTTGGCTCCCATACACAGTCAGAAACTTCTGGTGTCACTGGGAGACACAGATCAATAGCATCTCAAATTCTATATCAACTATTTTTTTTCTTTCCATCGATCATATGTAGTTCTTACAGAGCCACATCAAGATTGTCTAGCTAGCCAATATCCGTGTTGTCATGTGTCATCAATGACCTGATGGGAAAGTGCCTTTTTTCTGGGAGGAGAGGGGGGGAGGTGTGGTCAGGTGGGACAGGAAATAGGTCCGACTTAAAAATGCATCCTTAAGTTCGTTCTTAGTATTTTTATAATGGCTTTTTGTCAGCGCTCCAGATGAGCTCTGCACTACGAGTACTGATATCAGAGGGTCAGAATCATTTGGTAGATGATGAGGATTTGTTTTCCACCCACTGTAAGCTTATTGAAAAGAGAATAGTTGAGGGGAGGGGAGAAAGGAGAAAAGGGTGATTCACAAAGTCCAATTATTATGTTTGTCCCAGCATCATGCTGTGGTTGATGTAAGGTGGTTGGTTGCTTTTATTGATTAATGCTCTTCAAACCTTTGGCTACAGGTGTCAACACAACAGTCTTTCGATAGCGGAGGCTGCGATCCTCCATCTCTTTCAGAACAGCTTATGCACTGGGTATGTAGGATTCAAAGGCTTTGGCGCAGGAGTGTTCTGGGACCAGTGAGGGGGAATGCTCCATTTTTATCATTTTCTTCTGGTTAGTTCATCCACTTTCGGCAATTCCAGGCTCCACAATGGCAAGGGATCTTGTGCTGATCATCCTCAAAATCAAACTGGTAGTCGTATGTGAGCTGGAAAGAGAAAACTTAACATTAAAAGGAGCAAAAATACAAAAAAAGTCTCACCAACCAAGAAACTCAAGGTAATAAGTTCTCTGATGCATTCTACCTCTTCTCCCTTAGGGATCCTGCGGCTGGAAATGATGATGATCTTGTCTTCTTTGTCAAACGTTACAACCTCAGCAACACAGTTGGGGGCACATGAATGGTTGACATAGCTGACGAGGAAAAAAAATGTGATTAAAAACATATACTCGAGGGTTTAAAAAAATAAAGAAGAAAAAAAAGCAGACTGGTTTTTACAAACTGACACTTACCGAGCTGGACCACCTGTCAGAGTGGCATCAATCACCTGCTCATTGTTGATGCGAAACATGTAGATTCCACGATTCTACATTGGGAGAAGAAGGACAATGCCTTTTAATGAAGTGCAGTCCAGCTATACAACCAATCAGGGCAGCCCCACCCCCCAAATTAGTTTTGTATGTAGCACCATTAACACAAAGAATTGCTTTTTGTGTAATTGGGAGTACCTGTGATTCGTAGATCTTCTCACGACGGTTGGCCACCTCATTTCGTATGACAGTCCCAATGTACTCAATGACCATGGTGTGCTTCTCTAGATCCTTTGCAGCATACAGGCCAAGGCCCTGAATGCGTGAGCGTGCCAGATACACATTGTTCTTCCACTCAGTCTTCAGGCGCCGGTACTGGGAGGACTTTGAGTGAACAAACTGCTTGCTGTATGGTGTGTTAAGCTCTCCAGTGAATGTACTCTGATAGGCCTTTGACACGCTGGTGCTGTTTAAAGTGTGGGGCCTTTAGAAAAACAGAAAATGTCAATAAATCTTTTGTCAAATTACATCAGAAAGGCAAGGTTTTTTGATATACACTTATCTCACAGGACTGGATGAGTTTTCATGTGAAGGACAAAGTGAGTATTCTGGCATATTATCAGTGAAATTTAGCTGTAGTTGTAGTTTATTGCTAAACCCTTACCTCTTGCACTGTGTGGGGACCTTCGGCTCAGAGCGGGCACAGCCAGTGGGATTAATCATGAGTGGAAGCTCCATCAGTGGGTGCCGACCATATCGGAACTGATAGTTCTGGCAGTTCTCCACTCCAGGCAACTAAAAAATACAATTGTAAGGTAATGAATAACAATTGATGAACATGATTTTTAATAATTTTCTGTAGTTTTTGGTACAAAAAACTAGTTACACAGGGGTCACAGACTGGCATAAACCACAATTGTGATGCTTTGTTCTTACCGACTCTGTGATTCGCATGACAGCATGAACTGTGAGGCCATACATTTCCTCTCCCTTTACATGCTCAGTGAACAGCTTCAACATGGATGATTCATCTCGGAGTTTAGCTACCTGCTGAACCACTCTGTCCCAGATACCTAGAGAGAGAATTCTCATTGTCATTGATGAGGAAGGTTATTTAAAGTGGAAAAGTACAACACAAAGATACCAAGTGGGAGATCATCATTCTTACCCTGTGGTGTAGTGTCACGGTAATGCAAATCCTCCATGCCATGCTCCAGGACACGCACCTCAAACAGGGGGCGGCCATCATCTTCACTGATCCGACAGCGATAGCGACAACGCTTGTTGGGCACACGTGTACTCCAGTAGATGCGTGTGGCCTCATAGCCAACGGGAAAGATGGCAGTGGGTGAGTGGAAGTTTGCCATTTGTGATGGAAGCAACTGGCCAATGACATGAAAGATAAGACCACCAACGCGAAACAGGTGAATGCGGTCACCCCTCTGTAAGATGCTGGCAATTTGCTTCACCTCATCACGCTCAATGTAGACACGGCGCAAAACTGCAAATGTACTGAGTTCATCCTCACTGGGGCCCTTCAGTTTATGCTGGGTGCACAGCATGGTCTTATCCTTAAAGAACATGCAGCGAGCTCGGATTGCACAGGCAAAGTGATAGACATTCGGGCAGCGCAGTCTGTTGCAGCTGTTAGTGGCCCCGGTTTTCTGGCAGTATGCGCAAAGAGTCCGTAATCCGCGACGCAAGGCTACCTCCACATTGATGAGAGCCCCTCCCTGTGTCTCATACACCTCTGTAGACCACAAAGCACAATTAAGGTGCACCCAGAGGTCCACATCAATGTTAAGTAAACGGCCGGGTCCATCTGTGGCACCGTCACCTTCCTCATGGCAGAAGCAGCATTTGCGTTTATCCCGAGGCAGCTTTTCTGGTCGAAGGGTTATGCGCAGACGTTCCATCAGTTCAGACACCTCACGGCTGCTCTCTTTTTTAGACCCACCCTTGCGAATGGAAATGACAATCTGAAGACGCTTCCAGCGAATCCCCTTCCATTTTTTCACTTTGGGGTGTACCAGCTCCTCATCAGGTGAGAGAGGCCTACGTTGCTTAACCACCGTAGGGGAAGACTCCATGGTGCTGGGAGAATCTCTGAGAGGTTGAGCTGGATTAGTGACCAAATCCTCCTCCTCCTCCTCTTCCTTCACAACTACTGTCGGATGGTCATCAGTGGGAGCAGCAGGCTCAGAATCTGCAGAGGCAGGTGGTGGATCAGTGACTGACTCTGGAGGTACAGCTTCAGACTCTGTGACATCATTTGGTTGAGCAGCATTAGCAGAAGGTTCAACATCCTGTTCGGGCTCTGTCTTGGTCCGGATGTTGGAAGGACTGGGCGGTAAGGGGGATGGAGGAGCAGACTTTTTGGAAGGCTCAGCTTCACTAGCTGTAGCTGGGAGGGATGGAGAAGGCTCAGGAGGAGATGGTGATGGGGGTGGAGATTCCTCCACTGGTATAATAGGAAGATGCCGTACATCCAAGTCACTGACATTGGTTGTGTAACAGTGTTGGACTGGTTTGTCTTCCTTCTCTGGGAATTCCTGAAAGACAAGTGCACATATGAGATCTATAACTTTAAGACATATGATAAAGAACTAAATAAGTACATAGACCTGTCATAGCCTACCTGTTTAATAAGTGCCAGAATGTCCACTTGTTTCTTCAATGTACAGCCAGGAAGAGATACGTCAAACTGCCTTAGCCAGTCATCCTGACTAGGTGAAGCACCATCCTTTGTACATAGTACCCCTGAAAAACAAAAACATCTAAGCATTAATCTAAATTTATGGATTGATAAATCTGAACCCTTGCATTTGGACACAGCTCCATGTCATTTTGGTGTCCTCTGTAAACTGGTCCAGGCCACAAAAGAGAACCACCAAAAATGAATAAGCATTTTTTTTTCTTTAACCTTAATAGTTATTTAGTAAGTAAAATCATCTCCTCGTGCCCACTTTGTACTGTGTATGGTTTTGACACCGACTCACTCTTATACTGTTGTTGTAAGCTAATTAACATTCTAACCTGAAAACACATCACAACAATCACTGTGCCCAAAAGTCGTTAATGCCTACCAGTCTGGCCCTTTCCATGCCCGTCCACTCCAGGCATGTCAGAGTTTTGGGAAGGAAGAGTGACCTCATAAGAACCTGGCATCCTAATGCTGAGCAACTGGGCCATGGCCATCATTACATGATTCAGTTTCTGGATAAAAAGTCAGGTGATAGTTAGGTTAGCCTAAAGGCTTATCTTTAAAAATCATATGTATAGTAGTATGTAAAAACAAATCATGTCGTGAAGTACCTTGGCAGCAGCAGAGGACAGTGTGAAGGTAACAGACACCTCATTGCTTTTGGTATTATCCCAGTGATTGGTTGTGGAGATGACTTTGCTGTCAGGTGCTTCATTTGGTTTATTTTCTGGGAATGCTATAAAAAAAGAACAAATGCAACTTTAATTTAGATTTTAGCTGGTTTTAATAGTATAATTAATGGTAAAATAAAATCAAACATACTGATGTATCCCTGTAATTCATTCATAGGATGGGTAGATTTGACAGTATAGCTGTAGAATGTACCGTACTGTACCTGGGATGGCAGTGCGCGGTATGAGGGGTATGATGGGGGATATTGCTCTCTCCGTCTCCTCCTCTTTTGGCTCCCGTAGGTGGGGAAAACGTGGTGTTTCTTCTCCTACATTACTCTCTGGGGAGGATGCAGGGATGATGCTTTCTGGAGCATCCTCATCATCACTCTCCATTCTGTTTAAAAACAGGCACTTTACAACAAGAACTCTATGTATTGTGGCTAATTAGGAACTCAAGATAATTGTCTTATTGTACCTGATGTCCTCATTCTGGTTGTGTGGTGGGGTGGGAAGAGCTGCCAGAATGTCTACACTTTTTACCTCCTCTGTAACAGAATCTGTAAAAAAAAAATGCTGTATTGGTTTTTTTTTTCCTATTTAGAATCAAATTATTGTGTATCTGCATGATAATGTACCCATTGGCTCCTCTGTTGGCTCTGTATCTTTCTGACCTTCAGACAATTCCTCCCCAGGAGTCACTCCATTTAGAAGCTTATGTTGTACTGATGGTGGAGGAGTAGGTGGCAGGGAGGACGGTGGTGTTGGAGGATTGCTGAGGTTACTCTGAAAACCACAAAAACAGGTTTTTCTATATGTAGCATTACATACACCCTTAGTAACAGTTGATAATAAATGTGTTACTTAATTTACCTTTGTAAGTAACTGAGAATAGTAGTCTGGGATATTGTCCAACACTGCATTTCCAAATGATCCTTTGAGCTGGGCTTTGCCATTGGCTGGGCTGCTTCCGAAGGGGGCAAAAAGATCCAGACTGGCAGTGATAGATGGCTCCATCAGGGGCAGCAGAGAGAGACCCTGAAAAGTACTTGCCCATTAGTCGAATAACAAAATAACATTCAGAAAATTTATTTTGCCACTCTTTTTACCTGTTTGAGTTGTTTTATCAGAGCTTCAGCACTTTTACCATCTTCTTCTTTCTTATTCTTCTTCCGTGCATTAGGGCCTCGGTCTCCAGCAGCCTTATTAGTGCGCTTTGGTTTTTGTACAGGAGCCCTTTTTGTTATAGACTGCAAATCCTGTAAAGGAAAAGAAAACATGAAAGCCATAAACCACAAATAAGGGCACAAATATTGAACACACTTGAGAAAAACAAACCTCCATATTTCGTGGAGTTCCTTGAAGTTTTTGCTCAAGCATTGCTAGTTTGCTGTTGATGTGACCATTGATCTCATTGTGTATCCCTTCAGAAGGCCTCTGAGCACCAAGCTGAAGATTCTTAGTTCTCAGTAGTTTCTGCAGTAGTTGCTGTCCAGTCTCAGATCTAGGTCCGTGATTCCCAGGGTCTCTAGCCATGTTTGCAGCATTCAGAAAACTGGTGTTTCCAGAAGTAACTGCCTCCCCTGCAGCCTCTCCTTTTATAACCCCAGGATGAGGCTCTGTGGTAGCATCACACTGAACTTCTCTTGGTTCCTGTTTAATGTTCTGTGTTGTGATCTTGCAAAAGTCCCCTTGTGTAAGAGGAACGTGGCTTTCTGTTATCTGCTGTTGCTGGACATTGCTTTTCTGTGGCCCATTGGAAATACCTAAGCCCGACAGAGAAGGTTCAGTGCCTGGTGTCTGAGTTTCTACTTTTAGTACTGGACAATGAAGAGGACTCTTTGCTCCAGGTGACCTAAGTGGAGATGCCTTGACTTGGCTGTATGGACTGCCCCGTCCAGCCCTGTCAGCTACAGAAGGGGAGGAAACATGGGATGAATGAGGTGAGGCCGGGTGGGCTGGGCTCATCCCAAAGGGACCTCTTGGGGAGCATGCATGGGATGGAGAGCCTGGCATGCGGCCTATTGCCATTTGTGCTTGTTGTTGATTCTGGATGGGAGTAGGTGGACGCATCCCTATAGCTTGATTAAATGTATGCCGTTGTGGATCCCCAGGAGAGTTGGGTAATGGCTGACGTGGAGATGCTGGCCTCATCATACGGCCTTGATCCATGGGGGAACGTGGCAATGATGCCTGACCTCTCATAATTTGTTGCTGCATCATATCCCCTACTTGTGGCTGTTGTCCTGGCATCATTAGTCCATGCTGTATCTGCGGTGAAACACCAGGCTGGCCCAACAAGCCTGACTGTTGCTGACTACCTACTGCTCCAGGATGTCCCATGGCTCCAAATGGCATCTGATGGCCTTCCATTCCTATCATGTGCTGTCCAACCTGAGGTACCTGTGGCCTCTGCCCCTGTTGGAGCTGCCTCTGTGCAATCATGGCCTGGATGTGCTGAATCTGCTGGTTTGGGGGGAGATTGCGAAGCTGAGGATTCTGAGCGATAATAGCCTGAATGTTGATAGAGGTACGAATCTGTCCAGGTGGGACTCCAGGTCTCTGTGCCATCATTCCTTGCTGCTGGGCTCGGATCATTCCCATCATTGCCTGTTGTTTCTGGTGCTGGGCCATGAGAACTTGCTGGTTTGGACTATGGCCCATTAGTATAGGTTGTGGCTGACCAGGATGGCTGTGGCCTACAATTGGTTGTTGTACGGTAGGATCCTGTGACTGCTGTGGGGTATTTTGAATAGCTTGTTGATGTTGACCTAAAAAATCAACTGGTTTCCCTTCCTCTTTAACAGTTATTAAACTGGGCTTGTCCGTTTGTTGGTCATGAGCATTTGACGCTGACATTTGTTGCTGCTGGGTTATAAAAACCTGGCCTTGATGCTGCTGCTCTTGTATCTGTTGCTGTCCCAGGTCAGTTTGATGATCATTTGCAGAGCCTTGTTGGGACATCTGGCTGGGAGTGGAGGGTCCACTCTGCTGTGGAGGTGTTCTTGAATCAGGGCCATGTATTCCTCCCTCTTTGAGGCCTGTATTTTGACTGTCTGTAGAACCCTGTGGTTGAGGTGTGTTATTTCCTGCCGATGGTGAAGTGCCCATTTGTGGGGTAGAAGGTTGGGTTCGCCCTCCTTGTTCTTGGCCTGGCTGACTGATTAACTGTGTTGGTTGTCTTTGCTGCAACATTTGTTGCTGCTGCTGAATCTGGGCTAAATTCTTTGCAACATTCTGCTGCTGCTGGGATGCAAGCATGCGCTGGGCAACAATGTTTTGTTGTGGGGTCATTTGGACCTGTGGTCCTCTGAGGCCAGGGTGACCTGGAGGACCAACCACAACCTGTTGACCCATCATCATCTGAGGTCTCTGTTGCTGTGAAGGTGCAACTGGTTGGCCCGCCATAATCCCTGGCTGAGCTGTCATCATGGTTTGTGTATGGTTAATGGGCTGGCCCCCTACCAGGTTTTGAGGTGGTGCAACCACAGACTGGCCTCCGGCCATTCCTTGCGGGACCTGCATCATGCTCTGCTGATTAGCTTGATGGGGTAGCATTCCCTGTTGTGGGTTGGGCTGTTGTTGAGCCATAAGTTGGTTCCCCATCATTTCAGGCTGTGATTGACCAAGTAAACCAGACTGTTGATTTGGATGTTGCATTGGTTGCTGGCCCATCATCTGCTGCTGTTGATGAAGCTTTGCCATCTGCATTCTGTGTTGAAGTTGTCTCTCTTGAAGTAGCCTGGGGTCTGCACCTTGCATTCCTGGCACAGGTGGGAAGAATCCTGTTGGAGCCCCAGGAGGACCTGGTGCCCTGGCACCAAGGGCTGCAGGAAGCTGTTGTTGAGCTCCTGCAATGAAGGGTTGCCCCTGGGGCATTCTGACAGGCAACCCAGTTTGAGATATCATACCAGGGTGCTGGCCTATCACTGGTGTTCCCTGCTGAACCATCATCATCTGGCCAGGTATCTTGGGAAACACGTGAGAGGGCCCCCCTTGTGCACCTGAGTGACCTGGGGTCAGAAGACTGGAGCCTTGCTGCTGCTGATGCTGCTGCTGCTTGCTTCTATACTCTGCAATAAGATTGGTGTGCTCCTTCTGTTGCTTCCGTACCTAGAAAAAAGTATATGTATTATATTATATACAGATATGAATTTATATGGGCTAGATATTTTTACTGTGACAAAATGTTTGCACTTAAATACTACAACACACCTGGTCAAGCTGTTTCTGAATTTTGCTTTGCTCTTCTGTGACCAACTTCAGTTTCTCTGCATCTGCCTCAGCAAACTCCCTGCCAGCTTTCTTAGCAGTGCGCTGTTTAGCACACAGTGCCTTGCGTGATTTTCGGTGAACTCCAATCTGTTCTTCCAAAAATTTTAACTGCATTTGTAGTAACTGCTGGGTATGAAGAAGCCATTCTTCATATTGGTGTTGTTCAGCATCATCTATAACAGAAGAGGAAACCATAAGAGATCCACAAAAGAGGATGGGGAGAGGAAAGTAACATCTTTCAAATGACTCAAAACTGATTAAACATACTGATGATTCCTTGCACAAACTGAGGAGGGTTAGGTCTTGTCTGGGCAGGATCACTGGCTTCTCCCTCCTAGGAACAAGAACAATACATTTAGATAAGTTATATATAAAACAAACAATATTAAACTCTTCCAAACTACCGGTATATACCTTTGAAGGTCCAGATGAAAGTTGACCTGGATCGGAGCCTGGAGCTGATGCCAGCCTCTGAGCAAGCAGAGAAACTTGTTGCCTGAACAAGAAGGGAAAAAAAACAACTGTAAGCATACTTATATAGCAGTAAATTAGGTTTCTTGCATTGAAAAGAAATCTCAGTTCTGGCACAAGATCAATTTTTAAAAATGCAATGTCAAAAAAAATGAATGCTATTCAACTATTCACAAAAGTACCTGTTAATGCCAGGGGGAACAACCATTGGATCCTGTGCCAACACTCTTTTAATGCCCTTAAGTGCCACCATCTTTGCCTTGGCAATAGGATCCATGATGTCATCAGTAGCAAATTTGTCTAAATCTGCAAAAACAAGACACATTTGTTGATAAGGGATGAAACAAAACTCATTATAGATAGGTGTTACTAAGCGTACCTTTATCTGGGAAGAAGCTGTTGGCCAAAGGTGTCTGTTTAACCACTGCCTGAGGCTGTGGCTGTGGCTGCTGTTGATGACCAAGACCTGTATGGATGCCTGGCTGCCCTGGCCTCATCATGGCTTGCTGCTGGACCATATTCATATGAGGTGGATGTACCATTCCAGGTCCCATAAGCCTTTGCTGCTGCTGCTGCTGTTGCTGCGGTAACATCTGTGGAGCACGGGGTACCAACCCTGACTGAGCCATCATTCCTTGGTGTGGTGGACGATGATGGTGGGGATGTTGACTGGGGAGGCCAGAAAAGTGAGGCGCCATACCTCCCTGCTGGAGGGAACTGAGCTGCTGCTGCTTCTGCAATTCTTTCTTTTCATGCTCCAGCAGATCTTGTATTAGAAGAGGCAGTTCACCATCTAAAGAACTCTCTACCTTTGCCAAATCAACAGCAGGGGAGTGCTGCCCTCCCACATCAGGTAGCCCTAGTGGATCATCACCAATATCTCCATGTGGAACAGTTGGTTGAAATGGATCAGCTTGCCCTGGCAAGGAGTATGGAAGCCCTCCTAATCGAACAGAACTGAGCGAAGCAGACTGGTTTTCAGTTTGTGCAGTCTTGGCTGTTGGTGTTGTCCCACCAAGAAGCATCGACACTGCTTCTACCATTTCATCTTTCACCATAGTCTGTTTTGGCTGTAGCTGAGTGGCCAGACCAGTGTCCTCTATTTTGACTTTAGAGGCATCAGCAATCTCCGCAGAGGGTGGCAGCTGGGCTGCAGACTCTCGTGCAGTAACAGGGACTGTTGTATGACATCTCTGGCCTGGCTCCCCCTTGCATTTTTCTTCCACTTTAATCTGGACTGATCTAGAGGAAGAGGAAGGTGCTTCACTTTCTGCTTCCACTAGTCGCAGTTGGTCTGAGAAGACATCTTTAGGGTCTCCTTGGTCCAGTTCAGGGTCTGTGTAAGCCAATAGGTCAAACTCATCACTGTTAAGCAAGTCATCTAGATGTGGATCATTCGTTTCAAGGTTGTCCAAGTTGCCCAAGTCATCATCTCCTTTGTCAGGGTCCAAGTCAAGAGCTAAATCATCCTCATCCTCCACACCTCCATCCCCTTGAGCATCCCCCAAGCCCACGAGATCAGGCTCTGGTAGCTCCTCACTGTTTTCTACCGTTTCAGACTGGGACCCTGAAACTAGACCTGGTGGTGGAATTCGATGCTGCTCAGCACTGGGAGTGCTTGGAGTGGAAGAAGCTGCCTGAGGATGCAAGTGGTGCGGTTGCTGTACTGAGCCTGTAGGCTGGTGAGGCAGTAAAACTGACAGTCCGCTGTGTGGTAAGCCCAGCTGGGAGTCACTGCTTCCCTCTGTTTGAACACCACCAGGTTGAGCTATGGGATGTTGCTGAACATAAGGTGTTGCCATGTCTTGCTGTGGAACAAAGACACGTGGTCTGGGCTGGGGGCCACGGGGCATAAAATGGGGTCGTAGGGGTAGCATCTGAGAGTTGTGTCTCAGTTCGATAAATTGTGGTGGAGGTCCTTGAGCCATTGGCTGCACTGTCTCTCCTCCATGCCCAGGCATCATTGTGTGTGGGTTACCCATGCCTTCCATTCCTTGGATGTTGACACCTTGGTTGTGCGTGTGTCTTATGCCTATAGCCTCCACGCCAGGCTGGGGGAACCTCCTTGGACCTGACGTCTGCCCTTGCCACTGAGGAAATGGTGGACGGGCAAACATATTCTGAGGTCTGGTAGGCCCTGGTAGCCTAACAAAACAGAGATGGACAAAGATGAGTCAATTTAAATCAAGCTTATTTTGAAATATGTGTAGGACCTAATTTAGAGCGTCATTTACTATAGCAGTAGTAAGTTAGCATTTTTTTAACTAACTGGTTCCAATAAACACCAGAAAAAGTACACACTCCAGTGAAATACTTGCCTTAGTGCACTAGGGTCAATAATGGCAGGGGTTCCTGTAGGTGGTGGGCGAATTAGCTTGTCATCCATGCCTCCAGCAGCCATGGATATCTTCCCCACCATAGTCGGCTGAGCTCCAGCAGTGGTAGCAACACGTTCCTATAGCAAGTAACAGAGTTTTGCTCCATTTATTTGCAGTACTTTATTGTCAACTTTTGTAAGTCACAAAAAAAGTGCTAGCTTTCATTTTTTATAAATTCTACTGCAAAACAGATTATTGATACAAGTAGATTTCCTTTACTGAAACATTACAATTGTAGCAAGAGATTGTATCCATAGTGTTAATGCCTTTCTGCTGAAGGCAGGTACACACACCTGTGGATAAGGTGGTGGAGCTCTGTGGGCCTTATCTTGTTGAAAGGCTCCCATCTCCCCTCCAGACCAGCCTGGCGATGTACTGCCAGCAGCGGCAGCAGCAGCCTCCTTTTCTTGTCTAATGGAATTTCGCTGCATTTGCTGTCTGATTAAGAATTCCCTCAGTCTCTGACGCTAAAAAACACAAAAAACATTGCTTAGGAAAAAGACTTGGTTATTGTTTAAAATGCTGTACAATAGTTAATGCTTAGATACCTGTCTGTGCTTCTCCAGTTCAGAGGGGCTAAGTCCTACTAATGAAGGATCCTGCACTGCTGGAATATCAGGCATTTCTTGATTGCCTGGCAATGATGTCTGATGAGGTATGTCTGGAGTGTGAACAGCTGGTACTTCTTGAGATCCAGAAGAAGGTGCTACCACAGTTTGCGGCTGTGGCTGCTGATGCTGACCTTGTATCATTTGAGTCTGCTGCTGGGTCATTTGTGAGCTCCCTGTACTGGGGCTGCGGCTGAAAGTAGTGGGTGCTGATGGTTTACCAGATAGAGGATCCGCTACAGTGTTGTTGGTGGGATGGACTGAAGGTGGCTGGTTAGGATGAGGTGAAGTTTTGTAATTTGAAGTTCCTTCTGAAGACAATGAGGGAGTGCGGGGAGGTTTATGAAGAGAAGCAAAAGGGTCTCTAGATTGTGGTCTTGATGGTGGCTGAGAACAAGGGTCTGGGGATTGGAAACGAGGGGTAGCAGGAGAATGGACCGAGTAAGCATCACTGGATAGCCCACCAGGAGTGTGGGGAGAATGAGAGCTTCCCTGGGACTGTGGGCTGGAGGGCACTCTGGAGCACTGCTCCTGCTGGCCTGTAGGGTGTCTCTGGGGCCCAAGAGAACAACCATCACCTGACTGTGGCCTGGGAGTTAGCGGTGGATGAATATGGGGATCAGAAAATGTATGTGAGGGAGACTGCCTGTAATTTTCAGAAGGGTGGCTAGGGGAAGCTCCAGAATGAAGTCCCCCACACTCTCCTTGGTGCATTCGTGGTGTCATTGGTGCTTTGAATAAACCATCCCCAGACTCCAGCATCCCTGCCGGAGAGCCAGTTGATGGCTCAGATCTTCCAACTGCAGAGGAGCGTGGAGAAGGTGCACTCATATCTGCCCTGTACTGCCCTGTACACGCAGGCGAGGAAGCCACTGCAGAGGGTGATGAAGATGAACTATATTCTGACCTCCCCACCCCTTGCTGGGCTCTGAAAGGGTCTCCGTAATGGGTGTTGTGGGATGGTGAGAAAACTGGTGACTCTCCAAGCCCAGGACCTCTGGAATGAGGACTTTCTGGAGGTCCAAGGGACTCTTGAGAACCTTGCTGTGACTGTGGCAGATGACCCTGTTGCTGCTGCAGTTGTGATCTGAAGTAAGGGTCAACATGCTGAGCCCGTCTGGGAGTTCCAGGAGTTCCTGGTTGCATGTCAAAAGGGCCAAGACTGGCTGGCCGTCCCTGAGGAAGACCCTGTGGGCCGGAAGCAGAATAACCTGAGGAAGAGGCCTGTAAGGGGCTGGCCCCAGCATGAGAGAAGGGGGTGTTTGGGTGTGAGTGAGAATGGGGTGACTGAGGAGGAAGCTTAGCCAAGGGATCAGTCCGAATATCAGCTGACAAAGGGGTTTTAACAGGTCCATCTGAGAAAAAGACAGAGGATGATCCTGAATCTGGGGGGAAGGGAAATGGGCTTTCTGCAGAGCTGGGTTGGGAAGAGATGGACGTTGAGCCTGAAGGTGGAGGGATCTGAAGGTGTAAACTCGGCCGTTCTCCCTTCACACGCCCTGGCTCTGGCTTGACCTGCCTGCACACCTGACTCTCTGCCTGCTGTGGAAGGAGAATATGAGAATAAACAAGCAACATTAACAGCATAATAATTTAACACACCAAGTCAACAAAAAAAGTTGATAATTTATCTCACCTTCTGTGCCTTGTTAATTCTCTGTGCTGCTCGGTTATCTTTGGCCTTTTGCTACAAAAAGGAATTTGAAAACAGTGTAACTTTTACTTGTTTATATAACAATTTTCCTGTATTTTCACTTTTCTGCATAAGAAATTGGATTTTAGGACATATGTGTAACAAGCAGCAGCAAACAATTGATGATATAAAAACCTACCAGATATGGAACCTTGTCAGCAGCTGACACTTTCCTCCAGATCTTCATGATCTGCTTACAGCGACTAGCCCAGTCTGGTAGAAAAAATATGAATATATAGCTACTACTCTGGAGAAATGATGAAAATTTACTTTAAAAACTACCAATTGTTGCAGTAATAAGTTACACATGATAGTATGATATTTTTCCTCCACACTAACCTGGGTAGTCTTGCTTGAGAGTAGGAAAGTTGGTATTGGCATAAAGAACAGGAGAAATGGTTGAGAGCTCTCCCAGCTCCTCATCTTTCTCCCAGCGCTGGAGACTGCGCTGGTTGTAGGACAGTCCATCACCCTCAGCCTCTGTTGGTGTTGGTGGGGATGAAGGGGTTGCTGGGGTAGAGGGAGTGGCCCAAGGGCTTTCCTCACCCCCATCTGGACTGAAAAGTCCTCCTCTGTCACTGTACACCAAAAGAGAGATACAGACTTAAATAAAAGGCTACACATGTGTAAACATCAGGAACATTTTTTTTTACAAACTAGAAAAAATAAAAACAAAATGAAACACCTTTGTTACATGTGTTCTGGCAGAACTAACAAAATGTAAAAAATAGGCAAGTCAAGTAGTTATCATACCGCATGTCAAAAAATGGTGACTGAGAGAGACCTGGGAAGGAATCCATCATTCCAGTTGAGGGCAGGGACCCTGCAAAAGATGTTTAAATTCAGAGCCCAAACTTGTTATACCTTTACTTTTGTCTAGAATCAAACAGAAATATAATTTTAAGTATATAATGATCTGCAGGTCTTCCTTTCACACACCTGAGAGGACAGCTCTTTGTGGCAAAGTGCTACGATTGAGTTCTCCCTTATTGCCCTCCAAGATAGGCTTCATGCCCCCCAAAGAAGAACCGTCTGACACTCCCAGAACCTTTTTGAAAAATTGCTCAGAGTCCTGACTCTCAACCCCTTGAGGAAGACCTGACACACATGGACAACAGCATTAGATACGATGTTGTTCAACTTTTGATTTAAATTGGGTTGTGTCACATACTAAATATATCCAAACACCCTCTTAGGAAATTACCTTCACTTTTTTCTGCATCAGAGTTTTGAGGATCAGTTGACGCCTGGTCCTTCAATAATGAGGATGGTGTAGGAATTCCTAAAATATAAAAAAGAAAAAAGAAAGAAATAATCCCTAATTAGTTGGGGTAATAAATTTATAGCTTCAGTGTCCATAGTGACACTTACCTGCACCGTCTCCCTGAGCCTGGGGGGCCTCACCCCCCTCTTGCTTGAGAGGAAAATTTCCTTCCACAGTCAAATCCCTGGCCTCAGCTGCTAATAAAAGCACAAAAGTCACATACTGTATACTGGTCTCTTCTACACCCAGTATCAAAAATACTATGTAAGAAGTTCTTACTCTCTGGAGAAGTCATTTTGACACCTGTAGGTGCTGGTAATGAAGGTCGGAAGAGGCATGCACCTGGCCTCTGCACCGGAGCCATCATCACAGCTTTCTTACTCAAGTCTATTAGTGTCTTCCCAAAGAAAGCCTCCTGCAATTTATTAAAAATGTTACTTATTACTTGATACCATGACTTTCAAAGTGTCAAATGGGCAAAAGCCTACACACCTGAAGATAAGCTGGAAACATGTCTTCCAGTTTACTCTTCTTCCGTCCCCGGCGCTTCTTGGCCTGTTCCTCTCCCTCCACTGGTTTTGGATCCATTATGTTATCAGTGTCAGGGTGTGGTCCTAAACATATATACAAAAAAAGAAAAAGAAATAAATGATCACATAGCTACCATTTAGTTTACTATTACTATGGCAGATAATGTCAAACTGACATAAAGCAAAGTAAGCAAACTACTTTTGCCTGAATTTTTTTTAAAGTGTATAATTAATTTACATATAGTTTCACATATCATCATATTTGATGTATGATAATATAAATATTTTATTAATGGTACTAACCTTCTTCAATAGTTCGCTCTATTGGTTGTCCATCTAGCATTGTCTCTCCAGCCAGCTGGGCAAAGAATTCTTTCTTCATACGTGTATGACACTTCCTTTGTCGCACCATGAACCCTCCAATTCCTAGAAGTTATTTATTATATATTTTTAAGGATTTTGTTAATGTTAAGAAACATATATTTAAAAACTGCATGTAAAACTCTGGGATACTAACCGGGTCTATAAGGTTTCCTCTTTCTTTTTTTGCCGTCTTCTGTCTCCTCTCCCCCTTTAAGAGCCTCACAATCAGCCATGGCTTCAGTGCCACCCTCTCTGTCAGGGCTCCCAGGTCCTTGCTCCATCTTGGATTCACATTCCATTGGTTCCCCACATCCTAGTAATAAACAAAATTAAGAATGAGGAAAACAGCCTGAAAATTGTTCATATACCCACAGTGTGAAAAGGGTGTCAACCTTTTCCATCCTCTCCTTCTCCTTCAACCTCTCTGAGGTCTATTCCATCAGGACCTCCGTCACAGCAGAGAGTGCCAAGACGGGACCGGCGCTGGCGTCTTTTGTGCAGAGGAGACATGGAGATGCTGCGGAGCAGGGACATACCCGACTCAGTCAGCCACACACCCTCCAACCGGTAGAACTGAGGTTCTGCAAATTGACATTCAGAAATGTGTCACTTCAATAAAACAAGCAAAACAGTCACACAGGATACTTGTGATAATAAATACAAATAATCCAAATTTACAAACCTGGCTCTTTGATCTTTATTGAAGCCATAATGGCTGACTCTACTACTGTGAGCAAAGGCAAAAACAGGTGGAAAAGGGCAAAAAAGCATATCATCAGTACATAAAAAAATATCGTTTACAAAACATAGTTTTTAGTTTTGAAATAACGTCTTTCTGAAACGTACCCAGTGGTTTTGGAACATATGGGGTGCAGGACGTGCATGCAAAGCCCTCATCAGAGGCTTGTTCTACCTCATCCTCTGTGTACAGACTCTCACAGACGGCATGGACCCATCTGCACGGGCACAGAGAAATAGATAACTATACACACTACTCACAAATCAAAGATGTTATAGAATAATTTATGAAATGAAAAATGCATAAATAATGTATTCCCTGTTTGTCATCTTAGCTGCACACTCATGAATTCCTCCGTTTCTGAGTCTGTAGTGTGCATATGTAGTTCTAAAAATCAGTGCTCACCGGTCGCAGTATTGACACTGTAAAAGCAGCTCCTCCTCCATGAAGTTCTCTCGACATACTGGACAAGTGACAAGGCTGGCACAGGGGCCACAGTGTGTGTAGTTGTTTTGCCATTCACAGTGGAAACCTGGTGTATTGGATCCACACTGAACACAACACACACACCTGGAGAGAGGAAGCAAAACACTCAACATTTATCTAACTAAAATGCAAAATTAAAAAACAAAATATGCCAATGTAAATGATGTAATAATATTTCTGTTTCTACAGAAGCAAGAAGAAAATGATGGTCCTTTGAATTGCTAATGCCCAGTGTTTTACATAATATGCAAATTTGCATGTATTCATTTCCATGTGACCCAATTCAAAGATACAAGGCTGAACAAAGCACTGTGTACTTAAGAGTTTCTTTCTTTTTTACCATTTGCACTTCCAGCCACCCTTTGGCACAGTGTGCAGTGGTGGGTCCAAGCAGTAGGTGTGATAGCTGACATCACAGTCATCACACAGCAGCAGACGGGAGGGGTCTGAAGCCTTTCCACACACCTCACACACAATACATTCCAAACAGCGCCAGCCCTTGCGGAGCATCGTCTTGGTGATCTACACAAGATATCAGGTTAAATCTATCGGAATTTACAAACTACATTCATAAAAGCACTATGAAATAATAACACTGTACTTACTTTGCTGTTCACACAGTAAGGATGGTAACATTGGGCACACTGAGCACATGCCAGCAACTGTCCCTCCATGCCCTTTCCAAAACTGCCACATACAACACACATGTCCTAAAACAGCAGAGAAATTGAAAAAAAATATAGTCAATATACTTAGTAGTTACGAGTGATAACTGCAGTCCTTGGCAGAGCAAATAGTTAAAGAATTAAACTTAGGATCTGGCTACCTGAAGCAGGACAAATTTATCAGTGTTTGAGAAAAGAACCACTGTGTTCTGCATGGTGTCGTCTTCCTCATCCTCTTCCTCCTTACTTATTCCAGTGTCTGTGGTCATGCTTAGCTGCCAAGAGGGTAAGAGCAAAGGTGGTTACTCAACACTGCAACATTTAAAATGTATCAAAACAAATTGTGAAAAGTCCAGAAAGTATATTTCACCAAGAATGCATCAATGCAAGAGGCCATGGCTTTGAGGCGTGACCTCCCACCACGCCCTCTTCCTCCACCACCACCACCACCACCGCGAGGTCTACGCTTCCCAGGGAAACTACTGCTTCTCCCCTAAAAGTCAAGGAAAAACCTTTTAAGTAACAAAAACTTATCAAGTGTAATCACTAAGTAAAAACAGACCAACTTGTACACGGTGACCTCACCTGTTTAACCCGTGAGCGGCCTGGGGATCCTCTTCGTTTTGCCTTCTCCCTGTCACTTCTGAGGGGTTCGAAGGGAAGCGAGTCATCAGTTTCAGTGAGCAGATTATCTGTGTGTGAACGGCCAGCAGGTATAAGGTCAAGATCCATGGAGAGGTGAGAATCTGGTTCTCCTGGAGAGCCCAGAAATCCACTGCTGCTCTCATCACCATGGCTCATATTGGATGTTTCATCCAGCAGCAATTCTGGCTTAGCCTCTTGCAATTCCTGCTTAATGTCCACAATATGTCCTTCTTCTTTCATTTGCTCATCATAGTCGTCGTCCTCATCCTCCTCAGACTGAGGTAGTAACCTTCCCTCTATGTCCACGGATAAAGAAAGAGTAGAGGGAGATGGGGGTTCTTGGCATGGGCTTCTCTCCTGCTTATCATCCATGGGCAAAAGCTCTGTTTTGTCCGCAGAGACCAGAGAACCTGGTAAGGTTTGTGTATCATCACTGAATGAATCTGTAATGTCATCAGATCCACTCTTTGCTAACTCCTGTGAAGGTTGATCTGAGGGGCTGGCCTCTTGTTTATCCTCCTTCTCCACCTCCATATTTTCAGGAGTTTGCTGTGACATTGGTGTTGGTTCTTCTTTAGGGCTGCTGATGGATTTTGTCTCTGCTGTGGGGTCCTGGGAAGGACTGCCTTGGGTCATCTGGCCGAGTGCCTCTTGTACTCCTTCATGCACAGGTAGACAAGCGGTCCCCTGTTCTGTTGTTGTACATTCTACATTCAAGATTAAGGAATGTGTGATTATCAGTATCATCATTTATGGATCTATAATTAGTTATGGCACATATCAGACCAATAAGGTACAGCTTTGTGTGCACCTTCAAATATGCACTGAATATTAACGGTAAGTTTGAGTTTACCTGTCGTCTCCAGCGGAGCAGCTGGCACATCAGATGTGACCCGTTCTGCTGCTACTGGCGGCTCTATCTCTATGCCTCCTTCTCCAGTGTCTGTTAGCGGAACAATGGCAGACTCCTCCCCTAAAATCAAAGGGTAATTAATTTACAAAAACAAATCTCAGTCAAAGAGGAAACACAGTTTTACAAATCCAATCAAACTCATGACAGGCATGATCTCCAGACTTACCCAAGTCCATGGATGTCTCCTTTTCAGTATCTTCAGTCTGAGCTATTTCTGATGTGCAATCCTGTCCTGATGTCACTTCTGATATGTCAGATAAGTCCTTCTCTGCTTTTACCACTTGGGTGTCCATTTGGATTGTCATCTCCACCATATTCACATGTCCTTCCGTTTCCTCAGATGCCTTGTTGGTCTGCAACTGTTCAGTATGTGGCTGAGCAACAGGCTGCAGCTGATCATCCTTGCAAAGCATGCAGATGACCTTGGTCTGTGGAGGTTCCCCTGGAGGCTCCACTGGTGAAGCACACTCATTGTGTACCCATCTAGGACGATTAGAAGATAATCAATAGAAATTTTTGCAACAATGAGTACACTGGCTACAAAATATAACAATATCCACAGTAAATTAAACTAACCTGTGGCATCTGCTGCATGACTGCAGAACGACAGATGGGTTGGCAACTTTTCTGCACACGCAACATGTAGAGCTGCGCTGATGCTGGCACCCTTCACATACTGTGTAGTTGTCAAACCACTGAGCCGAACCTGGCAGCCCCAGACCACGGACACCACACTCCATACATACACGGCACCTCTGACATAATTCACAATTTAAGGAGTGAACCAAACGATCAAAGATGTACATGAGAATAAATAACTAAATATAAAAATATAAATAACAAAAATCAAAAGCAAAACTGACTTACTCTGCATTTCCATGGGTCAGAAGGAAGAGAATCCATGGCTGGCTGGAGGCAGAATGTATGGTATCCCTTATCACAAGCATCACATACCAACATTTTGGAGTCCTCCCCAGGTTGTCTGAAGAAAAAGAAAAATAAACCGAAAGTAAAGCAGTATAAATGTGCTTGAAACTAATGTAGGCATTTTGCAAAACAGTAAGCACTATAACTGTATTTGACTCACCTGCAAGTCTGGCACACTTTACACTCTGGGCATTGCCATCCTGCCCGCTGGATGGGCGTGGCACCAATCTCCAGACAAGCTGCATGATAATGTAGCCCACAACCCGTACAGAACAGCAAATCTGTGAGCTCCCCCACCGAGTCACACACTGCACACCAAGATTCTTCGCCAGCTTTAAAAAAGAAGATGCGGAACAATTAGTTAAGTGTGTTGTAAAAGACAACATGGAAAAGACATTTTATGGTAACAAAAACCATTCCTATAATAAGGCTTGGATAACAACAGACAGGCTTTAAGTCTGACAGGGATAATGAAACTTTATTATTTAGTGTACTCTAAAGCTGTTTGAGCATCTGCATAATGTGGACATAACGCACTGTGAGCATGCTCTACATAATATTGACAAAAATGTTGTCCGTTCTCTTACCTAACTCCTCTGCCTTGTCTATGTGCTCTGGACAGAGAAGAACCAACCGCTTCATAGACTGAAAGGATCCACTGGCTGCTGAGCATGGGAAGTGGTAGAACCGCGAGCAGCCTTCAACATGGCATCGAATTGTTGCACCCAGCCTTTTGCAGTATTCACAAAGCTGAAACCAACAATAGCAATTAGTAGCACTAGACTTTGTCCATCCATCCATTTTCAACCGCTTGCACTAGAGTTTGTAGGAAAGGTAATTTTTATAAATATTATCATCTAACCAAAGTCAATACACAGTACACTTACCTGCTGTGTCCCTGAGATAACGGCCTTATCCACATTCTCCAGCTCCTCATCCTCTGTCTGCTTTATTCCCTCCGACCATGCTGCACACCAGTGGTGAACCCAACACCCCCCTGTCCATTTAAAAGACAAAACACCAGTAAAATATACAACTAAACTTCAACTCTCTATGTGTGGTCTCTGCTAAAAGGAAAACTATATTGATTTCTAAATTAAAACCAATTGCTACACAAATTCAATGCAATATACAATAGTAAAACGTTTTGAGTTAAACCTGAGTCATCAAGAAGTGCCGTCAGACAAGAGGAATCAGAAAATCCAATGGAAGACAGGTCATCATTTCCGGGCTGTGGCAGTGGGGAAGCTGATGGCTTGAGGGTTGGCCGCTCAGAGGATGGCCCAAAGTGTCTCAGTTCCCGCTGTCCATGCAGGCTCCGCTCCACACAGTTACAAAGCGCACAGGCACGAACGCTTTCTCTGTCCAGTCATAAGAAAAGAAAAAGGGTCAATACCTGAACAGAAAGTGATTTTGTTGTGCTTCCTAACAATTAACAATTACTCAACAATAAAGCATTGGGCAAAACAGTGTTTATTCTATGAGTGAGGGACTTACACAGGTGTGCTGGAAGAGGCTGCATTAGCACCAGACTCATCTTCAGCAGCAGGAAGGGCCTTGGACTCTTCCTCCAAAGGGACAAGCTGCTTTTCAGTAGCATTGTCATCACCTAGAAAAAATAACAATAGGATGGGATAATTGCATGAAACTTTCCGTACCAAATGTTACATTAATTACACAATTTCAAACCATTCTTCTGGGAAAATTTAAACACTGCCTTGTTCTCAATTATGTTTCTCTTACAGAGCCTGTACAGAATACAAATAACATATTACCTGTTGGTTCTGAGTCATTCTCTTCGCAGTTTGATTTCTGCTCGTCCATCCCCTGTACTGATTTTGACCTCCTTGACAGAGATCTGCAATTAGAAGACATACCATTTACTGTGGAATAGCTCAACAAATGAGCACACTATGCAAACCATCTTTGAGGATTTTACTTGAAGATGTCTGCCTAATGGCTGTGTTTACAGCATGTTTCATGACATACCACATATCCTCTATGATCAATAGGGAAAACATATCCAGTAAAAAGCAAAGGACGGTGCTATATGTCCATTTTCTAACATGAAACAAACTGCTGACTTGAATACAGATTGCCACTTGCTTAGACAGATAAAAGCATTGATCATAAGTCAGCATTTATTAGTCTACCCAGGAGCCCTTAAAATGCATCTCCCTTTATCACAGCCATCTCTATCCATCCAAAAAACACATTAAATAGAAAACGTATAGATAAAAAATACAACTAATTAAATATTACTGATGTATCTTAACTTCACACAAGTCCCGTGTGTTCAACTGAATACCGTTAGTATTAATGCAATCGAGCTTTTTCGCAAACTCATGAAAATAGCGCGAAGGTTACATGAGAGAGATCGTTCGGAAATCAAGTCAACTGTTCAAATATTTTACCCAGCAATGCATAATCCAAATCGGTAAGGCTGCTGTAAAAACCCACGAAATGTTATTACTAAAATGGTGTTTTTCTAAATAAAACAACCATAAATCGGGATACACAAAGAAAAGACAACTTCCGTATGTAGAACTTCCTGTTGCGGCGGTGCTCATTTCGTGCAGAAACCTGTCGTTCGCAACATAGTTCCGCTATGAGAGTCACACTACTAACATAAATACAGTAAAACAATGACAGGTTTACAGTGGTTTATCCGCACAGATAATAAAACGAAGCACGCGGTATCGTGTTTTCGCGTTTAAAGCCATTAAAAGACGGCATGTTAAAGAGTTAGAGCGGTTTAAATTTGCACAATCTATTTCGACGATATGTGACAGCCTAACCAATATTTGTTGATGCGGACGTGAATCTCCATACGTTACAAAACAGAGGAAATCCCTAATGACTCAAATCTGCCCTGATCTAAAGGTTTTAAAAGGCAACTGGCTTCAACATAGAGATCCAATGGTGTCTATTGCGTTATATTGAAAAAAAACAAACATTATTGTATAATCACCCTGAAGATAAACTAACATTACCACACTCACACACAAATGTAATGTTTCTTTTTCATTTTCAATGTGTCAAGTGAACGCAGATTCCTGTTCGAGGACGTGTGTGCTTTCCTAGTCTGTCATGGATTGGAAGCGAATTCATCACCAAATAATGCCGAAATAATGCCACACTAAGCAATACAAACGAATATGGATCTTGATCAAAATTACGTAGGTGTTTAGAATGTCGGTCCACTTAGTGGTTCAATGTTACAGCCAAAGCTCTCCAGAATTAAATTCAACACATCTAAGCGGAATAAAATATCATTCACAATATGTCACGCTGGCAGTGCACCAAATGCTTTCGTTTGCAAAATGCATTTGAACTAATGGACAAAATGAATTTCCTTTGCTATATTGTGTGGACGGTACATCTCCGTAACAGTTGCACCCTATGGCAGCAGCACTGCAAACACACTCTTTTTGAGAATAAACTAGCGCAAATCCATTTCCCCCAAAATCTTTATCATGATAGTTATTTGGGAATATGTAATATGTTTAGGTATCTAAAATTAAGTTAAGCTATATCCACAGCAAACCCATAACACGATGGCTAAGTTAACGTATTAACATCTTGGCTAGCAAAGTTAACATTAAAAGTGTTGACGCTACAAATTAACTTTCACGGTCAACATGTATGTTTTCAGTTAGTAGTGTTAGTCGACAACACAATTTATTTGCTGCAGTGACACTGTAAAAGCTATAGAGATTTTTATACTTGAATAATTGCAGTGCTAAGCACTATTCTCAATGTAAACATCGACTTCAAAGGGTTGTTACTGTCCAGCAAATACCCATGCCCATGTCACCGGCGACAAGCTGGTACGGAACGGCTAACAACTACCAATGGTGACGTAGCAGCAAAGTCTTCTAGAGCGACAAAACTACGAAAAATACAAAACATTAACGCACCGAAACATATACTTGTGACATGTCAGACGGTCACTTTGTGGATCACACCATAGAGGGAGCCAGCATAGAACACATTTCAACCTAAAGTTAGCACCCAGGTAATATAGCTAGTTCACCAGCAAGTAGACCGTCCCATCTTGTCGAAGCTAAGAGCTACATGCTATCGATAGCGGAGCTAACACCCGGTCTAAGGTCAGGGTTGGTGTGTCTTTAGGTATGTCTGTTGCAAGAAGTTAATAAAAGGTCACGATTAAAGCAGCTTACCTCACAAAAGCAGTGTCGTCTCCTCATGCATCAGCAAAATCCAAAGAGCCACACAGCGTCCCAAAATGCTGATGGTCGCTTCATTTTATGTACCGGACTAACGATGCGGCTAGCCGGCTGGAGGGAGAGTGGGGGAAGTGCACGTCGGCGGAAGGCAGGCTGTGCGGTAGTGTTAGCTAGCTGTTCAACCAGATGGATAATGCTATGATTACTTAGCCAACCAACAACTTGAGCTTTGTGTCGAGTGGTCGTATACTGCCGGGGAACTACTAACCACAAAGACAAGTATTCGGTCAGTCCAAAAGACGTTCCCCGGCTTCATGCAGCCATGCAGGGCTTCCAGAAACTAACTATCAGGCTGGTTTCTTGCCTGTGGATTTAGCTTGAAGGCTAAAACCCCAACATTAGCTAGCTTGTGCTCTGTTCTGGAATCTCTAACGCGAGGTCGTTGAAGCTATTGCAAGTTGCACTAAATGTTGTATCCGCAAATTACAGCTCTAAATCTTGTTGACACGCCACTAAATATATTTTTTCTTTTAAGTTTTTGTCGACTGCAGACTTTCATCTAGCTAAATCTGCAGCTCATCTTTGCATGGGTACCCTTGTATGGGTCACTAGCATCTCTTCACTTCGCTAAACTGCGTTGCGTCTGCACAAGGCTTTTCCGCCAAGTGGCTAGCTGGCTGCTAGCATTGCTAGCTAATAACAACTACGTCAAAAATTAATTCATGTGCTTGTGCTTTATTACTACATACTATTAAATGCGTTAAATTATGTATTTATTGATGGACAGCCCCCTCGCAATGTTGCTGAATTAGCACACGATTTAAGATTTTAATCTGGAGAGCACGTAACACTGAAATATGGTGGATATGAGATATTAGGTCATTAGATTTTCGGATCCAGGGAAGCCATTTTTCATTAGATTGTTATGATTGTAAGACCAGAGCTGCTCTGACATGCTTGCTGATGAATATTTGTGTTAAACGCACAGAAGGATCTGATTTTGGCCAACTCAGCTTAATGTTTTCTTGATTAAAAAAATCATTTGTTCATTCAAATAACACATATTCAGTGAATCCTGGGTAAAAATCCTTAATTCTGCCTCTATTTTATTTAATATTGTTGCCTCTTTGTGTAGCTACCGAGAAGGCCTGGGAGTGAATGAATTTAATGTGCAATGATCAGAAATAAGCCTGGACCAAGTCTTAAGCAGGTTAAATCAGTTCATGTACTCTTGCTTCATTTCTACATCTTTAGCGTTTTTTCAGGGTTTGTGGCCACATTCAACCCCAAATTATATTATTAGGTTTATTAGGTTTAGAGCTGTACTGTAATAATGTCATTGAATGTGAACTCAGCATAAAATGTGTGGGGCTGGAACAGAGTTGTCAGCTGTCTTTATCTGTTCAGTTGCCTTATCACTGTGAGAAAATAACAGTAGTGGATGACCCAGGAAGAAAAGGCTGAAGAAAACCGTTCTTGGAACTGCTCAAATAGTTACACACTCAATTTTGAGTATATGTTTTAAACAAACAAAAAAAAAAAACATAACATCAAATCAGTTGCTATGAGAATAAGGGCAGAAAGCACAGTTTTAATATGTTAACCTGTTATCTGTCTTATAAAATTTGTCACATTCCTAGATTTGATTGACAACTATTTCTTTCATTATTTTTGTATGTGCATATTTACACTTGTATATAGTTATAATTATTATCAAGACATCAGTGTCCCCATGTGACCCTTCATGGCCCCGTACTGAAAAAAAGCGAAGGCTGGAGGCAGCACATGAAGTGAAGTCAGATGTCGTTGGGATGATCCGGTGAACTTACAGAAAATTAGGTAACCGTCTGTCCCGTTGTGAGAAGGTTGCAGGTTTAATCCACAGCAGTGTATCTCCTGTCATGCCTTACAGCAATTCACTCCACTGTCACATTTAAGTAGCTTACCTGGACTCAAAGACTCAAAGAAGTCCAGAAAATCATTACATGTTTCAGATGTGAATTTATTGTATGGCGTTTTAGTTCACTGCTTACAGATGGACACACAGTACTAAACATTGAAAGCATTGTGTTCTTCTGTCAGGCCGTGAACATGTACCTGCTACAGAGAGATAGTCAGCAGCTGACCCTGCTGTCAAACATGCATTTGTATAGGAATCTAAAATATGCTCAAGGCTCAAATGAGTCCACTGAGGAGAAACAAGGTAAACATTATTTTCAAAGCACCTCTTAAAAAGTGAAAAGGTTTTGGTTGTAACTGACTTAACCCTTACATACTAATATACACCCATTAAATATGTAACAATGCCAAAACACTGTCTTAAAAGAGAATTGTTGCTGAATGCAGATTTTTTTTATTTTCCAAAGCCATGAACCCTTTTAGCTGAAGCACCCCTCCCACCGAACATTATCGTATAATAATATATATATGTATATATAATTTGAGCCTGAAGAAATTGTTTTCTGTAACAAACTGTAATGTTTGAGTTTTCAATGCCTAAATGTGGGGTGTGCATGCTTTCATTTTGAAAATAAGTTATTACTGCCCCCCCCCCCCCCCCTACCCCCCTGACAGGATTAGTTTACTCCCCATTCAGCTTTAGTAAGATTAGATTAGATTTTGGGGGGGCTGAGACTGGTTAGTAGTTAGTAGCTGATTGGCTGATGTATGAAAACAGAGGGAGGTATTAGGACACGGGCCTTCTCCTATTGGCAGGTTAGGGAAGCGGGTGCTTTTCCCATCTGCCTCCTGTATCTCAAGGATAATCCCCTGGAATACCTTCACAGATGTTAACAACAAAGCATAAACTGGAGGAGGAGAATGGATCAATGTGTAGTGTTATTAAACATTTTAGAGGCAGTGCAAGATATTTGTAGCAAATATTAAATTAAAATTATTTTTTTTCTATTGAAGTTCTGATAACACACCATGGTTTAATCCATATATATATTTGTGTGGGTGCTAAAGCATCCTTGGACAGAATGATTAATTATTATAAATGGATGCTGACCAATAGACAGCTACTACCTTGATGGTATTAAAGATCAAATCAAGGCTTGTTAAATTAGTATTTTATTCATATTAAATGAATGAAGCGTTTTAGAAAGTGAAGCAGAACAAATTAATTTCTACCACTAGGTGGTGTATAACCCCATCTCTTAATAAAGACTTCATTATAAACCTCTGAACAGCTGTTTAACTTGAAAGATGCTCAATAGTAGAAGATAAGTTGCATTTGGAGCAAGTGAAAGTTACTCTGCAGCAGAATTTGGTTTACCATACATGCATGGATGGGATGCAACAAACAGAAATGTGTAAAGAACATGTAACAGATGCATGTGACCCAATAATAAAACTCTTAAAACTTGAAGTAGTCCTTCGAATGAGAAAGTCAATGTGGTTTCACAGCAAATATTAAGTACTGTCTGGGCTTTTTATTAACCCCGTCAGCCTGTTAGACTGGATTTTAACAGACGTAAAGCTTAGAAAATTAATTAAAATAAATAAATAAATGCACAATATTTGTCAAACCTTTTTATGATAAATTAGCTTAATACAAAAACATACCACATGTCTAAAGACAAAGTACTGTTGCTTTATAAAATTTTAATATGTTTATGATACAACATGTGAAAGCATACAAAACAAGTAGTGAAATTATTATAATAAAAAGTATCATTTATATATTATGATTCAAAAAGTACAAAAATAAAGATTTTTATTGTTCCCATTAGAATAATATATATTCTTACAAATATATATATATATATGAAATAACAGATGTACAAATAGACTATAATACAGTCATTGTGATATTACCATTTTTGATATTACCCTGCACACCCATATGTTACAATGTGTAATATTTGTTTGTTAGCACATATATCATTGCATATTAGGAAATGACAAAAAAACTAGGAAGCAAACCGTTCCAGTGTTTTAATTTATTTAGGAAAAGCCAAATGGATTTTAATGTAACGCGACAAAGTTGCAGTGAGACATGTGTCTTATCAGTTTAGACTTTTATGGATGAAATAAGCTGGAGTCTAAAAATATACGTCCGAAGCAGTAGAGAAATCTAGCATACCAGTGCACTCCTGAAATCTGTCTTTGTAAGGAGTGCTCCTCTTTAACCTCCATCCTCAGGGGTTCACTCAGATTGTCTTGTTTGTTTAAAATGCCATTATTTACATATAAACCTGCTTCTTTGTCCTTTGAAGCCAAAGTGCTGAAATACATGTGAGTCTTAGTGCAAGTTGTCTGACTGTCAGCGTTCTGCCGGTCTGTCTCTGTGTCACTCAGAAGTAGGTGTTTGAATGTGAAGAGGAATCGCAGCGGTCCGAATGCCCAGTGTGCGAGCCCGTGGTCCTCCACCAGCGCGTAGCTGGATGCCAGCACTCCATTAACAAACAAGGTCCCAGCTTCTGTCAAGGGTGCATACACTCCCACACTTTCCGCTACTGAAACTGAGATAATTTGAGATGGACGGACTTGACCCTGTGCTGTATGAATGAGAACACAGTCTCCGGTTTTGGCTTTGCTAGCAAACTGAGCCTGGTACTGACTGCTGTCAGCACCGCAATCAAGGGCTAGGAAGACCAAGTGGTGTGGAGTAAGGGCCAATCTATGGCCGTCTTCTGTCTCCAGAGACAGAAACGTAGACAAGCTTTCTTGGTCATGATGCAGAAATAAGAGAACGTGGCTGTACACAACTTGACCTGTCCCAGACAAGGCCATGACTCTGTCCCCAGGAACCAGTGAAGACAGAGTCTTCTGCATCCCTCCAGCAACAGTCACCTGGGCCCAGCCAGGGAAACAGCCACCTTTTTCCACAGCAACCGAGTGATCTGCAGAAGAATCAACAGAAAAACCCAAGATGACATACACAGATTCTGTTCCTTTTTTCATATACCATAAAAGTGATGCAATGTGGCACAGTTAGCAGAAACTTACCAGCTTTTACTGAGCAGTGGATGTGATATCTGGACTCATAGTGAACCCAGTCAAAGCCTGCCTCCACCGCCAGCTGGGCCAAAAGACCATACTTCTCCGTTTGTCTGTCATCAGTGGTTATGTCCACTGCCCGGCCTTCATAGTGCAGAGACCCAGCACGGTGGTGACCATCCTCATCCCAGGCCTCCGTCACACGCAAGTGCACCCCCGGCCACTGGTTCATCACTGCAATAGCCAGCCTGTTCAAACAGTCCTTACATCGCTGGAGACAGAAAGGGACAGAGAGAGGGTCAGCTGAGAGCAGTGGTAACTAATAAACGGGCTACAGTACATATACAGGGAGTACTGTGAGTCTACACTGACTGAGTTCAGTGCAACTTAGTGGAAAGTCATTCGTATGTTCCGACACTGTCTCCCAGGTAGTGATTGTTTGTCGGCTGGCATCCAATCTACCAGCAGCCCTCCTCTCTGCTCTGCTAAAGGCCATCTCAACCTTGCTCAAACAATCAGAGTACAAGAACAAATCTACTGTAGCCAGTTTGGCACATTCCTTGGCCTTTTCAACAGGGTGACAGAATAATCAAGGCCATTCTCTGCCTTTCCAGATTGTTCCAGGCTTCAGTTTCACAGTTTCACCCCTGAGACATTTGATCAAATATGTGCACAGTGACTTTTAACACCCCCGTGGGCCATAATGTTACAGACTGTGTCAGCATTGTCGCAAAATAACAAGCTGAAAAATGATGATGTCGGCATATGAGGTGATGCACTCATTATTATCTTCTGAATTTGCTCGTGACCTGTGATGTGGCAGGGTTTGTGGCCTTTGTAATGAATTAAATAAAGCTTATTTTGCAGCTTATTTTGCAGCTGTTTTTTTTTAAAGGAGGAAACAGTGGGAGCCAAAGTTGGGTGAGAAAAAAAGCAGAGTAGCAGAGAGGTTGGGGACAAAAGAGAGAGGGCAGAGGGGAAGAATGTATGGGCATGGACTTGGGAATGTGACAGCGAGAGTGAGAAAGACAGAGGGACAGAAAACAAACTGGGTACATTTCTCTCGCAATTCCATTGAAGAGAGGCGTTTCATTGTCACAACTACAATAGTCGCTTTTCCAACGGTGCCATTACTTCAGCAGGCGGGAATTTTGTATAGGCGACCCCTCTGAGTCTCCAAATGATGCACAAAGAGCGTCTTTCACATCTGGGCAAAAAAAGGGGCACATACACACATTGAAATGGGTATCAGGAGGGCACACATATACCAACCACAAACTTTTCTTCAAGGATTCACATCCTAAACAATCACAGAAGAACAAACAAAGAAATGCCTCATGTTCATATTTGGAAGAAAAAGTTTCAAAGTTGTTCATCTTGCCGCCTGGATTTTAAATACGTTGGACTGCTGATGGCCTTTTCACATGTAAACAATCAGGAATTCAAGCTGTAGTGCCCTGCCTGAGATATTTGTACTGGTAGGCACACTGAGAACCTGCCATAGGAATCGTTTTATTCCCAATAACAAAGACTTTGGTTAAAGATTAAAAGGAAGTGTTCCTGTACATGAACCAAAGGGCAGTGTTGAATTACATCCTGATCTTCTTATCTTTAAAAAAAGCAGGAGGGAAGGTTTAGTTAAAACTAACACAGACTGTGTTGAACATTTGTTTGTCAGGCAAGGGCAGGTGAAGTGTAACGTACAGCAAACAATGACTGAGATTGTCTGATTTGATTGGAAGGTGGCGTGCTGCAGAGCTGCAGCCTGCAAGCTGTAAACAGGTGTCTGCCTTCCTTTCTGTAAATGTAGCAGAACAACCATCTAACAGAGGAGTTGTTTAAAAAAGGATCAGTCGGGATCCCTCTGCAGATGATCGATCACCCGAGTTAATGAAAATGCATCACCATGTACAATCAAATAAGGCAGCTACACACCAGGCTCACCTTAGTCATGAAGCGATCTGCGTTGGTGTTCTCCTCATCTTTGAAGACAATGTCTGGGTTGTAGTTGCACACAAGTTCATTGAAGCGCTCAGAGTTGCGTGTGATCTTGCCTTCTGCTCTCCCACTGGCCCCGAGGTTGTTTTCTGAGAAGTTGGGGAAAAACTGCTTGTAGTGCATGGCTGTGAGTTTCCTGGGCCTGGACCGGATGCCATACCCAGGGCCCGGTCCACATCCCTGGACCAGCCATATGCAAGTCCACAGGGCAAGCAGGCTGAGCTGTGCCAGGCGGGCCCACCAGGACTGCTTCATTGAGGAGAGTTTAGGCTCCCAGGAGTCAGTGGCTCAAAGTGATAGCCCCAGTTCCAGGTGTGTGACAGCAAGTGAGTGCAGGTCAGATCTTGGTCCATTCCAAATCATGGATAATTAGTAGTGATATGTTTAATCACTGAGGGTACTTCTCAGAAAATGCAGAAAAAATAGTAAAATGCAAATATTCTGAAAGTGTTCTGATGATTTCAAAAGCAACCCAGAGGGATGATCTGATTGGCTGCAGGTTGCTATTTCTTACGTTTGTTATTCAAACAGTTGTAACAGGTTTGTGAACAAGCTCTCTTGTGAAGTGAAGGTCATCTTCACACGTCCTCCAGAGGAACCTGTCCTGACGCAGGTGTATTTTGTGAGGTTTCTGCTCACTTACCGCTTCTTTCTTCACGCACTTCTCCTGTCGACACACACAAAACTGACGCACAGCGACGTCTGGAATCCCTGAGGACGCTCCTGTGGCGCTCACATCCTCTTTGTACAATCCAATAAGGCTCGCGTTGATACACTTTTTTTTTTCTTCCTTCTCTGCGTTTTCCACCGTCTTCTGTCGCGTTGCAGCGCTCCTGGCCACCTTGCGCCAGCCATTGGGTCTTATTAGCGTCCGGACAAGATTGCCCTCCCTTCCTCTGCGCGCTCCCACCGCGACAGCACACGCCTCCAACCCAAGCATACAAAGAACATGTGATTAGCCTACTTATGTTAAGACAAGACCCCAACCCCCTCCTCCTCATTAAATATTTCAGGATGATTAAAATATAACTTTTCCACAGTGAACTGCAAAGTTAAAGCAAACAAATCACCTCTCATTTTTCATGTTATTGTTGAAATTATGAGTCATTTAGTTCAAGTCTGTTTGTTCATCCCAGCCATCAGGGATCCTCTCTGCTTGTGTTATTAATAGACTAAAGTTGAGGGTGAGGACCTAAGAGGGAGCACAAGCCTTGACACCCCTGACTAAGACTTACAATGCTGCCTTCCTGTGTTTGGGGAGCCAGCCTGACCCCCCTGAACCCACTGCACCCAAGACCTTTTTCACTGGGAACACCCACCCGCCACAAAATCAACTTATTATTTTTATCCATCTCAGAACAATACCTGGGACAACCATAAAAATGTGTCAGATAAAGACCAAAAGGGGAGCAAAAAAAAAGATTGCAGACTAAAAGGTCAAAGTGTGTCACCATCCTATCTCCAGCTTCCTGGAACCCACGGGGACTCAATGCATCATGGCCAGGTTTAGCATTTCACTCCTCTCACAACATAGCTGCTCAGTGTGTTTACATAGTTTTGTGTTAGTGTGTGCAATAGTTTGCTCCGATTGAAGATGAAGCGCTAAACATTTTCCCTCATGTAGTGATGGAGCACGGGTCACTGAGCTCCACACTGACCATGGAAAGGCATCCTTGTTAGTGAAGTTTTCAGATGATCCCAGGATGTTATAGGGAGGGGTGCCAAGGCGAAGCTTCATCTTCCTGTCCTTATGATAAACATGGAGGGAAGGCTCAAGTCTGGCCCAAACTGCACAGATGAGAGATATCAGCCTTCATAACAAATGCAGGGAATGATTCAATCAAACAAAAAAAAAGAAAAGTAACAAACACTTCATATCTACAATTACACACACCAATGTTTCTCCTCAAAGCTACACAAGAAAAAAGGATTTCCATCAAACATGAAAGGGAAAGGAAGGAAGCAAACATCTGTGGGTTGGAGATGGAAATAAAGTCATTATTATTAGTTTTTTATTTTGGTGCCCCCATCCTCCGGCCTCCCCCCCCCCTAGCTCTTTCTGGCTCTTAGCATTTAACTCCCCCATTTCAGGATGGGAGTACATGGCTGGGTGAATGGTTTGGTTTCCTGCAAAGCCACAGCACAGAAAACGAGATCTTTCCTGCTTGGGTTAGCCTACCCCGCTTTGTTCTTTCCAAAGAAGGCAAAGTGTTTGCACCTGAGCTGGTGGACGAATGCAGCACGTATCCTTCAAGTACAGTTATACTGTCACTGAGTTCCAGAAGAATAATAATCACAGAGTTGCGCGTGATCTAGCCTTCTTAAAATGATACATTTATTGTTAAATAAAGGTTGCTGGCTCTGACATTTCAAGTGTTTGTCTTGTCTCTTCAGGCTGAATAGACACTCAGCAAGATCCACTTCCTCAGATGGAGGCCGTTGGAAGGGTTAGGGGGAAAGGAAAGTCAAGGAACTGACACCTAACCAGCTCCCTCCCTTCTCTCAACGCATACATGGCATCCTTTTTCTCTGCCCGCCACAACACCGCCCATTCTACTGTCTCTCACCGTGTTATCAGTGCAGGAAGAGGCAGGGTGGTGCATTCTGATGTGGCTCCACACTCACTGGATGATTCTTGGCCTGTGTGCTGTGGTTTTGGGAGATAATACACCAATCACGTCATGTTGAATTCAGGTGCACCACAGAAAGTGATATGAGTGAACACAATGCTGTGATGTGGCCTATATGAAACAGAGCATCAGTGAGTGTAGTTAAGGCGATGGTGGAACTGAAGTGGACAATAGACTGAGAAGGGTGGAACTTCCTGGCTGCAGACTAGCAGGTCAAAGGTCAGACATGATGCTATACCTTGTTTTGTGAACCTGACCTGAACCAGGCATAGATAACATAATACATACTTGGACTATGCTGTTTGAAACGATGCCTTTCACTGGGAGTTAGCCTGTTACACACAAGGCCAGCACCAGTCAACTGTGTGAAGCGAGTGTGCCGTGAGTGTGCACACAGGATGGCGGGCAGCTACGGCCGGCGGACAGTGTGTCTCATTATCAGTTGATTAGCAAGCAAGTCTCGCCTTTTCCTGAGCGATTCTGTATTTGTAAGCATAGAAAGCAGGGAATAATAGCGCCTAATGCACTTTGGCACAAACTTCAAACAGTTGACTGTCAGGAAAGCTAATCTGTGTCTTTTCCCCCTCTTCATTCTTATGTTTTGACAATAAAGATAGCCTATCTCATCCCATTACAAGCCTCCCACCTCCCGTCTTGTCCCCGACATGTAGTCGTATAGAACGTGTGACAATTTGATTGTACTGCTATCAACTTTTACTTTTTGCTGCTGAGAATGGTGCGCACATTTCAAATGTAGTGCACCTGAAAGATCAAGAATTTAATCCAGTTAAATATTGTCATTACCATACTCATTAACTAAGCTCTGTATCTCCATCATCTAATTCTAGATTTCAGGAACTTAATGGCACACATGCACCTAAAGTTTTATTTTACTGGAGGATATGTTTCAGCTTCATTTAGAAATCTTTAGGCAATGTCCTAACTTAAGTTCATCTCATTGAAAACCATAAAAAAGCAAAACAATTTCCCCCAGGGATTAATAACTTATTTCTGAATCTGATAATGACTATGAATTGTAATTTTTTTTATTGATATGGTCTTCTGAATCCTCATCTTTTAACACGCACAGTCTTCCTGGGCTTGTTAAGCATGAATTGCATTAAACTCTTTGATAATGTACTAACATTATCAAAGAGTCTGCCCCTCACACACCTTATATTTGGCCTATGTGTCACTTCCTTGTAGGGTAAGGAGCCTCCAGATGTGAGAGTAATGTTACGGCGGCATTTTGAGTTCATTTCCTTTCAACCAAGGAAACGCAGCACAAAACAAAACCTTAACCAAATAAGCTTAATTAAAACATCCAACAAAACAAAACAAGAAATACAAACAAAAAATCAAGAGGGAGAAATTAATCAGACTTGGGGGGATTTTCTTGAACTGACTTCAGAAAAATGAAGAGAGGAAATGAACAATAGGCAAGGAACAGGAATGGAAGAAAGGAGGTGGGTGGTGGTGGGGATGTGAAGGAGTGAGGAGTGTCACTTCTCCTGATTTGCAGGGTTTTTATCTGGCATTTGCATTGAAGAGGGGAAAGCGTGGGCTACGGCTGTAGTGGCGTCGTTGAGTGGACGACGCTGACAGACAGGCCAAAATATGGCTTTCTTCTGCTGCTGATTAAAGAAGCGCAACAAGAGGGTGGAGGGACGTAGAAGACAGATACCCACGTCAGGCACACACACAGGCAACATTTCAGTGTTGCTACATTTCCTAACATGTAACCGCATCAAAGACACAGTTTACAGTAAGTCACCCTGTGTACCCGAATGGACACAAAGAAGTTAAAAAACCAGAGACAGCTTTATTGCTTTCTGTTCATAAAACAGTGAACAATAACGGTTATAAAATCAGTTTTAAGAAAATCTGACATATCAGAGCATGTAAAAAGTAAACAATGAACACTACTTTTTGTCTTTGAGAACAACTCTAAAGATTCTTTTGTCTGAAACATATTACATTCAACATGGTTAACTGTCCAAAAAGAGAAATGAATCAAGGTGTAGCAGAACCCACGATGCCCATAAATAATGATAAAAAACATTATAAATGTTATGTTCCAAAAATCCAAAAGAACATTCCCAGAGAAAAACTGAAATTAGTAAACTTTAGAGTGCTCTATATAAATACATATATTTAACTAACTAGAGAGATAGATGACAACAACACAGAGCAGTTGCTGTTGGATGTGAGACACACACTGTCCCCTGCTGGTCACACCAGCAGCAAAATAACCTGCTGATGCAGCAGCAAAAGCAAACGGTGACACAGAGTCACCAACACATAGTGGACGATGAGATCAAACAGAAAAACAGAACTGCAAGGCCTAACAGTTACATTTTGCCGTCTGAAAAATATTGAAGTATTTATTTTGAACATGAAGGAATGAGATGAAAAAAAAAATTCACAGAATATTGGTAGAAAAAAAAAGATTTTTGGTAACGTTTAAACGTGTGCTTTTAATTAATTAAGATATTGCACTTTCCCACAAATTCTTAATGATTCACAGTTTGATTGGTCTAAGGCAGAGGTCCTTAATGAGTCACATGGCATTCCAGGGTCTTTCATAAGACAAAGTGTAAAGCTTAAGGTTTTGTAATCACAGACTAGACTTTGAACTCAGTAAACTTACTGTCCTCTAAAATGCTGCTCTACAATAATTTATTAATTCTAATAGTAAACTGGGTTTGTCAGTCTCCCTGTGCAACCTGCAGAACCGTAGATGGTCAAGGTTTTGTGTGTCCCATTTTAACAACTTACATAACACTGGTGCAGACTGGAACTTCAAACAAATGGAAGCAGAAGATTCCTAATCTTAAAATAGTGGTACAACCTAAGAGGAAAGCGTGGGGAAGAAAGAGAGCACATTATCGACCTAAGGGAGGAAGAGGAAATTATGTCACAGCTACAATGTAATATTTCAAAATAACTGCTGACTTTCACTTCGACAGAGCAACAGCCATCCAAGGATCCTCTTTTTATATAGCATCCGGTTTCTCTCTTATTGTCACTCTGACAGGACTCCCGATATGGCTTAAATCCCTTTTCCCTAATCATAACCATTTGTACCAGGACCTCTATTTGCAGTCAAATAGTGGCACAAATGGACCCTGATATATTGGTCCTTAAACATGGCATTGAGCAGTGCAAACAGACACTTCACCTTCTTCAGCTTCTACACATGGGGCAACCCGACCCATGTACCAGCCGACAAAGGGACTGAACTGTGAATGCCTTTACTCCAAAAAGGTGCACACTTGGTGTGGCTCCATTTCAAAAGTTAGAGAAGGCAGTGATAGGTAAGGAAAAAGTCACTGGATTTTAGACAGTCCACTGGCCAAGAGGAGTCTGAAGGGGACCGTGGAGCGTGACACAGTTAAAGGTAGTCTATGGAGACCTGCAAAAGAAAGAGGAAAGAAATTGGCCATAACATCACACAATCACACGGTAAAGCACTGCATTCACAAAGCTTAAGAAAGCGAGTCCTTTAAGTAAAATAAGTCTATTAATCTCAGGACAAAAGTAATCTGGGAGGCAATGGGAAAGTGCAGGAGAGCTGCCACGGTACAGAGATGCTATCTGCACAGTGAGGAAGCAGATTGCGTGTATGTGTGTGTGCGTTTGGCGTGCCCATGCTCCAAGTGCTTGTTTGTGTTGGGTGGAGGCTTAGAGGGCGTGTGTGTGCTGCAAGGGGTCGAGGGCAGTGTGTCTGAAGGTCCCCAAGGGGACCTGACTCTCTTCTTGTCCCTTTACAATTTCCTGAAAGAATTGTATTCTTTCTATCTAAGGAAGAGAGACCTGCCCATAGGGAAATGGGGCCAAAGGTGGGGAAACTTTTGACTATTCAAGTGAATTTCTCTGCTCACTCACTGCTAATACATTTACTAAAGTAAATGTTACATAGACTGACCAAAGGCACGGATGAGCTCCCTCTGTACTGCCCAGGTGACCGTCTTTATGAGGGAGGCAGAGGTGAGACCAGCAAACATCATGTTGTACAAAAAGACGATGTAGAAGTTCCCGAGCCAGTTGTACCGACCAAAGTCTCCCAGCAGATCGAAGCGGGTGATTCCTGACATGAAAAACAGAAGCACAAGAAAATGTTTCACTTGTGAATGAACTGCTCAAGCCAGGCCTCACCTGCAAGTACAACATTCATGGCATTCAAATGCCCTCTTGTGGGCATTATTGAAATTACAAATAAAATGTTGATTCAGCAACCTTTGCCATTTACATTAAATTTAAAGAAAGAGAACCAGAAAATATAATTAGCAGAGTCACAGACAATCAATAAAAAGCATTTCTCATATACAACCTGCTTTATTAAGTATCTTAAAGGTGAACACACAGCATACTTTAAATCTGCTGAATAACACTGTGACAGGGCTGTGGGCATAGAATCATTCATGCTACATTCTTACCAAGTGTGCGTGAAAAGACTGGGAGTGCAGAGCTCAGGATGAGCAGTGAAACACAGTTTGCAATTATCTGAAAGAAACAGAAATTCAACAGTGACTTTCCTGTGTAACAATAGAGGCATCACCAGTTTCTGGCGCAATTACTTTGAGAAAAAACACCTACAATGGCTGACTGTCAGGTACCTGTGTGAGATTGGTGTCCTTTGCACGAGGCAGGAGGCTAGTGAAGAGAGGAGAACTGTAAAAACCCACAACCGAGGATACCATTAAATAGCTGCAATTGATTTTAAGGAAAATAAGACACGCAGAATGTAAATAACATCCAAAAAAGGCAGCATGTATGTATGTGACAGAATGAGACAAGGGCAGGGTGCAACTCAAATGGACACGACTAGATAAGTGAAAGGATACAGAATAAGGACAACTTGAACAGCAGCACCCAGTGAGCCGAACATAGAGAAGGATGCCATCCCCAGGTGAGGATCCTACAAGAAAACAAAAACAATAAATCAGTTTACACAGATCATTTAATATAGTTGTGTGTCTTGCTGTGCCTAAAATTCCTCACCTCCATTCCTCTGGGCATCGCTGTCTCATCCAGCAGCAACTCCAACACATTGAAACACACCATCAGCACACACATCACCTAATGACAAATGAACAGCAGTTACACACCCAGAAAAAAGAACCTTCTGTAAATAAATGAAAGCAATTCTTATCATTATGGATGTACCGTCAGTGCAAGGAGAGTTAGCATTGCAAGTGGATAGCCTAGGTTTCGCTGCCACGGGGAAGCCTTCCTACGCATCTCTGCGGAAAAAAGAGAAAAGCAACAACAAAAAAATAAGTGTGCAGTAACACATTTTAATACAATATAACCACAGTGGGACAAACACTGGATAGATCAGCTCGTTCAGTCAGTCTTACCCAAGGCGACACGCTTGCTCTGGACTGTTTGGTACTCTTTTTTTAAAGCCTCCACATTCAGCTTGACCCAGCATGACGTACTGCCACCTGCAGCCAGACACACGACAGACAAGAAGTCACTCAGTTGTCTATAAACAGACTCATGAGAAAAGGAAAGTTTTCATTTTCACCCACTTACAGTTCAGTTTTCTAGAGAGTGAGTCTTCTTCAAATGTGGTGCAGCTTAGTGTATCTTCTACATCTTCCAGCAGCTGGAAAAGCACGATTGACAAGATCAATTGGTCATTCAGGAAATTACAATTCACTTACATAATTTAAAACACATTTAGAAAATCTGCAGTTGTCTGTTTTTTGCTCATATAGATGCTAATAAATTATTACAGACATTGCTTTTATGGCTTACCCGTGGTTTAACTAGCAGGCTGCCTGTGACACTGAACATTCGAGATAACCCAAAGGGAGTGCACACTGAGGAGAGAAACACATAGGTGATGACCTGCAAGATTTATACAACACAAAGACACTGCAGTAATTGTGACTGGTTGAGATGCACTCACACAGAAGCAGCAGCACTCCACACAGAGAGATGCCTGAGTACAGGTAGGGAAGGTAATACTCCCACAGGTCTGAAATTCAAAGAAAAACAATGTAAGTAACTCTATGAAAAGCTAGCCGCTGAGAAATCAATGAGGTGAAGTGCCTCACCATAGAGGCTTTTCCGGGCTATGTTGTCATGGACAAGGGCAGATGCCACCCACACGATGCCGAGCACAAGCAGTGCCAGCAGCAACAGCAGTACGACTGCTTCATACACTCGAGCCATGACTCCCTGCACAACCAAAGCAGATGTTCTGTGACAATGGGTCCAAATTCAGATGCAAACAGTATGCATGTGAAGAATGGTATGTCAATTGTGAGCCAATGCAAAAAAAACTGCTACCTTTCTGGACCCTGCAAAACCTTCAGATTCAGTGAAGAAGTAGGCAAAGGGCATGAGGAAGACCAGGGACAAATTGGAGAAAAGAAAAACTAGGTTCCACAAGCCTGACAAGAGAAAAGAGAAAACGTTTTTACTATGAACATTAGTGTTAGAATTGCAGTAGAGTATCTTAGCAGTACTACTGTCAACCACTGTGAGGCACAATCCTGCCAAACAGTGCAGCATGATAGGACAGCTTTACAGTCACATTCACAGACAAAAAAGGACAACAATTAATAACTAATCCTTGTGTTTCTTCAAAAAAAATATTTTCATCAATTCAAGTAATGAAATCCTCACTTTATAAGTCTCAGATTTCAGCTGATGATATAAGAGAAGAGCAACTGGTGTGATCTTAACCTTACATCTGCCATAACATTTTTAATTGGTTCCATGCTGCTTTCTACACCTCACTAACCAGTTTTCTAGCAACACATAATTTGGAATGTGACACCAGGAAGAAGGAAAAACATTAAGACTCCTGTAGCACCCAACAACTTCTGTTTAAAATTGTATGAAGTAAACAGCTGAATATTTAATTTAATGTTAATTATCCATATTTGGACTAGCCTGATGTGTAGGTTTGCATCCTGATCCTTAAATCAGTGCCAGTTTTAAACAGTAAAGCTTTTTACAGCATGTCATATGTTTAATGTGATAAATGAATAAAAACAGTAAGATGTACCATGAATAAGTGAGCCATTGAGCCACTGCATGTAGTAGCTCTGTGGGAAGGTGAGTAGCACCTCATTGGACAGAATGGAGATGGGAAGAAGGAGCACAGCACATACTGCCACAGACAGTGTGAACGTACACAACCACAGCCTGGGAGGAGGAAAAAGACACTCTATTAAGTGAACTGACACGTGTTTGTGTTTAGTCTTAGTCTCAACGACACAGGCAAGGTGAAAGTCTACAGTGGCTATGAAGCAAGTAACACAGTGCCAGCGTGTAGGGACAAAGGGCAGTGTGGCAGTGAAGTTGCCCCATCCACACTAGCCATACTAGCATACACAAAACAGGGCAATGAATAGATCTACTGCCAAATGCGCTGGTGTCACTATACATGTCAGATTGATTTGGTGGCTGCTCAATTCTTCACAGTGAGTGAATATCGATTGCTGTTGGCCAGTTAATTATTAGTTTTTTTACTTACGCAATTTTATTGACAGTGGCATCCTCAATATCATCTGAAAGAGAGGAAAGAGACATGCAGTGATTATTATACAAATGCCAGACTATGTTATTTGGCTTTTAAAGAACAGGCTGTAGCACAGATGTGATCAGATAGACTGTGTGGTAGGTAAAAGCAGCCTAGAGCTGAGTGTTGAAGCAAACATCCTACTGGCCAGAGTGAAGCAAGAGAAGGGGGGTGGGCATGTTTGGAAGTTTGGAACATTCTGTCCAAGCAAGACCACAACTCAAGTAAAACAGAACTATGTATGAAAACTGCATCAAGGAAAAAAAACGTGTAAGTGGTTTTGTATATCCTAAAACTACAAAAGTAAAAAAAACAGCAGATATTTAAACTTTAGTGCATGCACTGCTGCATTTAGCAAAGTATGTGACACTGTAACATCTTCCTTAGAAAATACCAGCACTGTTGTTAATTGATGAAGTACAGCTAGAGGAGCAAACCCAGTTCTTGGCTACCTAAAGTGAAAAATAACAGGCAACAACAAATAACTTTGTGTGGCAGTATTTCGCAATTGTCGTTTAGCTGCAGGGCACAACCGTTCTGTTGTTGTCAATGTACATACAACTTTAACAGCAGGGGGTTAATACATCCGCCCAACAAGTCCCCGGTTGTAGCCCAGCCCCAGCTAAGCACAGACACTTGGCTAGTTGGACATCTGTTTCCAATAGTGGCAAGTTATTGGATATATTACGTAACTGTCAACCCAGTACCGCTGCACAAATAACTTCTTGTTTTAATAAATGAAAACATCCAAAATATTCAAGTCTGTCACACACATGTAAACATTATGTGTTACTATGTGTTCAAAGCAACGGTTACAGTTATTTCTCTGCGCGTAGCCAAGGGCCTTAAGCTTCAACTCTGTTTATCTTGTAGCAGCATTTTTTTTCCACCACACCTCCACTGCCTGTTCCACAGAAAAACAAGCTGAAAAAAAGGTAACATGTTATGCAACACATCTTCTTCACATCTAGTCTGCTGCAGCCAAGATGCAAGGCCTTAGGATGGTCCAGCTATACATATACATATATATAGAGAGACTACATTATTTAAAATAATATAGGTAGCTTTTGAACAGCACCTGTGCTTGCCTGAGGTGTTGCCCACATACTATGTGGAAATTCCAAAGAACAGATGTAATGAGTAATCTTGTCAACTCTGTTAGTTTCCCTCTAGGCAATTCAGCCCTTGAGTCTTTGATGGGAAGTGCTCTCACAGGATCAGTGTTTACGTGGTGTATATATCCATATTTCAACACTCAACCCACCTGTGACAAACTCAGCCGTCTTCTTAAAGTGTGTGAGGATAAGGTAGGACACCATGTAAAGGCATGTAAACAGGAGTACACATATCTGCAGAAGAGAGAGACACACATGAAAATGTGGTTCAAATAGAAGACAGTGTTTTACTCTGTCCAGCACCGTTGATAAACCACACATCAATTTAAACTGGTGCATATCTCTGTTTGGTATATTCTTAGAAGATGGGCGCACAGAAAACATACATGAGACAGGAAGCAAAGAGAGACGGGATATCTGTTCTAAAAAACAGTCTATAGGAATAGAGAGACATATGGAGTCTGAAGATTATCCCTTTATTCCCACAAGTGAAAAGGGTGAAAAAGATAAACTAAGGGATTAAGAGAAGTTAGAGAAAGGGGTAGCCCCCACTCTGTCTGCAAAGGGCATTGGCTGACATTAAATCTGCAGCAAATTTAGGTTAAACCTACATTCACCCAGCAATCTGTTGTCTGGCACATCTTTAAACATTACACATACAAATATCTTATACAATATTAACATGTATATCAGTTCACATCCATCAGCAGTTTGGCTCAGCTCATCATCATGTAGGAAAAAAACTTCAGTCTATATGTGAATGTCTATAACCAGCAATGTCAATAACAATCATGTTTTAAAACAAATCTAAAAGCAATCAAATCTTCTGGGAACCAAACTGTCTGAACATTTTATTGCCAGTTGATTAAATATGCACACCAAAGCATTGGAATGAATGACACATAAACTCAGCAGAGAGTCAACGTCAATCAAAACATGTTTGCAAGGGAGCTCCAAAGGGAGCTCAAAGAGAGCCAGGCATGCACAGCAGGATCTAGACATTTGTCCTGAGGTATCAACAGCGCCAAACAGAGTGAGAGTAGAACCAGTTTCTGAATACACTTTCTGTTGCAATAAATTAGTCCAACACAATGTACTATGACAAAAGCCCTAAAGCAGGAGTGATTTATATCGCAATTTGTGTGGTTGTCTTGTTGTGGGAATACATATTGACAAACCAAAAGAGAACTGGAGATGTAATTCAGACTCACATTAAGACTACATTTTGCCTTCACCTGCCCCAAAATATTTATTTCCAACTAAACATGGAGAAAAGCACAACAATCAGTGGTAGCATACCAACTACATCACACAAAGAACTACACACAAAAACTAATCAGCTCAATCAGCAGAATTGTTTAGTAATGCAGTCCAATTTGGCAAGGAGCTAGTCACATTTAATCCAACAAAAGGAAAAGCAGGAAACAAAGTATGGAACTGGGTGAGAAATAGGTGGAGGGGCAGAATAACACTCTTTGAGTCTATGCTTGTGTGGACACGTGCTGAGTGGCCGTGTTGTGAGGGTTGTGAGCTTGAAATACATGGCAGGCTACTGAGCTTAAAGGATTTCAGGGTCCAAAGACACTTCTTTGTGTTGAACACAAGTCCCACAGCAAAGCGTCAAAATCACTTAAAACAGTAAAGTTCCTAACTGTTCACATCCTGCCTATAGTTCCTGTTGAGAAATCAAAAGGACCAGAGGATTGGCAGTGACCAGATTGTGTTTGAGCCAGGGACCCCCTGGCATTTCAGGGGCATCTTGCCCAGCTAACACAGTCAGAAAAAGACAGCCCATGTTTACAAGTGGAGTAGACTAGGCAAGACCAAAGATTTTCAACACCCAGTAATAACTTGAATAATGCAAGGCGACCTGAAAAGATCCAATATTTGTAGGAATCATTCATTTACAATTCCAGATAGTATCAGTGAAATTGACTAGATGCACAAAATATTACACATTTCCTTCTAAACCTTTTATGCTGCTTATGTAAATGAATTTTTCCACTTACACTCCTGTTTACATGTAGAACACAGTGTTCCTCACTGACTCCTTCAAGCTTTCCTCAAGATATATCCCCAGCATATCCTTCTGATATCCACATCTTTCACAATATTAAAAAGTAGGTGTAAATCGCCCTCTGACCAGAAATGTGGGACATTCTTTTGGCCAAGCAGCTGGTCTGCTGCTTGGTTTGTGTACAAGATACAGGGCTGTCTGTAAACAAACTACAGTGAAAGCCTCTACTGAGACATCTAATCCAAATGTGCTGCACCTAGGTCAAAAGAATACTTCTCAAAATTGAAATACTAGCATATCTACATCTTAACTGGAAAATGCCCATATCTGTACTATCATCACACTCTGAATAATGTATTAGTGTGCAGGTAAATGTACCTGTGATTGTGATGTTATGGTGACAAGATACTTTAATGTGCGCTGATGCTGGATGTCCCATTTCTAGACTGCAAGATCTTATCATGACCTTTTATTCTGCTAGACATTGATCCTTCGTGATCCCTCAGTAGGTACAGGGTGGGGTCTGTGGCTGTGTGCTCCGGGCTCTCCTGGTTTTTACATCACCTCACAATCTACATTCACCAGATGACGTTATACAAGATCATTTACAATCTAACATTAACTCCAGAGTATTTGTTATTTTGCTGAATCATCCAATTGGGTGAAAATTGAGCTATAATTTACTCTGTATTGACTCCAAATAAGGCATAATCAACATGATCTCATCAGAATTTGCTCCTGACATAAAGGTGGAAAAAGTAACCCATAAACACCTCCCTCTCTATGTCTGTCAAGCACACAATTTTACCATTTAGCCTGATTGATATCTAGATCCAACAACAAGCACTAATACAATTAGTCTGTTTGTAGCTTAGAGAATACAGTAAGTATTTTGTTTTTTTAAAGAAATAGTAAATTAAAATGTTCTGCTTATTGATCAAAAGCAATTACTTTGCTAATCTCAATTTCAAAGCATGATATTTCCTGTGGCAGCAAATTTTAAGGCTTTTTCCCCACAGAATTTTCTGATATATGAATACAGATAGTCCTAAACAAGCCTCAGATTAAATTGATGATGGAGCAGCCATAAAATTGTGGGACCCATTTTCTGTGAGAATTTAGATCTTCATCATTTTAAAATACACTGATCGATGTTAGGCTTGGACTAAAGCCATTAATAACAGACGTGATTTAGGTAGCATGGTGAAGGGGTAGTAAGCTCCAGACTAGCCAGTGGCTAATAGCATTAGGTCTTTAGGTGAAAGGGACAATGTCAGAACAAGGGCATTACAATCACACAAGCATTTCATCGATTAGTAGAGTTCAAGCATCTGGATATGGCCTCTACTGAAAGCAGTGTTTTATTGTGGCATTATAAGAATATCATCTTGTGATCCTCTAAGTGGATGGACAGAGAAACTGAATAATGTTTTTAAACACCTTCAATAATAAAGATTATTTTGCTTTTCATGATGAGAAGCAACAAGGCTTTTTTTCTAACTTGCTGTGTTTTTGCTCCTATGACGTGTGAATGTCTGCTCTAGCTTAGCCAGTTCAGTCTATCTGCCCTGTTCTTTTATTTGTTTTTATTTATTTTATTTTTTTTGCTGCTGCAGTGACTCAATCTCCCACTGGGACTTCAATATTATATAATGCAACCCAACAGGCTCTCTCCTGACAGCCTATAGCTGCACAATTTTTGCCAATCTCCCTGTGCAGTACAGCCTAGATTAAAAACACCAAAACCACTGAAACGTGCAACACTGACATTATCATTTATGATCCACTGTATCAGTAATATGTTCAATCAGAGGAAATGAACAGCTTGTGAGGACTGATTGTGCCTTTTTAAGGGTTAAAGGTCAGTATCCGTGTGTCTTGCTGTAACTAAAGCGATCTTTCTGCCAGGTCTGAAGTTCAACAAGGACTCTTGGCTTTACACAAACCTGAGTCAAGTATGGAGAGAGACGAAAGCGAGTAAAACACACCAACATTACCGTGGTAAATCAGAAAAAGAAGCGCGACAACGCTCTGCAGTAACAAGTGACCTGCACTGATGATCAGCTAACCGTGACAACAAGCTAACTTCAGACACTTGCAGATATGTTTGTTGAAATGTGAGACTTTTCAAGCTTGCGGATGAGTTGTGCAATCGTTAAAGTCTGGCGAAACACGTAAAAACAGTTAGAGCACCGTGACCCTCTCGCAGTGATTAGATTAGGCAACAGATTGTTGCGTTTGTGGCGACCCCCTTCTTATATACACATATTAACCGTTCAGCTTTACTTACTATTGTCTCCCGGACACGGTTGTGGAAAAGTTGCTCTCTAATCGACACGTCGTCCGCTTCCATCATACGAAACCATAACAGTATCCTCAGGCTTTAAAAGGCGCTGAGGGAAACTGTTAAAAAAGTTAAAGACTGGGCATCTTCACAGAAACTTGGCTAGCTAGCAGGGCAGCGCCGCTTTAAACGGCTAAACTCAACTGCTGCTGCTGCTGCTGCTGCACTGAGCTCAGCAAAGAGGGGGTCGCCAGGGGGCGGGGCCAGGAAGGGAGCTGTCAATCATCCTCACAGGAGTTCAGTGCCATCATCACTCAAACAAATTACAGTGTGCTTGTTCTTTTTGGCAGTGCATCTATCTCGTGTCACTAATATATAATTTACATATGTGTTATGTTCTGTTTTTTTGGTCTCAGTGACATAAGTGGTGCTTTAACTTTTAATTAATGATACAAAAAACAAGCAGAACATTTCTTCCCTCCTCACCTTATCAGTTTAGGTGATCTAGAGCTCTGGTTGTGGTGAATTTATACCGCTGTGTGATTTCATTGTCATGATCCAAAGTCCAGCTTTTGCAACAACATGCACCAGCTTCAACTACGGAAAGCACTGGAAAGGATTTCTCGGGATAAGGATTATTTGAAAATTTGGTCTCTGTAAGTAACTTAACCAAAATTTTCAATACCTAAAAAAAAAAAAAAAAAACAACGTAAATACTCTCTGGACAGATACAGTACATACATACCATGTGAATTCTGATTTGTTGTACAGACTATTTGTGTGTGACATAATCCCTGTTAAAAAATGGAGCATGTTACGCGTCAAGTTTATAATGTCGATGCCCATCACGAGGAAGATAAATCCTCCCTTATATAATATATTATTCAACTAAGGATGTGGATCACAGAGATTAAATATCTGTTTGAGTGTCCTGGCCAAGATACGAGCACCTGACAGATCACAGAGCGAACACGCAGTGCAACACAACCTTGTAAGAATTTAACAAAATAAGTGAAATGTTGGTGTGTGATGTTGGTTAATTAAATCATATTTTATTGGTAAAAACAACTAAATATTATATATTTCAAGCATTATAAAACACAACAATAACACCACAAACAATCAGCTAATACTGTAGACTTGTAAAATGGATTTTCTGTTATTCCTTTGCAGGTGCTTCTAGGATGATGATCCACTGAGGCCACAGCATGGTTAAAAGTGTGATGGTAGCCTATGGCCTGTGGGCAGTAGGAGGGCCTTTAGGTCTTCACCATTTGTATTTAGGGAGAGACAGCCATGCTCTGTTGTGGATGCTTACTCTGGGAGGCTTCGGGTTTGGCTGGGTCAGAGAGGTCATACGTATTCCTGCATATGTTAGCACGGCCAATCAAGATGCAGAGACAGAAAGAAAAAGGCCTCCCACCTACCCTCCACCTGTGAGCCCTGTCAGATTCGCTGGACAGGTGTGTGTTGGGATCTACTTTGGCACCGTGGCTCTGATGGGACTGAACTCACTCAGTTTCTTCTACTTGATCGTTCTTCCTTTGTGTGTGGGTGCTGGGGTACATTTGGTATCCAGTGTTGGCCAACAGACCTCAGATCTACAGAAAACTTTAACTGCTTGTCTTATAACCTCCCCAATTTTCTATGGCAGCACCTTATCTCCTCTTCCTATAAGCATAGCTGCAAGTGTCACTGCTGCACAGCACCGTAAGTTCAAACCTCCACAGGCACCTGGACAAGCACAGAAATTAGGTGAGCTGTTGTAACACACAATCCTATATAAATGTACACACTTCTGAATGTTTATTGTACCTTGTAATCAGGTCCACGGCTCTACAGGCTGGGGCTGGCTTGGCTGGCCTTTTCTGCTCCACTGGGATACTGCATTTTCCACAACACCACCGCCACACTGTATTACCTGTCTGACTGTATAGCAGCTCTACTGGATGCTTTCTGGTTTCTTCCGGGGTTAAGGAGTGTGTTGGAGTACATTCTTCTAATGCCATACCAGATCTTGTGTGCGCTTACTGGAGGAGGGTACTATGAAGAGTCTTGGAGGAAGCTGCTTGAAATATTGCTCAAAGAGTACTCGGAGAGGGAGAAGGAGGCACTGAAGGTGAGCAGCTCAGAAACTAATAATGGGTCAACAAAGAGTTAACCTTTATATGATAATTGTTATAGCACCTAGTTTAGTTTGTTGTTCCTTGATGTTTGATTTTTTTTAAACCAGATTAGTATTTGGATTAGATATTTTGATGCAACAGTATCCTGGTTTTGGATTAGATCAGATTACTCATGTAGCATTTGCAGGTTTTTTTTAAACCAGGGTAAAGGTGCATGAGGTGCATGCACAGAGCATTCATCATAGTCTGTCAGTGGGGGGGGGGGGAGCCTAGGGCACCCTGTGTCCAGGACCTTCTTCCAAACAGGAGCAGCAGCAACATAGCTTAGCAACATAGCTTAACCAATACAATGTCAAACCCAGTCATACTACTCTGCATGTAGACATGCTCATAAGCAACACTTAAGCTGTATTAGTCTACATTGTCTCTGACATGTTTACCTTACGCTGCAGGTATTGTCACTGGAAGCAGAGGCCTCTGTTGAAGAGATAACTCAAAGCTATAGGGAACTGGCTAAGGCATGGCACCCAGACCATAACCCCGACAAGGAGGCTGAGGCCATGTTTGTAAAGATTCACGAGGCATACGAGGTCCTGCTGCGGTGGCACAGGCCCAAACGGTTCAGATAACCGTGTCACTGTTTTCTACTGCACCTGTAACATAAATCAAAAGCATGCACCAAGATACATGATCTCTTTTTAATAAAACACTGTACTTCTACTTCACACACAGCTGTGCTTTTCTGATTATTTGTGTTTGCTGCCACCTTTTGGCGCTGCAGAGGTACTGCTACCATGAGCCATCTCATCACAATGTTACCTGCTTTTCTCTAATAGCTGCTACTTATTAGACGTCATAGCCCATGTGTATCTGTGTGTATGTGTGTGTGTCTTTGTATTTGAATGGTCTGTGGTACATTGTAGACATGCAAACATTTATCTCACTAAACCTTGCATGTTTACAAGCTAGCCTTTAACCAGTATTTCACAAACCACATATTCATGCGCACCAGCAGCCTGCGCGCTGCTGAGTCGTTGAGTCTGAGTTCTTCCGAGGCTCAAACTTCACCCCGTTTTTTTCTGTATTTCTTTTTTTTTGCCTCTGACATGCATCGATGCATTCGACAATCACTGAATCAAGAGCTCTGTTGTACAATTATTCGGTCTGTATCCCAGCATGGGCCCGGAAGTTGTTTGGGATTCCCAGGTAAAAAAAAAATCCCGGAGATGCTGTCGTCGCCTGGGAAAACAAACAGCTATACAGACAATTAAAAAGGAAAACAGCGATCGGACGCCAGGTAAGGAGGAGGCTTGTGGACTTCGCCGAGGCACTTGGTAAGACCATAGATCGGTATTAATTTGGACGTAGGGCATGTTTTTGAGTAGTTGCTTGGGGTGAATGCCATTTGTCGTGTGGTCGGGTGCCATAGCAACGGCTCATGAGAAACATTGTATAGCCCAGGCCAGTTTGACGTGCTCGATGTCGGATGACAGCCGCGTTCATGCGGACAATTCCGACAATCGCAACTCCTGCAACAAACTGCTGTTGTGTCTCGTCGCTGTCGCGACCGTGCATGAGATGATTTGCTGTCATAACGCACTAAACCCACCGAGCAGCTGAAACACTAGTAGCCGCGGGTGTGTGTGGAGGAGCGTGGTAGTTATTTGAACACATATATGTATTAATGCACATGCGTCCATCTGGGGGCAGAAAGGAGTGTCAGGCAAGGGTCGGCGCTGATGCGCGTCCCTTTTTTTAATCGCCGTGCCCTGGTGTGACTGGCGCGTCTCCCGGCTGCATCAGCGCCTGTTGCTCCCCATGCGCGGCCAATGCCAGGATATTAATTTTCCCTGTGATGTGTTGTCTCCGCCCCCCAAAGTCTCCTCTGTCCACTGCTGTCATCCATTTGAGCTAAAGGTGTAGCCCTGTACTACATCTTGGTGTTCTGTCGTCCTCTTTTATTCATTTAGCTAATGAAAGCGCGACACTGTTCTGCTCATATAATCAGTATACAGTAGGATGTCTGAGCTCACTTTATTTAATCTGGAACAACCGTGTTATAGCATGCAGGACAATTATCTCACCGATTAATTAGTCTACATATGGGTGGACAAAATAACAGGAACAAATAATAAATTGGCATTTTCAGTATTTTTTTTTTTAAAAAAAGCCTATAACCTTATTTTATCAATAAATGTATCGTTCTACTATAATAGACTATAATATAATATAAAGCTTCAATTCAGGCATGTAATTGGAGGTTGTGTTGATTGCATTGCTTTATAGTTATAAAAGGTGCTGCAGATATTTTGTCTACCCCTGAAGTTTTAACTCCTCCTTCCACAGACTTGGCCTTTAGCTTTCTATAAATGTGGAGCCTCTCTGTATCACCTACCAACCACGTTGGAGAGGAATCTATAGAAAATGGCACAGTATTAGATTAGATTATTGCTGTGAAGGTTTATTAGACATTTAGATCCGAAATTATCAATTTTCTACAATCAGTAACGAAGGTGTGGTGTACAGAAGTAGAATTCATTCAGAAATATTTACAATATCTTTTAAAATCATATTTCCAGGCACCTGGTGAGAGAATGAATGCAGATGACTGCAATGGACGCTCATATGCACAAGGTAAGGTGATATGAGTTTATTAGTATATTAAAAAAGAGGAGAAACTACTGTACTTTCTGTGTGTACTGTCTCCCGTCTTTAATGTTTACTTTAATAACGTGGGTATATTTGTGTTTCAGGTAATGGAGGAGAGTCATCAACAGAACAGGAGTTTTATGGCGGGCTGCAGGGCCCTTCTGCGAGGTCTCCAAACAGTCAGCAGTCCTCACCACATTGCTCTCTTAGCGGTTAGTTTTCAGTGCTTTGTTTGTGGCCATGTGGTCTGCTGAAGTAGAATACTTCATTCATGTTGTGTGAAGGTACATATGTTCATTTCCTCTCTATACAAAGCAGACTCCATCAAGGTTGAGCTGTGCAGTGATGAATCATCAGGTGCTCCACAAACAGAGAACAAAGAGGCTGTGAGGGGTGATAGCAGGAAGGATGACAGAGGAGACCCCATGGAAGAAGGGAGCGCAGAGTTCGCTGGGACTGGAAGAGACAGAGCCAGTGTTTACAGTGACATGGCCAGTCCAAACTCTGCCTCACCAGGACCTATCCGGCTTCCCAATGGGAAGCTTCAATGCGAGGTGTGCGGGATGATCTGCATTGGACCCAATGTGCTGATGGTGCACATGCGAAGCCACACAGGTGCTCAAGACCATTATTACCCTCAGTGTCAGTTAATAAAGGCCATAGCTAATTTTATTTACTTTTAATATCCTGTTTTCCTCTGCGTGTCCACAGGTGAGCGGCCATTCCAGTGTAACCAGTGTGGTGCTTCCTTCACACAGAAGGGGAACCTGTTGCGGCACATTAAGTTGCATTCAGGAGAGAAACCATTTAAATGTCCTATTTGCAATTATGCTTGTCGCCGGAGAGATGCCCTGGCAGGACATCTACGCACACATGCAGGTAAATGAGTGAGTGCACCAAATTATTCTGCACTAGAGAGGTTTATTTTTTTTCTTCTTCTATCTTGGCCATACATACTGCATGATGTCAGATTTTGGCATGTTAAATAAATGGCTGGCTGACACTGGCATTAAACTACCCAGAACTGATGCTGATCTAACATCAAACGTATTTCATAGAAGGATATTTTGTGTTTTTAGCTATTAAACCTGATGGGTGTGGCGAAACATTGCTATTATCTGCTGTATGAAACAAAGCAATACAAAAGTGTATTCATTAGAATGGTCCATTTCCCGCTTCTTCGAAGCTCAGAGGAAATAGGTCGTTTTTACAAGAATGTTCTGTTAAACATGACAAAATATGACATTTGAAAACAGGAAATCCTGTTGATGCTTTCAATTTGTGAACACACACTCAACAGGTGTTCAAATACAGTAGATCTCTGTGGATCTTCATGGGTCTTCTTTTTCATTTTTTTCGGTTCATTTTTCGAAGAAAAGATAGTTGCAAACTGGATCTGACGTCAGTCTCTCCGACAGCTTAATAAGGTGGAACGTTGCGGTAAAGGGTTAGGCGTCTATCTGTCATCACTGTCAGACAACGTAGGTCAGTTTCAGGAATTGCCCATCAAGGGGGAAATCCAGCCTCTCAAACCAAGCTTTTAAATAAAAAAATCCCCTCTTATAAACAAATAAACTTTACTCATATACCGCTCTGTATATGTTTTTTCTCAGTAAATATCACCCTTGCATTTGATCCATAATCTAGGCTTTATCTTGGAAGAAATCTGCTAAATATTTTTTCTTCTAAATTACAGTTACTTCACCGACGGTGGGAAAACCTTTCAAGTGCAGCTACTGTACTCGCAGCTACAAACAACAGAGCACACTGGAGGAACATCTGGAGCGCTGCCATAGTTACATGAAGACTCTGGACCACCAGACAGCAGTCAACACACAGACAGCACAAGGTAACAAGCTAAACGTGTATTCACAGAATTATTCAGTATGTTGATGTTTAAGCTGGAGTTTTTTTATGTTTTTAGGTGAAGAGTCAGTCAATATGGAGACAGATCCTACACCTGCACTGCAAACATCCAATGAAAAAATCAAATTTGTGGATAGAATAACTGTTAGCATCACCAAACGCAAGAGGTCAACACCACAGAAGTTTTTGGGTAAGTTAATCCAGCTTATGTATTTCATCTTCTCTGTATCTTAGTTTTCTGTCCACACTTAAAATGACATATTATCAGCTTGAGAAAAAAAAGACTGATGAAAGCTGTTTTGCTGTGCCTGTCAGCCAAGAAAATGGGCCAAATCTAGCAGTTGTAATCAATCCAAGAGGCGTTCTATCAGAACTGTTCTGTCCTTTTTCTAGGTGAAAAACACATGCACCTTAAGCCTCCTGAAGCACCTTATGAATTGTCCTCTGGATCTGAGAAGGACGGGGACCACCTGAGCTCTCAGTCTGCTGGCGATTCAGCCAGACTGGCTAGTTCGCATCTCCACTGTCCAAGAAGTAAAGGCGAGAACCACGAGTCATCCTCTCTGTCTCACCTCCATCCTGCTTTCCTTTCCGAGATCCGCACAGTTATGAGCTCCATCAACAGCAACATGACTCCTCAGGGCTCCCAAGCCCACAGTGGAGGGGGTTTGGCAGCAATGTCTTTCAGCCTGGCTGGCCGGGAGGCAGGCGAAGGCTGTGACAAGCACCCCTCAGCACACAGCCACACCACCTCACCCAATGGCTGCCCCGACTCTACAGACACAGAGAGCACAGCAGAAGAGCAGAGCACAAGGGCTACAGCCCCGACAAGTACCTCCAACAACCATCACCTCCACTACCAACCCCCAGCACTGCCACGCAGTCATCCCACTTCCAGCCCCAGCCAGGCCAAAGACTTGGACCATGAGTGGGAGAGATCATGTCCCGTGCCCCCCACCATAGTAAAGAGGAGCCCTGGCTCACCCCTTTCTTCCAGGGACACCGTGCAGGTGTTAGACAGGGAGGGCAGGCCTGTGCGCTCCTTCCACTGCCGGCACTGCCGCATCCTCTTTTTGGACCATGTCATGTTCACCATCCACATGGGTTGTCATGGCTTCCGACAACCGTTCGAGTGTAACATCTGTGGCCACCGCAGCCAGGATCGCTACGAGTTTTCATCTCACATCAGCCGCGGAGAGCACCAGGTGGGCTGAGGAGAGGGGACAAAGGCTGGATGAAGAGAGGTGACTGTTGCTCTCTAGAGTTGTGGGCTCATGTTTGTTCTGCACCAGATCAGTTGCTTTAAATTCCTACTATAAAGTACTGATGTAGAGTGATGAATCTTTTCACTGCACCAGGTAAAGTTTAGTGGAGGCAAATTACATTCTATGATTAATTGCACTCCCATATTAAATCATATGGCAGAGCTACTAGTTTTGCTTCTAAAGTGCCTTCTTTGGGGATTTCTTCTTAACTAAAAAAAAACCTGTTGGGGGGGAGGGGAGTGGTGCTCAAAAATCTTAACTAGCCATCTTTTCCTAAGTGATCATGAGTAGTTAGTGCTTTTATGGGGTCATGTGCACATGTACTTAAGAAAAGCATGCACATTTTAAGAGTTACATTGCTTAGTGTGCACTAATAGCTTTGATTTTGTGGCTGAGGAGGAGAACATTTTGTATGGTATGTGTCAGGTAGGTTTAATATGCACTGAAAGCTTTGTGCCTCTTGGTTCAGGAGGAGCTTTTGTCACAGACAAAGCACAGGAATGGATTGCCTTAACCACTGCAGCAGTGCACTGTTGCAGGAATACATATTGTTTACAGCATGGCTGAAGAGAGAATATTCAGGACAAAGCAAATTGCAGGATATGAACTTGAAATGCTCCTGAGGGTGTAAAGGGAGTTCAGGGCTCAAATATATATAAAAAAATAGGATTTTAAAGTGAGTCTTAGGATGCTGGTGCAGATCAGACCATGAGCCATGTAGTGTACAGTAAGAGCCTGACTGAGCTGGGCCAGGGTGCTCCACCTATATACAGGGGTTGCACTTTTTGGTTCCCTGCTTCTATATGAACTTCTTTGCTGAAGCACCTGATGGCTTTACAATGTTTTGTTTTTGTTTCTGTGATTGTTCTACTGCACTGATAAATAGCATAATTCTCACAATAACTGATCATGTAATTGCAACACCGTCATATTTTAAAAAGGAGCCAGCCTTCTTCAGAAAACCACAGCGTTGCACTGGTTCTGCGGTCTGCACTCAACTTTGCTGCAATGTGTGACTGGATTAAATATCAGTTCAAATAATTAAAAAAATATATTATTTTTTGTGGTTTTGCACTCAGCAGATGAAGCTGGGGTTTTAAACAGATAAGGAATTATTTAAAAATGAATCAGAAGCAAAATCAGTTTGGATCTGTTGAGTTATCACTTGTGATTATCTATTTAGTGTTGTTTGTTTCAGCCTTGGTGTATTTAATCAGCTATATTCCAAATCTTATCCAGCATATTCCTCAAGTCCATGAAATGTTACCTCCTGCTTCTTTATAGCACCCAAATACCTTATTGCTACAGTATGGTGAGTTATCTGATAATGTTAATATTGGGAACATGAATGAGACCAAACTCAGTATTCTTACTTGTTATTGTAGGTTTGCTGCTTCATAGTTTAACTTGTTTTTTTCCTTTAATAGCAGGCAAAATGTACTTGAAACAGTTTGAGAAAAAAAATTTCTAAAATGCACTTGGTTTGATAAGTAGAGAAATGTGTGTGTGAATGGAATATAGCATGTGTGCTTGTCATTTTCTGCTTTTACCTGAATTGTGAATTAATATTATTATTATATTATTATTTTCTTTTTTGTTTTGGAAATGTGAAGTACTTTCAAAGAAGTGAAAATGAGGCATGGGTTTTTTTTGTCTTCTTGTGTGGACTTAATGTTATTTTGTGAATGATGTAACATGACAAAACACTTTACCTCAAAGTTAAAGATGTACAACTGCCTCATTATTTCAAAAAGTCATGTTGCTTTCCAAGATGTTCTTGCAGTTACAAATGCGTGCCCCTTGATATTCTCTAAACTTTTTACTGTCAATAAAGTTACATTTATTGTAAAGGTGATTATCTCTAGTTGGATTATGGAAGCATCAACATCTCTGTTGTTATTTATCATTTAAAAGGAATTCATTATACACACGGATGCAACAGTGTTCCTTTAACCGCTTTAAATCAAACTGTGTTCTTTAATGAACAATTGTAGTTGAGAAGGATTAAATAGTAAATATGTAAATGAACAGAATAATCTCACATGTCTTTGAGATTAATTGCCTGTAATCCTTATGGTGTAATTTACTTAACAGGAAGAGAAAGGTTTATGTTTCTTTGGCTTCTGCCTATGTCCCCTCCATTATTTAAACATTTTTAACCATTTTAAGCATTTTTAACTACGTATATTAGCAAATCGTGGGTCCATTACCTTAATTAATTTAAATGCTTAAAAACATTTGTACTATTAAATATATTATAATAAGTAAAACGTAATTTGATCAACCTTTATTATTTCAAATGTTACTGATTTTTTTGAAGATGCATCAATTATGATTTAAGAATATGGCGAGGATCCGAAATAGGTGCAGGTTATATGGGACATAATAAAAATGAAAATAAAGGTATGTTTACATAATTAAAGTGTATTGATGTTGATTAAATATGTACCAGTAGTACATGCAAGGGCGTATATACTTATCATCAAAGCCTTATTTCCTTGTTTTAAAAGCAGACAGAGTGATTTTGAAACTACCTTTGTCTCTTCTTTTTCCATTCATGTCAAGACTTCAGAGATTCAGGTAGAGCTGTTGGTGTTTGGGGCTGAGCTGCAGCATCTCTCCTCTGTGCTCATGTGACCTTTGGGCCTACATGACAGACCTGTGTTGTATTTGTTTCAGGTTAGTTTTGACCTTTTCTCTCTTCTGCAGGGGAAAATCTATTTTGGCTGCTCCTACATACAAATTCCAGGTGCACTTAAAAAAAAGGTACTTATGTGAAGCCAAACATTTGTTATAGCTGCAGCTTTCACTTGAATTGTTATAATTAAAGTTTAGTCTAGTCTAGTAATATGGTCTGGTATTTCTACAGGCCTGATTCAGCTGAGCACAATGAATAAATCCACTTAATATGTAAAAACTCCCAAATCCCCTTCTATAAAAGCCAAATACAGTATGTGCCGTTAGAGTTATGGTGCCTTATTTGACAAATTTTAAAAAATGTAAACATCCTCGCCCTACTGGAAAAAAGTGCAATGTGTTTTTACCATACGTTGTATTCTGACAATTTTATATCCCTTTGTCTGAATTTCACAACCACTTAACTGTCTCTGTCTTAATGTAAATACTGATGCAAATAACACATGAACAACCCAGTGCAGCTTTTCAGAGACTTTAAAACACGGTCAACACAATCTTTTGATAAACGCAATGCTGCTGTGAAGCAGTGCATTGTACACACAAGGTCAGTGTGCAGCTAATTTGACTTGAGCTTTGCACTTATGTATGTGCAGCCTTTAAAATTCTGAAGAAATAATCTGCTTGCAACCTCTGTGTGAATATGCTTAGTTTTAGTGGTGAATTTACAAAGAATCGGCAGCTTGTGTTATACAGGAAGCTTACAGGCAGCATGCTCCTCGAGTGAATAACACATGACTAGCCAGTGACCACATTATAAAATTATTTTTAAAAACAACAAAGTAGAATAAAACAGAATAAACATTGAATGACAGTAACCACCAGTGTGTGAAGAAGTAATATCTATAACATTATAATTATGTGCCTGGCTGGTAAGGCATTCTGCAAACAGTGCTCCCGCCGATACCACTTTGTACCACAAAGAGGCACAATGAGTCCATGTAGCCTCTAGTCCAACACACGAGGAAGAAGCAGTATGGCGCCGTGTTGTTGTTTTGTGTGGAAACCATCCAACAACCAACCTGTATGATGATCTGCTGGATGAGCTGTGAGGCCTCGGTTAGTCCACAGACTAATAGTCCTCAGCGTGATGTAGATCAGCGGTCCCCAACCTTTTTTGCACCACGGACCGGTATCATGTAAAACAATATTTTTACGGACCGGCACAGAAAAAAATATATAAAATAAAAACAAAGTGCATACAATGACAACTTACTCTTATGCTTAATTAGTGGGAGCCTTTGAGCTTTCTCAGCAATGAGGCGGTCCCATCTGGGGAGAATGGGAGACAATGACACCCGAAGCGTGTTTCTTATGTCCAGTCCACTCCGTCATTTTGTTTTGGCCGTCATTTATTGCTTCTGTCCTTCTTGTTCACATTTTCTTCTTTCAAAAAACTCCATGGCTTGTCTTTTAATGCAGGGTGCTTGGTCTTAAGTGCCAAAGCAGTTTTGAAGGCTTCGCCACATGTCACTCAGAGCGGACTTGTGTGAGAATCACCTGTTGCAATAAATCTGTATAGGACTCCTGATATAGTCTTTTAAGTGCAGGTTTCTTTTTCTTTGAAGGGGTAGGCTCCTCTTCTTCTGTCCCCTCGTTAGGTCTTTCCCCTTTCCGAAGAAGCTCTCCAAAGACGTTTGTTTTTTATTCATGTTTGCTAGCTTTTAGGCTTAATTTTGGGGTGCCGTATCCCGTGACCGAGACCAGCGTCTGCAGGTGCTTAAAGGCACAAGCGGATGAATCTGATCGATTTATAAATGAAACAGCTTTCAGACTCAGATAATGAATAATATATTTTTTGCTCAGTCGTTCTGTGCGGCCCGGTACCAAATGACCCACGGACCGGTACCGGTCCCCGGCCCGGTGGTTGGGGACCACTGATGTAGATGACCGTGGGAGCGGTATTCAAAGACCGGAAGTCCGCGGCAGGAAGGAAACCTTTATATAGAAAGGTAATACATTTTTTATATTTAAATAATTAACAGTCTAATCACTGTATTATATCAGTTTCCTGAGACTTGGCTGTCTGTAAGTAAACGTTAAACTGTTCTTTATAATGTGCTTAATTACTTAGCAAACTCAGGTTAACCCATGTCAATTATCACGTCATAAATACGGATCTGTGTTTGCATTCGCTTCCTGCTCAGTGTGTAGTGCTTCTGTGTTTTATAGCTGCTGCCGGGAAGTGCATAAGTTAGCCTACTAGCTGAGTATAGGTTAGCTTCAGGTTAGCACACCTGGCTAATACGAACTGCGGCAGAGGAGTTCTTTTTAATTTTATGTTTAACAGCTAGATAAGCTGGTTGTATTACCAAGTAATATTTATATATTATATATTTATATAGTATTTTTTATCTTTCTTTGGTCGTGGTTGTAAGCATTTTGATAGCAAATCATTTACTTAAAATCAGAATCAGAATCAGAATTATTTATTTATCCCCGAGGGGAAATTCTTTTTTGTTACAGACAAACAGAAATCAAAGATAAATTGAAATATGAAATTGAAATATGTAGACGGAACTAAAACGGTTAGTCTTTGGTTAAAATATTTATTTTTTTCTATGTAAATTTTTCAGTAAATGTTGTAAAGGTATAACTTATTACGGCTAAAAATGTGAAATTACCTGGTTTTATTTCTCTCTATCATCAGCTTAAAGGTTGTAATTTGAACTTCACGCCACTAGATGGCAGGCTTCTACCATTTCCGTGTTTGAGCAGTTTATTGTTACAAATATGACCAAGTGAAGGCTCGTGCCCTCTGTCTTCAGGCGTTCAGTCTCTGTGATGTCAGCATACCACATAAATGTAGCCTTGTAATCACAGAAAAGGGTTCATTTTGGACATGACTTGTAGCTACTATTCAGGACTAAATCAAAAATGATTAGATATGACAGGTTAAAGGCTTATATCATGTAGTCATCTAGCCTAATAATTTTCTCCAGGATCATGGTAGATGCTGCACAATATCACAGGTGAACCCAAAAACCTAAGGGAACAAAAGTACACTACAAATAAGCCACACTTACACATACAGTTATATTTGGAGTGTTGTAGACAAAGTTACAACTCACCAAATTTACATCATAACCCAACATTCCTCATAAGTTGTCTCATTACTATCTTCCAAAAAAGGTTTTTTTCTTTCCCAGAAGATTTATGATTGAAATTTTCTGGCTGCCAGACAGATGTGTAGCTGGTAGCCTATCAAAATCAGAACAATTATTCTATCAAGCTAACACACCCATTTATGTTTTGGATGATCCAGATGCCAGAAGGCAGCACGACTTGCAGCCAAAAAAACAAAGATGTGTTTCCACATGCTCACTGTTAAGAGACACTGCTCTCTGCAGCTGTACCCTGAGTGGGCTACAGCATGCACATGGTATTAATTAATGCACTTAAAGTGCCATTTCAATTATACAAAGAATGTGTTTATTATTCAGCAGCTGAGTGTCAACCAAGGACATATTCAGGTGCACACTGACTGCAATCAATCTTTCAGTAGTTTCCACTGTAAGGAAACTTGTTGATTTAAGGCCTTTTTGTACCCAGTGGTGACATTTGGACATTTTGGCCATATCAAAATAGTGAAATATGATGTCACTAAATTAACCACATTTGGATATAAAACACAGACCTTCCGGCTTCTGCAGTGCAAGTCCATCCAGTCAGCTCATGTATTACACTCATTTGGGCGCCAGAAGGAACATTTTAGGGTGCAAAATGTATTGAAAGATTGCTGGCACATTTTGTAGGATAGCTCTGGCTCTGGAAGTGATTAAGGCTCAAAGCTTGGGTGAGTATATTGCAGAGAGACAAGGGTGGGTGGGAGCAGTATCTTGTGTGTGTAAGTGTGAGTGTGAGTGGGACACAGAAGGAAAATGCATGTGTTTTGAGAGAGAGCAAGAAGAGACTGGGGCGGTTCTCTTATGCAAGCAGTTCTCAGTATGCATGTAGATTGGAAGATGTGTGGCTCCTGTGGTTGGCTGTCCCCTGTGTCACTGCCTTTAAAAAACACTTGCCAAGAGAAATGTCTTCTTTACAGGCTTTGACTGCCAGATGCTGGGGATAATGGAGAGGACTGCAGAGGGAAAGATGGAGAGATGTGCTCAGCCAGCCACACAAACATTACAAGTGAGCACATGCACATATGATCTCACATGCAGGTTTGCATGTGGCCAGGGGTCTCCATAATGCAGAAGTAAGGTGGGGAATATTTTGTTGCTAAACACAGTCGCACACAAGGGAAGTATTAGCTCTAGTAAGTCATGTCACACCAAGTCATGAATGAGGATACGGTTCAGGCATGCTTTCAAAATCTAGAGGTGCCACATTTTGTGGCTGTGTGCAGGACGCGACAGAAAGGAATAGTTGTGCATGTCTGTGCAGTTGTGAACTAACACATGGGGCGCCAGCATGTGAATGCAAAAAGTGTCTGCGAGCGGGAGAGCCAGTGACACAGGAATGTGTCATAGTTCCTGCAAGCCACTCAGCTCCTAAACTGCAGCAAATAAACATTCCTCTGCTGCTGTGTCAGTGCTGAGCCCTCGCCCACTGTCGCTGTAAAACACAGCTTGTAATTAAAACCTAAAAATGAGCATTTCTCCTTTGTTTCCAATAGTATTACGAGATTAGAGATAATTACCACATGCAGTCAGAAATTTCTCAGTTCTGTTTATTGATTTAAAAGCTACGTCCACCCTAATAAGCCTTGCATACACACTATTGTAACATTTTAGGACCTCTGAAGTACAGGGTTTTGGAAAAGCTTCTGACTCGGGTTTGTTTTTGAAAACTTGGTTGTGCATTACAGCTTGAATGGGCAGGATTGGAGACTTTTGGTAATGCAACAATATGACCTACAGTCACTATCTGATTTGGTCCTATCAGTCACCTGATTCGTTATGCCCCTATGCCTGTCCTTTTCTGGAAGACAGTGACGAACCCCTGGTTAACTTAACACAAATTATGAATGAATTTCTGCATTTTATTATATAACTACTAGCTTGGTGTGCAAACACACACATGTATATATCATATCAGGCTATTTTCTGTGGCTGTTATCATATTTCTAATAGGTTTAGGTTTCAGATTCAGATTGAGTGTGTTTTTTGTGTGTTTGAGTGGAAAATTTCTTTGGACATGATTTTTAGTTTTATTAGTTTAAAGTAAAGAACACATTGTTCTATATAAACACAGAATAGATTCAAATCCTATTTTGCCAGCATGCATGGATAAGATTGGATTGGATAAGAAAACATTAACTATATATTTATCACTGACCTCTGATTGATTTGAATAAATGCAGACTTCATTCCTGCTGACAGGTGAAATCATGCACAGGCTTTTGTTGTGTCACATGGATTCCACCACAAGTTTGTGCTCACATTTCATATGGATCTCAGACATGAAATGTTTCTGTTCTGTACCCATACATTTGTCAGATGTCTATAAACATATTCTGCTGTTGGCTATCTATGCACAGAGTCTCTCCCTGTCATTGGAGCTCTGTTTACTGGAGGTTCTACAGTGTTTTCTAGCACATAATCTCCCCTAGAATATATCATGGGTTGCACCCCGAAACACTTTTCCTTCTTAAACACTTTATCCAGATGACACAATTTCTGACATCATGGTACTTTATCTGTTTGTTGTCAGCTTGTAAGGTCTTTCTAGGTTAATCTTTCACAGATGTGGTAGTAGGGAGTTTGACTTTTTCTTTGTTAATAATCACTAATTTATCACTAGCATAATTTATTGTGTGTGCATTCAAGATCTTTTGTCAAATTCTGTTTATGCTGGTTATCTACTGTACAACTGAGGACCACTTTAAGCTGCTTGGTTGGGTTTTTGTGTGTGAAGTATTTAATATTAGCAGAACTGGGCTAACAGAGAAGATAACATCAAGCCTATGCAGTCCAGAGGTTACGCTGTGTGTATGGTTGAGTGTATGTAGAAGGTGCTGGTCTTGAAAACTCCATGTGTAATATCACACCATGGAGAAAGACTCACGTGTGTTCACATATGGAGGTTATAATTTGAGATCATCTTTATGCACGTATGAAGAGCACCCGCATCTCGCACATATGCACACACCAGTGTTGGCCAAGATATGTCCCTCCCACCTTAACTGCAGGGCTTGTTCTCCATCTCACTTCATAGGGGCACAGAGCCTGACCACAGACATCATACTGATTGCTCACCGTGGTCGAGTGGTCTGTCCACATTCCCACCCTGATTCACTGTGTGCAGAAAACCCAACAACGGAAAACAGTGGTTTTAGAGTGTCTGAAGGTTTGTGGAGAGCAGTGAGTGTCCGCTGTGTCTCTCCTAAATCAGTCTTGCTCTCATCCCTTCCTCTGCCCTGCTGCACACCCCAGGAACTTGGAAACCGATGATGTTTTTTTTAAAGAATATTTTGGACTTGAAGCAAGAATATATAAAAAAACAAGAGGACACTCGAGTGTGTGTGTGTGTATGTACATACGTGAATATTTTGAGGGTAATTGTAACCTTCCCTCCCTCTCCTGTGTGACAGGTTATGGCAGGCCGATAGATGATGAAGTGATGAAGTGATGGAGATGTTAGGAGGCCACGGCCATTGTGATGCTGGGTGGCTGTTATTCTGGAACTGCCATCTGCCCAAAAGGTCAGTTGCTAGGGAATGATTCTCCTGGACCGTGTCTGCCTCCCAGCTGCCATCCACACACCCACACACACACACACACACTTACACACACACTCGCAGCCTTGCAATAGTTTCCTTTATTTAATATAAAGTGAATTTGCGTAAATTTGACCGAGAGGATCAGCTGCTATTAATCCCTTTTGTAATTTTGCTGTAACTTGAGTTGAGGTGTAGTTGATTATGATTATTTATGTAATATGTCTGTGATGAGGCAGCAAATATATATCTTATTACATAATCACTCTGTGGTCACCTAATGGCACCAAACAAATGGCTCTGAATATTACACAAGCTTTACAAGGGTGTTCCTACAATAACAGCTCCCTGGTTAATTTGCCCATAATCGAAGGCTAGGATTACAATTAAATGTTGGGTCAGGGCGGAAATCAAATCCGTATTGTGTGCTTAGACCCATGCCTGCCACACTGTCCATCCCAACCACTACAGCAGCCTGTCATTTAGTGCTGTGACCCGAACTCAATGCTAAATTCTTTAATTCTTCATCATATGGCCTTCATATTTAGGCCAACCCCACCCAACAGTTTTCCCTGCTACATTGTCTTCTCTGCATGTTTTCCTCTCACTGATGTGGTACAGGGGCATAGAAATCCTTTCTGTGTTCTTGGACAGAGATGCTCAGATCATTCTCAGGAGGGGATATGCCTGTAATTATTACTTAACTGGCAAAGTTAACTTTGTTAACCTTTAACCTCTTATGTCCTGTAAATGCTGAATATAGTTTTTTCTTCTGCAAATGCAAAATAGATTCATTGTGACAGTGCATACCACCATGTGCACAATGCAGATGTATGTCAATGTGTTATTATCTCAAGTTATCTCAAGTATTGGCAAAACAGTAGCCAGTAGGATCCAAAACCAAAATGGGATTCAACCATGCAATTTTGTACCATCTCTGTCTCTTGTTTTTTTATCATCATCCCTGTCACACTTCCCTGCTCTTACCCTCCTTAAGCCCTCAGCTCCAGTCTGCACTTCTCCTCTGGTTATCCATAGAGAGGAGTGACTTTTGTGTAGTGGAGCTGTTGTTTTTGTTTGTGCCCTTCTCACCATGGCTGCCTGCTTGCCGCCTGGCAGCCCCGTGTGTCAAAGGTGGCTGCAGCAGAACAGACTGTGGGAACAGCCGGTTAGCCTCCCTTGGTCCTCTACTCCCCATCCAGAGGGGCAGCCATCAATCCAGTACTCCCCCTGCCCCTGCACACAGACACACACACAAAAGCACAAATACACAAATGCCCAACCAATCTCATACTCACACAAAAACCCTACAACGCTCACACCCTCTCCCAATAATCCTCGGAAGCAATTTCATCTCGACTCGGGTGGCGGCCCATTGTCGCCAGCCCCTTCAATCTTTCCTTATTAACTCTCGCTTTGTCCCGCATCCGAGCTTCTGGACTCATCTCTCCTACATTCCGATCAGTGCTGCTCCCAGCACTCCCAGGCAACCTCCTCTCGCTAATCCCACTGCCTCCCCCACCAGCAGCCCCACCCTGAGGAACTCTTACTGTTTTTTTTTCCAACCTGCCGATCACCTACTTGCAGTGTAAGGTAGGGGCATTAACTCCATGGGTTTTTCTGAAGGCAGAGTGTGAAGGCGGGGTGGGTGAAAGAGGAGGCGGCCACAAAGTGACTCCAGCCCAGACAATTAGAACAATGAGCCTGGCCTGTAGGGGGCTAACTCGCTGCGTCACGCCTGGACGGTGGGGTATTTTGTCAGTTTAATGAATTGTCCGTCAGGCCAGGGCCACATCGCAGGCTGTGCAGGGAGAGGCCAGCAGGGACCCAGACACTAAGTCGGTATTTATTACACTGCCTTTGTCACTAATTGAGCTAATTATCACTGACTCCTCAGCACTCCCATAGGCAGCACCCCCTCCACTCACTCTCTCTTACCAACTCACTCTCATGCCTGGGATTTGAACCCTGCTTCTCCTCTTTCTTTTTTTTTTAATCAACCATTTTCTCTTTTTTGTAGCTATTATTGCCTAGTGTTCTACTATCAAGCCAGATTTATGTCACTCTCAAATTATGTGTACTTTTGCTCTCCCAACTTATGACATTTTTCTGAATTTGTGAGTTATTACACTGTAAGCCATGTCGTGTTCTAGCTTGTGTTCAGCACTGTTCTGCAGTGATAAAAGACAGAATGTTAGTTTTGTAGAGATTCTGTGATCAGTATAAAACCTCTTTCTGTTTTTGTGGTCCATCCACCTCGCTGGACCTCCCCATCTGCCATATTTCGGTTCAATTTGGTTTTATTTGCTCTTTGTATTCTCTTAATCCACCCACATCCAGAGTATTTAGCTGTCGTGTTTCTTTTAGCTCAGAACCAATCTCAATTGATCACTTCTCGATCTATTTTATTTCCTCTGGTGCAGAATCACTTTTTCACTGTGACATTCAGAAACATCCCTGTTTGTTGCCTTTAATTGTTACTGTGTCTCCCTGATCTATCTGGGTGACCCAGCCTGATCCTGAACTGTGGTGGGCTAAAGAGCGCAAAGCTTTCCAAACTCCTGTGGTTAGTCAGGTTGCCAGGCATTGGACAAGGCTGTAGGTTTTCATTATATTTCATTTTTTTCTAGTAAATGAAGCAAAACCCAATGCAATAAACTGTCATACTGTATAAGATAAGAGATGTGGCTGGATAAGCAGGGTCTGTCTCTGTGGTTGGTAGCAGAGATGCAGGGATGTTTTGTGAGCTGGAGAAAGAGGCTGCTTTGGTGGTGGTAATAGGATTAAGCAAAGGACACCCAGGGACAGGCTTATATGATCGCTTGGTCCGTTGTCAAAACTCCCTCAAACACAGAAACTACAACAGACATAATAGCATCTTTTAACACATTCAGGAGGCCAACTTAATTGAAAATATAAACTTTATTGTTCTATCATACAGTACAAAACCAACTGGAAGCTAAATCTTTTGCTTAAAGTCTAAAAAATGTATTTTCTTACATTTCTCTATAACAGTATAAAAATCCTCAGAAATAAATAATTTTTATTTACACTAATAAAAAAGGCAAATATTCAGTGCATGACCAAACACAAGTGTTTTTAAAGAAAACAAGCAAAGAAGCGATAACGTTCTATTTTTTGTCAGCTACATTACATCAGAAATAAAAAAGGCTTAAGTTCAAAACATCTCCTGACTTGACTGTAATATTAGCATATTCTCAGGCCACTGACAGGCACATAAATCATTTAGCAAAGTGTTGTTCTTATAAATATATTCAACTTTTTTAGTATTTACAGAATTTTGGTCCTCATAGCTGATATACAGTATTTTTTCCTGCAGGCTGTATTATTAAAGATTAAATGTTTAAATTTGACTTATTTTACACTTCAGCTTGAATGCAACCATTTGCCTTCTTTGAACCTTGGATAATTTAGTCCTGCACACATATTTACAGGAACACACTATATTTTCTGTTACATTATTGTATACCATAGAGTGGGATTCAATATGACTGCATGCTCTGATTCTGTTCATCACCTGTAATTAATATTATTTTATGCATTTAAAAAAAATTAAGCCCTAAAATTAGCTAAAAAAAACTAATCACGTCATATTCTTCAGTGTGTCAATATTACATTCATATTGTATTGCCACAGCAAGATTAATCCAGTCCAGTTCTGTTTTTTCTTTTCTTGATTGGCACTGGTTCTAGTCATGTAACAGCAGACCCTTCCTGTGGTAAGTTAGGGTGGCAAATCAGGGTTGAGGTGTATTCAACTGCCCAAAAATCTAAACAAAAACGGCAAATGTGATGAGCAAAACAGAAGTGGTTGGGAGATAAACATCACAGTGTTTCATATGAGAGCCAAAACTTCTGCAAATGGAACAAAACATGCTTTTTTTAACAAAAAAATCTCCCTCTAGATGGAGGTCCTCACCAGTTTATGAGAGCACATGTTTGTGGTTCTGTGGCCACAGAAACATCTGTGAAACATTGTGTCCAGTTTCTGCCCTCAGTGGGAGACAAGAAGGGCCTAGTAGTACCTGGTTACAGCAATCAATTCTCCACCACATCCTTTTGTCCTTTTACTTCTATTTATCCACAGTGTAAACAGTTGAGGGATGTAGATGACTTCCATTCTCCCTGTATGGTTGTAATGTGTTTAAATACTGAATACTGTTAAGCATTGAAGGCAAAGAACAAGCACATACCCCCCAACCCCCCCTATACCCTGTTCACATATTTGTGCTTTTTCTCTATCTCCTACTTTCAAAAACACTGATTACATTTTTGTGCCAGAAAGTTCCCTGTATCAGTTTACCCACCTTGAAGCTTGTCTAGCTTCAATTAAGCATATAAAACCACCTGCTAGTGTCTTTTCAGCCAACTACCTGTTTTGCTTAGTTCTACTGCATTCCTCCTGTGTGCCTAATATCTGCCTACTTGTTCACCTTTGATCATAGACACTGATGTAACGTTCGTGTACTTGTGCAGTTCAGGCAGCTGACATGACAGCACCAGTGGAATGTGCAGTGGCAACGCTCAGTCACGCTCTCAGTCCGGGTCTTAAACCCACGTCCACAGCATAGCAACTCGCATCCATCCAGGCCTGGGGAAGAGCTGTTACATGTTCTCCCAGAAGTTCCCAACGTGCCAGTTTTGCCACTGTAGGAGCAGAAGTTAGGTGATTTCTCAAAGTAGACTAGGTCCATGGCAGAGGGGGGTTTGTGAGCAGGGTTTTCAGGCTCCAGATGACGGGGGTCGGCTCGGTGAGAGGCACGGTTGCTGCCCTTATTGGCATAAACCACTCTGGATGCACCATCAAACCGGTCCTTAAGAAAGTCTCCCACTGTGCGAAAGCTGGGCAGACGCATCCAGCAGGTGCGTACAGTGCAGGAACCAGACATGCCATGGCACTTACACTCCTGACGCATCTCTGACGACACAGTCTGCAGGAAGGACCAACTGCTGTTAAACTCTCAATCTCAGAATTTGAATCACATTTGTTTCATTTTAGAATTGTGACAGATCTCCTTACCAGTCTGCCGGCTTCATTGTTGTGCAAGTTGGTGAGGTAACGCAGATCTCTGCCCCTCTCACTGGAGTCCACAAACTCACGGCTGAACATCCGTCCAAAATCCACATTGTCACTGCAGCCCCCCCAGTGCCAGTCTGGCCCTCCAGGACCTCGGCGACGATAATCGCATGTGCACGACTCAATAGCCCCTTCTGAACAGGAGCGAGCCACAGCATGGGTCACTCCTGCACTGGTAATGGCAAACACAAATGCTGTCTCTCGGCAACCTGAGGAAACACGCCAAAACTTCACATCAGAGCCTGATCCAGCCTTTCAGAACTAGATTTGCCAATTTTTTTGCCAAAACTGGAAATCATTTACAAACAAAGTCTTTTAAAAAATGTGCAAGAGATTCCATTACATCCTGCCTAGAATTGTCCAAATATTGCCCGGTGAGAAAGACAAGAGAGGCTCACCACGATTCACAATTTTGCCAAAGATTGCTGGACTGTGGGTGGTCGGGCAGTTCCAACGGCGGTTGCGGAACTGCCACTTGCACTCCTTTATGGCAGTGTGCAGCCCAGCGGCGATGGCATGCAAGATGCCAGGATTCTGCCGAATCAGCCGGCGCTGGCGACGGCTCAGAAGGGCCAGGCTTGGATCCAGGACCAACTGCACGTTCTTGGAATTGGTGAGGAGGTTGGATGAGGAAGCCACATTGACAATACCCCTGGCACAAAACAAGGACAAGGGAAATCAGAGTCAAGGAGCTGGCAGTTCATGCATGTAGCACCTTAGGTGACCTTCTAAGCTCTAAAACTAATGTCTTTTGGCATCCCATGGGAGTAGTAGGCTACCTTTTGAAATAGGTTTTCATTATGTAGACCAATAATAAACAGTGACACGTGCTGTTCCAAGACCATGAGGAGACGGAGAGTCTCTGAGTCACAATGGAGGTTGCAGGCTTGGCACATTATTTTTTTTTACCTCTTTATAAATTACTTGGACCAGACACCACCACTTGTCAATTTCACAATTACAATTACAACCGTATTATTCTATTAAATACTCTATTATGCCCTCATCAGAAAACAACACAGGCAGGCAGAGGCGGAAGGAAGGTTTATATCTGATGTGTTGCAGTGCTCTTTTAGACAGTAGCATGATTCATGAATAGACAATCTTACACTTAGTCTTTCTGTATATGTAAGAATATTCTCCAGCTAACACTTTATATAACATAAAAATACACATAAAAATGCTGAATCTTGCAACACTGTTTAATTTTAATAATAAGTCGTGCCTTTGTCAAATGATACTAGACATTATTCAGGTATAATCAGTCCATGTATGTGGCCCCTGTGCAGTTAAAAAGGACATGATTTAAATATTTTAGTGGTTTGATTTTAAAGCACTGCGTGTCTTTCGGTGCCAGGGATGAATCGTTTATGTACTTAATCTGGAATTTTTTGACATTTTGTGTAGCCTTGTGTAATAACTGTGTCTCCTGTTGCGCATTATCACCGGGCCTGTTTTGGCCTGTTGGATGGTTGACCCAGACAGTGGTGCGGTGAGGCCTGGGAACTTTAATAATAATCTCGCCCTATGGATGTTTTCTTCCTTTACAAAAACACTCAAGTGTCCTTTTCCCCCTCTTCAGTTGTTTTCTTAGATTCCAGCTGAAATTTTTAAATATTTGAAAAAGCAGTGCCGTTGTGCGCAAATACTGTCCATCTAATGGCACCGCAGAAACCTTTCGTTAAAACGTTGCTTCAACAAAAGCAACCCACAGTTTATAGATTTTTAAACTAGAAAGACAATATGATAAACTGTACAGTTTCAGTTTTATTTTGGTTTTTACGTCAAATTATAGCACTTGTGGCTACTATAGTTTGAAGTATATAGGGAGTGTACTAGAACCACACAACCCTAAGTAAGACTTCCTATAGGATTCCTTCCAGCGTTGAAATGAATCCGTTTTTAATTTATCCCACATTGGACTGAAAAATGTTGTCTCGTGTTCAAACCACTGTCCAGAAATGAGTGCCAGAAAGAGGGAGAGAGAGTAAATTAAATCAACCGCAAATAAAAGGTAAAATTGTTACAAATGTAATCCATTTGTTGTTAAATCATGTGCTGAAGCTAATTTTACTGAAGAGACAATAAATTACAATAAAAAAAGTGGTTAGTTGTTGCGCTCACGTGGAGCAATTTGGGAACAACAGCTAGAAACCCACAAACCTTAATACCATGCGGTTGCTCTTTTTTCAGACGCTGAACAGAAGTTGTAAACTGTTCCAAAACTAACACATTATTTCGAGCATGCAGCATGGAATGCGTTAACCCAATAATAAAAAAACAACTGTTCAGACAAAGCAGAGCAGAACACTGATAGCTGAACCCCCCATGCATCATCGCATACTGTAGAATATCTGCTGAACTCACCACCACCGGCCGCTGTTGTTGACGGCCCCTGTTCCTGAGAGCGAGGACACTAGAAGGATGCAAGCGGCTTTCACTCCCAACAGCAGCGCCAGACTCCTCATCGTGACTTTAGGTCAAATATAAGAAAGGAAAAAATACAGTTTCAATTTAATCTGCAATTATTTTTCCTCAATTATATATCTGAGTTATTCATAGACACTACACAGTCTTACAATTTTTTAACATATTAAAAATTAAAAAAACAGCCAAAAAGCAGAAAGAAAACACAGAATCCTACAGGGCATTTGTTTTAGGTGGCAAAGGTTAATTATGTGATATTTGTCCAAGACTTTTATCTAAATGTTTGTTTGAATTCTGCTTTAAAAAGATGCAATCTGTAAGCATTGTACTCACCACACCTCAGTCCGGTAAGAGGACTTGAAAGGTGAAGAAGCTGGCAGCTCTAATTGACTTAAATGGATCTTGAGTGGAGACAGGTTGCTAAATGATGTGAAGTGTCCAGGCAGGATGATGCTGCTGCTGCTCCTGCTGCAGTCCTCTTTACTCTGTCTCTCTCAGTGATGCTTTGCACGGCGCATTGAACGCGTGGGACAGTCCCGAAGACTTGATCCCCTCGGTGACTGATAGGCAACACATTCTTCTCTTATTGAGCGCTACGAGGGGAATAAAAAAGGGATTTGCTGCTCTCATCTCCCTCTGTTTTTTTCGGAGCCTTTTCAATAGGATTGGAGGGAGGGATAGTTAATGCTCTTCATAGGGCGCACAATGAATAAGGAAACACAACTGAGCAATAAGGAGAAAGGAAGAGAAAAAATAGGGCAGTCCACAGTGTTGCGCATATTACTTGTGGACTCTCACGGTCATCAGCAGAATCGATTTCCCTGTAACAGTGTGCAGATCACAGGATTTTCCCCCACTGGCAGCGCGCTTGCTTCCGCATCCAGTCTTGCAGAGAAGAGAAGTGCCCCTGAAGCAGTGATGTGTTGGTACAGATGCTGTGGGTGCGCCCGCTTTGGTGCTCCGCTGCTGTTCAAAGCTGCTGTCACGGTACAATACAGTTACAGCGGAATATGAGCCATCTGAAACTGCCCTTTTTACCCGGTGGCTGGATTAGCCTACTCCCTATAACCGCATCTCCTCCTCTCTCCAAACGCGCTCTCAAAATCTGCTGTGACAAAGGCCATTTCTGTGCCTTGCCTACCCGCGGTAAACACTAAGGGGATGTAGTTTTGACATCATTACGTCTGTGCTTGACAATAATTTTTATGAGGATCACTTTATATATTATCGCCTGTATTTGGAGTCCATTTCGCCCACATGCACAACTGAACGTGAAAGTAGATACAAGTAATAATGGCTCTCCCAGTTGTCCTGTAACTCACACTGCCTGCTAAGCTACTTAAATATTTTGGGAGAGATGAAATATGGTCTCCAATCAGAAGTTTGATGTATGATGAATCAGGAAAAGAGGGGGACGAGTAAGGATAAAAACCAGTCCAAACATCTGGCTTGCAGACCTCCCTCGACGCAGAGTAATCACAGCTTGAGCCACTTTGCGGCATCTCCATCAAACCCCAGACTAGGAGCAAGCTTAAATGTCCCCAAACTTCTCCATACATTCGTTCTTGGGGGAATGTTTCATTATGTGACATATATCTGCTAATTTGCATGTTCCACATTAGTCACTGCAGCGGTTGTAGGTTGAATAATCTCTCCCTCTCCTTGCCTCTGTCTCTCTCTTTCCCTCAGATGACAGTAAAAGGAAGTGGGCTTTTGTAAAAAGCTTTAATGACAGCCACCCTACGTTTATACTCTAGCCTTATATGAAGGTGCTCAAAAAGGGTTTCCTGGAGCAGTCATGCGACACCGAGCAGATTAGAGCTTCAATCCGGATAAAGGGGGCCTTTTATATACAAATCAACTTCAAATCACTTTTTAAGCCACTTAGATATACACACCAAGGCAGAATGCTAATGCACTTTTCATTGCTGCAGCTTAGGGAATGGAAGGAGATTAGATGAATTGGTGTCACTAAGCGAACCGTGTTTGAGGGGGGTTTTAACTTAATTTTATGAAAGTAGCACACATGCACCTTTCGATTCTTGCAGCAATGTTTGCGCGTTTAAATTGGATATCCAGGAGCAATAAACGTATTGATTGAATGTCAAATCCACACAGAAGGCCTCAGCAACTGGTTTTATGGGACTGGACATAAAACTGTAATTGAGATGCTACTGTTCAATATTGATATAATGCTTTTTTAAAAAAAAAAAGTCTGTAACGCTTCATATCATATCACATATCAAATTGAATGAATCCATATTTATCCATCATATTTCTGTCAGTGCAAGTGCTGCATAATCTCCAGAATCCTATCTGTCACTGCTGTCACTTATGCATATGATTTTATACTTTGAAATGAAGACTTTAGGTCGACAAAACAATGAGGAACAGCCGCTCTGATGGGGGTGGGAGGAAGGGGGGGGGGCACATGACTACAAACAGTATTGTTGGATGGTCTGTTAGCGGAGCCGCCTGCCTGCTGCTGCCTCCCAGTCGTACAGTGGAACCAGCCACTATCCCCTCCCCCATTCATTATTTTAAATAAGTCACCCCTTTATGGACCAAATCTTCTTTGATTCTTCATATTTTATTTTATGTAGCGTCTCCTTGTTCGTTCTATCCTAAAATGGAGGTATGTATACAAACTAACAAACTAATAAACATACATTTATGTATTATTTATGTATTATATTAATAATATATTTAGTCGATGAAATATGTTCATAGAATGAAGTACTGCAGTGTACCTGGTGCCCTTAACAACTCGTTGATTGGAAAATTATTGTGCGTAAAAGTTTGGAGACGTCAATTTACGCTTGGACAAACGGTCAAGTTCTCAAATAATAAAATGATCAACTGGTGATCCAAGTTGCATATTGGTCAATATTTTGCAAACAGCCGCCTGTAGAGGCATCTACTCCCCTCCCCTCGTTCACCCCCTCCTCCCGTTTACTCTCGCCCCCGAGCTCCTCTGTTCTCCGTCACTTCTCGGTCGTTTGGCGGTGCATCGATAATACTGCACTCTTCTTCCTATTGATATTCAGTACAGGACCTTAATACCTGCGTTTTAATGTCACGCCGAGAAAGACGCTTAACAAAATGGAGCTATCAAACAAACTCCGTTGGGACCAATTCCTGATTTTGGCAGCAGCAGTTATGTCACCTGCATTAACGTAAGTGCACTTGAGAGCGCCAGGAGAGCTGATGTTACATGCGGGTTGTAGCAACATGAAATTCTTGCAGGAGTTGTGGGAAGTTATTGTATATAGATTATAATTCGAATGTTGTGTGTTTAGCTTAAAGGTAATGCCTGCCTCCGCCTATTCACAGGCTGATATAGTAAAATATTTACATAAATAAATACACTTGAAGCAGTTTATTATTATTATTAAAAGCAGCAATTTATTGCTCTCTTTGCTAATCTCTAAGTTTTACCTATGCCATAACAAATTCAGTTTTAATCTCACTGTTTTTACCTCGATAAGACATATTTGGCAGTAGAGTCTGTTATTCATACTCCTCAGCTGGATAATCTGTTTAGAATTATGTTTTCCATGCTTTAAGCAACTATCTTGAGAGTGACATCAGAAACAATGTAGCAAATACTTTCACATACTTTTATTGCAAAGACTATTTTACAAATCCCACAACGAAGACATTCATTTTGTAATAAATTCTTCTTTAGTGGTTTTTAGAAGTATCCCAGACACCCTCCCACTGCCACATACTTCTCTGAGTTTGACTAATGAACCCCTGACCAGCACTGATGACACCCCCCATCAAGTCTCTTTCCCTCTCTCTCCCTGCAGGGTGCTGTGTAATGATATTCTCAGCCTGAAGGTGGCAGGAGATCCAGTGCTAACCCCTAACTCTGTGTGCCTGAGGGTGGCAGGCCTCAGTAAACGTCAGATGCGTATGTGTGTGCGAAACCCCGATGTGACTGCATCTGCTCTGCAGGGCATCCAGGTGGCCATCCACGAATGCCAGTACCAGCTCCGGGACCACCGCTGGAACTGCTCCTCATTGGAGGGCCTTGGCAAACTGCCCCACCACAACACCATACTCAACAGGGGTGAGAGCCTAAAGCAAGCTAATGATAGTCAGATTGAGACCTGGAGTTTGGAAAAAAATAGAGATTATGCCTAGGTAAATCTCAGGACAATTTTAGAGCATCACTATAGTTTTTTCTCACTGTATTCCTCCTGCTTCCAGGTTTTCGCGAGAGTGCCTTCTCCTTGGCCTTACTGGCAGCGGGTGTGGCTCACTCTGTGGCCTCGGCCTGCAGCATGGGCAAGCTGCGGGGGTGTGGCTGTGAGGCCAAACGCCGTCAAGATGATGACAAGATCCGGCTGAAACTTACACAGCTGCAGCTGCAGACCCTGCAGAAGGGCGGGGTAGGAATCGACATAACACGGTCATTACCCTCTGAGCTAAACGGTCACCATGGTAATCTGCCCACTAACCTGCGCTCTACCCACCCATCCGCCCTGCTCAAGCCTTTACCAGACGAGCTTAGTTCCATGCAGGACACCTGGGAATGGGGGGGTTGCAGTCATAATGTCCGGTTTGGGGACCGTTTCTCAAGAGACTGGCTTGACTCCCGTGGGTCTCCACGAGATATCCACGCTCGCATGAGAATACATAACAACCGCGTGGGACGACAGGTGGATAATGTGTTTATTCACTATATGCTTTACTTGCATCATCATGGCAATTGTTGTAGTTTTATCTGCTTACATTATTTATCCTTCTGTACACAGATAGTGACAGACAACATGGCACGGAAGTGCAAATGTCATGGCACATCAGGGAGCTGTCAGTTTAAGACCTGCTGGCATGTGTCTCCAGAGTTCCGGCTTGTGGGTTCTTTACTCAAGGAAAAGTTCCTGTCAGCCATCTTTGTCAACTCCCAGAACAAAAACAACGGTGTTTTCAACCCTCGCAATGAAAACAGAGCTGGTGGAAGCACAGGGGGACTCAATGGAGGGCGCCGGCGAGGCATGTCCAGGGAGCTGGTGTACTTTGAGAAGTCTCCTGACTTCTGTGAGCATGATCCATCCATAGACTCACCAGGTACGCAAGGACGGATCTGCAACAAAACGAGCTATGGTACAGACAGCTGCAGCTCACTTTGCTGCGGCCGTGGGCACAACATCCTCAAACAGACACGGAGTGAGCGCTGCAATTGCAGATTCCACTGGTGTTGTTACGTGCTGTGCGAGGAGTGTCGTCTGACAGAGTGGGTCAATGTGTGCAAGTAGATTCCAGTGCTCCCAGTTCCCAGCTGCTTTTACCCATCCAGGACTCAAGATGGCGAGCCTGTCCCTTCACCCACTCCTGTTGTTCAAGCTTTTGTTTTGCTCCTTGTGTAACTCTCCCAGAGAAGTTTATCCGCCCTTTTCCTTTTTTTTCACCCATCATCTGGGATCTATTTTCTCTTTGTAGCCGCTGTTATTCTCAAAATGCCAAGTCAGAGATTGAAGAGGTGACTCATGTCATTTGTCTTTTTGGCTATGGTCTGTTTAGACGCTGCCCTCTCAGCCATGAAAACGACCTATACCCCATCTTTTGTATCCCACAAAAAAAGAGAAGCAACAGCAGAGGAACATTTCTATTTCAGTGTCTAGATGCTGACTCATCTGATTGTACAGTAGCTGTGTATTATAATGTGTACGTGTATATTTGTAAATGTATTATTATTATTATTGTATCAGAACTTCTTAGTTCTAGTAAATGACAGACTCATCACAATTTATCTTAACGCGTTACTGGGCTCTTCTAATGACCTCTTAAAATATTTTTTAATGTGTATATTTTGCACCTGTAACTCCTCCTTCCTATAGAAATAGATGAGACTGAGGACTGATAAAAACTTTCCCTCAAAAACAAGACAAAAGACAAAAAAAAAAACAAAACACAGGATTTTTATTGTTATTGTAAGCTGTAAAACTCGAGACGAGAAAGTTAATACAAAATCAGGTTTGCAAAGAAATTCAGTTCAATTCTTTACACTGAACAACTAATGATGCAGATTTATTTATGTAATTGTAAGACTTTATAGTGACCATGTTTTTTTTAATTATAAATTCATATTAATATTATGACAGAAATATGCTTCCTCTTGGTATAACTGTAATATGACGTGTGTCACTTTTCTATGAAATCCCGACTGAGCTCTTGATATTATGTGCTTGCTTTTGTCCGTTTCATCAGTCTGAGCACAGCTTAGATTCTTCCCACATGTAGTACATGTCAAAGTGAGAGATGGACCTACTTTAGTCATGAAATGATGCTAAGGGGTGTGTGTATGCTTGACCGTGTGTCTGTTGCTGTGTAAATGGGGGGTAAGCTCTGTGCACTACAGATTTGGGAGGTGAGGGCCTTTTTTTATGGCCACTTCATGCTGAGAGAAGGACTTTTTATGGCTGCAGGATATTGTTTCCTTAAAGTATGACTTTTATTACTGGAGAGAAGCATCAAGAGAGCAGAGAGCGGGGGTGATTATACCAGTCTTTGCTGTGTGAGCATCTGAGGGGGATCATCTGTGCAGAGTTCATAGCCAAGGAAGGGACTTGCTGAACCACGTGCTGCTGGGACGCTGTATCCCTGTTACCTGGGAGACAGACTATACAAATAAACACATGCATGTGTCTGTGTACAAAGAATCTTGCATGTAGCAATACTGGCATTGAGTCACAATCGAAAACATGCGTGCTGGGGTGCACACTTGAACTGTAGCTTTAGCAGAAATGCTAACGTCACCACGTGACTTGATTTATGATAGCAGCATTCCTAGATATCTTAGATAATCCGAACTGTCTCCATGCTCAGCTTGCTGAGAAAACGCTGCTGCCACATAGGATTTAATGCCAATTAAGTCTTGTTTGTATGGATCTTGGTAAATATCCCTGGACTCCTAAGGAATTGCAGTGCCAGTGGCTGAATTGACTTTTCTGTGTTTTTGGTATTTAGTGAAGGAGTTAAAAAAAAAAAAACAAGGAAAAAGTGAGTGGTATGGGATGATAAGAGACTGGATCTCTGGTTTGCATTTCTTCATTCCTTTATCATTTCACCCTGGAGCTGCTGCAAAAGGGAATTTCCTGTCACTGTTTCTCCCATGTGTGAGACAGAGGTTGGTGGAGTGCTTTCTCTCTCATTCTTTGCTCTTTCTCTCTCTCTCTCTCTCTCTCCCTCTCCCGTTCTCCCCCTCATCGTTGCAGACATGAGACACATGCATAGCAACACATTGACTGCCCCCCGAGTAATGACATCCAGACTGGGCCAAAATTAAAGAGAGGCAGGCAGAGAGAGGAAGTTAAAAGAGATAAAAGTTACCCACTTTGATTGACAGGATGATTATATGTATAAAGTAAGGCGATTTAGAGTGTTTAGTTGGATATAAAGATGGGGAGATAGATCCTTGCTGTACATACAGCAGAAATGCAGAGGCAAAGGACAAACCGGGTATGGAGCAGGGGGTGAATAAAGTGTACTCTGTATAAATACATGCTTCAAAACATCTGCTTCTCAACTCCCCTTTCATTTTTGATGTGGGACAGGCAGAGAAGGAGAGCGGGAGAGAAAACACAAGGAGCCAGCTACCCAGAACATCAAAGCCCCTGCCCTCAACGTGCAGGCCCTCATTAGTTCAGCTAGCAGAACCAACGAGACTTGTGATTGTGTTTGCTGGGGTGCACGCTGGCAGACACTTCAGAGGAAAGGCTTCTTTAAGTCATAACTCCCCACCCTACCTCTGCTGCCACCACCCGAGCCCGCTGTAACCCCCCTGTAACCCTCTCCAAAGTCCCCGTGCACACAACCTCGGCATGCTCCCCCACCATCCACTCCACCCCATAATCTGGTCTGCAGCTGCAAACATCTGCTCCCCTCTTTATCCCGCTGCCTTCACCACTGAATAGATAAACACATCTATTACCGAGCCACTGACTGACATGCAATGGAGAGGCAAATGTTGAATTCACCTATGGGTGCAAGCAGGGCTGGTTTCAGGGTGTGTCATTTAATCACATTTTAGATGGTGATGATAAAACATAAACACCTCAGATTCTTAAATGCTCAGTACTTCAAGGTTAAACCTGCACAGAGTATTGATCTGGTTTGTGACGCACACACACACACACAGCACTGCTGCCAGGACAGCATCACTTGGCATCCTGTTACAGTCGGCCATTTACTTATTCATTAAGATGATGCCTGTGTTAATTATTCAAGCATGTTTGCCTGCAGACTCTCTGTTGCAGTTCATATTAGTTGTAGAGCACAAACACCTATTTAACAGAAGGAACATTTTAAATCATGTCATTAAAAGATGAAATTTGATATCACAAACTAAATGGCACGTATGTGTTACATTCAAACTTTTTTATACTTTATAAATAAATATTTTAAACATGGTTGCCCTCCAGTAGTGCTCCTGGCTTTTAACAAGTCATAGGGATTGACAGGGTGCCCAGATATCGCGAGAACACACTTGTCACCGCCGTAGCTCATCGCGAGACTATCATCCAGTCCTTTGCCTGATCCAGCTGGTCTCCCAGCCTGCCTGCCTGCCTGCCTGCTGCTGACGGGTAAGTGTGAATGAGATGCAAATGGTAAAAAAAATGCTCAAATATGTGTACATGTATCAAAGATGAACGGAAGATTTGTTAGTGTTTTAACCCACTGAATGTTTTTTTTGGTGAATGAACGACCCCTAAACGACGACATCAGGCCGACTGGTGCGTTTGTCGTGACTGTACGGGGGGGATTATAGCACATAAATTGACCCGGGGATTTTTTTTTCTTAAAACGTATGTACTCGCTTGTATTCTAGTATACAAAGCACGCTCGAATACTTGTCGTATCAAGCTACAAGGAACGTCATTTGATGTAAAATTCATAGGCAGCGAGGACTGCCGCATCAGTCGTCTCCTCCTCGCACTATGACAGATGTACACGGATGTGCGGCCACTGCAGCTGTAAGATGCTAGCAGCTCGGGCAGAAATGAATGGACACGTCAGTGACAGCATCACATCTAAGCTCTATAATAACCATAAAAAAGGGACTCTCCACTAGGCTGTGGATGCTCATCTCTGTGCCCCCCCCCCTTACCTCAGGTAGAGCAGTTTGAAGGAGCTGACAGCAGAGTTGGCTCGTTAAAGGGCCCCATTAACCATGAAGGGTCAACAGAGGAAAAGTACATTTCAATGCCTCCTCTTCTACAGACTGTGTGTGCACCATATATTCTCAGAGCCCATGTGTCATATAATGTAATACAAATTGATTGTTATGCTGGCATTCCTTCAGTTGCCTGCAAACAACATAAAAGGTGGTTACTCTGCACCACATGAAAGCTGATCCACATAACAGGAGACCCAGTATGGCTGCCGGTTTTCCCAGTGTGCTGCCTTTTGAGTCCGATTAGCTGCCTGCCGAGGTGTGAAGTATACTTTTACTGGTTTTCCTCTGAGGTGGCTTTAAGCTGTAACAAGGTGGTAATATTGAGAGCCGCTTTTCAAAAGCTACTGTCTCACCACATGGTCTTTTTTGTGGTTTTGACTTTCTGTTTGTTTTGGCTCCTGTTGTTGCTATGTATAGAAAGTGGTCTTTCCCTGTGTAACAGTTCTGCTGTAGTTGAAGTGAGAGCCGCCAATCAACATGGGAAACATCTTTGGGAACCTGCTGAAGAGCCTGATAGGAAAGAAGGAGATGAGGATTCTCATGGTGGGGCTGGATGCTGCTGGGAAAACCACCATCCTCTATAAGTTAAAGCTGGGGGAGATCGTCACCACCATCCCCACAATCGGTCAGTCAGTAAAGGATTAATAATCTGTGTGTGTGTCTTTGAGTATACCACTCATTCTGATTCACTTTTGTTTTTTTAATCCAGGATTCAACGTAGAGACAGTGGAGTACAAGAACATCAGCTTCACTGTGTGGGACGTGGGTGGCCAGGATAAGATCCGACCCCTTTGGAGACACTACTTCCAAAACACACAGGGTAAGGCAAACCAAATGACACACCAGTCAGTCGTGATCGGGTTAACAAGACCTCTTGAGCCATGTTGCAGATCCTGCAGCACGCTATCGCCCCCGACACCTGAGGCCATATCTGACTAATGCTGTAGATGAGGTCATTTGCATACTCCAACTGCTTCAAATTATCATAGTCATATTCAAAGCCTGAACAATAATTACATTTGGTTCAGCTGTATGTTTTTAACAATAGGTCAGCATATTGTGAAAACAGCATTAAAATGAAGCTCCTCTGGTAGGACAGAGCTAACAGACGATTTTGTTTATCCCTGTCCTGTAGGCTTGATCTTTGTGGTGGACAGCAATGATCGTGAGCGGGTGAACGAGGCTCGGGAGGAGCTGATGAGGATGCTAGCTGAGGACGAGCTGCGGGATGCTGTTCTTCTCGTCTTCGCCAACAAGCAGGTAAAGCTTCATTGCATCTTCTGACCTTGTTTCTGTCTATTTATACTTGCTTCCTCATAAGGTGAGGCTTCTTGCCTGACATTGTGTACGGTATGATTTACACTCAGGATCTCCCTAATGCCATGAATGCCGCAGAGATCACAGACAAGCTTGGCCTGCACTCCTTACGCCACCGCAACTGGTACATCCAGGCCACCTGCGCCACCAGTGGAGACGGCCTCTACGAGGGCCTGGACTGGCTGGCCAATCAGCTGAAGAACAAGAAGTGAAGGGGGACCGGTCAGTATTAGCGGGGAAGAGCCTAGGTGCCAGCTCCAGGTAGTGCTTATAATGGATCCATTGTGTTTACATAGAGAGGATAATGCTGAAAAGCTCCCAGGGGGTGACTCTCAATGGCTTTCTCCCCCCATATCCTTCTATTTTATTTCCTTACTTTGATTAATTGAATATGTTTGGATCTGTGGTGAGCATTTTTAATCATTTACAAACCAGTGGTGTCAAAGTTGACCTAAACGATTTACATTCTGAACACATAACTATCAGGATGTGATAGTATAAATGTTACTGTAAAAGACATTACCCTATTTAGCAGTCTATGAACTTTTACCTACATAAACATTTAATTTGCCGCTTTGGAAAAGCAGCCTTTTTACTCAGATACTACAAACATGGTGTAAATTATAAAGAATGTCTTAATAGTATAGTGGAAGTACTATTACTATGTCAGAATACAGTATTCTCAGATAAATGTAGTTATTCATTATGCTTTTCAGAGCTTAATTTAAAGATTTTATTTAAATATTTATTTATTTTTTATTAAACACAGTTTCTGCTGACTTTGTGGATTATCTTAAACAATATATTTTTTAGTTTGTTTTGTTTCTGTCTTATGGTTTCTCTCCCCTTTATTGATGTGTGTTTACTGCTAAGGCAGCTAGTGGAAAAAAAAAACAGAAGAAGAAGGAAGTTCCACTTTCACTGTACATTACTGCTTCCCAATCTGCATGGAGATATCCCAGTTACTGGCTCGTTGGGCTTGTGAGAGCTGTGTAAAAGATTTGTTCTGACTTGGCTTGGAGAGGGTTAAAAAACAATTTTATTTTAATTTTCTGGCATCAGCGAGGAGGTGTGATATCTAAACTGATACAGATGACAGAACAGGCGCACACTGTACCAGCTCTGTGGCCTAGAGAAAAAAATGCTGCTATTGGCCTGGCCTGTGGAAAATGATGCAGCACAGCATGTGATTGGCAATATTAGAAAGCCTACATGGTTTTGAATGTTGACAGCTGACATCATCTTGATTTATTCATCCCTAACTGCAGTGAGACATTACATGTTGTGTTAACCAAATCTCTGTGTATCACATTGCACTAACTTTAGATGCATTATTGTTGTATGAAAATGTAACATCTGCTTTTAACTGGAGTGTTTATTTATTTATTTGGTTAATTTTAGTGTCCTTTTTTTCTTAATTCGTTAACTAGATCTGACAGTTTGCGTTTTCACACAGAACGCTCAGTTTAAAAACAAATAGGGGAGAGGATGATAGTAATACTGCATCATAAGGCATGTTAATACTGTACAAGTTCTGTAATAAAAGTGAATTATAATAGCCTGTTTCCTCAGACTATAATTGTTAGTCTAAATCACTGCTGCTGGTTGGAACAATGCTGTACTAATATATACATGTTATGGGTTTAGTGTGAAGTTTACCAAACGACCTACCAATATGCAAAAGCATGCTTTTCTATGTCAGTGCAACTGTATATATGTTTGTGTGTAAGTGGAAACGTGTCTCGTGGTTTTCACGGTTAAAGTGCTGTTGATACACCTGTAGAAATCGGGGCGAGTGTGGTGGCCGGCAACAGACAGCAGCTTATTGTGTGTGTGTGTGTCTGTGTGTGTGTGAGACATGCCCTCTGTTAGGTTCAGTTTTGTGGCCTTATTTTGCCAGTGGTGAATTTCTCTTTGATAACAGGTTTGTATGTAGGAATGTCCAGCATTCGAGTATCTCATCTACGATGTGTGACACTGATGCACTCGCAGTGCTGCTGTGGTTAAACATCCCTCTCTCTCTTTCTTTTATTTTTCGGCGACTTTAACTTGCAAATGAAGAAATAAAAGAGGCTGCACAACATTCCAACTGATTGATAACGTGTTTTCAGAAAGAAACAAATTGAAAATGGATTTATTTAACTTCACTGAGTAGAATATTATAAATGGGTGGAAGTAAAGGCGAGATAAACTGATGCAGAAGTGTTGAATTATTTAATGATTCCTGACACTCCATCAATCAATAAAAAACAACCAAAAGATACACCTGCTGTGTCATCTCTCCTCCTTTAACATTGCATACATTTGTTAGTTAAGCTGGCCACTGTAAAGCATTTATTTCAAGGTTAATGTGAGAATTCAGATTATGAATTTGAACAAATACAATTCAATTCAATTCAGTTTTAATTATACAGCGCATTTTACAATCAGAAATTGTCTCAAAGCGCTTGGATGTCTACACACTTGGATGTCTGCATTTTAGAGATTATTCATAGTTCTCACTTTTGTCTCAGAAGTGTGACTTATACATGGAAGACAGTCAGAATAATGAGGTGAATCAGTGGTTAATTATATCTGTATTTCCTGTTGCATTATTGATGAATTGTATGTTACACTACTTGACACAGGATGAATGTGGCCTCACTGAGCAGTCCTTTTTATATGTGCACTGGGGGTTTCAGGTTCCATTTGACACTTGTGTAAGCTGCATAGGGGAGCGCAGCTGGCTTCCAAACTGGTTGTGATGTCACATTATGCATGCACATGTTGAACTCAGATTTAAGGTGAGCACAGAGGAGTTGCATTCTCAATGTCCCGAACAATATGCACGCAAAATTTCTGCAGAACATTGGTGATGTGTGAAACATTTTGAGAGCAGTGGGTCTGACAGAAAACTGCCCAGTGCCAATTAAAGCTAAGCTAGATTAATTAACAGCACATATTACAAGCTTGTTTAATTAAAATGTAATGGTGAACAACAGCAGGGAGAGAATAGGTCAAATAGGTGGGCAGGACATGGAGCTAACATCGCCTTTCTCTTTTGTCCTTCCCTAACTGCTGTCATTAAGAGAAGTTTGGCACAATCAGGTAGTTTCCCTGCAGAACTGCTGCACTTTACAGAGAGTCATTTTGTCTGAGCCAATCAGAGGTCCATGTACGGGAGAGTGCCGCTGTGTCTCCAAGGGTGTGACAGCAGTATGTGAGTCAGAGCTGCTCCCAGGGCCACCAGCCCCCAGGGCCCCCTGCAGGATGGCTACAATAGTAGCCCCCAGGGCGGATGCCATAGCTGGGATTCCCACCCGTAACCGGGACACTTTCACCCAGGGCACAGACACACTGGCAGCAGCCCCACAATCAATTCATCAATCTCTGAAGGGAGTGGCAACCGCAAAAGGCCACAGCAGGCACCTCTCACAGTTCTCCTTAAGAAGACAGGGCCACCAGGACTGACACTGAGACTGACACCATGGTGGCGGCGTGGAAGTGCCAAACTCTGCAAAAACAACGGACCCTAATGAAGAACAACAGAGAAAAACTTCCAGTCAATGTGAAAAATATTTAACAAGAATCTATTTGTTTGGAATCACTTCTGTGACATAAATTCACACTGACGCTGTTTATGGAACAACACTCGCTGAGTCAGGTGAAAACGCTTTCCAACTTACTGAGGAAAGTTTCCATCCTTCGGCGTGTAATTGGGTCAATGGCAGCTGATCATTTTGTTTGGAGGGATCTGAGACTTGACCAAACCTTCAACCAGTTATGTATAAATAGCCATGAATGTGCAAACACTGACTTCTGAGTCCCCCTCCTCCTGCAGGCCATGCAGCAGCTCTCAGAGATGGCCAATTCTCAGACTCTGTCTCCTCCTGCTGGACAGAAAACTGCTGAAGAAGGGCAGTTATAGCTCAGACTGATGCACACTGACAATAATTAATACAAAACATGAAAACTCTGTATTTGACACTTTTTCTGAAGTTTTTTACTCACTTGATGACAAACAGCTGAACATTTAAAACTTTTTTCTTTTGATAACAAACATCAAAGAACATCATGTATCTCATGTGTCTCTCATTCATGGCTGCGCTCTCAAATCCCTGTTACACATCCAGACTGAGTGTGCATTGGTTGAAATGTCTGTATATGATGTCATTCCTTTTATTTGTGTTTTTATGCTTCTCTTTTATGTCCTGTCTTGCGGGGTTATGGACAAATCAAATCATCCAAAAGACATCTGTCAGAAGCAGACATCATCTTTTCGTGCACCAGTCCTGATGTTCACTTGCACAGCTTAACGTTCAGGAATCTTGACCGCGCACTGAGGCTATTTTCTTAAATTAAGCTTGTTCTTGCTTTGGGTTCAGAAGTCACTTGACTGTCTGACAATGTGGCCCATTGTGGCACGCTGCTCCCATACGCATCAAAGAAGTGATTAACTAGTTGACAGCGCTGTGGGCACAATACTGCTCTTTACATGGAAAACAGTGCGGCCACTCACTGCGCGCTGACTGGGAGACCGCAGCACTGCTTCCACATGCAGCAACTGACGGCATGAAACCAAAATAACAGCACATAAAGAGATCGGATACATGAGGCTCACACTGATGCACATGCAAAAGGCACAGATCACTAGCTGCTGTGTTGCTGCAGAAGCTGCGTGTAATCCCTCGGTTTCTGCAAAGATTTCTATCACTAATGACTCAAATAGACTCAAACTATATCGACTCTTAATAGTCTAAATTGATGTACAAGTATCTTGCGTTTGCAGTGCAAACATGGTGGCTGCAGCTTGAAAAAAAAGACGGACCAGCCCCGGATTGGTGGGCTCCTGGCCAATCAGACGTCCCTCTCAGGGAGGGAAATCCCAGAGTCACAATAGAAAGCAACTTGTTCGACGTTTTTTGGCTTTGAAATTGATTTGAGTGATATATTTACGAATGTTTTCACGAGAGGAGCTACTTCACACACACTTAAACAATTCTTGGATTCACCATCCTTCTATAAATCTGAAGAGGCTGGATATGTTTACCATTTGAACAGGTTGTACATCAACATGGGGCAGTGGAGAGTCGTTTTCCTGTGTGTGACTTTGTCATGGAGGTTACAGACAGCATCCCCCCAAACGCATGAAGGTAAGTTCACCTGTTGACATGCACTTGTTGACTCTTTAGCATTCTACCCGCCATTGTATTACACAAGTTGTGTAAAGCTATTTGTGTAGCAGAATAATCAACGTGGATGGGCTCAGAGTTGCTAGTGTAAAAAGTGATGGCCCTCAGCCTCCTTTTCTGTGTCTCAGACCACACAGCAGCTTCTGTCCTCCTCTTTGAGAGCTTATTTATTATCAACAAGGTCCAATCAAGGCAGTATCCCACCACTTGATACACTGATATTTATGATTGCGTGGACAACAGTATTATCAGCATATCAGCACTTCATTTGTTTTCACTAGCTGAACCGTATATTAATATTTTAAACTGCATATTAATGCTGAAAAGTGAAAATACTCATGAAACATTCTCATTTATTGATTCTTAAGATTATTTTATTGCTAGGAATCGAATGATTCTGCTTTTTTTGCATTGTGTTTGTGTGTATTTTGTGCACGTATGTGTGTTTCAATTGTTTGAATCATCAAAAAATATTATGCAGCTCTTTCAGATTAGCTTTGTCACCATCGTCAGTTTCTGGTTTATATCTACAGGAATTGTGTGTTGTGCTGCAGGTGCCGAATCTTTGCACAAAAAGTGCTGTTGCTGCAGTTTTTGTTGGTCACTTAGAGATGGTGTGTATGTCTCCTTCCGTTCACGATATTTCCCCTGTGCTCTGCCAGAATGTCCCACTCACACACGGCCCATTGTCTTTTGGTATGATCTCAGCTGCACACAACCCCAGAGACACACATGCACGCAGTCACACAGAAGCACTGTCTGTCACTGCATCACACTTTACTCACTGGGACACACTGTATGCATTTATAGCTTTATCACAATGAGGCACTTTGTCTGAGAGAAGCCCTGCTCCCTCGACCCCTCTGCCCCTCGCCCTGTACTCCATCAGCCTCAGGCCTGGACTGCTCCCCGTACCCGCCTGTTTCACTCTGCTTCACATCAAACTGTGCAGCCAGCCCCATATCAGGGCGACTCACCAAAACCTATAAATATCTCAGAGACGCTGCATTACAATGCATCACATGACTGTATTTGTTATGAGCATCACATGAATATGAACCTCCCTCTTCTCTTTCAGAGGTGTGTCCAGGTACACAAAATGGTCTGAGTTCCACCGGCTCTCAGGAGAATCAATATAACCTGATTAAGGACCGGTATGACGGCTGTCAGATCATCATGGGAAACCTGGAGATCACTCAGATTGAGAGTGACTGGGACTTCTCCTTCCTTAAGGTACACACCATCCCTCTTCTGGTCTGACATGTTCACAGAGGAGTAGTTTCATTTAAATGTTTGCCCATCCTCTTCTTCCCTCCAGACAATTCGTGAAGTGACCGGCTACGTCCTCATCGCTATGAACCACTTTCAGGAGATTCCACTGCGCCAACTGCGGGTCATCAGAGGGAACAGCCTGTATGAGCGGCGCTTTGCTCTCTCTGTTTTCTTCAATTACCCCAAAGACGGCTCCAATGGCCTGCGGCAGCTGGGGCTGACAAATCTGACAGGTTAGTGGAAGAAGACATACGACAGCCAGGAAAAGTGAAGCATGAGCAAAAGGTATCCAAGAGTCCAAGATGTAAAATAAAAGCTTTTATGAGACATTTATTGTTCAAAAACAATGAGCACAATTGTATTTGAGACAGCGAAAGGAAGCAGGAGCATGCAGATTTACTCTTTCAGTCAACAGGACTAATCATCAGTGAAGTGCACAAAGACCCCACAGTCACACTAAAACAGATGTGCAAATGTCATCGGATCATTGGATGAAAGGGGTCTCAAATCTATTGGATAAAACCCAAGGGTAGAAGTTGCTGCAGTCAGTGTCCAAGTACCACAAAACATATGAAATATAAAGAAACACAGACATCTCCTGTAGTAGAAGCATAAGGAGTAACAGAAAGAAAGAAAAGTGCTGCTGTTTCTCTAAATTCATTAAAAAAGTGAAAGATATAGATCAATTTGCAGAGTTTTTTATTCTATGGAAGCCTTGCCTCAATTGTAACTATAATTTCCCTTTTTCTTACTGTCCCATTTATTGGTTGAGGTGATGGACGATGAAGAGTACAGACTCATCACACTCAATTTTAGTTTCACAGCTTTATTGCCAAAATGTCTTCACAGGCCTTCATCATGGCAGGTCTTTCAGCTTGTTAAAGCAGAACAACAGCCCTGAAACCGACCCATTTAATGTCATTATCTGTATTCTGTCACTGAAAAAGAGTGAACTCTCTGTGGACTAACTGTAACTTTGTAAAGTATAAACTGAGCTTCCCAGCATCACATAAAGTATGACTAGTTCCCTTTAGCTTGTTCTGTGACTCCACAGAGATCCTGGAGGGAGGAGTGCAGATTATTGACAACAAATACCTGAATTATGGCCCCTGGATCTTCTGGCAGGACATCATCCGGGAAAATAGTGCTCCTATTGAAATCCACTACAACGGAGAGAGAGGTCAGTTGTAGGATGGACCTATTTCCCATATCCCAAATCATCTCTAGATTGCCTCTCTTTCACAAATACTGTCTGTTTGTCTGCTTCCTCCTCCCTCTCACTCAGGCCCATGCCACAGATCTTGTGGAGGTTATTGCTGGGGGCCAAATGAGGACCAGTGTCAGATCTGTGAGTGCCTGATTGTTCTGTTTCCATTTTCACTTCACTGAGCATTCCTCTTCACGCACACAAATTCACAACACAGATACACACTCACTTGTAGGTGACCCCAGTTGAACCCATCTTTTCTGTGTGTGTCTCAGTGACTAAGACGGTGTGCGCTCCTCAGTGTAATGGCCGCTGTTTTGGAACAAGCCCCAGGGACTGCTGTCACATAGAGTGTGCAGCGGGATGCAAGGGCCCTCTGGATGTGGACTGTTTTGTAAGTGCTGTCTTATATGAATTAGTTTACTTGCACTAAACTCTACTAACTAAACTAATTAAAGTTTGGAGTTGTCTTTGCACCAAACTGCACTGCAACCCATTGATCCTATGATCATTATAAAGGAAATGAATGAAACTTGATTTCATTTAACCTACTGGGCTTCAATAGCCACCTGGGATGTCTATATTTTACCCCAATTAGTAAAGAAAGTGCTCAAGTGAAAATGTTTTAAGTTGTGTTGTTGTTGGTTTGTGTGTGTTCTTGTAAAGGCATGTCGTCACTTCAACGACTCCGGAGCATGTGTGCCGCAGTGTCCACAGACTCTGATTTACAACAAGCAGACATTTCAAATGGAGACCAACCCTAATGCCAAATACCAGTATGGATCGATTTGTGTCTCTCAGTGCCCCAGTGAGTGTCCTGTGTGTTATAAACTCCAGGTTTTGTGGAGTATAGGACATTTGAGCTATTTCATGTGTCTCCTCTGTCTTTGATTTCTCTTTGCAGCTCATTTTGTGGTGGACGGTAGCTCCTGTGTGAGCGCCTGTCCTCTGGACAAGATGGAGGTAGAGCGAGAAGGCCAGAGGCAGTGTGAGCTCTGCAGTGGACTCTGCCCAAAAGGTGGACTTCATTATAAACTTTACACTTCAATCTGTCAGCCATCAACAGTATTGATGTTTTTTGTCCATCACTGTAGTGTGTGAAGGCACTGGGGCTGAACACAGACAGACTGTGGACTCCAGCAACATCGACAGCTTCATCAACTGCACCAAGATCCAGGGCAGCCTTCACTTCCTGGTCACAGGGATTCTTGGGTAATTGTCTCCACCTGTAAGTTAAAGAATCTCAGAGCACAGTCAGCTACTCAGCTAACATGTTATGCTTTTTTTACAGAGACGACTTTAAAAACATCCCTCCACTGGATGCCAAAAAATTGGAAGTTTTCCGCACAGTCAGGGAAATAACTGGTTTGTAAAAGTCATCTGTAGATATGGAAATTATTATTACTTGGAAATGTTTTGTGCATGTGTGTGTGTGTTTTATCACCATAGTGTGTCAGTGACAAAGTGTTAGGGGCTTTAAGAAAACTTATGGTAACCATTTACTGGGCTTTAAAAAGGTGCTGTATACTGCACAGGGGATTTTTGTGGTTAATGTCATGCAAAACATAATAATGTTTCCATTTGTGCTTCTTCTCAGATATTCTAAACATCCAGTCATGGCCCAAAGAGCAGAATGATCTGTCTGTGTTTTCCAGTCTCACTACCATTCAAGGGAGGTCACTGCACAAGTAAGACGGGATTGCATGCAGTGCTGAAATACAACAAGTGTTTAGAATTTAAAGAAAACTAGAGTGCAGTATTGCACCTACTTATTTCCTCAGTCTGGCTTTGGTGTTTGCCCAGACTGTCTGAATCAGAGTGTTGATGATGTCATGCATCACTGTGAATTCACACACTTACACCCGCATGTCTGTCTTCTCAGTTTTTCTAAGCTGTTCTCGCTGTTAACACCTCATGACAAACCCCCTCTGAATCACACTAAGACATTTTAACCCTTCTCTTGTCTTTTCCTTCTCCATAGCTGTGAACAGGTATGAGATCTGTGTGTGTGTGTGTGGACACAAAGCAGACAGTATTATAAAGACTTGAAGTGATGTCTGATTTCTTTACTTCTTGTCCAACTGAAGGCGTTTTTCTCTGATGGTGATGCATATCCCTACTCTTAAATCACTGGGTCTGCGCTCCCTCCGGGAAATCAGTGATGGCAGCGTGTACATCAGTCAGAATTCAAACCTCTGTTACCACCACACTGTAAACTGGACACAGCTGTTCAGAGGCCGCCGAGTTCGGGTCAACAATCTCAACAACAATAGGCCTCTGGCAGAGTGTGGTGAGGCGCGGGGAGGGGGGGACAAGAAAATGAAAAAACAATTCTTGACACATTTTTTTGAACTGAATGATAATGTCAGTCATAATATTATCATCTTGTATCTAGTAAAATGATGTGTTCTTACATGGTTGTGTGTGCAGTTGCAGAAGGCCACGTGTGTGACCCACTGTGTTCAGACTCAGGCTGCTGGGGTCCGGGGCCTGACCAGTGTCTTTCCTGTAGGAACTACAGCCGAGATGGCACATGCATGGGCAGCTGTAATTTTTACAGCGGGTCAGTTATGAGTTCATATTCATGTGACAGATATGTGACTGACAAAATGCTTACTTGTCTTCTTCTTCTTCTTCTTTTGGTCATTCTCTGTATAATTGTGCCCCCAGAGTTCCAAGGGAATTTGCAAGATCTGATGGAGAGTGTGTGTCCTGTCACCCAGAGTGTAAGCCTCAGAGTGGGAAAGCCAGCTGTACTGGACAGGTATTCTTGTTTTTATTATTATCCTTGGATACTTCTCAGCAGTGTCTGTCTCACTCTCTCTCTGTCTCTCCCTCTCTTTGATAGGGTGCAGATGAGTGTGTGGCTTGTCTCAACCTTCAAGATGGTCCTTACTGCATGTCCTCTTGTCCCACTGGTGTAAATGATGGACAGAGGGGGTTGATTTTCAAATACCCCAACAGGGAGGGCCACTGTGAACCCTGTCACCACAACTGCACACAGGGGTGAGACTAACTGAATTTTTTTTAAATAGTTTTAAATTCTGTAAATGTTGAAGATTATATTACTATGTTTATATATTTCAGATGCTATGGTCCAGGGCTGAATGACTGTTTGGAGACAGCCAGACTGTCGGTTAGCAGGTAAGTGCTTCCATCTGCTGGTGAATATAAAACACTACACTGTACTCTCAGTAATCCATGTCTTAAGATTAAGAAACCTTTATTAGTCCCACAATGGGGAAATTGCATTACACATTACACATATACAGTGTTGCTAACTTTCTGACACTGTTACTCTGTGCAGCGGTCAGATCACAGGAATAGCACTGGGCATCCCGGCTGGCTTGATTTTCTGCTTGGTGTTGTTTTTCCTGGGCGTGCTGTACCACAGAGGCCTTGCCATTCGTCGCAAGAGAGCCATGAGGAGGTACCTGGAGAGCGGAGAGGTGAGGCTTTAGACACCTTCCAACCCTCCTGCCATAAACAAATACACAGAAAACACACAGGAATACATGTTCTGTTTTTCTCAGAGTTTTGAGCCGCTGGGTCCTGGAGAGAAAGGCACAAAGGTTCATGCTCGGATTCTGAGGCCCTCGGAGCTGAAAAAAGTCAAAGCACTTGGCCTGGGTGTTTTTGGCACCATGCATAAGGTACTTACTGCTGTCCATTTGTCTTGACTTTCACTGATTCATAGCTGGGTGTTAAAGTTAATTTGTGTTGAAGGGTTTCTGGACACCAGAAGGAGAGACAGTGAAGATCCCTGTGGCCATTAAGACCATTCAGGATAGTTCAGGCCGACAAACCTTCACTGAGATCACTGATGTGAGTCTCTGACGCTGATGAACTAATCAACAAATGTGACATATACCAAAATAAGAATGGCAAAATTGTGTTATCATTGTGTTTGTTGTGTAGCACATGCTGTCCATGGGCAGCCTGGACCACCCATACATTGTTAGGCTACTGGGTATTTGTCCAGGTGCCAGTCTGCAGTTGGTGACCCAGCTCAGCTCACAGGGTTCCTTACTGGAGCACATCAGGCTACATAAGGACAGGCTGGGCCCTCAGCGCCTGCTCAACTGGTGTGTGCAGATTGCTAAGGTGAGTACAGCTATGTGTTTTTGATTAACCAAACATTCTGAATGAGTTATTTTATGAAAACTACACACGTGTGTCTCAGGGTATGTACTATCTGGAGGAACACTGCATGGTGCACAGAAATCTGGCTGCCCGCAACATCTTACTGAAGAATGACTACCAAGTCCAGATCTCTGACTACGGTGTAGCAGACCTGCTTTACCCTGATGACAAGAAATATGTCTACACAGACACAAAGGTTGTTGTGACTCACACAGTGTGAGATGCACTTCACTGTAATGGAGTCAAACTAATGTGCAATTTGTCTTTTGACTCAGACTCCCATAAAATGGATGGCACTTGAAAGCATACTGTTTCGACGGTACACTCATCAAAGTGACGTTTGGAGTTATGGTGAGTGTGTCCGGTGGAATAGACTAGATAAAAATAAATTAATCTCCCATGTCTGAAGTCAATGCATTTTTGGAAGAAGCTCTGAGATGCAGTCTCTTTCTTCCTGAGCAGGGGTGACAGTATGGGAGATGATGTCATTTGGGGCGGAACCGTATGCGTCTGTGCAACCTCAGGAAGTGCCGAGTTTGCTGGAGAAGGGCGAACGTCTGTCACAGCCCCACATCTGTACTATAGACGTCTACATGGTCATGGTCAAATGTGAGTCACTCTCCTTCATGCGCCAATGCAAACCTGTATATTAAGTTAAGTTGTACTTATTAACAGCCAGTACCAGTACCTGCAGGAGGTGGCGGTCGGTATGTTGCAGAAGCCAAATAGTGAACTGCTGTAGGTTAATCCAAAATGGAATTGTAGCCAGGTTTTGATTCATCCCCCCAAGAGCATTGGTTTAATGATCACATTTATATTTTGATCACCACTTTACAAAGCTCTGAGAAAGTATCTATCCATGCTGAAAGATGGAGAGATGATGGAGAGGCCCCTGTGTTTTTCCCTATGAAGGGAAAAAATGTAGTTTTTGTCAATGGAGTCTGGTTGTGCAGAGAACAGAGACTGTTGTGTGTGGGAGTTCAAAAAGGATCCAAACGCAGACTCAAAGGTAAGGGGTACAGCCAAGGGTGAGCTTTAATCAGTCACTGAAACATCCAAACCCCCAAAACAACAAGGTACAAAGAAAGAGTCCAAAGGAACAACCATAACAAACCAAACCACCTAATCCACAGGGAGGCCGGAGAATGCACGAGGAGGGGGGGGGGCTACCAACAGGGAGAAAGGGGAACATACAGGGGGGTAACAAGACACAGGTGAACAAAATCAGGACAGGGAAGGTAATCACAAAGGAGGGAAACAAGAGGAAGCAAACCACACAGGAATACACAGATACATAGACAAACCAACTAAAACAGACCATGAAAATACAAATATACTAAAATAATCCGGAAAACTACGGATCATAACAGCTCCCTACTATAAAAGGCCAAACTGTTTTCAGGGGGTCCTGCAGCCAAAATGCAGTTTGCTGTTGACCCTATCCTGTACTTCATAGTTTGGCTTCTATGTCTGTTATCCTCTCTGCTCCACTGGAGTTATGCCAAGCAACACCTACCTAATACAATGCATTGTTTATCCTCTGTTAAGGCTGGATGATTGATGAAAACATAAGGCCAACCTTCAAAGAGCTGGCAAGTGACTTCACCCGTATGGCCAGAGACCCTCCTAGATACCTCGTCATCAAGGTGGGGCTCATCCTGATCGTTCCTTTTAAAACATTGTATTGCATAAGCTCTTAACTCTTAACTTTTTCCCCATAGCTGGAAGGAGGAGAAGCTGTTCCAGATGAAATCCACCGAAGAGAGTCAGAACGAGGACTACTGGATGCAGATTTAGAGGACGAAGATAACGAAGGGTTGGATGACGGTTTGGCTACACCTCCTCTTCAGCACTCTCCTTCTTGGAGTCTGTCTCGTTCACGGATCAATTCTTACAGAGTAATAAAACACATTCTGGTTTGACAGACAGGTTTTGGATCATTGTGACTCTATCAGTGCCAAATCAGTCAGTCAGTTTTTTATCTTCTTTCCTGATTTATAGAGCGGTGCATCTCAGACTGGACCGATTGGATACCTGCCAATGACCCCGAGCCCTTCAGACAGCATCCGCCAGGTGTGACTGACACATTCCCATCCAGGGATATTTAGTTGAAACTCTGAAGAGATTCACTTCAATTGCATTTTTATGACATTATTATTATTAATGCACATTCAGACGAGTTCTTTTTTAATAGCTGCTGCTCTTTGATGTTCTGTTTCAGCTGTGGTTTCACAGGACTCGTCTGAGCTCTGTGCGGACGCTGCCTGACAGGTCAGAGGTCAGGGGAGGTGGCAGGGAGGTGGAGCTACGTGAGGAAGGTTTATGGACTGGAAGCCTCCACAGGGCCAGGTTTGGCTCCGAGAGGAGCAATCCTCGAATGCATGTTGGCCGACACAGGAAGCTCTCGACTGCCTCCAGTCCATCCTCGTACAAGGCGTGGACAGCAGAGGAAGAGGAGGAGGTGGACCACTATGGCTACGTCCTGCCTGGCTCACCTGGTACACCAGAAAGAGGTAAATTACACTTTGTGTTGCCTTCTTCAAACAACTAGTACATAATAACTAGTGACATATTTTTCCCTAATCTTTTTGCTTTTTCATTACCTCTCAGTATCCAGAATCCCTCATTCTGGCCGAAGAAACTCAAGACTCAAGAATAATTTGCTTCTTAAAGTCATACATCCCTCCCAGGAATATGAAATCATGAACACAGAATCTGGTGCTTCTTCTTGTTCGACGAACAGAATCTCATCACAATCAGATGATCCTCCTGGGGGACTTTGTTGTAAAATCTCACCTTTACCCTCTCCAACTTTGATGGCCTTGTTACCCACAGAGGGTACAGCAACACAGGAGGAAACTCCCACATCTGTGTCAGCTGCAACGAGTAGGCAAGTAAATGAGGCTAGTGAAGGAAAGGCAGCTGAGCAACAAGACTCAGCAGAGAAACATTCGCTCAGCGGGGACTTTAATACTGAGATCAAAGCTGTGGATGACCCAAAAGAGGCAGCCCGAGGGAGTGGCAGGTATGAATACATGGATATCAGGCGCTCTGACTCTACAGAAGGAGAGGAACCAGCATGGGAAAAACAAGGGAGTCATACATCTGCAACGAGTGCAGAGGCCGAGCAAACAGACCAAACAGTGGTAAAAAATGAGCACAAGGAGGAGGAAGAGGAAGAGGAGAAGAACCACAACACAAATAAACAAGCCACTCTTCAGGGAGATGAGAGCAGTATGGTCATGCCCAGTCCAGATGTGCTGACAGCTGGGGGAGAAAAGATGGAGGAGTATGAGGAGATGACCAGACTTGGAGTGGTGGCGAGTGGGTGGGAGCACACAGAGTACCAGAACCTCCCAGCAAAGGGGAGGGCGGTTTCTGAAGAGCTGGGCAGCAGCAGGTGCACGGGGATCGGGGAATACATCAAGGTTTGTGCTGGCATGGGAGAACCTGGCAGCAACACATCATTTGACAACCCAGACTACTGGCACAGCCGGCTGTTTCTCAAGCCAGATGCTGTACGTACCTAATAATGTGGACTGGGACAGAGTGTCAGTAGTGGCAACAACATCATTTGGAGTCATCTTCTGATGTTTTTCACATTATTTTTGCATCCAAATGGTTCTAATTGTATTTTTTGCAGTAAAATCAAATGTGCAAAGTACACTGCAATAAAATATGTATTATTTCAAGCTAAACATGTATTAGTTTCAAATAATGTAAAGTTTGCTTAGGAGAAAGGTTTCTTTTCATATTTTCTCTGTTTTTGTCATTATGCACCAAACACCAAATTAGTGTAAACATAAGTGCCAAAAATATCTGTAGTGTTTTAGTCACTTTTATATTAACACCATGTAAATGAACTGAAAAGTTTTTAAAATATCTGATAATTGAATTTCTGATTGAATTGAATGTTTTTAATCTACTATTTACATTTTCTTAAAGCGGTTTTTATAAAACAAAATAAAATATCAATTTATTTTTGAAAAGAGTCACTCTTTCCTTTGACCTAATTATTTTAACTTTACTTACATTAACCTAAACTAATAAAGCACACAACCTGCGTTTTATAGCAACCTTGTGGCACCGTGAAGGCCAAAAAACAAACATGGAGGCAAGTGAACGCACCACCGACGCACTCACGCGCGATTTGAGGCCAATCAAAGATGTGCGTACCAGTGGAGGTAACCTCCGCGTACTTCCGGTTTTGTTTAATTACAGTTTGCGGATGATTTAGTTTAACATAAATTGATTGTGAAACTTAGCTAAACTTATTAAACAAATACGCACACGAGATTTGCGCGAATAGGGCTTAAAACGTCACATTTTGTGTGTAATTATTTGTAATAATTTACAACGTTACTTAGTCGTTTCCGCATCAACGCACAGAGCCGGATGTGAACTATCTTGCGTGTAGAGTGTATCTTTGGCAGCAGGCGGGATCTAGTGGACGTGGGCTGTCGGCGGATGTCGGGCGGGCCGATGCTCAGAGCAGCGTGGTCCATCCTGTGACTGACTGACACCCGCCGGGGGAAAAAGTTACTCTGAGTTCGCGGACACACTGCCAACATGTCTGGAGATGATGAGACGCAGGAGCAGACCATCGCCGATGACTTGGTGGTTACCAAGTACAAGATGGGCGCTGAGATTGCAAATCGTAAGTGAAATGTTGTCTATACGAGTCTTTGCGTTGAGTCCGTAAGTATCTGGAGCCGTCTGAAATGAGCTAGCAGTGTCAGCTAGTCATGCCCAGACAGCAGCTGTGCCATGTGCCGCAGCAGGAGCAGCGTTACATCACATCAAACATATAACATTTGTTTAAAACAAATACAGCGTGGATCTTGCCAAAAAGTGAGATTTGTTTCCTGTAGTATCCTGTGCATGTTACACGCCGTGTAGCTGTCACAGTATCCCGGTGTGCTAGGTTGCTAGGTGGCTTAGCTAACGCACTAGCAAGCGCTAGTTAGCTGCAAATGCTAACGTAATAGATAACCATTAGCAGTGTAAACGGGGGTTGTTCCAGACAGTGTAGCCGACATTGAGGTGCATCCCAACACAAGAATCAAATCGATACTAACCACATTTTCGTGAAAAATTGAAGAACCGATTGAGTAAATTGTGAATATGACACACTGTGCTGAGTTAAATTATTTATTATTAGAGAAGATCTTTTGTGTCGACGTTCACACTCTCTATGTGTGGGCATCATTTTATCAGCAGATGCCATGTGGAGTTTAAATAGTACAGCAATTTGATGTCATTGTAAGTTCAGCTGCCTAATTAAAGGCTCCTTTCCATATCTAATGAACTTGTATGATATTGATATTGTATTGATCTATAAACAGTGTTTACATACATCAGATTTTAGTGTCTTGTTGTGTTTCATTTCCAGTCCTTAAATGCATCACCATTGGTTGTAGGACTGTATGCTGTAGTGAAGACTGAGCAGTACCAGCGTGTCCTTGTTATGATTTTTATAATGAATGACAGCTGATCTAATTATCTTCACTCAAACCACCTAGTTTAGTGTTATGCTGTGTGACAGCTGTCAGACAATCTGTCAAATGCTGACCTATTTGCAAATGGAACATCAGCTTATTTAGTCAGCAAGAGTTGCATCTTAATTTTTTCAAAACTGTCCACAGTGCTGAAATTATTCTACAATTAGTGTTCAGTTAAGGGGAGAACTAGCTGGATTTACACTGTTGCTGAGAACTCTTCACTTTCCTTTTCATTTCCATTGACCCAGCAGCCCAGTATATCATTGACATACTATTTTAACCACACTGTCTCTCTTGTCCTGCAGAGGCTCTGAAGACTGTTGTTGCAGCAGCTGCAGCTGGAGTCTCAGTGCTCAGCCTCTGTGTAAAGGGAGATGCCTTTATCACAGCAGAAACTGGGAAGATCTTCAAGAGGGAAAAAGACATGAAGAAAGGTAAGTCTTTTATTGGGCTCTTTATTGGCATCTCTCACCATTACTGTCTCTGACTCGGCACTCATTCACTCTCTCTCTTTCTTCCTTCTTTAGGTATCGCTTTTCCTACTTGTGTCTCAGTTAACAACTGTGTATGCCATTACTCCCCTCTGAAGAGTGACCCTGATGTGGTACTGAAGGACGGGGACCTGGTCAAGATGTAAGTAGCTGAATGTAAACCTGGTCATCCTGAACAGAATACATTGGTTTCATTTGCAGCACTCTAGAGCCTTACATGCTGTTCCCTTGTTCTGTTTCTGTGCAGTGATCTGGGTGTGCACGTTGATGGATTCATCTCAAATGTGGCTCACAGCTTCGTTGTTGGAGTGACCAAGGTATGTCACCATGAAGAATTTGATGATTGACTGTGCATACAGTATAATCCTTTGCCATATGCTCTGGTGAAATGTCAGAACTTACACCTGAGAACTACAACATTACCGACTTTGTTCTTCTTTAACTTGCCTCCTGTGTCACTTCAGGACAACCCACTGACAGGGCGGAAGGCTGATGTTCTCAAAGCAGCTCACCTCTGTGCTGAAGCTGCTATCCGTCTTGTCAAGCCGGGGAACCAGGTAAAGCTCTTCCACTGATTTGACCAACGTTGTCTGAATTTAAACATCATCTAAATGATCTCTCTCATCAGAACACACAGGTCACAGAAGCCTGGAACAAGATCTCCAAGTCATTCAAGTGCACTCCTATAGAAGGTGGGTGTTTAGTACATATGGCTCCTACAAACTCTGCGTTTCCCAATATCATGCAGCTCATTGATATTTAAGCATCTGACTTTATTTCCTTCGATGTGCAGGCATGCTGTCCCATCAGCTCAAACAACATGTGATCGACGGGGAGAAAACCATCATCCAAAACCCAACGGACCAGCAAAAGTAAGTCCTCACAGCAGATGGCTTTTGTTACTGATGTGTTCTCTTTAACCAGTGAGTGACCTCATCACTCTGTATTTACAGAAAGGACCATGAGAAGGCAGAGTTTGAGGTGCATGAGGTGTATGCAGTGGATGTGCTCATCAGCACTGGAGAGGGGAAGGTGGGATAAAATTCCGCCAGCATCTGTTTCCTTTTATAATTGGAAGAATTCCTTTAAGTCAAGAAATCTTTTGTGTGGCGATTCAGGCAAAGGATGGAGGTCAGAGGACCACCGTTTACAAACGTGACCCCAACAAGGTGTACGGCTTGAAGATGAAGACATCTCGGACGTTCTTCAGTGAGATGGAGAGACGCTTCGATACAATGCCTTTCACTCTGAGGTAGAATTACACTTATTTCTCTTACAATTTACTGTCAACAAAATCATCTCAAATTTCTTCCGCTAATCTCCTTTGTGTGTCTAGGGCATTTGAAGATGAAGGCAAGGCCAGGTTGGGCGTGGTGGAATGTGCCAAACATGAGCTCCTGCAGCCATTTACTGTGCTGCATGAGAAAGAGGGTGAGTGGATTTATAGATTAATACCATAAACATTCTACAAGTCTTACTGAACTACCTGACACTGAGGTATGAGCTGGTCGTTGGCCACCTGCTCCACTTCACAGAGTTCAGACAGAGGATAAACCATACTTGAGAAGAGGGTTATCGTTCGTTATCCATCAATGTCCACAAAAAGCCATGTTCTTCCCTCTTCTCTCACTCACTCTGATGCCTGACCTCAGGCTCACCGATGTCCACTTGTATCCATCTTTGTTTGACTGAGAACAATCAAAATTGACAATTTTAATCTGTTAGCCTAGTTGTGGGCACAATGCATAAAGACACTGCTTGGACAGCCAGTTCTGATTGCAGCCTGCCCTGGAGTGTGACAGCAGCATGAATGGTCATCATGGCCGCTCTGCTGGCAGTACCAAACCTGCCAATTCATATTCTGGTGTCTTTGTAGTTCTAAAATAAAACCATTAAAATGTATGTATGTATGGAGTGTCTGTGGTCTGTTAGAAATATTATTTTGTCACAAAAATGTGCTTACATGTTTACACTACGACCACATCATGCTAACCGAACACGATATAAAACATTTCTATAACACAACCCTCTGCTCTCTTTGTTCAGGTGAGTTTGTTGCTCAGTTCAAGTTCACCGTTCTGCTCATGGCTAATGGGCCTCTGAGAATCACCAACAGCCTCTTTGAGCCGGAACTCTACAAGTCCGAGCATGAGGTGGAGGACCCTGAGCTGAAGGTAATAAGTGTTTGATGGAAAGTAAGAGCACTGCTGTGACGTGCACTCAGCTGACTGCACTTTTCAAAACCATTTCGGTGGGGGTATATTGAGTTGCACCTCATGATGTGGTCATTCTTGTCTTTTCCTCTCTCCTGTAAAGGCTTTGCTTCAGAGCTCAGCCAGCCGTAAGACTCAAAAGAAGAAGAAAAAGAAGGTGAGCAGTGATGTGATGACATTATGTATGAATAAAAATACTATCCAAAATCTTCAACATTTGAATATTCAAAGCATCTTTGTCCAACAATTGTCTTCCACCATGAATTGCATTACAAAGACAAAAATTGAAATTGACTGTTTAAAGTGCAAAAGCTTTACTCTAACTTGGTTCTTTTTCTATTATAAAGGCTTCAAAGACCGTTGAGAACGCAACAGGACAGGCAATGGAGACTGAAGCTGCAGAATAAGACGCTCTCCCCAGTAAATTGTGACAGACATCTGATGACCCAAAGAACAGACGTCACAAATCCTTCTGTCCCAGCTGTCTGAGGCACTTGTGGGCATAGCCGCTGTGAATACCTCTGAATCTAACTGATGTCAGTCTGGGATGATGATGCTGCTCCTAAATTCTGTCACTCCACCTGAAACAAAATCATGTACGTCTCTAGTAAAATTAACTGTCCTTGAGACAGCCACATTCTCTTTAACAGTGGGCATTGTTCTACTAAAAAAAGAGGGTATTTTGTACAAGGACATATTCTCAATGGAACATCTCACCATTCAACTGACCTTGAGCCTTCCTTCATTTCTCCACCAGTAGCTGTAGTGAAATGTGGAAAATAAAATGAGTTGAGAGAGCGGCCAAGGATGACTAATGCACAAATCTGTGTCAGTGTAATTGTGTGGCATTTGAATAACTTCCTTGAGGTCAAACAATGAAAGCCATGCCTTTTGGAATGAGCCTTGTGGGCATAATTGTGGAAAGACCCTTCTTTGAACCCTGACGTCATTTAAAACAGTTTATAGGCACAACATCATTAGTTATAGTTATTTTTGGAATCAGCTAAATTACCACATTTTTACAGCTCTTGCTTAGGTCTGTGCAGTAGTTGATTGTGTATGCTTCTAGGTATTTGCTGTAATAAATACTCTTAATAATTTCTAAAAACTGACAATTGAAGATTGACTCTTTGAGCGATTTACAAAGATGGATTTCATTTTCTCTGTTGTTGATGGTTCTAACTCCTGCCAAGGGTTCAGCTTTCAGTCTTCTGGTGCCACCACTGAGTCTGACAGTCTGTGTTTACATAAGAATTCCATACCTGTTAAATATATGGATGCTTTTGTAAAACAAATCCCAGTTTCAGAGACTATTTTTGGAAACATTAAAAAACCACCTGACATCATCTGTGTGCTCCTGTTTTGGGCGATATATAGTTTATAGGTTTTTACAGAGTGTGTTTTGCATTATGATGAAAAGGATAATGGATCACAATTTGCTGATTGTGCTTTATTTTATTGAAAGCAACATCTTACCAGTATTAAAGTTCAGCAGTCTAAATTACGGTAACCATAAACACAGTATAAACACAATATTTAGGCATACTTTTTATATAGATTAGGTACACAACAATACACAGCGTATATATTTTGTGAAATAATAGAAATTAAAAAAATAAAAAATGTATACTTCATAATATGGTCCAAAAATATATTGATTCGCGTGGCTTCTAGAAAACTCAATTTCCCATGTTTACCTGTGGCACCATCCGCTCTGATCATGGCGACGAACCCCTATAAATTAGATGTCGCGTGAATATGACGTCCTTGGTGGAGACGATTCCTTAGCGTTCGGTGAGTAAAATTGCTGGTGTGACAATCCAAAGTAATCATCTCGTTTTTCAAATCACTCCAATCAATCCATACAATTTCCATTCTTTTTCCAGCCTTCCGTCCTCAACATGAGAGCTAAGGTCAGTGATTTAGCTCTCTATGAACCGTACATTTTGTTAACAGTGGTGCATTTGCTAGCTAGCTAGCATGCTCGAGTATTTTGTTGTCAACACTCACCTGATAATATATGTTGCTGTTTTAAAATGTAGTCTGGTTCAGTTCATTTGACTATATTCGGTGAGTTTTTAGAAATCAGTAAATAAAATATATATTTTGTCTTTTCCTTCATAGTGGAGAAAGAAGCGCATGCGCAGGTAAGAGCATGTATCATGCCCGTTTTATGGCCGCTTACAGTTGAACTGGTTTGAGTACACTTTATCGTCTTAATGGCTGTTGTTACGACCACTTTACAGGCTGAAGCGCAAAAGGAGAAAGATGAGGCAGAGGTCCAAGTAAACGGTCTTCTCCGCCATTGCTGTGACATCACATGTTTTCAATAATCTGACTGGTGAGCGCAGCAGGAGACCCAGGACCTTCCCGTGTCAGATCTGAAGCCAGCAGTGTCCATGTCAGCCAGAGGCAGCGGAGCAGCAGCAGCAGCTGAGGGATACTGGAGAGGTGAACCAACCCCTGCTGGACGTCAGGCTTTCCCTCTGGGACATTCTGGACTCTTTGTTCTTTATTCCTCAACTTTTGTCATTTCCTTTTTTTGTTTATACAGTGATTAAAGGTTTTGGTTTAAAAAAAACAGTATAGGTGTTCTTTTTTTTTATTCTAAATGGGTGATCTGATGGAGAGTTGTCCTCATACTCTCAAGTTAAGCTGCTACAGAACTTGAACGCTGAACTAATTTATCGCCATGTTTTTTTTTTATGAGGTATAAAATGGAAAATTGTGCTGTTGCAATTGGCACATTTATTATTTAAATAGTGCATCAAATAGTGTAAACCTGTGCTAATACAGGATTACACTTTCATCTACCAACGGTAATCTACAAGTGCATGTTTTAGCTGTGGAGAAGAAAGTGTTATTGTTGCATCGGTGTCATTTTGACAAATTTGCATTTGTCCTTGATAAACATTTTGAACCTGAAATGAATGAATCTCAGAAAAACAAATTCAAATTCTGTGCACTTGATGCACTTAAGTGTTTGAGAGCTTTGACTTCTTGAACAAAACAAATTTATGAATGCATTTTTTTACCCTTGAGGTTGGTCCAGTGATTCATCTTGTCCTCAGCTGAGGTGAATTTAAAACAGGCTTTTTCCTGAAAGCACCATTAAAGATTCAAGATTCAAGATTCAAGATTCAAGAAGTTTATTGTCAAATGCACAGCACTTTACAGTTACACTGAGCAATGAAATTCTTACTTTGCGAGTTCCCTTCATATGACTTTATACACAACTAAATTAAGATAAAAAAAAAAAAAAAAAAAAAATAAACAGTAGACTTAGGCATAAGAATAAATAAAAATACGAATAAACAATAGGAAAAAAAAAAAAAAAAAAAAAATAAAATAGAGTAAGCAAAATGTGCAGTTCTATGTACAGAATGTGCAGTTCTATGTACAGAGGTAGGACGTTTAGAATGTGCAAATATTTTAAGAGATTGTACATGCAAAAACAAATATGTGCAATTTTTGCATTGTGGAAAGATAAAGAAAAATGTCAGTGGTTCAGTAGCCTGATGGCCTGTGGATAGAAACTGTTTTTTAGTCTGGTTGTCCTTGCTTTCACGCTCCTGAAGCGTCTGCCTGACGGCAGGAGTGTGAACAGTGAGTGCTGTGGGTGAGTGCGGTCTTTGATGATATTGTGGGCCCTCTTTGTGACCCGGGCATTATAGATGTCCTGTAGAGGTGGGAAGGCTGCTCCACAGATGAACTGAGCCGTTTTAATGACACGCTGGAGAGCCTTCCTGTCCTGAACGGTGCAGTTCCCATACCAGACTGTGATGGAGTTTGTCAGGACGCTCTCCACTGTACATCTGTAAAAGTTGCTGAGGAGTTTGGAGGGTAATCCAAATTTCCTCAGCTTCCTGAGAAAGAAGAGTCTCTGTTGAGCCTTCTTGATGATCTGCTGTGTGTTGTGAGCCCAGGTGAGATCCTCACTGATGTGGGTGCCGAGGAGTTTGAAGGTTTTCACCCTCTCTACCTGGGCCTTGTTGATGAAGAGTGGGGCGTGCTGGTCTCTCCTCTTCCTTGGGTCAATAATCATCTCCTTAGTCTTCTCAGAGTTTAAGGAGAGATTATTTTCCTGGCACCAGGACACCAGCTGAGCCACCTCTTGCCTGTAGGCTGCCTCATCTCCTCCAGTGATCAGCCCGATGACTGTTGTGTCGTCAGCGAACTTGATGATGGACGTGTTACTCTGGGAGGGGACGCAGTCGTAGGTGAAGAGGGTGTACAGCAGTGGACTGAGCACGCAGCCTTGGGGGGTTCCTATGCTCACAGTCTTTGTGGCTGATATTCTGGCACCAACTCTGACAGTCTGGGGTCTGTCTGTGAGGAAGTCCTGGACCCAGCGGCAGAGGGGGGATGTCAGTCCAAGAGTGAGGAGCTTTTCAGCCAGTGTGCTGGGAATGACAGTGTTAAATGCTGAGCTGTAATCTATAAACAGCATTCTAACATAGGTGTCTTTGTGTTCGAGGTGTGAAGAGGACACTGTCCCTAGTGTCTTCTGCCATTCTATTTTTGTTGTGTTTGCTGTTGCTATTAGTGTCAGGTAATCGTCTATGCACAACCTCCTGCTTTACAACATCTTTTCTTAACAGGACAGAACACAACACATCACAGATTCTAACGCTGTAATAACTATATCATCGCCTTACCGTTTAAGTATTTATGTTCACCAAATGGGGAAATTATTGGCAGACGTTTGTTCAAATACTTTCTTTATAAAAAATTGTGTGTCAGCCCCTAGAGTCATGACATGGTATAGTATTGAGCTGTTACACAAACTTTTCTGGCATCAATTGAGAAATCTGATTTTTGGTATAGATTAAGAAACCTTTATTAGTCCCACAATGGGGAAATTGCATTTTTGCAACGGCATACAGACAGCAAGGGATAAGTTAAGAAAAAGATATATACATCATAAAATAGACTACCAATAAAAAGATATATACATAATAAAATAGACTCAATCAAAAAAAAAACCACTTTACATATTAACAGTTATTGCACAGGTGAGTGGCGGTAGAAGTGGTTTATAAGAAAACTGTACATAGTGCATCAAAAACTAAATACATATTGTACACTGTGGTGTGTGAATATTGCACCTATCAGAAGTGTTTATAAAATATTGATTACATGAATGCTAAATATTCTGTAACATTAACATGTAGGCTATACACTGTAACCCAAAGTCAGGAGATAGGTTAGTCATTAAAAAATAAGTTGTTTTTTATCGCTGACACAACACAGTTTTTACTTTGGCCTTCCTGTCATGACACAGCATGCATCATTACAAAAATCACGTCTCATAATCTTGTGACTTAAACTTCTGCTTCTTCTGAAATTCAGTGAACCAATTCTTTATTTAAATGTCTGTTTGTTAACAAATTTTGTTATGACAGCTTGAGGATAGGATGACTAAAACATCATAAAGGTCTAATTACTGCGAAATGTCCCAGCTTGGGGTGAAAGTATTTGTATTATATTCTGTTCTATTCTATTGGGAGCTGATTGGCTGAAATGAATATTTAAAAAAAGACTTAATTCATAAGTGGAGCTCCTAATAGAAACACTACTGGACACTGTGCTTTGCAAAAATTGCTCACTTTATGTGTGCCTAACGGTGCAACATGGTGCACACGTTGCTGGGTGAAGCCTCACAGCTGATGGTCACACCTTTCCGTAGGCGAACCTCTGCACTGAGAGCTGCTGCAGTGGAGGTGAGCGCTTGCGCGTTCAGGAAGATTTATTCCAGTTACGTAAAAAAAAAGATAACGGACCAGCTGCGTCCATTTGTACAGTGTTTTTGGGCGTAGATGTTTTTTTGTGGCACATTTGGACGGCGCTGCTGTTAATGTGCCCTCTGGTGTGTTTACAATAAACAGCAGCTTCGGTTTGCAGGCTGGAGGTAAACGCTCCGCCCGAGTCAGCGCATGACGCTACAAGTTAATTCTAGTGTTGAGGCTTCTGCTGGATGTGAAGGAGGGATTGAAGCAGAGACCGCCCTCTCGGGTCTTAGTCCCTGTTTGCCCTGCTGTCTGAGAAAAGCTGCACACGTAAATGAAACACGGAATCGCCCGGCAGAGTACCTCGCGGAGCGGAGCAGAGGAGGGAGCGCAACGAAGACGAGTCGTGATCATGATTTAACCGACTGAAGCCTGTACTTCACCGCTCGATGATCCCTGTAGTAGTTACACGGTGGTAAGTGTTCACCGGCGCTTGCCACTCTGTCGCAGAAGTAGAGAATCTAAATCTAAAGGCCAGGTCTAGCTGCTGAAGTCACATCGATCTTGCCATGCCAACCGCTGATGCAGAGCCGGGCATGAGCAGAATCAGTGCGCCCCCGGCCTCACCGAGCCAGCCCCCCGGTGAACGCGCAGTGAGTGTGCTCTGGTCGTTTGGAAAATGCCTGGGTGCTCTCCTACCGGTGTACCTGGCCGGATATTATGGCTTCAGCATCAGTGTGGTGCTGTTCGGTCTGATGATCTACATGGGATGGAAGCACAGCCGAATAGATAAAGTGATGAGGCTGAAGTCTGCCATGTACCTTCTGGAGAACGAGATGGAAGTCACCACTGAGAAGGTTTTCAGAACCAAGAAGGATCTGCCTCCCTGGGTGAGATCACTGTCATCCTCTGCACCTTACATGTGTGTTGAATATAAGCTGCTGTTCTAGATTATTCCATGCATAACAGTAAATATGTGTATGGCTGCCCTTTGTGTTCACTGCCTTTCCCCTAATTTAGACATTCTTAATGTGCAGTGTCTGGGGACTTGCTACACACTGAGGAATGTGAATTACAATGTCAGTGTAAATGTGAAGCATCTGAGGGTCACGTTGAAAGGACTGCAGAGTGTGGGTTGTTTGCACAAATTTGTTTAAACTACAATATGAGAGATTCTCTGTGGGGGTTTCCTCTTCCCCTTTCGCTTCAGTAGAGCTGCTCCTGACCTTATCTGGCTTCAAAAACCGGATGACTCATAAACATCAGAGCAGAGCAGAGGCAGTAACCAGGACCACCATATCAGGATAAAGAGAGAATAAACCATGTGTGTGTGTGTGTGTGTGTGTGAGGCTCTGATCTTATATACAGCATGTGGTTTCCTGAAAATGTTTTCAATGACCACAATAGCTGCAGTGGCTGTTGCTCTATTTTTTCATGTCTCTGTGTTAAAGTCTCTCTCTCTCTCTCTGTATTAAAGACAGAAAGCTGTTATCATTAGAAATTTACTGTTTGTGTTTTCTGTAATGATCATCTCACAAATTTGAACTGCACTGTTAAATGCTGGAGGTCTTTTTTACACTGTGCTGTCATCCACAGGTCAACTTTCCAGATGTGGAAAAAGTGGAGTGGCTCAATAAGGTGTGTTTTTTCTCCCCTGTCTTAGTATAAAGTTCATATTGCATTCTGTTTTTGGCACACTGTGTGATGATGGCACTGAGTGTTGTTAAGTAAAGCAGAGGAAGTAACAAATGATTTTAAGATAAGGTATTCCTGGCTTACTTCAGTAACTCCGGTCGTACCTTACATTTAGTATTAAAGATTATGCTGACTCCATGTGACCCAGCGCCCGGTGCTCCCTCCCATCACGGCCGATAATCTACTGGTGTAATTAAGAGGCAGGAGGAGTGGCTCGGATCATATCGCAGCTTCTTCATCACTGTGACAGTGCTCTAACCTCACATCAGTGCAGGCGAAGTGTGGTTATGAATACTAATACAAAACTGTGCCCATCTGGAGGGGAAAACTGTAATGAAGTCGCTGACCGAAGCCCAGATTGTGGGATGGCAATTTGCTGGACTCATCTTTCACCCGGCCCACGTCTGTCCTCTGGCCAGGCTGAAATACAATACAGCTACTCGCATGCAGCCATCTACAGAATGTTCTTATCTTAAGCAATACAAAGTGAGCAATGCAAGAGTTACACTTCAAAAGACTGCATTATTACCACATGCACATCTGTATGTACAGCATAAGCCTGGGACACCTGCTTGTAGCTGCAGACAACTGGTAAACAGTAGCTAACAGGACCTGGCACCTCTCCCATACACATCACAATGATATGCTAAAGCTAACACCAATATGGGAGTTACACTGACACACTGATTCCATTCACCCTGTGGAATGAGAGTAAAATGATATTTAACATGACGTGGCGATGCATTACAGATCAATACCTGACTTTGTATTGTGCAGTATTATTGTTTTTGATTCAACTAAATTATATTACCATACCTTGAAAACAGAACCACATTTTATTACTTTCATTAATGTTATTTTTGCATCATTAAATTCAATTAAGAGACAAATAAATAATTAGTTCTGTTCTGTAGATCCTGCAGCAGGCTTGGCCCTTTGTGGGCCAATATCTGGAGAAGTTACTGGTGGAAACTATTGCTCCTGCCATCCGCGCCTCCAGCATTCACCTGCAGACTCTCAGCTTCACCAAGGTCAACATCGGAGACAAGGTATCATAAATGCAGCCGCCACCAATCAGGCCTAGAGTATTAATCTGGGTTTTATAAATGCAAGTCTCATTGTTCACTTAACACAAGCCTCAGATTCATTACAGCACATGTGCATCTTTGCTAATGTGTGTCCATGAAAAGTGAGTCCTGTTTGCTTTGTTCAATAGCAGCTGTTGTTTTCACAGGCGGTGAAGGTGGTTGGTGTAAAGGCTCACACAGAGCATGATAAGAGACAGGTTATGTTGGATTTGTACCTGAGGTAATGCATCATCAATTTTATTCATTTGTTATTTTATATGTTTTTTAATAAGGAATAAATAATTAGAAGCTTAATGTGTCCTGAATTAGTTTCCTGCCAGTGTTTGTTTGTGTCTGTGCCAGCAGATCACTGTTTACTTAGCACAAAAAAGCTGCTCTGTCTGTTATTACTCGTCGGAGCTGCTTCCCTTGGTTAAACATTTACCTTAAGATTTGTCACTGCTCCTCTATTACAGCTATGCTGGTGATGTTGAGATCAATGTTGAGATCAAAAAGTACTTCTGCAAAGCTGGTGTGAAGGGAATCCAGGTAGAAGAATGACATTTTTTGTGACACTTTGTGCGGTGTACTGAAGTGGTCTGGTAACACATTGAATACTCTCATTGTAGCTCCACGGAAAGCTGCGTGTGATCCTGGAACCTCTGATTGGAGATGTCCCTCTGGTTGGAGCCATTACAATGTTCTTCATTCGCAGGCCTGTGAGTGTTTTTTTACTTTTTCCCCGCAGTGTAGTGTGAGCCCTGCATTCATGGTTAATATGATGCTTTTTCTGTGTCTCATATGTAGAAACTGGATATTAACTGGACTGGACTCACCAACCTGCTGGATATCCCGGGACTGAAGTGAGAACTCTGTCCTGCATGGATGTTTTTGTGTCTGTCAGGTGTAGTTGAAATGTTTTGGAGGATGCACTTTTTGGAACCCATACATCCAGTTCAGATAGTTTAATGTTTACTTAGATTAAAGTAACAGACATAGACTTCCAAGACAAACAGAAAACCAAGCCCAAATGTCAGTAACGGATCTGGTTGTCACATCCTGAAAGGACCAGGACAGTAATGCCCCACAATTTTGATCTTGTCAACAATACAAAAATAACAACAAACTAATAAATATCCCCCAGGGAGACAAAAAACCCAGCAAGTCATGCTGTTACACTGGGCCCAGGCTGTTAGCACAGACAGTGGTAGTGCCTATTTTCATTGGGGCCCTCAGAGGCTGTCCTGGTACGGTAAATAATCTAGATGCCACCAGATATAGATCAGTCCACCAGTGAAAGTAGTCCCCTATACAATAAAGTAGAGAATGAATACTGCGTATTTGCAGCCTGCTTTTTTAAATTTTTGGACATTTTGCCATAGAAGGTCAGACAGTCAGATAATAGTGAGATGAAGTCACGTTTTGTTTTCTCATGGGTTGTTGACAATGACAGATATTGAAAAATACCTGGTTCTTCAAGTTATTAGAACTTTATACCATACTGGAGAACCTGTTAATTTATCATACAGTATTATGATACAAACAACCTAATCTTTGGATTTCTTTGAAGTGACATAAAATATTCTATATAATTATATAGAATATGGAAGATAAATGTATGGTCTGTTGTTGTAACCCATATTAACTACTGTATATTCATATGGTGTTTACACTGAGCACATTGCTACATGTAAAAATACAACGAAAGCAAGTGTCAATGTGTTCCTGATTCATCAGTGTTACATGTATTGTACTTCCTCAATATTCCTTGTGGTAATACTTTCAATGACTGTCATTGTTTATGAGTGTATTCCTCCTTCTGATGAGAATTACCAACATGGTTTCACAGAAGACTGTGCCAGACGATGGGAGCTTCCTTTGGTTTTGTTGCAGTTGTTCTTGCATGGACACACAGTCAGCAGCAGTGTATAGCCTCTGTCTGTCTGTCTGTCTGTCTGTCCGTCCTTTCCCTATGCATCCCCAACATCACCCTTGCATTCATTTGCAGTGCCATGTCGGACACTATGATAATGGATGCAATAGCCTCCTACCTGGTCCTCCCCAACCGTCTCACTGTTCCTCTGGTGGCCGACCTGCACGTTGCGCAGCTCCGCTCCCCTCTCCCAAGGGTAACTGTCTCCATAATGAATGGCCTGCAGATATGGTGCCACACAGACTAAAGCAGATCTGTCTGACCATATTAGCTTCAAGCAAACACATAGTCTTAAGATCATACAGAAGATCACAGTGACAATGGATGAAACACAAATGTTGCAAAGATGTTAGCTTCTTTAACATTTTCATCTTATTAGTTCATGCATTCTTTCTGACATGTGTCTTCACATTCTAGGGAGTTGTGCGTATTCACCTGCTGGAGGCTGAGGACCTGACCGCCAAGGATACAGTCATTAAGGGCTTGATCGATGGCAAGTCAGACCCCTACGCTGTGGTACGTGTGGGAACCCAAATCTTCACCTCCCATCACGTCGACAGCAACCTGAACCCACAGTGGAGGGAGATGTTTGAGGTGAGGCCGCTGGGGGTTAAAGAGAATATACTCAAACCCGAACTGAAAAGAAACGTGATATGTGACTTTGAAGTGCTGCACCTAGTACTAGCTTGTCCACCAAAAATGATTGATGTTGGTGTCCTTGCTTTGTAAAAATTGCTGTAAGTCTTGGATAGTAAATATGTCTTTGGTGCTTCTGAGATAAACAGTTTTGAGGAGATTTTATCTTGTTCGGAAGTAGCAGGAAGCTGCAGTTTTTAAGATAAAAGCAGAGTCTTATGAAAGCTGCTCGCTCAGGAAGACATTATTCTTGAACTATGAAATATGAGCCAAACTCTAAATAAGCAATAAAATGTCTACATATGCATACACATGCAGTATAACACAATTCTTGTTGTTATAACTGTGTACCGCCGTTTGCATGCCCTTGTTACTGTATGTCACTTGTGTTTGTTTCTATATTTGTATTTTTGTTGTGTGTATTTGTCCATTTATGTGTGTGTATGTGTGTCAGGTGATTGTCCATGAAGTACCTGGTCAGGAGTTGGAAGTGGAGGTTTTTGACAAAGATCCAGACCAGGATGACTTCCTGGGAAGGTAGCTTATTCATTCTCATTCATTTACTCTGTCTCTTTGTGCTTCTTGTGTCATTTCCATAACTGCTTTTGCCATGTGGGACCACGGCTCTGTTGAAATATGACTTGTTTTATTCATGACTTTTATCGATTCTCTCTGTGTCTTTCTATATGTGTGTTTTTTCAGGGTCAAGGTGGACCTTGACATTGTAAAAAAGGCACGAGTTGTGGATGATGTGAGTAGTATTGCTTTGAATATCAAAAATCCAGTCTTACAAGTCTTAAAAGAATACAGTTACACATTGTGTTGCCCTGAAAACTATCTGAGTAAGATGAGAATGATCTTAGCATGTGACGGTGTGGACACCATGTGCCTCCTCGTGATCTGCTCTGATCTCACCGTCTTCAATCCTGCTGCCCTGTACAGGCCCAAGAAACTAGTCAGATGAGAGAACTGTGTGGTAACGAGGCCTCTGTTTTTTTTATGCACACAGTGGTTCAGTCTGAGGGACGTCCCATCTGGCAGCATTCACCTCCGGCTGGAATGGCTCTCTCTGCTGTCCTCTGCTGACAGACTGAGCGAGGTGAGGCTGCAGCACAGGGTTATGGCAGCAGACTTTTGGGTAGTGACTTCGACACCATGTATGCACTAATGCTTTCCAGATTGTTGATTTAGTATATTTTAGTATATTTAGTATATATACAGTGGTATTTATTAGCTGACTATTAATGGCCAAAAAGCTAACATATATATAAAAAAAGTATATATATATATATATATATATATATATATATACTTTTTTTTGCATTTTATGTGCTTTTATGTACGGTACTAAAATGTTATATACATTATTATATATTGTCAAGTAGTCAGATTTTGGGTGAGCACTGCCAGCATGTTGGACCTACATCATTTCCTCCTGCTTGTTTATCTTCCACCAGGTTATACAGAAGAACCAGAACTTGACAAGTAAGACGGCTGATCCTCCATCTGCTGCCATCTTGGCCGTCTATCTTGACCAAGCTCACGAGCTGCCTGTAATTATAAGGTTTACTTTTTCATTATCATGGCGTGTGTTCATTTTTTCTTAACTGTTACTCGCATTGTTTTTTTAAATACTGTAGATGAGGAAAGGTAATAAAGACCCAAGCCCAATGGTGCAGGTTTCCATTCAGGATACCACCAAAGAGAGCAAGGTGAGACTAAAAATGGCTCCATTAAGCCTCATTCTTCAAACCAAACTGTGCATAATGACATGTTTTTTCTCCTCTGCAGACTTGCTATGGAACTAACAGCCCTGTGTGGGAGGATGCTTTTACCTTCTTCATTCAGGATCCTCGTAAACAAGATATCGACATTCAGGTAAGTCATAAGTAACAACTGATGACTCATTAATTAAGCAAGCTTCAATAGTCCCAGTGTCAATGTAATTAGTGCACTAAAAAGCCGTATTGATTTCCCAGCTGTTTCCACTAATTATCTGTAATCGCTCTGTTGTGGTTCATTCTAACTCTGAGTCTTCTGCTATTGTTTTTCAATCAGGTGAAGGATGATGACCGTGCTTTGTCCTTGGGGAGTCTGACTATCCCTCTGACTCGCATCATGGGGACCCATGATCTTACTATGGACCAGTGGTTCCAGCTGGAGAATTCGGGTTCTGCCAGCCGCATCTACATCAAAATTGTGCTCAGGGTTTGTTTTAAGATCACATTGATATTTTTGTGGACACACACACTTGTGTTTGTTAAGCCTGGAAGATTCACCCACATTGTCAAAACCCTAACATTTACTGTGTATGTGTGTTATGCAGACGGCAACAGAGTTCTGTAATCTGCTGCTTGACAGTTACCCTCACATTTTTTTGTTTCCTCTTAGGTGTTGTGGCTTAGTGATGATACTACTCCTACAACTCCTTCTCCTCGTCCCTTACCATCTGGGCCTGGGATGGGCCAGGGTGGAATCACATCAGAGCTGAACCCTCTGGGACCCGGTGGCTTAGCTAAACCTCAACCAACACGACCACTGCACACCACACCCGATCCAGAGTTTGCAACTGAGGTAAAGAAATAAAGAGTCACCAAGGGTCAAACAGCAGCAGACACCACTCTCACACCCTGCAGCTTCACTACCTGTCCTTGTTCTGTTTTCAGGGAGTGTTGCGAATCCATCTGATGGAGGCTCAGACCCTGATAGCAAAGGACAACTTCATGGGCGGCATGGTGAAGGGAAAGAGCGACCCCTATGTCAAGATCCGTGTTGCTGGTATAACCTTCCGCAGCCACACCATCAAAGAGAACCTCAATCCCATCTGGAACGAACTCTATGAGGTATTTTTACTTTTATTTCTTCTGCCCATCTGATGGGATTTGGAGGTTTGTAACTTTATTAATTATTTTTTTTCAGGTGATTCTGACTCAGCTTCCAGGTCAAGAGATCCAGTTTGAGTTGTTTGATAAGGACATCGACCAGGATGACTTCCTTGGAAGGTTTGCCTGACTCATACAAATAAAAATATCACAACTTTAATGAGTACAATATGTCAGTGAAAAGGAGGAAAAAAAATTAAGCTGTATCTTTGCAGGTTCAAGCTTAACCTACGAGACATAATCAGCGCACAGTTCATTGATACGGTGTGTAACACATAGATGAAATGACTTGATCAGACATTAAATAATATTTACATTTACATTTGTGTGCTACTCTTTTACTCCTCTTCTACTTTTAGTGGTACACTCTAAATGATGTGAAGTCAGGCCGTGTTCACCTGGTGCTGGAATGGCTGCCCCGAGTCTCTGAACTACCCAGACTGGAGCAGGTTAGATATGTGCTGTACTTTTTTTCTCTCATGATGTTGATATAACACTGTACACATATAGCACAATTGTAATACAAACTAGAGGCCTTGACTAACCACACATTTATAAAACAATCAGCAGTACTACATAGACCAAGTTTATATTAAGACAAACTCATCCCACACTTGCTGTCGTTTTCCCTACTGCTTATAATGTGATATTTCCTATGAGACTTTCCTATGAGTTTGAGTATCAGCAGCTGAGTGAGACATGCTGTAAGAGTTAAATTTACAACAATGACCAGATCACTGCACTCTATCCTGCTTATTACACGGCTACTTGTCAAAGTAATCAATCATTTCACGCAATATATTGTGTTAAAATCAAATTTAACAGACATCATTAGAGGATCGGACATGCTCATTTCCCATAACAATGGTCTGGTCCACAGAGCATCATAACTGACCAATCACAGCTGAGTATTAAACACAGTGTGCAGTGACAGTTTTAACTGAGGGTTTTTTTCAGGACATGTATAAAAATGTGTATGTAACTTAACTTTGTAGATGGTTTGTGTAGATTACCTTTATTTCTGCTAATATCTTGCTCTGCTGTCAAAGGAAACTTTGACTCCTACTGAAGCTCTGTCTCTGTGCTGTGGGGTTCTGTTTCCTGCACAGATCCTGCAGTACCAATCCCAGCAGTCGTACCAGAACAAGGTTGTTCCATCAGCAGCTCTGCTGTTTGTGTATGTGGAGCGTGCCCATGGCTTACCGGTAAGACCATATATTTGTGTCTTGAGAGGCACAATGGTTTCTTTGTACTGCACTGCAGTGGGCTAATGCAACTGCATAATGACTTGTTCACTGGTCATGTAATGCTTTGACTACAGTTTTAATAAATTAATATTTCAGTTGAAGAAGAGTGGAAAGGAGCCAAAGGTTGGAGCAGAGATTATCCTCAAAGGTGTTTCAAACAAAACAAAGGTAGCATTGAACATGTACACTAAAAAATGGTGTTCAACAAAAAACAGAACTAATTCCTGTTTTTTTTCACATAGGTGTATGAGCGCTCCACATCCCCACGATGGGATGAAGCGTTCCATTTCTTGGTTCGTGATCCCAGAGATGAAACACTTACAATCAAGGTGAGAGTTTGAAGAATATGTGGCTGTAAATGTACATGTTTTCAAATAAAAGTCTAAACAATGTGTGTTTACTTTCAGCTCTCTCACAGCTGGGGCCAGGCTCTGGGGTCCTTGACACTTCCTCTGAGAGAGGTGCTTGTTGAGCCAGGCTTGGTGCTTGATCGTTGGCTCAGTCTGGATGGAGCCCTTCCAGAGAGCCAGATATTACTGAGGGCCACACTCAAGGTACTGAAAATACTCTCTTGGGAGCAATGACCTCACATTAATCACTTGTGAAGGTTAACCAGTGCTGCTCAGAATATCGGGGGAAGACAGATTCAACACATGGACTGAAGATGGCCTGATATCAGATGTTTTGGACATATTCGTTTTTGTAGTTCCTTAATTATGCTAAGTCAAGCTAAACCTCTTCTGCTTGTGTAGCTTCACAAGCTTTTAAACAGGTTTTATCAGTGGCTGAGAGACATCAGTACACTGCAGGCTGTGTGTAGGTCTGTACTACTGTGATGCTGTTGTTAGTATTTGCAGTGTATATGTAATCAGACTGGTGTTTTTCACCCTGGTATCTGCTGGATCAGTCATGGATCATGTCATATCTGATTCCCATGTACTTTAGATCTTGGACACTCAGCTGGCAGTGTCTCAATTCAGCGAAGGTGAAGTGGTGCCGAAATGGGATCCTTCTCATCTAGACCTCAGACACAGAACAGGATTCAACGTGTGAGTCCCACATCATACTGGCATCATTGACTCATTGTTTTGTATATACCTGTAAAGACAATATGTCTATCAGGAGGCTGTGGATATTTTTCATAATTCACTTGTCTCCCTGGTGTCTTTAGTGCTGGTGATAACACAAGCCCAGGCCAAGTGAAGCTCACAATCGGCTATTCCTCAGAAGAAAACAGGCTTTTCATCACCATCTACGCCTGCAGGTGCCTGAACCACATACATTTCTCCCATGTCATCATTTTTTCCACACAGTTGTTCCAGCTGTTACCACCGTATGCTTTGAATGTGATCTCTGTACAGAGCCCTGGTAGCCTGCTCCAAAGACGGAGCAGACCCGTATGTTTCCTTCCTCCTGCTGCCTGACAAGAAGGCCACCACCAAGAGAAGAACTGCCACCAAGAAGAGAGACCTCAACCCAGAATTCAACGAGAGGTAACACAAATGAGGATACTTAGAGAAACAAGTGCGATGATGCTGATCTGACTCATTGTCTCTCATCTCCTGTAGGTTTGACTTTGACTTTTCTCTGGAGGAGTCCATGCAGAGACGCCTGGACCTGTCAGTGAAGCACAGTGTCTCCTTCATGAGCAGAGAGAAAGAGCTCATTGGAAAGGTAGTTGCACACATCATAGATGAATTAGTTACAGCGAAGGGTTGCATAAAATTATGAATTTTACAGAAATTAATCGCATCCCTTTGTTCTCCCAGTTGCAGCTGGACCTGGAACAAATCGACCTGAAGACTGGTGTGACACAATGGTAACTATTTAAATGGCTCAGTTAACATTGCTGTGTAAAAATCAGGTTGTATCAGGAATTGCAACGTTTTTTTCTCTACCCTGTATTTTTTTAGGTATAATCTGGTGGCAGAAGCCAACTAGAAGAATGGATTCCGGTCTTTGGTACTATATACTTCAGCATTCGCTTCTGTGATCTGCGTGAATCGTGCATTCGTGTATTCAGCTTAATTGAAAACTTTCACCATCACTGAAGGAAAAAAGATGACATAACTGCACCACAAAACACAGTTTTCACCAGTATTTATCAGAAGAAATGTTTACCGTGTCATTCGTCAGATGTTGGCTGAATAGTTATTTCATAATAATGCAACTATGTTGCATGAGAATCCAATGTTTGCATTTAAAAGCATGTAAATGTCCCTAAAATTTTATTTTGGAAAAAAAAGGGCTCATGCTGTGGTCAATATCTTTAAAGTGTGACTTTGTCTTAATAATAATAATAATAATAATACAGCCACCAACAAAACTGAAAGTGATTACTTTGAATTTTATTTTTTACAGTTTTCCAACAAATCCCAATATTTGTTTATATGCGTTTAATAATAATTGCCTTAAGTATTACAAAACTGCAGTTTCAGTGTTTATGGAATGTGTTCCAGATGAAGTTTTATATGTTTTAATCAGAGCGTTACTTTTATAAACCAAACCTAGACCCTCGCATTACCACTGAAAACAGAGGTATGATACTGTAAGCAGAGTCTAAATCACTGTGCTTTTATGAAGAGAAAACTTTGTAGATACTGAAAACACATTGCTTGTTTGTGTTTTATGTGCTTGTGTAAGCCTCATTTTTAGTTTGTATTACAAGCAGAAACTGTTGAAGAAGCAGTCTTATATTGTATACCAGTGGCAGGACAGCTTTCATTTCCCACCACAGTCACCTCACCACAAAGACTTGGAGGCAGATTTGTGGAAAGAAACTAAAGAAGAAGAAACTGCTGAGCTTTAACATTATTTGAACATATCATCATGTATCTGCTAAAATTCTCAAATTAAAGTTTGCACTTTCATGAAGCAAGCCAGTGTTGTTTTATTTTTATGCCTCTGTGTTGGAGGCAGCCATGACTGGAGAATGTGTCTTCCTGCATCTTGTAATCAGGATATCTTAAGAATGTATTACTGAACTTTCTTTGAATTTGGCATAGATGTTCACGTGAATTCAAGGATGAACCTCACATTACAAGCCACATTGTTCAGTTCATTCTTTGGGGCATATATGCTTTGTAATAACAGTCTGACACCGTCACAAATATGTGTCCATGTGGACCTGGAAAAATTAAATGTAACTAAAGCCCCCCCCCCAGAGAAGAAAACTGCACCCTGAGTGGAGGCAGCAGCAAACTGTATTTACATGCACGAACGCCTTCCTGCAGTGATGAGTCCCAACATTACGTGTGACCTATTTAAGAGACAAACGCATTTCTCTTTTCGTGACGCAATGTGTAACATTTACAGATGAGTAATTTTTAAGATGTCCTCTTGATGGATGAATGCTGATAGCTCAAGTTCATAGCATCATTACGCGCAGCTAGAGCTCTGGCTCGTTATTTAGTGAAAGTATAAGCTCCACTTTTGACAGCTGCAGGTGTCTGATATCACAGTGGCACCCAGTGGACAACCAGGGAACTGACAGACCAAATAGAATCAAATGCATGCAGACAAATGTCTTTATACGAGGGGACGTCCTCGTCACACTTCAGCAGGAGGAAGAGAAATATATAAAGAAAAGTGGCCAAAAAGACAAAAGAGTGAACACAAACAAACAAAAATCTGAGACATCAGATGGTTTGTTCCCCCGAATCGTCTAGTGCCTTTGTTAGAGATCACTGATGATATCACAGAAGACAGTCTGCTTACTTACCAGTTATAATGTAATTGTAAACCATTAGTGCTACTGGAAGGCATGCATAAGGACCAGTGTTTAGGTTTGAAGGAGGGTTTAAGAGAATATATGGTGACACAACCACACCTGGAGCCACAGAATAGTTTTTTAGGAATATAATTGGGCAAAATATGTGAACTTAAAAATTATAGAAAATAATAAATAAAATGTATACACATAAACTCAATGCAGTATCATAAAACACCATGTTCACTGCTTCAGTACAACATAAAAACTAAAAATAAAATCCCACAACCTAGTGTCCAACAAAGGCACAGAGAAATAATCTCTCCAGATATCCAAATGTCCTCTTCTTTACTGAGAATTAGTGCTTTTGGATCCTTATTTATTACAGTCAATAGTCATGTGAATGTGTGATGGTCCTATACCACACCCAGTCATTCAAACTGACAATTTACTACTGGGTTGCATAATGATAGGTAATTCTTTTTGTATGCATACAAACACACACACACACACACACACAGGCACACACGTATGTTCCCTCGTCACCATTTCGTCACCAACGGCTACATGACGGAAATTAACGTCCACAACTGAGATTTTCTAAGTTTACCTCCACAGTGTTTCAGCCACGCAGAGAACGTTTGAGGAATTTACAACTTGGCTGGACTTCGTAACGGTGAGACCCGATGTGAAACTTTTATTTCCTGTTTTTTCCTAATTAATAATAATAATAATAATAATAATTAAAACGGTGTCTTGAGGAATTAATAATTTGCGTGTCGGTCATTAGTGTCAGTGTTTCCCTGACTGCACAGAAAGCAACCGTTTCTGGCGGCTTGAGCTTAAGCTAGTTTAAGTGCTCATAACAGTCCGAAATATTTAACCAATCTCAGCGTTTATTAGATCCTTTAACCGTCTACACACATTGCTCACGGTCTCTCTTTTCTGATTATTGGAACTCAAAATCATCATTTGCCTTAAAAATCATCAAAGGTGTAACCCTCTGTAAAATAATGCAGCCTCTACAGGTTCATCTGGAGGACGTGCCATTCAGCATTCACTCAGATGGTCTCCTCTTAACCCTCAGGCGTCGCTTTAATTTCCTACCCTTTTGTGTCATTAAGGACAAAAATGTCCACTTCTAAAAACTGTTATAAAAACTTAACAGATTAATATTTTTATCTGCCTTTTTCCCTCCATAAATATGTTAAACAACTTCAGCCCACATACACTACCGTTCAAAAGTTTGGGGTCACCTGGAAATGTATTTATATTTTTAATGAAGATAACATTAAAGTAATCAGACATACAGTCTAGACATTGTTAATGTGGTAAATGACTATTCTAGTTAGAAAAGGCTGTTTTTTTAATGGAATATATACAAAGGTATACAGAGGCACATTTCCAGCAACCATCACTCCTGTGGTCTAATGCTACATTGTGTTAGCTAATCGTGTTAAAAAGGCTAATTGATGATTAGAAAACTCCTGTGAAATTATGTTAGCACAGCTGAACTGTTAGGCTGATCAGAAAAGCTATAGAACTGGCCTGGTGAACCAAAACATTTGAACGGTAGTGTACATATTGTTTGTTTTTTTCCCCCTTAGATAACATCAAGACTCCATCTGACCAGTCCCAGCTTGGGGAAATGGATCACCATTTATCACAAGCACAGACTTCATATTTCCGCTCAGGGGGAGATTCACCAAAAGTCTTTCTTCCCTACAAAACCCTTCCTGGACAGATTCCTCGCAAGTTAGCAATAGAGAGGTATAGCAACTCTTTATCTGATGCAGTGTGGCTTAATGCATGACATTTGCATGAATGTTTACTGTAGGAGTAGATTCAGTGATCATATATAGCACGCATTTAAGGGTTGCTCTCTTTTTTCAATGTGTGTTTGTTCCTGTACTCATCTATTCTTCACCAGACTTCGAAGGGAATACTCACAGTTAAATGTTGAGCAGCTCCTGGCAGAAAAAGGCATAACCTCTCATCTCCTAATGCCAAGACATACTAGTGATGACCCGGGAGCTGCACCAAACATTCCAGACTTGTCACCATTCCTCCCGCTGGAGGTGAGTCCATTATTGCTGAAATAGATACCAGCCTATATTTGGGTATTTTCAGCACACTTATCTTTCCTGTGTTTATTATTAGATATTTGACAATGAGGATTTTGACTGCTGGACCCCAGAGGGCTGGCTTGCCTTGGGGACTGAACCTCAAAAACCTATTCCTGGAAAAGCTCTGCTGCCCACAGTTGATGAGAATCCTTCTGGTAAAATGTTGCACTGTCTAAATATTAAGTGTTATGTGGTGTTTTTTTTCCTAGCCATTGATCGTGGCGCTCCCCTTATTCTTTTTCAGATGACCAACAAAGCCCCTCCCTGGAGTACTGCTGGCATTTAGTTGGGGTTCTTAACTATAGTAAGGAGAGATCTCAGTACCTAGTGCAAAAGGTTCACCAAAACAGCACACAGACAGGTGATAAAAAGAATAAAGAGAATCAAAAAGAGTTAATCTTCTGTTGTTTAGGTTTTTGTGTTATATTTCTTTTCTGTTGTCTGTCCCTTCTGTTACACAGGAACACACTATTTGCAAGAAGGCAGGAAGTACTGGGTCCCGAGGATCAGACTGTTATTCCTTGCCGAAGACCCACGTGTTTTTGTTGAGCGGGTCCAGTTTGCTTATAACTACAGGGCAGAAACTGAGGCTCTAATAAACTACAACTTACATGTGGACTGCATGCCCACCTGTGAGGGAACACCATCTCTTAACACAAGCAGTCTCCAAAATATAGAAAATCTTAGCATATCAGCTGCTGGCCCTAGGTCGGAAACGTAAGTAATATCAAGTCTTATTTCTGCTTCTGTTTTCTTCTTGTTCAGCATAATCTGACAGGGAAATTAAAGGTAGTGCTATGTGTGCAGTTTAGAGAAATGTTTGGGGAACTTGCTGAAGGAGGTTAAACTGGAATATGACCGTGCTATGAACCGCATGATCCTTGACAAAGTGGTGAAGAGTGACCCTGAAACCTTTCCACATATGACCGTGCCAGAGAAGAACCCCGAGCGTGTCCCAGAAAAAGGTAGAAATCTTCTTCTGTATACACTGAACATTTATATTGACTTGCAGTCTAAGCAGTGGCTTATTTCTTTTTTTACAGGGTGTATTGCAATTCCTTACTCTACGTATAAGGAGAACAGAGCTGCATATATCTTCAGATCCATGCTAACAAAGCCAGAGGTGATCCATGCGTTATCAGAAGTATCGTCTGAGTGCAGCAAAGTAGCAGCCATGAGCCTGTTCAACATTGATTCGTTGAAACCACTACAACTGAAAGAATTTAAATTCCTACAGACTCAAGTCCACACACAGGTGCTGTAGCATTCGGCAGATACTGTTTTCTTTATTCTTTGTTAATAATTGTAATTTCCATCATTTGATTATTTCATAGTTTCTATGACGGATTTCATGCCCAGTTCAACTCGAAGTGCTCAACGAAAAATAAAAATAAGATATTATAATAGAATAAAATTAAATTAGAGGTGGACAAGATATAACTCTTAGTTATAAACATGTCTTTGACCACAAATCCCACATAAATTTAACCATTTAACCGCTGCTCATTCTGTAGTCACTAGGAGGAAAGGCCTTTGTAGTTTCCATTTCTTTGAATATATTGTGTTGCTGGATGTTACCTGGGAATAGCCAGAAAGACAATTTTTTTCCATGTGTATCATTTGTATATGATTTTAAAAGTGACAAATCTTTTCTTTTTCTACAGGTGAACAGGTTTCTCAGGGATGAATGGATCACCATGGTTAGCCGCAGCATCCGTTCCAACCTGGAGACTATTGGCAAGGGCGCGTACAACATCAACGAGTCTTCCTGGGACATTTACAAGTTATCCAAACTATACAAACTGATGTCTGTGGTCCGCTATAAACTGAGTGACTCACTGCGCTACCTTGTTATGAATTCACTGCTCAGCCTGACTGAGTGGTTGCTGGGTGCTTGCCACAGTCTGCTCACATGTCCTCAGGACCTGGTTTGGGGGGACAATCTCATAAATAGCCCCTACATGTAGGCTTGAAAACACTTGCCCAAATTTCTTTATGGATTTGTTTTATACATTCAGTAACATTCCTCTGTTGTTCACATGTAGGCCAAAGAGGACTCCTCTGTTCCTGGTGGAGTTGGTTCTTGACCAGACGGGAGTTCATTACAGCACTCCTCCTGAGGAATTTGAGACAACTGTTGTTGACCTGTTTGATAAGAGCATTCAAGCCACATATCATATACCAGAGCCTGATGAGGTACCATACAATCTTCAGTTGTTAAGAGTTACACAGCTATAAATCAAGTTATAAAATAAAAAGCTTCATTTCAGAAAATACTCCTGCATCCACAGATGGTGGTAACAAATGAAAATAATTACTTCACTCTCATTTATAGTTTGTGATGAAGAAGATGTTTATCGGTGGTAATCCACTGCTCGAGTCGGTGAAATTGTGGGAACCAGAAGTAACTGAGTTGAGAGAGAAGGTCCGCCATGCTCTGATGCAAGCAGCCATACCACTCAGAGCATTCCAGAAATATTTGGAGCTACACAACTCGGACATAGAAACTTTTCTCAAGTAGGTTTGCATTTGAAAATATGTTCATAATGTTTATTATTGCATAAGAACCAAACTGTCTTCTAAATGATTTTTTTTACTTTCTAATTCTTTTGTTATTTGGTTGCCAGATCCCATAATGAAGAACAGAACTCCCAAGAATTTAAGAAAGAGGTGCTAAAGCATCTCAAAGAAAGGGACAACATTGAACACTCCTTGCCATCTTCCATTGTAATCGGCCCATTTTATATCCAAGTGGAGGCTGTCCGTCAGTCTCTCATGAAAAAGAAAAAGGCTTTGGCTGATAGTCTGCTGGACAACCATGCTCTGAAGCTACGGAAGGAGATTGAAAATGTAAGTAAATCAGTATTTCAACTATAAATAGCATGCCATTGTCACAATGCATTGTGAGTGTTTATGTGTGCCTTTAGGCATGTGAAGAGTATGACATGATAAAAAGAAAGCTTCTTGAGAAACCTAATTGCATTGAGGAAGTGATTGAGAAGAGGGACTGGATGAAAAAACTCCCACAGCAGCTGGAGGCTTACAAGGTAAAGACTAAAGAGAATAATGGAATTTGTTTTTTGTTTTTTATTGTTGTTGTTTTACATTTTATAGAACCATTACTGTCTGCTTCATAACTTGATCAAATCTGCCATTCAGGAGGCCATTGGTAAGACCCTCTCAGACTATGAGATACTAGAAGAATTCCGCCACTGTCTTTCAGATGAGGACGTAAATATATAGTAAGTAATTGTCCTTTTATGATTTGATTTATTGGTTTTGATTTGTATTGTGTAACATGATGAAGTGAACTGTGAAATTAAACACCCTGTCACATCTGTGCAGTTGGACAGCTATTGGGTGGCCTCAAAGGATAATAGACCAGATGAAAGCAGTTGCCTCAGAGTATGAAGACCATGTGAAAGACTTCCAGAAAATCCAGCTTGCTGAACAGAGCGATTTTGAGAAGTACCTGGAATCTGTACAGGTCTGATGAATCAACTAGATCATCTTTATTTCAGTGTCTGTGAACACTCATCCAGGTCATGTTATTTATAATAGTTTAAAGTCAATGCAACTGGACTCATAGCATATGGTTTTACACCCCCATTGTGCAGAACAGCTTTCATATGACTTATGATATATTTTCAAGAGCAGTCATTTGCCTTTATTTTTAGTATGTTTGTACTGTTTGGTCCTAAAGTACCACAACTGTGTTTATAGACGGTTGTTGCTGGGTTTGCCAGACATGCAGACATTGATCATGCCCATAAGAATGCCGTTGAGGCCAGGGATACAAGCAAGCAGCTTACGGAGTGTCAGTTATTAGCCCAGAAATACAACTCCAGAGAACGTCTGTTTGGTGCAGCTGTCACAAACGTAAGTCAAAGAATGTCCATCAGACAGCAGGATTTTTATGTTGTTTAGTAATTTCAGAAGATAATTATGTATAAAAAACATACATATGTCCTTTTTTCTGTAAAAGTATGATCATGTGCAAAAGCTGGTAAAGGACTTTCAGCCATTTAAAGACCTGTGGATCACCACCTCTGAATGGCAGCGATGGAATGAAAGTTGGCTCACCGACCCTCTGTCTTACATTGACCCTGAGCAGCTTGAGCGCAATATCAATGAGGCCCATAAAATAATAAACAACTGTTTGAAACAGTTTAAGGATATTCCTGGTAGGTGGCACAGCTGTTACCTTTCAAACTTGGCAATGTGATTGTTAATGTGAGTTGACTTGTTATTTTGTGTACTCTGTGTCTTATACAGCACTAGGCTGCCATTTGGTTGCAACTATGATGTGCACCAAGATTAATGACTTCCGAGTGCACATCCCTCTAATTCAAGGCCTCAGGAACCCGGGAATGAGGAGCCGCCACTGGGAGATGCTCTCAGAACGCATTAAAAAAAAAGTAATGCCAGAGGCCAACTTGACCTTCTCCCACTGCCTGGAGCTTGGTCTACAGAACTATGTAGATGACATAGCCTATGTGGCTGAAGTGGCTAAAAAAGAGTACAACATTGAACAGGTACCTTTAAACAAAGTGAGAGATAAAGTCACAGCTGTTCTCTGGTCTACTGAATGACATGTTGGAAAACCATTTTGTTGGGAGCTGTTACTAATTGATGACAATGCATTTATATTTCTGCGTTCACCATACCATTGCAACATGTCCTCCAGATAGTATGGTTGCCTTGATGAAACATGAATAGAGTGCAAATAATTGCTTCTACTATTGTGTATGTACAGAGTAACCATATTCATCATAAGGTCAGGTTTGGCCAAATTCGACTGACAGATTTCCTACAGGAAACTCGGAAACTCCAAATGACCATATCTTTACAATGTTCTCACACCTTGTCACCTAGGCCCTGGAAAAAATGGAACGAGAGTGGTCGACAGTGGTGTTTGACGTGTTGCCCTATAAGGAGACAGGAACTTACATTTTGAGGAGTCCAGATGAAGTATCTCAGTTGCTGAATGACCACATTGTCATGATACAGAGCATGTCTTTCTCACCTTTCAAAAAAGCCTTTGAGGGTCGCATCAACACTTGGGACAGCAAACTCAGAATAACCCAAGTACTACCATACATTCATACTCACCTCACTCTTAAGGTCCTGTGTCCTATTGTATTGTCTTGTGCTAAGCTGCTGTCCTCTGCTGGTGCATACAGGATGTGCTGGAGGAGTGGCTGATGTGCCAGCGTTCTTGGCTGTACTTGGAGCCCATCTTTAGCTCTGATGATATCAACGAGCAGCTGCCTGTGAGAGGAAAGCCATACCAGCAAATGAATCAAATATGGAGGAGAGTCATGAAAAGTGCCTTTGATAATCCAAAAGTGAGAGCCTTCAAATTATGTTGTATTTTTAGGACAGATATTTAGAGCTTAGTGTACTATCTTAGAGCTACATCATAATGATGCTCATGTGGTTGCTGTAGACTATTTGTGTGTATGTTTTGTGTGTGTTTCTAGGTGATTGAACTGTGTCCTGATGCCCATCTTCTAGACCAACTGAAACTCTGCAAGACACTTTTGGAACAGGTGCAGAAGGGTCTCGGGGAATACTTGGAGACCAAACGAGCCCACTTTTAATGGGAAATAAAGCTCACTGTAAAATAAGTTTTCCATGTGAAACAGCATTGATTGCAAAATGATACATGGACACAAATCAAATAAAGACTTTTATAGATTTTATAATGCACTACACAGTAAATATTTGTTTGTAGGTTTAACTCCTGTGTTACAGACCCCGAAGTCCGTATGAGAGAGAGTGTGTGTTTTTAACAGGTTTAATTTATGAATGGGACGGACTTCTCTATGCAAATGACGCACCTTCGGAGCTTCTTCAGGAGTGGTTCGTCGAATACACCTGCACCAATGAGGGTCCTTCTCCGCTGGACGGGCTGACTCTAAAAGCCCGCGACAACTTCACTAACGCCTATTGAAAAACAGTTTAATCTTATGCTAAAAGAAGCGACTGATAATTTGCTGATCCCTCCCACAATGATGCAAGGAGTAATTACCTTGATCCCTAAACCTGGCAAGGACCCAAAAATATTGGATAATCTTAGACCTATCACACTGATTATAAAAATTATAACTCACGTTTATTAAAATCTGATTTAGACAAAATTATTAGTGACTCCCAGTCTGGTTTTATGAAAAGCAGATCTATTCACAACAATATTCGGTAAATTCTTGATCTTTTAGATTACAGTCATTTAATTGAGGATGATGGATTTCTTCTTTTCCTTGACTTTTATAAGGCCTTCGACTCAATCGAGCACCCTTTCATTTTCCAATGCCTTAAACGTTTTGGATTTGGTGACAAATTTCAAAACATCATTGAATCTCTTTATGATAATACAAATAGCTCAGTCCCATTACCAGGGGGTACCTCACCAAGGTTTTCTATCAAACGTGGGATTAAACAGTGATGCCCAATCTCTTTTCTTCTTATTATTGCCACTGAGATGCTCTCTATTTGTATCAAAAATTTGAATATTGCTCCTCTATATAGGCAAACCTATAATCATTAGCCAGTTAGCGGATGATACAACCATTTTTATGAAACAACTATCTGAGGTCCCAGAAATATTACAAAACATTGATATATTTTCTAAAGCCTCAGGGGCTTAAACTCAATTTAAACAAATTTCCATCCGTCTTTATGGGAATGTTGTAAATATTTGTTAAAGCACATTAACAAATATTTACAACATTCCCATAAAGACGAAATATCTGGATGTATATATCTCTAAAGATGTCACTGAAAGAGAAAACAAAAATATAAAGGAGGTTTTGGATAATTGTCAAGCTAAACTTAATTCCTGGTTACTGAGAGATATAAGTTTATTAGGTAGAGTGTTTTTGACTAAGATGGAGAGCATTTCGAGGTGTATTTATCCTGCATATTCTCTAGCCATTCCTAACAGAGCCATCAAAAAGATTAATCAGATTAATTTTTATTATATTTGAAAAAGAAAAACTCATTATATTAAGAAAGTGGAAATGACCAAAGAATATAAATATGGAGGTTTACAAGCCATAGACTTTGATTTCATAAATGGAACCCTAAAAATGAATTGGTTAAAATCCCTTTTAAATAGCAACACTTTTGGTTTCATATTCCTAGAGAAATTTTCAAGAAATTAGGAGGTATAGATTTATTATTAAGATGTGACTTCATCATTCAAAGGTTACCTGTTAAACTTTCCCTTTTTCATCAACAAGTTCTCTTATATTGGAAAATGTTATACAATCATAATTTCACTCCACACAACACACCAATTTGGAACAACAGGTACATAGTGGTTAAAAACAAATATTTTTACAACAAGGAACTGATGGATAAAAATGTTTGGTCTGTGGTTCATTTTCTTGATGGAGAAAGATGTATAATGTCCCATGAAAACTTTTGTTTGAAATATAATTTAAATATCAAAAAAATCAAAAATCCTTTAATTCTATAACCAGAGCTATTCCTGCTCCCATTCTGGGCCTAATCAGAGGAAGCCTTTCAAATTCCACGGTCATCACTCCCTGTTTCCCACATCTTCTAGTGGGCGGATGTGACTTTGCTTCCACCAAATTTCCTAACAAAACATTTAGAAGTATGTATAATGAAATTTCTTATCCCCTTCTCTCATTCAGAAATTGAATTGGCCATGTGTTCACCAAGGACATTATACGCTCCTTGCATGCATGCATTTCAAAAATATTGAATGGTGTGTATCCCTCTAATGAGTTTTTACGTCAAAGGTTTGGTTTTGACACAAATTGATGTGCTTTTTGTGATGATATTGAAACTACAAATCACTTATTTTTTCAGTGTATGTTTTCAGAAGCTTTTTGGACTGATATTCATGACTGGCTTCATACCACTGTTCTACTTGAATCCTTTAGTCGTAATGACATTATTTACGGATTTATTTCAGAAAGTAAGGAATATGATTTCTTGATTAACAACATCCTCATCCTTGGGAAATTTCACATTCACAAATGCAAATACATGTCAGTCAAACCTAGATTTTTTGTGTTTCATAACGAATTTGTTTAATTCACTAATTGTTTTTTTTCTGTTATATGCACCTGTTCTGTTTAAATGTCCATTGTGAAGACATAATGACACAATATAATGTACATTTTGTCAATAAAAAAACACACACATACAAAAAACACTTCACTAACGCCATCTTGCAACTGGCAAAAAGTGGAGCGACAGGTGAAGATTCCTCAGTTATGCTCTGCGTGGAATTGTACTAACCGGTTTACATCACAAACGAGATCCACTGGCATAACTTTTCACAGGTAAGATTGGAAATGTATTTATGAATGTATTTTCCATTATAAAGTCATTTCAATCATGAGAGACTCGGCAAACTGAATGAGAAATATTTATTAAGTACAAAGTTTGAATGTGCATTGGCGTCCTAGACCCCGTTGTGAAGACCTCATCCGAAAAGGGGGGAAAACACAAGAGGAGAGGCCGCTCGATCAGAAGATCCCCCCAGGGTCTAGACCTGGTGGTGGTGGAGAGCTGGAGGGCAGGAGATAGGAGGCCTGAACTGGCATGGATCTGGTGGTGCTTGGGGTGGAGGAGGGTTGCCGGGTTCGATCAGAAGACAGCTGGAGAGGAGATGGAGACTTTTAAATTTCGTGCTAAGCTGTGATTGGTCAGGAGAAGGACGGAAAGCGACAGCTGATTAGTGAGGGAGGTGCTATCTGTTAAGCACGCGACTAAGAGAGCGGAAGAGAAGGGGAGCAGAGGAGTGAGGGATAGAAGGAGAGAGATTAGGAAGTGGATAGGGATAAATGGTGAATGATGGGAAACAGTCTTCCTGATTGAACTTACGCTAAGAGCTACATTTGTGGCCAGTACTGTTAATTCTCCGGTATAATACTGTGAATTCCCGCTGTGAAACCAGTCTCAAAACAACCAATCAATCTTTCATATGTTACATAATTGGACCGAAGTAAAAACTTTGATTGTTGTTATTTGTTTAGCAAGCCTTTACCATAATATGTAGGTTTCCAAAAGATAGAAAGCTGAGAAAGCGATGGGAAACGGCCGTCAAAAGGGAAGGGTTTTCTGCTGGCTCGTCCCCCATGCTCTGCAGTGAGCATTTCAGACCAGAGGATTTTGACAAGACAAGGTCAGACAGTAAGGATCAGAACTATAACGGTTCCTTCAGTCTTCAATTTCCCAGCTTATCTCAAGGTCGGTTTTTTTAACTATGCTGTTAGGATGCTAACATTCAGAGCCACACCATACTGAAAAAGTGTTTTCCCTTTAGAATGAGAAGGAATCATTCTAATTTCTATCTTATATCCGCTTTAGCCTGTGTCTACCAGGACATCTCAGACCTCAAAGAAGGCATGAGACCCTGTCACCGGACTGCTCCCAGCTTGTCCAAGAAGCTGATGTGTCTGTGACCAAATTTGTGAGTAGTAAGTGATAGCTATGTCTTAACCAGCTGAATCCACCAAATCTGTTTTGAAACACTGTTGGTGGTACAGGAAGAGGGACTCATAATCATATTCTTCTAACACATACAGTTATTAATATAACCATTTATAATATTTACATCCTTGTTTGTACTAGGACCACTCCTATACGCTGCCTTCATCCAATGATGTTCTGAGGGCCAGATTCAGGGAAGCCTTGGCTAGGGTGGAGAGTCTGGAAAGGGAGAAAAGGAATGAGAAGGACAGAGAGAGGAGGGCAAAGAACACTAAGTGATCTTCTGGAGGATCTCAGGGTGAAGAAAGTCATTAATGAAGATTTGAAAGAACAGCTTAATAATAATATATATAATATATATATAATATACCCAGGTAACCGTTGATTTGTACCTTTGTAATTGATTTTATTTTATTTTTTTATTTTTTTTAGAGTACACCCACATTAAATGCTTTTCTTTCTTATCAAGGTGGATGGGCTCTGTGGATTCCAAGCCTGGGCTGGAGGGGCACATTCAAGAAACACAGTTTGAATTGACAATCACCATGTAGAATATTGGACATGTAGAATAGGAAAGAACAAACAAGTGTCATTGTTGATGATCCCACCATAAGAAGGATTTATTCACTCACTTCATGAATTTATATTATATTATATTTATCAAGAGTAAATTATATATTATATAGTAGTAGTATATAGTTAAATCAACAGTGCCAACAAAAAGAGGAGGTTTGGACAGGGAGGCTGGAGGTCAGAAGCTAAACCCAATCAGCCATGAGGTTACAATGTGCTGTAGTATCTTCACTATCATTTTTTTATTGTGTAACATCTATATTGTTTCTGGTTTGAGAGAGTGTGCTTATCTGTTTCCTCCCAGACGCATCTGAGATTATGACGGACATCGGCACAGCTATTGAATTTCTCCACCACATGAACATAGCGCACAGAGGCATCAAGGTACACAAACTATCAGCTGTCAGATGTATGAAGAGTTCAACCTCTCTGATTCCTCTGCCTGAAAACCTGCTCTACACCACTAAAGACATAAACGAGGTCCTCAAACTGACAGACTTTGGCTTCGCTAAGGTGACCACACGACACAACCCTATGCAGACCCCCTGTTGCACACCACACTATCTGGGTAGGTTACTTTCTGTTAGTGTCCCTGCTTCCCTTCCTCCAGTCATTTAGAGGGTCAGAAAATAAAGCTTGTTTTTTAAAAAGAAAAGAAAAGGAAAAGCAATATCTTTTTGTCCCCAGTGTAGAGTCCTGATCTGTGTGTGTGTGTGTGTTGTTCCTGTGTGTGTGTGCGTGTCACATGTGATAAGCTCCTAAGGATTTGGGTCCTCAAAAGAACGAAGTAAGAAGTACAGCAAGTCATGTGACATGTGGTCTCTGGGCGTCATCATGTACATCCTGTGAGTACTAATGTATTCTGTATATGGATGTCATCATTGTTTTGCTTGTCTCAGCAGGACTTATTTAAGCACTTAAGATTGTCTACTCTCAACCACTCCCCTACACATTTGAAGTCTTGCAGAACTGTCTTTAAAAGCAAGGTACTAATAGACTTATGTATTGTTACTGTTGTTAATCAGATATGTCTCATGTCATACACACCATTTCATATTTTATGCTGAGGTCAAAACTAGTGATAATTTCTTATTTTTTTGGTAACTTTATGTTATTACAAGGAAACTGAAACATCAGCAGCCTTCAGTACCATTGTCCTTTTTCTATGACCAGTCTAAATCAGTGGGTAAATGTTTTATAAATTGATGTAAGTCATGCCACTGTGGCCACTGTTACAATTATGGATGCTTAGATCTAATTGTTCAACACAAAAGTTCCAATTAAAAAAAATGTATTTGGCCGTGTTTGTGTGTTGTGATTTGTCATTTACATTTATCAAATTCCTGCATCATTTTTTAATTACAGTGAGTAGAATTTGTAATTAATAAAATAAGAGAGAAAGAAATAAATTACTTTTTTTAAAATTACTACGTAGTTCTTTCATAACTAAAAGGTAAAATTTACTTCTTTTTTATTCTTCCGTAAGTTTTTTGGCTCAGCGTATCTTCAGCATACGTTGACCGATTTCAGCCATTCAACTATCAAAATGCTCATCTCACAGAGGACATTCCGGGTCAAGTTCTTTTAAAACAATTATAGGAACATATCAACTTAAATGCAATTAAGTAACATTTACTTAATATCTTCACAAAAGTAGGTTCTAAACTTACCAGTATTGAGTAAACTGTACTTAAATCTACAAAGTAAGTCTTACTTATTATTGCAGCATTAAAATGTACTTAAAAAATGTTTGTGCAAATTGTTACAGAGATTTTTTAAGTAAATCTTACAAGTCATTTCTTTCAGTGTATTTGAAAAACTATATGGGTGTCCTAGTCCCTGATTGCAGTCTTGGTCCCGATAAAGGGGTTAGAATATACATATACTCTAGTTATTGGCCCCCTGATGAGCGTATATATTGCTATATCTCTCGTTTCCCTTATCTCCCAGGGAAAGCAGAGGCATAGTATACTACTAATAAAGTCAGGGGTATAGTGCTCTGCTAGTGTGGAAATGATGTTGAAAGGCTGGCGTACTCCAATCTCGTCAATTATCTTAAACTTGGTATCCATGTCAGAGACAATGGCTGAGTAAGATTCTTCCTGGTGTCTTCCTTCTTCCTGGTTTTGTGTTTGTTTCAGATCCATATTATATGTGGCACATCTGCTGTTCGAAGTGGCATTTACAAACTTGGGAGTGACATCATATGGGGCATATGATGTATGGGGCATATGATGTCATACAGATATGACATCATATACAAATGGCTTTGATGTGTGACTTAGTTTGATTGCCGTTGCTAGGCAATCAAACTCTTGTTATTTACCCTCTTCTTCTTCTTCTTTTTATTCTTCCGTATGTTTTTGGCACAGCGTATCTTCAGCATACATTGACCGATTTCAGCCATTCAACTATCAAAATGTTCATCTCATAGAGGACATTCCGGGTCAACTTCAAGTAGTCTAAAAACGCTCATTAGATGCTGCTCTATCAAACTTGCATTCAGAATTTTCTAATTCGGAATTGTTTCCGCACGCCAGGCTCTCAAAGTTGGACTGGTTTTTGAGGTCTTCTCTGCTGTTCAGCAATGTTCCAGCAATTCAGAATCAGCATTCAAAGCAATGCTTCAGCTGCAGCAATCAAACTTGCATTTTCTTCAGGAAATGCCCTCATGTGCTCCTCATTGGGACTTATTTAAGCACTTAAGATTGTCTACGCTCAACCACTCCCCTACACATTTGAAGTCTTGCAGAACTGTCTTTAAAAGCAAGGTACTAATAGACTTATGTATTGTTACTGTTGTCAATCAGATATGTCTCGTGTCATACACACCATTTCATATTTTATGCTGAGGTCAAAACTAGTGATAATTTCTTATTTTTTGGTAACTTTATGTTATTACAAGGAAACTGAAACATCAGCAGCCTTCAGTACCATTGTCCTTTTTCTATGACCAGTCTAAATCAGTGGGTAAATGTTTTATAAATTGATGTAAGTCATGCCACTGTGGCCACTGTTACAATTATGGATGCTTAGATCTAATTGTTCAACACAAAAGTTCCAATTAAAAAAAATGTATTTGGCCGTGTTTGTGTGTTGTGATTTGTCATTTACATTTATCAAATTCCTGCATCATTTTTTAATTACAGTGAGTAGAATTTGTAATTAATAAAATAAGAGAGAAAGAAATAAATTACTTTTTTTAAAATTACTACGTAGTTCTTTCATAACTAAAAGGTAAAATTTACTTCTTTTTTATTCTTCCGTAAGTTTTTTGGCTCAGCGTATCTTCAGCATACGTTGACCGATTTCAGCCATTCAACTATCAAAATGCTCATCTCACAGAGGACATTCCGGGTCAAGTTCTTTTAAAACAATTATAGGAACATATCAACTTAAATGCAATTAAGTAACATTTACTTAATATCTTCACAAAAGTAGGTTCTAAACTTACCAGTATTGAGTAAACTGTACTTAAATCTACAAAGTAAGTCTTACTTATTATTGCAGCATTAAAATGTACTTAAAAAATGTTTGTGCAAATTGTTACAGAGATTTTTTTAAGTAAATCTTACAAGTCATTTCTTTCAGTGTATTTGAAAAACTATATGGGTGTCCTAGTCCCTGATTGCAGTCTTGGTCCCGATAAAGGGGTTAGAATATACATATATACTAGTTATTGGCCCCCTGATGAGCGTATATATTGCTATATCTCTCGTTTCCCTTATCTCCCAGGGAAAGCAGAGGCATATTATACTACTAATAAAGTCAGGGGTATAATGCTCTACTAGTGTGGAAATGATGTTGAAAGGCTGGCGTACTCCAATCTCGTCAATTATCTTAAACTTGGTATCCATGTCAGAGACAATGGCTGAGTAAGATTCTTCCTGGTGTCTTCCTTCTTCCTGGTTTTGTGTTTGTTTCAGATCCATATTATATGTGGCACATCTGCTGTTCGAAGTGGCATTTACAAACTTGGGAGTGACATCATATGGGGCATATGATGTATGGGGCATATGATGTCATACAGATATGACATCATATACAAATGGCTTTGATGTGTGACTTAGTTTGATTGCCGTTGCTAGGCAATCAAACTCTTGTTATTTACCCTCTTCTTCTTCTTCTTTTTTATTCTTCCGTATGTTTTTGGCACAGCGTATCTTCAGCATACATTGACCGATTTCAGCCATTCAACTATCAAAATGTTCATCTCATAGAGGACATTCCGGGTCAACTTCAAGTAGTCTAAAAACGCTCATTAGATGCTGCTCTATCAAACTTGCATTCAGAATTTTCTAATTCGGAATTGTTTCCGCACGCCAGGCTCTCAAAGTTGGAGTGGTTTTTGAGGTCTTCTCTGCTGTTCAGCAATGTTCCAGCAATTCAGAATCAGCATTCAAAGCAATGCTTCAGCTGCAGCAATCAAACTTGCATTTTCTTCAGGAAATGCCCTCATGTGCTCCTCATTGGGACTTATTTAAGCACTTAAGATTGTCTACGCTCAACCACTCCCCTACACATTTGAAGTCTTGCAGAACTGTCTTTAAAAGCAAGGTACTAATAGACTTATGTATTGTTACTGTTGTCAATCAGATATGTCTCGTGTCATACACACCATTTCATATTTTATGCTGAGGTCAAAACTAGTGATAATTTCTTATTTTTTGGTAACTTTATGTTATTACAAGGAAACTGAAACATCAGCAGCCTTCAGTACCATTGTCCTTTTTCTATGACCAGTCTAAATCAGTGGGTAAATGTTTTATAAATTGATGTAAGTCATGCCACTGTGGCCACTGTTACAATTATGGATGCTTAGATCTAATTGTTCAACACAAAAGTTCCAATTAAAAAAAAATGTATTTGGCCGTGTTTGTGTGTTGTGATTTGTCATTTACATTTATCAAATTCCTGCATCATTTTTTAATTACAGTGAGTAGAATTTGTAATTAATAAAATAAGAGAGAAAGAAATAAATTACTTTTTTTAAAATTACTACGTAGTTCTTTCATAACTAAAAGGTAAAATTTACTTCTTTTTTATTCTTCCGTAAGTTTTTTGGCTCAGCGTATCTTCAGCATACGTTGACCGATTTCAGCCATTCAACTATCAAAATGCTCATCTCACAGAGGACATTCCGGGTCAAGTTCTTTTAAAACAATTATAGGAACATATCAACTTAAATGCAATTAAGTAACATTTACTTAATATCTTCACAAAAGTAGGTTCTAAACTTACCAGTATTGAGTAAACTGTACTTAAATCTACAAAGTAAGTCTTACTTATTATTGCAGCATTAAAATGTACTTAAAAAATGTTTGTGCAAATTGTTACAGAGATTTTTTTAAGTAAATCTTACAAGTCATTTCTTTCAGTGTATTTGAAAAACTATATGGGTGTCCTAGTCCCTGATTGCAGTCTTGGTCGCGATAAAGGGGTTAGAATATACATATATACTAGTTATTGGCCCCCTGATGAGCGTATATATTGCTATATCTCTCGTTTCCCTTATCTCCCAGGGAAAGCAGAGGGATATTATACTACTAATAAAGTCAGGGGTATAATGCTCTACTAGTGTGGAAATGATGTTGAAAGGCTGGCGTACTCCAATCTCGTCAATTATCTTAAACTTGGTATCCATGTCAGAGACAATGGCTGAGTAAGATTCTTCCTGGTGTCTTCCTTCTTCCTGGTTTTGTGTTTGTTTCAGATCCATATTATATGTGGCACATCTGCTGTTCGAAGTGGCATTTACAAACTTGGGAGTGACATCATATGGGGCATATGATGTATGGGGCATATGATGTCATACAGATATGACATCATATACAAATGGCTTTGATGTGTGACTTAGTTTGATTGCCGTTGCTAGGCAATCAAACTCTTGTTATTTACCCTCTTCTTCTTCTTTTTTATTCTTCCGTATGTTTTTTGGCACAGCGTATCTTCAGCATACATTGACCGATTTCAGCCATTCAACTATCAAAATGTTCATCTCATAGAGGACATTCCGGGTCAACTTCAAGTAGTCTAAAAACGCTCATTAGATGCTGCTCTATCAAACTTGCATTCAGAATTTTCTAATTCGGAATTGTTTCCGCACGCCAGGCTCTCAAAGTTGGAGTGGTTTTTGAGGTCTTCTCTGCTGTTCAGCAATGTTCCAGCAATTCAGAATCAGCATTCAAAGCAATGCTTCAGCTGCAGCAATCAAACTTGCATTTTCTTCAGGAAATGCCCTCATGTGCTCCTCATTGGGACTTATTTAAGCACTTAAGATTGTCTACGCTCAACCACTCCCCTACACATTTGAAGTCTTGCAGAACTGTCTTTAAAAGCAAGGTACTAATAGACTTATGTATTGTTACTGTTGTCAATCAGATATGTCTCGTGTCATACACACCATTTCATATTTTATGCTGAGGTCAAAACTAGTGATAATTTCTTATTTTTTGGTAACTTTATGTTATTACAAGGAAACTGAAACATCAGCAGCCTTCAGTACCATTGTCCTTTTTCTATGACCAGTCTAAATCAGTGGGTAAATGTTTTATAAATTGATGTAAGTCATGCCACTGTGGCCACTGTTACAATTATGGATGCTTAGATCTAATTGTTCAACACAAAAGTTCCAATTAAAAAAAAATGTATTTGGCCGTGTTTGTGTGTTGTGATTTGTCATTTACATTTATCAAATTCCTGCATCATTTTTTAATTACAGTGAGTAGAATTTGTAATTAATAAAATAAGAGAGAAAGAAATAAATTACTTTTTTTAAAATTACTACGTAGTTCTTTCATAACTAAAAGGTAAAATTTACTTCTTTTTTATTCTTCCGTAAGTTTTTTGGCTCAGCGTATCTTCAGCATACGTTGACCGATTTCAGCCATTCAACTATCAAAATGCTCATCTCACAGAGGACATTCCGGGTCAAGTTCTTTTAAAACAATTATAGGAACATATCAACTTAAATGCAATTAAGTAACATTTACTTAATATCTTCACAAAAGTAGGTTCTAAACTTACCAGTATTGAGTAAACTGTACTTAAATCTACAAAGTAAGTCTTACTTATTATTGCAGCATTAAAATGTACTTAAAAAATGTTTGTGCAAATTGTTACAGAGATTTTTTTAAGTAAATCTTACAAGTCATTTCTTTCAGTGTATTTGAAAAACTATATGGGTGTCCTAGTCCCTGATTGCAGTCTTGGTCGCGATAAAGGGGTTAGAATATACATATATACTAGTTATTGGCCCCCTGATGAGCGTATATATTGCTATATCTCTCGTTTCCCTTATCTCCCAGGGAAAGCAGAGGGATATTATACTACTAATAAAGTCAGGGGTATAATGCTCTACTAGTGTGGAAATGATGTTGAAAGGCTGGCGTACTCCAATCTCGTCAATTATCTTAAACTTGGTATCCATGTCAGAGACAATGGCTGAGTAAGATTCTTCCTGGTGTCTTCCTTCTTCCTGGTTTTGTGTTTGTTTCAGATCCATATTATATGTGGCACATCTGCTGTTCGAAGTGGCATTTACAAACTTGGGAGTGACATCATATGGGGCATATGATGTATGGGGCATATGATGTCATACAGATATGACATCATATACAAATGGCTTTGATGTGTGACTTAGTTTGATTGCCGTTGCTAGGCAATCAAACTCTTGTTATTTACCCTCTTCTTCTTCTTCTTTTTTATTCTTCCGTATGTTTTTTGGCACAGCGTATCTTCAGCATACATTGACCGATTTCAGCCATTCAACTATCAAAATGTTCATCTCATAGAGGACATTCCGGGTCAACTTCAAGTAGTCTAAAAACGCTCATTAGATGCTGCTCTATCAAACTTGCATTCAGAATTTTCTAATTCGGAATTGTTTCCGCACGCCAGGCTCTCAAAGTTGGAGTGGTTTTTGAGGTCTTCTCTGCTGTTCAGCAATGTTCCAGCAATTCAGAATCAGCATTCAAAGCAATGCTTCAGCTGCAGCAATCAAACTTGCATTTTCTTCAGGAAATGCCCTCATGTGCTCCTCATTGGGACTTATTTAAGCACTTAAGATTGTCTACGCTCAACCACTCCCCTACACATTTGAAGTCTTGCAGAACTGTCTTTAAAAGCAAGGTACTAATAGACTTATGTATTGTTACTGTTGTCAATCAGATATGTCTCGTGTCATACACACCATTTCATATTTTATGCTGAGGTCAAAACTAGTGATAATTTCTTATTTTTTGGTAACTTTATGTTATTACAAGGAAACTGAAACATCAGCAGCCTTCAGTACCATTGTCCTTTTTCTATGACCAGTCTAAATCAGTGGGTAAATGTTTTATAAATTGATGTAAGTCATGCCACTGTGGCCACTGTTACAATTATGGATGCTTAGATCTAATTGTTCAACACAAAAGTTCCAATTAAAAAAAAATGTATTTGGCCGTGTTTGTGTGTTGTGATTTGTCATTTACATTTATCAAATTCCTGCATCATTTTTTAATTACAGTGAGTAGAATTTGTAATTAATAAAATAAGAGAGAAAGAAATAAATTACTTTTTTTAAAATTACTACGTAGTTCTTTCATAACTAAAAGGTAAAATTTACTTCTTTTTTATTCTTCCGTAAGTTTTTTGGCTCAGCGTATCTTCAGCATACGTTGACCGATTTCAGCCATTCAACTATCAAAATGCTCATCTCACAGAGGACATTCCGGGTCAAGTTCTTTTAAAACAATTATAGGAACATATCAACTTAAATGCAATTAAGTAACATTTACTTAATATCTTCACAAAAGTAGGTTCTAAACTTACCAGTATTGAGTAAACTGTACTTAAATCTACAAAGTAAGTCTTACTTATTATTGCAGCATTAAAATGTACTTAAAAAATGTTTGTGCAAATTGTTACAGAGATTTTTTTAAGTAAATCTTACAAGTCATTTCTTTCAGTGTATTTGAAAAACTATATGGGTGTCCTAGTCCCTGATTGCAGTCTTGGTCGCGATAAAGGGGTTAGAATATACATATATACTAGTTATTGGCCCCCTGATGAGCGTATATATTGCTATATCTCTCGTTTCCCTTATCTCCCAGGGAAAGCAGAGGGATATTATACTACTAATAAAGTCAGGGGTATAATGCTCTACTAGTGTGGAAATGATGTTGAAAGGCTGGCGTACTCCAATCTCGTCAATTATCTTAAACTTGGTATCCATGTCAGAGACAATGGCTGAGTAAGATTCTTCCTGGTGTCTTCCTTCTTCCTGGTTTTGTGTTTGTTTCAGATCCATATTATATGTGGCACATCTGCTGTTCGAAGTGGCATTTACAAACTTGGGAGTGACATCATATGGGGCATATGATGTATGGGGCATATGATGTCATACAGATATGACATCATATACAAATGGCTTTGATGTGTGACTTAGTTTGATTGCCGTTGCTAGGCAATCAAACTCTTGTTATTTACCCTCTTCTTCTTCTTCTTTTTTATTCTTCCGTATGTTTTTTGGCACAGCGTATCTTCAGCATACATTGACCGATTTCAGCCATTCAACTATCAAAATGTTCATCTCATAGAGGACATTCCGGGTCAACTTCAAGTAGTCTAAAAACGCTCATTAGATGCTGCTCTATCAAACTTGCATTCAGAATTTTCTAATTCGGAATTGTTTCCGCACGCCAGGCTCTCAAAGTTGGAGTGGTTTTTGAGGTCTTCTCTGCTGTTCAGCAATGTTCCAGCAATTCAGAATCAGCATTCAAAGCAATGCTTCAGCTGCAGCAATCAAACTTGCATTTTCTTCAGGAAATGCCCTCATGTGCTCCTCATTGGGACTTATTTAAGCACTTAAGATTGTCTACGCTCAACCACTCCCCTACACATTTGAAGTCTTGCAGAACTGTCTTTAAAAGCAAGGTACTAATAGACTTATGTATTGTTACTGTTGTCAATCAGATATGTCTCGTGTCATACACACCATTTCATATTTTATGCTGAGGTCAAAACTAGTGATAATTTCTTATTTTTTGGTAACTTTATGTTATTACAAGGAAACTGAAACATCAGCAGCCTTCAGTACCATTGTCCTTTTTCTATGACCAGTCTAAATCAGTGGGTAAATGTTTTATAAATTGATGTAAGTCATGCCACTGTGGCCACTGTTACAATTATGGATGCTTAGATCTAATTGTTCAACACAAAAGTTCCAATTAAAAAAAAATGTATTTGGCCGTGTTTGTGTGTTGTGATTTGTCATTTACATTTATCAAATTCCTGCATCATTTTTTAATTACAGTGAGTAGAATTTGTAATTAATAAAATAAGAGAGAAAGAAATAAATTACTTTTTTTAAAATTACTACGTAGTTCTTTCATAACTAAAAGGTAAAATTTACTTCTTTTTTATTCTTCCGTAAGTTTTTTGGCTCAGCGTATCTTCAGCATACGTTGACCGATTTCAGCCATTCAACTATCAAAATGCTCATCTCACAGAGGACATTCCGGGTCAAGTTCTTTTAAAACAATTATAGGAACATATCAACTTAAATGCAATTAAGTAACATTTACTTAATATCTTCACAAAAGTAGGTTCTAAACTTACCAGTATTGAGTAAACTGTACTTAAATCTACAAAGTAAGTCTTACTTATTATTGCAGCATTAAAATGTACTTAAAAAATGTTTGTGCAAATTGTTACAGAGATTTTTTTAAGTAAATCTTACAAGTCATTTCTTTCAGTGTATTTGAAAAACTATATGGGTGTCCTAGTCCCTGATTGCAGTCTTGGTCGCGATAAAGGGGTTAGAATATACATATATACTAGTTATTGGCCCCCTGATGAGCGTATATATTGCTATATCTCTCGTTTCCCTTATCTCCCAGGGAAAGCAGAGGGATATTATACTACTAATAAAGTCAGGGGTATAATGCTCTACTAGTGTGGAAATGATGTTGAAAGGCTGGCGTACTCCAATCTCGTCAATTATCTTAAACTTGGTATCCATGTCAGAGACAATGGCTGAGTAAGATTCTTCCTGGTGTCTTCCTTCTTCCTGGTTTTGTGTTTGTTTCAGATCCATATTATATGTGGCACATCTGCTGTTCGAAGTGGCATTTACAAACTTGGGAGTGACATCATATGGGGCATATGATGTATGGGGCATATGATGTCATACAGATATGACATCATATACAAATGGCTTTGATGTGTGACTTAGTTTGATTGCCGTTGCTAGGCAATCAAACTCTTGTTATTTACCCTCTTCTTCTTCTTCTTTTTTATTCTTCCGTATGTTTTTTGGCACAGCGTATCTTCAGCATACATTGACCGATTTCAGCCATTCAACTATCAAAATGTTCATCTCATAGAGGACATTCCGGGTCAACTTCAAGTAGTCTAAAAACGCTCATTAGATGCTGCTCTATCAAACTTGCATTCAGAATTTTCTAATTCGGAATTGTTTCCGCACGCCAGGCTCTCAAAGTTGGAGTGGTTTTTGAGGTCTTCTCTGCTGTTCAGCAATAGTTCCAGCAATTCAGAATCAGCATTCAAAGCAATGCTTCAGCTGCAGCAATCAAACTTGCATTTTCTTCAGGAAATGCCCTCATGTGCTCCTCATTGGGACTTATTTAAGCACTTAAGATTGTCTACGCTCAACCACTCCCCTACACATTTGAAGTCTTGCAGAACTGTCTTTAAAAGCAAGGTACTAATAGACTTATGTATTGTTACTGTTGTCAATCAGATATGTCTCGTGTCATACACACCATTTCATATTTTATGCTGAGGTCAAAACTAGTGATAATTTCTTATTTTTTGGTAACTTTATGTTATTACAAGGAAACTGAAACATCAGCAGCCTTCAGTACCATTGTCCTTTTTCTATGACCAGTCTAAATCAGTGGGTAAATGTTTTATAAATTGATGTAAGTCATGCCACTGTGGCCACTGTTACAATTATGGATGCTTAGATCTAATTGTTCAACACAAAAGTTCCAATTAAAAAAAATGTATTTGGCCGTGTTTGTGTGTTGTGATTTGTCATTTACATTTATCAAATTCCTGCATCATTTTTTAATTACAGTGAGTAGAATTTGTAATTAATAAAATAAGAGAGAAAGAAATAAATTACTTTTTTTAAAATTACTACGTAGTTCTTTCATAACTAAAAGGTAAAATTTACTTCTTTTTTATTCTTCCGTAAGTTTTTTGGCTCAGCGTATCTTCAGCATACGTTGACCGATTTCAGCCATTCAACTATCAAAATGCTCATCTCACAGGGGACATTCCGGGTCAAGTTCTTTTAAAACAATTATTGTTTTTTTTAAATATTAAGCAATTTCAGTGTCATCTGCCAAATGTATCTCCTCCTACAAATTTCAAGCTACAGACTCCATTTTAGTCTTAAAACGCTCATTAGATGCTGCTCCATCAAACTTGTATTCAGAATTTATTAATTCGGAATCCGGTTTCCGCACACCAGGCTCTCAAAATTAGAGGTGTTTTTGAGGTCTCCTCTGCTGTTACCATGGTGACAGGCTGACACACAGAGGCATACAAAACTCTGAATTGCTCTGATTCTCTAGCAATTCAGAATCAGCATTCAAAGCAATGCTTCAGCTGCAGCAATCAAACTTTCATTTTCTTCAGGAAATGCCCTTTTCTAGTTTTTTACTTATTTATTTATTTTTTTTAAATACTTCAATAATCCCAGAAGGGAAATTGCTTAAGGCTGCTGCCAAGCAGTGTCATACAATGACTAGCAAGGAGCGCCACACCAGTGAGTGCACTGGAGGCAATGTGGGTAAAGTGCCTTGCCCAAGGACACAACAATAATAGTGCATTTGGAGGAAAGCTTTTTTGTGCATCACCCTTCAATGAGCCTTTCCTGGTACAAAGTACAATGGATTGTGGAACGTTGAACAACTACACCATCAGCAGCCAGATGTTCTTATAGTTCTCTGGTGGTGGTCTGTGTCTGGTCTGTGATCATTCTAACCATCCTTCACCTGTGCCTCTCCTGTGTTTGTTTCAGCCTACCACATCTTTCCTTCACAGTACATTTCTGACAGTGGAGACAAACAGACCAAACCTTCCAGATCATTTCTGGTACCCTTCTCCTAATTCATAATAATCAATTATCTTAGTTTTTAGGTCAGTGGAGAGTTTTTTAGAGGCCCCCCTTGTTTCCACTCTCTAAGAAAGAACCTAGGACAAGTACAGTCAGCATTTACAGCATTTACCTATTTACCCATTAAACAGTCTTTTTCATGATTGATTCCACCTGTCTTTGTAACTGAAGATCTAATGAGCCAAACAAGGACCAAGGAGGTCATCAGGACCCTGCAGTACAGAGAACAAACTGTACCAACCAGCTCAGAGGGGAAGAAGAAGGAGCAACACCACATCAGGAAGGCCCTGCAAACATGTGGCTATCCCAAGTGGGCACTTACCAAAGCCACAAAAACAAGACCCCCCAACAACAAGAAGAACGACAACAACTGGCGGAGAAAGAACATCTCCATTCCATATGTATCAGAGAAACTCTGCAGGGTCTTCAACAACCATGACATCCCGGTCCATTTCAAACCTATGACAACACTGAGACAGAGACTGGTTCACCCGAAGGATTAGATTCCCAGGGAGAAACACAGCAATGTGATATATGCAGTCCAGTGCAGTGAGGAATGCTCTGATCTGTACATTGGAGAAACTAAACAACCACTCCACAGAAGAATGGCTCAGCACAGGAGAGCCACCTCCTCAGGACAAAACTCAGCTGTTCACCTCCACCTCAAAGACAAAGGACACTCCTTTGAGGACAACAATGTTCACATTTTAGACAGACGGAAAAGGGGGTTTGAAAGAGGAGTCAAGGAAGCCATCTATGTTAAGCTGGAAAAACCTTCCCTTAACAGAGGTGGTGGCCTCAGACATCATCTTTCTACCACATACAATGCAGTGATTCCATCCATTCCCAGGAAGTTTGCACATTGCTCACAGTGTAGTGGCGATTTTACCAGCCTTCAGCCACTCGGTTGGGAGCAGGGGATGTTGTTTTCCTACGCGCTGTTGTTTCAGAAATGAATCGTTTGATGCATTATAATCTTTGGGTGAGGTTCCCGTTTATTGTTAACAAAAGAGGTCATGATTACAAAACAAAGAAACCTTGTCAGCGGTAAATACCGTACGACCTCCCAGCTCTCATACCTGTCTGATTTGCTCACCTGAATCACCTGTGTTAATTTAAGCCTTACCCACCAACCCTAACCTGCCATCTAGCGACAAACAAAGGCAATTACACGTTGACTTCATGGCTCCTACACACAGTAAGAACAAAGGGCCGTCAACCAGTCCACCACTGGCAGTTTCGTGGTCATTGTTGTTTCCCCACCAAACAGTTGGAACTGATGAAGCTGCTTGGATGAGCAGCGAAACGTCTTTGAGAAAACTCTACAAGTCCAGACGCCTTGCTTCAATCTTCTCTACGAGCCAAACAAAGCAGTTTTGTGCTTCAACCTGTCATCTATAAATCCCTACAGGTCTTGAAATGAATGTGATTGAAAGGGTGCCCAAATTTATGCATTTATATCATTTTACTACGACAAATAAGATACGTGTTGAAATAACAAATGTAAAATATGTAGCTTCTACACATATTATTTAGGTCCATACAACATAATGATTACCTAATTTGATTTTGTGGAACCTGTTGACAAAATAAATTTGATTTAAGTCAACATTTCATTTTTTATACTATACTATATATATATATATATATATATATATATATATATATATATACTATATAGTATACTGAACTTTCATAAAATTTGGCACAGACAAACTGACTCCATTATACAGATAATGTGTTCAGTTCATTGGGGCATATATGCTTGTTGTAACAGTCTGACACCGTCACATATATCTGTCCATCCATCCCCTTATTGTGAACATAATATCCCCATAATTCCTTTATAATTGTGAAAATGTGACGAAGTTTTATCAAATTCATGAATCAGGCTGCAAAGTTTATTTAGAATACACCAGTTTCAAAAATGTAACAGCCAGCTGCCGCCACCAGGGGGCAGAAGAGAGCTAACTGCCTCACCTCTCCCTCCAGCTGTATGCTGGCCTGTGATGCTGGCAGTGTGATGTGAGGGGTGTGGACATCAAGAAAAAACAAGATGGAAGGTTTTTGGGCCTATCGGAGCGACAGTACCCCCGGACTGGGGGCGGGGCTAGAGAAGAAAACCTGCACCCTGAGTGGAGGCAGCAGCAAAGAGCTTAATCAGGATCACACAACAATAATGAATGGAAACACGTCGTGGCCAAGAAAGTTGAGCAGGAGCAGCTAAAAAGTAACAGTCGCTCGGTGTTTGAAGGTTATCTGTCGCAGAGGGGAAATCGGCCGTAAGTAATGGATTGGCCTGACAAATCAGAAACCATTCTCTGGAAGAGAAAGCAGCTGAACCTTTACAGTAACTTTTGAATGTTTTGATTGGGGAAACTACAGTGGAACACACTGTAAAACCTGAACGCATCACTAAGGTTAGATGGCCTTTTGGGACTACTTTACTGTCAGCTTTCTCGTTTTGAGGAGTGGATAAGATGGATTAATCCGTGATTGACACTGTTGGAATACTTTTTTTAACCACTGCAAGAAGATTGAGAGGTTTTCACAAGAGGACGCAGCTTCAAAGACAAAATGGGTAATATAGAGAGTGTGGACGGCCAGTCGGAGATGAAGCATCACATCATGCCTCTGAAGGTGCCCATGCCTGACCCCACCGAGCTGGAGGAGAAGTTTGCCATTGTGTTGGTAAGTCATACTCAGATTGTCAGATGGGCACATTAGAAACAGCTGTTCCACATTCTCACTTCCACCGCTGGTGTGTTCTGCTGAGCTGCTTCACAGAGAGCACTCATAGAGTCGTTTCCGTCTCTGAAAAGTTTGTGATTTGTGCTTTTGTTTTTTTAAACGCGTGTTTACACCTCTGTATCTCTTTACCATCCATGATGACTGTGATGTATTAAATGAACCGACCTGTGCCGTCCCGCCCCTCATTCTCTGCCCGCTGTCCCCCCTCTTTCTCTCTCTCTCCTGCGGTTCTTTTGTCTCTCCTAAAGTCAGACAACTCAGCGTTTGGCTGAAATGGCAAATACTGAGCGCAGCATGGTGAGGGGGAGAGAGAGGGAGGGAGGGATGAAGTGCCTTTTTTCCACACGGGAGGAAGGACTTTATTCTTATCCTTGGCATCACATTATCTTCGTTTGAGCATTTATTTAGTCGAGTTTTCTCGCTGCAGGCAGACTGAACCATCTGAAAACAACATTTTCTGAATTCCCCCAAAACTCCCACACCCGAAGATTCCTCCCCTCCTCACCCTCCCCTCCCCTTTCCTCCCTCCCTCTCTCTCTCTCTGCACACTCCACACTCCACATCAGGCTGGAGTTGAGCCGTTTGAGCGCTTTGTAATAGTGAGCACGCAGTCGACACCCACGTTTTACCGTATAACAACAGTCAAGTAAGGATATCAGCGTGTCATTTCACGTCAGGGGAACGTTTCTCTTTTTGAGGGCATCACAACAAGAAGGGACTTTACAGATATTCACTAACAATCAGCTGGATGACCTTCTGAGTCAGGCTGTTACTACTCATGAGAAAATAAAAAATTAAGCTTTCCCTCCAGCACTTCTGCTTTCACTTTGATAGCTCATTTTGTTTCCTTGCAAAAAGCCCAGAAGACCCAAGATACAAGAGGAAAGAAGAAAATTGTTTTCTGTGGGTTTAGGTTGCAGTCAGCCTTCTACAGAGTTGCTGCTGCAAAGAAAATTTTCAGAGGATGCAAACCCCCAAAAAAGAAAGAAAGAAAGAAACCTCCATTTTATTTGCTGAATCTTGTATTTTGTTTAAAATTCACTTCAAACACAGTAGATACCCTCAGCTGTGGTTTTAGGGGGGTTTATGTGCTAGATGGTCATTCCTTGTCAATCTCATGTTGTCAGATGTCGGTTGCTAGGCAACCATGTAGTGTATTTACACCTGTGTGTCATTTTAAAGGCTGTGCAGGTGGAACTGGTGGAAACCATATCTTTACTTTTTTTCAGGTCAGTTCCTGACAAAATGTTTTAAATCTAAAATATCACTGCCAACACTGGCAACATCACATTTAACCAAGAACTGCTGTACTTTAGTCAGACCGTTTGATTTTAAGTCACTCATGAGTACCGCTTCCATCTCTGCTCAGCTCCATGTGCACCCAGAAACTAACAGTGACATCTCTTCAACTTGTTGCTCTAGTTCAGTTCGTTTTCTCTACAGGTTTCAATAAAGAGAACACATGGTTTATTTTCCATGTCAAACAGTAGCACCATGATTTCTCATGGGTGCTCATTTTGTACTACTCACTCCACATTTTAACATAACCACACCCAGCCTTGAATTTCAGCTGTTTAAGACCTTGATTACAGCATCAAGCGCCAGAGAGCTGCGATCCTCAAAGCAGATAGTCCCATTCTTCAACATTTCACGGACCCTGCTTGTTTCTGGCATAAAGCCATTACTTGACTGCCAGAGCTCTTAGTAGCCACAGATTAAAGCCCTTGTATGAAGAGACTAGCTCAGCAAGAAGCCATTTAGGGCCTGCTTGTTGACTGCTGCGCTAAATCTCAGCTATTATGACAATTATGCACTGTACAAGCTGTTATGACAGCTCAACAAGTCTCTTTAATGCAGATAACTTCTTTGGTAAATGCATGTTTATAAAATGAGATGAGATGAGATTTTTGGGAAAACTATCCCAAAGAAGATCTGTAGCCATCACATTTTCCTATAAAAGAAAAAATCTGGATTTTTTTTTTAAATCAACGTACATCCTGCCTAGAGAGTAACAGCCTGCAGTTGTTTGACTGCCCTGCAACACAAAGCCAACCCCTGTTATTATGTTCAGCCATGCAGTCCAGATGATTTCTGTGCATGCAGCAGTAGACTCAACATTTCAGCTGTGTTTTCGAGTGGGAAAAGTTTTCATCCTTGCTAACCCCCGCCCTGTGCTGCCCCATAATAGCTCCAGATTTCCTTTACTTTGTGGGAAAGAACAACACTTCTGTATATTTTAGTGTTCCTATCAGACAATGGTCCCCTCTCTGCCCTGCTTGAATCTTGTTGTGAGATAAAGGTAACATCAAAAGCGCCTGACTTTGTGGTTGGAGCTCTTCAGGAAGACAAGGCCCCGGCCGTGCTGTCTGGTTGTAGCAATCTGGCTGAGTGTCATACCAAATGCACCAAAAGTACCCAGAGGCTGTTTGTTTTGTCTGAAATGAGCAGAGTTTTTTTTTTTTTTTGCAGTGTTTTAGACATAATTGCCTTTATCATAGCTTCAACTTTCCATAAATGGATGTTTTGATATGGGTAATTTGGACCACTGTGTTTCCTGCTGTATGGTGACATGCTGGGGAAAATGGATGTGTCTGCATCTGTGCATAGACACTGCCCCCTCTCTCTCAGACACAGCTCACAGACGTCCCACTGGAATGACAGCAGCCCATAATGATGTCATGGGCGCAGCAGCCTGCGCCAGTGTAGTAATATCCCAGGGCTAATGACTTTAACAGGGTCGCTCTACTGTAGATGGACGAAAGCAGTGGAGGAGGGGCGGTGAGACCCCTGAGTTAGCTTCCACTGCTTCATGCGGTCTGTTAATAAAATGCCTGGGTCAGGCCTAACTGGCAGCATGTGCTAAAGCCATCATCTCTTTGTGTCCAGCTTCCTCAGAAACATCTTCAACTCTGTGGATGGAAAGCATGGCATTTTCTTGCTTAGCTTTACAGGGGAAATTACATTGTAGGCAGTGGTTGGTGTGGTTGGTTCACTTTACAATAAGAACTTTGTCCTGCATGCTGCTACTGGTGCATAACGTGTCATTAGTTAAGCTTGCGATATAGATCTAGACCTCACAGATAGACAAGTGTATATGCACACATCGAAGCCCTGTATAAAATGAAACCCTTGTTATTTGTAGAATCTTTTGTTTGTTCTGGCTCTTTGTCCTGGGCACCTCTTACTTATCCTTGGCCTTGTGTGATTTCAGATGGAAGTGGAACCTCTCATTCACTCACCCAGTCAGTCTTTCCTACCTTACCATTCCCCAAATTCACTCTCACTGTGGTTGTGCCCGACTAAGTAACTTTCTCCATATGCCTCGGTCCTTGTGAGAAAGATGTGAGATGAGTGAGTGGCATTTCAAAGCCTGAGATCCTCAAAGCTCCACCAATCTGCTGCTGGATTCCTGTGGCCTCAGCCTAGTCGAGGCCACAGGAGAACTCAAAAGAAGGAAAATTCCCTTTGAACTGGCGGTCTGCCACTGTTCTCGGTTGTGATGACTTTACCAACATTTTCAAACAGCGCACACATATTTAAGAGCTGTTACAGCAGCAGCAGCACAGGGTTATTTTTCACCACTTGATTGCACTGGAAACCATCCTAAACTGTTTGTCTGACTCTGCTCAACTCCCTACATCTTTCATGCTCTGACATCAAGTTGCATCATGCATGGATGTGCAGTTGCAGCTTTTCTTTTGAGTTTTGATTATTCAAGAAGGAGTTCTCACGATGAAGTGGCAGCTAATGTGGGGAAAACTACAGCTGGAGTCAGACATGCTGACTGTGTGACTCCAGCGCCCTTTCTGACATCACTGTTTCATGATGGCTAAAGTCTAAAGAAAGCTGTAGTGTCTGAGATGCCACTGAAGTGGAACTAATGGAGTCAAGCTGTGCGATGTGTTTATAGGACATAAAACCTCAATCATTTTTATTTGTTTGCAGCTCCTCCACTTGCTCTAAGAAGACAAAATGTGTTTGTCACGTCACTTTAGTTGAGTGTCTGGCTCAGCCGCTCACCCATCAATGTGTCTTAAGGAAGAGAGGGATTGTGGGAGTTGAGCATCCACAGTTAACTTGATTTTAAAGCAGCAGGGCAGGCGGGGTGGGGGTGGAGGGGTTCGGCACAAGGCCATCCACCTGGCGCTCTCCACCCTCAGGCTACATTTCCACAATCTGGGCTGGTTTTTATGGGGGGAGTTTCAGTGTTTCCTGACTTATCTGCTTGCAGCTATTTTGGAAAGTAGAGGTCAAGTTAAAGACCATGACTGAGCAGATACAACATGTCAACATAGTTTTAAAAAAGCATACTTAGCATTTTGAGAAATGTTGCTTTTTGGTGTAGAGCTGGATGAGAAGACACTCTCATGACTGTACTGTAGCTGCAGCAGATGTTACCTTAGTGTAAATTTGGTGACTGGCAGGATTGACTTAGTATAAGTGACTCTGAAGTTCAGCTAACATGTTACATCTCCTTGCTGTAAATTTATAAAGCACAAAAATGATGAGTTATGATTGGACACGCCAGGCTAGCCTGTTTCCATTCTTTGTGCCAACCTAACCAGCTTCTGGCTCTGGCCTTACTAACTCCCTGCAGCAAGCAAGAGTTATATTTCCCAAACTGAGGCAGAGTGGCCAAAAAGCTAAAGTTGAAGTAGTATTTATTTTCCTTAAATGATAGATTTCCTCCTTTTTCGACTTTCCAATCCCAGAAGCTGAAAACCATACACATACGTTTGTTGTGTGCTCATATTATTTGAATATGTCTTGACTTGACCACTATTATATGCATATGTAAGTGTTGGGTTTTTTTTGGTATGTGCATGTGTGTGCATTGGAGTGTTCAGTGGGGGGCTTCATATGCAGCTGGACCCTGGCTGTAGGTTGGAGAAGTGGTTTCCTCTTCAATACAATGGGAACTCTGTCAGTCAGTGTTGTTTTAGAAAGGGGGCCTCATCCCCTGGTGCCTTTTGTGCAGCTCCACTCTTTTTACGTGAATGCTCAGAAGAACTGCTGTAAGCCTGTTTAAAGTAGCAGTGGATTACAGTTTATAACAGCTTATCTTAAATGACATACAGTAGTGTCTCTTTCAGTTCTTATTTCTCAGAAAGGCTTCTGTTGGGGAAATTTGGAAGTGATTTATGGACAAATAACAGGAACCTTTGACTGTGACCTCACTGTAACATCTGATACTTTTTTGTTGCTTTTTGCATTTCTACCCGACAAAGATCCAAAATTCATCAGATGTTTGTCGACAGTTCTTTTTGTCAGACCATGGTCTTTTTAATTGGGCAGTGGGTTAAAAGGCTGGTCAGCATGAGTTATGGAGGTATTCATGTACCTGCATTCCAAGCATTCTCTGTGAGTATCGCCTGTTGGCTGGGGGCTTCTCTGGGCCGTGCACAGATGCACAGAGGAGAATAAAACAGGATGTTTGCCAGGAATTAACAAATACCTCTGATTCATGACCAGTTTATTAATAACTCGTTCCTGCCTGCATGCATAACTGTGTTTGTGTTCACATTTCCTAGATACAGTAGGATTAAAAAGAAAGAAGTGGAAATCAGTAGTTGTCAGCTGAGATTACTACAATTCACTGTGCATCTCACTGTACACTGAAGTGATGAAGTTTTCTCAGGTAAACACGTGCATTTCAAGTTCACCCACTTCTTAGCTTGTGGAACATCTGGCTTCAGAAGGACTTTTCTTCCTCTTATCTCAGTCTGTGGCTGTTAGTTAGGCTTCAAAGAGGCCTGTGATGATAATGCTCTCTAGCTTGAACCCAGCTATCACTACTGTCCATCACAGTTACATCACTGGCTAAATAAAGGGATTAGCAAATGGGCTTTTGATTTATGAACTGAAAATGGCATTTCACCAACTTCCTGTTGTTTTGTGGAATGTCCATTTGGTTGTGTGTCTTGTAAAGTACAGATTCAAGGGAAAGTTATTTCCCTCAACTCAAAGGTCACAGACTAGAAGACGTAAGTTCATGGGAGAAGAGAGGAAGCTTTTGCGGCCATTCAGGCTGGAGAAATCAAAAGCTGTGGACTAGCATGAGGGCAGATGTTTAAAGGAGGCTGGAAACCCCTCACCACAGCTGTAAACTGCAGCCTTTAGTTGCTGGTTTAATGAGGTTTCAACACCCCATGATTGGAGATGTAACGCTGCACAGGGAAAGTCCCAGACATAAGAATGGCTTTGTGTTTTGACCATTTGTCCCATTTCTGTGGCTGTTTAGTCATTTAGTAAAGGTCCCAAATTATAATGATTGTTTACAAGTTATAATGAATCAGTGATGGGGTCACAAAGAAAAGGCTCAATTAGAAACACTGCTTTTTAATATAGGAAAGAAATAAATGAGAATTTGTGGGTCTTCATATTAAACACATGTATAAATGTCTAAAAACATAAAAAGTGACATCCAATTATCCCTAATGTGACAATGGATTGGGGAATATAAAACAATTTAAGCCGTCTATGTTTACATCAATTAGTTTGCCACGCATTTGTCACATGTTAAGAATGTGGTTTACCTGCTGCTGCGACTTCATTTGCACGTAAATGAGGTGCATGGCCATACCCGTTTATGTTAACGTCTCAATAAACAAGCTCTTAACTGAGCTGGCTCCTATTTGCTTTGTAAAGAAGGGCCAGCACCAGGAGGGATGGACAGGGAGGGTCACTGACCCCAAGAAAAATGTGCTCCTCTGCATGCAGGAAAAAGAAAACATCTTCCTCTCACCTCTCCGTCCCACCTATCTTCAATCTTTGTGTTTGAGGGGTAGCTTCTGCTTTGTTGGCCTCTCCCAGCATCTTTGTGCAGGACTTATGCTTTGTTGTGCCTGGCAGGTTTGGGTTACCTCACAAAAGAGCGATAGGGTGATCAGATGTCTGCCTAGAGAAAGGGGGGCAGTGTTTTCTCACACTCTGTTGCTTTCAGTTCAGTGAGGCTTTGCCTTGGAGCTGGAGAATCATCTACAATTTATTCGAATGCATAAACACATTGTTGGAGGGTACTGTATGTGGAAAGCACACACATATGCATGCTCCTATTTCAACTGCCTACAGTACAAAAAAAATCTCTACTTTGTGATTTCCTGAAGAGTTCAGGAAGTCCCTGCAGCCCTGTGACGACAACTGCTGGGCCTCTCATCCGGTCTCCTCTCATTGTGTTTCAGTACCAATGAAAAAGAGCAATCCAAACAATAGCACTGACAGCAACATTCATTAATGAAAAGCCAGTGTGATACGTGGAGGCCCAGTAGCATTCAGGCTTATATTTACTATGGATGATGTAATTAAAACAGCTCATGTAGCTGGATGAGCCACACCTCATGTCCTCATCATCTCCTGAAGCAGCATGTGATGTGTCAGATCTTCCCAGAAGCTGGTTCTTTATGTACCCGGTCTGTCTCTCTCAGCATCTGTTAGGGCAGTTATTTATTTCTCTTCTCGTTTTCCTGAGAGAGACATTTATCTTGAATTCTATCCAGAACGTTCTGGTACAATAGTAACTGATGCGTCACTTTCCCTTCTTTATATGCTTAAAGCAAACACATTCATGCCAGCTTCCATATTCGTTGTGTTTTCTTTGCCTCCTTGTTGGCTCCATTTCCTAACAGGGGTCAGTGTTCTGGCTCTTTCACTTTCCTTCAGTGCAGAAGTCTTATCTTACCCTCACTGGCTGCTTCATTATTTCTCCTTGTTACAGAATCATTAACGTGTGTGTATATAGACAATAATTCACTCTGTGAGTCTGTTTGCTGGTCGGCATTGTTATCTCGGATATCAGGTGATTATTCAGAACTCCACATTAGACAAACATCAGCCTTCTAGCAACAAGAGTCACGCGATTCATTAAAGGATCTTAAAAAGCTGAGACATGCTTTTGTAGGTCAGATTATTAAAACTCTGTCTTTCCAGGTCTGAGTTCTCAGTTGATGGGTTTGTAAGGCTATCACTTACACCGTTTACCTTGATAATTTATTATATTAATATAATTTGATACTTTCATGCTGGAATAAATGTGCTTTAGACAAATCCATATCTCACTTTGCTTGTATGAATTAAGCTCTGTGCATTGTTGTTGCTGTAACCCTGTATTATGTGAATGAGACGGCTTACGGTTCCTTCCTCCTGGACTCCACCCTGATGAGCAGTCTTGTTGGGGGTGAAGCGGGCTGTCTGGGCCTTCATGTCTGGGCAGCCACAGGCTCTGTCCAGCATGGTGAGCTCTTTAGCCGCCCACTCCTTTCCCTGTGAGCTGATGATAACTAAGTCTGGACTGTGTAAACCTACCAAAGCAGCAGAAAAAAAACACAGACTTCCAGAGCACAAAACAGAGAATCAGGCTGGATTGCTTGGAATGGCATTTGATTTGCACTAGATAAGAAGAGGCACAGTATCTTTGTTGTTAATGCTTTACATGCAGCTTTTTCCACTAAAATCAGGTTCAGAAGGCTGCTTAAACATTATCACCATACCAAGGAAATCAAGAACAATGTATTCTGCAAACCACAGCTGGCAGCATCTTAGGGAGCAACCTGTTGAGCCAGGAGAAAGAAAGATCTGCTCTAAAATCAGGAATAATTTTGGTGCATGTTGCACTTTGGAAGTGTGGTTAAAGAGGAAACATCCTGTTACTGTTTCCCATCTGTATCTCTTGGGGGTTCTGGCTGCAGTTGTGGGTCATAAACTCAACTCAAGGCCAATTGTAAATCAGCTGGGATTAGGAAGCTGTCCGGCGGAGGGCAGATGGAGCTGCCCTGTTGACACTGATGTCAGAAGTGGATGTGGCTGTGGTCGGTTGTGGGGCTCTGTGCGTGACTTGAGGGCTCTGCCGAGACCATGATGGCTCTCCTGGACTCTCCTTAACCAGTAACATGACCTTGTGAACTACTTTAACTGTTGAGTCTTTAAGCCCTGTGTCTTCTTTTATTATGGTTCAAATGACTCTCTGTTTTAGAATTTATACCTTGATAGCTGGCCTGTATGATATTTTTTTTTTTTTTTACATATTTTTCATTTGTGGACAGTGTTCTGTCATTCTTACTTTGAAATAATCTTTTAATCCTTTTAACTGTAAAATAGTAAAGAATAGTGTAATTTCTCACTTCCATATTGAAGGTTGTTTACCAAAAGTTGTCCAAATGTATATAATAATTAAGAACCATTTAAGGAGGAATTTACATCACTGAATCAAAATAAATGTACGTTTTACATTTTTAACAATTCCAGGTATTGTCATGTGTTTTGTGCCTCCAACATGGGTCTGTGAGTGTAGCTCAGTCTCTTGTCCCAACTCACAAAGCGGTCCTAATGATTTTCGAGATAGCAGTGATAATAGAACCAGTTCATCTAGTTGTGCAGTGTTTGTGTTTTAGCCAGATTTGGCTCTACACTGCAGCACCGGGGTGGGGGCTGCTGACTGACCCTGCCTACCAGCCTTTGTTAGTAATTTTCTATGAGGAAAAAAAATAGCTCAAATGTCAAAGGATGGGAATGGCACAGCACCAAATCAACACAAAGCTCCACACTGAATCCTTTGTCAGGCCAGGCTCAGGTCAAACAAGAAAGGCCATGTTGGAGGAGAGAATGTGTGGGCAAGCATGGTAACATAACAAGCGGCAAACATTTTTGGCATATCTGTAGTATTTCTCCCTTCTAAAATGTGCTGCTTGGATCCCGAGTTCTTTAATGCTACTGCTCCCTCTCCCAGAAAATGCCACTTCTTTTAGCCTCTTATAAACACAGGAAGTGCAGATAGTATCACTGTGGGAGAAAGTGAAATGAAATTAGCTAAATTGGGTTACTTGGCTCAAATTACCCAAATGTGGTCAGAGTGGAAACCTCTCCTCTGTCTTTTACCTCTCTATCATTCAAGCAGAGGTTTGAACAGCCACACACACATCTGCACAGTCTCACCTGTATTTGTTTACACTACCTGAGGCTCCAGCTGACAGCTGAACATCATTAAAGTCCAGAGCCCTCCGCTCTGTCTTCAGCAGTGACTTTTCTATGGGCAGAATTCCTTGCAGATGTAATAGTCTTCATGAAATTTTATGCTTGTAATGAATAGTTTTATCAACAAAACTACTTACATGCAGTAAAAAGGGCAGGTTTTTGTTCTTAACTGTACGACTATCTCTGTGTGCATCTGGTCTTCCTGTAATTCAGAATTAAATTACTTCAGAGACGTTGCTCTTTGCTCATTTGCCTCACAGTTCTACTTTAGTATGCATGACTGACCGAGAAAACAAAGCGTAAGGGGGCAGCTCGGGGTCTGGATTGATGCTGGAACAGATATCCAGGCTTGTTTTTATCATCTATTACTTATTATATAAGTGTTTTATGTAGAAGTGGAAGGAGTTTATACAAAGTATCTATTTTCTTGTTAATTTTAATAATATTACAGCAAAGCTCAGCTTTTTTTCTGTAACTAAGGACTGTTTTTATTATTATTGATTACCGGTATATCTTTTCAATCAAGATATTCAGCAGCAGTAACACACTGAAAATAAAAGAAATATTTGCATTTGAGAAGCTGAATGTTTGGCATTTTAATGTTCATTATAAAACAGTTTTAAATAAAAATCGCTGATGTTAAAAGTGTTAGGACAAACAGTTTATAGCAATTTATGACAGTTTCAGTTGGGAGAGATGCTGGTCTTCACTTTCAAGCATGAGCTTCCTAAAGAGTGTGATGTATGTAAAAACTTCTCCCAGGAGAGGCAGAGGAGGAGAGAGAGCTTGAGGGTCAGACAAGAGAGAAAATCTACTACTATAAACTACTACTATAAACAGGACACATTCCTCCTGTAATTCTGAACATCTGGTATGCATGTTACTTTTCTCTTTGCTTCTGCGTGGGCTTCTTTAAGTTTCAGCCAAAATACCCCATATGTAACATCCTGAGACTAATTTCCTACAGTTATAGCCTGTTATAGTCTCTTCATTTTTATAAAGTTGTTGCTTTTGTTTTTGAAGATGCATTATAGTTTGTGATCATAAACGTATTAGCACTATAAAAGCATGGAAATATTGAACACTTAGCCTCTGTTTACAGTCCTCTCTGGATAGCATGATTCATCATGTGCTGATGGAACGAGCAACATATTTTTGATGTGGAAAACTTAATTCTGATATACTCGCATGTGATGTTCCATTAATACCAGGAGTGGTTTTCCATGTGCCAAACAGTGGAAAAAAGTGTGAACATGATATCAGGCCTGGGATGGTTTAACAGGGTGTTACATTTTAGTCTGAGTTATAGTTGCAGGTTAAAAGTCAAGCTCACAGGCTGTTTGTGGCTGGCCTTACGGCGCTCTGTTGATACTAGTCTAAATGAACAAAACCCCACGTGTCACTGCAAAAATAACTGCTGAGGTGATCAGTTTCACAGACTGGTGAGCTCGTTGCACTTCCTTATTTTTAAGATTTCTATGCCAACCCCTGCCTACTAGCTTTTGGCTCAGTAAGGGAAGCAATTAATCAAAAGTGTGTATCATATGGTTATTTTTGTTTTAGGGTTGTCATGAGGACATTAAATGGTTTGGTCTCCAAACACAAATTAGAGCATTTAGGGTTTAATTTGTGTGCAGTAATCTGGCTGCCTCAGGACAGCTCATGTGGTGTTAAAGTGTTTTTATGGCTGGTTTAGATGACAGGTCTTGTAACAGGCTTGTACTCTGATAGAGGCTTGTTGTGGTTAAAAGTGCTGCCTGAATCAGACTCGAGAATGCAGAGGAGATGCGGATCATCTCCTGTGACAGGATGCTAAATATCAACACAGGAAGTGAGGTCATGGTGTTAAGTCAAAATTTTGTCTTGTACTTTACCGGTGGCGCCAGCACACTCCTAAGCAACGGTCACAACTGCTATAAATAGTCACATAAACAGAATTAAACTATGTTGCAATGAATGAAACTAATGCTCACATTTTGGTATTTTTAGAATTCTATGAACCTGCCCCCAGACAAGGCCCGGCTCCTCAGGCAGTATGACAATGAGAAGAAGTGGGATCTGATCTGCGACCAGGTGAGTTCACAAACGTGAACTCAGATTGAACACATGCCCTCCCTCTGATTACAACAATCTCACATTACAATGTTACCTCATTGTTTATCTTCAGGAGAGGTTCCAGGTGAAGAATCCGCCTCACACCTACATCCAAAAGCTGCGAGGATACTTAGACCCTGGAGTGACACGAAAGGTTTGACTGTACATTTTGTCAAAGATAGCATCTATTTCAAAGAGAATACTACTCAGTTTTGTTGGTATGGTTGCATTGTGGTGAAGTAGACAGTAAGAAAAGAAGAGAAATGGTTGAATCCCTTTAAATAATCACCTCACTGCAACACACAGATAATGATGAATCTGCTAATTTTGTCCGTTTTATAGGTCTAGACTTGGGATATGGGAATCAGAACATATAAAGTGGTATTAGCTCTATAAATCTAGTATTTGTTTTCCTTCCTTTGTGTCTTACAGAAGTTTCGCAGGCGCGTGCAGGAATCTACAAAAGTCCTCAGGGAGCTGGAGATATCGCTGAGGACAAACCACATTGGGTAATTGATGCTTATCTTCCATTTTTTCTACTGGTGAATTATGCAGATGTATTTATTGGTGTGCAAAGCTTAAGGAAACCACTTCATTGTTTTCCCTTCGCAAAGAATATTTCTTTGTGTGTCCCTGCTGCTGCTGCTGCTGCTGCTGCAGGGACCCAGATCTGGTGCCCAGATCTCCCTCATTGTTCTAACTTGCCAAGCTCTGCAGCTCTACTTCATAGAGCTGGTCCTCATAATGCCCAGATGGTAGCCATTGTGCTGCTGCCTCGTCCACTCCCCCCCTGAGTGTTGAGCAGGAAGCTTTGTTGTGTATGCCAGAGGGGCAGGAAGCCTGGCTGACCACTGCTGAACCCAGTCAAAAGCACAAGAGCAAACACAAGGATACTTCTATCACATGTTTACACATTTTTTATGTAGTAAAGCAAACAACATTTTTGTGTCATGTGGTCATGTTTTTGTCACAGAACACAGGACATTTCCCCTCTACCTACTGCAGGTGTGGATTTTACCTTTTTACTTTTTAGACATGGTCCTTGACTTTTTAAGTAATCCAAGGCCACACAGATTAAAAAAGCACTGAATAGTTCTGAAACCAGAATGGAGCATTTGAGAAGGCCTTGATTTTCCATCCTCCGAGCCCCATGGATAACTCATATACTATTAGACTTCATCAATAAAGGTTTGTTTCAATGCATTTCCCAGAAAGACTCACAGGAAAAGTAGAAAAATAACTTTTTTCAGTAGACTTTAGTGGGTGGGATTAAGTGTAACAGATGCTGGTTTATTGTGTGTGTCTGCATTCTGAGCCCTTTCTGGTGTGTTATTCCTCAGATTGCCAAGAAAATCTGAAATAGCAACTAGTTGGAGAGAAGTCGAGGGAGGAAAGAGGGAGAGGTCACAGGCAAGAAGGGGTGAGGAGGGGAAGGGGAGACAGGAAACTGATGATCAAGCCCACCTCCTTGCCCCCCCCCCCCCCACCTCCTTCCCTCCTGCTCCCTGTCTCACTGCTTTGTTCACTTTCCTCTCTTCACCTCTTCTCCCTGCCTCCTTCCCTCTGCTATACTTTGAGGGTCTTGATTGGTTTCCCGTCTGAATTACCATTGGCCATCTTACAGTCTGTCATCACACCCAGCATTTCAAGACTATTTTAAGAACCTTTTACCCCAATCCTGTTCCCCCACCCCTGGAGTTCCCTGAAGAAGTGGGGAAGGGGGTCTGTGGGGGAGGCAGACTAAATACTGATGAGTGTCAGGGCTTTCGACCTGAGCCCAGCTCCTTTAACCATATGCCCTCCACATTCTTTCTCTCGCTGCAATGGGAATTCCTTTGTTTGGAGTTGTTTCTCTCTCCAGAAAACTGGAGTGAAACTGGAGGAAATCTGAAGCCTCACTCTAAGTTTACTTTCTGTGGAATCCTTGCCAAGTTCTTTCAGTCCGTGGGAGGGGTGGACCCCCTCAGAGGTGCCTTCAGAAATAAATCTGGTTGGGTCTTATTTTTGTGGTTTAGGACATAAATTGTGATTCCATTAATAACATAATACCTTAACCAAAGTAAAAGCTGCAACCTGGAAGTAAAAGTGATGGTGGTTGTAATAAACTGAGAAGGAGGAACCACACAGTCAGATAAACATAGGTGAAATAGAGGCCGCAAGTTCAGGAGGCCAAAGATGAACCAGAACCAGGAACCCATGATATTCATATTCAGACAATAGTTAAGTTACAGACAGTGATGCTGCAGCTGTACCAGAATGCAAAACAATTTCTAATCTCTCTCTAGCTGTAATTTTACTTCATGCACCACTGTCAGTTAGCCTATATTGCTTCATAACAGTCACCATTGCCTCAGATTTCACAAGCGACTTCCTCCATGCTTATACATAATGCTACAGGTAAATAGTAGGGCTTCTTTAGCTACACAAGAACACAGATATCCGCTTGCGCTCTCTTCTGCTACTGGCTAACAGTGCTGTCCTGAAGGATAAGGGTGTGTTCTTGATTTGGTGCCCTCTAACCCCTCTCTGTTCCCATACGTCACAGGTGGGTCAGGGAGTTCCTCAATGATGAGAACAGAGGTCTTGACGTCCTGGTGGAGTACCTTTCCTTTGCTCAGTGTGCTGTCATGTGAGTATAAATAAACACGCACACACCTCTCATAACCACAGCCTTTCCTAAGGAACAGGGTTGGGCAGTGAATCTAGCTGCTGCTGAGTTATCACATTGTGTCCTGTAGCGCCTGCAGTGAACTGCCTGTGCATCTAAAGTGTGCTCTCGGCACATTGCATTCTTTGGATGTGTTTGTGTGCTTTATTGCAAACTGAATGTGTCTTGGATGGATGCTGCGTGTTTACATTTTGCCTGAATGGGACAGAATCTCTGTGCTGAGCTTTATCGTGCAGCCTGATGACAGTTCTTGTGATAACCCCTGGCTCTCTACCAAGCTGCCTCGCTAATCTAACCTCCCCCATGCCTCTCATCTACACCCCTTGTGCCTCTGTTTTGGCTTGTCTGTGTGTCTGTATGTGGCCCAGGTTGGATTATGAGGGGATGGAAATTGGGGAGGATGGCTTCTTGGACAAGTCTAAATCTTGGAGCAGGTCCATAGAGGATCTGCACCATACGAGCGCCAAACCCTTCTGCAACACACTGGTGCGCTCTGCCCGGCAGTCTGTCCTCCGGTATGTATAGCTAAGCTAGCTTCCCTGCTATTACCTCTCTCCCTGTTGTTGCCTCGCTCTGCTAACCTTGAATGCTGAATTAGCATGCAATCTGTTTTGTTCCAGGAAAATGCCATAATGGTTGATAAGTTATAGGTCTGGTCTGACCTCTCTCTTGACCTCTCAATCAAATCGTGAGCTGTATCAGACATAGAAACTGTCTTTTCTCTCTCTCTCTGTTAATGGTCCTTCAACTTCCCAGATGTACATCTACAGTGTCTGCAGATGAGAGCCAGCTGTGAGCAGCAGCATATGCTGGGCAGTTATGATTCTCCTCTTCACCACTGTACAGACAAGACACATGAGATGTAAAGTGGGGGAACTATGCAACATGCAAAGGAAAAAAAATCCACCCTTTAAAACCAGCAGAAATAAATTAGCACTGATTTGATACTGTGTCAAATCACTAACACTAAATAGGAAAGAACTACGACCAGGATCTCCATCCTCAGTCACGGTTCAGTCCATTTATAAACTCCACATAAGCAGTAATGATATGTTCACAGGATGACTTGTCAAAGCACTTATGTAACAGTAGTGTGTGCAGACAGCAGCAAGGAAACCAGGCCTTTCCCACAATGCATCTGTAACCTCAAAAGCCATCTAAGTTTTTTCTGTCAGTACTCACTCTCTGTAATTTTCTCTCTTTGTTTGACACACTTAAAACATAAGTCACAGGAGCACCAAAGAAACTTGGAAAAAAAGTGAAAGAAGCTCTGATTAAATAACAAATTAAAAGTAGTCAGACATATTAACTTCTGCCATCTGTTGCAGCTACGGAACAGTTTCCAACAGCAAAACCATCAAGAACTCTCGCCTTGTGAGTCAGAAAGATGATGTGCACGTGTGCATCATGTGTTTGAGAGCAATTATGAACTACCAGGTACCAAACACCAACACATACTCTCTCTCATATCTTTGATTTAGACACAGTACAAGTGTAGAGGATGATGTGATTTTTCCTGTGCAGTCAAGTGCAAGTTTTTTCTGACCACATCCTGTTCTCTTTCTCTCTCTCTCGTTCTCTCTCTCCATGCAGTATGGCTTCAATATGGTCATGTCTCATGCACATGCAGTCAATGAAATTGCTCTCAGCATGAACAATAAGAACTCACGGTAAGAACTGAGGTCCCCTTTTTCATAGAAGCAGGGTTGGGTCAAACAATAGGGGAAACCCTGCAGCCAGTTTATATGATATGCTTCCCATTCTCCATGGGGCCTGGCTTCTCTCTGAAGATCAGAGGCGTATGCACCGGCTGTTAAAGGAATGTTTACTGAAGGGAGATTAGTGGTAAACCACTGAGGCTGATCACTTCATAATGAACGCTAGGAGGGTAAACACTTAAATAGCAAAAACCTGCTGTTGCTCCAAACTTTAGAATGGATACAGTATCGAAAGTGTAGAAACATCATCATCATGCATCATAAATTATTGTTTAATTTATATGTGAGAGAGTTAGCACTGAAACTTTTGTTTGGGTGTAATGTACTGATGAATCTCTTCTACACTTGCAGGACAAAAGCTTTAGTCCTGGAGCTGCTGGCTGCTGTCTGTCTTGTGCGAGGAGGTCACGAGATCATCCTTTCAGCATTTGACAACTTCAAAGAGGTGCCCAAAGCAACTTTTTCAATGAAATTTGAACCATTAACATCTAACAGTGAGCACTTTATATACACTGTTAACCCTGCAAGGTCCCCAGCTTGGGATGAATAAAGTACTATTCTATTCTATTCTATTCTATTCTATTCTATTCTATTCTATTCTAAAAAGTCAAACTGACATTAATTAGATTGCTATCACCCACATCACTAGTGTGCCTAAGGGCATAAACAGCCAGAGCACAGGGATGAAAGTTGGAAACTCTGGGAGATTTCATGTCTAGTATGGGGGTAGACCAAGCTCCATTGTGGCCTGTCTGAGGTTATTAGTTTTATTAAGACACCAGATGTGAGCCAACCTTGAACAATGATAAGGATCAACTCCCCGATGGGAGCCGCTGGACCACAAAGATTTGCTTAGCCTCTCAGTTTCTGCCCTTTGCAGTCATCTAAACACCGGAACAAGACAATTACCTTGCTCCAGTGAGACTCAACAGCTAATCAACCCACTAGTGGAAACGAGATGGTAATTCTGTTGTGGTGTTTTCTAAACTTCTAGATTAATACAAGGTGACAGGTCTCTGAGATCTCTCAAAAAGGCCACCTACAGTATGTTACCACAGCTGTACTGCTGATCAAGTATGAGACCCACAAACTGTCCAACCTGTCAGATCAATGACTACATTCTGACATTAAAATGTTACGGCCAAAAATGTACAATTATAATAGTATACATTTTACTTACAGAAAAACAAACTGTATTTCTGGCCTTCTGTATTTCAGGTTTGTAAAGAAAAGCACCGCTTTGAGAGGCTGATGGATTACTTCCGCAGTGAGGAGGGAAACATCGACTTCATGGTAAGACCGGCTATTGTAATGCATAGGCCCATCTACTCCTTATTATGTTCACCTGGATCTGAATATGATATGAGTGTAAAGGAAAATGCATTTTGATAATAATGCAAAGATGCATGCATACAAACCTAGGTCATATGTTGATACTAAACATAAGTGGGACCTCAGTTTGTTTACAATTATTTTCCAGGTCGCTTGCATGCAGTTCATCAACATTGTGGTCCACTCGGTGGAGGACATGAACTTCAGAGTTCATCTTCAGTATGAATTCACTAAGCTGGGGCTGGATGATTACCTGGAGGTAAGAAAAAAAATCCACATCCTACGTAAAGTGACCCATATATTGTCAAGATGAGTATGCATGTGTGTACAGTGTCGCTAATTCTAAATTTATTCTCCCATGGGACAGAAATCCAAACATACAGAGAGCGACAAGCTGTCAGTGCAGATCCAGGCCTACCTGGATAATGTATTTGATGTGGGTGGCCTGCTGGAAGATGCAGAGACCAAGAATGCGGCACTGGAAAAGGTGGAGGAACTGGAGGAGCACCTGTCCCATGTAAGTACACCACCCAGCCTGGACCACCAACACTGCTCTGCACCCATTTATGAGATTGTTGTGGTTCACTAGCTGTGTACTTAACTCAGCCGTTTCTACATGGTAATTAGAAATCCCCTCTGTGTTTGCATTTCGCAAGTGGTTCAGGGATAATAATTGGGTGGAGAATGCTGGAAAATACTGTGTGTGAAACAGTCTTATTATTGTTCTTTTGTTAGCTCCATGTCTCTGGACACTTGCCTTTGTGTCCCACGCTGCGTTGCAAAGAGTGTCTTCACATAAAAACGTGGTGGGCAGCCGTGACATCATTCTTGGAATTTCATAACAAACTCTGCTGTCAGGAGTCAGGAATGATGAGGGAGGATGAGAGTGAAGATTCCCCGTGAATTCCTTTGCAACATAGTGTTGTCAAAATCAAAACTAAAAGCCGTGACACAATCTTGCTGTGTCATGCTGCTGTACATCTCATCTCTGATCACTGATGATCAGAGGTGGGGGACTCGAGTCACATGACTTGACTCAAGTCAGACTCAAGTAGCAAATTTGAGGACTTGAGATTTGCTTGACTAACACTGATTAAAGACTCAACTTGACTTTGACTTGGTTTTCATGACTTGAGACTTGAAACAGATGACTTGAAAGGACTTTTTTAATATAAAGATCTGCATTTTTTACGGTCAGTTAGCCCCACCACCATTCAACTACAACTATTCTGGCCCAGCACAATGACACGTTGCTGTGAAACAATCAAACTATTAAGATTCTACGTCTTTATTATTTTTATTATTATTATTATTATTATTATTATTCCGTACGTTTTTTGGCTTGGCCTATCTTCAGAATGCATGGACCGATTAAAACCGTTCAAACGTCAAAAGATTCAGCTCATTCAGGACATTCCCGGAAACCTTCAATAATAATTAAAAAATATTATAATATTAAAAATATTCACCATTTTCCACCCTCAAATTAACATGGGAGTCAATGAGAGAGCCCTTCAAAGCATGCCTTCATTTAGTAAACATTTGCATGATAAAGGCTGAGCCTCCAGTCCAAATACAGCATTTCAATTGAAAACTGAACAGCGCTGATGACTGTATACAATTCTATGCAGCCAATGGGTTAATAATCACATGCATAATAATCAGCTTTGTAAATGTTTAATTTGAATATGTAATATGAACATATCTATAGCTATTGTTGCATTATTACGTGAGTCAGTGAAGAATATTTATTTTGTTAACATTATAAATGTATCCTAAAGTCAATATTTTTAGGGACACTTAATGAGCAATATATTTTTTTCTTTTAAACATGCCATTGTGAGCATTTTAATTTGAAGACCATTAGATTTTTGTATGACTTGACTTGTGACTTGCTTGAGTCTCATCACATGGACTTGGGACTTGCTTGAGACTTGAAGGTTATGACTTGAGGCTTGTGACTTGCACATGAGTGACTTACTCCCACCTCTGCTGAGTGGATCTGGGAGGGATGCCCGCTGTGCAGATCCGGTCTTAAATTCACCTTGGTGCCCTCTTTTCTTCTCCCTCAGGTGACAGAGAAGCTGCTGGAGGTTGAAAATGAAACGATGATGAAAGTAGCTGATCTGGAGAAACTGCTTATTCAGAAAGATAAGGATTTGCATCTAATACGGGTAAGCCACGGCTGTAATGTTGTAATATTGTCTTGTCATCCCCATTAGAAAAGGCTTCACTCACTCTGTGTGTGTAAGATCTATTTTAAATGCTTGTGGCTGTGATAGCAAATTAGGTAATAAGGAAACAGGATGCTCGTGGACTCATTCATTGTGCTCTTCATTGCCCCCTGGTGACTGCTCAGGAGACGTACGAGTCGACCAACACCCAGGTCAACACCCTGAGGAGGATGATCAAGGAGAAAGATGCGGCATTTCAGAGGCACTTTAACATCGAGAGGCGCCTGCTGGAGCTCGAACAACAAGGCACCATCCGTTTGCACAAGAAACCAGATGGAGACATTGCCATCGAGCCACTGGGTGTGGGTGGTGCTGGGAGCGGTGTCCCTGGGATCCCTCTGGGGGACACTGGTTTCCTGTCTTTGGGTTCAACAGTTGGACTGACAGAACCAGGAGGACGAGACACTAGTTTACCACCAGCCAGCGAAGCTCCTCCGCCTCCTCCGCCGCCACCACCGCCTCCCCCTCCTCTGCCCTCTGCCACAGGTGACAGGCAATGACTCATAGCGATTATGTTTGATGACACATATGTGTGAAAGTTTTGCCATTAAATACTCAGAGTAGCTCTATTTTCATTTCCCCATCTTGGCTTCATTCGTGCCAAGCCAGGTGACAGGTCACAGCAGTGCTCTGCTAAACCCAGACAGGAAAGGGAAACGCAAAGCTTGTTTCCTTTGTGTGCTTGAGTGTGCGCTTTTTTTTAACCTAATTCAACCAGACTTCACTTGTAGATGTAAATACATACAAATGTGGTTGTAGATTGATTTATGCTGTTGCAAAAAAAGTGTTATAGCCTTGTACATTCATTACAGGTCCAAGTGCACCAGTCCCACCACCACCACCACCTCTACCACCGCTCGCTCCGCCTCTGCCAGAAGCTTCTCCCTCTGTTATCCTGAGTTTGGGTCTGTCAGGTAAGAATTTACACAAAATCATCCACTTTTATACATCAGTGTCTTTGCCTTTATTTAACCATTTATTTATTTCTTGACTACAGCGATTAGAATCAAGAAACCCATCAAGACCAAGTTCCGTTTGCCAGTATTTAACTGGACGGCTTTGAAGCCCAATCAGATCAATGGAACAGTCTTCAATGAGATTGACGATGAAAGAGTGATGGAGGTAGAAAAATAAAACAATCAAATTTTGTTGTGTGTTGTTGTTGAGTTGTACATGGCTGTTATGTGAACTGCAGATGTTTTCAGAGTATTTAAAAGAAGCTTCAGTTGAGTAAGTAATGCATCTCTGTGCAGGAGCTGGACCTGGAGAAGTTTGAGGAGCTGTTCAAGACCAGAGCCCAGGGTCCAGTTGTGGATCTTTCCTGTACAAAGAATAAGGTTGCACAGAAGGCAGTGAACAAAGTCACACTTCTGGATGCCAATCGCTCCAAGAATTTAGCCATCACACTGAGAAAGGCCAACAAGACCACAGAAGAGATCTGCAAAGCCATAGAGAAGTATGCACAAAGCAGAACACACACATTCGACTCCTCCACAGAACAAGCCACTGATATCTGTTACCTTCATTCAGGTTTGACCTCAAGGCCTTACCCGTGGACTTTGTGGAGTGCCTGATCCGCTTCCTTCCAACGGAGGCAGAGGTGAAGGTGCTGCGTCAGTATGAACGTGAGCGCCGTCCGTTGGATCAGCTGGCAGAGGAAGATCGCTTCATGTTATTATTCAGCAAAATTGAGCGGCTCACGCAGAGAATGAACATTATCACCTTTGTTGGGAACTTTGCTGACAACATCAACATGCTAACACCACAGCTCAATGGCATCATTGCTGCTTCTGGCTCAGTGAAATCCTCACCGAAACTGAAGAGAATGCTAGAGGTAAGAGGGGTTTGTTTACCTCCTGTCGCAGCATCAGTATTTTTAATGCATATTCACAACTTCTTTTGGGTCACTTGTAGATCATCCTGGCCTTGGGTAACTACATGAACAGCAGCAAACGAGGCTGTGTTTATGGCTTCAAACTACAAAGTCTTGATCTGGTGAGTAATAAGTTGTAGAAATCTGTTTAGTCAACACAGCATGCACCATGCACTTTGCTTTGCCTAACAATGCCACATGTTTTACTTTTTTGTTTTCACAGCTTCTGGACACCAAGTCTACAGACAGAAAAATGACATTGCTCCACTACATAGCTCTCATTGTGAAGGAGAAGTACCCTGAACTGGCCAACTTCTACAATGAACTGCACTTTGTGGATAAAGCTGCTGCAGGTGTGTAGATTTCTGTATTTGAATAAAAGTCTGTATGTCATGGTGAAAAGTAAGACGTGCCCTCTGTTTGTGTGTCAAGTATCTCTGGAAAATGTGCTGCTGGATGTTCGAGAGCTGGGCAAAGGCATGGACCTTATTCGGAGAGAGTGCAGTCTCCATGACCACTCAGTCCTGAAAGGCTTCCTCCAGGCTAGTGACACACAGCTGGACAAGCTGCAGAAGGATGCCAAGACAGCTGAGGTATCCACCACTGTCCTCACCTCCTAAACCACAAAGTATCCACTGGAACAAACGAAAATAGACACGACGCTCACCCCTATCACACATTCTGCTCGCTGACTTTTATACACAGCCAATCATGGCTCCTAATTTGACATTGTTTACAAACATTGCTTCCACTCTGGCACTGTCCTCCTTCCCGGTTCTAGGAAGCCTTCAACAGCGTGGTCAACTACTTTGGAGAGAGCGCCAAGACGACTCCACCCTCTGTGTTCTTCCCTGTTTTTGTGCGCTTCATTAAGGCCTACAAGGTAAGGACACCAGGCAGAAGCAACACCTCTCTGTTATCTGTGCAGATTTCTCTGCTGGGAAGTTCCCTGGCTTTTTAGTCAGTCTCGCTGAGAGAAGAGCAGGGCAGAGCTCTGGCTGCTTCTGTGCCACAGGACGTGGCGTGTTGAAGCCAAATAACAGGAAAGGCCAGCTGGGTCTGACTTTAGAGCTGCAGCTGTGGTGTTTAGACGGGTTCTCCCCTCTTTCCCTCCTCCCCTTTACCTCCGGACAGCCTTGCCCTGCCCCACCACACAGCACACTTCCTGAGATTGTTCTCAGTCTGGATTTATGGGATCAGCTCAAGGAAATGTGCAACACAAGGATTTCTGGATTCATGTGTCTGTCTGAGTGTGACTTGAAGGAAAAGTTTGGTGCACATTTAATACAATCTGGAGTAATTGTGAGTGATTATGTTCAGTCAGATGTAGTAGTTTAAATGTATCTATCCAAAATAACAAAAGGTCAACAAGTAGAAAAATAACACTAAAGACACTATAAGACACTATCTGCTGTAGAGTTTCCCTGCAAGTAGGGTTAGTGGGTTAGAACTTTCCTAACTATTCCCTTAAAAGGCATCCAATTTAAAGGTTAAAAGTAGAAGAAGAAAGATGTTTATTAAATCTTGCCTTTCCTGTTTATGTTTTTTTCTCCATGCTTAAAAGGCACACACAGGTGTGTGGAGCCACAGTTTTCTTGTTGCAGTCTAGTCACGGTTTTCTCATCTCAACAGGATGCAGTGGAAGAAAACGAGCAGAGGAAGAAGCAGGAAGAAGCCATGAGAGAAAAGTTACTGGCTCAGGAGGCTAAACAGCACGACCCCAAGGTACAGGCCAAGTGCATGCCAGGGAGATGAATTAAAACCAATGAGCTGTTTACTCAGTGCTATATAAAACTAAGTGGCAAATACAAGGAACAGTCCAGATATCCTCTCTGTGCTTGTTTAGGTCCAGGCCCAAAAGAAGAGGCATCAGCAGCAAGAGCTCATTGCAGAGCTGCGCAAGCGGCAAGCCAAGGACCATCGGCCCGTGTATGAGGGCAAGGATGGCACTATTGAGGACATCATCACAGGTGGGCCAGACAGAACTATAAAAACACCCCATTTAGGTGCCAGAAGCCCCGGTGTTCCCAGGCTGAGGATGACTGTGGTCATTGACTGCTCGGCTCCTTTGAAGTGCACCTTGTGCTACGTGGTTCAGACACCAGCACATCTGGAGCGCAGCACATAGCAGCGCAGCAGTCACTGCTTATTCCATGACGTGCTGTCTAGTTAGTCCTGAAATTTACAACCCTAAAGCTTTCAAATCTCAACACGTAGATTGTTAGATGGGCACTTTGATGTGAAGTACAAGAAATTAAGTAAATTAGATCCTAAAATTAAAGCTGGAAACTGATTGGGGATTATAATACTTTTCAAAGACTTTTGACTTTGAAAAGTGATACTTTTCCTAAGTTAGCTCAGGCCCCCAAGCATCAAGTGATGAGGAGAGCCCCTCTCACAGTGTTCAAGTGTTTTCTCCTCCGACTCGGACAGGACATTTATTTGAACTTACTTTCTTTACGCAAAGAAGACGTATCTACAGCCTCAGCTTAGCAGTTAAGATAACTAAAGAGCATAAAATGTAAATAATAATATTTTTACTGTACATTAATATTTTAACACATGTTTTAATATGGTGTTAATAATGCTTCTGTGCCACGACTATCAGCACTGTAACAGCTTTGGGATGCCTTTTCGTCCACCTCAGAGTGTCCTGATCCTCTGGAGGTTGCTACATTCAGGTTTATCTAGTTCATGACAGTCTCCTGAACAGAATATGGTCCAGTGCCCCCTCTTCCATAAACGCAGTGTCTCTCAGGTGTGACATGTTCTCTCTTCCTCCCCCTCCTCCCCCCAGTACTGAAGAGCGTGCCCTTCACAGCCCGCACTGCTAAACGCGGCTCACGGTTCTTCTGTGAAGCCAACCTCTGTGACGACGCCAACTGCTAGCCCTCCCCCCTTAATGCCAAGGTTGTCCAGGTGTCTCTCATACGCCTCTTGACCCTTCCTCCCCTCACCCAACTGTGCATGCCAGCATGATCCACCCAACTCAACCCAACCCGCACCAAACTACTGTCAACTAACTTGGGCCGTCATTGGTTGTTTGTGTTGAGAAGACTCCTATCAGGCGTCTGGTGATAGGAGTCAGCCAAACCTCTTTGCCTGGCGCAGGCCGCCATGTTGTTCAGAATACCAACATGTTTTCTATGTGAAAAACATGTTGACACACAGCACAGTCATGACTGTGATTACATTACTGAGTCAGTATATCCTGCATGAACAAAAAGCCTGTGCATTATTAGTGTGTTTGACTCTGAATTCAACAATCTTAACAAAAAGGTTTGGCTAATTTATTGGTTTTTTATCAACAGTGCCTTGTTCCATGAGACTAACTTGTTTGGTGTTGGTTTTCCGGCTAACATGTGACTCTTCTTTCCTCAACCACCACTGTTTATTCTACCCCCTCCAGCTCAAAAGAAGATTAATGACTGTATTTCCCACTCCTAAGAGAGGGTAAGGAAGGTAGCCTGGCTGAAACTTGGCCTGCTTGGCCCTCCGGCTCCTGTGTGCTGCTACAGTGACGTCAGCTGCTTCAGCTAGTGCTTCAGATGCAAAACAAAGAAAGATTAAAGAGCTTTACATCACAGAGATTTGCTTTACCACACAACAGAAAGATAATGTATCAATCACAAAGGTTTTAACATGGCAGTACACTTGCCCCAACTTTAAAAGAATTTAAATATAAAATTATTTTTATGTTTTCAGCAATATTTTTGCTTAAGGGAAGAAGTATTCCAGTTGTACAGATCATCACCCTCACCCTTCTGATTATGTGTTGCATGTTGTCCAGTGTTCATTTACCTCTCACCTGTCAACAACGTCCGCCATGTTTGTCTTTGCTAACTGTCATACGCGGTGTGCTCAACAGCTGTTTGGTCAACAGGCTCTAAATAATAATAATGATAATAATAAAAAAAAATGGTCAGGTGTTAAAAATACAGCATCTCACACAGTATGTCACTCTACACACCGAAGAGCTTGTTGACCACTGTACTGTAACTACTTTTATTTTTTTTACTTCTGTGTCCTCAGTGTTACAACATTGCTATAGCAACAACCCAAAACCTTGAATTTCACTGTTTCACTATCACAGTTGAAATACAAGGTTATGGGAATGTGTTATTCTGCGTTATGTCTGCATTTTTCATGCTGCTATTTATCATTTTATAGTTCTAATACACAGATAACACTCATTGCAGACCTTCTGTAATTGTGTGACATAATAACACTCAGTTGCCATTTTATTAGGTAAACCTAGCTAAAACTAAAGCAGTTTTTATATAGTGGTTCCCAACTTTCTTTTCTTTGGATCTCCTACCACTTGCAACTAAGAAAATAATAATAGCCTGTACAAATTAAGAATAAAATGGTCCATTTCTATTGGCAAAACCTAACATTATCAAGATTTGTATAAAGAAGAGAGGTTTTATTTAACTTGTTTAAATCTAATTTTCAGAGTAAACAACCCTTGTGCACTCTCTGTGATCTTTGGCGCCCCCCTCAGGGGTCAGTTGGGAACCACTGGTCTAGTAGTATTGGAATATTTGCCAGTTATAAGAACACATTTTTGACAGTAATATTTGGGGGATGTTGTGTTGTTGTTATTGAACTGCATTATACACAGTTGTCTGTTATTTAGTTTACCCTTCACTGATGTAAACTGGGCAGATCAAATAAGAACCATGGCATATAAAGTGGAAGCTGAGTGTATGTCCTCTCTAGTTATTGCTTAAAAACAAGTAAAAGCAGGTTTTAAGTTTGACCTCTCGGTCCTCTAACATGTGTGCCCCCCTCCTTTTCTGTCTCTTACCCCTCTCTCCATGCTTACTCACAGATCTCCGAAGCCAGCCCTTCCTGCGAGCTGACGCGTTGATCCGGAGCGGTTGGAAGAGACCCTAAACCACTTATTGGTCACTTATACTCCCCACCCACCCACCCTCTCCCCCATTATAACCTTTCTCCCTGTGTGCAAGTGGTCCATCTCAACCCTGAGGCTGCAGATCACAAAGACTGAAAAGGGAGGACAGGACAGAACCCTTGTCTTAGCCAGGTAATTTATTTATTTATGGAGGCCCTTTACAGCCACTTTAACCAAGCAGGCATCATTACAGAAGCACAATGGGCTACTCCTCTGTCACTGAGACAAGACTTTCCCCGCTCTGTTGGCTAAACTGGTCCGAGGATGACGACAGTAGAGGTGTGGCGAGTGGAGGACTGGCAGAGAAAGAACAGTGCTTTCACTAATAAGAGCGCCTGCCAGCATGTGGATCTTCTGAAAACCCATTGAATTCCTCAGATTACATAGCAGGGCTGAGACTGGGAGGCAGCCAAGATAAGTAGCTGCTGGAACATCTGCCTGGAGAAGCTTCAATATTATAATGAGACATTTGTGAACTGTTTTACAATGTCAAGCCTTCGCAACACATTCAATCAAGACCTCCATTATCATGTTTTATTGTATCCAGGAGAAGACACTTTCACAGGTTCTTCTGGACACGCTAGCCAAACCAAAATTTCTCAGATGCCTTGTGTTTTGCTGAAGAAGTGCCTTTCATGTAAACAGTGTTAATCACAGTGGTCAGCCATAACTTGTTTATTTTGCATCTTTCTTTTGTTAAAGATTGTGTTTTGTACATTGTAACATTAGCCTTATTATACTGACAGCAATATGCAAGTTAAAATATCAGGCCTTATAGGCACACAATAACTAGAAGCCCTCTAGTACATCAGTGTCTTAAAGGTCACAGGAGGTGGGAGATCTTGCGTCTTTGTGCCTTGTCCAAGTAAGTGGTGGAAAAAACTGAATGTTATTTGCTTTGACGACACTTCCTGTCACACCTGAAGTGACCTTTGGGAAGTGATGAAGAAGACTCCACATGGACTGCTTCTATGAATGAAGGATAGAGGGTGTTTTAAGCTTCTTTTTTTTATTTTAAATGCAGGTGATGAGTTTTATCAGCTGCAGTTGAGACTTACATAGCACAAAGGCAGCACTACATCTTTACACTAAATTTGAGTAAACATTCCAAGAGACACTATTCTCTGTGAGTGGGAATTTATATTAATGTGCATTCAATTGGAAAAATCCCTGATGTTGTCCATTGACTGAAAGATGACAGTTCCTGTTTAATAAATAATGAATGATGTAACTACAAGAGCAAAGACTAGTCATGAATGAAGAGGGTTGTGGTCTTTCTCTGATGAAGCAACATTTTAACAAGCAATATCTGCATGTCTGTGTTTTATTTATTGTTTTTTTATAATGAAGCTGATGCTCCTCACCTCTCCAAATGACAGACAGGGCCGTTGTACATTTCTACTATAAAAATCCATTTAATTTCTTATATCAAAAAGAAACAGAATCATAACAAAACAATCAGAACCACAAATCTGTGGATTTTTTCGCCACCAAAAGAAATTCTCCAAACCTAAAAATGATTGTTCTAATGTACATGGTCACATGGAAATTTAGCAGAGCAGGATGTAAAAACAAACAAAACAAAAAAAAAAAATCTGATGAATACTGTTAACAAGTGAAGGGGTAAAGCCAATGTTCATGTGTCTGCGTGTGAGCACCATGCAGAGTGATATGGCAGGTATGGTAGATAAGCACAGTTAAAAGCAGTGAGACACACAAAGAGAACACTTTCAAGACTAAAAACCAGGCTGATGGACAGATGGTTAGCAGCAAAGCAAAAGGAATTTAAAAAAAATGGGAATGCTTTTCAGTAAGCTAATCAGCCTCCTTCCTGGGAATGCACTTAACAATGAGCATTAACCTAAATTACATGTCCATAGTTACATACAGTTAAAAAAAAGGCAAAAAAAAATCTCCCACAGAAGTACGTACCATCACACGGTCTCCCTGGCCTTTCCTGAAAGTATGTTTACAATCAATAGGAATGCAACCGTTCTCGCCTAATTATTGGTTGCAGATTGTTTTTCAGTGATGACTGGATATTCACGGAAGCGTTGCCTTCACCTCCCCTCCCAAAAACAATTTTAAAAAAAATTAAAAAATTACTTTCTAGAGCAGTTTCAGAGCAAAATCCAGCTCAGAGGGTCCTGCAGTAGGCTAAACCAAGGCCACAGATATCCATCCCAGACTTGTCATCCTGGAATGTGGACTTGTTATTACAATCATCTTCATCCAGCGCACGCACACATACTGCCATTCGTTACTGACAGACATGAGGCATGTCAATTACACAATGACTTAAAAAACTGTTAAAAAGTACAGACTGCTATTTGTTACTGATGTTTGTATTCCTGGGTATATTTTCAAGACACTTTGTTAATAGTTTCATATATATGGAAATATATATATATATATATATATATATATAACTTTAGTCTGTGCAAGGAGGTAAAAGACAATCACTTTGAATGTAGTTCTTGCAACATCAGAACAGACGCTGTCTGCATTGCCGAGTCCTCCGTGTGTACATGTGCAGTTAAACATCGTCTCATTTTCTCTCCCCGCCTCAGTCTCCCTTTAGACCTCCAGCAGCAAACATACATATACACAAGCATCCAGGAAGCATTCGAGCCACGAGCACTGACACCGTCTCCCTTTCTTTCATGAACAACAAAGACTTGGCAACATTTTCTAGGATGGAACAATGTTCTTTTTTTCCCTATACAATTCATACAAAAATAAAAAAAATTAAAATTGTTCCACTGCCCTTTGCATCTCTCTAATCTTTTACATTTGCACAGAGGTAGTGGCTATATGCATGACAGAGGAGGGAGAGTTGTGAGGAGGTGAGCAAAACTAAAAAGAACTGAATAAATGTCTATAAAATGGTTCCTTTTCCAACACCAGAGGATTTTTTTTTGTCAAAGAACAAAATATAATACTGCAATCACTTAAAAAAGTAGTCCTTCATTTTGTACATTTTATACAGTGTTCTTGCTTTTTTCTGTTGTTGCTTTTCTTTTCTGTTGGTAAAGGCATAAGATGATGAGAGCGCTTCGACACAGCACTGGGTCGGGCAAAGGCAGGGCAACGTTGGCAGAGTTCAATCCATGCCGAGCTCTATGCCAGTGGGTCGCTCATGTCCTCATCGCCCTGGGAGAGAAGCTCCTTCTTTTCGTCAGTGCTGGCCAGAGAGTTGCGGCTGTTGTGCGCGCCCATGTAGAGGGTGGCGTACACTGGGTTGGTGAAGTTAGTGGGCTGAAGAGGGAAGGAAAAATTATATCATGACTCAGGGTATGAGAATAGATGCATTTACTGGATTTGGGAAGCTTAAAATGGGCAGTTCACCCACAAAACAAAACATTTCTTTCTCACCACTAGCTCTATGACAGAAAGAAATTCTTTTGTGTGTCTTTAAATAAGAGTGTTTTTAAGTGTTTAACCTTGTCTGGGTCCAAAGCAAAGTCTGAATCCAGGAGCTCTCCGGCATCATCATCAGGGTCTCCCTCATAGATTTTATATGCAGGATTCCCAATCTCAACATTCATGGCTCCATTTGTCATTCGGTGATGCTGAAAGCCCTTGGCACTGCAAAAAGACAATAATAAAGAAAGGGTTAAAAGTAGATGACTTATTTGATGATTATTTCTGAAACAATTAAAAAAGTCAAACTGTTTAGAAAAGTATCATAACCTCTAAACATTCAAGACAACATGTATTAAAGGCTGTCAAATGAGCTTTTTTTGTCCAAAGGCCATTTGATCAGACTCATCAAATATACTGCAGCATGTCTATCATGGAGAATGCTGGATTTTCACTTTGCAAATATTCGGCTGTTTGCAAGCATATACATTCTTTTTTCCTATAGATGCACAGTTTTACTCTGCAAACACATAGTGTAAGCCTAACATTCACACATGTAAAACAAGGAAAGGTATGGAGGGTAGCAATTCCAGTGTACATCAGGTTAGGGGTCAATAGGCCCCTGTGTTGGTGGGTGGGAACCCCATAGAAGGCACACAGGAAATGGCAAGCAAGGACAAACAGACAGATTTCAGCACTGACCAACAGAAAGACAAGTAGACTGACAAACGGCTTAAATAATCGGGGAATAAAATTGGGAAAGGGAGGGGAGGAGGATAAGGGGATCAACAGGTGAGTGATGTAACCCTATCAAGTTACCGCGAGCACTGAGAACGAGATTTGCCCGGGCATAGAGACCTGGGAGACAGGAAATAGATGGTTATCATAAGGTAAGAGGAAGAGAGGCTAGATAGATAGCATAGGTGTGACGACCAGATGAAAAATGGGAGTCTGAATTAAGAAACGGTCTATAAAACCAGGACTCACCCACGCATTCTCCGTTTGTACCACAAGATGGCACTAACCACCAGCAATGCCAGCAGCAGCAGCAAAAGCACCGGGACCACAATGGAGGCAGTACCTGTGAGCAGACAGAAACTATGAACAAACAGGACCAAAGAGTGTGCTTGTGTATTAACAGCACTCTGTGTCTGGAACTGTGACTTACTTCCACTGGAACGAGAGGCATTTTCCAAAACAACTTCACATCTGTATCCCGTCCAATCAGCAGGACACCTAGACATAACCAGAAATGCAATGTGTGTGTTTGAAAAGCAGACAAAATGTATTTTCATATGTGTATGATCAGTTAGGTTTGTGAGGGTCACATCTTACTTGCACTGAGGCAGCAGTGTGCGAGTGTCAACTGAACATTGACCGTTAGCACAGTAGTCCAAACAGGAATAGCAGCTCGGTTGGGTTTGACCATTGGGACAGCTACACACACACACAGAAAAAAAATCAAAAATCAAAAACTAATTAGTCCCTTCAGAATCCTACTGTAACAGCATATTAACGCCCATAGTTTTCCCATATACTTTGGAATCTAATGTATTTTCCAGTCTGTAGCACACTTACTTGCAGGAAACCTCCCCTGACGGTGATGTCAAACACTTTCCTGTTCCACAGAACAGACATTTGTTCCGCTCACACTGATGCCCGATGTACTGAGTGGGGCACTTACAGACTTTGGTGCCATTGGAGGTTTGCAAGCAAGTTCCACCATTCTGGCAGAACCCTTCACATTTACCTGAGAACAGAAAGAAGGAAGGTGCAAGAAACAGAAAGAAAGTCACACATTGTTTCTTAGATGGTACCGTCCTAGATCCACATGTGAAGATCGCTGTCACTTACTGTACTGGCACTGATCTCCCAGGAACTCAGGCAGACACCTGCAGGTTGGCTGGTTGCCCATGTTGACCGAGCAGTTGCCTCCATTTAGGCAGTAGTCCTGACAAGTGTGAAGGTTGCAGTTGGGTCCTGTGAAGCCCTTAGGGCACCTGCAAGTGGGCGCCCCTACAAAACAGGTAAAACACGAAATAAGAGAATAATCTACAGAACAACGACTCATTACAACTAAGCCATGTAGCACAGGTAAGGACTTTTTACCTCTCTGAGAAGCTGTGCAGGTGCCTCCATTCTTGCAGTAGTCCCTGCACTGGTTGATCTCACATGTCTCTCCAGTGTAGCTTGGCTGACAGCGACACTTAGCCACCTGACGGGCGTTGAGGTAGCAGCTCCCACCATTTTGACACTGGATATTGCAAGGCCCTGAGGGTGGAGCTGTGGAAGAGAACAGCATGTTTCAATGCAGAATCTGAATGTATATATCCAGCACCTATCTCTTACATCTGTATATAGATCACTGTATTGTATGTGTGCAGACATACAGAAGGGTGACTGGGTGGGGTTTGGCCTCTCCACACATGTGCCGTTGTTGGCGATGTAGTTGTTCGGGCAGGTGCACACAGGCCCACTGGGGCTGAGCAGACACAGCCACTCACACTTTTTCCTGTCACATGGGTTTGTCACTGGTACAGAGAGAAAAGAGGCGTCTAATGAGAACCTGTACACACCACAGCTGACAGCTTCAGAGATAATATGTAAGATAATATGCACTTACTCTCTGGCTGCTTGTAGCGGTGGTAAAGGACGATGTCTGTAGCATGGTTGATGCCTGTAGTCAGATTCTCCATAGGGCCTTTGCCAAACTTGTTGACCCGGAAGACAAAGTTGTTTATATATGTGACCCCATATATGTAGTCCTCAAAGATATCAATGCTGAACGGATGGAGCAGGTCTGCAAATGAGACAAAACATTCAGGCCATGAGGGAGTCAGCGATTTCAAAACTTTAATGTTCCATACAGTTTTGCGTGAGTGTAGAAAGAACTCAACTGTTTTTGATGCCAGAGACAGCAATGACGGGATCTGAGCCATCCAGACGAACACTGCCAATGATGGACAGTTTAGCATCTGCCCAGTAAAGACGCTCATTGAAGTAATCTACAGCCAAACCTGGAGAGGCAAGGAACAAGGAAACATCCATTCATATAAAATTAAAACGCTGGGCAGCTTCAGAGTAGAAATTCAGGATTAGGAAGAATCCAGAGTACTGACCTGTGGGCCACTGGATGTTCTCATGGACTAGTGTTTGTCTTAAAGTGCCATCCATGGCAGCGGTCTCAATTTTAGGGTGGTTCCCCCAGTCTGCCCAGTACATGGTGCTAAAGGGAAGCACAGAGATTAGAGTGTGCACAATTAGCAGACATAAACAACTGAAAAAGTATAGAAGATATTTAGAAGTATAGAAAATATTATATAATTCATATTTTAAAACTTTACATCAAGGAGCACAGCCTTCTGCCTTACCCTCTCTGTGGATCCACAACAATGGCAAATGGCTCGTCTATCATGCCTGAGATGAGGGTCTTGCAGTGCTGGCCTGACATCTGAGCTACTTCAATCACATCTCGACCAGAATCGGTCCAGTAGAGGTTACCAGCCACCCAGTCCACAGCGATACCACGGGGCATCTTTAGCCCTTTGATCTGCATACAACCAGATTACACAGATTACAGATTGCTCATGCGTTTCTGTGCATGTTTTCGTATGCCGTCCAGTGTTACCTGCAGGTTGGTGATCCTGCCCTCGCTCTGTCGTCGGTTGCGGTGGGAGTTGGAGGAAGATGATGATGCGGACAACCCTGGAAGCTCATAAGAGGAGATGCGGCCCGTGTGCCAGTTGGTCCAGAAAATGCGATTGGTCTTAACGTGTAGGTCCATCGCATCAATACGCACGCTGGCATCACCCTGGAATGTCTGCTCATAGCGCCAGTTGGGCATGCCAGGGTCAAGGCTCCGGATTTCATTGTCATCAGCAATATAGAGAATTTGTCGGCTGCTGTTCATGCCTGGAGAGAAAAGAGGAAAATCACAAAATTACTACTTATGATGAGACTTGAACAGAATAGCCTGAAAAGATACTCACTGTCAGCCTTGCAGGTGTCATTGATCCTGGTGAAGTACTTATGGCAGCTGCATTTGTAGGATCCTTTGGTGTTGTTACACATGTGAGAACACACTCCGAACTGTAGGCACTCATTCTTATCTGAGAAATGGAGAGACAAAGGAAAATTATATTAAACACAAGTTTATTACCAAAGTGTAAACACCACCTGTTTTCTGAAGTGTGTACCTCCACAGGTGTGGTGTCCTGTCTTCTGGAATCCTGGTTTGCAGGAGCAGAAGGAGTCTGTGCTATTAATGACACAGTGGGCCTCGTCTCCATCACCACACTGAGTCCTGTTACTGCGACAGTCATTTAGTTTTGTGTCTGGAAATAAAAACACAAGGAAGAGATGAGTCACTGTATGTTATAATTTCAGACCTGTGACCTGATTTCAGTTAGAACACATAAATAAGTTCAAAGGCACCTGTCTTGCAGTCAATCTCATCAGAGCCATAGTCCTCACAATCATTAAAGAAGTTACAGCGCAGAGTGGAGCTAATGCACCTGCCATTGGCGCACGTAAACTCATCCTTCTCACAGTTGGGAGCAGTTGGAGCCTCTGCAGACACAGACACACCAGTGTCGCTTTAATCACAGTTGAAGAAGCAGGAGATTTCATGAATCTAATTAAGGAAGTTTTGACAGCTCTAGGACTTACGGCAGTACAGTTCATCTGAGTTGTCGCCACAGTTATCGACACCATCACACCTCTTAGACATCTGCAGACATACACGGTCATTCTGGCAGCGGAATGGTCTGCTAGGCGGACACTGGAACCTCCCTAAGAGCCAAGAGAGGAGAGACAATGGGTCAGGACAAAATCTGACTTTTGTCAACATGTGTGTAATTCACAAAGCTGCACTCACTGCACTCATCTGGTTTCTCATCAGAATTGTCCCCACAGTCGTCCTCTCCATCACACGTCCAGGCGAGGGGTTTACACAGAGTGTTGTTGCACTGGAACTCATCATGGTGGCAGTGACGCTTAGCTGAAGACACAGTATAGGATTCTCATTAATGGTACATATTGGTGCAAATATTTATGTCAATTCAAAGCACTTACCAGCACTACCACAATGCTCCTCATCACTGCCATCCATGCAGTCTGGGTCAGCATCACAACGCCAGCGAATTGGAATACAGTGTCCATTTTTACATTGGAACTGGTCGTTGTCACACTTCAGATCACAGCCGTGCTAAAGAAACACCAGATCGAGTATAAACATTTACACTTAAAAATATTACTCACAAAAATTACACTCTTGAACAAGTCTCTCTGTACCTCATCAGATCCATCAGCGCAGTCATGATCGCCATCACACTTCCACCTCCCGGCAATACAGCGGCCATTTGTACAGGCAAACTCACTTTCTGAACACTGCCTAGGCACTGCAGAAAAGGAAGGATTTCTATTTTACATTCAGCTCAAAACATAAGACCAGTAACACTTATGAGGATGACTGGAAACACTGCAGGAGGTGATGTGAGAGAGTGAAAGCTCGAGAGGCCTCAATGTTATTTTGACTTGATTTCCAAATCAAAATTAAATTAAATATGCAAGAATATCTGGAGCTCAGCTTGCAGACTCTCACGGGTTGGTGGAGACAAAAAAAGGGGCTGTAGCATGAGAATGAGGACAGCAAAAGAGACAACGGAGTGCTCACACACTAAGTATGGGAGTGGTTAGTGACTTACCTCTGGCTCGTGCCAACAGGACAGTATGAAATGAAACAGATATCAGATGAGGTGAGATGCATCAGAAATGACAGTGATTGGACAGTGAATGAGTGCCTCAATATGTACAGAGTGATCCCAGGGGAAGAGACATGGGTGTTAACAGTTATGGTGAGCTAACAGACAATATGCAATAAAGAAGCAATGGTTCTCTTTTGAACATAAAACGTACTGCAATTGTCTTCATCCGAGTTGTCCCCACAGTCATTATCGTAGTCGCACTGCCAGCGTCCCGGCACACAGCGGTTATTCTTACATCTGAACTGGTATGGCTCGCATGTCCTCTCAGCTGGATAACAACAGAAAATACTGTCAGTACAATCAAACATGGAAAAATGTATGTCTCTTCACCTGAGACTACAGTATTCTTACCACACTCCTCTTTTGGTTCATCTGACGCATCACCACAGTCGTCCTCACCATCACACTTCCAGCGGGCAGGGATGCAGCGTCCAGAGTCTTTACACCGGAACTCGTCCACACCGCAAGTCATCTGGGCTGGAAAGGACACATTTGGAGACAGTTACACCGGCAGGCTACTAGGACAACTCAGTAATAAATAATACAATACAAAACAACATGGGAAGCCTACTGCAGTTGGCGGGTTCATCTGATCCGTCCACACAGTCATTGTCACGGTCACACACCCACACACGAGGGATGCAGCGTTTGGTGATGGCGCACTGGAACTGGGTGGGTGCACATGTGACTTCAGCTGTGGGAGGGAAAATAAGATTTATACTGACTGTATGATGGAAAAACTGAAAATCAGATAAAGGAAGGCGACTGACGGCAGTCCTTCTCGTCTTCTCCTTCTCCGCAGTTGTCTTGGCCATTACAGCGGAAGATTCCTGGGATGCAGCGGCTCGGGTGGGAACATTTGAACTGGCTGGGCAGACAAACGTGAATATCTGCAGCAACACAGGGGTACAGACAAAAAGAAAACATAATGAACAATAAAGAAAAGTAGTTTTTATCATTTGCTGATGACATTATTATTCGTTTTAAAAATACATACCACAGTTGGCCTCATCTGAGTTGTCCTGGCAGTCGTTGTCTCCATCACAGATGTATGCAGGGTTGGTGCAGATGCCCGTCCCACACTGAAACTGGCCTGGCCTGCATTTGAACTCAGCTGTAATAGAATATAGAGTTTGTCAAAATCCCAAGTGAATTATGCAGACTTCCAACGCAGATTTCAAAATTCATCCTTCATCAAACACTTACGGCAGTCTGCAGGCTCATCTGACCGATCTCCACAATCGTCCTCTGTGTCACATTTCCACCAGAAAGGAATGCACTTGTCGTTCTTGCACACAAACTATGACAGGGACAGAATTAAATCAAAGTGATAATCAAGAGTAACACCAGCTGCTGACTGAAGCAGGAGCTAGGCACTGTAGCACCGGGCATCCAGCCAGCTGTCAATAGACAAGCACCGGGTATGAGTACTTCATCAAACAAGCCACAGCGAGCAAGGAAAAAAAACACTTATCAAGTGTAGACCAGTCATATTTCAATTACTGGAGATTAGAACTCCCCCCCCTTCTTTACCTGGCTGGCTGTGCAGTTAGACATGCAAGTACGCTGATCATTGGCCAGATAGAAATTGGTGGGACAGGCACACTTGTAGCCTCCTCCAGGAGAGAGGAGGCAGAGGTTACTGCAGCCACCATTGTTCGTCTGGCACGGGTGGTTGAGCACTGGAAAAGAGACAGACAACCCATTACATTTTAGGTACTTTTTTCTATGAAGATACATTTAGAGCTGTCAAAACAATCACATTTATTTAAAAATGCTACACCACAGCAGTCCAAATACACGATCAGTACATCTCTTACCCTCTGGCTGGCGGTAAGGATGGTAAATGTGGATGTCCATGGGCCGATGCAGAGTGCTGATCAGAGTAGTCTTGTTGGTGCCTTGAGTCTTATGAGCTCTGTTGATGGACTTTGTCTCCCAGTCGGTCCAGTAGATGTACTCCTCAAACAGCGTCATTGCAAAAATGTGAGGGATGTCATGGCTAAGAACTGTAAGGACACACACACGCACAATTAATACATGAATCAAAAAACAATCGGAACGTTTCCCATTGTTAAAGCGAAAACATGATTATCCATGGCTAATTATTGCCCTTTCCATCGTTTGATTCCAGCGTTTGATTGCACTGTTACTATTTTATATTTATTGTGATATATGTTAAGTGTGTCTTTTCCACACCGTGTCTTACTGTGTATCGAACCAAGAGCTGCTGAACAAAATTGCGTGACAATAAAGATTCTTGATTCTTAAAGTAGTATTAAATAGCCAACAGTCGCTTTGTTCACAACAGGTGGAAGCCTAATCAAACAGTCCTAATTTTTAACACTAAACATGACCTATGTGTCAATTTAGCAGTTGATATTTTCATATTACTGTTTCTGAGATGTTGCTACATTGCAAAGAGAAACTGTTAATGTCAAATTAAGGCAGGGGGTGCACAGCTCCACAGGCTCCACTATATCTGCGAGTTATGTAATGTTTCTACACCTCATTAAGCTTTACACTCAAAGCGCACTTTTTCTGCCCCCATTCACTTGTCATTTCATGTTCTTGCTCTCAGTGTTTGAGCTTGGTGTGTTACGGAAACACACCACAGCAATCCAAATACATCAGAGTTTCACGGGTCCACAAGCGGCAAGAGTAAACAAGCAAAGCACACACATTCAAAACACCACGTCATTACGTGACCATGGCTTCAGCATCAGTTTTAACAAATGATGTATTTGAAACAATTAGAATGTTTTTTATTGTGTGTGAGTAATTTAACAGTGTCAGGACGAGCAGAGATAGGAGTCAGATTAACAAGAATCGCCCTTTGGTCAATCCTTATCTGAATTTAAATAGACCGAGTCTTGTTCTGCAAATACACACAAGGACACCGGTGTTTTAGGGTGTGTGTGTATTCAAGGATGGATGAGTAATAAGTCACTAGCCACTGCAAGATCCCTTAACACAAGACTATGTGACATCCTATTGTGAACTCGCCTTATTGTTTTAAATGTTTTAATGTATGTTAAAAGTTTTCCCCACTACAAAAAAAATCCTCATCAGATCATCATTGGGTGTACAACAGTTCCACACACCCACAATTTTATATCACGTACTTCATTCTTGATGGGATTCCATAGCTGTAGCAAATGTGGGAAACACAGAAAACCCATAATTCCTGGACGCGCAGATGGATGACAATATCCACTATTGTTGCAAGTGTGCTAAACAACTGAGCGCTATGCAGACGTCATACATGCTGGAGGCCTTAGTTATCAGAACAATCTCCCCTATTCAGGGTGGCTGTGCTCTGGGCCTGTTGGCCTGCAGGACTCCAGCCCAGTGGACAACCATCTATCCATCCAGCATGCTTATGATTGTTGGCTCCCAAACAAATAGGCATGTGTATGCATGACTAGCTGACAAGAGGAAAATCAATTAAATTGATGACAAGACCATTAGCCTGTTAACTAACAAAAAACTTATCTGCATGTCACTACCAATGTTGTTTATTCTATTACATTGACAAGATAAAGAAAAAAAATATTTAAAGAAATAATTGATGCATAAAGGTCTAGTGAGAACATACTGAATCATGTAGACTTGGTCTTTCCAGATAAAAACACAGACTAAAACATGAACTTGTTTTTATTGAGTATCTTTTTTTTGTACTCAGGTTGTTACCTGTGTGTCTGCTGGTGCCATCCAGGCTGGCAAACTCAATGTAGTCTTCTCTGGCATCAGCCCAGTAAATACGGTCATTGATGAAGTCCAGGGTAAGTCCATTGGGCCATGTGATCCTATCCTCTATGATGACACTTCTGTTGGTGCCGTCCATCCCAATTCGCCCAATGTGAGGGCTGTCACCCCAGTCAGACCAGTACAGATACCTGAAGACAGTATAAATGAAATTACTATTAGTATTAATAATGTTAAAAAAGAAGCTTGATTTGAGATGAGCTATGTTTCTTACCCATAGCGTACATCCACAGCCACAGCACGGGGTTCTCTCAGGCCACTGTTCACAAGCACAGTCCGGTAGGCACCATTAAGTTTTGACACCTCAATTGTGTCCCGGCCTTTGTCACACCAGTACAAGTTTCCGCCAACCCAGTCCACTGCCAAACCATCTGGATTACTCAGAGAGGTTCTGTGCAAAACCTGCCAGGTCACAGATGATAAAGTTTCAAACCATAAACTCGGTGCTACACTACATATACTTTGGGTTAAATGAAGGCATTTCCTCACTGACCTCCATGTTGCTGCCGTTCATGCGCATACGTCGGATCATGCTGCCCTGAGTGGTCACGTCGGTCCAGTAGATCATCTGCTCCGCATAGTGGAAATCCAGCGCCACTGCATTATTCAGACCCTGAAAAAAACCACAGTGTTAGCAAAGATATAGCAGGCTCACAATAAGAACATCTTCTCCTAAGAGTTACTCACCTGCTTTATGAGTGTGTAGTTGGTACCATCCAGATTGAGTTTTCTCAGGTAGTAACGATTGGCAAAGATCAAGAAAGGCTCCTCTTCTACACACAGACAGAAAACAGAAAACATATGAGGCTTCAGGACTGATCTGGCTGTAAGCAAACACCGAGGTGCAAAACACACTTGCATGCCTTACCCGATGTGGACTTGCAGATGGTGGGGTCATTGGGGCTGAGTTCAAAGCCATCCACGCACAGACAGTGGAAGCTGCTATGCGTGTTGATGCAGTGCTGGGAACAGGGGTAGGTGGTTGTACACTCATCTATATCAACACACGTCTTCCCATCACGCTTCAGCTGGAAGCCAGGATGACACCTGCACTGAAGGGCACAAGAGCACAGGGGATGTGTCAAAATCTCACGAACAAAGGGTTCTGGCACTTTTTGCCTGGACCAATTACAAGGACCTGCCACAACACCTCTCTATCAGCTGCAGAGATGCATTGCATTTCCAGCAAACACTGCATCTCTGCTCCATGTAAACTAATACCACTATATCAAAAGTGACATGAAATCCCACTGCTGCAGTCTGACAGCAAACACAAACACTCCCAAACGCCTTTAATTTAATGAGAACACTTTCAGCCTACTTATCCAGTACAAGCACAAAGGAGGACGGACTCCAGAAAAATAATCTGTGATGGTGATGTTCCAAATGTACACTGTGCAAACACTGCTTAGTTCCTCAATCAGCAAAACATCCCCACAAGAATGAAACAAATTCATCAGGTGTAGCCGTTTCAAAGGGCACTCTGACCACAACCTCACTACCACAGGCATAAGAGTTCACACAGGGTTCAAGCTGTTCTAAGACAGGCCTCCTACTCTCTCCAACGAGAGCCAAAACATTTTTGTGTGTGTTATATAACAGCATGTGAGCGGCTCACAACCTTCTCACATCAGGGCAGTGTCAGCTGCGTGTTCCTCAGTATATCTTCTCTACATCAGTCAAATCATGAAATGATTTGATATGAAAAACATTAAAAGGTGATAAAATAACTTTCAAATAATACATGAATTAGATGGCTTACCTTGAAACCAATCTTGAGGTCATCACAAAGCTGCGAGCAGCCACTCAGCTTACTGTTGAGACACTCATTGATGAAGCAGTTGAGCTCATCGGAGCCGTCGCCACAGTCATCATTGCGGTTGCACAGCAGAGTCTCATTTAAACACTTCCCATTATGGCACATGAAAGATGAGTCATTACACGTCCTCTCTGAAATCATAAATAGAAAGAGTCCTGCATTAGACTTTTAAACAGTCATATATGATGTTGATGAAGGAATAATCCCTACCTGAGTCTGTGCAGCGAGGGTTCTTGGGAGCTTCATCAGAACGATCAGGACAGTCAAACTCCCCATCACACTCCCAGCTCTTCTGATTAAGGCAGCGACCATTGGCACAGCGGAGCTCATCTGGACCACATGTTGGATATTCTAAACCAGAACAGGAGTTCATTAATTTAGCATTTATCAGTCAGATGGTAAAAATAATCACACTCTCTTTGCATCTTTTTGAACACTCACCACACTGCAGGGATTCATCCGACCCATCGGAGCAGTCGATGTCATGATCACACACAAAGTGTTTGGGGATGCACTGCCTGTTCTGGCACATGAACTCATTCTCATCACATGTATTGTTGGCGTACGCTGGAGGTAGAAAGAAAGAGATTTTTGTTAATTTTTGTTAATGTACACAGAGCTGTCTTGTTTCTGGGAGGCTGTTTGGAACTGTCACACTCACAGCAGCCAGCCTTGACACTCTCATCAGCTCCATCAGGACAGTCCTTATCTCCATCACACTTCCAGCGTTGAGGCACACACATATGGGAGCCTGGACACTGGAAAGCCTCTGGACTGCATGTCTTTGATTCTGTGACAAGTTACATGATATGACATCAGTACAACTAAAAGTTGGAGAGAAGAACTAAGCAATATGACACTTACTGCATCTCTGGTCTTCATCAGAACCATCCCCGCAGTCATCAGATCCGTCACACACCCAGTGGCTGGAAATGCAGCGGTGGTTCCCACATTCAAACTGGGTCGATGTACAAAATTTGTCTGCAAGGAGGTCAGAGAGCGCTCAGTATTTTAGAGTCATCATTTAATCTATCCTAGCGATGAGTTGTGTTTTTCCATCAGCAGAGATAAGCCTAAAAACCGTCTGGATTTCCTGGTATGTTTTGTGTTTTCAAGAAAACAAACTTGAGGTATTAGAGGACAACTGACCACAGTGTGTCTCATCAGCTCCGTTCTCACAGTCGTTCTCCTTATCACAGGTCCAGCTCATTGGAATGCAGCGACCACTGGGACAAGCAAAGAAGTTCACCGGACATTTAAGCTTCCTTTTATCTGCAGGTCAAAAGAAAGACAAAGAGTCATGCTTTAGTTCTGATGAGAAGAAAAGCACAAGGAGTGTAAGGAGTATAACAGGAAAAACTAAGCAGTCCACCTGGACAGTTTCTCTCATCAGAAAAGTCTCCACAGTCATTGTTGCCATCACACATCCACGAGGGCAAATAACACAGGGTGGTTTTCTCACAGTTTTGGAAGGAGGCTCCCTTAACGCCAAGGCGGAAGAAACGGGAGCAATCGGTGGATGCTGAGGGAAAAGACATTTCAATTAGTTTTAAAGCAAAGAGACGATAGAAGTTTGGTTTATAAAGAAAATGACGGTTTACATACGGCAGTTCATTTCATCACTGGCATCCTCACAGTTCACCACCTGGTCACAGCGGCTGTGGTTGGAGATACAGCTTCTGTCTCTGCACTGGAACTCTCCTGCTTTGCAAAGCATCGCTGCAAGGATGTGCGGAAGATTTTAAATGAACTGGAAGGAACTGAACTCAAAAGCTCCTTTGGCAGCCATGTAAATGTCTTCATAATTAGTGATACAAAAATAGTTTTCTTTGTACAAAATATTGATCATGAATGACTTACTGTTGCAGGGCAGTTCATCTGAATGGTCACCACAGTCATCTGTGCCATCACACCAGAACTGGTGGGCTATGCAGCGGCCATTCATACAGCGTTTGTAACCCTTCTTACAAATTCTATTGGCTGTGGAAGAGGAGAAGTTAATCAAGTCACCATTTCATAAAGGAAGCTCATAAAGCGCACTTGGAAACAGGCGGATTACTTTTCTCTCAAATGTCCTTTCTTTTGTGTCCCTCATAGTAATGTGGCTGTTCTTTTATATAACCCTCACCCCTTCTGTGCTCTAATATTGCTTTATTATATTTGTGCACTCATTCTAAATTGCTCCCCATATGACCATCAACTAATTATCAGTATGTAAGATGTAAATGATGCCCTGTGACAGCTCATTGTTCACCGTTTAATCGCTCCATAACCACTCACCACAATAGGACTGCTTCTCATCAGACTTGTCCTTGCAGTGGGCCATTCCATCACAGGTCAGGCTGTAGTTGATACAGTCGCCATTTCCACACTCAAAGTCATCGACGCTTCCACATGACATGTTCAGTGCTGGTGAGGTAGAGATATGAAATATGAATTCAGAGACCTTTCAGATCAAAACAGAACATTATAAAGTCAAAACTCTTCTCTCTTACTGGAGCATGTGTTGTCATCCAGAAGCTGTCTGTCCCCACGACAGCTGCAGTTGACCCGTCCATCGGATGTGGGCAGACACAGATCCTGGCAACCTCCGTTATTTGTTCGGCAAGGAGAGAATTCACCTGAGGAATAATACAGAAACAGGGGCACATGCAATTTTTTGAGACCTCTCCCACTACAACAGCCAGACGTACATACTGATATGAGTGCGTACTACCACAGTTATAAAGAGTGCTACAAATAAAAATCTCTTGCTGTAATTATTATTTATCCAACACAAACTAAATAACTGCAGGGAATGATACTCACAGCTGTTGGTGTCATTAGCCACAGCGATGATGCCCATTGGCTGCTGAGGGATGTCAGCACGCAGCACTTTCATGTCGCCTCCTGTGTACTTGTCGGCTCTAAGGACGGCCCTCCTCACCCAGTCAGTCCAGAAGATGTAATCTCCATACACGGCAAGTCCAAACGGATGGACCGGCTCGTTCTTCAACAAGACCTGGTGCAGACAAATGTTGGCATTATTTCAAGAAGCCCATACACTGACTCTTTTTTTAAAGTGAATTTAAAGAGCTGGCGTACATAACGGCTGCTTCCATCATACTCGCAGCGTTCAATCTTGTCCAGTGTGGCATCAGAGAAGTAGAGTTTCTCAGCACGGTGATCAATGGCCAGGCCATTGGGAGTTTTAATATCGGCGCCAATAATCACGATCACATTGGCTCCATTCAGAGAGGCTCTCATGATGCTGGGTGCCTGCTCGTTCCAGTTTGTCCAGAACATGAGACTATTGTAAAAACAAACACAAAAGACAAGTCCTGTGATGAGCAGTCAGGGTGTCTCAGTATAAACGTTACGGTTCAAAGATCTTAAATAAAACAAAAACAGAAGAAGACATGATTTAGGGCAGAACATCATGATATGATGTTAATGACTCACTCCTGACACTCGTCCAGCACAAAGGCTCTAGGGTGGTCTTCTCCAGACATAGTGACTACAGTGTTGCGGTTATAGGCCGCAGAGCGGCTCTGATCCACAGTGTGGCGAGTGATGGTGGAGGTTGTGTAACTGGTCCAGTAGAGTGTATCCCAGCCACGATGATATGCCAGGCCCTCAACTGACCCAACATCTGTGAAAAGGAGAATGAAAAAGTTGTTTTGTGTGAGCAGACAATGCTTCTTTTTATGCCAAGAACATAATCTTAATGTTTCATTATAAAAATATCTGTTTGTAGAAGTTTTAAAGATGCCCCTGAACAGACCGTTCTTGTTTTTAAATGTGTATTTCCTCAGAGTAGTGAGGAAGAAGAGGGTAAGGGAGACAGGTAAATAAGACTTCAACTGGAGTGAGACAGCAAAGATCTGAATGTGTGCTATAGCTGCTGTTTCTGGATAAAGTTTAAAGAGTCTGCGTCGTCCTATCATTTCATGACTAGCTGCCTGCACAAACAAACACTGCTTCTTCTGGATCCTCATTCATGCTGACTCCATGTTCTGGGAAGAAATCAGTGACTAGAACAGCTTGGGGATACACATCAGAACACATCAGGACAAATTGACCATGAAACGTCAAAATAAAGTGGCCTCTCGCACTATCCATTTTCCCATTAGTCCTCTGACCCCACACTAAGAGTACACAGGAATATTATAACTGCAGTGCCCACATGACAAACAGCAACGTGGATACTGTACAGCAGCCTTACGGGCTCCAAGGTGTGCATCCATCTCTGCCTAGTTACACTAGCAACCACGTTTATGACCACTTACAGCCAGCAATAAAAACCTGGATGCTCCATGCAACTGTTTGATCTCAGCTGAAAGTCTATAATTACCTTTTAATAGATCTTTCACCTTGTTAATGAACTGAAATGCAGCTCAACACAACACTAACAAGTCACACTGGTGATTTTCGATGTCGATAATCAGGCTCGGCAGAACAGAAATGAGTAAAGGGTGTGCTTGAGCAGCTAATTGCATGTATTAGGAGAAGATCAGAGAAGGAACAGGAATAAATAAATGGGGTTTTAAGCCAGTATTATGTAATGAGAAACAGCACAGTCTCCCCTCCCATTGGTTGAATCGGCTCAGCCCCCCGGTTACTGTGCAAACAGTGAAGAAAACCTGACGGGAAGACTGTTGCCACCCACAGAGCTTTTCTGACAATCACAGGAGTGTTACAGCAGCACATGAGGATCATTAAGCTTTTCTTACTCCAAGTCGTTTGGATCATTTATTTTTCCCTTCAAGGATTTAATGTGTCTTGTGCTGGTGGACATGTTACATGTCTCTGAAGAGCTCCTAAGTGGACAAGATGCCTCCTGCTGTGGTGAGCACTTAGCATCAAGTAGCATTGACTGCTTTTAAAGAGGAGTGTGTTTGCAACCTCTGGGACAGATTTGTCCACTGTTGCCTGGTTTCCAGAATCAATACAGCCAAAGAGTAATTGCTGTACTGACATCTCTCTGTTTTGACCCAAACCGCTGCTCCTCGGAGTACAAAGGACAGCATGCAGAGACTGCTCTCTAAGGTCACTTTTTAATGTTTGAAGGAATAAAACTGGACTACAGCATCACATTTTCAGTTTTTTCTGAGTCTATATTTTTTTTTAGAAATCACAGTGCTTCATCCAAACATCTTAGGTAGCTTAAATTTCTTCAAACAGCTAAATCCAGGTAAGAGTTGCAGTGTGTGACAGATGCAAACTTTAGAGGGATTCAACCAGACATCAAGTCAAGTTAAGAGAAGAGTCTCAATTCTCATTTGCAGGTCAACCTACAAACCAAAACCACCACCTCTCTTTTCCTGTGAGAGCACACCACAGCCGAGGAGTGTGCCTTAACTGTTTTCAATTCATTTCTTTCTATATAAGCACTAAGTGTCATAATGGCTGCAGGTTTGCCTGTTGTTGTTATTTAACTGGAGACATATTATGTATATAGACATTGTTTAGGACATTAGGCTGATTGCTCTGTGGACTTTTACTGTGACTGCATGGAGACTTTGGAGCAGCAAATAAACAGCAGTGACTTTGGTGAAATGAAAGAGGCAGGCAATAGTTTGATTAAAGCCGTGGTGCCCATCCTGGATGGACTGATTCTCGTAACTGGCCTTGTGGGTCAAACACTGGTCGTCATCATCCTCACTGGCAGGAAGAAGAAAGCAAGCCAGCCCCCGCATGGTACAGACACCTTGCTGCTAGCCCTGTGTGCTGCCGACTTGCTCCTATTGCTCTGCCTGCCGTTTCACACCTCTGCAATCACCCTTGGCTTCTGGCCTTTTGGAAGCTTCCTGTGCAAAGCCATCAGCTTCCTGGGTGTGGCCTGCTCAGCAGCATCTGCATTTACCCTGTCAGCTTTGGCTGTGACGCGTTACCTTACAGTGGTACACCCAACCTGGGCCTACCGGTCCAGAATGCACAAACGCATTAAGATGACAGTAATCCTGCTCTGGGTCCCTGCTTCAGCTCTGGCAGCTCCACAGTTTGTCTTTCGCACTATCACCATGTCCAGCGCCGTGTACTGCTTTGCCTTCTTGTGTGACTTCAGCCAACTTGTCTACAGCATCGCCCTTTTCCTCTTCGGCTTTGCTCTCCCACTAGGAATTATTGTATTGATGTATGCCAAGATCTACTGTTTTCTTCGACATGCACGGCAGCTGGGGAACACACCCCAGCTGGAACGCTACCAGAGCCAAGTCACTCACACTTCAGCGCTCCTGGTGGTCGTCTTCACTCTGCTGTGGCTGCCTTCCTATGCTCTCATGTTCTCCTTTATTGGAGGAAGCCTGACAAGTTCACCTGGCTACAATACTATTGCCATCCTGGCCAGACTGCTGGCATCCTCAGTTGCAGTGGTAAACCCTGTACTGTATGGCTTTATGTCTCAGAAGTTTAGACGAGACTTACTAGAGCTAGGGCGAGAGCGCTGGGCATGCTGCAAAAGCTGCGTCACTGGTTGCCCTCATGTGATGAGCAGGGACGTGGTGCAGCCCTTTGAGCTGGATACAAGCTCAGAGAGAGGCCAAAACTGACTCTTAGTCCAGAGAGAAATCACTTCTACTATGTGACTTATTTTATTCTAGAATAAGGGCTAGTTACGGTTAGCCTTAAACAAATAAAAAAAAAAATATATATATATATATATATATATATATATATATATATATATATATATATATATATATATATATACACACACACTATGTGTTTATTTATTTTTTTATTATCAGAAATGTTATACGATGTTACTTATTAATAAATACTCAAAGTGACTTTAAGTGCAATAAACTGCTTCCACAGAGAGTTTTATTGCAGAATGTAAAAAAATGTTTTTTCCACAGATAGCAGAGATTATTCCACTGGGGGAGGTTGGAAAAAAATGCATCATGTAGGCTTTTAAATTATTAACTGTTCAGAATATGAGCATGTTATAAATGTACTAAAAGTTTATTAATGATCATTTTGACTCCTCTAACCTCGGCTGGACTGACTCCTCTATCTGTCTTATCAGCACATAAAAAATAATAGCAAGCCGTTTTTTTACCTTTTTACAGTCTGTTCAAAACTGTGATCACAACGCAACATTAATAAAAAAAACACAAACTCCATGTATTAACTTGTTTTACTATCAAATGAATGATTGTTTTGTATAATGTTTGCTGAGAACAGCTTTGGTCCTGGCCTCTTAAATATGTGGTGCTTTCTGGATGGAGTCCAACAACTTACTCTTGAATTATTTAAAGAAAGTGGGATTTAAGAGACTTTACTGTTGAAACAAGCAAAACGCACAGTGTGTGTGTGTGTGTGTGTGTGTGTGTGTGTGATCTTCAAGTGGAAGCGCTGAGTAATGTCAATCTCCACAAGTCGAGAAGCTGCAGCTGTGTTAATTACAGCAGATCCTCCTGGGTGCTTGTGTTGTAAAAGTGTGTGAAGATGTCTGTTGACAGTGCCAGGGGGGGCGAGTGACAACATTCAATTATTAATGGAGAGAATGAAAAGACGGCACCCCAGCTGAAGTGTATGTGTGCAGAGTGGGGGATACTAAAGAAAGTTTTGTGTATAGAACATATTGAACTTCACACTTACTGTCCACCACGATCTTGCGGTCTGAGCCATCATCATTGATCTGCTGGATGTTGCCAAAGTGAATGTCGCTGAAGAAGATGCGGTTGGCTCCCTTCCCTCCGCCACCGTGGTAGTCGAAGCTGAGGGCAATCACATTCTTCATGTGGTCGGGGTCCTCAAACGGCTTGATCGGTGCGTTGAGGTTCGTCTCGTCGGACAGGTGAATACTTTTCAGTATGGTACGTTCAGAGTACAGCAGGTATCCATCATAGTCACGGCAACTGCGGTTGTCTTCTGCCAGCATGCCATGAGCACAGGCGCAGGTGCGATCCCTGTTGCCACGGTAAAGACACAGCTGCTCACAGCCGCCATTGTTGTTTTTGCAGACATTTGTGCCTGTGGAGAGTGTGACATGTTTATGAGGTGTGGGGCTAAACAAATAACGAGCCTGGCTAAAAACATCACTTCTTCTATGCCTGTAAGGTGTTGATTAAGTTGGGTCGTAAACGTTTTTAAATCACTGTGTGTGCGACAGCTGGTTTTTGAATACAACTTGGCTCACTGTTATTAAGGACGTTAATGCAAGAAAAAGATGATTAGGTCAAGGTGTATATTTGTGTGTTCCCACCTTGTTGTCTGGCCCTGTTGAAAACCTTAATGTCTTTCAGCTGTACACCAATGCCTGTCCTGAGCTGCACAGCATCTGTAGCATTGTCTTTGCTTCCTCTCTTAATGGAGCCATTGGCATGGGTCCTAAACAAAAGAATAAAAAGCTGTGAGTCAATAAACACCAAGTAATGAAGAGAAACCATTTACGTGATTTTTTTAAAAGAAGAAAAACAACCTGACCTATCACTCCAGTAGATGTATTCCTCAAACACAGACACAGCAAACATGTCCATGTTGTTGTTGGCCAGCACCAGCTCCCTGTTTTCACCGGTCTCAAGGTTTATGCGCTCAATCTTGTCTGTCCTGGCATCGCACCAATACAGAAGGCCCTCCTGCAGAGTGGACATGGTAAAATGTCTAATATTTGGGATGGGTGAGTTTGTATTTTTTTCTTTAGCACTGAGTTATTTTTAAACAAAATATTACATAGAAAAGGACAAAGCAGCACATATAATAAACTCCAGGTAATATTTCAGTAGAAATATGAATTCTGACTGTACATTATCTAAGTCAAAGTCACAGTATAAACACTGAAGTCATTGGAAAGCCAAATATTAAATACATATGTGCAAAAATATCCCATGTGCATTGTGGTCCACACCTCGTAGTCGATGGAGATCCCATTTGGCCAGCTGATGCTCACATTGACCAGGACCAACCTCTGAGAGCCATCTAACCGAGAGCGCTCAATACGAGGATACTGACCCCACTCTGTCCAGAACAAATACCTGCACCCAGGCATACATGACACGATTTAACATTGCAGTCTAGGAAATCGAGAAATGTTGCATGATTAAAAACAGCACTGTGAAATAGTAGAATTAAAGTGCTGGCAGGCAGCCGTACCCTTTGACTGGGTGGACAGTAATGGCTCTGGGTTTGTCCAGGCCCTGGGAAATGACCACATAGCGGAAGGAGCCATTCAGCCTGGCAACTTCAATCACGTCAAAGCCTTGGTCAGTCCAGTAAATATTTCCTAAAAAAGGACACAGATATCAATTAGGCCGTGCTCATTCCGAATGAAGTAAGCACAGTATTAAAATGAAATATGACTTTAATACAAACCTGCAATCCAGTCAACAGTGATGCCCTCCACTCTGCCGATGCCGTTGGTCACCACATCTTCTCTCCATGTCTGGTCTCTCTTAGCCCTGCTGATGGTACTCAGGCCCATGTCCACCCAGTAGATGGTGTCATTCTCTGAAAAGGAGATAGCTTTATAATGTTGCTCAAGCTAGACCGGCTCTGTGCCGTTGGTCTTTCACTGCAACTCACCAGCATGAAAATCAATGCCAACAGCCAGAGAGGTGCCAGACACTGGCACCAAGGCGTCAGATTTGTCCGCGGGGTCCAGTGGAATTCCTCTGATTCCCTCGTGAACAGAGTAAAGGAGGAAAGAGCCCATACCTGCACAGAGAGAGGACAGTAAGCTTTTGTGTTTAGAACACAATGCATTCCTACCGCACTACATGTGTCACTATATCAGTGTTTTACCTTCACAGGACTGCTGGCCTGTCTTGAGACTGTATCCAGCAGTGCACATGCAGGCCCGTGTTGTTAGTGATGTGGGCAGACACAGCTGTGAGCAGTCACCATTGTTGTTACTGCACAGGTTGATACCAGCTAAAAAGAAAAAACAATCAGTGAGAACCAATCGGATACACTTCAGAGTATGAGACTAATTTCAAACTTTTGTTTTAACAACTGACCAAAAACTCTAAAGCACAATGTTTGTTCAAGTGATATCTGTTACCTTTTTGCACATCCTCATCATAGATCCTCATGTGCATCATAGGAGAAGTGTTGTTTCTCAAAACTTTCCAGTTTCCTCCATCCTTCTTGTCACACGTTCCAATCTGGTCAGTTCCCTGGTCTGCCCACCACAGCTTATCACCTACATTAATGTTTGTTTTATATTGTATATTATCCAATCAACATAGATAATCTCCTTAGTATATATGTCAGCATATATCTGAGGTATTATTTTCCTCTTACCCATAATAGCCAGGGCTGTAGCCTTGGTAAGTTTTCCTTTAACTCCTTCCAGGATTTCCAGTTTGGATCCATCCAGCTGACATCGGTTAATGGTGCCATTTCCTGAGCTAATCCAGTACAGCTGCTCTTTTTCATAATCAATTGACAGGCCTGAGTTGAAAGAAACATGATGTGATTGTATTATATTATATTCATACTCTCATGCAGTGCTTTTCTGAATCAAGTTGCAGCTGTCTGCATGTAGAGAACTCATTCACTCACCTACTGGTCCTTTCTGATTAGTGAAAAGTGTGGTGCGGTTGGTACCATCCATGTTAGCCATGCTGATATTATCACCATCAGTCCAGTAAAGCTTCCTAAGAAAAGGAATACATAATACTGTGATGTGGAATGGGACTGGAATGTATTTTATGTATGAGAGGCAACAGACTGACAGAAATGACTGACTGAAGATAACACTCACCCCAGTAGAGGGTGCGCCACCAGACAGTGGGGCTTGTCTAAACCCTGGATGACAGCATTCTTAAAAGATCCATCTAGTCTGGCCACATTGATCTGCTTCTTATTGGCATCATAGCTGGTCCAGAAGAGGTTCCTGGACACCCAGTCTACTGCCAGTCCGTGAGCATTAGGAAGGTCTGAGGAGCCACAATGAAAGGTTAGGACTTCTTAGAGGGTGCCATTAAAAACACCTGGTCAATAAAACTTTGTTATACTCATTTCTTGAAAATAACTAGACAGAAATTAGAATGACATATATTCCTGGGGTTGCTCTTACCAGCTGAGACAACAGTCTCCACCCCTGTGCCATTAATGAAAGCCCTCTTGATGGTCTGTGTCCGCACATCTGACCAGTAGATGCGATGCTCCACAGCGTCATAATCTACCACTGTAACATTGTCTATGTCTGGCACAGTAAAGGAGATGATGTAGTTGTAGTAGGGGTTGTCGATATCTACTCCACGGATCTCGATCTGACGAGCATAAAGAAGGAATTTGCGGGACTCTGGAAAAGGAACAAAAATAAATAAATAAATAAAACAAACACACAAAATAAGAATGAAGAATCAATTCTGCTGCATCTTCAATGCATCTTCCCTGTACAAATGTTCATATTATTTTCCACACTGCCACACTGTTGAAGGGAGCCAGCTGGATTCCAAGGAGATAGATGCTCAGAAAGGTCAAACTGACTTGTTGGTTACACATTGTATTTTGCCCTTTGGAATACCTCAGAGGAGATCAGAGGTGGAGATAATAGATGACTCTCCATTAACTGAGTTTAAGTGCTAAGTGTAAAAGATTGGGTCACCTCCCCTCTGTTAAAATTCTTGTGTTAATAGGGGATGTATCAGACAAGCTAATCTAATTATCACTACATCTTTACTGCACGCTGGAGATCGTTTTGTAGAATGCTAATAGAACTTAGACACTTGGAATGAGAACAGGAGCACACATAAAGAGCTAAGACCTAAAGTCTCAGAGCTAGCACCCAAAGCCTAAAATCACACAGAGGACATCTGGCATAATGAAACTGAAGAAGGCACAAACTTAAAGGTTTGAGCATCATAGTACACTATCAGCAATCAAGGATATGGTATGTTCTACATGCAAGTGCTTTTATGAGAAACCTTGTATGTGCTTGTGCTTTACCTTTGCATGTGCGGTTGTCAGGCTGCAGCTTCATGAGGTGAGGGCAGGCACAGGAAAAGGTCTGGTTGAAGTTGATAAGACACAGGTGGGAACATTGGCTTTTACCATCAATGGCAGCACAAGGGTTGGGAGCTATAGAGAAGAAAACCATATTAAATATTTAAAAGAAAGATATTTAAAGAAAGAAGAACACAACCACACAAAGCAGAGGAGATGTGTTATTTGAGAAACACACAATATGCTCTGCACACTACAGTCACTAGAATACCATTACAGAATATTGTAATTTAGACTAAGTCATGTCAGATGCTGTTTCTGAGAGGGCCTGACCCCTTTCACCAATGGGTTCTAAAGGAACGTGAGTGTGTAGGGAAGGTTCTGCCAGATGTGTAAACATGGCTTGTTGCCTCATCACTGTCATGGCGATTGGCTGCAGCTGTCAATCAACAATTAGGTGACATTTCTCTTGTTTCACCTTAGGGATTTTTTAGCCTCTGGCTACTATACATTAAGGTGACACTTGAGTGTAAAACAGTTCTGACAATGCTTTTGCCATAAAGTCAATCATGTTTATCTGCGAGATCAACATATGACATTTGTTGCTGGAGGAATGTTTTGTTTCCTGGCCAGCCCGTGGAAGCTGGCAGCTTTTTGATCAACAAGGCAAAAGGGATGTCCAAATTGCTGCGGGTGTGAGGAGACAACAAGTCTCACAGCTCTAAAAAGGTCAGCTGTCTTTAGTGAATAAGAGCCACAATAAACATGGCGAGCAATGAACTGTGACTAAAGTACATCACCACTCTGACTAAACACCCAAATAATTCAGACAAGCAGGAGTAACTGTGAGACCATTCTCCCTGTGTGATCGTTATCTGTGTTTGATTTGCAACCTACCCTGCGGTTGTCTGGATGGGTGATAGACCTGCAGGTCAAAAGGCTGCGTGTTTGTGCGCTGGACCACAGTAACATTGTGTCCCGTCCATTTGTTAGCTTTGGCAAGAGTGTTTGTCCTCCAGTCAGTCCAGTAGACCTCGCCTCCATACATGGTGACAGCAAAAGGATGAGACAAATACTCATGACCCCGCAGAACTTCAATCAGCCCGGAGCCGTCGTACATCGCGGAGTAGATTGCATCAGACCTGGAGAAGCAGTAAGGTGTTTATAAGCATATGCATGCTTTTGCTTTACCAAAGCAAAGACCAGCTGCATGTTAAATGGGAATGTAATGTGGCTTGAAAAGAGCAGAAAATGGATGTAATGAGCGAGTAGGAGGATGCAGTGGCATATGCTACCTGGCATCAATCCAGACAATGCGTCTTTCCATGTAGTCCACTGTGAGTCCGTTGGGCCAGCCTCCACTGCCTGTCTCCCTGTGGATGGTACGTCTGCCTTCGCCGCTCATAGATGCTGCCTCAATCCTGGGCAGACTGGCATCCCAGTCTGTCCAAAACAGAATGCTGCCAACAGAATATTATGAATGGATTTCACAGATGTGTACAGTGCCATCACATCAAAAATACAGTATCTCCTGGATATTGTAATAAATTCCTGTTGTCTAAGGTTTTAGCAGCTCCTATTCTTACCCATCACGAGGGTCTAGTGCAATAGCCCGGGGATGTTCTACCTCCCCAGCCAGCAGGGTGGTTCTCATGGTCCCATCCAGTTTGGCTACCTCTATCTGGTCCAGGTTGCTTTCCACCCAGTAGATATTTCCAGCTATCCAGTCCACAGCTAGGCCCTCTGGAGTAGCTAGGCCATACTGGATTACCACCTCAAAACTGGTCAGGGCTGAGCGGGACAGATATTGTTGCATTTTACTGTTAGTGGTTCATGTCCATTTCACTCCAGGTAGCACATATGGTTCACAAAAAAAGTCTCTTATGGAATCTGGCAAGCAGTGCTGCTGTGGCTGAGGCTCTTACACCATCTCCTCAACCTCATTCCAGCAACCAACACCAGATCTCCCTCTCATTTCCCAGAAACAGCTGGCGCTCAGGCAGGCACTAAAGTGTAAAACCAAAATGTGTGATCACCTCTGGCTCAGGGTGATCAGACAAAATCTTCACTTGGCCTTACACAAGTAATTAAATTAAAGGAAGATGAGATTAGTCTGCTTCACAGTTTGCTTACAGGAATGCTGGAGTTGTGGCTGCCTTGTGTTTGTGGGTGTCTTTACGAAGCTGCATGCCAAACATCTTTGGAGATGTGGAAGCAGCAGGAGGTGATGGATGGGGTATGCATTCTCACTGCACCCACCCCCACCCCCCACCATCCTCCCTCCGGAACCCTTTTTACTTAGAGAACTTGTAGGTCTGGGAATTGGAACTGAAGTGTGTTGTGCCTCCTACGCTGCATCAGTGTTCTGGTTGCAGTCACGCACAGTAAGTACTGAGACAAATGGGAAGAGACAAAGCCTTCCGTGTGCCCTCTAAGTGCTGTGCTGGGAACACACATTTGATTGGCAAGGAGACCTGGGGTTTTAGAGCAGGAATGGCTGACCATGACCTGGTAGATTTATTCAGGGTCACAGACCACCAGTGCTGACCACAGACTCTTTTTAAAAACACTTGGCTCAGAGAAATTACAGACTGTTTCTGCTCAGCGGAAGTCAATTTCCTGAAAAATGCACAAACATGCATTGCTTACGCCAACACCACTACTAATTTTGTGTGTGTGTGTTTTTTTTAAAGATGACAATGAAAAATGACCTACTTATTATGTAAATTAGACAGTTCTAAGTGTCCATTCAGTACACCACCCCACCTATTTTTCAACATCACCAACAATTACACAGAGCCACAAGCTAGCTAGCTGACTCACCTCCATTGTCAGACAGTTTCCCCCTGTATATCTTGTCCTCCACAACATCAGTCCAGTACAGGGTGCTCTGGGAGAGGTGGAAGTCCAAAGCAATGGTGTTCCTCAGACCTGGTACCAGCACACTGAACTCCCCTTTGTGAAGGTCAATCCTTCTGATCTCATGACGATTAGAGAAAATTATGAAAGGCTTGAAGGGGTCTAAAGAGGAAAAGAAATCACACACCCACAAAACTGTTAGTGTACACAGCATACATAAATTCAGCCTTTTCAGGACAAGAATAATACAATGATGTCAAAATGCCTTCATTTTTCTTACCTGTGCTTTTGCAGCTCTCCATGTCAGACTCCAGCTCCCAGCCCTCGTAACAGGAGCACTTGACGCTGGATTTCTCCTGTTCACACTTCTGGCTGCACTTGAGGTGTTTGGCACAGAAGCTCTGGATCTGGCAGGTCTTGTTGTCTTTTCCCAGTTCCATGCCCAAGGGACAAGAGCACATGAAGCCCTGCCCAGGAATGATGCTGCAGTTGTGACTACACCCCCCATTGTCCAGGGAACACAAGTCTGCAGGCGAGACACACACATAAAAGGGTTGGCATTCATCCAAGCTGTAAACACTGTCTGTGGTGTTTTGAAGATCCAACTAGAAGATTCTACAAATATAAAAAAGTTTTTACCACAAAGTTTCTCGTCAGAGCCATCCGGACAATCGTCAGTGCCATCACACAGCTTCTCAGCAGGCAGGCAGATGGAGTCATTGGAAGCGCACATGTGGTGAGACAACTTGCACTCCAACGCCTCGCAGTTGTCCTCATCAGAGTTGTCCTCACAGTCACTGTCGCCATCACACACCCAAGCCTTGCTGATGCAGCGAGCTGACAAGACCACAAAGTGTATATTTTCAGCTTATGTTGTTTTAAGACTTCTAAAGAAAACATGTTTTCTCACCACTGTACTGACTGATGTGAGCTGAGTTTGAAACTATGACTCATTTCTCTCATTGTTCGCTGAAAACAAGCACATCTTTCTATCCAGCAGTTAAAAACTGTTTTAAAAATAGATAACCAAGTTACTAAACAAACACATACCAAACACTATAATAATACTGGATATTTTCTACTAATTTTAGACATGACCAAAGCTTGGTTTAAAAAAAAAACATTAAACATAAAAAAACATTTTTCTTACATTTTTTAATTCAGTTACTACATAAAACAAAGTAAACTGAACTTTTGCAGAACCGGCCTGCAAATTAAAGTCCTTCACAAATTGTCTTTGACAGTTGTGACATTTTAGGCAGCAGAGAGAACTGGAAAGTCCAACAAAAGGGAAGTTTGTACCGTCCAATTTTATGTAATCTGGCTCCTAAAATGACGAGCAATGGCAATAGTCACATAATGGTCACAAAAAGCAGGCAAGCATGATGTAATCATTTTTTCCAGTAACTGTAACTCATAGTATTCCTCATTCTTAGAACTTAAAGGAACTGTTCACCTTTTTTAATGACAATTGCAGTTTTGATGAAAGTTGCAGACATGAGTTAAGGAAAATATTTCCAGACTTCTACAGTGAAGTGGAAACTGACAGCACATGTGCCATGGTGCTCAAACTACCACCAAGCTTGAGCTTGAAAAGCCCAATAGGAATATGTGTTTTTCATTGCAACTGAACACTCACCAGAGTCCCTGCAACTGAACTTGACTGCCGGGTCACACATGTGGGTGACGCCCTCACAGTTGTTCTCATCACTGAGATCCATACAGTCGGTGTCGCCATCACAGCGCCAGCGCATGGGAATGCACAGACCGTCCATTCGACACTGAAACTCATCCACATGGCAGCCTCCAGGCGGACGCGTAGCTGGTGAGAAAACAGCAAGACAAAGGGTTATATTAGTAGTCAAAGACAAAGACAGAGCTCATGTCATGCTCTTTAGGCAAAAATTAAAAGTAGGGCCAAAAACAGAGAGAGAAATGACTATTACAGTATTCATTGTTTATGTATACTGGGGGCTGTGCTTACAACCTGACATTGAGCCAAGTCAAACAACGACACCCACACAGCTCAGTGACTGCTGTCACAGGCTGATTAAAGGCACCACACTAAGGAAGTGGCACAATGACATCCCCTCATGGCAAAGGTCAATGTTTGGCACAGCTAAAGCAAGAAATGGGACTGGGGACCTTTTAGCAGAGGACCGCAATATCCAGCATGGGAAGGTGGTCATTTTGCTTTTTTATTTGGGCTAATAACATCCAGACGGAAGGCCGATGGAGTCCACAAACACACACACACACAACAGAGCACAGATTGCTCATTAGAACAGCAGGTCACGCTGGGCCTGTGCTTGCATGCTGGGACTTGACAGCAGTTGGCTTCTGCATGGATCAAACAGTACATACAGGATCAGAACACACATAGTATACAGGTGCAAAAATATGAGCGCAACACTGAGCTGCAATGATGCAATCTGCAGTCAGTTTAACTGAATGTTCCAGCTATTCAGAACTCTAAACATTTCAAAATTCATATCGCCACATCACAGGCAAAACATCTCTGACGTTTGCACAACACTATGAAAGAGTTAAACTGTTGTCTAACAACAAAACATAATCACATCCTGAACAGAGCAACAGAGAGGATTTGTGGTAAATGATAAGTGGGAGCCAGGGGGCATGCAGGGGCACGCAGAGGAAATGATTCAGGGCGGAGGAAGTCTTTGTAACATTGTGACAGCTTCTTCACAGCGGCAAAGAGGAATATGTAAACACTGAAACAGTATACATGTAGTAATGAGACAATCATTACACTGATCTACAGACACAGAGCAGAGAAGACAAAACAGTTTACAGGGAAGCTTTTTCAGCTTCATTCACACAGTACTGTTCCTCACCTTGGTTGGTACAGTTGGCATGAGTCTCATCACTGTAGTCTCCACAGTCATTGTCACCATCACAGGTCCAGTATTCTGGGATGCAGCGCCCACTGTTACATTTAAACTGCACACTGGAACAAGAGTGGCTGCAGCCGGCTTCATCACTGTTATCCCCACAGTCATTGTCTGCACAGAAATACACAAAGATGTACTGGACTACTTCAAAATGTGGATTCTAAAAAGGCGAAGGAAGATAAACACTCACCATTGTCACAACGCCAGTTTATGTTGATGCAGCGGCCATTGGCGCAAGTGAACTGGGTAAGAGGGAAGCAGGTGGGATAGGCTGGAGAAAGGGGTTCAAAAATAAGGTCACTTGGGATGTTAAAGTAAAAAGCAACAATGTGAAAGTGGAGTTTAGACTCACCACAGGAGTCGGGTTCATCTGAGCGATCTCCACAGTCATCATCCAGGTCACATGTCCAGGAGATGGGGATGCAGCGCCCACTGGCACAGGGGTACTGGTTTGGTGGACATGTGCGAGCTGGCAGAGAAGCATGATGTTAAAAGGTTAAATGCTTTAAAGTATCTTCTGTCCTTCTGCATTATTCCTGACTCAACATTTAAGCTTGCAACAACTCATCGGTTTGACTCATTTGTTGGTGCTGCAATAGTACATCAAATCTTTTTCCAATTTTATCTAGACTCTGAAACTGTTCCTATAAAAACAACAATGTTGATATATCTTGGACTAGGCTGACCAACTTTATCTGCTATCGTTTTCATGTGACAATGCATTGTTAGTTAACCAATCTGGTTAGGTTAAAGAAGGATGTGCACTAGTTTTATATGTGTCCACATCAGTGCAATGAGTACCTTCACAGATATTCAGCATCAATGAAGGGATCTGAATTTGGAAGCACAGTACTGTATATTGATCATCTCAAAGGGTTAAACTACAGTGATCCCCTCTATTTTCCTTGAATCTTAATTTACTTGATAAAGTAAACACTTTATAGTTCTACCAAACATGTTTACAGACATATTCAGATGTTCTGGAATACTCATACATACACACAAACCAAAACAATTCTATACATGCAATAGCAGCATTGTTTTTGACCTTATGTGGAACTGCCACAGTGGAATAAAATCTTGCACATTAAAAAGAAAGAATGAAAAATTGAAATCGTCCAGCCTGTATATACCCGAGCAGGTGGTGTTGGATTCATCTTCATCGTTGCCACAGTCATTGTCCCCGTCACACAGCCATCTCAGGGGGATACAGCGGTTGTTCTGGCATTTGAAGCGATCAGCTGGGCAGGTGTGCTGGTCTGTGGGAAGAAATGAAAAAGTTTTTCTTTTCCATCAAGCACACTGCTATATGTGGTTAATGTCCATTTAGTCTGATAAATAATCTTGTAATCTTTTTAAGTATGTCACTTTGAATGAAGCATAAATATAAGAACATCCAAGACAAATATGAGTCCCAGCTTCTCAGTACCGACTGATGAGAACAAAGTTGGCCGGTCAAATTAAGGCCATATTATATCGCATGGAAAGAGACAAATCTTGGAAACTGTAGTTTGCGTTCTGTCTGTCCACATTAGCTCAGACTCTTTAACACAATGTTGTTTATCTGTGTGTCGCTGCGTAACCATGACAATGATGTGTAACACTTACGGCAGAGCTCCGGGGCCTCATCACTGTTGTCCAGACAATCATTGTCTCCGTCACATTTCCAGCGCTCTTGGATGCAGCGGTTGTTCTTGCAGGCAAACTCCCCAGGCTGGCACTGGGGTGGGGGCACGTAGGAGGGGTTGGCTAATGATGAGATCAGGGGTAGGAATGAAAACAGATGGGCCATTGAGACAAGAGCCAAGCACAAAACAAAACAAAGCCTTTTTTGAAGCCTAAGTCAGCTTTTGTCTCTCTTAAAGTTACAAAAAGTAAAAGTAAGAAAAGAAAGCATTTAGTATACTTTGCAAATGGGAAGTACAGCCTGGAATTCTTTAACTCAACTCCTGCTGAGTAATGAATTTTCCATAGCCCTCCACATTGATCCTTTGTGAAACTTTTCTACTGGAAGCAGCTAAGTACCTTTGCAGGTCACATTATCGACATCAAGGACTTGATCGTCTGCACAGCCACAGGACCTGCCGTTAGGAATAGCGAGGCACAGACTGCTACAGCCGCCATTGTTAACTCGACAAGCATTGGAGCCTACAGACAAATAAAGAAGAAAAGAAGGAGTGTATTATCAAACAGTTTCTAGTTAGCATGTCATCAGAGCAAATGTAATGACTAATAGAAAGCTATACCTTGCTGCTGGTGTGCATCATAAACTCTGATCTCAAATATGGGTGGTCTCTCGTTGCGGAGTAAAGTGACCGTCTTATTGATCGTGTCCAGCTTGTAGATGCTGCCGCCCCGGTACTCATTCCAAAACAGAAAATGTTGGTAATGACATAAACCGAAGGCGTGGTTAAGTTCCTGCCCCTCATACACCACCTGTTAGTTTAGGAACCAGAAAAACGGATTACACATCTCTGAATCTAGTATTTTTCATATTGACACAAAATATTTATTATATTAGAAGATTACCAACCTTTCGTTCAGTGGTGTTTAGGTAAAGCATCTCTATGCGGTCATAGAAAGCATCCACCCAGTACAGGATGCCCTGAGGAATGTCCAGGCTCAAGCCATTGGGCCATAGCACCGTTTTACTGGTCAGGAACACTTGGTGATGTGAACCATCCATCCAAGCTTTCTTGATCTTCCCTCTGTTGCTTTCTGTGGGATCCTCCTCCCAGTCGGTCCAGTACATCCATCTGTGAGAGGAGAGCAAGCAGTACAACATTAAAAATGTTTGCAAGCCATGATGTTCTTTAATGAAGCATCCCACAACAAAACAAAGGGCACTGAAAACTTGCCAGCTCCCACTCACACATAAATCTGACCACTGACTTCAACAAAAATGTATAATAGAAGATGAAATTAAGAGCAGCCTCCCCCCACGATGTCTCACCCATGCTGAGGGTCTACAACAATGGCACGAGGGTGGCTCATCTTCCCCTCTATGAGAGTCTTGCGAGTCTGTGAAGCCTTCTCCAGCCTGGCGACACTGATAGTCTTCTTAGGTCCATCATCTGTCCAGTAGAGATTACCTCCCATCCAGTCTACTGCTATTCCCTCTACTGTGTGGATACCTGAGATAAGCAAAGGAAGCCGGTGTGAATAAGGGAATTATTAGCTGGTCCATCCGGGATGAATATCAAGAGTATAGAAAGTGAAATTGATATGGAATGACCTAAAGGCTGGATTTGGTTAAAAAGTAGAAATCCTGTGCAAAGCTTTCACTTCTTACCATCTTTTAGTATGATGTCTCGCTCTGTGCCATCTATCTTCTGTCGGCCAATGATGTAACTGGTGGCATCGGCGAAGTAGATGAATTCACTGGCAGCGTGGAAATCCAGTGCTCTGGGGTTCATTAGGTTCTCAATGGGTATCATGTACTCATCGGGCACCGTTGCATTCATATCCATGCCCCTGATGATCCCAGGACGGCCCTTTCCGTACACCAAGAACAACTCATGGTCAGGTTCTGCAAAGGAAGAAGGAAACAACATTGTCTTTAATGATCTGTAACCACGTTTACTTCATTGCCGTCATCAGTGCTTCAGCTAATAATGTTCATCTTAGTCAAATCAGTCCTGATACTCACTCTTGCAGGACTTGCCATCACTCCCAAGACTAAATCCAGAGCGACAGCGGCAGGTACGGGTCTTGTGGCTGTTGCTCAGCAGACATATGTCAGAGCAGCCTCCAGCCTTTCCAAACTGATCAACGGCACAGGCGTGGCTGCGCACTGGGAGGGGACAGAGAAACCAAAACAATTACGCAATGACACAATGAAATCAGCTCGTAACAGCTGCTGACAGGGATCTTGCTGTGCACCTTGAGGTTGACGTCTCTGGTGGTACACATGCAGCGCGGCTCCCCGGTCTAACCGAGTCACCACCTGGAAGTCAGAGCTGTTGAAGCGGTTCACACGGATCACGCTGGTCTTGGGGTTGAGGTTGCCTTCATCTGAGTTTGTAGCGTAGAGATAGTTCTCAAAGACAGTCAGGCCATACAGGTGCTCAATCTGAAATAAATTACAGAGGACAATAACACAGAAAAATTAAAATGTGGTAAAAATGCTGGCATTTAAGTAAAGTAGCTCACTGCGCATGACTAATGGTTTGTGTGATAACGTCTGTGTACACATTTCTGTCTTAAACATTGCCTGGCAAATCGTGCATAATGTAACCTAACAAACAATTTATCAGTAAAGAACATATTATGGTGCTAAAATGTGTAGAAATCCCTTAAAGACAACAAACGTTGATGCATAGACAGACAGAGAGATAAAGAAAGAGTGTTTGTGTAAACTTGGCACAAGACAGCATCATGGCTCCCTTCCCCATCTGCTGTTAAACAGAGAAAGGTTTCCCTTTTTATAAGGGTCTGTTCTGTGCAGCTCTCCTCTACTGTCAGAAAGATGTATGGGCTGGGATCATATTACCTCCCTCCGCCTCTCTCACACACACACAGCACCACCACCGCAGTCCTGATTTCATTAAGATCATTACTCCACTATAAGTTTGAGCCAAGCTTCGCTAGTGCCAGACTAATATGTTTAGAGAGGCACTAGCCAGGAAAATCACACACTCTTTAAGTAATATCAATCAAGGCAATAAAAAGGACCCATCCCCAGGAGAGGCACAGTCTCTCCGCCTAGATACACAGGAGACAACTGGATAACAGTGCTGCCTCAAAAGATGATGAGATTAAATCAGTGATGAAACAGATTTAAAAAACAGATGTTTTTTATTATCAATGGGAGGAGAAATGTGTAAGGAATCTGGGCTGTGGCGGTTAGGGATGTACAATTCTCCCTTCTCCACTCTGTGTGTGTAATGAGGTGTAGCCGGTATATTCTGTGTGTACACATACATCTGACCAGCCATGAAACCTCACCAGCAAACCCTGGATGATGGTGTGGCGGTTTTTGCCTTCATAGTCGACCACTTCGATGTAGTCCAGGTAGGCGTCAGCCCAGTACACCAACCGGTTCACCAGGTCCAAAGTGATACCGTGGGGGAAGACAATCTTAGTGTCCACCAGCTTGGTGCGGTTCTGGCCATCCATATCACAGCGTTCCACCCTTGGCGTTGAGCCATAGTCTGTGAAGAAGACTTTTCTGTGTATGAAAAGGTGAGTGAGAAGGCGAGCACAACCGAGAAATCTGTATTAGTCATCATAAATTAATTTAGACATTAACAAAAAAATGGAGAATAGATACTTCAAAAAAGGAACTACTTAAGTATCAGGAACCCAAGACAGCCAATATGCGAGTTACGTGACACACACAAGTATCTGTCTAGTACTCTGTCTGGAGGAAGTGCTTTGATTTTAAGGACCTGCTTATTCAGCACATCATCTGATCATAAGGCAGCATTTTCCTCTCAAGTGTTGCTAAAACAGCAGCAAAGACCATGTTAGGTCAAGAAAGCTGGAGAGAAATACAGACCCCATGGCTGGGTCCAAGGCGATGCCTTTAGGGTTGTACAGCTCCTGGTCCAGAAGGGTCACACAAGTCTGACCGTTCTTGTTGCAGACAAACACCCGATCATCCACGTCATCCACAAAGTAGAAATTTCCAGTCAGCCAGTCTATAGCCATCTGCTCCACATCTGACAGATGCAGAGGAGAGAAGGGGAGAGGAGAACACACAACAGAGCCAGTCAAATAAAAGGCTGTCAAGGGAGTACAGTCATATAACTGAATGATTTCAAAACCTCTCATTTTATGATGCCACACATGTAATAGACAAAATAATAGCATTCATGTTTATTTATCTGCTTCAGGTTGTCCATTACGGGAACTCCACTTGTTTTTGATTAAGACACATGCAGAACATGGGGAGGGAAAAGAAAACACAAGACTTGAGACTTCATAAACTTAAGCCCTGCCTGTGAACCTAACACAGGACTTTCTTGCAGAGAGACTTCAGATCTTCATGAACATTTTGCATGACTCACTTTTTGTAAATTCTAAAGAAGAGAGTTCCAGAAGGTCACTTTAAGCAAAGTTTGTCAGTGAGACACATCAGCTGTGAAAATAGCAGACTGACCTACTAACAGAACTGAAAACCACTGCGACTGAACATAAGTGAAGACCAAAAACTTCCTGACTGCTCCAATGTAGCTGTGTAGGTGTGATTCCTTTACAAAATACTTTTGTACTTTACTTACTATTGGTATAAGGCCAAGGGGTGAACAACAATATTAGTAATCTGAAGATTCACGAAAATGTTATTTATTTAAAAAAATGCACAAAACACGCAAAACAGGCTTTGACATTTTAGGGATGAAATCTACTATCATTTAGAGTGACCTGTTGTGACTTCTCTCACAAAAGTACTTGAAATTTTGTAACCTCATTTAAGCCAAAGTAGAAAGAGGAAGCTCAACAGATGGAGACCTTTATTTCTAAGTGGAGAGAGAGGGGGGGGTGTTTTAACAGCTGCCACTGCACATCCTTTCACCAATGTATACACAAACATGCAGACTGACACACATCACATAGGCTCACCTCTCAGACTATCAAGAGTGACTGTACTTGTCTCTCTCCAAACACAACTTTGATTCTGAGGTCCAGCAGCTTCAACAATGCAGCTCAGAGACAGAACCAAAGAAAATTCCCCAACAGACACATCTGGGTCTAATACAGATCCACTCCACCTACTGAAGGCAGCCAGAACTTCAAACTGTGAGCTCTGCATGGGACTTAATGTATGCTTGATGCTACATCTGAAAAGAAAATGTGAAACTGTTGAGGATGGAGCTCTAGCAGTTCTCAGGAAACAAAAAGACACCAATAGTGCTCCAGTAAGCCTCTTAGCTGAAGTAATTTATTGACAAGGCAAAGGTAGTGGCCATTTTATATTTAAACGGGATGTGACTGTAAATACATGATCTAATAAAAAAAACAATCATACAAAAAAGAGCATAGGAAGGGATCCAAAATCAGTCCTCATATCAGAACCATGATTCTGACAGGGAAAAGGCTCTCATGAAGTTATGAGTGATAGTGATATTCCCATTGGTATCAGTTTTAAAACCTGACTCCACTAAGCACGTCCAGCTGGAAGTCTGCATGCACAAGGCATTGATTTGATCCATACGCAGAGGAGTGAGACAGTTGTGCAACCCAGTGACCACTGTGTTGTGTAACAGCGTACGACTGGTGGACCCCCTTATCCTGAGAGCCAGCCAGTCTGTTGACGTCTTCACTCCTGCAGCTTCTGGTAAACGGAAAGTTTGCTGGGAAACCGAATGAACCCACCCCTTTCTTCTCATCTAACCACCCTGCCCTCACAACCCCTTTTTCTCTTCCTGCCGGTAACACCTACCACCTCACACTACTCTGAGGAAACGTTTCACAAACTGAGGGGGTCCTCACTGCCAACAACAAATATGCTTTCCACCCAAGTAGCGCAGGTATTTACACACAGGGCCACAGCCTATTTAGGTCTAGTCACACACCGACGCCTAGATGGAGGAGATTTTGTGTTTTTATGTTATTTCCTCTATTTGCATGCCAGTGCAAGTATCCCTATATTTACATGTTAGTGCGAAGCAGAAAAGAAATCATCATCATCCACTCACATAATCCTCTCTGTGCCAAGAAGATCCTATTAATCTGTGCAAAAACCTCTTTAACCTCTCAAGAGCACAGTTTTGGAGTTTAGCGATTATGATTTTCCATAGGGATCTGACATATGACCTCTATTAAAGAGCCAGTAATTCTGAACTGTTATGCCACTGGCAAATCCCCCCACTGCAACAAATGAAAAAGAGAAGTTATTGGCTAGATAGGGAGGTTGGATGGATATGACATGATTTCCCCCAACACTACATGATAAAATCCTGAGTCATACAAAGACGTTCTATGCACTAATATATTCGGGAAAAAAAGACGCCTCCAGAACAGACACTAGGAAGAGAAAGGGAGGAAACTGAAGGACGGACAGAGACAGACGGGCAGACATGGGGAGACATGCTGGTCCCTGCTGTGGCGTTCCGCTCAGAGGGTGGAGAGGATGGGATTGGTAGACTCTGCTATCCTTTTATCTTTGCAGTCAGAGAATCACACATGCAGACCGAACAGGCCACATCTGGAACCCTCGTCTACTTATCTGCCCTCCTCTCTCAGGCTCACACAAGCTATAAATCATGGCTGTTTATGTGAAGTTGCTTCAAACACTACACCTATCCCCAGGTCTGCCCAGCTCACTTTTACAAGTGCACCTGAGCCCTGCTTGTTATAAAACACTGAATAAGACAGGCACCAATTTTATGATTAAATTTGGGTTAAAAGTTCATCTACCAGCAAATAGAGAAAGAAAACAGGCCAATTAGAATGGGAAAAATTCTGATAACATATGAAAACAAAGGAAGCCATATTTCAAATGCATAAGAATGACTGACTGGCAAATTTAAACACGTACCTATGAATGGCTGGTTCATTTTCTAACAGGAGGTTAAGATGGGTTAATATGGTCACATTTTAAAGCAAATGAGTGCAACAATATACAATTACAAATGTCTTTTTGACTCAACTGACATCTGCAAGTCTAAGGGGAAGTTTGTGGCCACTGATCTCAAATTCTACTTTTAAATAAAAATGAGGTTTAACAGCCTCAATGAAAAAACACAGCAAAAAACAACTGCACAAACAGGAACATAAACAGTAATTTGTACAGAACAGTGGTAGCCAAACAGATGTGAGTGAAAAAAAACTCAATTCATAAAAGGTAATATGTTACTAAATATGAGTCAAAGGTATCTGGGTTAGTGTGTGTGTGTGTGTGTGTGTCTGACTGGACAGGACCTGAGACGACCAGAAGAATGTTGAGGCTGTTCAGGCTGACATAACCCAACAGAGGAATGTAAATACCATCTGCATGACCACTCACTCACACACACACAGAGAAACACCTCCAAAGTACAGCAAAATCACTACCTTCTCCTTCGCCCTCTCATTTTATCATTCCCTTTATCCTAGCTGTAGTCTCTCAGCGTCCCTCTCGCTTCCACCTTCCACCGTCTCTTGCCATATACGCTATTTACATGTTTCCTCATTATGTTATAGAAATTAGCAGTTGCTATTTTGCTGAATAGGAATAAGGAGACAGAGCTGTGACTCACACAAAGTCACACAGCAGCAATCCAACACAATAGGAGGAGAGGTGATGGGCCAATCAATCAATTGGAAAGACCACATTTTAGGAAGGCGGGTCTCTGAGCCTCCTACCCTCTGTCAGCAGCGACAGCAGTTACACCAGCTTCATTTGAAGTGCATATGAGCCAGAGCACTTCTAATCATGTCACAGGTTTTTTGTGTCCCACATTTCAGGGTCTGCACTCCCAGCGTCTCCACTTGTTTTCTTCTTCTTCTTCACGTCTGCTGTTCCATGCCTGGGGCTAATTCTCAAGGGAAAGCTTCTCACATGCACGTCCGCAGGCATGCATGCACGCACACACACTCACACCAATGGTTTTTTTTCTATTTTGTCTACATTTCTGCCCCCATTCTTAGAGAGTAACGGCTCCATCAGCCAGGCGAATAACAACAAACCTTGTCAGGCTTGTAATCACAGATAAATCATGTCAGCATTATATGACTCAGTCTCAAATGGAAGTAATCACATGCTGTGTATGTTAGTCTGTGTCTGGCTGTGGGTGTTGTCCAACAGATGAGCCGGCATGTTAAGACAACGCCTGTGGAAGACACTAACTAAACAGGCTAGATGGTTCACTTGTCATTGTTTATCAGTGTGCACACACACACACACACACACTACAGCAATGACATAAACATGAGCGAGACGACACGAAAACTTACTTCTGTGTCACTGTGTACAATCAATGCATAAATCAAGCACCACTGTAGGTCACAGTATGCCTGTCAAGTAATGTGCTAATGAATGCCTGAGGCTCTATATGTATTACATCAGTGTAAGTCAGCTACACAGGTATTGCCTCTATAGGATGATTTAGTATTGTGTCAGGGTGTCCCCGGTTAAAAGACAAACCTCCTGTAAAAGAAAGCACACTCAGTATTTCTAATTGGCACTTTTATGCTGGTATGAGCAGCTTTTGAAGACAAGACCAGATTGCTGCAGATCTTTGTCTGAGCTATAGGGACCATTTGATTCCTGAGGCAAAATGAACAGTTCACATTTGGCCAACTGAGAGTTGTTTCAGTGTTCATACACAGAGTATATACTTCTTTTTCACAAGAGCTAAGATGTTATGCTTTGGTTTATAAAAGATATTGTGTCAGAGATGTCTTCTATTTTTCAATATAACTACTCACGGTGCAAGCTGAGGGAGATGTTGATGGTGCGGATGTTACTGACGGGCTTCAGGTCTTGGATGCTGGCGCACTTTAGCTGAGTGGCAGCGGGAGTGTCACCCACATCGATCCAGCAAACTGTCTCCTCGGCATAGATAAAGTCCATGGCCATGGTCTGTTTGGTGGGGATGGAGGGCAGCCGTGACGTGGACCCGCTCAGGGAGGTGCATCGGATGTCATGGAGATTAGCAATCAACAGCACAGGCAGACGATCCACTGGCTCTGAAATAAGAAGACCAGAAATTGAGCTGAGGAAGAAGTGTGGGTGAAACGATGGAAAGGAATCAAAGTCACTGAGTGCACATCTATAAAATAATTATCTCCATTAAAAAATGCTTGTAAAACAAATGGCAACAATGCAGATTTAACAAAAAATTAAGTGTAATCTGGTGTTACTTCAATACAAGCTTTGTTACTGTGTCTTTTCTCACCATTTTTAGCCTTGCAGGAGCGGTTGTCTGGCTGCAGCAGGTAGCCCTCCACACAACTGCAGATGTAGGAGCCTTCAGTGTTGGTGCATGTCTGACTGCACGTCCCGTACACACTGCACTCATTAAAATCTACCAAGACAACACCACAAACATGTATTAACAAACACAAAGAGTGATTAAATACATCAAGACTGTGCTTTACACTGGGTGTACTTGTAGCCTAGATTATTTTCTTGAGATAAGTAAACAGCAAAGGCAACTCCCAAACCTTGGAACTGGCATTTATCATCCCTCCCATAGAAAATGTTTGATAAAAAATACCTCTAATCTGCTCACAGCAAACAGAAAGTCAGAGTAATTAGATGATTTCTTTGGGCAAACTACAATAAGTTTGCCAAATCACCACCCACCTTTGCACATCTTTCCATCTGCAGCGACCTCGTAACCATGTCTACAGTAGCACCGAGGCCCGTCATGAGTCACTGCACAGTGATACTGGCACCCATGGGAGGCACAGTCTGGTGCTTGTTCTGAATCAGAGAAAAACAGAGACACACAGGGAGCATTAAATACTGCAAATACATATAGCAAGGATGATTCCAGTGCAGTCTTTCACAGAGCTGTGCTATCATAATCAATCACCACGGAGAGATCGGATAGGATTGTAAGTGTGTGTGGATGTCAGTGATCGTGTGGGTCACACACGTGCATTCATATGTATTCACCCGCACATGTGACATACGGAGTGATTTGAATGTGCACACATTAGAGGGCCCCTTCTGTCCCACCCCCAGAGGGAACTCAAGGACACATCCTTTTGGCAGCAAATGAAAGGGGGGAATCCGCACATCCTCTCATCATGACCTCTATAGCATGCCCGTGTGCACGCAGATGTGTGTGTCAAGTCTTAGAGATAAATGGGCTCGTCTGTCACAGACTGAAATGATAGTGTGTCTGCTAGTGGTACTCATTTGACACTACAGAACAAATGGTATTTCAGACAGTTCTAAGGAGCTTTGAAGCTTGAATGTGGAGAGTTGTGACACTTTCTCACATACAAAATACCTCATTACTTACATAAGTACATCTACACAGGCCTGTGACATTCACTGGGGATAGGTGATGCCCTAGAGTTCAATAAACCCTGTATGAGGCCATGGAGATTAACTCATGGAGGAAATTGCAGTAAATTGGAACAGAGGGAAAGATACAGGATAATCCAGATCACGATCAGAGTTCAGTTATTCAACAATATTCCCTTTGTTACACATACACTTTAAAATGGAGTTATCTATGATATGATAGTTGACTATTTGACATGAGCCTGCATGAAGCTGTTCTCAAATGTGACAGCTGAAGAAGATTTTTCATGCACATACACATTTAGAGATCAACTGAAAGAATGAAGACACAATAAGGATTTTAGACAAGAGCAAGAACATTTGAGAGAAATTGTCAGTCTGATGCCAAGACAGCCAGACTAAAGCCTCAGCAACCACACCACATGCAAATCTTAAGGGCTCAGCTTCACTCAAACCCCGAGCAAAACTCTTGAGAAACACTTTTGTTCAACTACTTAGCAAAGTGTAAACACACAACTGTAAATACATTTGAAAAAGAGGTTTCCACAACATTGATTGATCATGCACACAATGCACATACAGGCGCTCATGGTAGTACTGCTGTGAAAAGCAAGGGACAGGACCAGTGAAGAGTCCTTATTATATAAAGCCTGTGGCACTCCGGGCCATAATGACCCTTTTGTTGAGGCTCCACTGAAAAGAAGAGTCCCCCAGCAAACATTGTGGCCCAGATCAAATCCATTCACCGTGCCTCACACTGCGAGAGACCACAGGCAACTGGAGAGCTACAATACCCACAATGTGCATCTCAGTCCAGGGTAATTTTGTGCCATGTTGTATCCAAGTGTCTAGCAATGGGTGGCCAGTGTGTATGAATATCACAGATTACTCCCCTGCATCTACTTTAATGTGTTTAAAATATGAATAATCAAATATGGTACAAATCAAGAGTTAAAACAAGATTCTATGATATGAATATGTAAAACCTTGCGCTTAATCTAACCTCTGAGACAGCAGAACAGAAAAATGGATGAAAAAAAACAAGTAGGAGGAGGGGAAAGGACAAACAGAGGTGGGAACGAGTGCATAAAGAGCTTAAGGATATGAGGTTAGCAAGTTCCACTTCATAGCAAACGATCAGCAGCAGCATGCCAGACGTTTGACCAGGGGTTAATGAACGAAGCAAACAAATCACACAGTGACACACTGGAGGCCTTCAATCCTAAACAAGTGTGCCAAAGCCATTGATCCCATTAGTGCATGGATGGCAACCCTCAATTTCACTTATCTACTATAGCTCTTTAAAGGGAAGCGGGCTGAAAGTATGAACCTGTTTGCCATTAGGCTGAGCTTCAGTAAGACATCTCACATTTTAAATGGGCATAACAGTACCTGTCACACTATTTTGTACACCCCCTTTTGTGGTTTGTGTTACAAATAAATCTTAAACATTTAGATAACGTCCTTTTTCCTTTCGCACTTTTTATATGTATCAATTCCTGTTAACTACACCAGAAAAGTAATGTGGGACTGGAGTCTATTTCCTTGTATGTGTGTACATATAAACCCGGTTGAAAGAATTTATATGGAACTGAAGTATTCTTCATGCTACTGGAAAGGTTTCCACACATACACAAACAAACGGCACTACTACTACTACTACTACTACACTTCGACTCAGCTGCATGACGGTCTATGAGGAAATTTATGAATGTTGACATTTTCCTCTAAAATCCCATCATGGGGTTGACAGGCTGGGTGCAACAGCATAACATAGGTTGAATGAGGCAGAGCCTGGGTGGTGGTAGGGTCAGGAACCCAGTTACACAACAACACTGACACAACTGAGTGATTTTATACACTCACTCCTTAAGAAGATGAGCTCATCTTTCCATCAACTGGCTTGAAAGTTTTTTTTTACACTGAAAGATTTCAATAAAATAAACAAAGCTTCTCTCCTACAAGCATCAAATCCAGTGTGTGACTTATTACAGAAAGGATTTGTAGGGCATTCCTACTCTTTGTGCTCTCACCGTCTGGAAACAAGTTTGCACATGCCTTTGCCTTCAACATGCAGCTTAGAGAGGCCTACTGTTTTCTTACATAGTGCCATCAAATTACCTCATTTTTACCTTAAATACCTGCATATGATTCTAAAGTAACTGAAAGCATGTATTTAAATTCACCTGCATGGGCTGCTCACTTTTTTGTTCCACATTTTTCACCAGGTTGTTTCCATGGGAACCACAAGACATTTTATTTAATACATTTAATTTGGGTCTGATCTAAAACTTTGTGTTCCTGTTGTATTTATATAATATGTATCACATGATTAATCTGCATTCTCAACACACTATTAATACTGACTTGCATCTATCATATACCTCCTAGTTGGTGGGTAAAGTTGTGTTACCATGAAGCTTACAATGCTTGGTGAAGAAAAAATGTTCCAAGTGAAGGAACACCAATTGTGAGCATGAAGTATATTTATTGACTGCTGTTTGCAGGCCTCATGCTCAAAGGGAGCAAAGTAACCGTTTGCAAACACACGCAGGGCAGCAGCTTGAGTAATGAGCAAACAGTAGCTAGCTTAGTCTCAAACAGTGGCAGCATGCTGCCCAGGTGCCTGAATCTAAACTACTGCAAACAAACAGAAATGTACAAACTTACAACATACACATGCTGGAGCACAAAACATTCCCAAACTCACGTGGCAATATAACTTTGTAAATAACGTTCTAACTTCAATCTGCAGCCAATAATAAGTTTAGAAATACATTTTACAACACTCCAGTGTCTCTACATATGGTGATGGGTAAAACCCAGCAATAAAACAGGTCTTATCATGCAAGACAACTCCAGTAACTGCAGCCAATAAACTCATTTAGGTCAAGACCCACTCATGAATAAAGATGTGGTCTTTCCACAGGCAGCTTGAAGAAGCCTATGACTGATTCTCATTCCACAGTTAGTGGGACATGAAGGACAATGAAAGCCTGTGCATAAACAATAGCATTGGGCCACAAGAATAATCAGAGCGCCCTCTGAGGCATCAAGGAAAAAGAAAAAAAGCTCTCAGAAGTAATGCCATGACCCCATTTTTCTTCCCTATCAATCAGTCACTTCTGAGGGAGGCAGGTCTAAGGCCTCCTCTTCCAAAAGAGGCCTCATCAGCCACAAAATGACAAAGAAAGGACAAACACAGGCCTGGAGATCAATGAGGATACTCAACTTTCACCCATACAACAGAAAATATGACTCCTAGTTGTCTATGAAGGCTACTTTTAATTATATGGACCCTTTTTATGTGGCATATTGTTTGTGTTTGACAAAAAATTAATGTTGAACTGATTAACAAAATGTTTGAAATTGACAGAAAATAGTGGTATTTAAAACTCTTTATGTGATCTCATATTTGCATGGAAATTATTCCAGTTTGCATTGCTTCTAGTGTCAAATCAATTACTCTAACCATGTTCATGGGTTCACCACCCATAGCAGCACTCCCAGGCTCTGCCAGTTTACTTCCTACAATCATATACAAAGCCTAATTAAAACTAAGCTTAGCCACACACTGAAAAAGAAGAAGGACATTTATTCCAGCCAGATCAAATTCCTCCCTGACCTACCCTGCTACACTCCCTTTTCTAACCACTCGTCAACAACGTTGGTAGAATTAGACACACTAAACTGACAAAGTGTGCTTTCAGACACCAGCACCCAGGTATACTTGCACAACCCTACAGTGTGTACAAGCAAACACTGGGATGCTTGTGAAAGGCCAGGCCTTTCCCTGAAAAGAGCAAAGTGCCGAAAGTTCTGGACACACTGCTGGTGTGTTTGGATGTGGGGTAATGGGTGTGTTTCGGTATATTTGCAAGAATGTGTCTGTGTGTGCATGTGAGTGCACGCATGCATTGCATGACACATGTAGTGTAGGTGTGCGTTGACCACTGGACGTGTGTCCTCAGGGGTATGTTATGACTGAATGACATCATCACAGTGTTGTATAAAAGCAGCGATGAACCAGTGTGTGGGATACTTTCACCCACTCTGTACAATCAGGCCAGCAGTACTGCTCAATTACACTTACTGTCAATGTGATGACTAATTTACTATAAATCTTTAGAGCAATGACTCAACTCGGTGAGGTCCGATAAGAAAACTGTGTGTGTGTGTGTGTGTGTGTGTGTGTAAAACAACGCACAGGAGAAACTGCCCTGTAAGCTCAACACATGTAACACATGTCAAACATGTAAACGCACATCAAAATCACTAAGTTTGTTTACATGACCAAAAATATGGACGAAAAGTTACTAAAACAGGCAACAGAACCTCTGGGTAATACTTTTTTTGGCAACAGAGATAAGCTGATTCAATATTACAGACATTGTTTGCAACCATGGCAGGCGGACCCACCCTTGATCCAGGACGGTACACTTAGATTTCAATGTTGATGGTAAATAACTGATTGCATGAGTCCAAATTCCAGCAACGGACCAGCAATGAGGAAATATACTCACACAAAGCTGGCACAGAAGAAGTTAAAAGCACACATGTGTCCCACACTGCAGCTTTAAACCAGGCAGAGCTTCAGACATCTGAGGACTGAATGCTGCTGTATAAGGAGGCAATTCTCTAAAGTGTTTGCTCCTTTGTCAGCTGCAACAAAGACACACACTATGGACCCAATATGGCCAAGCTCTTATTCCTCTGTTGTCTCTAATTAATAGTAGAGGATTTGATGGGATTCTTCAGCTGCGTCTGCACTGAATGCTCATTACTCCCACAGAGATGGGTGAGACAGCCGCATAGCTAAGCTGATTGATAAATTAATGACTTTTTTTCCCCAGAAAGAGAAATTCCATTGTAATCGCACAAGCCAGAGCAGGCCAGCTTATTAAAGGGCCTAATAGAGGAGATTATTTGATAGAGATTATAGTTTGGGATGGGGAGACAAGGAGATGACAGTTTTATTCAAAGGCTGGCGGGTCAATTTTGACCCACAACAAACAAAAGGGGCAAACTCTCTACAGACTACACCTGCTCCGAGTGTGTTTTGTGTTTATCACCTCTGCAGTGAGGTCCTTCGTCCCAGCCGTCAGAGCAGTCGGGGACTCCATCGCACAATTTGCTCATATGGATACAAACATCCAGGTCCAGGCAGCCATGTTCGTTAACAGGACACTGGTTCACTCTGCTGTGCGAACCTGGAAACCAGAAAAACACAAGTGAGGAAACACTGCAGTGTAAAGCAACATACTGCGTCAAACACCAACAAAACAACAGTGAAATTAAGCTTTTCAAATGCTATTAAAAATGTATATTGGTAATATTAAATATGAAAAGTTCTCATTCAAGATCAAAAGCAGGAAAGATCTCAGAGCATTAAAATTAGAGAATGATATTTTCAAGCTTCATTTAATCATGTAGCCATGTTGTCCGTTGCAAAGAGAGACCAAGCAATAAATAGACAACACATATCGAATCAAGGGTTAAAATTGCTGCTACTGTTCATCCTCATAATTTAAAAATACATTTCACTTCCTCATTATGTGTATATAAGCCCTAAAACCCAAAACCCACTCATGCTGACTCCTCTGCTTCCCCTGTCCCACAGTTAATCAGATTTTGGTTAATAAATACAAGAAAATTATCTTATTCACACAAACTTGACAGATTATTACATTTCATTTCAAAACACAGTGCTAAATAGATACATAATCTTTTCAAGCTTTTAGACATCTTTGGAAAAGCAGTGCTAAATACGTGGCTAACACAAGCCCTCTCATGATGCATGTGTAACAGATGTGTGAACATGGCGCAACATGAAGTGCACATGTGATGATCTGACATGTTACATAAAGAAAAGAAAAAAGGCATAAAAAATTAGTAAAATAAAAGAGAAAGGCTAAACTGAAGAGGGCAAAGGACCGCAACATCTTCGGGTCCAGGGATTTTTTTTAAACCAATGTCAGACTAGTACATACAGTAGATATTCACTTCCCCTCATTTTCTCCCACTCTTCTCTCTGTCTCTCTTCTCAGCCCACACTGCAGAGCAAACAGTTTACCTTGGCTGTTTTTCTTCTTCCTCCTCCTCCACCCCCCCTCTCTCTCTCGTTCTCTCTCTTTTCTTTCTTTCTAACATCTGCTGACCCATTTTAGAAAAACACTCGAAGCAGAGAAAATAAAGTTCACCTCCTTTACAGGAAACAATCTACGGGTTGTGTGCAGTGCTGAGAGAGGCTTTTTGAGGATGGCATCTGAATATCTGAAGCATGAGCTGCAAACCTGATTCAGAAGAAGTCTCCAGACTGAATACTGTGTAGCTGTTGCAGCCAGAATGCAGATCATTTGAGCCTCATTTCTGTTTATTCTTTTAGGGGCTGTGAACCCGGCTTAGGAAATGTAAGAGAATAAGAGCAGAAATTCACTGGTGGGGCATGCTATACAGGATGATTTATCTTTGTGTCATGCATACAGAGTTTAGACGTGGGAACAGCATACATCTCTCTGTGTCTGAGATAAAAATACATACAGTGGATATGTGTAAAAGCATGAGGGAAGAAGTCTGCATACCAATATTCCCTGAGGAAACCCAGGTCCTCTTTATCCATCCAAGAGATTAGCAACCACATACAAAGACCTTAAATCTTATTCAGTTGCCTTAAAGTGACATGATCTTCCACCATGATCCCACCACAGCAGCCTGTGTGGAAAATGTGCCACATCCAAACAGAGAATTAGTTTCTAATACATCTGGCTTAGTAAGAAGAAGAGTGGCTCTCCCATTCGGGGAAATGCTAGCATATTAGCAGCCCTCCTACAGCCTCGGCCTCTAAACCAGCCTGATTTACATTCAATAAACTGCCAACATGGGGATTTCTACATAAACTGTGATACCAAGAATAAACTGCCATGTACACTAGAAATAAAACATCTCTCAAAGGATTTAGCATTTGTCAACAATTTTCAGGGAGGCATAAAAGACAAGCAGAGTAAAAGTCATGAATGATGTCCACTGCAGTAATCTGTGTCTCTGCACCTATAATGTGTTGACTTAGTAAGCAGACAGAGACTCTAACGCTCTATTTTATCCGATCTCTCTTTTCCATCATCTCTACAACAAGCTCTCCTCCAGCACACATTCCAATCTCTCAACTGGCCAGGCAGTATGGAGAATACGTTTTTTTTGGAAATACACTAACAATTGCCAGCAATACACAACAGCCGGAAAGAATTGTTTGAGTTCCACAACACAGTAATACCTTGGCAGGAGCTGAATAGGGACCAGCAGCAGAAAACCAAATAGAAGGGACAATATGGAGGATTAAATAACTTTGCAGGAGGGACAATGGAGATGAACCCTGAACTCCCAGCTTTAGTTTGGGAAGATATTGGCAGCGTGTTACAGTATGATTCCCGTATACTGGCAGTAGACATTTTCTGCATCATCATCATCATCATCAGTGAAAGCAGAAAGGACAGTATACGAAACTTCTTTTCTGCAGTAGTATACACATATCCAGGCTTTTCAGCCTCCATCCACTTTAATACAGCTGGTAACTGATCTCATGATGTCCTGATTAAAATCTCTCCTTTATTGTTTCAGCAAATAATATCCTGTATCAAGTCCCTTATAGAGAGTTCCCAGCGCTGCATCAGACATGGACTAATTCTGTGTCGTGTTTGTTGTAGTGTTATAATCTTGTTTTTAACCTGAAATCCAGCTTTCCAGCCAGATGAGTTAGCGGCTTTTAAAAAATGGATAAGTGTAAACTGCTTCTTTTCATTTGGCACAGCCTTCAATGAATTTCTACAGCTTGTTAGTGTAATAGTATTATAACAGAGCATTTCATGACAGACCCAAACACAAAGCAGGGGATATTTTCACTTCTGCAGTGCTGCTTGAAATTGCTTGAAATATAGTTAAAAGGCCTTGGCAGCATTTGATACCTTTCACCATCACACTGGAGGTTTATGTTGTCAGTGATGAGTGATCAGTAGTTCGTTAAGTCTGCATCATATAATCAGAATCCAACATGCCGCAGGCAAAACCAGCATTAAGTTACACATAGGGGTATGGAAAATCCCAGGCGAGTACGAGCACAAATAACTTTTTATATATATATATATATATATATATATATATATATATGTATGACTGAAAAAAAAGGTTCACTATATGTGCTGTACCATACATACTTTAGTATAGTTTGGCATCAAATTACAAACAAAGAATGCTGCAGCTGGGATTTGTACTGGTACCAAAAGATAAGTTCCATCACTGTGGGCTTTACATGTCCTCCCACACTTGTATTATAACTACTTTTGCGTTCCCATTGTGTGACTTCACTCTGTGGCTGCACTGAGCAGCCTTGAAGACAAAGCACCACCATAGAACAAAATAAGAATCTGGCAGAGCAGTATAGATAATAGATCAGGAACAAATGGGGGGAATTACCACCCTCACACCTATTAGAGGACAGAGTGAGGATAATTATATTATTGCACTAAACTGTATGATCAGCTAACAGTGATATCCTTGCTTTGTCCTTAGGGATCTTAACTGTGAAAACCTCTCCGATCAGCAGCATGTTCACTCTCACACTCTCTCTCTCATATAAAAGAAAAGGGGCTCATCACGATTAAAACATTAGTCATAACACAAAAGTGTGTTCTGCTTTATTGGAACTCTTATTGTAGCATACTGTCTCTGGAGTGAGGTATGACTTTGTGCAAAGACAATATTACACAGTTCCCAAAAGCACTGTGTAGACTTTTACCTGAGTCACAGTCAAATATAAAGTGCCATTATCTTTTTAATGAGTCACTAGATATTAGCATTATGATGTTAAACACGGTCAGTACTAATGTGTTCTTCCCTCCAACACCTCAAGCTCTGTATGTAACCATCCCCCAGCCCTCAGTCCCTGTAGTTATGCAATGACCTTAAATTTAGATCCCCTGTCGATCTTTTGTCCAGAGCATAAAAGCCTGCGTTTCTTCCTGCTCTCTGGGTTCCATGGCAGCCCCTCACTGACTCCCATAAAGTCTGCTGCCAGCTTGAATTAATATGTTGTGCAGGGTGACAGGCAGGCCTGTGCACTGACTGACTCTCCCCATCTTGGAATCACACTTTACAGCAGCATGCACAACAAGCACAGGCCAAACCCTACAGAGGAAGCCACACTGTGTTCTCAGTGGTAGAAAGGCTGGTGTACTCGTACTTATTATGAAGCTTAAAATATCAATAACACTAACCACACATGGCAATACCATGCACTGCATTTGCTGGTGGGATTTACTGCATCTAATCACTGTGCTATGGAAATGATTATTTAATGGAATGCAAATAAAAAACATGCCCACGGTTTGATTGCTGGCTGTCAATTAACATGTCACACTATGACACTTCCAAAGGGAAGATGGTATACTGAAGATCTTAGCTTAGTGGGGGCACATCAAAACAAGAAGAGTGCTATATAATATATAATTCAACTCACAATAAGCCACATGAATGCTCTTTGAGCTGTAGTAGAAATGTGGCTTTGCTACAGACCAGCTGCAGCAAACGTAGCTCGGCTATTGTGTTTTTTTTCCATGATAAAAACACAATATTGTCATTACTCAGAAAATTCACAGATAAAATCCAACACTAGTTTAGAAAACATGCTAATTAAAATGCATTTTAAAATCCATCTGAAGTTCAACACACCTTGGTGCCAATACATACAAAATCCTCCACGAGCTAAACACATGGTTGGTCATCACACTTTCATCACAAACACTCACACGCACAATATAAAACCACTTTTTAGCCATTTTTCAACCTTTGGTAGAGTAATACAATACAATTTATTTTCATTGCTTCATTCAACTAAAGCCTCAATGATTATAAAAGTGCAGAAACATTTTCCAAAGTAACAGACAAACACAGAAAAACAACGTCAGGAAAGTCTGGAGATGAGATATGCGGAACATGGTGACAGGAATGACTCAAGTCTACTTTTTCTGCCTGATAGAGGGGAAGAGAAAGGGGGAGAAAGACGGAGAGAAGGAGACAGGGTGTGGAGGAAACACCAGAGAAAGGGAAGCGGTGCCTGCGTGGCGTGAGAATCTCTGTGTTCGTTGTCTGTTGATAGGCTGGTGAGGCTGAGGAGGGCTCAGGGCCACAGACCAAAGGGATTTACAGGGCTTTGCTTCTTCCTCTGTGGAAGCAGTGTGTCAACCACTGCCAGTGCAGACCCTCTTGCCCCTGCATGGTGCCCCCTGCTACTACATCTACACGACTGATTATATGCTATGAAAGGACTCCCCCACCCCCACCCCCACCCCCACACCCCCACCCCTAACTTTACTGTAACAGGCTGATTCTATAGAAAGAGGATCAGAGCCTCACAAAGAAATTTCCATTTTCCTCTACAGCCTAAATGCTAATCTGTTCATTTTCTCCGACACAAAAGCTTTTCTTTCTGTGGACCCATTCCTTCCCATCGCTCCATGCGTCCAAACCCACTCCTGCCACCTCAGCAGTCAGCTACACGGTCGTCGCGGAGAGGCTGCTGATGCATAACGGTCAGATGGGCGAAGGAATATAGGACCAGGCTGGCGAGCGTCCAGAGGGGGCTCAAGGGCAAGAGATGGCCAGATAACCTTGTTGTGTGGCCTGCAGCCGCTTTAGGCAGCTGCACAGAGATGATAACTCAATCTTCCCATCAGACCTCCCTACCAGCTGAGCCCCAGGCCATGGCAGGCAGCGACCTGGGTCAGAGTGTGTGTGGGCCAAACTTTTTCAAAGAGTTACAATATTGTTGTTGAATGCAACAGGCACAAATATTATTATATAGTTAAATATTAACATTATTATTTCACAAAACTGTGTGTGTGTGTGTAATGTTGAGAGGTCAGATTTGGATATTGTTACATTAAATACCTTTAGCCTCTTTGGGCAAGGGTTCTTCAGTTTCATTATGAAACTGCATTCCAGGGGATATCCATTCAAAATTACTTTCTAGCATCAACAAGGAAAACAAATCAATGTGTGTGTGCATGCATCTACATACGTACTACCTCCCCAAGTCAGAAGAGAAAGCTTAAGCGACAACTTGACAGTGCATGTACAGGGAGCAGCTTGTTATTTACAAGTGTTAACTACTTTGAATGATCAGCTTATTTTCTGTCCCTGAATAGAAGTGGATAGCGCTGCATGGGGAAAAGAAAGGAAGTGTATTTGCATGACTGAGATGCTTTTCAGTCCTCGCCTTGTAGCCATCCTATGGATATTTTGATGCTAAATCAGGAACTAAAAAGTCTAACGGAGAATTAGGGGCAGACAATTGTTGCATAAGGTTTTTTGATGTTGAAAGGGATTCCTTCATGGTAAGTGCTTCTCATGGTGGAGAAAGTGCTTACATGCTAGGCTTACTCAGACATCTGTTCCCATTTTCTGGCTCAACCACAATGAATGTGGTTCACGCAAGAATCATAATTGCACACAGACTTGACATATAGACAGAGGCAGTCTGTGTTTTTTACAGTGACTGTTCCAAAAAGGATGGAGTCAAAGTTATGACACAGCACTTTCAAATTCAGCCCATCCTTTATCCTAAAAGGAACTACACTTATGATTCTAAAACGTTATGCCCGTTGTTGTAATATTTCAAGACAAGACCTCATTAACATTTACTTTTCCAGCTGGAACAGAGAAACAAACAGGTCTGGTAGTAGCCTGTTTAACCCTTTGTAGTCCAACAATGTAGCTTTCATGTAGAGCTGTGCACACAAACATGCACACATCTGCTAAATAAAGATAATACTTTGACAAGATATTAGAGCAAAAACAAAAGCAGCATGGAAGACCATCGTTAAGACACACTCAGCATTAACTCCTGCCCTGAGGGCGCATGTCAGCCTCTTCCTGAGCCCTAAGCCTGTATGTAGTTGAGGTGAAATGGCTTGTCTGAAACCAATTGAAGCCATGCAGTCCCTGGGAGAGGATGATAGGGTCACACCTGCAGACAGGAGTCTGTACAGGCAGCTTGCTGATGGCTATCTGAATGTGTAGTGGGGGGCTACGAAAGGGAGCTACAACTGCCCTGCAGCTGGCAATCTGTCCAGAACCCAGCCATCCCATTTACGATGACAACTCATGCAGATCTGAGAGTAAAAACATGCATTCATAGAGGAACTGCCCCATCACTCTGCTTGAGTACACCTCTAATAAATAAGCCCACAGGCTGAGCACTGAACCCCCTAACCCCCCTGCCCCCATCCCTGATATCAACTACCACCTCTATCTCAATATGTTAGCACCTCATGAGATGTTACAACTGTGCTACTGTGGCACTGTGGAAGTCTGTCTTTAGCTCCTCAGTGTAATTACAGACTACATGAATGGTTTAGAAACGACAGGCAATTAGACCTCCAGACAGTGTGATACTGGAACGGCATGCTTACTTCCAGCATGGATTCTAGAGGTGCAGATCAAAAGTAAATTTTTTACAACACACCTACCACTCTGACAGTAAATTCATGATCATCGTAAACAACTTAGGTGGCACTCACAGTACCAGAAATAAAAACTGCTGCCAAATTAGCTAGAGTTGATTTCATGACAACACCTAAGCCTGAGGACAAACGGGATAATAAAAATCCATCTGCAGCACTTGATGTGAGGGACCTTGTGTTGTATATTTTTTAAAACAAGATGGTCAGACTGTGGGACAAATCCCACACCAGGATACACTGTGAAGAATGGAAGAAAAAGGGGGAAAATAACAAGGTAAATGTTTCGCCTTGTGATATCTCTGCGAGAACTCTTCTCAGACCAAGTCTGTAGGCAGTAATTAACTTGAACTGGGGATAATGTCGTAATTATAGTAGCAGGCACCACTCTATTTCCCATCAACATTAACACACAAAATTAGACTGTGGTCTGGGGGCATGTTGGAACAAAATTGCAGAGAGCAGAGAATTTCTTGAAATTCTGTCACAAACTGACTGTCATATACTTATAGCACATGTAAGTTTGAAAGTGAAAGTTGCTTTTATAAAACTTTAAAGCAGATTAAAAATGGGCAGCTGCACACTGAACATTCAAAATAAAAACACAAGGAGTTTTCAGGATGGACCAACGCCTGGTATTTCCATAACAGCTCACTTAAGAGCAGCCTTGTTTACAGCATGTTGGTCAGATTGCCTCTTGTGATGCTTTCCAGTAGGGGAGTTGCCAGGCCAACGACCTGCAAACTGTTTCACCCTGTGAATGGAAATGCAGGGATGAAAAGAAAAAGACTTTTCCATTCCTTTGAGTCAGACGAGGATTTTAAATGAACTCCTGAGTCACACTCCTCCCAACTCTCTCGTCTCCAGTCTCTACACTGGCTCAGGCCCATTCACTCTGTAGCTTTATCTGCAGCCGTTCATTCTAAACACTACTCAAATTTAATGGCTGAATCAACGGAACAACTGTGGATAAAATCACTGTCTGGCTGCCTTTCTCCGGGATGCTTGAAAGGAGTCTTTGACTGTTAGACTGCAAACACAATCGCTTGGATCACTTGAACAAATTAGGTGGGGCACATCAACCTAAAATTGCTCAAGTTCTGCAGTTTTTTTACAAAGTTCATGTGAAGGCTTTTCTTCCACTGTGAAAAAAACCTTAAGCCTTTTATTTTAGCTAAATGTCAATGATAAATAAGTGGGAGTCTGTAAAAAAGTAAAGGTTCAGCGTCATCAGCTCTAAAATGTTTCCTCTTTAGATCAAATTATTTTGTACAGAAAGATGACGAACAGCCAACTTGACCAACTAATTTGACTTTCTCCATTTCATGTGCAGATGACCACAGCATTACTTTTTGTAACCCCCTAGCAATCCCAAATATTTTCAGCTCCCGACCTTATGTGTTATACCTAATTAGACTTTAACCACATTGTTATTATTTTTGGGTGTCAGCTGCTTGTCTCTATGGTGCGAATGCTTGTGGCATGACAAATGTAAGGTGTGGCATATTCAGACACTTAAAATCACCATTAATGCCTGTATACAAACAGAGAGGGGCATTTCACCAGTGATTTTATGGATGTAGGGGCTGACAGATGTGAGTGACTGGGCCTGCACAGATCCCACAAAAGTCCAGACGAGCGCAGACACATCCCTGAGCATTCAGACTAAACACGGCTGCATAATAAGGGCCATAATTCAGCAAAGCAGTGTCCTTCATAGAAAGGGCATAACCTTATTCACAAATTAAAGTGTTTGTGCTGTGCAGTCTTCCAGGCCATTTAGTCTTAATAACATCATGTGTAAGAACAACAATCATTTATAAAATAGAAAATTATCTCAACAAAACAAAACCAAATAAACTGTTAATAATTCTTATTCCCATGAACAGCTTGGAGAGAGAGCTGGGGACACAAGCCTGCAGAGATACAGTTATAGTTTCAGTTAATCATGTAGGAATACTTACAGATATCTGGCGATTCATCTGAGCCATCTGGGCAGTCCTTCTCCCCATCGCAGCGCCAACCTTTGGAGATGCAGGTGACCTGGTCCTTACATACGAACTGCTTGGAGCTGCAAGTCTTGGGCTGCTCATCAGGTTTGGGACCTAAAGAAAAAAAAGAGGGAACAGCTGGTGTGTTATCTTGAAAAAAGTGCCTTTAAATAAAAATTCTGCCAAACTGAAATTATGTTCACAAAGCAAAGCAACATGTAGGGCTCAACCCAAATTTACAGCGATGGTTTTGTAGCAAAAAAAACCCACAGGCACAGTCTATTCACAAAATGTCTCTACAAGTTTATGACTAACAGCAGGGCCTTGTAGTTCTGGGTTTGTTTGTTGTTTCCCCTTCTCTTAAGGACATCCAGTTTCTTTCTGCTTTTTTTTTATTACTCTTAAGGTGTTTTTCAGCTCTCACCACAGAGGCTCTTTCATGTGTCCGGCTTGGACATAACTGTGCATTCAATCACCGTCCGGCCCATGGGAAAGTGCAGAGCACGGTAGTTCTGGGCAGCAAGTCAGCACAGATTGTTGAGGTGTACCACGGGCTAGCAGCGCCACAGCCACACTCATGACCCATCAGCAGTCTGACACTGCTGACATGCTTTAACTTTAGAAAAACCTGCTCAAAAGGAGCTCCACATGGGTTGGTACACACTGATTTGTCTTTGGGTCATTTATTTGCTTCAAGTGGTATATGGCCATAGACAGGTTCTTGTACAATTTTGTTGAAATGGCCCTTTAAATAGAACAAATTTCAAACTAGGACTCATGTGATTAATGACATAACCTTTTATGAAAATAGCTGGTTAGAATTTAACCAGAACACAAACATGGAGCTGCAACTCTGACATTTTTCTCGGTACACAGCAGAATGAAAATAGGTTTCCAAATATAAACAAGGGAAATGCTTTCTTTTATGAGTGGCCAGACAATGAAAAAAAGACCACAGTGGCCATTTCAGGGACATTGCTGCAGCTACTGTACTGTTGTGCAGCAATGCTCTTTGAAAGGACAGCGCCGAAGGTCTCATTGTGATTCTCTGCAGAGACTAAGCCCTCGCTCGCCCTGGATGACTTGCCTCCCTATGTACTTGGCAGGCAGGGAGGGAGGGAGGTGTTTGGGGTGGGTGGTGGTGGGGGTGTTGGTGGGGGTGCACCGCAAGAGGGCTGAGATGTGACTGCAATCACAAGAGAGCAAGAAGCTAGTGTATCATTGCAATCACGTTCATTTGGACTGTCAAGCTAAAGGGTTCAGGCCCTGGTGCTACAGAAAAATATGAGTAAATCAAACAATGAGACTTCTGGTGAGTGTCATGTTTTTTGGGATACAATTAGGAGCTAAAAGGTTAAAGAAATTGTATTGCACTGTTCCCATTATTTGGCCAACAAATGGACAGCTTGGTTTTAAAATGCAGCCTGAGTCTTCTGTTCACACAATAGTAAGCAGAAGGCTTACAAAACTAAACTCAAGTGTTGCTAGAGGATAAGGTTTAATAAAGACATTGTACTTCAGAGTGTGTATTAAAGGACATAAAGTTGTGACAGGATGTAAAGTGAGCTGTACTGGAATGGACAGGGACCACTGACATATTTAAGACAAAATGCACACCCAACCACTCGGTGCAGGAATGAGAGGGAGGCTAGCAATGGCCTGAGGCCAACTTGTAAGTTTTGCTTCTTTTCATTTTACCAATGTCCTGGTACATTTGGGATGGTGGTAAATAAACAGGATTTGTTTATATGTTGTCTTTTAATCTGCCAAACTGCCATACTGACTGAGCCCTGTGCTGCAAATCACTGCTCTATGAAGGCATTCCCTTAGACTCTCTAGACGCAGCTGGGTTGAACCAGTTGTTCCCTATGAGTGGGCATAAAACTGGAAATAAAACATTGTGGGTTCTAATTTTATCATCGCTTTACACACCAACATGAAAGCATGAAGTGACCGCAGAGGGGAGAACCTCTGAGCCTAATTGGAGGTTGTGGCTGAGGAGGGGTTGAATATCGTGGGGGGGGGGGGGCTGCAAAGTCACCGTTTTTCCAAGGTTGCTGCCAAATCACTGACAATTTTTGGGGGGTCCAAATCAGACCGGGATGGAAAACCATTTGTGTCCGCTTTCCTTACAAAAGGGGGATAAGAAAGGCTTTTATTTTGTCAGCTGGGTTTGGCCCAACAGCAAACACCGATCTCATTGAATCAAGGTACATGCTCTACTCGTACAAGAACTCAAGCACAGTGTGCTTGCCTCCAACAGAGTTCCCTCCTGATGCCATTCCAACTAAAGCATTTCCTGCCACAGCTGAATGGCAACTAGATCTCACTGCTGTGACTAACTGGTAGGAAATCCCACAGTAATAAAATATTCCAATAGGATTATCACATTTTTAACAAAAATATTAACTTCAACTCCTACAGCTTGTGACTTTAAAAGATCAGACATTATAATAACCTGAGAAAAACAACCATCCCATGGGTATCTATTAGAGAAATGCATCTCAGCCCTGAAGTGTTTTGATTTTCACACTATTCCTCACATTTTTAACAGCTGTCCTTCACAAAAACCAACATGTATATGTGACAATCTGTTGGACAGCAAGAGTTCTACATTTGAAACAGCTTTATTTGAGTGCAAGACAATAAATATGAGGAACTCCTTAAGCAGGCTGTAAGCCTAAAATTAAAGGCTCTGTGAAAAAGATCAGCTTAGTGTTCCTAATCATTTTTTGTTACTGCTAGATTTTTAGCACTTACTTGCCAAAGGAGTACGATTGCATGTTTGTGCAGAAATTAAAAAATTGCAGACTTTAATTCTACATGATTCCCCCATTATCTTGTCAAATACAGAAATAACTGTGAACCCAATAACCTTCTTCTGGTTATTAAGCAAGTCTATGTCTGAATGGACTGGTTACCATAACACAGGGACACACAGTTTTTAATTGCTGTTGCTCCAGTGTTTTTGGAGCTCTGATGGGAGAACACAGGGCTGAGCACGACTCTCTAAATGGAGCTAAACTGACTTACAAGCTCTTCCCTGGCGTTGTCACTAAAAGACTTACTAAGCAAATGTTTAAATCCAGAGTTGACACATTCATTATGCTATAAATCACTGGGTTACTTCCTGGTATGTTGATGTCCAGGCTTGGTATGAGACTTTGAGCATACTGCCAGTTGTATGAAGCGCACACATACTGTACGCAGGGCTGCTGCAGCTCCGCGCTGTCTAAACAGTCCGCTCTGAATTGCCCCCAAGCACTGTGCATAGCAGGCATTAAATACAAGTGAATGAGCAAATGCATAAATGTACAACAGAGCCTGGCTTCTACAGAAACATCCCTACCTAATACAAGCAATAAAGTACTTTTAACTTTCAAGGTCATCCCTTGATGAAACTTCAAGACATTCAAAACATCAAGATGAACTCTGTGGGATGAGAGAAGGATGGGGTGGTGAGTAAATGGTATTGTGGCACCAAGTGATGGAGGCCTCCAGACACCGTCACCAGCTGGGACGCAACACTGACCCACTTTCCTCTCCGATCTGTCTGCCTCAATATGGCCATCCATGCTCTACGGATCAACTCCAGATCCATGCAGCACATTCCAGCACCTTCTAATTGGTTTCATCTGTACAGCTTTGCCTCAAAAAGACAATCTGTTGCAGATGAATGGCTCGATTTGAAAAAAAGAAAAACTTTTTGAATTTGAAAAAGTGCATTCCTTCTTTTTGTAAGGAGTGTGTGAGAAAAGGACAATTTGAACAGTTTGATATATGAAATTGACTTTTGTCTCACAGGGTTTGCTCTAACACCCAAACCCCTTGTGAATAATTTTGAGCATGAGCAATAGAGCATGGATTCTATTAAATGCTGTTAAAAGATAACACTACAAACGGCAGCTTGAAATGAGGTGAACAAGTAAATAAAAGGCACTCTGCAGTGACAGTGACATGCGAAAGTGAAAACTGTTTCCCATCACCCACCACCTTGTGGAACTCAGGTCTACCAGAGTGTGAGAAAAAAAAAACACCCCAACTACAGTATGTAATTAGAACCCTGAGGTCAAGTTTGAAGTGCTTTCTCTGTGCTCACTTTAGCAGGATTTCAAAGCAAGGATCCATGCATTTTAAGTAACAATTAAAACTAAACACAGAGCAAGGAGAAGAGAATGAGGGCAGAGCGTAATCTGAATTTTTGTACGGAATTAATTATTCAGATGGAAAACAGCCACTTATAATTACTATGCAAAAGAGCATAGGAAGTATAGGACAATCTTACATATAAGAATACATAAAAGTCTGATTAACACTATCTAATGTAAGGCACTGTGCTATAGCCCCTGCTGCAGCCAATGAAACACTGGGCTGTGGCCATCCAGTGAAAACAACTACTGAGTTTTGTGCAAGTTAAGTCGCACCAAGTGTTCACAGTGCACATATCATGCTCATAGGCCATTGAAGTTCTAATCCACAATAGCAATGTTCAAAGAGGTCAAACATGCATAAACAGCAGAAGACTGAGTTTGAGCTGGTGCCTTCTCTCATGGCTGAAAGCCTTGTTTTTGTATCATTGCACAACAAAAGGGTACCGCTTTGACCTCCGGGGTAACCTGATGAGGCTCTGCAGGAAGTCACAGGACAGAGCTGTAAAATGCAACGCAGTAAAAGGCCTATGCTGAGTGAGTGTGATCGGTGAACATAAAGATAAACGCAAAAAGACTCAATGTGCTGCCAAAGGAGAGTTCTCCTACACCCACCCTGTAGTCTCTGCATAGCACAGCTCTGTGCAACCACTGAGGAAAAGTCAACCCAGATTCAGCTGTTATGAAAACAGAATATGGGAGCCACAAAATGAAGGCTGGACCACATAAATTGAGGCATTCACTGCAACTCAGATGCTTATAAATCCTGGCTCGCCTCTGTCATCTGATGCTACCAGGAAATGGTAAGGAATGAGAATAGAACAGATTCACCATGTTCCTAAACAGGAACAGTTGAAGTTTGATCTGTAATTTAATGCTTGTTGATCAGTATGAATTACTCATCAGAATGACTCTAAATCAGGCAGCAGGAACAGGAATATTACTGGCTAAATTATGACTCAAACCACAGACAAACGAGATGTCATCCTCTTCCCATCTTGACGGATGACCTTTGTTCAGTGGATGGATCATAAAATTTGACATAGAAATATCAGAATCTCTGGTTCCACAGAGATTAACCCTTCTAATGAACAGATGTTTTTTGTGTCATTTTTCTGAGCGCAGGTATACAAACTGTGTATCAAAGCAACTACATGCAGGCTTTAATGTTGAAAATATTATTGGTTAGCATCAACAGCTGTGTTTTAAGGTGAGCAACAGAAGTTCACTTATAACATGTACTACTGATTATGTATGTCTGCAGTGAATCGACAAGTGCTTTCACTTTACAACCTTTGAGAACTGATGGCTGACATAACCAGCAGCAGGAGTGAGTGTGGTGACCTGATGTGCCAGCTGATGTGTTAAACAGAACTATCAGAGAAATCATCTGTGGAAACTGGTTATAAAAAGCAGGGACATTTAGGGTGACTGGATGAATCATCTGTCAGCTGCAGGCTTTCCAAACTGAGTCACAAAAAACTAACTATGGACACAGTACATGGCTTGAAACCTGGTGAGGTGTATTATAATGTGAATGTATGATCTCACATTAACTTCTAAACACCCTGCTGCTCCATAGTTTTGGCAGCTATGAGAACATCTTAAGAACTCCAATTGGCTGATCACTATAAAAGTATTTTATGAGTGTTAAAAACCATCTGGTAACCGACTTCCTGCTTACAGACTATACCTCAGATTCAGTTCAACTTCCTACTATACTTGCCACAAGACAGACAGCACAACAGGCACACAATCCACTGAGAGTCAGCACCATTATTTTTGATTTATGTAAACAGCCTTAGCATCAAGTGCAAAACACCAAAATGTTCTTATGCAGATATTTGTTCATAATAATGACCCAAAACTCACAACAAGAGTTTGTAGAACTGCCCTTTTTACAAAAATTTGTGTTGAGATCTAATTTCTGAAAAAAAAATTTAAAATTTAGAACAGAGGCAGAAATGCAGAGGGAGCCTGATTTTCATGATCTGCCAAAACCCTGTGACTCTTAAAGCTGAATTAACACAAACCCACACTTGTCAAAGGAGCCAATCCATTCCCTTTTTGGGGGGTCTTATGAGCTAAACAGGATAAACAGTGATGTAGCTAGCAGAAAACACCAATTACAGTACACCCCTGCTATTCACAGTCAACAAACACTGCGGTCTCACGCCTTCAATACGTGGGCACAATTATGTTAATCTGGTTTTACCTTTTTAGTCACAGTTGATTGCAATGCCAAGCAGGAAGTGGAAGGTTTCCGCAAAAAATACCACTATCTGTTAACATCATTTGACAATATTATATTGTATTATATACTACAAGACCACAATTCAAAAACACCTGCAAGGAAGTTTCCTATAATGCAGAATCCAAAGAATGTAGACAAACTGAACAACTGGCTATAGTTTACTTCAAGTAAATGATTTTTTTAACAGAAGTTTCTTTGTAAGAAGACTCTGGATGGCAAAAACTATATTTTGCAGTACCCCAGTGACCTCCACTTGGAAGAGTTGAAGAGAGCAATCCAAGTTCTATTATCTGTTGAATTTGTATGAGGGATGCTGAATTTTTCTAGCAGATGTTCCCAGTGACAGTTCAGAGGAAAAGGTCCCATTAAAAGGGTCAGGCAAACAGTGTGTAGACTCCTCAGGAATTCAGCCTCTTTAGCCTCTGACCCACATTTAAACATTTCACTAACAGATTCTTCTGCATCTAAAGGCTGTTGACATTGTAGATGTAAGACTTCCTAACTGCATAGAAATGTCTAAGGTTTCATTTTACATGATAGCTGCATAAAGCATGGTCATTAAAATGGGAAAAAAAAAAAACATGTCAGCTATCTCTGCACTATTAGATTATTAGAAAATCATCATCAGCAACCACGTTAATTGGTTCAAACTAAGTAGTATTCTCATTATCAATTCATTTATCAATATTTCCCAGTTAATCCTTTGATAAAAAAGACACAAACAAGAACAACTCTAAACCAGACTGAAAGACAAAGACTGCAAAATGCAAAAAACTGCAAAATGAAAAACAGGATGTGATGTCACCTGATGCAACCTTAAAAAAAAATTGTAAACAAGTGGTGCGATGAAGACATACAAGTCTGAAACCCAATGATACTACTGCAGCAAACAACCAAAGCGACAAAGAAAGGCAAAAGACAGCCTTATCAATACAGCTGCCAATCAACTTTCTGATGGAACACACAATGAATGATTGAAACTGAAAATATGTGTGTTATAGCTGGAATATGGAATATATTCAAATTATGTTATGGTTTCTTCATATATTACACCCAGACTGAGACTACAACAAAAACAATAAAGCCTAATCAGCACCAAAGATCAATACACTGAGAATTATGCAGTTAATCAACTCTTCATTTTTGACCTTCTCCTCTCAGTAATCCATTATGGATCTGGCCATAAGGTTTGTATTCCCTCATTAACTCCCCTCTTGGTTCAACGCCGCTCCAATGAAAGGCTGCTGGGTAAATCAACTGTTAATAATGACATGACACACATATAGGCTATCGCTTCCGCCCTGGACGCCCTGTGATGTAACTATGTGTCAACTTTAGAAAATCTGAGACTAATTTCTGTTGAACTTTATTCTGCTTCACCCTCCCTTACCCCGAGCTCTTCAGCCACACCAGCACCGCCTCCCCTTTTCAGGCACATCTAAGTTGGATTAATGGTCTCCCTGTGTCCAGATGTTACATACTGATGGAGGAGGAGGAGGAGGAGGAGGAGCTTGCCCACTCTTGTAATGTCAGCTATGGCTTTCCCCCTGAACAACCTCCATCAAAATCTAATGAAACTTACGTAAGATATTCTAACACAGAGCAGGCCTCTATTTTTGTGAGTCACAGCAGGAAATGGAGATTGTAATGTCTTACTTTAACTAAAGTAAGCGCAGACTAATATTTGTGCATGGCAGGTTGTGACACTGGGCATCACTGCTGCTGCATGCCTTCCTTATTCATGTAGGTGCAATTCAAATATTGAATGTGTAGAAAAGAAGAAGTGCTGTACCTTCCCTTTAGTTGGCCAGAGAATAACAAAGCAGGCTGTTAGCTCAACAGGTCTGCATTGCACTGTTAACAAGAGCAATGGTGCATTTGATATCTCATTATTACTATCAGGGATTGGGGAGTATTAAGGAGCTCCCGGGACGTTAAGAGGATAAATGCACGCCTATTCATTTCCACATCAGACAGTATACCTGGCTGTCTAATAAACTGTGATTTGCCAGGCAGCTAACTGAAGCTGCACGTCGGGACAAGCCGCGCCATTAAGAGCCAGCAGAACACAACTGCTGTTTTCATAAGTCCAAAGTATCTGAAAACAAACATGAAAACTGATCTGAACGACGGCTCCCACAGGTTTGATATGAAAGTAGAGCGCGCAGGCTGCGATTTAAAAGCAGCAGCTTTGGTCTGAATGGTGGCTATCAGCTGTAGCCACGCACACAATAACCGCGCAGGTATTTTTTTGTCGCAGTCAATCAGAAATGATAAGTAAATAGGTCGTTGGTGCAACTGTTGCGATCGCCTTTTACCTGCTGTATGTTCCAGCAGTGAGTGCTGTCTGCTGTCCTCACAGACAGGCCCATTCTGTCTGATCAGACAGGAGCTCTGCTATAAAAAAAAAGCGCAGACAGATTTTAGGCCAAAACAATCAGCGCACTGCTCATTTGTGCGGTACTTTCTCCGATTAAAGGCTTCCCTAATTATCGATCTCTTCCTCTGAGGAGCCTGCTGTGGCACACTGTTATTATGGAGACAACCTATTTTGCGGTGTCGGCTCCAACTCTGGTGAGCGGCAGGCCTGAGCACAGATGCTTTGCAAAGGCTTGAAAAGTGCTCATGCTTTCCCCGAGTATCACAATGCAAGATAACACAACAGGCTGCTTCTTACCTACGGTTGCACCGTTAGGAGATGTGATCCCCAAGCAGAGAATAAATCCCAAGTAGAACAACCTCATCGCCATCTCCTGAGCAATGCCCGATGGCACTGCTGTTAGAAAGCAATAGATGAAAAGTTGGCTGGATTTCTAACACCAAACAGCCCGATCAACCACCTCATCCGAACCCCCTCTCAAATGGTCCGGGTGCGTTCGCCCTCTCAGCCCCGCACGGTGGCTGGTTCACACAGGCTTCTGCAAAAAAAGGAGACCTGCTACAGCCCGATGAGGCTATAGGCAATGCAGCAGCACGGTCATGTATATTTCTAATTGATTATCGGCATTCAAACATGATGCACAGGGTAACCTCTGTCTTCTGTGTGGGTCTCTGTTTCACCACACCATGCCACCAGGATCGCCCGGTTGTGTACAGAAGGAGCCCTGCAGCCGCCGGCTCCGTTCAGCTCATTCCGTGCCAAACGTAAAAAAAGAAAAATTAAAAATGTAAACGCGTTTTTTTTCCAGTCGGAGCGCCAACGTCTCACTATGCTTGTGGCTGCATGAGTGGATGGTCAATCTCTCAAGCCCCAGCACCGTGGACGAGCCCGTGACGTAACGCGCGACTCCTAAAAGAAGAAAAAAATGGGATAACTGAGCAACGAGGCCGGTCTGCGCATGGTCTAACACACCTCCTTTTCTCCTATTTCATGCGCTTTTTTTCATGAACCGTGGAGGTGGGAGAGAAAGAGAGAGGTGGAGCTGCAACTGGCGCTCTGGGATCAGCCATGTTGGCTCAATATTTCACCAGGCCAGATTTGTTTTTCTACACAAAAATAAAAGTAACGGAACAAAATAATACTTCAAACCTCCATTCAGACATTAAACCTACTTTCAGGAATATTTGCCAACATTTACAACCACTTCCCTGCATATATACAGAATAAATGAATATAACGACAGATTTTGCCCTCAACTACAGTCTTATATCAGACTGGCAGCTGTTTACAGGCCAAAACAGAAAAAAGCTCAAAGTGAGACCCTGCAATGACCCATGCACGGTATGCGTAGCCTTTAAGCCTCCGTATTAGTCACTAAATCCTGCCCCCTAGTGGTAAATAGTTTTTTTCTTCTAAATTTAGATTTTAGAGTTCTGAAATGAGTGTTTAGGCTTTATGTTTTTTGGGTAAGCATGCACAACGTATAGAGAATGTGCAATTACATCATTTGTAAAAGCTAAAGTTTGAGGCCCTATACAGTACAACTCCTCGCATCTTAATATATAAATTACTTTTTTTGTCTGAAATGAGGCGACATATACAATTATCAGTAGAAAAGTAAATTATCCATTTGAATATCCAGTATTGTATATTTAAAACAAAATATGAAAGAAACATTTAGCTTTGGGGGGATATTTTTACACACAAAAACATATTTATATTGTTACAATAACATTATCTTTCAAAAATGTAAATAATAGAGTGTATCACTTTGTTTGCACAAACACATCATTTTGTGAAAGTTGATGATTGAGTCATCTCATGTTAGCCTGCAGGGGGCACCGAATACTTACATGACAGAGAATGTTCAGTAGTGCAGGGAGTGACTTTTTTTTTTTTTACAAATTATGCACTCAGAAATGTGATGCAAGGTTCAGAAAATTGTGCACTGATACACTGATTGAGAAATATGTTCAGAAAAAGGAAAAAGCACCAAAGTGGATTTGCGTTCCTTGGGGTATTAAAATACGGGAACTGAATACAACAGGTGTGTATTTCACACTAAACATGTGGACAGAAACTTTACTGCCTAGTGTTAAGAATAAGCATTCCTTTCAGGAGCTTACAGATGTTTACCCAGAGCCTGAATCACAGGGGAGAATGTCAAGTATGTGGAGAATCTGTGAAAAACATGCCTCAAGTGTCTGGATATCTGTTAAATCCTAGCACATTTGACTCCTGGTATCAAAGCAGGTTTCTTTGCAGCCAGTCTATGATTCCATGCATTTCAGCTCTGCACTCCCTTTCAAGTTCACAGGAAAACATTTTTTAACCTATCACTAACTAACACTTTTTGTGTTTACCTGCTGTATTTCCTGTTTACCAACATAATTGCCAGTGTCACCTCAACCTGAGAATGCCCCTTTTGTGGGAGGAGGTTTTAGCATTGTCATCTGAGAAAGAGACGCCAGCATGCTGTGTGGGAGACAGCTTGAAAGAGTGCCAGCATAAACACTCCCAGACCACATGTTCTCCCAGGGCAGAGGGGCTGGCCTCTCTCCAGGCACATCTGCACACAATCCCTCAGCTCTTAGCAAGCCAGCCAAGGAGACAGAGCGGGGCAAGGGAGGGAGAGAAGAGGGGGGAGTAGAGCGTTCCCAGACAGGGAGAACCTGCTTTTTTCTCTGTCAGTCCTCATGTGAATAATGAGAGTGATGATAAGAAGAGAGAATTGATGAAATCCAGCATGCAAAGGGAGGATGACAAGATGTATTCCCTGTAGGCAAACTTGCAAAAAAAATATGTGTGCGTGAATACTTATACCCCCATCTATGCAGCCATACATCTGTGTCACACCACTTCATTTACATGCCAAGGTCTGCTTGGCTACAGTCACTACCCAACCTGCCCATATCCTTGGGAGAAGATGGATTGCTGCACAAATGAAGCTGCTGACGCTCACATAGCCACAATCTACATGCATGCAGTGCAGCTACAGATGCTTGTTTACTCTGGTACATTTATTCTTCTAAAAAACACAACCACTCCAGCTTCTATTATACCTAAATGTAAAAATAAATGCACTCCCATCTGTCTCTGACATCCACAAGCAGCTTTTCTTGATTGCTGCTCTTTGGTTTGCTGGAAAAGTGTGGCTTTATGCATGTTTTCACAGAGAGGTAATTACTGAGCGAGCTATGCTGACAACACCTGAGGAATGCAGAGCATGCACCAGCAGCCTGTGTTCTCCTCCTATCCCCCCACCCCAAAAACATTTACACCACCTCACTTCTCCCCCATCTGCCTCCCTCCCCCATACACGCATTGCAACCGGCAAGAGCACAAGAACACAAAAGTCTTACGTTTGTAGCTATTTTATGTATATTTCTACCAAAAAACACACTTTAACGCAAGTTTATCCCCCTAAAAATTCTATTAAATATTTTTTTTTCTGGGAGGAAACCCTATACACGAATCCCCACGCCTCCCAACAGGCCCTATTATTCCTGTTACTGGTGTGTGTTGGCTGGCTCGGGCACTCTGCTGACTGAGTCACTCCCCAAACTGTCCTCGAGCTCCACAGAACTCACAGCCCATCTGGCTGAACACTTGCACACACATATCAAAACATTGCATAGATTCAAAAAGGGGGGTGGGGGAAGAGTGAACAACACCGGGTGACCTAATTGTGGTCTGAAAACAATCCAGCTGTGAAATGGTCAATATCTGTTTGAGGAAAATGATGGCAATGTAGAATAATGTCATTTTTATTCAAATGCAACCAATGCATCAAGTTTTGACACTGTGTGGATTCATGTGTTTGGGGGAGAGAGAGAGAGAGAGAGACAGATTATGAATTCAGCTCAGACTCTCCCTGTCTGTCTGACTCGACCATCATGATGAAATCTGGATGAAATCCCTCGTGCATGTAGATCAACATAACTATATGAGTTCCGTCTCCTGAATTTTGCAGTTGTTAGATGTATTATGCAAACGCAAGGATGAACACATTGTATGGATGAGTGAACGCTTGCATGTCTTCTACACACTTGAGGGCTAAACAGTCAGGGTACGCAAGACAAGGCGAAAGGGTAAAGGGATTTAGTTGCCAAGCAACTCCTGTTCATACAAACACTTTTATTAATAGTGGAGAAGCATGATAATTGATGTGGGAGGATGTTCGATGATGGAAAAAAAATGTGATGTTTCAATGTATAGAATAGTATTTTGATGATAATGACCATACTTCTTTTATTAGTCAGAAATAAAGGCCTGCAACTACATAACACAGCCAAGAAGTGTCTGAAAATACTAAGAATTAATCCGTCAGACTAAAAAGTCTATTGATCATTAGCATTCTAAATCATTAAATGTTGCAGATGTTTTCAGCATTCTAATAAATCAGATCAGTTCAGCTGCCTGAGTTAGGAAAGAGTTTCAACATGAAAAACAGTTCTTTTACAGTAAAAGTTCTACAATCTACTGAGTTATGACTACAGTACTTCCTGCTCTGGAAATAGTAGTAGTGGACTATTCCTCCTCTCTCCTGATGCATGGTGTCTTCTTGACCTGCAGCTCATTTAGCTTGCTGCTGGTAACACCAGCTGCTAAAAAGATTTGCTGTGGGGGTTACAAGGCAGTATTAAAGAAGTAGCAGGTCTGTTTTCAAACTAAGTCTCATAATCACCATTTCCATGTGTGGCTAATATTACATTTTTCCTTTAAAGGCATATCAGGCAGATGTGGTTGTGCAGAGGTCCAGTGTACCTTATGTAACAAGTACAGATAAATGATGTGTTGATACCATATTCACATTTTCCTGAGGCCTGCAGTGGTATTTATCCATCTAACATGATGTGGTGTGAGTATGGTAGATATTATGGCGCTGTAGTGGCTTGTGATGATCAAAAATGCCAGTAGGGACCATTCTCAATTTCTCACCAAACTATATTTGTTTCCAAAATGGTTCACAATAAAAAGTGCATGTTGCTGTAGCTACATGGCACTATTAGAACACAAGCCGGGGTCATTTAGTCAATTTATATTGGATAGAAGAAGGAATTATTTAAGGCCATTCTAGATGGAAAAGGACAATCACATTGATTTTATGCCGAACTCGCACCTCATCATATTACACATTTAAATGATATGATTTTTACTCAAGTAATATGTTAATACTTCTTCCACCAAATCACACTGGGATAACTGTAGGGTGAGTGTGTGTGTGTGTGTGTGTGTGTGTGTGTAACATCAGAGTTACACACACACACTGGGAAGAGCGACTCCAATCACTACCGCTGTTCCTGGCTGAATTTCCCTGGCTGACGTCAGCTGACTGCCTCTCTGCTCTCCGCTCCTCCGGTCGGACACAGCACCGTGGAAAAAAAAATGCTGCTCTCTGTGCCACCAAGGACGGGAATCAACCCTTACAACGGATACACCGGCAAAAACAACAAGAAGGTAAATAATAGAGACGGCAGCGTACTTCTATCGCGTCTCTCTGAAAGTGAGTCATTTCTCGACGCGGTGTCGGTCGAGCTCTGCTCTCTCAGTTAAAAGCTGCTCGGCTGTTTTAAGCTGCAGTGTCCTTGAAAGTGGATCACAGGCGACGTTTAAAAAGTGTCTGACTCGCTGCTGTAACGCGTGTGGTCGTGTTTGTGCTGCTGTTACACTGTTGCAAAGAAAAAAGAAAGGGCCCGTTACATCGTAGCCTGTGGATTACTTGGAACAGTTTGCTTTCGTTTGCTGCGTTACTGCTGCTGCTCTCTTCCTACTACAGCTTTACTGCTGCGCTGTGGACGCGCGTAACGCTCGGAACAAACCATCACAGGCTGATTATATTGCCTTTAATGAGAATGTGGGGCTGAATTATTAACGTCTTCACTTAAGTGATGTTTTCATTGAATTAAGCGCAAGTTAAGAGAAGTTTTTTTCTTCTTCTTTTACGCGTAGCAACATGCCCCACCCCTTCCGTCTTAATGATCACAGAGAGGGCTTGCATAAAGAAGAGGAAAGTTACAGAGCTCATGTAAGCCAGATCTATGTGACTATTATTAAGTGTTGCAGGCTAAATAACATAACACTGGAACAATATTAGCTTACTTGCTGAATAAATCATTAATGTAGTGACATTGGTAAAAAAATTTTCAGCCACTTTTTTCTGTTCAGACAATATAGATTTTCCCCCTGTTGAATTCTGGGACATATGGTGAAGTCTGGATTATTCAGTGTAACTTGTTTAGAGCTTTTATTTAATCCAGATGTTGAAGGTTTTATCCCAGACTGTGTAGTCGAAATGTTGCAGTGCGCAAAGTGAAATTTTAAATATGACATGAATATAATATTGAAGCAAAACAATTCAGCACGTCCCTTCTCCCTCCGTGTTATTCCCTTTCCTGCCTCATGGCTGGAAGGAATTCAGATTGCTCAGATTAATGACCTGGAATTTCTGGAATCCTGGATTCAGACAATGTGGGCTCTCTACAAACGCAAACCTTTTTCTTAAGAGAAGACATGCACACACTTTTTTTTTTGTTCTTTTTACACATTTAACATTGTTTGAGCGCCAAAGTCACACAGAGGGGAGGCTTGTAAACCCAGCATCAAGTGGTAACCTCTGGTCTGTGTCATTTACTACGAGAAAAAGGGCGGAGAAAAGAAAAGGGATTAACAGACACCCCCTCTTTTCCTCTGCTTTCGATTAACTCACCCGTCTCATTTTCCTTTCCCCCTGTGTGTTCCACATACCTTCATTTCTGTTGAAGACACACTTTTTAGAAAAAAAAACTGGACTGAGTCATGAGAGGAAGAGCAAGGAGGTCTCACCTTTGAGCCACGGGACGTGAAGGGTTTTCATCACTTTTCTTATTTGGTTCTTCCCACCTCGAGCTGTTTTTCTTGCCTCAGTTTTTTTTTGTCTGCAGCTGCAGAAATTTAATATAGAGAGATTGCAGCTTTAATACTATGATCTTTTCCACCGTGCCTTTTAAAGTTTCTTTAATCAAGCAGGTAGGACCCCACGTTTGGTATATTTCTCAGTACGAAGACCAAATATATGTGTGTGTTTGTAACAAGTGATGTGTTTTCAAAACTAATTAGATTTTTTTTTCTGAATTCTGGTGCACAAATGGACTGCCACAGAAGTGTAGGCTTCGAGCATCACACAGTCAGGCTCATATCTCTGTAGGTACAGATTTATTTGGTGCTTTTTATCCTTTCTTTGAAAGGAGCAGAGTAGAGAGACAGGAGGATGATGTGCATATGGTTTAAATGGGAATCAAACCAGGGATCCCCCTCACAGGGAACTGGTGCCCATATGGTATTTGCCCTAATCATTCAGCTATCTGGCGCCCCATTACTGTGGAGTTTGGGGTATACATCCTGCCTCACTGTTCTTCCTTGTATGAAAAAGTCCTTGAGTTACCTGCATTCCCCACAGGCATCACCTCTGCTACCTCCAACTGTAATCACCTCATCAGTCTTCAGCTGCTGCCTGGAGGATAGTGCCGCTCTCTGCACCATGCTGTAGGCCACTCAGTTTAGTTATGCTTCTTGCATAACTATATTAATAACACAATACATCTTTCTTCTTTCAGATGAGAATGATTGAAATGTGTACATTTGCAGCTTTTTTTGTACAACACGGCTCGTGTCTGCTGTAAGTTAGTGTACAGTTCAGTCTTTTCAAAGAGTTGATTTTGACAGATTGGTTAGGCACCAGGCATGTAGTTCAGTTTCACGCTCTCTAGCCTACTCTAAACCCACTGCACAACTATTCTTGCCCACTTTAAGGAGAGCAGAAAAGCATTTGTTTATCACAAAAAAATGTTAAGAATGTGTTGAGATGACACTGCAGTGGATGTAAGGAGTAGTGGAAGCAGATATGTGGGCGACTGTGGACTGGGGAGTAACAAGTAGGCAGTAAATCAGCAGTGTGCCAGGAGGTCATGTTTACTGATGGGACTTGGACTCATACAGGTTATCAAATACAATTGTGATTCCAAATCTAAAACTTTTGTCATGCTGTCTGACCTTCCTTATTGAATGTGTGTACTTTTGCATGACATTATCTTACTTGATGGACAAAACACCTGGAGCTTGCACTGGGGCAGATGGGCAGTAGGTGTGGAGCTAACTCTGCTATCCTTTTCTCTGAAGGAGCCTAGCAGAGCGATCTTAATGAGACACTACCTTCTGACTGGAGAGCACATGAGAGGGATTAGCACTTTCCGCTAACAAGTTCAGATCCCAATTAGACAGGCCTCGCTAGCCAGGCTCAGTCTCAGACTTGGTCTCCCGTCAGCCCTCTGCAGGTGCATCCCTCCAGATAGGCCGCTGTGCAGGCCACCTACAGTGAAGGAAAGGGAAAGCACAGGAAGAGGCTGTGATTGTGGATAAATAAACAGTGTATTGATGCTAAAGAAGGACAGGAGATTAGAGAAGCTGACGAAGATGAATGGGCTCTTTGAGCCACTGTGATTTTATCAACTTTAGTTTTTGAAGTGCTGATTCCACATCTTTTTGTAAAACATAAAGAATTAAGTGGTGGGGTTATAAAACTGCTTGCGGATTACCCTGCCTTTGTAACTCAGGTCAGCAGTATTTGAAAGGATGCATGAACAATAATACAATGCATCATAGCAGGTCAGAATGCACTTTTTAGCCACAAAGCAAAATGGCTTTGTACAAGAGGAAAGTGCATTCATGTTTCACATACAGTCATTCATGCTTAGCTTGCATCCATTAAAATAATCAATTTTCGCCATTCTGCATGTACGGTAGTCAGGACAAAAATGTAAGTGTGTACAGAGTGAAGGAAACTGAGAACCTTTCACAAAAAGTCAGTAAAGCTTTCATTTTGTAGATTGCATGCATGTCAGTTAACTTTATATTCAAGGCAGTTTTAAATAGAAGCAGTGCAGAAATGGAACAATGTGTTGTTTACTGTATACATTTAGGTTAAACAGGCTTCCATGGTCAGTGAACAAAGCAGTTAGACCTGTTGCTTCTACACACATTCTCTTACAGTTTAGAAAGAGCTTGGTTAATGTCTTTTTTTGCACAACACATTTTAAGAATTAAAGAAGTAAACAAATATTTAATTAAAATATAATATTGCTTTCTCGTGTTCTCATTCCTTGCTAACAGCAGAGTTGTTTGGCTGATGTGACACAGTATGTAATCAATAAAGGCATAGATACGTCTATAATTCAATTGGCTGTTGTTTGTTAGGGGGCAGATGATCGGTTGATTTTGCCCTCACAGCAGATAGGCAAATCATAATTAGCTGGATTCTTGCTGTCTTTCTCCATCTCTCTTAATAAACGGATGTCCCCACGGTGACATTGTACTGTCCTACAAGCCATTAATGATGGGCGGATCAATCCCCACATCTGCTGTCTGTGTCCGAAAACGCTTTTTCTCAGTGCAGTGAGGCGAGACCAACATACATTTTTTTGTAAGTGTGTGGATACTAGCTTAGATTCATATAAAAAAATGAATCCACCACATGTCATATTCCAACCTGGGCACATGATGACGCTTCTCAGTACTGCACTGTTTGCATCACTGCTGCTACGGTTACCAGCACAGGAACACTTGATACAAAGGAGACACTTATAACAGTGAAGTGTGTCATTTTGGCAAATTAATTGGTGGTAATAGAAGCTGCCAATTCCAGATGCATTCACCTCATATTTCTCTCACATAAATGATTCTGAATTAGCTGTTCTTGTATTAATTGTTAATAGATTTAAACCAGATTTAGCCAAATTATCCACAACTACAGCTGTGCATTGTTCTCAGTGGCATGGCCTGCTGGCATTTGAATTTATACCACTCTAATTTGGACCATAATGTTGTAAATATTATGATTTTCTAAAAGGCAAAATAAAAACAGATTGCACTTGAAATATTTTAGCACATCTAGTACGCATCATCTTTTCTTTATTTTATACTGACATTGCACAAACATACTCATTTTTTGCCTTTATTGTCTCCATAATGGCTGCCCGTCACACAGACCCTCACTATCGACAGTTCTGATTGGAACTATTTCAAATATTAATATATATGCCACATATAGCTCTTTTAATAGACATTGCCTAATGTTTGTATGAGTTTACTTTTTCTATGCATACACATTTATCCTCTTCATCCCCATCTCCTCTCTCCTGACCTATCAAGTCAAATTAAGCAGTAGTTCGGGGTGGATATCCTTCATCTGGTTGGATTGCTGTCTCACATTCAGTTAGCAGTGAATACATCTTAATTCCATGTACATTCAAAGGGTAGTGTCTGGTTTGTCTTTAAGCGCACTATTCTAACTTGCTCTCCTGTTTGTTCTGCAGCAGACATATGTGTCCCCCTCCAATCATCAGATGGCTCCTCCAAGCCCCAACAGCAACAACAACAGCAACACCACCGCCCTCAGCAATGGCAGCAGTAGCAACAGCAGCGGCGGTGGCGGGGGAGAGCAGCTGAGCAAAACCAACCTTTACATCCGTGGCCTCCACCCAGGAACCACAGACCAGGATCTGGTCAAGCTCTGTCAGCCGTAAGTCACCCAAAAACCAATTGCTTCAAATGTCTACTTCCACACCCAATAAATCTCTCTGGCTGTCCCCTGCCAGGGCGATCCCGTTGAGAGGAGCAGTGTAGATTACGATAGAACAGAGTGATGGGTGATGGCTGGCTGCATGTCAGTAGACCGAATTCAGATGGATGGCTTCCTTAAACATGAAATGCACATAAATACTAAAGCACACCTTATGTCTGTAGGAGAGGGCCACATTTTCATCCATATGTTTTTAAGGACACAGTAGCTCTATGGAAAAACCAACAATCATTGCAGCAGCAAATTAAGAGATTTCAGTCTGCTACAGCTAAGCACAGACTTTCCAATAACTGGGAACAGAATATTTAGTCTCCCACTCTCATGCCATTTCTTTACACCTCTTCGTCCTCCTTTAAACCTGTAGCCTATATGAACTATTCTTTGTGAAGGCTAATAATACAGCATGATGACAAGTCATCTTATAACCTAAAAATGCCACGCCATAATGCTCATCAGTGCAAAAAACTTAAAAACTGGGCAGCATGTATTCAGACATCAAACAGCAGCATCATCCATTCTATCCGATATGTTTGTTAGAGCCTTCAGTGGAAGACATCAAAACATGTAGGCCTGAGATGAATGATCTGCTTTTACTTAATTGAATTCTGGAGCCTGGTGATGAGAACCAGGAGAGGAGAGAGGGAGAGAGAGAGAAAGAGAGAGAGAGAAAAGGAGGGAAACCAAAGAAATTGAATAAGGGGGAGAGGGAGCGAGAGAGAGAGCGGGAGGGAGGGTGAGGCCTGCTATTTTACAGCTGTCTGGAAGATATGGCTCACATGAGGCTGCCCAACCCTACAGGAAACGGCAAGCCCAGGGGAAAGGGAAAGACAAACAAGGGCAATGGCATGGGGGAGTGGAGGGGGGAGGATGGAGAGAATCAGAGGGGGAGGAGTGAATGGAGTTCAGGGTTTGTGTGTCAGGTGGTGTTCCGTGGGGGTAGTTCTCATATTTCTGCTTTTACAGAGCAGATAAAATCACTGCATGAAATTTGCCTTTTAACAGAGCACATTAAGTCCAATGTAATTTTCAGCTAAACTAGACTGAAAGAGGATATTGTGCCCAATAATAGTTAATAGGGGAGAAAAAAAAGGTTGTAGATGAGGATGTAAAGCTGCAGAAAGACAACTCATGCAGTGAGTCCGACTTACTCAGCTCAAGTTTGAATAGTATATGTGTGCATACTATCAGGAAGCAGCGCTCCCCAACCTCCCCTCCCCCACGCTGTGAGATGTTCTATGCAAGCTCTGAGATATACTGCGTTCCGGGTGAGGGATGAGAGGAGTGGATGGGGGTTTGTTCTCCATCTCCGGCCCCTGCAGTTATCTCTCTGGGTGCCTCACTGCCGCTTCGGTTCTTGCCCTGCTCCATCTCCAGTGGTTGGCCATGGGATAGACATCGGGGCTAGACTATGTATGCTGTGCTCTCTCACACATCGCTGAGTCTTGAGCCCATCTTTTCGCTATGCCTCATGAAGACTGCGACCTCTGAGTATAATTCAGTAAATGCTCTTGTGTAAGCAGCAAGAAGCTTTAAAATACCAGATATAGTGTGAACTGGTTGGAGTTCTGTCTATGTGCAGAAACAGTGCATTGTGCAAATTCAGGAATACAATGTTGGCACATCCACCCAGTCCAGCTGGTGGCATCTTATGCCTTAGAATCTGAAATGCAGCATGAAATAGTAATGTTATATAGGAGGTCAAATGCATAATACAACAGACTTACAGTTAACCAAAGCTGATGCAGAAGAATTAAATCCATTTTCACATTAGTGTCATATATTAGTGAGATATTTAGAATGGTTAACACATCATACAGGTTACTGTAAGCCACTTTGTTATAATAAAAAAAATCCAATTCAGATTAATCCAACAAATAGACTGCCAGATTACAATTGTAGATGTTGATCCCTATTAGCAAAAATATATTTTCAAAGTGACCTGTCTGACTCAGGTAAAATGAGGCAGTGATGTGGTGTCACTGAATAAAAACTGGATGGAGTTGTGTCAAAAGGCAGTAGGACCCAGTGGAGATTAGAAGGCTGCCTTAGAGAGAAGCTGGTTAGTAGAATGAGTGTGGCTGGGAGCCAGCGTTGGACAGGACAGCCAAGGAGAGGCATATCAGATTACACTGCATGCACATGCCTGGAGAGATGGGAACTGATAGACACTACTGCACAGAAGCATTCACCCAAGTCAGGCTTTATCCTATGCATCTGCAGTATCTTTATGCTGTTCGCCAACTGCACAGATTTTCACATTGATAGTGCATTGTAAGGAAACAGAGGAGAGATGATAATTTTTACCAAAGACTATTTCCCACGAGGTATGATCCCTGTTCATTTGTGTGTGAACTGGAATGAATTAGATATGGAAAATCTAAAGTTCTGTCTAGCATGCAGAAACATATAGGGCATTACTCTGATTTCATTTAAATAGGCCCCGACCTCCTTAAAAGATTTCCATATGCATATAATTTATTATCACATGTTATTATATTTGTATCACTGCACTGAACATGTCACCTGTATTATAACAACATATGTTTTAAGGTTCAGAGAGAAGCTGCACTGTGTCGGCACAAAGCATATTATACACATGTGCATGAATGATCTTTAAGTGTAAATCTCACTGTTTTTCAGGTATGGGAAAATTGTATCTACAAAAGCCATACTGGACAAGACAACAAACAAATGCAAAGGTGAGGTGTGGATACATAAGCAACTTGATTAACTTGTTAATTCCCTTTTTACCATTTGTTTTATGCCGTCTTCTATTCCTACCTGATGCCACTGTTGTGATTGTATTGTATATTTTGTTTGTACTCCAAACTATACAGATGTATAATCCAGTATAATCCAGAGTCACCGAGCATTTGGGGGTAAACAACAACCAGGGCTGGAAATGTGGCTCCATAGAGCAGCTCTTACCAAAAAGAATGAGACTTTATGTTTTGGCACTCTGCTGCTGGATATATTTTGTGCACTTTGCAGAGGCAATGGTGGGTTACTCCCTGTCCTCAGTAGATAATACTGTATATGCACTGACATCTTGTCTGATGATATTTTTGCTGTAAATGATCAATATAGAAGTCAAATGGAATCACATTTCTCATCTCTGCTGTAGTTTAATTATATGGAAGGACGGTTATTTTAAGCTGTTTACTTTTGGTTGCCAAGCGCTCACTGTCTGTTAAGCTTTGCACTGTACCTGCTTAACAGGTGTGTGTGTGTTTGATATAATATGGCCTGTGTTGTATACCTTCTCATCTGTCCTCCATGGGGAAGCACAGTTCAAGCACTGCTACTACCATGAGAGCCTCATAAATCCAGATTACGTGTCTGTCCTGTTGTCCTGTGGTATGCATATCTCATTGTCATAACTTGTATGTTTTGGTCCCTGCAGGCTATGGCTTTGTTGACTTTGACAGTCCAGCCTCGGCTCAAAAGGCAGTGACAGCACTGAAAGCGGGTGGGGTGCAGGCTCAGATGGCCAAGGTGAGAAGTAGCCCTGTTTAATAATGTCTTGACAAAAATTACAATGAAGTCAGTTCATTTCAAATTAAATGGTGAGTCGTTAACCTTGAATCTAAAGCGCAACCTAGGAACATTTTCTGCATGGTACTGTTTATGTGTGTATGCTTAAATCGGTGTCTGTAATGCACTGTAGAATAAGACTGTGCACAAACAAGAGTCCACAGATGCACACAGGTACATCGGTGTTCATGGTGGTGACGGTGTTTAGGGAGCATGTCCCTGGGCCTGCTCCCTGTACAAAGGACCTGCCTGTTCTCCCTAGTGGCATCTGACTCAGTGTCTGAGCAGCTCCCCAGTCAGCAGGGCACAGTGCCCAGCCACCCGCCCTGTCAACACACACACAACACACAGTGCACACTTAATAATCACACACACTTCACCATCCTTGCCTTAACCGGATTTTGACACACACTCAAAGTCACGCACGCCACCAGCACCCTGGGAAAGCTGATCTCTCGTTAAGCTGGATCACTGACATTCATACGGCTTCTTGCTCACAAAATAACTTGATTTCACTCACCCCTTCAGTCTGGGTTTACAACAAGGCTCGTGTTTGCGTCAGATTTCTCTCTGACTCATACTGAGTCATTCACAGTTGAAATCCACAGCAGGTCTTTTCTGCTCACTCTCATGGGTGCCAGCTCCGCTGCTAGTTTGCACTGTCGCTAAGGAGGAAGAGATGAAGACGGTGAAGGAAAAATCACCTTCATCATAGGTCGCAGCGATTACGCATGCATTATTCATAGCATGGAAATTAACTCACACTGCATATACAGGTTTTTAATCACATCTGCACTCTGAGATGATGAATATGCATGATGGTTGGAGGCTGATACAGATTGGTTATCTTACAAGATACTGTTGATCAAATTAAATTTGTTTGAGCAGGGTGCAGAAAAGGGAAGCAAAGCCTACTAAAGCATGTCATGTTATGGATTTCTTTCACTTTGTTTCCTAAAAACTTCAAATTTGCAAGAGCTGCATAATTTTTCTGATTTCTAAAAGCCACCAGCCACCTGTCCCTGCATCAAGGTCAGGATTACCACATGAATACAACAGCTCGAACGCAAGCAACATATTACTACAGTGATCCAGGAGACAGTGTGATAATGTTTGCTGTGTAGGGAGATGACGGCACTTTTATCCAGATTGTTTCCAAAGGTCTTTGTCACATCTCTCTCTCCCTCTCCCCGCCAAGTGAGAGCATGTTTTAGATCATCCAGGGATGGAGAGCCATATGAAATGTAATTACACCTTGATATCACATTACCTGAATTGTGCACTTTCATCCTCTTAAGAGCCCGCTCGCACACAATGGCCTCCATTCTACTCTCGTGGTAATAACACAAGAGGGATGGAATATAAGAGAAGAGTGTAAAGAAGAAAAGATAAGGAAAAGTGAAGGGTTGGTGTAGTGGTGATAGGCTGGTTTGTGGGTTAAGATAGATAAAGGAATTCCATGTCAACGCGCTCCTCTCATACATTTACACACAGTGCAGCAGTAGTGAAGCATGCATGTGTCATCACCTGGTTTGTTGACCTCTGTCCTCTCTTAGGCCAGGCTCTGGTTGTTTCCACTGTTTACATTGTTCTGTCATTACTGGTTGGAGGTAAAGGAGAAGTCTCATTCATGGTTAAAATGGCTGAATAAATCCATCAGGGCCCATTCAGCAATGACAAGACTGTCCCTTGATATGTTGTGTAAAACATTTCACACACTTCCCGTTACAAGGTTATGCCACTTTCCTCATACTGTTAGTGGCAGAATTTTTTGTTATTCCTGTTGGTTTATTAGAGGTTTTCAGGTGATAACACCCCAGTTGTCATTCTGTCACAAGGGCTCTACATCCTTATGATTTAAGATCAGACAATCTAGACAGTCTTGTAATTATATCCTTATTGTATTTATTGTAGACAAGAATTTACTGCACACAGTACAAGTTGTATTATATATGACAGTCTTCACTTGCCCTGATTTTACTTGAATGTTTGTTATGTTTAGAATTTATTAGGTTTTATTTTTATTTTACTCTTACTACTTTACCTTATTTTATATTTCTAACCTGTTTTTTTTAGTATACATGGAGCACCTGGAATGAAAGCAATTTCCCCCTGGGATCAATAAAGTATTTCTGATTCTGATTCTGATTCTGATTAACCCTCCTCTGGCTTTTCTGTGTGCAGCAACAGGAGCAGGACCCTACCAACTTGTACATCTCCAACCTGCCGCTGTCCATGGACGAGCAGGAGCTGGAGAACATGCTGAAGCCTTTTAGTCAGGCCATTTCCACACGCATCCTCCGGGACGCCAATGGAACCAGTCGAGGAGTGGGCTTTGCCAGGTATAGATATTTCACAGATATTTAATTTGATGAGTATTAATGTGTTTTGAAGGAAATATCCTTCTATAGTGTAAATACCAGTTCTGAAGTTTCCGATTGTCATGTTTGAGCATTATTAAGGTTGACTGAGCCCTCTGGTGGCCATAACAAGTAGAACTCTCCAGCCAGTAAAATCCAGCACTGACCTTTAAAGAGTTAAAGGAGTAATAATGAGCGTATAGCTTCTTTATCTTTACTATAGGATGGAGTCAACAGAGAAATGTGAGGCCATCATTCAGCATTTTAATGGAAAATATATAAAGACTCCGCCCGGAGTTCCAGGTATGTGGTGCAAGAAAATATTTAAATGCAACAAGCTGTATGTTTATGAGACTGAACTCATTGTCTCTTATTGTGAAAACCTCTGATCCAGTTCCGCCAGAGCCCTTGCTGTGTAAATTTGCTGATGGAGGCCAGAAGAAGCGTCAGAGCCAAGGAAAATATCTGCAGAATGGCCGGGCCTGGACGAGAGATGGGGAAACTGTGAGTCTTATGTTGTATGATTTTTTTTTTTCATGCCAAAGACTTTGTTTACATTTTCATAATGATGATATTTCTTTGTCTTCTTCTTCCAGGGAGGAATGACCCTCACTTATGACCCTACCACAGCCTTACAGAACGGGTACAGTACTACCAATCTACATAATCTCTTGTATAGGCCAGAGAGAGTAAAAATATGCTGTGGTGCTAACAGCCTTCTGTGTCTCTTTGCAGGTTCTACTCCTCCCCATATAGCATCACCCCGAATCGGATGATTGGACCGACCTCCATCTCACCATACATGCATTCGCCTGTGTCTACCTATCAGGTGCAGTTTAGTGTCAGAAAATTGAGACATTTTTATTTGGAAAAAAATTAGTAATGTATAGCTCAATCTAGCTATGAACCTGTCTCGGTTTACATATTTGTGTCATTCCCACAGGTACACAATCCGTCCTGGATACATCACCAGTCATACATAATGCCACCCACAGTGAGTATATTCATATTTTGTTGCTGCTTTAATATTCAGTCGGTTGCCATGTAATGTGGTGATATGTTTTTTTCCGAAGGGAGCAGTCCTGACGCCCGGAATGGACCACACCATGTCTATCCAGCCAACCTCAATGATAGGGCCCCTGACACAGCAGCTCAGCCACCTCTCCATGGGCAGCAGTGGCACAGTAAGTATGGTGCAGATTATTAAGGCACTCAGTTATTGTGATATTTAACTGTTCAGCTGGACTTTGAGGTATTTCTGGCTCTAAGTGATGTCCACACTCTCTTCCTGAGAGCTCACAAAGATCATCTTTGTGCTGATCTGATATGTTCTGGTGGATTAAAACAGATTTATTTGGGCAGATGGAGTTAAAACTTGCATGGTATATCCATAGTCCCTGCCTAAATTTACTGTGCATCCTTTCCTTGAGTCCTAAGCAAAACACTTGCCATGTTAAGTTGCCTCCTCTAACAACACTAAATTTTGACCTCAATCAAAGGCCACTCTGACCATACTCTGGGTGCAAAACAATTGAAATGGCAGATCAAATGCACTTGGGAGCTCATGTTGTAGGAGTAGCATTAAAAGCAGAGCCTTTAAAGCTGTTAAATATTTAAACAGACACATTGCACACATTACTATAGTGGTGATAACATAAATTAGCTGATAGATACAGCAGGTGTTATCTGATGATGATCTCCTCTTATGCACTGCAGCCATATTGCCAGAATCATTTTATGACTGATCATGTCAACTCTCCCCCAGTATATGCCTGCAAACACATCTATGCAGGGGACCTACATACCCCAGTACACCCAAGTGCCTGCCACCAACATCTCAGTCGAGGTAATGACCTGTGTTTTCTCCCACTAGAGCAGTTACTCTAGTAACTCTTAAAATGTTGTCAGACTGTGTAATCTCTGCCTTCCTGTCTCTCAGGAAAGTGCCGTCCAACAACCCGTTCCCATAGAGACACCTACAGAACACACAACCTACTCCTACCAGCATAACAAGTGAAGAGGTGGGTCCAGTCTACATGCTAATCCAAAAACATCATGCAGTAGTTCTTGTTTCTAAAGGGTTGCTCTTGCCCCCCTTGTGTCAGATCTTCCTCTGTAGATGCAGCGACTCGCAAAGGGCCCCAAGTGCTGAAACTCAGCACAGAGACTCTGCAAGTAAGGCATCAGGAACATGGACTGTTCAACACAAAGGACACAAACACACACACACACAAACAAAAGATATTTTCTATAAACTCAGATTTTAAAACTCTTTTACTCTAAAACAAGCAAAACCAGAGGATAGCAGGCAGCGAAATGGAAGAACACAACAAAGAGCTTCTATTTTGATAACAGTCGCACACACTACACATTTCAATGGTGTTTTGAGTCATTTTCTTTTCTACTACTACTCCGGGGAGCAAGAATGAAACTAGGAAAAGAACATTTCAACACCATGTTTTATTTGGAGTCATGTTTTTTTGATGTTTTTGTAAAATATGTTGTTTTTTTTTCTTGCCTTTTTTCATATGATACTTTCAGGCTTTAAACCTGCCTTTTTGTATATAGCTCTTTGTTTTGGTGTGTTTCCAGCTTCACATTTTGTACTTCTTATGGCTGATTGGTGCAAATATTTAAAATTCTCCAAAAAAAACCTGATGATTCATATGGCGGAGAAATAATGGTGCTAATGTGGATTATTAGCTAATCTGTAAGAACCAGCAAATTTGAACAGGTGTGAAACCTGGATGAGCTCAAACGCTCTCCTTTTTTCAGCACTTGACTCTCAAGTAATTTATGGTTCCAACAATCTCCATAGAGCTTCAGACAATCACAAGATGAAAAATTGAGATGATGGTCATTGATGACAGATCTGGATTTATTTTATACAGACGAATACATTTGAAGCATTCCAAATGTTATTAGCAGAGAGTTCTAAATATTGCTTTAAGCTGCTCTACACAATGAAACCCAAAGTTGCGTAGTTGTAGTTGTAAATAAGAGATTTAAATGTGTTCAAGCTTCTCTTACCTGTGAACTAAAGCTTCAGTTATTTTAGTAACAACATCATACCAAATGTTCTGATTTTTTTTTTTTAATCTTGGATCCCTTTTTGTAAAAGGGAATGTTGCGTCTTCACTGACTCCCAAACATGTATTTTTCTGAAGCATAAGTGAGATGTTGTTATTAAAGTATGAAGTTGTAGTTACACAGATGTGGAGATCAAATAGTAAAGCATGGCTCTGTCCTGTTGTATCTTCAGAAAACACTATTTAGATGGATTATTACAGCCAGTAAATGCTTTAGTGCTGGCCTTGGATGTGTGATTGCATCAAATTCTACATTTCTGATTTTCACCTACGTTTTTTTTTTTTTTTTTTTTTTTACATTTGTTATTTAAAGTTTTTTTGATACTTTTTAAGATTGATCCTATTTTTCAAAGAAGCTTGATTTTATTTTTGATAGTGTGTTGTGTGCTTCGAAGAGTTTTTTTTTAAAATAGTGATTATCTGTATGTTTTCATACTTGTGGTTTCAGTGTTGCTGTTAAAGAGGTTTTAATGCTTTTTAAAGACATTTCTTTTTTTCTGTGTCACACACGTTGGCACTTTATGAACATGACTCACGATCGTGGATGAAATATATGTTGCTAGGCTCAGATGCATTGTTACAGAGTTGCACCCTAAGCAGTTGGGATCAACGCAAGAGAAATTTATCTTTCGAAACCTCAAATTACCTCATCCTGCCAGAGCAATGTAGACTCAGTTTGTGTAACAATGTTCACAGGCAATAACCAACTACAGTAGGTCTCATGGCTGTTCACAGCTGGTACTGTGTCCACTTCCTTTAACTCTTCCGTCCAATGTTCGGAAAACACGCCCAAGGTCTAATGATCTATGCAATTAATTTATTTTTTCTTACAAATGCAATAAAAACAAATATCCAAAAGACACCTCATGTTATAACAATAGATCACCTCACAATATGAATTTTTACAGTCAGGCTGATATAGCTTTTATTTTCATTATAATATAACACATTGCATCTTTGGTTCATTATTTGTCCATAAACAAATGCTACATTAAAAGGGAACTATGTCATACCAAATTATGGTTGGTAATGTTATTGTGGGAACTAACTTAAAAAAAAAAATAAACTTAAAAAAGTAACGGTAGGTTTCGATTTTTTGTGCGTGAAGGCAGGTGTTGTCCAATTTAGATTTTTCACAGAACACCACACGGTTAATATGTTTTGCCATTCCACCTAGTTTTTGTTACCATTGTCCCATCTTGTGCTGTTGTTCAGCTTCTTTTGTGTTCAGTAGTTGAAGCTGTTTAAACCATAAAAACCTTTCATTTCCAGGAGAAAGTTAAACTTCACACAAATGCCTTAAATTTCACTGGAAGGGATTGTGAAGTGCTACTCGAGTTTTGTTAGACTTGGCCTCTGACTGGAATCGTTTTTCATGCACTGCAAATGTTGAAGTCATTTTGTCAAAATACGCTGACCATAGATCTATGAAGAACCTTTAATCACTGTTTTGTTTTTCATCATCATTCCATCATGTTTTCATCCATAATACTGAAGAGAGGTGGCTTAGTGAGTCTGAGTAACTGTTGCTGCTAAATGTTGAGAAATCTTTCAGCTGAAGGTCATTCAATGTCAGATCACGTCTGGGGTCAGTGTGTAACTGATCTTTAACAGTGTCCATGAAGTCTCCTGTTTGATCTGTGCATCAAACAGCTTCTCAGTAAATGTTTGTGGCATGATGCAGGTCTTCCGTTTCCTCCAGAGAAAAACATCCTTACAGCTATAAAAACTTTTAACTTGGTTTGATTTTGAACTCGCCATTTTTTTAAATAAATTTTTTTCCACTGTGGTTTGACTGCTTTATATTTACTACTTGGTACTACTTGGCTTTATACTTTTGTGTAAGAGATAATGCACTTAAATGAGCCACGTCATATACAGGTTTTCATGTCTGTCAAAGGTAATTTTAAGGCGACACACAGCCATCACAATACAAGAGTTTATTTCTAAAACAGACTTGAATCTAGATAAAATATATGAAATACAAAAAAAGCTTAAAAAAGTATATTACACTTAAGATTGTATATGTCTTATGTATGTACAAAGTTAAAAATATACTAAACATACCCAAAACTTACTGATGAACAAAAGGAGATTCTGAAATACATAAAATAGACTTTGAACCTTAATTTACACTCGTTATCAAGAAAGAAAAATGGCAAATCTGTAATTGCCCAGCTGTCTGAGGGTGTAACTGTTCTATCAAAATAGCAATTCAGTTTTAAGGTAAGACATATTAAATCATTCTCTGAGGCAAATGTCATGTAAGACTATGGTGCAAATGAAACTAAATGTATACTGTGCAAGAGAGCTCCAATCAAATAATTTGGATGTACAGAAAATGCCCGTTTCTCATTTTGAACTGGTTTTACTAAAATTATTATTTTAGCTTCCCAAATGTAACTTTTTATTTCCAGACATAATGTGTAGATGTCTTTGAACGGTCTTTGTCCTGAACTTTGACTAACCACTTGATCAAGACATTATACAAACTGTTCAGAATTGCTAGTTGAAGCCCTTTCTTATATATATAAAAAAATAAATCTAATGGCAAAAAAATGAACACTTTCCAGTTTAGATTGAATTTTGTGTTTCACATCACAGTCAAATTTTATTCGTACTTACCAACAGTATCAAACATTGATGATGCCACTAAAATGCGGCAAAAAATTTGGTCACGTAAACACAAAATTGTAACCAACACTGCGCCTCAGAGTATGATTTCTAATGAAGTACAAGTAAGATTTCAAAAACAGTTCGGGCTGAGCAGTACAAAATATGCAGTGTTTCAGCTGCTGATGCTCTGTGGGTCCACAATTTAACAAAGAACCGGAGAAGACAACAAGGAGGCAGTGACGGGTGCTCCATCAATATCCCATCAGCCAATGTCAGCTGAGGACTCAATTGCCATAGAATATGTAGACTGGCAGAGCTGGGTCCTGATCTGAGGAGCTGGTGTGCAAGTCATTCCCAAGGATAAGGACTACCATTAGTGGATCCTCCTGAGGAACATAGCTCGACCATCTTCACGACTTGTGAGCTAACTGTACAAATCACAATCATCCTGACATCACAACAGCTTACGTTTCACAATCTCCCACACCATCCTTCGTCTGAAGTAGGGCATGTGTTTCTGTCAATAAGACGAGAGGTTAGCCATGTTTAGGTGACTTTGATACTGAATAAAGATTCTCTGTTGATGTGGCTTGTGCTTACCTGTGTGAATGTGATTGGCTTGTCTTTGGTAATGTAATCTGCATATTTGCATGTGAACATTCCACAGTCACTACCATTCATTTGCTGTGGAATTTCCTGAAGCAAAAGAGGAATACAGATGTTAATGGTCAGAGTTAAATGCCACAGCAGTGTGAGCTTGCCAAACAAGGAGCTCCAAAAGTTTTCATCTGAAAGTTCAGCTGACAATCAAACCCCATCTATAATTCCCCACAGTTGGGGAAAAAATATTTGAACCCCTGCTGATTTTCTAAGTTTGCCCACTAACAAAGTCATGATCGGACATGATTTTGCTGATGTGTGTAGTACTTACATTACGCTTTTTGCTGTGCAGAGTCCAACCTGAAGTGTCCAGCTCTTTGCCCTTCTTGTCCTTACTTTCTTGTTGCAGATAGTCACTGGGGAAACAATATCCATTTCAATCTATACACTTAGTAAAGCTCTATGCAAGAGATATATCTAATACCAAAAAACTTACAACAATGTGTTGCATGCTTCATCATTGTTTCCTCCCATTGAATCAAAATACATGATGGCCTTTCTGCGAAAATCCACCACCTGAGAAAGCACAATGAAAAAACATGCAATGTAAATACCAGAAAAGTGACATCCATGCTGACCATTACAGTCATTAGAACTTACAGAGAGGCACCAGTGCACCCCCAAGTGGATGGGAACCAGCAGGATGTCTTTAGAAAAGATATCCATCTTTTTAGTCCAACGGCGAACAGCAGAGTAGCCGCTGCTGCGCAGCTTGGGATAGAAAAATGTGTTGAACGTATTGACTGATGGCAGCTTGGGATCCTTGCTGCGCTCCACTAGCAGATTCATGTAAAAGTTGATCACCTGGAAAAACAAGGACTTTGGATGAACTGGGTAAATGCTCTGGGGCAACTTAATGATGTAAAACATAAAAGTAGAAATATAGTCTATTAATATAATTTATGCATAACCAAAAACAACGCTCTTCCAACTGTTGAGATTCACCACATTTTTTTAGATTCATCCTAAATTCACTATGGACTTACCTCATCATTGAGCCAATTGAGGTTGCTGAGGGTTTGGAGGTCTTTACGTGTAAGGCTGAGACCAAAACCTTCACTTAATACTTCATGAGGACTGCCACCTCTGAGCATCCTGTTCACTGCAGCTTCCATTTCCTTAATAGAAAAAAAGCAACAGCATACATGTGACAAAGCACCAACTGGAAACATAATCTGTACATCAAGACACAGACAGTACATTTTGAGTCCAAAAAACTAATGTTGTATTTGAAAGTGAAAGACAATTATTTTCTCTCAATTTTAATCTTAGGAATGCATCCATATCAAACCCTAAATGAACAGAACACAGTAAACACACCTCTGTAAGTTCAGGAAATTCAGGTGTCTCTTCCGAAGGCTTTGGTTCTTCTATCAGAGTCAAAGGAACCTCTTTCTCCAAAGGAACTCGAACATGGACCTCCACATTTGTGCTGCGCTGCCCCTCCTCAGACAAGCGCTAAGAAATCATACATGATAAATTAATGCAACAATAACAATGGATGTAAAAGAAGGCTTCAGTGGTGAGCACTCACCTGTCGCAACAGCTGAGCAGTCAGGGCTTCCTGCTCTTCTATTTGTCTCCTCCTTTCTCTTGCCCGGGAGTCATACATACTTGTCCTACAATGAAAAAGAAATGCATCTTTATTTCTGTCAACTCCCAACATAATATCAGTGATTGAGAATTAAATGTTTTACAGTACACTTACAATTCTTTGATCCATAACTCAGCTTGGAAACATGGCACACTGTAAAGAAAGGAAAAGAATTTCAACATGTCTGTGTACTAAACATATTATATTGAAAAACTAAAAAACTAAATTAAGTAGCAGCATAGCAGTCATCATACAATATACAAATAAATACTAACCTTGAGCCATCTTTCATTTTGCCTTTTTGCTCATTTACAATAATTACAGAGTCACCATCATGAGCTGCAAGAAAAAATATTCACATCATATTATCATTTTCTCTTTCATAATGTCTTCTTCCAGTTTGTGCACATGCATATCTTACTGCACCTGATGACTCTGTGTCCTGAGAGGAATTATCCTGCAGAGCTGATGGGGATGGAGATGATGTGAGAGTAGCTGCTTGGCTGGAGCTGAGGTCCGTGTCAAGAGACCATGTCTGGGTCCCTGCCTTGCTGAAGGCCCCAGCTGGGCTAGGAAGGTTGCTGGAGCATTGGCTAGATACCCTCCTGGGACTGAGGGGGCTGCTGGGTCCCTCTGAAGTTCCTCCAGCTGCTGACCCAGTTGGGGAAGACAATTGTTGCAACCTATGGCTGGTGGTCAGGAAGCTGGTGCTGTTAGGAGACAATGACGTTGAAGTGCAGGAGAGGGGGGGGCAAAGCACAGATGTTAAATTATACTGCATTACCAGTTGGACCTTCGGTCATATAATAATGACAATAACATTTGGCTGGAAAACATAAACATTGACCTGACTGCATGCACTGACTATGGCATAGTTCAGTATCATGTATTGATATGGATACGTACAAATCTCTGTGTGACCTCACAAGGGTGTGTGAGCTGCCGTTGTGAAGGAAAGTCGACTGACCCTCAGAGACCATGGTTAGAAGCTGCCTGTAGACCTCCTTCTCCTCCACACAAACAGACTGATTGACACAGAGGAGAAACATGGTGTTAATACACAAAGACGTGCAGAGCCACAGAACTACAAGCAATTCCATGCAGCTTTATTGTCCTGATGTCTGACCTCCTGGGCTGTGCAGCGGGGCCCAGTCCTGTGTAAGCGGGTAGATGAGGTGCTGTGTGTTGGGCTCTGTACTACTTTAATGGGAAAGGTCTTCTCATACATAGTGGCGCAGAGGTTGCTTGTTGTACCTGCTCCTAACAAGCTGCAGACACAATTATAGAAACAAAAACAAAAACAGTCAACTAACAATAGTTCATCCAGTATGTTGAAGAGTCTCTAAAAAGGCAACACCTAAAACAGGAATACCTGGGAGCTCCGTTTGGTCGGAGGTTTAGGGGTCTGCCTAGCCGTGGTGAAGTGTAGAGTTTGGGGGTGATGGAGGTTGGCAAGTTGACTGAGTGCCCATTAGTTTTTGGCAGCTCACGGTGGGTAGGGCTCATGCAAGCTTGTCGCCTGCACACTTTTGATCCCAAAAAGGACTTCTCATTACGAGGCCACTCTACAGCTTGGAATGGGAAAACAGTACATTAATTAATTTCTCTCCTTTCAAGAGGCCAAAATCTTAATGGCAGATAATGTCATAATGTAAATATGTTTCCAAATGACTGACTCTGTCATATTAGCTGGCTAAAATAATTTCAAACAGCAGATACAATTTCTACTTGTGAAATATAGATTTTTATATATAGAAAAAACACCACAAACACCATTTACATTAGGGATTAACAGATGTTATTAGCTATCTGTGCTTGTAATAGTTTTTAGATGAACCATAGATTTGAGGGTTAAAAATTAAAGCCAGAGTTTTCAGTGATAATCTTACCCGATTTGGTTGCTTTCCACTCCAGAGTTGTTGAGGGAGCAGCAAATACTTCAGTGGGAGAAATCCTGTCATTAAGCTTAAACAAACACACAAATGAAGTTAAAACACAAATAAATAATTTCAATGTTTTTCGACAGTCTTTACAACAAGAACACAAAAACAGATGCTTTACCGGCCTCCCAGTCCAGATTGCTGCTGAGGTTGAGGGCTGTGGTTCTGCAGGTGCAGAGTGGGGGGAGGTAGGCAGTATATTTTTCAAGGTAGGGTTCACACTGTTCTTCATCCAAGTAGCCATACTGAAACTATGACTCTTAACTCCTTCAGTTGCATTCTTGACTGCATCGATAAGATCCCCTACAGAAACAGACAGGAGTATGAGCAGTGTAGGATTTATTTAACATTAGCCACACAGGGACTCTCACCATATATGTAACAAAGTGAGTGATTTTTGCAATTACCCATTTTTGATTTCTTTATCGTCAAGCAGTCTTGGTCGATGTTGTGGGGATCTTCCAAACTTAAAAGCAAAAACAGATTGATGGGATTTTGGTAATAACACATCACACAGCGAGCCAAAACTACGGTGCCACAGAGACCGCAGTTTTCTGCCTCAGTAACTACCTTAGGTTTAGTTTATTTGCTAGTCTTTGTAAATACAACATCCCTGGCTACAAAATGAATAATGCTGTTAAAGCGCATACCATTCAATCGGTCTTTTCCTCCTTATTTGCCCATCTGTCGGTACCCGGTGTGCACGTGAATGATCCGCAGCTGGTACACCATTGCGAAGATTGGCAAAACTTGTTTCTACCCATTCGTAGATTTTGTTCAACATGGCTTTTAAGTTTTACAATTACCGCCGCTTGTTTAATGATAGATCGCTATAGCTGTTTTAAATCTACCTGTTAATATAGTCAAAACAAATTAAGCTAATGTGCTTCATTCGACTGAGGTAGATTAGCTTAGGCCGTTTCAACCGCAAACGATCAAAAATACCATTTTACTTTTCCACATACACAACTAACCTTTTGTAGTTATCTCAGATATTAGCTAGCAATCAAAGTAGCACCCTAGGCTAACAACCGTGCTAGCTAACGCTGTTAGCTACACGGCTAATTTATTGAAGTGTGTTTAAATTGAAACAGGAATGCGCTAAGTGACAACCAGTGCGTCCGGAAAAAAGGCTATCATTTTGAGTCGCACCCTAACTCATTTATATATCCTTAAAGATACAAATAATTACAGATAAACTCGTTGAAGAATAACATCTCCCGCTTCTTCCTCATTCAAAACCACAACATGGCTGAACCGGACGTCCTAACATCGCTCATTGTGATTGGATGCCTTGGTCAATGCTGTATATACCAGCGTTAGTGGCTGGAGGCAGAGTGGAGGAGAGCATTTAAAGCCCATCCAGTGCATGCGTGTTATTGAATGGTCGTCATAATGTCAAGTCAACCGTTGGGTAAATATGACAACATTTGGGGTATTAGTTTGCTGCTAGGCAATATAGTGTATAGTTTTTCAAATATTAAGCAATTTCAGCGTCATTTTTAACATGGGAGTCTATCGAGGAGCCTTTAAAACCACGTTCAACTTTGACACGTTACTAGTTCCACATGCTTTCAGTTACACAAACCGTTTAAACTGTTTAATCATTCTGTTCAGCTCTTCAAGGACTATTAAACTGGATTTGTTCAAATATGTTTCGTTTTCAAAATATTAATAAAAATTCAAAAGCCATTTAACATTGAAGTTTATGAGAGAACCCTTCAACGAGGGTCATCTGCCAAATGTATCTCCTCCTACAAATTTCAAGCTACAGACTCCAGTTTAGTGTTAAAACGCTCACGATATGCTGCTCTATCAAACTTGTATTCAGAATTTTCTAATTCCGAATCGTTTCCGCACGCCAGGCTCTCAAAGTTGGAGTGGTTTTTGAGGGTACATGGCTGTTACCATGGTGACAGGCTGACACGCAGAGGCATACAAAACAGCCATATTTGTAGTCTTTATCACATTTTAAGCATAATATGTGTCATTGATCATCCTTCAGCTGTATACTACTTTTCCACATTAAAATCACACAGCCTGTGCTTCTTATAATCTTATGGTATTATTCCAGCCTCAGACCTTTCATATGGTGTATTCACAGGCTATTCTTTAATGTCATGACTTCATACTGTTCTTGTCTTCAGCTGTTTTCTACCTTTTAAAATAAGAGCCTTATCTTTTTAAATTCTTAACTGTGTTTCAGCAAATTAAATTCAGATTGCAGATTCTCCAGCAATTCAGAGCAATCCTTCACATCAGCATTCAAAGCAATGCTTCAGCCTCAGCAATCAAACTTGCATTTTCTTCGGGAAATGCTTTTCTAGTTTTAGTTGGTAGCCTAATAATTTTTACTTCAGGGGGAGTCCCTAACTAACTGTACCAGTTGGCTTTTAATCAGTACAGCAGACAGCAGCTGAAATGGTAATTTTAAATTGTGTTCCAAAAGGTGCACTCAAGATTAATGACTGAGGATGCTTTCTATTGTGGCTCTGTAAAAGTTTGTCAGAAGCTGAGGGACGAGTCCAGTCCTTTTGAGCTTCCTGAGGAAAAGAAAAGAGGAGTCCCCAATTCTCACCAAGAAAAACACCCAAGTTTCACATGGGAACACATCAATGTAGAGGTGTTAAAGTGCAATTTAATAATTCATAAAGAACCAGTGACCAGATTTATACGTATTCACCCTTTAATAAATGAATCTGGTAACACCAGTTTTACAATGAAAAGCATGGTGCTCGTAGAACAACAAACATAACACAAGGCCACTTTAAAAGTCTTATAACTAATCTCAAGCATCAAACTATTTTATATCACTCGATATTATGCCACTCTTTCTAAAATGTATCCTCCTGTCATAAAAAAATAAACTTTAAATGTCATAAAATACAGCATTTAAGTCCCTCCACAAATGCAAACATATATATTCATGCATGTATGGCACTGTTATGTTTATGTTTTTCACCACTGCAAAGAAGTATACAAAATAAAACCAATAATCAAAACTGTTCAAATGTTAGAGCAATTTCATGTTCAAACATATGTTAGACCAATGACACAATGTAAATACAAGGAATCGAAGCTTCAGTTAAAAGGAAAACAAAATGTGTAGCGTAACCCAAAGGTGAGTAAATAACATTTTCAGATTGTCACTCAAAACTCAGAAAACATGTAGCTTTTTGTTTTTTATCCAATGTACTCAGTCACTAAATCACCCAGTAGTCCTAATATGACCGTACTTGGCATAGTTTGGGTTGTTTTTAAATAATCGTGCATAACCCATGAAGAATACTCATCTATTATTTCCAGGGGATCTGTGAGATGAAGAGACTTGTAAAGCCTCATACAGGCACCCACTGAATGTTTAATCCACGCTAAAACTGGAGGAGGAGTTTTTTTTTCATGACTTTTAAAGCCAGTAACCTTACACATAGTTTTGGTCATGCTTAGAGAGGAGGGAACGTTATAGACATCTGGGGTGTGAATACTGACACTGCACTGTATAATCTACCAGGCAAAAAATAAAACTGTTACAACTGGAAGCACTGTCAACTGCACCGTAAAAGAAGCTTATTATGTCTGCAGGTCAGAAATATGGGTTTACTCTCGTTTTGTTCCAAAGATTTGAAGGAAGAAGGAGAAGATGTAGACGATGTCCAGGTAAATGTTGAGCGTGGCGAAGACGTATTCTTCTGGACTCATGGTGTACCGCTTGTTCCCCATGAGCAGCTGTGTGTCAAATGCCAAAAACTGCAAGAGAAACAGCAGGGAGGTTTACTTTGGTTGTTTTTGTTGCATATGGTTACTTTGGTTGTTTTTGTTGCATATGGTAGAGTGACTGTTCTTCTGCTCTTACCATAGTAAACAGTATGGCTCCCAAGGCAGCATATGTAGCATCTAACCAAGGAACCTAAGCAGCAAAAAAAATGAATTTACATTTAGATTGGATGTAGAGAACCAATCAAAAGTATGTAGTCTTAAGTTCTGGTGGTCTCAAAATCATCCACATTCCACTTTAACTCAACACATTGTGTCATTATTTAAGTTTATGTTTACTTACATACTGGAAGGGGAGGACAAATGCCAGCACCAGTCCAGAGATGAACATTACCATGCAGAAACTGAAGAGTACACCCTGGTATGATGTCACATCAATCTGGATAGAAAAAAAAACAATATATAATTAAACAGCATTAAAAGGTGATGGGAATTTTTTTAAATTCTAAATCTTGCATGTATGAAATAGCACAGAGCACAGGTGGTAACAATTTTTCTCACCTTAGTCTGGAAGCTGAAGATTGTGACCAGGAGACAGACTGCTGCTGTGATGCCCAGACACATCACCACTGACTTTGTGTTGTAGAAGCTAATAAAGCACACAGCATTTAATATACAGGCCCCACAGACCTCAGGTGTAAAGTAAATGCTTTACTGCTTTTTTATCACTCTGTTATAATAAAACATAAAAGCTTACCTGGACAACATCCCTGTCATGTAGGAGAGGGACAGAGTCTGTAACAGGACATAGCAGGAAGGGAACATTTGTCAAGACTCCTAAACTTTAACATCTTACTTATTTGTTTTACTCCAATATCAGTTGTGCACTTACAAAGACGGAAAGCAGAATCAGATTCCATGGGAACTGTCTCCTGTAAAAAGATAAGAGTTTCAATATATTGAGGCAATGCCACATTTTATATGTAGTTCATTTATTTTTGAGAATGTGTAACTTACCTTGGTGCAGAGCAGCAAGACAGGGTCAGATAGGTGACGAAGAATACGGCACTATAAAGCACAATATTAGATGTGAGTATAAATACAGGTGAAAAAACACCAACAATACTTATATTTTGGTCAACAAACTTGTTGCTTACTATGAGGCCCAGTACCACCCAGGATGGCTTTGAATGTAGTCCTTGATGGGGTCACTAAAAGACAGCCTTTTGTTAGACTAATATGCCAATTATTAGTTCAACATCAGATGAAAGTGAAAGGGGTCACACTCACCAGAATGTGAAAAGAGCTACAATAGCAAGAGTGACCATAAGCTGGATCATCAGGATGGTGTACACCTAAAATAAAGCAACACAGAAATACCATGTATGTTACTGGTACTTTATTACTATACTACGTATATTATTATATTAGGCGCTTAAAGTTTAGTAACTGGAGTTACATTATCAGTGATAAAAAGGCTTTACAATCAGTCTGATAACATAACGCTAAAGCGCTTTGGCACCTTTCGGATGAAGACCCTTCTGATGTTACGGTCATCCCAGGTGAACTCTGTGAGCATCTCCACATCGTTGTAGCAAGGAGCGCTGGTGCCTGAGGAAAACATTCATTTAACATGTTTACCTTTATTTGTTAAATGTAATCTTATGTAATCAAAGCATCCCAATGCATAATAAATATTGTACAATTTTCTGATGAAATACAGAAGGACAAATGTGTAGTCTTACCTGCAGTAGCTTCCTCGTAGCTGGGAGGAGCTGGTGACACCAAGGCCTGTTCACTGGAGGAGCCATTGGAGGCTTTATTTGCAAGTGACAGCTGGTTGGGCAAAAAAAGAGAAAAGAAAAGAAACAACTTGTCATCATTTGCATTATCATTTCAGAGAGGAACATAATTGTATCACACCTTGTTGATATACAGATATTTGATTACTGCTTTTTGACCACCAAGTGAAGTGACATTTTAGATAAACCTTCCATCAGGGAGCTTTTCTTCTCAGTTTTTATTCTCCTTTTACTTTTCCTAAGACACAGCCATCTCTAGGACTTCAAATGACAGTAGTGCTTTCACTTTAACTGAAACTTAAGCTCTTAGGATGACCTGATCCTCAGCTGAAATATCAACTGCTTTAAATAATTGACACTTCACCAGGCAGCTACTTCATCTTGGAATACGCAACAAATAAACAATTTACAATAACCTACATGACCATAAATTCCATAATCACATCATTTTGACTATGGGCCTACAGCAGAAAGGATACAGTATATCAGTTTGTAGGGCTGTGACGCGCTTTAACAGAGCTATAGAAACAGGTTGTCATGACGCAGTTCCCACACATACACACAGTCAATCAAACAATTCATACACAGCATCGAAAACAATTACATCAGCCTAAAATACGACACTAATGAACTACACTGTGAACCAGCTGATTCACAAAAACTGTCATCCAACGTCACATGACGACACGTTTTAATTCATGAAAATGGCCACATCTGGGCGCATTCAAATGTCGCATGTGCGCATTACTGACACGAAAAGGGCATTGTTTGCACAGCCATTAAATTTCTGTTATGTAATGATGCAGCCATCCAACAAACAATGTCTACAAATAAGAGTAAGTTGGTCTTAACTTAAGGTATACACGCATCACTAAAATCACTCATACCTTGCCCTGAGTCATGATGTCCGTCTGCGCTCCAGCAGTAGGTCGGCGGTGTGGCAGCCAGTCACTGGGGCTCAGGTGTCTCTTTTCTTACCGATATACTCCTTGCGGTCTAGCTGAGGACTGACAGTTGTGAATGACTTCAGACGGACCGCGTCTCTTTTGCTGCCCAGACTTGAACACCCTCTGACGATGCAGTGATGTAATCCAAAAACAGCGCAGTTAAGACTGATGCAGATACCCCTCCCTCACTCACAGAGGGACGTTCTAGCAGCATCCAGGTAAAGCTGCACCATAGAGGAGAGCTTGGACTGTACCACCGCGCAGGGGAAAACGGGGAGTCTGGACCTGTGCATGGTGCGTTACGAGGACAGAAGTCCAGAGAAATCTAGAAATAGTCTGCAGCAAAAGTGGCAGAGGGGAGTATAGGGGTAAAATATTGTGAATTTGTCAATTTAAATCAGACATCTTCTCTAAAATTTGAACGATTTAGCATTATCTACATCAATATCCACAATTACATATGAATAACAAATGTTAGAGGTTTTGCTGATTGTGAATTAAATACAGAATAATAGGAAAATAGGATAAGTTAAAGTCTACCTGAGCAACATTTAATGAGAGAAACAGAAATAGCAGATGATACAAAAGCCCACCGAGAACATTCATATGTCCCAAAATACAAATTCACAAACATTCATTTTGTACATGTGGATGTTTATTTGAAGAACAGAGAGGAAAATAAATACTCTTTAGATGAAATATCACAGTAAATCTGACCTTCTGTGCTTGCTCTTAAATAAACAAAATACACATGAGTTGGAAGAAAACCCCCCCCTACAGAAACCAAAGAACTGTGGAAAAGTAAAAAACTGACACTCAGATATCGGTCATCAGACCTGCCATGGCCTTACTTATTTGGGAATTTATTCAGCTTTCTCTGAACTTTAAACTTTGATCTATAGTATTGATTCTTCAGATTCAGGCATACCAAGGCAATAATGGATAACAACTATGGAATGATCTGGTTTTAAGATGGCTGTCCATGGTGTCCAGCAATATATGTGACAACTTGAGTTAGATACCAACAAATAAAGAACACTTTTGAGCTATCAAAACACGTTGGACTGATGCATTTAGCAAATTCCAGACACTACTTCAGTCAGACAAAATTACATTAAATCAAATAAGCATATATATGTGGCCTGTCCCCTCACTACATTTCTCCCTCCCCTCTGCTTCCCTCCAGTCTCAGGTCTGTGTCGTTTCTCCCCAGTGTGAAAAGACTGACAACAGCCATCAGAGCTGCCAGCATCATGATGGCACAGCCTCCAAACATGTGTCTCGTGCCGCCACCACCCTCCCCTCCACCTGTTCCTAATACTTCCCCATGTAGTACCAGCAGACCTAAGCAGGCCAGCAGGTGCAGAGGCAATCGGAACCAGGCCAGGACACCCGCCCGCTTTTCCTCTGGGATCACCCTGCCTTGCAGAAAGCTGACTGCAGGGAAATAGAGACCACAGGCCAGCTCCAGCAGGAGAAAGGCCAGAAAGGATTCATGAGGTCTAGGTTGTCCTGGTGCTGTGGAAAAGGTTAGCATGAAAAAAGAGAAGAAGGCCATTAGCACAGCAACGCAGAGCACATGTCCAGGCTGTAGATGGTACCGAGTGGAGGTGGCTAGCCGGTACAGTAAGGAGCCGGCCATGCTGGAAGCCATTAGGCAAGAGAACACTATTCCTAAAGGAGGTCCATGAGGGTCCAGTACTGGTGTCCACAAGAAAACAAATATGTAAAGTACACTTTCAAACAAAGCCTGGACTCCACCCAAAAGTAGGACTCTCCTGTCTGACAGCAAGCAGCGCAACCCCTCATTACAGCTCCGGGAGAACTGGGCTTTTGCAGACAAACGGGCCACGCCTCCATTAGAATGGCCAAGGAGCAGGGTCTGTTTGTCCCCTTCAGGACTTCCTTCAGTCTCTTCTTTGCCCCAATCAGTCAACACCACCCAGCCACAGCAGCCCAGGCAGGGGACAGACAGGAGAAAGGGAGCCACAGGCCCCAGGTGGAGCCATTCAGCCAGCAGATTAGCCATCAGACCTGCTCCTACTGCAAGGCCATGGTTCCACGTAGCAGCTTTATTAAAGGTGCTGGGGATCCATTCCTTGGGAAAATCGTGGACCTCAACATGTCGGTGCACATACCAGGCTTCAAACGTGGTGGCGAGCAGGGATGTAGAGAGACCCCCCAGGATTCGGCCCACAATCAAAACAAAATAGTCTCTGGAAAGCTTGGTGAGACAACAAGCAGAGTAGGACAGGCAGAAGAGAAGACATGTCTGTCTGCGTCCTAAGGCTTGAGGGAGCCAGCCTGAAAAGGGAGCAAACAGAACACAGGAAGCCAGGCCACAAACATATAAAATGGCTATTTGTGATTCCAGGAAGCTATAGTGGCGGTAGAGTTTGTAGAGGTAAGGGCCCTGGAGCCAGTCTGCCCACAAAGCCAAAAGGTATGCCCGGAGGAATATGCTCTGGAAGCGCCGGAACGCGGGATTGGTTACGGCTGTAGGAGTGGACTGAGGAGGGGTGAGGCGCCGTGCTGTAAGTTCGAGGTTAAGACACAGAGCAAGCAGGAAAATGATGGCCAAATATGCTGTCACCAACATGGTGTTATAAACTGCACCCACTTGAGGTCAAAGCTGAGGTCTTGAGGTCTTTCCAACTCTTTTCTTTCTGATTCTCGGCGCCTGTGAAGAGATATGATGGACAAGTCGCTAGTGGCTAGTACATGGGTGCGTATAAACTATCATCTAGGCATTAAGTTGATGATTTAGCATAAACAACAACAGCTACGGCTATTCACGATATCGGAGATATCAACTGTACGACGTGCTTGTGTCAACGACTTGCTGTGTGTTTAGTTCACTTAAATAAGTCACTGATTTCACAGCGAACCGATTAACCTAAATGCTAATGTTTAGCAGCGCTAGCCTTAAAGCTAATCTGCTAACAAGGCAGAAGTTAGACTTAATTATTGCACGACGTTTTTAACTACATTGTCACGCTGTACAGTTTATCTTACCGTATCATTTGAGAGCGGTCCCATATTAATAAACAGCAACAGAAGACGATGACACAGAGCAACAAAGTGATAGTGGAAGAAACTGCGTGCACAAACACAACATTCAGTTCCGGGATCCGGTGTCTATTATTCCACCACTAGGTGGCACTCCAACTTTACTTTGTGGTTTTTGGGGCTGTAGGTATATTTTCAAACAGCTGGACTGTCCAGTGTGAAGGCATTTTTCGTCTTATCAACTAATGATCAATTTTAAGTAATCTTTGTTTATTTCTTCATGTTTTCTAGTTTGACATACATAATTTACACTATGTGAAACATAGCCACTATGTGGCGTATAGGGTTTTTTATCCTAAAAGTGCCAATATGCACTTTATACACTTCTTTTAAAAGTTTTAAAGTAATATATTTTTCACTTTAATCATAAGTAACAAAAAATGACACAGATGCAGAATAATACATAATTTCAACTTTTATATCATTGTATCATTTCTATTTAGGAAGAAAAATTTACAAAATATACAAGATGTGCTCAATCAGCTGTAATCAAACAAGCTAACAGTGAGAGGACCAATCAAACAAGTTCTCTCACCCAAAAAATATCTCTTGTGTTTGTATGACAAACATTGGGGGGGCAGAGGAAGGGTGCATGTGGAGTGAGTGCTGGTGATTTCAGGGATTATGCTGGTTGGTTATATCATCTAATAGCAGGAAGTGTGTCTAAACTGTCTGAGAATCCACTACTACACATTCTCCTGTGCAAAGCCCCCTTGGTTATAGCCAGACCCAACTTACTTAAGGAAGGTCAATACATTCTTCTTTACACCAAACTCATATGTCCGATCCATCATATCAGTTCAGTAATAGATACATAGATATCAGGGTAAACATAATATTTACAGCAACAAAAATAAAACAAATTAACTACAAAATCCAATGCAGCATTTAGCGTCTCGATCAGTCCAGATGTGAAACAATACTGTGACACTTTTTTTTTGCAAAATAATAGTAATATAAAAATACTTATGAAGTTGGCATATTAAAACTCAAAATGTGACAAATGTTTTCTGGAAGATCAGTTCAAAATTAATAAAAGACAGGATGCATCTTACTGTTTACCAAGTGACACATTAAAATAGTGGTCTCATTCCAGTACTAATGCAGATGGGATGTTGTTGAAACAGTGATACACATATTGCCTTAATATTTCAGGTTTCACTATGTACTATTTACAGGTTCCCTTTTCTCTTAAACTCAAACTGACACAATCATCAACAATGGTCCCTAAATTAATAAGTGATTCTGATCTACAATATCCATCCTTTAGCTGCTGCATAATGATGGTCTGATGATACTGTATAACTTATGGAATAAACAGAAGTGAACTGGCAGTTATTCTTAAGTACACTGTATATAATGAGGAATTTGTCCAAAACTGTAATATTAACTCTACATAATGATTTTCTTTAGTGGAACAAGAACAATATCTTTCAAAAGTTGTTGAGGTTTATGTGTGTATATGAGTTTATATGTGTATTTTTTCTTAAAACATTGCATGAAGATTAATAATAATCAAAAATATGCCCTCATTTATCCGTTTCAAAAACACTCCTCAGATTGCACAATTCCTTGTTCCTCAATATTGAAGGAAGTCCTGGTCCTGCCATTGGAAGAAACACTGTGTGTGTGTGCATTTAAAAGTCTGTGCCTATATGCTCTTTAAGCAAGAGGCCTGCTTAAGGGTCAATGCGAAAGGCCAGCAGTTTGTCGGAGTGCATGTTGTTGAGGGTGCGGAGGTCTGGCAGGCGCAGGAGGAGTTTTGGGAAGAGGGAGGTATCATCTGGGCGACGGCGAGTGATCAGTGACCGTAGGGCGCGAATCAGACCCTCTTGCAATTGCTCCACGGCCCGCATGTCCGAGATGCCAGAGCGGTCTGGGGGACACAGAGAATGCGAAAGTGAGGGGTTGACACCAATAATACATTAATTGTTTTTTAACAAATTGCCACTGCTCTGCAGCATGTGTTCCTCTCTCACCTGCAGAGACCAGCACCACGGCCATAAAAAGGGCCATTTCATCAGGCTCTAGTCCCAGGGAGCCCAACTTCTCACTGAATTCAAACATTGCATCCAGCAGAGAGCCCATGCCCAAAGCCCGCAAGGTGGACAGGGGGTATGTTTGGCCATTGAGGAAGGTCACTGTACGCTCCTCAGCATTGAACAAGGTGCAGAACCTCACCATTAGGACCTGGACATGTAGAAAATGTGAAAATTGGTGAATCTCAATGACAACATTTTTAAATTAAATGTTGACAAGCAAAGTCTATCCTTTAATGTCTTACCTGGAATGTGCCGGATTTTAGCAGCATGACTTGGTCTTGCTGGCTAAGCTCTAGAAATCCTGGGATGCCCTTGGCAAACTCCACCACCTCCTTCACAGCAGGAGTGAAGCACTGAGAGAAGGACTCCCATATCTCCTGACTTGTGCACTCTGCCCCTGACACAGGGCACGCATTAAGAGGACAAGCCTTAAAGAAAGACAAAAAATACACAATAAATTCTTGGTCAAATAAGATGACATACAGAGACATTTGTTTAACTCAGTAAGCCTCATGCACTTACCAGCACTTTAGCTCCTGGAGCTAACTTCCACGGGCAGGAGGGTTTATTTTGGGCACTTCCTGCATTGCGAAAACTGTTATGATTGGACGAGCTGCCCCTTTGAGGTGTTGTAGCATTTGACTGGTTATGATTCTGATTTGTTGACACTAAGTAGGAATAGTGATTGTTGTCCACATTGTGAAATGCAGGTTGGTTGTCATTAGAGGCAACAGGGCATGACTGATAACTCTGGGTGGAGGTGGGGTGGGATAAGACTTGAGCAAAACTGCCATCCTGAGTAAAAGGAGATGTGTTGTTACTGTTGGAGGTGGCAGGGAGGTTGGCTCTCTTGGATGCTCTCTCCTGGTTGCTGCTGCCGTTTGTGGCAAAGATGTCACGATAGGCTCTGGAAATGGCTCCGATGGCCTCTTTTGAGTTGCCATCCTCTGTGCTGGTGGGATTGACTGAAGACGAGTCCATTTCCATGGCGGCTGACTCATTTAGGCTGTTCATGTAGCTCTGCATCTCGTCCAAAAGACGCTGCTTCTCTCTCTTAGGGATGCGGCCAAAGCGCACAGCTGGGAAGGACAAAAGCAGTGGGGGAAAGATCAGCCTCCAGCCTTGTGACAACATGGCATTCAACCTATTTCTGGACTGTTTATTTGCATGTGTAGAATGCCCCCTATCACAGCATATACCAATGATAATGCAGATGTTTGTTTTTACTGATACAGTGGTGCTATTTCGGAAACGCATTGTTTGAGCAAACACTACCCCTGGCAGCTCGTTGCACCTTAACAAAAGCATGAAAAACTGTGTTGAATAATTTCAAGGAGACGATTGCAAGTTGGGAGAAGAAAACTTCCTTTTCCTCAATATACCCCCCCCCCTTCCTCTCACAGTAACCATCAGCTGGAGAGGCTATTTATAGACCCCCTGCTGCCATCTGCTCATCCTCTCCTCTATCCACCCCTGTCTCCTTCCTCTACTTTTCCCTCCCTCCTCTCGTAAGTAGGGCAGTGGGGCAACGTGAGCGTGATGTCACTGGCACTGAGATTGTGAGAGGGAGAAAGATGAGAGGTGGGCTTGAACAACATAAATGAGTTGAAGAGACAGTTGTGAGAACGTGAAGAGGACTGACATGATAGGTGGTGATGTGTGGAAAGGGTGTGTGTGTGTAACTACACTTGTATTGCACCACTTGTGAGAACATATGTGTTTTAATGGGTCACTGTAAGTCAATGTAATGTCCTCAGATGTGATAGATTGGCTAGTGTGAGTGTACTTTTGTGCAAGGTGGGGTTAGAGAGACAAATTGTTTGAACTGGTACAGCTTCAAAGACTTTAGACAGTGAGGCATATGAACCACATAGCAGCAAAGACATATCAAAGTACTGTTTTCCCATATGTTTAACATAACACCTTAAGGCAATGTGTTAGGTCAACTGAGGTGATTCACTTGGCCGTGTAAAATGCACAGTATGTATTTCTGTGTTTGTTTTGCTGCCTGCAGAGTCCCTTGGTGAATATGCGGCTGGTAACATGGCGTGAGATTAATCCTTTTTATCATGGTTAAAAAAGAAGCAAATGCGCACTAATGAGCTGTTGCTCTAAAAATGATGCTCTGGTTAGAGGAAGAAAAGTGTGCCACCATGCCAACGGACTTAGAAATTTGCCTGTACTGCAGAGCCAAAGTCACACAGCTGCCTGGTGTGAAATCAGGGTGTACTATTTATTGTGGGCTGCAGGCAGTTGCATGCGGTTTTCCTGTTTTCGTAATGGTTGAAACAGAGCAAAAAGGGGTTTCTAGGTTGTGGTCCTCAACGCTTTCCAAAATCTCCTCTAAAAAGGGTCGACCTGACTGTTCTCTTATTGAGTTGCATTTTGCCACCCTATTTTCTGTGTTCACAAGAAGTGTGGAGTACATGCAGAAATAACACTAACCTCTTTACTAGATTAGGCAATGCAGAGTACTGGAGGGTGGAGATAAGCAGAAGCCATACTGAGAGGAAGAAGACAGGCGAACTGCACCAAGTAGGTCATGATGTATGAGTGCACTATAGGGCCCAATTCTGTATTGTTTTTCTAGGTCAGCCCAACTGTTTTCTTAATCTGTGATGATAGGTGATCAATCAATGTTCAGCTATCAGAGCTAAAACTGGGCGATAGTAGCATCATGCCTGATAAAGCCTGTCACAACAATGTTTTCTGCATCCCTTGCTTAATTGTTGTCCTGTCCCTTATTAATTGTAGTAAGATGTTCTATGGGCATACACAAGGTAATCAAGTTGACCCTGCTCCAATTTCCTAAAATAATTCCTGTGTTTGCTGCAGTTTTTCAGATGATAGATAGCTTCAGGGACTTCAAGGCTCCTCTTCTCATAAATCATTGTCTGAGGGGGAGATGTAAGAGAGCTGAGGGAACATGGTGGGTACATGGAGGGGGAGGGGCTGTGCAAGAGCATCATGGTATGGTGGGAGCACGCTGCAAAGGGCAGCAGAACGAGTGATACAAAAAGCCAGATGGTGTTCGTTGACTGCGCAGTGACAAAGTGCAAGACAGGTGCAGGTCTGACTGAGCTACTGGCACGTTGACCTCATAAGACTTCCTGCATTACATTTTTCACACAGACCTACATATCAGCACTGTGCTGATTTCTGGCTGCCTATTTCCCTGCTGCTTTTCCTAATGAGAGCACTGTGGCATTCTGGGCAGAACTGCATGAGGGTTGGGATGTCTCACCGTCTCTTGACATGCCAACAGAAAGACATTTCTTGAAACGGCAGTGCTGGCACCGGTTGCGGTTCATGCGCATGATCAGACAGTTCTCATTCTTGACACACATCTTGTAGTTGATGTTCTGCTGGATGCTGCGGCGGAAGAACCCCTGGCACAAATGAGAAAAAAAGACTGGTGAATATACAAATCAACACATTTTTGAAAGGTTCTATATTATTTTTCAGTGCTGTGCCTTACCTTGCAACCCTCACAGGCATGAACTCCATAGTGGAAACCAGATGCGATGTCCCCACACACTTTGCAAAGCAGAACCATTCCACCTGTTTCTGAAGAAGCATAAACAGCCAGTTAGAACAAGTGCAGAAATTACATGACAGTGCATGTCAAGATTGAAAAAAGAAACACTTACTTGTGAAAGTTCCATGGAACCCACATGGCCTCTTTCCTTCAATGGGGTGTGAATAGGAATGCTGCGGAGTAGCTGCTACAGCAGGGCTACTGTAGACTTCTGGAAACTGGAACACCAGTTTGGAGGATGGTGTGTTGCACCCAGATCTTTGTTTCAACGCCCCAATCTCTGTGAAGGTAACCTCCTCGGGAGATGAGGGCTGGGAGTGTGAAGAAGGTGACTGGGTCTGGTATCCACTGGAGGGGCTGCCAGGGCTTGGGCTGGCGCTGCCTGAAGAGCCCGCATACAGAATGACTCCTCCACCTGCTGCAGGGAGAAAACATGGAGGACGTCAGACGTCTGAGCTGAGAATGAACAGGCAATCCAGATATGAGTTGAGGACCCAGTGTAGGCTGAAGCGTCACTCAGATGTTGAAGTGACATTTTTAAGCTGCCGGCCAAATGAAATACATTAAGTGGTGTCATAAAGTTAAGTTGGCCCTTCATTTTTCCTTAGAAATCGTTCAGCTACGCTACAGCGATGGGTGTGATGTGATGTAATGTTGCACAACCTCTGGGCAGCAGAGAGCAGCTCTGAGAATTTGCAGCGTCGTTGCCTCATCCTGTGTGTAATAGGCGTAATGGTGCGCTCAAGCGGATAAAGTGCGCGCTAAAAATACTGCTGGTAGCACAGCAACAAAGCAGGCACGCATCCATAAGAAGCTCCAAAGAAGCGCTGCTTTTTTTCTAAATAATTCCTGCGTCATGCTAATGCAGTATTAAAGCGCTCTGTAAATATGTGAAATGTTTGTAAAGTTTCCCCTCCTCTCTCTCTCTCTCTCTCCCTCCCTCTCTCTCGCTCTCACTCTCCCCTCGCACGCACTTCTAGTCAGGCGTTGTGGATGAGCTGAGACACGACCTCACGTGTCTGCGGGGTCTGCTGCCTCCTCCGCTCCAATAATAGCCTCGCTCCCCTGGCACCGTGCCCAGCGCCAGCTAACAGCACGACACCTGACCGCCGCCTCACATGCATGGACTCCTGACACGGTTACTGGCCGAACCAAATCCGCAGTCTCGTGTTGAAATAGACAATCTGAAGTCAGATCAGTGTTTATAAACAACGCTGACTAGGAAGCTCCCTGAGCGTGAGGTGGCGCAGAGTCTCGGCCTCTGTTGTTCATGCGCCACCAACAGCACAGCAGAATGTGAGTCACGTTTTTGCAAAGGAAAAGTGCACGCACTGCACTGCTGTAACAAGTCAGCGTACAGTAGAGTCCAGCAAAGAGACATTCGAGAACAACCAAAGATTTGCAAAGTATGTCAAATATCAAAACAATCTCCAGCAATCATAACACCCAAAACCAATGCCCAGGCATAGCCTCGTATATGGAAACGGTGCTTATATTCAGCAGTGATCTCCTGTGCTGCTGTCTCTTTGCTGCACAAGGCACTTGTTTAGCTCAAATGTTTTGATAATCCCTCCACCAGCACGTGTTGGTGGATTTGTTGACTCATGCCACAGCCATAGACAGATCCAGCAGACGCAGGCCTTCACCTCACCTCTTCCTGAGCTTACACGCAGACTGTTGATGCCCAACCCCCCCCCCCTCCCCTACGCCACCCAAACACATTGCATGTCCACCTGAAGACTCACATGTACAGTAGTGTTTATGAATGACCCCAGAGCCTCTGTGCTATAAACACTGTCAATTAATATCTTCTTCAACACTCTGTTTTTCATTCCTGAGGCAGGAAGTGGTAGCGTGGGAGGTGTATATTGCAGGCTGTATATTTTATTATCATCATATAATATTATTTAAATTGACATAAAATTTGCATATGTAAACATTTATATGTATCCCCCTAGGAGACATTGATGCTTCAGCATTAAGCAAGTGCATGGTGCCATAGCTTTTCAGGCTACATGGCATCGCCACACCATTACTTATATAATCATCCACCTTTTTTTTTTACATGTTTGTGGGCTTTCCCACGCAGACTAAGAGGATTGTCATGCACTCTGCCACAGTGTGCACAAGACAGTTACAATATAGGTCACTGCAGACAGTATTAATTGGGGAATCAATCAGTCCTCACTGCCCATCTTAGGTTTAGCCTACTCGTGCGAGCACTAATCTGCCTGGGACCAGAAGCTGGCAGAGAAACGTGAGCAGTGAGCACTTCACAGGCTGTCTTCCTCTCCCCCTGTCTCCCTCTTTCTCTCTTGTCCTTCTCATCTTTTACTTTTCACTGGGTCACCTTATGATGCAGGGTTTATTGAGGTGACCATAGTGTCTGTTTGCTCTTTGTGTATAAAGTTTCTAAGTATGGCAGTGGGCTCTTTGTGGCGATGCGGTAACAGAAAGAGATGTAGGTTATGGCCAACAAAAATACAGAACATACCCAATATGTGAACACTACTTTGGTGTTTGCTGGAGACTTCATTACCTCAGGCTGGTGTAAGTAGGTCAATATCACAGGAACTTGATAGAATTGTGTCTATGTGCCTCTGGCTGCAAACTGGTGCTGCATCACAGAGCAGCAGCTCTGGCTCATGCAACTGAGCAAACTGAACAAACTGTGTCATAAGATCCAAACATCAGAACATGATTTTTTTCCTCCGTATTATACCTTGAGCTTACAGTTGTCCTTTTCAAACTTGGCTTGAAAAACATAGTTTTCAGGATTATGGGATTTTTATCAGCAGCAGAGCTGCAGAATGTCAGTGTTATTGATCTGCTATGTGTTTCTGCATCATGATTGTACCTTTAAAGAGCAGAGTCACATTCCCGTTAAAGTAGATGTGTGCACTCAACCTAACAGATGTCCAGTCAGCTTCCACCACTGCAAGGTTTGTGATTCATATTATTAAAAAAAAAGCTTTCAAAACGGTGCATGAGGCGGGAAAACGTGACTAGAAAGGGAAAGTTAATGCATGGAATCGGTGACCCACTGACCAAGCTCTCCCTCACCATCACCGCAGGCGGCTTCAACACAGAAGCGTCCGTGAGAGTGGGAAAGCGGCGGGTGGGGGAGGCGGGAGGAGGAGAGGGGGGAGGAGGAGGGACCGTGTATCTCACGCGTCGCACGCGGCTCTGCAAGGGAAGCCACGTGAGGAAGCTTTTGACGGAGCTTTCATTGGGAAGACATGAAGCTGCGCTCCAGCCAGGAGCCAGAGCTTCTACAGTCCGCCAGGGGCTTATAATTAAAGAGCCGAATTAAATAGAGCAGCATGCTATGCAGCGGGGTGGTCTGACTGTACACCGGCAGCAGCAGCAGCAGCGCTCGCACTGTCTAGTTCAAAATCTGTAGTTTTGAAACAAAAACGTCCCTGATGCCAATGGAATCAATTTAATACTTCAATTTGAAATATGAGGGATATCAATCTTGCAGCATTTAGGCTATGCTTTATTTTTATTACACCTATGAAATGTGGTCCCCTCTGATGATACTTGTCTGAAGGTAAAGCCTGGAACCAGCGTGATAAAGATTCCTGGTCACCAACAACCTCTATCATAGATGCAAATTATGCAGAAAACCTCCACCAAGGGAGAGTCACACAAGGTTTTGTGAGAGCAGCTACAGTGCATGAAGTCATGCACTGGACAGCAGGAATAGTAATTATTCATTTAACTTACTTTGTTTTTAACATTGGAGTATCACATGAGAGCTACACGTATTCCACTGTAGCAGTGAAGCTGCTGTAATACTGCTGCAGAGCACATGTTGGGGTCAGTGTTATAGCTGACCTTTGACATGAGGTCAAGACTATATGTTTTTGTTCTGGCAAATAATTCTTAGTTATTTCAAGGTGATGTCATAAATATGGAATCTATTATATTTTAAACATGAGTTTTGACATATTTTTGTCTTTTAAAATAGTCTAAAACAACACATGGCTCTGTATTCCATACCTTTTGGCTACATGATGTTTTCAAGAAAAATACTGGCCTGTAATGAAGTCATTAAAGATCCTAATACTTATGTAGGAAACTTTATTAACCTTTGGCTGAAAGTCACGTTGATAGGCACGCTCCTCCTTTCAAACCACAGTTTAATCTTTGTAGGTTGGTAAATTGGAGCATATATGCATAATGATGTTTACAAGCTTTGCTTGTCCTACATTGAAACTCTAAAATGATATGATGTTTGTCCCAATGTGGTTGCATTAGTGAAATAAAGTTAATAATAAAATATATGAACCCATGTCAAGGTGGGTTTGCTGTTCCTGTGGGTGAAAAAACAGGAATAGCAAAAGTTGAGATTCACTTGAAGTTAAAAGATGTTGAACGTTTACATATAGTCTATGTTAAACTCAAATCTCCATCCTTATCACTCATTAATGCTACAGCTATAATCGATGAGTATTCACCTAACCCAGTGAAAAAACACTCCCCCACTTTATCAGTGTAAACACAGTCATAAGTGGGTTTTCTCTTGCTTTCAGATAGAGTAACATGTTGACAGAGCACAGGGTGCGTCCATCACCTGTGCTGGAACGTGATCGTCACTGTTGTAAATGATTTACCGTCAAGTAGGAAAGGGAAGCAGAAAGCATGTGCGCCTTTGGCTGACCTCGTGAAAACGCCGCTTAATGCCACTTAACGGATAGAAGCCCTGTGGTTATCAACTTTGATAGATTATACTGCACCAATAACTTCGACAATAGAAACAAACACACCCTTTACTCCATAGTTTGTTTTCCCCATGACACAGCACAGTATGCAGTTCAAAGTTAAAAGCACTGACAGATTATGGCTGCACTGACAGCCTGTCTACTGTAGCTCCACGTGAGTTTGTTTTCATAGAGAGGAACAGGAAGTGGCCAGCCCCACTACAACCAGGAGCGGTTAGCTGTCAGTGTAGCGCAGCAGTCCATGCGCAGGGCTTTGACATTTGAACGCAGCGCAGCTACACTGAGGCAGCTTTGCACAAAGTTTTACAGAAACTTTAAATCGTATTTTATTGAGCTTAAAAGCAACCTAAAAATAAGTTATGGCAAATCAATAAACTGTTGCGGCAGCAATTGTCACAAATAGCAAAACAGTTCCCCAGTTTAGTTCTAAATCTAAAACGTGCAAAATGCTGCCTAATGCACTTATTTATGATGTCATAAGAAGTCACACGATATTACAAATATAGTTACTTTGTCTAAATTAGACCAAATAAGAGGTTTGCATTCTAATTTAAAAAATAGGCTAAAGGAAACGTATGATATTCATTGATTAAAGTTTCTAAAATAATGTAATTTTATTATCTAAATAAAATATAAAAATAAAATAACGAATAAAGCACAGAGGTAGATTGGCTTATTGATTGGTGGCAACAGCATGAATGAAACGACCAGTTAATCAATTTAAACTCTTATGTCATAATAAAACGGTTGCTGCAGATCAAACATAGTATTAAAGTTGAACTCACCACCACCAGGGCTGTTATCCATGTCTCTTGTTGATGCTGGTGACTTTAAACAAACTTGAAGACAGACGTCCGTGAATTTCACTAGGCTGGAGCAAAAGTCTTTTGAAAGGAAACGACAAAGTCAAGATATAGTTGTGCGCAAAACACCTGCTCCATAGAGCGCAAAATGGGAAGAAGTGATGGAAATGCGCGAAAAAGTTTTCTCCCCAGTAAAGTATTGGCAGGCGTGTAGTTGTCAGTTCTCTGACAGAGGTGAACTAGACGTGCTGGTTCCTCCAAAGATACCTGGATGCCTTCTGAGCTCTGGAAACTGCACCTCGGCTCGAGCACGCGTGATGTGGCACGAGTGAAGATTAAATGAATCTCATGAATTCCAAGAGAGTCAGCATATCTGTGAACGGAGTGTCAGGCATGACATACACACCCACTGATACAAACACCCACATCAATCACGTTTGCAGGTGAGTAGGAAATGTGACCGCCTTTCAGTTCGCCCCAAGTTCTGTTGTGTCTGTTTGTGTGAGATTTGGCTCACTCTTTGTATCTCGCGGAGTCCTTTCTCTCCCTCTCTCTCCTTCACGCTTTTGTGCATTTTCATTGGCGGGGATGCTGAGCTGAGGGGAGTTTGATGCGCTTATTCGACCGTGGTACGTGTTCAGTAAAGCCACGCTACATGTGCGCTCTGCATGTGCCGGGGAGAGCGCTGCCCTACTGATACACATTTTATGCAAAATACTTGAGCGTGTGGTGCAGAGGGATGGAGAGATTGGACGAAGAAGCACATGGACAATAGGCGTGGCTCACCGTGACTGCTTGTTCTCTGACAAGCAGCCCAGCAAACGGATGGTAAACAGTGAGACATGCCAAACATCATGCAAATGCTAAGTGCCTGTGCGCTAAAGGAAAGTAGATGCGCAACTGGAGCAGTGGCACGCAGTACATGGTTTTGCAAACACTTGATATTGACTGAAAAGTTCGTTTTCTGAACACGTAATTCCACGAATTACTGATTTATTTGTAAGCTAAAAATCAAGCCAAAAGTATATCCGTACTGTGTAAGCTGTGTCTGAGGACGAAGTCAGTGGCCACATAGTTTAAAAAAGGTTATTACGCTACTAAAATTGCAATTTATTGCGCACTAAGAAGTCCAAGCATTCCACCAGGAACAAACTCTGTACACTGCCCGATCACGCATGGTTGTCTGACAACAGGAAAACGCCCCTCCGTGGTCATCCATGGTATTATTTAAATGAAGTCATATTTCCCTTAAAATAATTTTGCTAATGTCAAAAAAGCTTTTGTCTTAATATAATTTCCTAAATGTACACTATCTATCTATCTATCTATCTATCTATCTATCTATCTATCTATCTATCTATCTATCTATCTATCTATCTATCTAGTAATGTTTTAATACGTTTTATATACATTTACATTGGTGCAGTCACGTCATCAATGATGTATTTATCCGTTTCTTCCTTAGTGCTGGTTTTCCTCTCCTAACTCCTTCAGAGAACGTGTGCAGCCTGCGCTCCTGCAATCTATCACTAGGGGGCGTCAGACTGTCAGGAATCTGCGCGCACGGTAGCTCACATCAACGCCCCTGAAGTGCCGGGACACAGTGAGCAACTGGCAACAAACGGAGGTAATCTGACAATGAAGTGACTGAAATGATCCCCGATGACCAAAGACGACTTCTCTGAAGACTGTCCGTGACTTTCTTTTGTCTCCTTCACAACAAACCTGTGTGTTTGTGTGTCTGCGGGTGGCATCCACTATCTATGTTTCAAACTTCTGGAGGAAGGAGTTCGCGTTGAAAGTCGAGGCACAAACTTCTGTAGGCAACGAAAGAAGGTAGGACCGTGCGCTTTACATAAATCATCTCCTGTCCTGATTAATTGCATGTGTCTAAGAATAAACGTAGCTCGAGCTGCGTCAGTTCGGGCGTGTGTTTACTGTAGGCTATGCGCGTTAGACTCACGCACTCATCATGAGAACACGTTATGGCAGGGCACGAGATAATTACAGGCTGCTGAAACTGTGGGGACTGAGCAGAACAGAGGTCGCTGCCAACATACACACCTGCAGAGCAGTGCAGTGCCTGAGGCTTAAAAGACAGTCTTTATCACTGTCTGTACAGTATGTCTGTCACTCAGCTCCTACCCCCCCCCCCCCCGTTTCCCCTCCCACACACACACACACCTTGTTGAATGTGGGCTTTATGTGAATGATGCCAGTTAGGTGTGCGGCTGATGAGAGACTTCATTTTATTCCAAGCCTGATCCTCCCAGTTGGTTTTAGATTAGCGTCCAGGACGGTTGATTAAGCTCAGGAAGGCACAGCAAATGAGCAAAGAATGCAGAAAATCTTCAGCTGTAGACTGCATGGAATCATAGTACATCTGTACTAAAGAAGCAGCAACATTCTACATATATATATATATATATATATATATATATACTCTAGCCACACATGCTAAATGCTAAAGCAACAGAAAACGTTGTTTTTTCACTCTCCCTGTGCAGTATTTAGTGCCCATCTTTCTCACAAGGGCAGTTTTATGTGCGGGGAAGGAGGCATGGAAAAGAAGACCTTTCCTTTTGAGCTCACAGATTTGCAGTAATTACAGAATCACTTCCATATGTGGATCTCTGGCTGCCTTCTCGCTGCCCCCACCACCCCTCTCTTCCCCACTGTTCTTTCTTTCCCTCTCCCCTCTTTCATTTGCATTCTCCCCTATATCCAAGTTTTCTGCTTTTTATATATATATATATATATATTTTAGCTTTCCTGAATGCACTCGGATCATCTTTTGTTCAACCACAGCTTAAACAAAGTTTATGATAATCAGAACATCCTGGCATTTTTGGCACAAGGCAGAGTGTGTTGGTGATTTAATTCAGCCATGCCTGCCAGAAGGAAAAAAAAGTTTGTGAGAGAAGAAGAGACATGGATGGGAGAGGGGAAATGTTGAAGAATACGGAAATATGAAAGCAAAAAAAAAAGAAGAAAAAAGAATGGGTTCTCAGAGAAGAATTTGAGAAGCAGGAACAGAGCGTGAAGGAGGGAGAGGTGGAACAGAAAATGAGGGAGAGAGAGAGAGAGAGAGAGAGAGGGAGGGCTGGAGTAATGCTTTCTGACAGAGGTGGGTTCAAGATGGGTTCATGGTGACATCATGGCTGATTTTTGAGGAAAGTATAGACAGGAGAACCGTTCACCTTTCATTGGACACACATGTTGGGGAATAGGCAGAGCGCTCCAGTGCTGGCACACACGCTGGTAGCTGTGTCGACAACCTCTGAATGCACTCTAAAATATGCACCAAAAGCACACACACACTTTTTATTTTCTCCGTCTCTCCTTTTCCTTTAGTTTCTTCTGCAGTAAAACAGCTTTTGGCTCCCTCTCTTCCTGTTCCAAGCTTTGTGTTCATTTGTTTTTGTTAGTGGTATATGCCATTTGGTTTCTAACACATACATTTCTCCTTTTGCCATGAGTAAGTCATTTTCCGGTGAGTAGTATTCCTCTGTGTATGTTTTTACTTCAAGGCAGTTGGACTCTAAATGAGCACACTTTGCCAGGCAGGATGAATGAGCTCCTTCATTTCACAGGATGTGTGTATAAGTCTCTAACCAAGAAAGTGCAAGCAAGTGTACATTTGTGTGTGTGCGAATGACTCTTGAGCGGGTTGTGTGCCCTCGCACCGTGTCCCCCTGCCTGTGCGGCACCAAACTTCACATGACATCAATCTGAATGTAGGGAAATAGTGATCTCATTATAGGCATCTTGTTACTGATTGGAACCTGCCGCCACAGGCACCAGCTCCCTGTACCCCTTCTCACCTCCTTACCGCCAATGCGTCTCTCTCCATCTCATCTTCCAGGTTTTCTTTCCCTCCTTCTTTCTATTTCACACCTCTTTCTCTTACATTCCCTGTACCATTGGCCCCCTTGCCCCCATCCCTTCTCGCCATCTCCCTTTAACCTGTCTGACCTCACTTCCTCCCTTTCTTGCTCCCTCTATCATCCCCCCTTTCCTCTTTCCTTTCTGCCTTTTGCTCCTTTGCCAGCAAGCCCCAGGCCTGTACTCCCATCGCTCCGTGCATGCAAATACATTGAATCTAAAGTGGAAACACACGACTGGGTTCGATGTTTCCATGAATATTTCATATCTTCGTAAACACACCCAGAGAAGCTGCAAAGCTATGCACCTAACAATGCCTGCGTTTGCCGGATGACTTCCTGTGAGGAATTGCCTCTCTGTGTTTGACTTTTTTCTGTGAGAGCACACAGTGTTAGGATTGATGTCAGGCCAGTGCGTTATGATGTCACAGGCTGAAGTTAATGATACAAGAATGGCGGAGGCCATAGGCCATGTTTCCAGTGGTGCCCAGAGAGAGCGAGAGAGAGATAGCACCCTGATCCGTCTTCATTATCCCCCACTCTGCAGCCTCCCAGACACAATGATCATAAATCTCTGCCTGGAGCACACTTCACTGACACTGAAACACAAACACTAGTAACCTCTGACCTTCTCAGCGCTACTGCCTACGCACACTCATCAATGCACACAGACACAAGCACACACATATCACAACTGTAGCACGTGCATGTTCACACAGCGTGCACACTCCCTGCTAATAATTTAATAGCATGCACATCATGCCCTCTACACTAACACACACACACAACTGTCTTCATGCACTTGACTGCACATTCTGTCACAAATGCTCGGTCTCAGTCAGCCTGATGGCTTGAAATTCACACATTACTGTTGTCATCACTCTTGGTTAGCTTTTGAAGCATCCTTGGGCTGTATTTACATTCTTGTCCTATATTACATAACTGCTGATTTAGTACTGCTATGTAAACAGTAAAGGGATTTCTATTGGCCTTAGTGGCCTCATAAGCAACACATAAATCAAATGTAAACGAGATAAGGATCAGCTGAAGGGCTTTCTTGCAGTATGGCTGAGGTCTCGGCTTCCTGAATATAAGGTTTCTGCAAAAAGGCAACAGCGCCTCTCACTGCTTATCCATTCCCTTACCCTGATTATGTACTGGCAAATCCACATCAAAAATAAAGGAACAATTCACTGGGCTGCTACTGTGGACCATATGTGGCTGTAAAGATCGGAAGCATGAAGGAATAACTAGAGCAAGGCCGGGAGGTTTTTTTTTTACTTATTAAGATGGCTTCACTGTATCCTGGAGACATATTGGGGTCAGTGTATTTGATGATATCTCTGTTATCAGGCCAGTTGCTGAGGTTTGCAAACAAAATAAGAAGGTAAACAGGTAGGCGGGGAGATGGACAAGAGCATTTCCAACATGCTGCATTTGTTTGGTAATTCTGCTTTTACACTGTGAAATTTTACAGAATGTGAGGCGACGCATGGCCAATAAGCCTGAAGGGCATCATTTCAGATGAAATTTCAGAATAAGTAGTGCATGTATAAATTGGTAATTCTGAATTCTTGCTTGGCTAGATGTTGCTTATTTTTAGTGGGTAAGAGAAGCATGCATTTATTTACACTGACTGTACAGTATGTGTGTGTGTGTGTGTGTGTGTGTGTGTGTTTCAACGTAGAAAGGACAGCTGTTCTGAAGAGGTAGAAGGACCCACTGAGGTGCCAGTTGAGGTGTGCCCTCTCCTCCCAGTTTTGAGGTTTGAGGTGCTTCTCATAACCAAAACAACTTGAGAAACATTACATTCAGAAAAACAGGGCACACGCCCAGAACCACAAACACATAAACACAGATCTGAAACATATGATCTCATATGGAGAGAGGGGCACGTTCAGGGGCACACCCAGATCTGTCGCTGCTGCTGCTGCTGCTGCCACACAGCTCTGCCACCTCACTCGGGACTTCCCTGCTCTTCATGTGCCACCACTAGTTTCGATTTAGCAACTGAAGTGTTTTAGACATAGATCTGCTTTTTTTTGTTAAATAAAAAAAAAAAAAAATTCTTTGCTCCCTATTGTTTGGCAGGATGTTGACAGATGTTGTGTATCCCAAAAAATGTTAGCTGTGAAGGCCAGATTCTGTTTTTCATTTCATCTAATTTCATCCTTACTTACTGCAGAATGTTTTAGATGTTGTATCAGTCTTCTTGTCTCCAATACTTGGTTTCAAAAGTGTCTTCATACTTTATTCGGTACAACCAGTTGTTGTAGCATTAGCAGTGTGTTAATAATAGCAGTGATTTATTGTCACAGCTCTGGGAAGATTGTCACAGACATTGTTAGCAGTAAATTATGGCGCCCAACACAAATATGACATAGAACACCTACATTATGTGCCTGCACTGAACAGACAGGCAGGGCAGAAATCCAATTAGACTGCTCTATAAAAATGGTCACACCAGAGATTAATGAGGAGGTGAAGTTCTTGCAGGAATAAACCTGTAGAACAGTGTCTGTGTTCAATCAAAACCATACAAATGGGATTATCTGTGTTGCTCAGCATACAAAACATCCTCTGTTAATAAAAAAAAACATGGTTATTGATAAAACATGAATCATCTATGATACAGCTCTGGATGTCAGCAAGCATAAACGGTTTGTAGGTAAACTGACTCTTTGGTCAAGAAGTTGACAAGAGAAAGAAAAAATAATTCACCCAAGAGACAAAGAAGGGAAAGAGTATTAAAAACAGAAACTTCAGCTCTCTGGGCCTTTTTCTTCCCTCCAAGCATTTTGTGGCTTGTAAAAAAAAAAACCTGCTGTATATTTTGAAGTGTTGGGGTCATGTGACAAAGGAAGGCTTTATGAATCAGAGTGTAATTATTTCTTAGTGAGTGAGAGGGTGAGTGTGTGCCTGTATTTGGGGAGTGAAGGAGTGATTTTAAGAGGTAGTGACTGAGAAAGAGGAGGGAGGAGAGTGCAGGAGGGGGAGTGAGGGAGGAGAGAGAGGAGTTCACTGCTACTCTGTCTTTGCTGTTAGAAGGACTCTTGTTGAACGTGCTCACATCTTTTCTTCTTTTCATTGGCTAGCTCTGTTCATCAAACTGTTCTGTCAAGTGCTTCATCCGTCCACCTGCATCATCGACGCGAGAACTTGTGAGTAATTTACTCTTAAAAAGTTTAGAGTCGGTAACTGTAGTCAGTGTTTGTTTTCCTTTTTTTCCTCATTCACCCTGAGAGAGGAGGCGAAAGAGAGACTGCATTTTCTGGGAATGATTCGACATTTTTAATTGAAGACAGAGACACAGTGTGTGTGAGACACTCGAGAGGGCTTGAGACAATTAATCATTGTATTGAAAAACCTGACCAGATTTTCATATGTAAACACTAAAACGTCCAAACACACGTGTTTGTTTGCATGCAGTGTTTGCCTCCTTATAAATCTGAGCGTGACACTGAGTTTATGTGAAAACATACGTGACCATGTGTGAGTGCCTGCATGTGCCTGCGTGCACATATGTGCTTATTAGCGAGTGTTTCAAGTGTTACCCTGTGCCTGTGGAGCACTTTATTATTAGCATATGTGTGTGCGTGTGTGTGTTGGTGTGTACACGCTTGCATATGTTTGATGTGTATTCACCAGAGAAGTCACCAGTCCTTGACCTGTTTTTTTTATAACCAACATATGAACACTTGGCAAAGAGAAGCATTGTTTTCCACATCTTAAAGCAGCAGAAATTAATTCCTGTGGAGTGAGGTGTGTCTGTTCTGCTCTTAGTTTACTTGCAAGTTTATTCATTGTTCTCTCATAGTTAGCAGCATGTCAGTGAGGATTATTTATTGGTGCTGGCATATGTGCTAGGTTAACAGGTTCTGCTTGTTACAGCCATGTGTAACACAGTGCATTAGTGCTGTGTAATTTGGATATCAGATATAGATCAGGCACCTGATGTCAGAGCGTGGCTTTCCTCCACTGTGTTTTACATTATTGCTTCAGTTTTAACTGGTCAGTAGGTAAACCGTTGCACCTGCTGTCCAGCACTTATTTCCCCTGGTGGACCTGACGTAAGTGTGAGGGACACTCTTGACTGACACAAATCGAAGAAACACATGGTTCATGTGAGGGATGCCTGCCTGAAGGCCCACGATATCTGTGTCACCCTCTGCTGTCATCTGGTGTATCGGTTTGACACAGAGTTGTGACATCTGGAGTGCAAGAAGCAGAGCTCATCTCTGAGGCACAGAAATGTCACGGTGCTGCTCCCCTCCTCGCATCAGCCACCTGTGGGTCCCCCTTAAGGACAGGCTGTCCAGGAAGAGCAGCGTTACTTTCCTGGTGCAGATTTGCAGGTATTTTGCTTGTCTTCGCTGGCAGTTTGGAATCAATCATCATTATTGTTTGTCCTGTGCCAGATGAGTCATTACTCATGATGAACCTACGATTGTCAGTGTTCCTGCTTTACATGGGCCTTAAAAACATTCTCTCCTTTTTGTTATGTAATATTTACACTTCAAGAAAGAGAGCGGCCTCTTTATTAGAGTGTTCTCACATACTCTGTCATCATCATGTTATATTCTGGCACTTCACTGCACGTCCTCAGGAATAAAGCCAAAAAAAGTGTTTATTTTGAAATCATTCTGGAAATCAGAAGTTTAAAAATGTCAAATCTTTGTCAAGCTGTTGCAAAAAAAAAAAAAAAAAAAGAAAACATCTGACCCACAAAAAAAAGCTGCAGCATTGCAAAATCTACAGACAGGCCTTCTTTGTGAGCCGTCTTTGAGCGGTAAATCAGGGAGTTGTTGATACCTGTCTTTTTCTGGAATTTCTATAGCAATTAAGGCCAAGTAGAGGGGAGGGGTTAGACAGGTGGTTTTAGAGGAATCAAGGGGCTCTCCACTACCACACTATAATTAACAAGGAAACTATCTGCACTCCATTTCCTCTGTCTATTTTTGCAGGTGTGCCATTCTGATTGTGAGGATTTACATTTTCAGCTCACTTCCAAGCCCTCATTAAAAGGACTTTTGGCACAAAGTTGTGTGAGAGTGTGTAGTGTTACATGCTGCTCTTGTGTGTGTGTGTGTTTGTGTGTGTATGTGTGTGTTCGAGCCTGCCGGTGTCTGAGTGTTGCTTTGACTCCTGCGGCTAAAGGCGGCGGCAGTAAAACCCATCCATTATCCAGCGCTTTATACAGAAAAAGGATTGTTTTCTCTCTGAGTAAAGGAGGGAAAACACCTCCGTAGTTGCCTGTGTAGATCTTCAACCATCTTTTAGTGATTACTGCTTAAAACATATTTGTAACTTTCGGGCTATTGATCTTTCCTCTCTTGCTTTATTTCCTTCCTCTCTTTATTTCTCAAAGTTTCTCAACTATGATCTGTTTTTTTTTACCCTGTTGTGTGTGTTGCATTTTCTTGTTGGCTTGACCGACTGCTAAAGTCTCCATGTTGAATACTCCAAAGAGCTCTACCACATCATGGAAACAGCAAGCTGTCAGGATGACTTCATCATGTCACAAAGTGTTTCATGTCTTACTGTGAGTTCTCACTCTTTCCATAACTCTCTCCACCACTTCAAATCAACACAGCTTCTTTCTGAATGGGACATTATGTTCAAACAGAGAGAGAGAGAGAGCAGATTTAGGGATCAATGTTTAATGATTTATATAAAGAAAGAAAAAAATTGCACAATTGCACAATGACACTCTCCAGTGATGCACCTTAAAATCAATACTTCTTTAAATGACAAATGATTACACAGAGGTGCTGCTTCGTGTTGGTTCTGTAAGCAAATACTTGTTTGTGTGTGATGCCAAGAGCAGGCAGATGTCAAACAAGTTTTAGGCGCTGGAATGCAGGTCTGTTTGGAAACACAGGACGTTCTGTCACTCAGTGTCTCTTTCGGAGCCATTAGCCAGGCACTTGTTGAAAGACTGGAAGCTGTCAACTTTGTATCAGATAATAGTGTTGAGGATATTGTTTTCACAGGCAAAGCAGTGCTGACGCCAACTAGAAAATCAGATAATGCTCTTGTGATCCTCTTTCAATATGAAGATTTTAATTTGTCTGAACAGCCGCACAAAGAGTTTCTGATGGCTCTGTGTGGGCACATTGAACTCTGATGGTGACACTAATGTTCATTTTTGCTCCGAGCAATTGGAAAAGCCCGTCTGTCAACTCCGTTTGGACACATGGACTGTGAAATCATTGTGTGTAACTGCCGTAGCTGTATGATTTCATCAACAGAGCAAAGCTTAAACATATCCCTCTCTGCTTCGAGTCATTTCCTTTACAGAGTTGCTCAATATAAATCACTTTATCATGTTGACAATTGGAAGACAGTGCCTGGAAGACATGCAGTGTTTTCTGTCAGAAAAATGAACAGACGTGGGCAAGTAAGAGGTGGAAAAAGAGTGAGAAGACTCTGAGTGGCTCTGCCAAGCTTTCCTTGCCAGGACACATGGCACCGTTCATTTATCTTCAGACTGTGAATTTACATTTTGGTCCTTCTAGTGAAAAAGATTTTTTTCCCCCATAAGCTGCTCAACAAACTTAACAACAACTTGTGAACTCACTCAAACTCCAAAAAAGGGAAACGCAACAGTCTCTGCAGACACTTTTGTGGTAAGAGTTGCGGAAATCTTGACTTCAAAAGGCAAACAGTAAATTATAACTCAATACACTAAGCTTTTTTATGTGTGTTTTCTTCTTTACTGGAATAAGAATCGTCCACCAGTAAACAAACCAGAGAAGCCATGGCACACAGGATCCTGCTCATGTATGCCGAGTAATCACCTGTGGTTTCCTTCGCTGACTAGAAAACCAACTGCCTTTCTTGGTTGTGTGGCGCAGAGCTTCCTGAGATGTCGTGATTTATTTGTTATGTTTGACTGCAGTTCTTACTACCTGCAGGGCCTCGCTCTGTCACAACGGTTAAGGCACAATTGTTGTTTTGCTCACAGAGGAATTGATACCCTTTGTTTGACAGACATTCAATCTGTGGGAACGGTTCTCTCTCGCCCTCACTCTCTCTGTCCCTTTTTTTCTTACTCTTGCTGGATTTGTCGTCCTGCTCTGTCTTTTTGTTGAAATCTAAACTCCTCGGCAAACAAGACGATCTCATTCTCTGTAAGCGTGCCTCATCTTGTAACCCTGTCTTCAAATTGCCCTCTTGATTGAGTTCATTTTGTTTGCTACATAGTGTCCTCTCCTGATCAAATCCGTGGATAATCTGAAGTGTAACTAATGACTCAACTTTAACATGATGGACCACTGTGAGGTCTGACACTTCACTATTTACAGAAACAACCAGAGTAAATTTAAACTGCTACACTGCACCTCTTAGGCAATGATGGAAAGTCCCAGCAGCGGCAGCCGGCAGGCAGGCAGGCAGCAGCCATAAACCCACCCATAGCTGGCCCTGGTGCTTCTTGCCTGCCTTGCTGCCTGCTGCCTCCTGTGTGCCCCCCAGGCTCAGGGGAAGTGGGGAGGCCCTCCATGCCCATTTGGCCCTGGCTAACAGGGGATGAGGTCACTCCAAATTCCCCTTATCCCCTTATAGCCCGAGACGGGATGGCGAAGTGAGCCTACCACAGGACCCGACATAAAACATAAATGGCGCTGTAAAAAGCTGCTGGGCTGATGTGACTCATTAAAAAACACTGGCGCCAACTCTTTTATTAATTCATTATTGTGTTTGCAGAGAGTAAAGTTACTGGGTTCTATTTTAAAAGTCTGTGTCTGTGCTTTGTTTCTCAGTATCCTTTTTTTCCTCTTTTAGTCTCCCTACTTTTTTCATAACATACATTCGACATTGTTATTCATACTGTGGCGCTCTTTAAATTTCACCACTCGGACTGGTTGTCCTGGAACTTATTTTAGTTAATTAATTACTTTTAGATACGTATGCTAAGGTGGGAAGATAAAAATCATGTATAAAATTGGATTCTCTGCTTTAACTTTCCTTCTTCTCACACAGTTGCCTTTTTCTCTTATCCTTCTCTCTCCTAGCATCTGCAGACATATTGTGCTGCCTGGTTTGAGTTCATGAAGCAGATATCCAAATGGGCCAAACGCTAGCCAAGTACATACTCATAACACACACACATGCACATTACGAGCCTGTGTGTCGCTGGCAGTTTTGTTTTTCCAGTCTCTACCTCTTCTCCCATTAGGCCCACTGTGAAATCTTAAGTGATGTTTTTGTGTGTTAGCCACACAGTGGAACCGCTGCACAGGGTCATGGTACAAGTTGTATAAGCACTAGACGGATAGAGATGGGGTGCGAATGGGGGAGGCTGAGGCAAAGGAGAGAGATCGGGTACAAGAATATGATTATGGAGAGGAGATGTAGGCTGGGTCAGAAATGCAGGGGAAAAAAATCCAAGGAAGTCAAGTTTAGATGAGGAATTAGACTGGGAAAGGTGACGATATTAGGAAGAAATACAGGGAGTAAGAAGAAAAAGTTAGAAGAAAGATGGCAGTGTGGCTGTGTTGGCAGGATGGGGGTGGGTGCCTATCGGCGGCTGCTCCTTCCTGAAACGTGGCCACCCGAGCCTGCCTGGGCCCTGGATGCACATGTGGAACAGTTTACTGTAATGGAACTCTAAATTAGTGGTGGTTTGAAGCTGCCTGCAGCAGTAGGGTGTAATTAACTGGCTCTGTTGAAAGAGAAAGAGCCAGAAAGAGAGGCAGGGAGGGAGCCAGAGCCCTGGAAAAAGGCATGGGGTGAGAGGTGTGTGTGTGTGTGCACGCACGCACACACGTTAAAGGGTGCTCTCGCATGTGACGCGTGGAGTTTTTGAGTACTTGATTGCATGTGTATGTGTTTCAGAGTGTGTGGTGCATATGTGTGCATCTTGGAAGCGTTCCTTCTTTTTTCCTGGGCATGGCGCCACCTCTTAGTGCCCCCAAGTGCCCAGACCCTGTCACTGTTCCTCTGTGAGCTTTCGCTCAGTTCAGCAGTTCACCGGTTCAGCCTTAGATCTTTTTTCTTCTCTTCCCCCCCCCCACCTCATTTCTTTGTTTATATCGAATTCATTACCAAGATTTTTTCCCTGTCATTTCTCCCAACTTCACAAGCCACAGCAGTTCCAAATTCCTTGGCTCTGCTCTTTTTCAAAGCCACATTTAAAAAACAAGCTGATCACACCACCCACTCATGAAATCACGCTAGGGAAGCGAAAGGCAAAAAGAAAACATGAAAAAGAAAATGGGAGGCCTTATCTTTTTTTCTCTCCCTCTTCTTGTATTAAGAGTCAACAGTGGGGCATAACTGTGGCCTTGTCCACACTTGAGACTGACTTGTCTATGCCTACTGTGTAGAGTCAAAGTGATGAGCGGACTGTGAGAGGTTAGAGCCAAAATGTCTCTGTGGGATGGGAGCCTGACCTCAAGAGATGATAGTTGAAAGTGACAGCAGCAGTTAGCAATCAGTGGATCTCATTTTCCCTAGCCATCGACCCCCTCCTCCCTCCTTTCTTCATGCTCTGGACCCCGTGTCTGGGCCTCTGGTCCTGGGGGAAGGAGGCAAAGAGGCAGGCTGCTGTGTTAGGCTGGCAGCAGGAACAGAGGAGCTCTTTATAGTAGATTTCTGGTGATTTAAATCATATGGCATAGCCTGGAATCACTGTAGAAGTCTGGAAGCTCTTCAAAACTGCAGGAACAAGAGCGCTCTCTCTCTTTCTCCCTCTCTCTTTTTTCTCCTCCCTCCCTCTTCCCTGCTATAACTTTTTCCAAACTTTTTTCTTATTTTCTTTTCCCCTCGCCCAGTCCCAGTTCTTCTGGCTTTTCCTCTCATAGTTCACTCTTTTCTCTCACTTTTTTTTCTCCCATGTCTTTATCTGTTATGGTTCTCGCTGTCCCATCCTTTCATCCTTCCTCTTTCCTTCCCATTCTCTCATACCTGTTGGTATGAAGTTTACACATCCTTCTTACATTTAAACAGTGGATAAACTTTTGTGTGTCCCAGATGTTTTCAGAGTTGATGTGAGGTGAATTGTGTTTGTGGAATCCAGAGAGGATCGTAGCATAAACCGCTGATTATATCATGATGCTTAAGGCAATCAGAGACACTTATCCCTGCATTTCATGTGGTTGGATTTATTAGTGAGAAATGACATGTTTCTTTGTCTTCTCTTCCTCAGAAAAGTGACCAGATAACTCTTCTAAAGTGGAGTCTGGCTGCCCTTCAGTAAACCAGAGCCTACATTCAGTCCCCTTATCCTGAGAGTCTTCAAAAGGACACCGATTTTTGTCGAGGACTTCCAGGTGTTACCTTCACCCAGCAGCCTGCTGTGGCCTCCTGGGTGCTCCGTTGCCATGGCTACCAACAGGGAACAGCAGGTGGGTCACATGACAGGCTTCCCACCTGCTGTCTACCCCTTCCCTTTCAACTCTATGAGAAGCCACTCCCCCTTCGACCTGCTGGCCAACAGCAGTCTGTTTGGGAGATTCGGGGCAGACCTGCCCAAAGAGATGGCCGCTCTCTGTAAGTCATTTTCATCACTGTGTGTGTGTATTTGACTCTCATGTATAATTTTCCATCATTATACATCTTTATCAACATAACCTTCATTTTAGTCAAGTCACATTAAACAATTTGGCTGTGGACTGGAAAAAGGAAAAATATGCCTACTTAAACTGCACTTCATTATGTGTAATTTTGTGGAAACGGAAAACTTTAGGGTCTGTTTGTGATATAGGACGAGCAGTAGAAAAAAAGAAACCATGAGGAAAAAGTCTACTTTCATCAATACAATGATTACTCTACTTCTGTGGTTTCCTTATATGCTTGATGCTTGTAGACCATGTGGTTGTGACCACAAACTCTGGTCCTGGCTTCACTGTGTGTGTGTGTGTGTGTGTGCGCAGACCTCTCACAGAGTTTTGTGAAGCAGACAACCCACAAGTCTGCAATTAAAGACAAAACAACATTCTTTTAGTATGAGGTGATGAAGACTGAGCATCAACAAATATTTGAAAATGGGCACCATTGCAGTTGCAAAGACTTTATGTAGACAAAGCATACCACACACGCGTGCCTATTTGTAGAAAGGTGAGCTGTATCATCCACTCCTTGTTGTTTTAAATGTGGCCACAGAGGGCACTGTTGCATTCTGAAGACGGGATGATGCAGGGAGCACAGAACACAATGAGGAGATTGTTGGCAATCCAGTATGTTTTTCTGTCATGCAAAGACTACCCAGATTAGACACACACTACAGACACACACGCTCATTGGTCAAAGCACCTGCTTTTTTTTCCCCAACCACTAATCGACAACAGGATTCTAGGTCAAGGAATATCCAAATAAAAGCACACTATAATTTGCCAATGAGGATGTCGGTGTGAGAGTATAAGGGAGACAGATAGAGGTTAGGGTTTGAGGTAAAGGTAAGCAGGAGGTATTTGAAATCTGATCTGGGTGCAATGTTGAAGGGGTGGCAGGTGGTGGAGGGGGTAATAATGGGTGTGGGTGGCAACAGCTGAGTGCAGAGCCAGAGTGCCCCCCCTTCTGTGTGTGCAGTCCCCTTCTTTCCCCCACCACAGCATGCCTGAACACCTCTCCAGCCTTTCAGCCGTCAATCACTACTTCACCCCCCCCCCCCCCTTCCCGCCTCTCTTCCTTCTCACCACCACTGCCCACCTAATCCTCAAGGTATTTTCGCAGAACCAGTGTGTGAGAGAGGGCGAGAGAGAGAGAGAGAGCACCTGGGGGTAATGTCCTGGTGTGGTGGAATCCAAGAACACACCCTGCAAGAAAAACACACATAGATACACACAGGCAAACACTCCATCAGAGACTCTTCCCACTCTCTCTCTCTCTCTCTCTCTCCCTCTCTCCCGCACACTCATGCACAGAGCAGTTCTTTCATCTAAAAACTAGAAACATACCCCTTATGTAGAGTAAAATCCCACAGCACTGACAGATGGATTCCTTTTGGTTTTTACATTGGCATAAGTTGAAACAAGAAAAAAAAAAGAAGCATCAAAGCACAAACAGACACAGGCAACCACATGCACTGCGGCTTCATACATGACTGCTTGTACTGACACATCCACGCTGGCATTAGTATCGCTCACAAGGGTTAATGACTGCAGTTATTTGGTTTAAGCTCTCTGTCAGGGCTTAAACAAGGCTGGGGTCAAAGATTAAGTTGCGATCATTGTTACAATTAGCTTCAACTTAGCTTTATGTACAGAGGTTGACTTTTTTAATGTCCTTATATAACTGACATTATAATTTAACAAATATGATGACTAGGTCAAGTCTCTGTACAATTTTTAGATTTGAGCTTTTTAATGATTGTAAGAAAATGTTGTTGAAACTAATTATTTATAATTGTAAATTTACAATGTTTAATTAATGCTAATTGTCAGTTTTTCGTTGATTAATTTTCTGTCAACTGAATTCTAAAACCTACATTGTACTGTACATCTTTAGTATCAGTTTAACAATTTGGCCACTCAGTGGAAAACTCTGTTGCTTTTATCAGCTTTTAAAACATCCGATTGGTGTATCCCCTGACAAAGAATGTTACAAGTCATTTTGCTGACAGCAGTCTCATTCCCCACTCTCTTAAAAAGACAAAAGGCCTTGGTTTGGACATTCCCCAGGCCCTATTTTTTCACTTTCTACTTCTCGTAGAGTTGGCTTAACAGTTCTGCTCATTGTTGTCAGGCCTGTCTTTAGGCCAGAATGAGAAAATGCCTTCCACATAAAGGGAGTTGCACTGTGGATATTTCTTTATATGTGTGCAGTAAGCACTTCTGCATTCTTATCCTGTTACAGAGCTCTGTGTGCGTAGATGTTAAAAAGGTAGCCCGGGTGACACCTACTTTTGTTGGCCGTGCATGCTGTGCCGACCTGTTGAAGCACCTCCCATGGCGGCGCACTGTTTTGGCACCAGAGTGTCTTTGGAAATACCTGTTTTGCACGGTGGTGGGAAGAGACAGCAGCAGGGAGGGTCAGGGTGGGCCGACTGTGTTTGCACATGCAGGGATAGTAGGCTTTTCTTCATTCTTAATTCATGGGTGAAGTGGACCCAGGAAACTTTCACTTCAATCTCCAAGTCATGTGATTGTGTCTATGTTCTGCAAGGCTACCGTCCTCACTATCCACATCTAAATGAATGTGTAATAGGCATTTGTTCATCCATGAGAGGGTCTCTGTGCAGTGTGTAGCAGAGGCTCTTATCAGTTGATCCCTGTCATTATGGGAGCCCTTCAAACAAACAGTTGGAAGCCCATTAAGGCCACTTACTATGTGATAACATCGTCACTGAGCCCTGAAACACCTCTCTAAGCTTTCACCGATCAGGGCCAGAGCCCTGGCCCCAAAGCCAGCCACAGGGATGTTTTGAAAAGCTAGTAGGTCATTTCCTTCAGCCCACATGGCCTGGCCCAAAATCTGAAGTCCTTGCTGGGCTTGGGCTTTCCATTCATACCATAATTTGTAGGGTTGTGCTCAGTGATAGCACAGATATACAGAAAACTCATGAGAGTCTCAGCTGTGAATGTTTGAGCTCTATCACAGTGGGATGATATCAAAAGCACTGTATTAATAGAATGGAATGAATAGCGTGTTGAAACCTGTGCAAAAGCTGCTGGAGTCTACTCACTTATGCCCCCGGTGGCAACAACAGAGAACGTCTGTTGAGAAGGTTTTGGTTTTATACAAGTATTTCATAAACACATTCAACAACATTAGCAAACTCTCTTCTAGGCACATGTGCGTGCATTTCTGTGACACACAAACACTCACACATACACAGCTCACGCAAAGCATTTAGGGCAAAAAGAGACCAAAATGTTCCAGCAGAAAAGATATCCTCATGCAGAGTGACATAATTAAAAACACTCATTGCATTCTTAAATACACACACACACACACAAGGAGGTCATGTTGGCTCATGGAGCTCTGGGAGTTGCCTAAAGGAGCCATTTTGGTGGGAAATGTGGTATGAGGGGGAATGCAAATGCAAACTTTTAAATGGAGGAGAGGGACAGCAGAGAAGGATGTCAACAAGTAGAATGAAACTTTATCTACTAATCATGAAGCAGTGCACAGCACATGTAATACTTTTATTTATTGTCCTAAGCTTGAAGTGCAGAGTTTCAGCCCAGCATTGATGGCAGTAGGTAAGTAAGATGATGTAGGTTTGTTGTGCATATGTGTCAGTGCTGACATTTATTGATCTCTTTAGATTTATTGAACGGGCCAGAGTGATTTGCTGAGATGGGGGTGAAAATATTAGAAATTCAGATTTGTTAAAAAAATATTATATGTGATTAAATGTACACACACATTTTGTCTAAAAAGAAAGAGACAGTAATAGTATTGACAGTATAGCTGATAATTTGCAGTATTTGCATCGTGCAGGTTTCAGTTTAGAATTCAGGTGTCATGTGTTACAAGGTTAAAGGTGGGTCTTTGTCTTGCTTGTACCGTGTTTTTTTTTCCTTTGGAAGACAATGTTGTGTCTCATTGGCCCATTATTGAAACTGAGCAAATATAGCCTGGTCATTGTTTATTGTGTGGGTGTATCTAAGAAGATTCGCTAGGATTAAGTAAACACATTTCACCATGGACAAATTGCATAGTGTTTTCTGTTTTGAGCAATAGAAATTGTATACGCATGAATTCAGGTAAAGATGCAAACTTTAGTGAGGAACTATGAAAAGTAGTAAAATGAGTGTTAGCTGTATTTTGCTTTGACCCAGCCATTCAGTGCCAAGAGTGCCAACACTTAATCAGAAAAAAAGCGGTTATAGAGCCATCTGCTCGCTGGCATCTCTGCTCCTGTAGCCGTGATCTACATAGCAAATTAGCAATGCTAGGCCTGGACCATTTGTGTGTGCTTGTGTGTGATGACAGCATGTGTATAGCTGTTTGGCTGTGTCCTTGATCTATCAGTGAGACTGGAGCCTCCTCGGCTTTAATAAACAGCTCTGCTTCGTCTGACATCCCTGCTTTCATCTCCCTAGGCGACTGCTAGTCTCAAGATGACAGCTCTCTGAGGCGCTCCTCTCTTTTTTTGGAAATCAGTTTCCCTCACATCGGCCTTTTTATTTTTCAAACTGGCCCTGATTCAATAGATGAGGGGGGAAATAGACAGATAAGACCCACTTTAATTTTCCAATGATTTTATGCATCCAGCAAAGGTGTTTTTGTGAAAATAACAGTGAGTGGAATATCTGCTCCTCTGATGATATCCTCTTAAACCCTGATGGCTTATGCACTCTTGCATTCCCTCGCCCTCTTCTCTCTCGTCCCTCCTATTTTCTACTCAGCCTTCACCTTGGATTTCCTCTCATTATCCCTCTCTGGAAGTTGGAGCCAATTTGCCCTAAGTACTGGAAACTTACTAAAACTTAGGCGTATGTGTGTCTGTGTACCTAAAAAAGTCAGCAAAGGCTGCTGGTAGGAGAGAAGCCACAGAGTGTACTACACATCTGACATGATGACAGATGAAGATAAGGAGGACACTATTAAAAATGGGAGGGGTCTGTTTCCAGACTGGCTTTCGTGGGCACGTGCAGTACGAATAGCGAGCAATGGCGAGAAAGGAGGGCTAGGTCCTCCAAAGGCGTGGGAGGGCACACAGGCCCAAGGGTGTTGCCTATGAGAACAAGATGGGGATTCGTATTTTTGGCTGAAGAACTAAAAGGTCTTTTTATTTTCCTCCACAAAACACGGGTAGCAGAATGTCATGACAGTGCACATAGAGGGATAGAAAGAGACAGGGAGTGAAAAAGACTTTACTGAACGATAGCCAAATCTGATAACGCTCTAAAAAGTAGCTCTGTTAGGCTTTGGTGGGACCAGCATGTGAACGGAGGCAAACATGGCTGCCGCTGAGAAATGGGCTTTCTCTAAAGTCATGCCTCCTTTCCCCACATCCCTCGTCAGTGACACATCAGGTTTCTTCCAGAGATATATGGTGAGAGAGAGATAGATGAGTGGATAAGATTACATGACTTGTCAGAGATGAACATATGTTAAACCTGTGGCTGGTGGAGCAGTTGATGGATGTAATGGGAAAGAACGCTAGGACCGCACTGTGTTCGCTGACAACACACACATACACACACACACCATTGCAGAAATAAGATATGACTTTCAGTTTTAATGAAAAGACAGAAAATGTTGCTGTCTGCATGGATCTGTTGGCTCTACCACTGGGTTACTTTATTTGTATGGCCTGTGTGTGTGTTCTGCGTAACCTGAATCTGGCTGTAGTGGGAGGGTGTCCTGGACTGGTGTTCAGTGTCTCTATCATCACCAGCAATCTGTTTCAGCATGTCCACACACTGCACACATGCTCTCATCAGAAATGGAAAAGCTCCACATTCCTTTTAAAATCACTGTGCTGCATTTGGCACAAAGGCTTGTCTTTATTACCTCACACACCACTGTGTTGTTGATGACTAGAACCTGAATGACAGTATACAGAGGAAGTGGCAAGAGTGTGTTGTATACCTCTTATCTGTAATTGGCATCAGAGTGTCAGACAGTAGTAAAGCCTGATTTTTGCATGTGCAGCTATAAGCAGACCGTATCAGCTGAGCGTACCTGTCTGCTCTATAGCTAAAGCACCATAAATCAAGCAAAAAGAAACAAAGAAACATTTACACCATGTGTTAGGATCAGTTGAAATTACACATGATTGAAAGCAGAAGTCAACACAAAATGACCAAGTGAGTTGGCAGCCACTGAAAATGAAACATGTCCAACCAGAAACAAACGCAGAGGACTTTGTCAACTAAAACAAATCACGCAGTCAGGAAAAAATGGCCATAGGGAACTGGATGAAATGGGGAGAGTATTTGCAGAACCAGAAGGGGGGGAGAATTAAAGAGAGCGATGGAGAAACTTGTGAGCCAGAGAGTGAGGGAGAGAAGGAGGGAGGGCAGGATAAGTTTGGGGGGAAAGTTAGTGGCCCAGTGGGGGTTTCTTGTAGAGTTCAACCTCTCTGGCTGGGGAAGGAAGGGGAGGAGGAAAGGGGGGGGGGGGGGGGGGGGGGCTCCGGGACCAGCCTGGGTCAGCAGCAGTATGGAGTATGTGTAGATTAGATGTCTAAACTCACTCTGCAAACCCTGTGAAGCCCCTGGAAGACTCACAGCTCACAGCGCAGTTTGCCAATAAGAGGAGAACCTGGGGTTAGTGGTCTGAGTTATAGTCTCAAGCACAGTAAAAATAAATGTCAAAACTAGGGGAATCCGATAGGGTCCATAAATCTCCAAAAACAAAAGAGTTTCAAGTGTGAGCGCATGATATTATAAATTGATTGCGTTGCAGCTGACTGGTCCAGAGAGCAGCCCTGGCAAACAACGCTGATGTTACATAGAACATTTGAGCACCAGGGGATTAGCCAGTTTTTCGTTTCCAGGATGCTGTATGAAACTAGCAGGAAGAAAAAAAAGACAAGAAGGAGACGAAAGACAAGTGTGAGAAGAATGCTTGTGAATCATAAAAATGTGACTCTGGGCAGTGATGATTTAATCTTTTTCTTTGAATTATTGTGAATGTAAAAAAGGATAAGAGTCATTTTAACAACAAACTGTTAGCAGTGGCATCTACAATAGATAACAGTTTATCTCACCTCTCTTACTGTCATAAAGCTTCTTTTTATGACCTGACAGCTGTATGAAGAAACACAAAAAACTACTGATGTTGTTTACTGTTAGATGCAACAAAAGAGCTATTAAATGTGTGTTTGTGGGATTGTGTGTGTGTGTGTGTGTGTGTGTGCAAGTGTGAGTTTCAGGCCACATGTGCAGTTGACTATGTGTATGTGCCAGCTTAGAAAAATAAACAAGAGGTCTGAACTGGAGGAATAGCTTTTAGGTCAATAAACATTGTAATGAAAATCATTCAAAATAGCCAGAAATGTGAAAGCATGGTTTCTTTCATGAGACAGGAAAAAGAGTGAAGTGTTAGACAGAGGGGGGGGGGGGTGGAGGAGGGAGGGCACTGTGTGTTTATGGAGAGTGTAGCCAGCAGCACAGATTGACAGGAAATGGTGTCTTTTTTGCCTGCTGGGCTGTACCACTTGTACTGGTTTGACAGGGGTGGGAGATGAATGTGAGGAGCTCACAGACTGAAGCCATTCTATTATCATATATCTCCCATTGTATCAGGCTGTTTGCTTTAGCCCAGCCAGAGTCTATCCGTCTGCTGAGCAACAGTTAGGACCAGTGACAGGCTTTTTTTTAGTGACCACAGACCTCCTATTGATTCTGTTTGATTTACTGTGTCTGTGAGGGCACGGCTTTTTATTTTTTTTAATGGAATTCTTTTTATCAATACACAGAACAGCAAGGGTTAAATAGGACAGAAAGACAAAGGTAAAACATTATGATGTAAACCCAATCTAATAAACATTAAAAGACATGAAAGTTATTGCATCTGTATTCTATGCTAATGTTTCTCTAATATAAATCACAAACAAGGTCAAGTGAGCCTGTTAGAAGTGTGTCCAGCACATGGTGTGTTTGTATATTGGGGGTATTTGTCTGTGTAAATGCACTGCGGGGATTGAGAAAGGCAGGCCTCATTCATCACTGTTAAAGCACTTCCAGAGGGAGAGACAGAAAAGAACTGCCCATCCTCTGTTCCCTCAAACAGACCGAGAGGAGGGAGGGATTTACCCTGGCATCTGGTTTCTGGGTTCAACCACAGCACAATGTTCTTTCTCTCTCTCGCTCTGTCTCTGGCTCTCCTTCTGACACACACATACACACCCAGGCCAGTGGCTGGACTTTAATATGGTTATGATTAGGGACGGGGGCTCATGGAAGGGAGGGGAAGGGGGCTCATATTTACTGAGAACTGGGGGAGGTGCAATGTAAAAGACAGACAGGGAAAAGATCTGAATGGGAGCTTAAGAGAGGCAGTGATTGTTTGCATTAAGGGCTGATATATGAAAGACAGAAACAAGACTGAAAAACAGCACGAGAATAAAGAACGGGAATAAAGTTCTGTCCTCTAACCAGATCAGCTCTTCTTCCACTGTCGGCTGCTGGATACCACCCCCCCTCCTCTGGGTTCCTCTCTCTCTCTCTATCCCTCCCTCTCTGGCATTCTCTCTGTGTTCTCTCCACCCCCTTTCAGAGCGTCATGCCGAGGCAGTTGGTTTGCTCCGCCGTGTCTGGGGCTCAGCGAGAGCTGTGAGAGGCTGTTATTTAGGTCTGTTACAGCAGACAGGGAGCAGCTCACCCAAGGGCAGGGGGAGAGTAGAGAGTCAGAGTCACGCTCAGATCAGCTCAGCTCAGCCAGGCAGGAACCAGATCTGCATTCCAGCTGAGGGAACGAGGGAAACTCCAGCATTCACAGGAAAGGACAGCAGAGAGAGTGACAGCGAGGGATAAGTCAAGGGAGGAAAGGAAAAGGTAGCAAATCCAGATAGCTGTTGCTGAGCAGTGGAATCAGGGCAGAACACAGGCAGTAAGTGATTTTTGCTAAGGTTAGGGGGGTAACATGTTCGACTGCATGGAGGCTCTTGGAATGGGCCCCCATCAGCTCTATGATGTCACCAGTCGTGGTGCATGCATGCTGCGGAAGGCGAACCCCTTCTTTGCGGGGTTGGACCCCTTCGCTTGGACAGGCAGTGCCAGTGTTCAGTGTAAGTGGCATCCTGTTTGGATTTCTTGTATGACACAATCATCTCTCTCGCTCTGTTTCTGTAACACACACACACTCTCTCTCTCCCTCGCTCTCTCTCTCTTTCCCTCTCTCACTCCTTGTCTTTCTCGTTGCTGGCTTGTTTACCCCTCAGGGCTCGGCCAAGGGGGCTGCTGTCAGGGGCTACAGAGCAGCACAGGAAAAGACTGGGACAGACAGTCTCCTCTCCTCTCCTTTCTTCTCCTTTCCTCTCGTCTCCTCCTCCTCCTCCTCCACTCCTCAATCATCTGAAGGAAACTCTCTGCTATGATATTGTATGCACTGTGTGTCTATGTATGACTTGTGAGTTTGAGCACATGGAGTCAGGTTTCAGTGACAATGTGAGCCACCTGAAGTTTGACCTTGCCAGGTGCTGTATACACTAGGAAGAGGAAAAGGTTTGGTGAGTGACAGGAAGAGAGGAGGTACACTTGTATGTTCCATCCGTGTTGTGGGTTTGACACTAAGAGGTTGGTTTATATGAATGTAGCCTCATTTTGAAAGTTTTGTGTAGCCTGCTGCAATCTGCTTAGGTCAGAGGTTTGTTTATGCTTCAGGATGCTAGATGGATAATGATATTCCTCTCTATCCATGAATTAATAAGTAGATTAAATATTTAGTGGATCAATGGATGAATAAATAAAACTGCTTGCAAACTGAGGAACATTCTGGTCAACTTATTGTTTTCTCTCCCCCCTTCTTCTGCCTCTGACTTCAGACCTCTGTTACTCTAACAACAACTGGGGTTCATTTCCATTCACTTCCAGGGGGCTGCTACTGCTGTGAGAGTGGAGAGGGAGTGTGGGGGGGGGGTGTTTAAGCATGGTATGGAGGGAGAAGTGTGGAAGGAGCTAAGCCAGATATGACCCTGTAAAAAAAATCAGGAGTATGAAGGAGAGTTTGAGTAATCAGATAAACAGTTTTGCTGTGTTCTTGTTACAGGGAGCTGTTTGAACATGAATATGACATTTTTTAGGGTATTTTTCTGTTTGTTAGCCCTCCTGCTTTTTGTTCTTCTTTACTGCCTCTTGGGGGGAGTCATCTGTCTTCATTAATCGTGAAGACACCAGCATTTCAGTGGCCGTCATGCACACTGGCTGAGCTTTAATGAAGATAGATGCCCTGTCAGTGGAAGCTGAGGCCAGAGGGGACTCCAGCCAGCCCAGCCTGCTCTGCTTAGTTAGGGGAACCCTGATGATAACAAGATGAGATTTGTTTATTTAATCAATCAGGCCTCTATGGCCTCTCCTTTTAATCCATTCACACACATGCACACATTTGAAAATTAGGCCTCTGGATTCCACAAGTTCCTTTTTTTAAATTTTTGGCTCTTTGTTCTACAAAATCAAAGATTTTAAAAGTCAGGAGAAGCTGCCCCAGGGGTAAGAGAGCTGAGACTAGCAGAGCAGAGCAAAGTGGAGGCTGGTGTGGTGTACTGTTTCAAGCCCTCTGTGCCCAATAACCTTTGTAAACAAGGCCACCCTATCCCCACACAAGGAGCCATAATGCCTCTCTTTACTGAAGCAGTTGCCCCTCATTGTCCTCATCAATGAAGCTGATGAATTGATGTTTGACTCTGATATCTCATTAAGCCAGCCCAGCTGCACAACAGAGGGACCTGTCTGGCTCTTAATGCCACACTCACACAAGCATGCACTCCGCACACCAAAATAACCTCTGATTTTGTAAAGAGAGTCACCCGGTCCTGTCATAATACTCACTGTGTTTTTTTCTTTTTTGTAAAAATAGTTTGACAAATGCATTTCATAAAACAGAAGAAATCTGAAGATTGACTGCATTTTTTCATAGTCTATGGAATAAAATGTTTATAAATCTTCCACCAAATGAATATGTCCTATTGTCTTGGCAGTAAATCTCCAGTAGTGATAAGTGTCACTGCTGCTGGCCATTAGCCAGGGACAATCAGAGGACTTAAAAGTGTGTGGTCAGTTTTCCTGTTTTTTTGTTCAACAGTAGGAGACCTCAATGTCAGAGGTTAGTCAGAGGCTACGGCCTGGCCAATGTCAGATCTGCTCCATGTGTGGTGTCCTTGTCAGCCTGCAGAAAAGGAGACCCTTTCAACCAGCTTGGCTTGTGTAATGCTCTTAAGTGCCTTATGCCACTGAGCTGGTACTACATCTGAGCTGCCCTACACATAAGGATAATGGACACTGATTTAGTCATACGTCAATGAAAACTGAATTAGTCAACTGCCAGGGAAGCCATTTGAGGGAGCCTATATGCAGGCCGATCTCTCTGTCAATGTTCATTTGTGTAGAAGAATGAGGCAATTATGTTTAGCGGTTCTGTGGGGTCAGAAGAAGGGAAAGTGTGTTTTTCTCACCAAAATACACACACAGGTTGATCTTTTGGAAGACACTTTGGATATTAACTTTGATGCTCACAAATGATACATGCAGGAGCCAGATAAGGCAGGTACAGATTGCTTGTGCAATTTGTCACTAAGTGTGCAGTCACACGCACACACACACACACAGATGGGGGCACCCACCTCTTTGTTTTCCCTTAATGTGCTGTTCAAATGTGAATCGAGGAGCTAATTGAAATGGGGGGTATAGATCTCAACAGCAGTGGCGGAGAAATAAGAGCTTCATGTGACCGCTGGCACATTCTGGCCTGATCATTTTCTCCCTGATAGAAGTCCACAGTTATTTCATTATAATTACAAAAGATTCAATTAAAAGATTAGAATGCCTGAGGGTACAGGACTGAAAAGATATAGTGGTATCATGGTAAGGGGGTGGTCTGAAGGGTGTGTGTGTCTATTTGTATGGGAGAGAGTTTTAATGAGAAATTCTCACCGCTGTCATATATACATAAATCTAGTTGATTGTCTCAAGATTAAGACGTTTAAATGCTTAAGCTGGTCCAAGGTCAGGAAGTCGTAATTGATATGATTGAAGTGGGAACTTTTTTTCTAAAAACATTCATGTGAATCAAATAAATGTACAAAAAGATGAAACCTGTACTTTAATACTTGTTGTTATTGTGTGGCATCAATGTTATTCTGAATTCAACTCCCACAATGCTGCTTATAAACGCAGCTCAGTGCATACTTGCACTGTGTCATGACAATAAAGTGGATATTAAATCTAGTTATCACAGATTAAAGGTTAAATCTTACTAATATAATATTCATGTTATGTATGATATTACATTTCAACATGGAAAATATTTTTATAGCATGAAGCCATTTCCAGTATCAGAACTACTTGTGTTGCAATATCACACCATCTTGTTCACAGATCTGTCTCAGTAATAGCTGAGTCCATTAATAGTCGGTGCTGCCTATAAATAAACAGATTCATTCCCACTGGTGCTTGAAGTTTTTTCCACAGCCCCTCTTCCTATCATTTGAGGTTTTGCTTATGCATAAATAGGAGAGTGCTAACTGCGTGTGTGGAGTCTGTGCGCAAACTCTTATATGTCAACGTATGTGGTGTTTACGGGTCCATTTGGCTGGCGCTGGGCACTCAGACTGCTGTGTCAAATCCAGAGACAGACAATGTGCCAGCCTGAATTCCTCAGGCCTGTGCTGGAATCCAGCTCCACTCTAATAGTAGTTTATAGCCCCTCAGCAGCGTCAGTCACACCACTGTAAATAAATCCACCATGTGGAGGCTGAATCTGTCACCTCCACGGGCTGTTTGTGTTTTCCCCTCCATCTTAAGTGAATTTCACAAGTCTGCTCTACAAGGAATCCTGTCCATTTGTGGAATACTGGATGACAGAACTTATGTGCCAACAGTTTGCCTTTGTGTATGAGTTCTAGCTGAGCACAAAACATTGACTTTTGTAAGTTCTTTCACAATAGTTTGCTGGTCGCAGAGGTATTGTAGCTGCCCACCCTAACACCCATGTCTGGCTGCTGCTATTGTGGCTGTTTACTGAGAACAGCTCTTTGCCTGCCAGGCACATTTTCCCTTGTACAAAGGCATGGGCTGTTGGCAAACTATGTGGGAATGTGTGCAGTAGTATCGCATGCACCTGAGTCAGTTTTATGTCACTCATGAGGATGTGATGTACAGTAGCCAGTCACATGTATGTTTGTTTTATAGCATATATAAGACCATGTGTGTGTCAGCCCAGAGCCCTTTTTGGGCTGAATGTGAGGAGAGCAGTTCTGTTACCACTGTGTTATTGACTGACAGCTTGGCTCGAGTGTTGCTAGGGGCTAACTGTTGTGAGAAGAGGAGGCCTCGAACAGCCGAGCTGGGAGTAGAAAGTCAGATGAGCCTGACTGTCCTCCCTCTGTGTATGTGTGAATGGGTTGTGTTTACGCAGCCGACAGCGTTTGGCAGGGAGTGGTGAGTGGCTGGTGTAGTACAGCTATTATCTGGGCTCAGAGGTGGAGAGTGATGGAAGAAGAGCTGGCCGATAGAGGGAGGAGAGAGAGCGGAGGAGGGAGCCATTGGTGTTGTTTTCTCTTGAACATTAGTCAAATTCTGCCAATGTGCGTATGTGCAACAGCCATGAACATCTTTCTGCAAATGGTCCATGAGTTCATTTGTATATACTTGCATTGGTTCATTTGTTTGTGTGTCTACATGACCATTTCGCTGCGTGGGTCCTTCGGTGTGTGTATATTTTGCCTGTGTGATCTCTGAGGAGGAACAGGTGTGTGTGTAAGCAGACATGCCTGTAATTGTGTCTGGCTGACAGTTTGGGACTTTTTACAAGGAGAAGATGAATGTGGATAACTTCACAGATCCTAGTGTGTGTGTGTAAGTTTATAATTATACATTATGTGAATGTGAAACCAGGTTAGGAGTAGAAATCAGGTTAAGGCAGGAAACAGGACAAAGTGTTCACATCTTGAGAGCTAGTCACTAATCACATTTCTCCATAGCCTGTCATTTCTTTGAACGGAGACTTTTACTGTGCTTTTATGTGCAACTTTTACAGATACTCTACTGTGCAGCTGTGAACTTATTTATTTTACTTTCTGTTTCTGTTTTGGTCAGATATTGGATTTATTTATTTTGGACACAAAGATCCCCAGTTTCGGTAATTCCTTTCCTTTCATCCCACTGCATTGCCTTTTTTATTCTGGCTCTGACATGCACACATGTAAGAACTCTCTTATGCCAGTTAAGTGCAAACATGGTTATTAAATTCTCCTGTGTGAATATAGCCATCTAAATGTTTTTAGAGGTCTTTTTATGGAGATTAGGCAAATTTACTGCAGTAAAAAAACAAGAATGGTGCACACTGTTTCAGCGCCCATGCAGTGCAAGTTTTGCTATGAATCTAAAGAAGTGTATTCTCACTTCCACACGTGACACATGCTCACAAGCAGGCAGGCATGCATGGACACAGGAGGAACAAGCACATGCTCTTCAGTGGCTACAAACTAGCAGATAATGTGTCTCCACTGTAGCATGACCTGTGGCTAAATTGTGAAGCCCACTGCAGCCACCCTGTCATCAAGCCTGGATTTATCAGCTCCTGCTCCACTGTATGAACACCTCACAGAGTAACCAGACAGACAGCCGGTTAGACAGGAAACAATCCGGCAACTGAGTTAGGGGCTGCACGGGAGGATTTATGCCTGGTTCAGGAATGCTGAATGAGTTCATGGTATGCTCCTGTTAGGGGAACCAACTGGATGTACATTACTCCCTTTCTCACTGAGGTATTCATATTTACTGAATGGTTGGTTATAATAAAACAAATGTCAGATTGTGACACTATTCCATTAGGCCACATGGAACTTTCTTCTGTGACGTGAGGTGTCACCAGAGGAAATGAACTGTATGGTTTCAGTCTGAGTGTCTCGTCACTGATGTGACAGCCTCCGCCCAGACACAGACTTGGGCAACTAGTTGGCAGTTGACTGCCAAGCAAACGCGAAAGACTGTGATATGCATCATTGCTCCACCGAACCACTCAAAGCAGAAGTTTCTCAGAGCAACCTCTTTATCTGATATGACTCTGAGTGTTTGTGCCAGTTTTAGGGGACTACCAGCTTTTCATACATATGGAATGGAAATCACTCAGATATCAGGAAGCTGCAGTCATTTGCTGCTCCTTTGCCACTGTTAATCTTTTTTTCAATCTCTGTTAGTGACTACATGCAGGAGAACTAAAAAGTGTTAACAATCAGAAAAGACATCAAGTAGATAGCTGTGACTTGAACATAATTATTGAGTCACTGCAGCACCTAGGTAAGAGCTAGGCAATAACAAGAGGAAACTCTTTGTGTAGTGTGTGCAAACTCTTTGGCATGGGCATTTACATGTTGAGTGGGATTAAGCTGAGTACTCCTACTTGTGGGTGTGCTTGTTCCTTCCAATAGGAGGTTTGCATTTGCACACTTTGGTCTGCGGTGCTTCCCCAATGTGCTGGAGTGAATACTACTGTTGTTGTTTACGTTATCCTCCTTTCCCTCACTTCCTCTGACAGAGCGAGGCTGCAGCCACGGCCCGGCTACTTCTACTTTTGTAGGTTTCTATTGTTGTGGGGAGGAAGCAATAGCAATTGAACGAGCGCTAGTGGCCTTGCCAGAGACAGACAGGTGAGAGCCAGGGCTACAGATGGTGAGAGGAAGTCTGTGAGGACGAGAAACAACCCAAGGATCAAAGCCTCTGGGTTTCCCTCGATGACTGTTCTCCTCTCTCCTCACCTCGCCTGTCTGCCTGCCTCCGCTCTCAGTCTGCTTCCTCGTCTGCCCGTGAGTTGTCCTGTCTTCTTGACATGATCAATGGCCCAGGCCTGTGCTGGATTGCCAGGTTTGGGTTCACTCTCCAGTCACTGGAGGTGAGCTGTGTTCCTCTCTGTCTTCTGGTGGGCAGATGAAGAGTCAGCTGGAGCTCACCACGGGGATGAGGGGGGCAAATTTTTTCCACAGACCTGAACTTGACTGTCTGCTTTCCCCCCACTCTAGTCATAAAGGGCCACTGACTGAAATCCTTCTATTGAAATGATATTTCCTTCAATTTTTCACTCCTTTTAATACCTCCTTCCTCAGGTTTTGTACAAGGACATTTGCTGGGTTCATGGGGGACAGGCAGCTTGGTGGACAAGTTTGTCTGTTTGAAGCCAACTACTGTGTGTTTCTTGACAGGGTTGTGTGGTGTAGGAAAAGGTGGAGGGAGGGGGGGACTGCTGCCAAATGTTGCCTTGGCCGACTCCATCAAGAAAATATCAAAAGGCCCTTTATGAGGTGCTGTAAAGAAGAAAGGGTGTTTTGAGAGCAGCACCAGACTACAAGGGTAATTCCACTTTTTAAAATGTGCCCTGAGGATAGATGCTTATCCCACCTGCTGCCTGCCCTGTTCTGCTCTGCTTGTACACACATTTGCGGTATAAGTATAGAGAAAGAGAGGCGAAGTGAATATGTCATTCCGCTTTATGTTATTTTATTTTATCATTAGCAGGCATCAGATGATGTGTGAGGATCAACATCTATGTATGTGTTTCATGACTTTCTGCTGGTTTTGACAGAAGGGTGTACATTCCTGGAGGTCTGTGTGTGTGTGTGTCTTAATGTCTGGCCATCTCTGTGTGTCTTCACCTCTCAAACCCGAGGCATCTCCTCAATCCGTGACCCTGCTTAGTAGGGCCTCTTTACAGACGTGTGAGTGAATGTGTCTGTCTATCCGTAGGAGTCCAGGTAATGAGCTTTCTGACAGCTGTTGAAAGGTGTTGCTACTGCTCATCACCTTTAATGAAAGCACCCCCCACCTTCCTTGTCACCATGTTTAGGAATTCCTCCTATCTTCTTCTCCTCTGTTTTTCTTCTCTGTCTCTTTCTTTCTTTATTTCTTTCTCAGTTGCAGACAGGTACCATTGTGGGTGCTTGGGGTCTAACTCACACAATAGAGACTTGAAAGCTGGTAGGTGACTCAACTGTGTGCAACAGAGCTTGAACAGAGTAGCAGTATTATTTGACCTGTGGGAAATGTGAGCACATGTAAGAAGGTGTAGCAGCAAGGGACACAGAAGTGCTACAAAAGCCATGACGGAGATCCTGCGGAAGGACTGGTACTGAAAAGAGGAAGGAAACAAGCCTGTTGTGTGGGACCTTGTAGCAGAAGCCTCAGAGTGATGGCAGGAAGACGTGGGCAGAGGAACAGAGAGAAGGAGAGCAAATTTCGCTGGCACCACTGTCAAGGGTGTGGTACTTTCTTTTCCTCTTTCATAAAACTCACTTCTTCATGGAAATCTTTTGGTGTGCTGATGGTCACTTAGTCAATACCCTGCTGTGTTGTAGCCTCTGCCACGGCGTAGATGGCCAAGGGCACCCGCAAAGGCCCCACCTAGTGTGCCAGCAATTCTCCCAGCCCACTGTTCACCATCCTCTCTCAATCTGCTGTCCTTCTGCCACTACTGTCTGCCCAGTGCCCACCCCTCTTTTCACAGCAAGCCCTACTGTGTGCCCCTCTCTCCAAACTGCCTCAAAGTCTCACACTCTTTTACTGCTCAGTGTGCTCGACACAAACACACAAACTTTGCAGGCTGTTGAATAAAGGTAGAGATACAAAGGCCCCACATGCCCATTCTTACAATTAAACCTAAACATTGCTTATTCAACACAATGAGCCACACATACACGTAGAATGTGTTATATATTTTTACAGGAAACACTGGAGCTCACTTGTGCACTGTTACAAACATTGTTGCATTTGCAAGTGAAATAGACGCTGCAGGGCTGGACAGAAAGCTGCCCCGCTGGATGGAAATGACATACACAAATATGAACACAGGTCTACAAATATATCCATACTGTACTTCTTGAGTGCTGTGTTCAAACAGAAACAACCTATGCATTCACTCTCACATGCCAGAACTAGACTTCTGGAACAGTGTCCCACTGAAGATTCAATCACACCAACAAGTCACGTAGACAAAATCTGCAGGCCTATTGTGAAAGAATAGTTGTTACACTGCCAGAATGTCATATGCTGCTCACTTAAAAGGAGTGTGTTGCAATACAAAACAGGAGCTGCATAGTCATGCCTTTGCTCGCATACATTAGAAACACTCCCCTTTCTAGTTGAGTGAACAGCAAGCAGCTTCTGTGTTAGCAGAAACTCCCTTGTTTTTTCAATATTATGTCTTCCCATTCTCTCTCTCTCTCTCTCTCTTTTCCCTTTTCTCTTGCATCTGTTGATTCTAAAGGGACGTTGATTGGCCTGGTTGACTTGGCCTAGAATTTAATGCAATTGACCTAGTTGAAGTCACCTTCAGCTAAACATCTATTTCTGTCGTGTGCAGTTACATTTCACATCTAATGAGGTCGTGCAGAATGATGTACTGCTCGTTCCACTTAGGCTGAAGCATTTGAGTGTCATGTTGGTGGAGCAGATTTTTGTGTGTGTGTCATTTTAGCCAATGAATAGTATACTTTGTCTGTGCATTGTATATGAGCAGAGGATTAGGTCTGGTCAGTGCAGCTGGACCACTTATGCACAGAGAGCATTGCAACAAGGGATTAGGGAGTAAACTGATACTTAGCAGGAAGCAAACAGTGGCCACAACCCCTTCTTCTTTCTTTTCTTATTCTCTTCTCCTCCTCCAAACAACAGCAGCCACCCACCTATCCCACTCCTCTCATCTCATCTGTCCATCATCAGCTCACAGGCCTCGGCCCACGGATTGTCATGCAAATGTTGCCCCAGGCCTCGAAGCCCTGATAAGGAGGGCCTCTCATTTCACAGGGCTTTGTTTTCTAAACAGTGATGAGCTGAGTTGAAGAGACTGGGAAAAGGGGCTCAGGGTGGTTGTCTGAATGGGCCCTCTCACTGTGGCGCCCTGGGGTAAGTGGTGCAGGGGATTTGGATGGAGTAGGCTGAATGAGGCAAAGTCTGGGAGGCGGGTTGAGGAGTCATGTTCTCTGGCAGGAACCAGGTTCAATGTGTTGACAGAGCCTGATGTATTTTCTCTATCATTGCTGTGCGGAGTTTTCTCCAGGATGGACTTTCTCTCTCTGGCCCGCCGCTTTCTTTATCCATTTAGACGGTGTCAATCAGTGTTCGTTACTTGACGCCACATATGGTTTGTTCTTTTTTAATGTGTTGTCAGCGCTTGGTCTGGAGCCTCACATAATAACAGCAGCGATGCTGTTATTATTGCATAAACACAGTGGTTCATGGCACGTTCAGAGGGTTTCTGCTCTCCCACTGACCTTGCCGCTTTGTTACAATCAGGCCATTGAGATGAGAACTGCTGTAGAAACATTCAGTGGGTGTAAACTTCACTTTTAGATTGATTTGCACATTTGGCTTTGGGATTGCTCTAAAAACTAATGGAAAACATCTTTGCCTCCAGCAAAGTACAGCTTTCAAAGGAGGAATTTTCAATGTGGATTCTGAAGAGTCAAATATAAAAATTCATATGAAAAACAGATGTTGGAGCAGCAGGCAACAAATGAAAAAATGTCTGACATATTTCTGTTACTATCATTAATGAGGTAGTTGCAGGCCAGTCACAGCAGCTGTAGCAGGAGTGGTCAACTTGGTCTTGAACAAGACTTGCCCTCAGGAGCAACTGTGTCCTCTCCTCTCCCTTTCCCCCCTCTGCCCCTTTCTCTGTTTTTTATCAAATTCCTCTTTTTACGCCCCCTTTTTTCTTCTTTTTGAAGTCTCTCCTCTCTAGTAAAAAGCCAAGCTGGTGGTTTTTGCCCCAGCCTTGGGTGTGAGAGAGAGGAGGAGGGGGGATTGTAGGTTAAGTTTAGGCAAGCCCTCTGTGCTTTCCATTGAAGGTGCTGGGGGGAGGTGGGGGCAGTAAAAGTTAGAATTTTAGAGCCTCCCTGTTTTTTATTTTATGATTGGCTTTTTTTACGGGCTGGGAGCTACAGCTGGTGGTGTGAATAGCTGCCCAAGGTGACCGAGTCCCAATAAAGTGCAGGCCAGCCGGGCTGGGGCCTCCAGTCCAGCCATGGGACCGCCTTTATAGGCTGCCTTACGAGCCTAGGCCTCTGTTAAAACCTGGCAGGGCTGCAGTGAGGAATTTAGGGCCAGGAAACAAGAGAAAAATAGGGTTTGTGTGTCAGGGGGTGGTGGGATGTAGAGTTGGGGGTTGAAGTTAGAGAGTGACCAAGGGTGAAAGTGCTGAGTGCATGTGTGTGTTGGGGAGTGGGACACATATGTGTCTGTGAGATTGTGCAGGCTTGCATGTGTGACGAGGATCTGGTCCTGTATGTGTGCAGCAGCTTATGTTTCTCGAGGGAACTATGGAATCCATACACAGCGCACATCCACAGGAGCCTATATGGGGTCCACTTTGGAATATAATAAAGTCTAATGTACCATATCAAGTATGTGACTGAAGGAAGCTGACGTCATAGTTGTATGTTCCAATTTAAAAGTCAGAGCTTTTACAGCAACATTGCATGCCTGTGTGTTTGTCATGTGCCTACTCAACATGCCCACATGAGCAGTTGTTAGTGTGTGGAATGAGGAAGAGCCAGCTTTGACGTTTGGCTTCAATAACTCACCCTGTTACCTATTCTTATCAGACAACCTGTCAGTCAGAGGAACTTTTGCTTATTACTGTAAATTTAAAATGTCAGGCAGTCATTTTTCCTTTGTAGGCTCCAGCTCTTTCCAACCCTGGGTAGGATAAGAGATTAGAGCAATGGAGGCCCTGAGTCCTGGACCTTAGGTGGATAAAAAATGCCAGGAAGCTGTTGTTCAGACAGTTTCTTCTAACTTAAACGTTTTGTCCGTGTATCTCAATCCCCCTCCAGGCAAAATGTTTACCTTGCCCTCATAAATCAAATAGAAAAGGGAAAGAAGCTTCTGTCAGCTGTCATATCACTACACTTAGACTAAACTATCCAAGTCTCCTTACATGTGTTGACAAGTGCACATGTGCCATTTGAGTAGTAGCTGAAGGACAGTGATTAGTGACAAATGATGTGCTTATGTTTGTCTTTTTTTTTCTTTTTGTTGCCCACAGCGGTGGAGACCCAGAGCACCAGCTCAGAGGAGATGGTACCCAGTTCTCCATCGCCACCTCCCCCACCTCGCGTATACAAGCCCTGCTTTGTGTGCCAGGACAAGTCCTCAGGGTACCACTATGGGGTCAGCTCCTGCGAGGGCTGCAAGGTGAGAAGAACCTTTCTATAGCCTTTTAAGATTCTCTTTGTTTGTATGTGTGACATGCATCCACAGAAATGCTGGGTTGCAATAAGTGGAAAGGAACAACTGAAATTTAAAATGTGGGGTATTTTTTGATGAACACATAAGAAACAGACAAACAAAATGGTTAATGTCACATCCTTTATTGGATGACTATGTTACTCTCTCTCACGCCCTCTACCCTTCTGTCTGTTGCTTCCTGATGCTCCAGGGTTTCTTCCGTCGCAGTATCCAGAAGAACATGGTGTACACCTGCCACCGAGACAAGAACTGTCAGATTAACAAGGTCACACGCAATCGTTGCCAGTACTGCAGGCTACAGAAGTGCTTCGAGGTCGGCATGTCCAAGGAAGGTGAGACTAAAAAGATAGAGAAAAAGCCATTTCCACACAAGATCATGTGTGTGTACTCAGATGTGTTCATAAGGCCACCGATTCTTTCACTGATCTATCAATGTTCAGTCAGAGACTCTGGGAAAACCTACTCGGTAGAGACAGAAGCAGATGATGAGCCAGGGGTGGTGATCAGGGCGAGGCTGGGCACTGTACCAATCATATGACTTATTGCTTTACAAAATGAATCCGACTTCCTGTTTCACCACAAAACCTCGCCCCTCTGGCCAGCACAGACACTGCTTTCATTCATAAAGACAACACGGCAGAAAAATAAGATTTAGACTTTTGACAAATTTGATGGTGACAGGATTCATGCTGTTTGCACAAACAAAGACATCTGTTTTGTGTCCTCTTTTATTTCCACCTTGTGCGTGTAAGTGGCAGTTTCTTGCCCTTCACAGAGCCCGTGGGACATGTATGTGGGTGTAATGTTTGTGTGGGATGTGTGTTAAGACCGGGATCACATTGTGCCTCTGCTATTACTGGATATCCTGAGAGGAAGGAAAGTATGGGAGGAGGAGGGAGAAGAGGCAGAGAGGGAGAGAGTGGGACTGGCTCATGTGCACCGGTCAAGTGGATAGAGAGATCGACAAGGAAGTTAGCGGGTGATAAGAAGGAGATAGCTGGCGTCCTTGCCGTGCTGAGGGAAATATGTTAATGCTGTTAAAAGCAGCTTCTGCTGTTGCTGAGGTCTGAGAAACACATCCTTGGCAGTGGTGACAAGCACATGTTTTATAGTGTCATCCTAGATAGAAAAAACACAAATGTTCCTTAGATGATCTCTAACATACAGAGCAGTAGTGAATCACTTTGCTAATGACTGTGCTTTTTTGTGTGTATGTGTGTTTTTATGTAGCGGTGCGTAATGACAGAAACAAGAAAAAAAAGGATGTGAAAGAAGAGGTGGTGCTTCCCGAGAGCTATGAGCTAAGTGGAGAGCTTGAGGAATTGGTCAATAAAGTCAGCAAAGCTCACCAAGAAACCTTCCCGTCACTTTGCCAACTGGGAAAATACACCACCGTAAGTCACACACGTATCCCGCACTTCTCTGTGTGTGGGGCAACATTCGATGCCGTCACAGCTTCCAAATTGCATGCAAAGACGTAAATTCAGCGTAGCTTTCCCAACATAGTGGTAGCTTAACTAATTCAGTTCCCCATTAAGCCATCTGTGTGGCCTCTGAATGATTGATGCAACATGTAAATGGATGTTTTTTTCCTTGATTGATGTAAAATGTAAATGTGAGACACACACTCTTGTGCTTGATGCAAACACATCTCCTCTGATACAACATGCTAAACTGTGAGTGTTTTTTCTTGTGTTTCTTCAGAACTCTAGCTCAGACCACCGTGTCCAGTTAGACCTCGGGCTATGGGACAAGTTTAGTGAGCTCTCCACCAAATGCATCATCAAGATTGTGGAATTTGCCAAGCGGCTGCCAGGGTTCACCACCCTCACCATTGCTGACCAAATCACTCTACTTAAGTCGGCCTGCCTGGACATACTGGTGAGGTTTTTGTTTTCCCCTGATGTCCTGTTCACTCACTTTTGTAAATAAATGAATGGGTAAAAAAAATGGTACACTGGCATCTGGTGGTTAAAAGTGGTAGTGCAGGAAAAGCAGAGATAAAGTTGAGCCTGCATAAGAGTAATTGCACCCAAAAATCTTTACACCTTGATATTTTTCTGTTTAGATTCTGCTCATATTTGCCAATTTATTTCACTAAATATTACACTTCCTTTAACTTTCAGATGCTGAGAATCTGCACACGCTACACGCCAGAACAGGATACTATGACCTTTTCGGATGGCCTCACTCTGAACCGGACTCAGATGCACAATGCAGGCTTTGGACCGCTTACAGACCTGGTGTTTGCCTTTGCTGGCCAACTTTTACCCTTGGAGATGGATGACACAGAAACTGGTCTCCTCAGTGCCATCTGTCTCATCTGTGGAGGTACTACACCATACACAAAATTCAGTCAATTGTAAGGAGGAAGTGGCTTTAGTCTTGTGGTTAACATTTTTTTAATATTTTTCCTCTTTAGACCGCATGGATCTAGAAGAGCCTCAAAAAGTGGACAAACTGCAAGAGCCTCTACTTGAGGCTCTGAAGATCTATGCCCGTCGCCGGCGCCCCAACAAACCCCACATGTTCCCACGCATGCTGATGAAAATCACCGACCTCAGAGGCATCAGTACAAAGGGTCAGTAAGAAGACATTAATGTGGGAGTATGATGTAAAAATGTATTTGTGTTTTATTTGTGTGATTGCTAATGATCAACAACACCATGTTTTCTCTTTATAGGTGCAGAGAGAGCTATCACTCTGAAGATGGAAATCCCAGGGCCGATGCCTCCTTTGATTAGGGAGATGCTTGAGAACCCAGAGGCCTTTGAAGACCAGACAGAGAGCAACGACAGCCCACCTCCTCCACCGCCGCCACCACCACCTCCACCGGCCTTGGTTGTGAAGCAAGAAGCCGATGACGAGGATGACAGCTGGGCAACAGAAAACGGCAGTGAGCCATCGCCAGAAGAGGAAGATGAAGATGATGATGACGATGTGGGAGATGAAGAGCGCGACAGGGGCTCGGACAGTGATGGAGAGCCTTGGGGGGTTTTGGATAACATAGATGGGTCGAGGAAAGGCCTTGTCGGGAGGGCGCAGTGAACAGAGCATTTCATATGCATACATTCTTCACACACATGCACACACACAGACACAAACATATACAAACATACAGCACAACCTCACTCACTCTCTCACCTCAAGAAAATGCTGGCCTTTCCTTCCTTTCCCCCCTTCTCTCTCCTTACTGCACATCATTGTGTCCTCCTCAGCGGAGCACAGAAGAGCCTTAAGTGTACAGACACTTCTAACTCAGGCCACACGGTCCATGACAAGTGAACTGCAGAGAAATAACGTCAAGGAGAGGTGACTGTAAACCCTTTGAACTCCTGGTGTAGCCACGAGGGAAGTTGTTGTGACAAAAAGAACATAACCTCTTTGAGAAAGCTAAGCGTTTCTTTTTTCCCCCCACTATTGTTGTTTGTATCTAAACAGGGGAATGGCCAAACCAGACAGCAGAACTGAGCAGTTGATTCCGATGGATTACAACAAGCACATTTCTCAAAAGAAAACAAAAGTACAGGGCAAAACCAAATTGAGTATGCTAATCTTTTGTTTTTGTGTTTATTGCTTTTGAATATTGTTTTATTTTTGTTCTTGGTTTTTGTTTATGAGTAAGTCCATACATATCTATATACCATTATATTTTGTCTTTTATTTGTTATTCTGGTTTTATATATGAATCCTTTAGTCAAGTTTTTTTTTCTTTGAAGAGCTTTCCTGAGAAGATATTCAGAGGGAAAGAAGGGTAATCAGAACTGGCTGGGTCTTCCTTATCAGCTACATATGCTTAGCTCGGGCTTTTTTGAGCACTTTGGCTCACTGTGGATGTCAATGATAATCAACCCAGAGGACTATTTGTTGTATGGCAGTGACTTAATCAGTTTCTGTTATCAGGGACTTGGCATTATTCTATTTTGCTGTTGTTGCAGTCAACATATGCTGTCAATGCAGCAAGTAAGCATTGTTGTGCCAAAGTTAGGAAAAGTCATCTTTTGAGCAAGAGTTTGACTACTGGCAGGGACTCCAGCGATCCTCACAGTGCTTACTCACACATGCACTAAAAATCACATACTCAGTCTGACGCACATGCAACAAACACACACTCCTTCCACTCTATGCTCAGTGGTAGCAGATGTGCCGAGTAGGGATGGGAATTGAGAGTTTCAAAAGATTCAGTCCATCAGAATCGTATGCTTGAAGAGTATTGGTTCCTTTCATAAATGCCGGCATGTTTTTCTGACAATTGCACAGTGCAAAACAACAACATGAAGGTGTCCTGAGTTAAAACTAACAGCAGAGATGAAATGTATGACAACTGGACAACATGGGGGTGGAAAAACCAGCAATATGCATATACATCTTTCTATGCAACTTGAACTTAACTTCCAGGATTGTCATGTTTTTGACATTCTACACTTTTTTTCTACTGTGCTTCTACACTGTGTCAGGCAGAAATAATGTGTGGGTAACACAGAAAATCAACAATCAATAAGGGAATTGATTCTGGCATCAGTATGAATACTATTTTATCAATTCCCCTCCCGATCTGGGACAGAGATTTAGACTTGACCATATATGTAGCACTTTTGTGATCCTCTGTTCAAGTAAGGCACATCTCATCCACACAGAGCAGAGCTACTGTCTGTCAGCAATTTACCAGCATGTCTAGCTGATGAACAACATCAACATACTGCATACAATCAACATTAAAGCACTCCCCGTCAGTAGGTGAATACACACATTCAACACAGAAAACAAAAACATCCACATATAGCAGCATCATAATTATGCATCAATACAATGATTAAAAGGCATATGCAAGCCGAAAGCAGGAATCCTTATGGAAGACATTTTGGAATCAGACTCAGGGCTTTTCAGTAAGGACCAAACCGTAGCTGCTCTCAGGCAGGCTAGAAACAGGCAATATTTATGTGTGTATTCTTGACTATGTGTGGATTCTCAACCCCTCTTTTGTGTAGATAGAAGATGACAAGTCTGAAAAATGGCATGGATTCCAGTCTAACTCCAGAAGTTTGGGATGGACTATCATCAGTTTCATCATCATCATCATCAACGCCTCTGGCTGTGTTGACGCTGGTATCCATGCAGAAAACTGCCTTTTCATCCCAAAAGCCATTATATCATCTTGTCTTCTTTGTGTATATTCTCAGTTTTTTTTTTCGAAGAAGGAGAGAGGAGGATTATGTGTTCTCATGTATCATTTTTTTACTGCCAAATTGACACAGTGGGTTATCAGCTGGAAAAGCACGGCTGATATACAGTACAGAGGTTTTCTGTCTCTCTCTTTAAAGCAATATGAACACTCTTTCTGTAGCAGCAAGAGGCACCAACGTTTGAGTATGGGCTCTTTTATTTCATGTATGTGTGTGTATGTTGGAGCGCGTGTGTCCGTGTGAATGCTTTAACAGGTTTTCAGTAACTGGGTGGATGTCCTCCTCGGCATGGTGCTGTCACACAGAAAACTCTTGTGTGAAGACCTCATCCTTTCTCTCTCTGCTGGATTGTCATGGTGTTAGTGATGGTAACGCAGACAGAACATTGAGATTATGTTGTCTTATGTTTTTTTTTCAATATGGCCAAGGTGTTGTCTATTCTCTGTTTATGCCAACTCTTGTCATACAAAGAAAAGCCATATAAACAGTAAGAGGCACAATAAACTACTTTTGTGAGATTACTTGACTCTTTTTTTTACAATTTCTTCCTCATAAAATAAAATATTTTGTTATACAAATTCCACTGCATCCAAGCATTTAGAAAACACTATAAACAATTATATTTGTGTGACTGTTTGTTATAAGGATGCAACAGTAGAGGGAGCTCTTGCACCATGACTGCAGGGCTTGCTGCATGCAGCAGTGCTCTCTGCACAGAGGATAAGAGCAGGGTCTGATAGGTCAGGAGAGCTGTGGGTGTAGAGGCTAATAAATCACAGCCTCCTGCTGAACAAGGACATCAGATAAAGGTTCCTAAGATTTGTTCACTCTGCAGTTACAGAAGTGAAGGTGGTAGCATAAAAAAATCACCACAGAAATGACTCTTTACTCTAGTTTGTTCTCTGTGCTCTAAAAGTTATGAAGTAGATCTATCTGTGATTTATTTATTTATCAAACAAACAAAACAACAGAGAAACAAAAAGAAAATAATGATTAGTTTCTGCTCCAGATATTAGTTTGACATATGGCCAGTCAGGGAAAATGAAAATATACTTTCAGGCAGTGTAAGTGGCCCAGTGGTTTCAGATTATACTGGACTTGTGTGATATTTGATCTAGTATAACAGAGTCGCTTGGATCCAACACTTGGATCCAATGATGTGTGAAATATTCAGGGATTCAAACCCGGTTCAAAGCCAACTTGTCAGATGTCCAAAACCTTAGTTGTGTAAACTGCCTTTGAAATGAGTAAATTAATAAAACATGGTAGGGCAGCGATGCCTTCACACCAAAAATCAAGAGTTAATTTGTCACAGGTTATAATGTCACCCTGGCCCACATCACTGTCACTTACATGATCACCTTGTCTTGAGGGAGCGGAGATACTCACAATAAAGGACTACTGATTGTAAACATCTCTCTTTTTTCAGAAGCCCATTGTGGGACTCTAAATCTCACCTTGATTTTATTAATAGAGAGCCAACGAGAGACAAAGACAGAGAGAGAGAGAGAGAGAGAGAGAGAGAAGGGTGATAAACAGAGATGAGATTCTATCAATTATATGATTGCTTTAATTAACTATCATTAAAGGAAGATCAATAACACCAGACTGGAATTAAAATAAGGCCCATACATTATACACTATTTTACAAGGAACAATCAAATTGCCTCATATACTGAACCCTGTAAGGTGTTGCCATGGGAACCCATGGGAGGGTTTTGGTGTGCTTGGGGGGATTTAAAGGGGCCAGGTTAGATTTCTGCACTGATCTTTACACATTACATTAGCCCTGCTTGATTGAGTAATTACCTGAGATAGGAAGGCTTATTCACTGGAAATGAAAAAAAGGATGGAAATGTGACACCTAGAGGTACAACTGTACAATGAATTAATAAAGGGTAAAAAGTCTCGCTTGTAATATTCTTACAGCCGCAGGACATCAATTATTCACAAAAATAGTAAAGGATCCATAAAAGTAGGTCATGAGCGCAGCGCGACGAAAAAAGAAAATCATTTGAATATTTAAACCAAGAGAGACCCCCTGCTGTTGAACAAGAGCTGAACAGGAACAGGCTGCAGTGCAACACACAGGAGAGATAATGGACAGAGCTGCACCTCCACAGAGAGTGATTGGGAGGATAAAGCTCAGTGAACCCGGGTGCTCCTAGGGAGGAAGAGCCTGGGCACAGAGTGTGATAAAGGCAGAGATCGCAGATGTATGTGACTTGGATTTGAAGAAATAAAAAAAAATGTGCACCTAAAGCTATATACAAGGCAGAGGTATAGATGTCATATGGTAGATGCATGGATTTGAGGGCAGGGTCATAATGTGAAATGCCACATCATTTACAGTGAGTCTCCTTCTTGGGTCAGAACAGACAAAGAGGACATGTTCGTCATTTGTTACATATGCAGTGAATCCGTGGAGGGTTGGGAATCAGTCAAGGGGAGAGGGAGAGGTGAGGAGAAGGTGAGAAACGTTTTCAAGTGTAAAGACCATAAATTTAACGCCTTCCCCCTCAGTACGAGCAGAGAGGCAGACAGGCCATCTTACAGAAAGGGTAATGCAGAAAGTGATGAAGAAAGGGTAAAGGTATCTGTGACAAGAGTGAGAATGGAAGGTGTGCCAGGAGGGAGGAAGAAGAAATAAACAAGGCCAGGTAGAAAAGAGGGGTATAGATGGGGGGGCAATTTGAGGAAGGGGAGCGGGTGATGGAAAGGCAGGCGTGGGGGTCATAAACACTAGGAGATGTGTTCTGGCCTCTGGGTCTTCATATCTTTTACATTTCTAATTAAAAGAGATAAAGAGTGAGGGAGTCATCAATCCCACAGTGATTTCCCAGTTAAGGTTTTAGAGGGGGCTGTAAACTAGGCAGCCCGGCATCATTGATTTTATAATTAGCTATCGTCACCCCAGACTTAAGATGGAGGGAGTGTGGTAGAGGGGCTTCAAAGAGAGAGAGCAGGAAGAGTGTGGAGAGTGGAAAGGATGAGGAGGTCAGCCCCGAGGGGTGGAGGGTTGGTGGCTGCACTGAGAGAGCAAAGGTGGGAAGAGAGAAAATCCAGAAATGTATATTTAACAGGCAATGAGCCAAATGGGACTACTGGCTATATAGCTGTGTGAAAACCAATGGGATAGTTAATTACCAGTGAAATGTCATGTGAAGATCAAAATATTGCTATAATCTTTGGCCAGAAAAAGACACATTAGACGCAATAATGGATACATAAACCATTTTATTATGCAAGAAACCCCATCCAAAAACCCTGTTACATCGCTGGTAAGAAAACACACGATGAGTGTACGATAGGGATAACCTCATCACACACACACAAACATGAAACTTCAAAACAAACCGTAACCACTGGAGCTTTATTGCAGTGTGAGACAGCGTCCTGACAAGGAGCAGTCGCACTGGAGCTCTCAGAGGAACAACAAAAAAAATAACTTCCTTAAGACATAAAGCTGGATTACCACAACAAACAAGGACTATGGAGGATACATAGTTGATGGTGTGTAATCTTCAGGGAAAAGCCAAGAATCAGATTTGTGTAACACCAGCAAACCTAGTGGCACAAGCTAAATGAGAGGGTAGACACACATTTACTCCTTTCATGACTAATTTAATAATCCTGCTGCTGCTGAAGCTGTTTAAACATTAAAATCAATTTCTTTTGCATATATTTTTTACATCTAACTTTAACAGAATATACTAGTATCATTACCTTTCATTAGCACCATTATGCTGCAACAATATAACTCAAATACCAAATATTATTTGAGTTCATGTGGGTATTTGAAACTGTAGACACACACACACACACAATGGTAATGACTGATGAAAAGACACAGTAAGTATCCATATATTGACCTTTTCATCTAAAAACTCTTCTATAGTAAAAATAGGGTGCAAAACAGCACATAAAAATCCAAGCATCAAAGTTCCTAGCAAATTTCCTTAGCCAAGCACAGAAAATGTAGTTACACATTGCACAAACAAAAGACTTATTCCAAACTAAACCTGAATATAACTGCAGCATAACTCAAGTTAATTATAAATAGAAAATTGTGAAAAATGCATATAGTATTGATTTGAAGGTAGGCAGCAGTTTTATTAGGCAGTATACTGCCACACGGCTTGGGGAAAAAAACATCAAGATGCTGATGTCAGGATCTATAAAGGGAAACATTTAACCTTACTTTTTTAGGCACAAATTTATAACTGTCATTTTTAGGATTTCTGTACAATAAAAACTATAATAAAGTCTGGTGATAAATATCCAAATGAACAACTGGTAAATTTCATTAATTATGAAATTCAGATCCATTAATAATGAATAAAAACTGCAACTAATCTTTAGTTTAGAAAAGCTTGTGAGCATTAGTATTATATTAATGATATGAAGTTACTGAATCAGAAAGCTGCAAGTAGCATCTATCTTAATAGACACAAGCTCTTCAACAAGCTTTCTATTTCAGAGGCATGTCCATCTAAGGAAGCATCTGCATCGCTAAATCACCTTAACTACATCTGCATGACAACAATCGCCTGCTAATGCATACAGGAAAGTGCATATCAACCCTTGGTTCTGAGTAAATGGAGGAGAAATATGATGTCATAGACTTACATTACTGCAATATAATTTAGCATGATGCTGTATCATTGCTTTATGCTACCATGAAAACCTGCTGTGGAGAATTTAATGCTGGAAGAGAGTTTTGCCATGACTTCCAGTGGAGCCAGGCCTGCACAAAACATCATAATTACAGCGCCTGTCATGACTCCTAATCACAAATGCCGTAAAAACGACATAACATCCATCGTAAAGCTCTCGACACAGCAATGACTCAACAGAAATCATTCTGCTACAGCCTGCAAACTCTCAAATGCCTAAAAGCACGGCGCTTCGAACTGCGCACGAGTCTAATGTCAGTCGTAAACGTGACGTTGACCTGCCATCACTGGCTAAACAATAAGGGCAATATCACAACAATCTAGAAGGGAAAGGTGCACGGCAGGAACAATGTAATTGCATATTAACATTTTTTTTGTACTGAGTGAGCTGTATAGTATGTGCTTGTTAGTGGAAGTCATGTGGATACACACAAAGTCCCCCTTTTCCTCTTTTTGATCCCGCGTTGTGGCCGTGGCTGGTTGTCCACTGGTTACCATAGCGAGGTGTCAGCCAGATCACTGGAGGAAGACACAAAGCAGAGTGTCTGTGTGTTAAAAACTGAGAGAAACACACACATTCTGATTGAAAGACTGAAGGAGTGGGTGAGTGGGAGAGCAAGAGCCTTAATGATGCTGAAAATTGGCCTGTGACTGCGGTACACCCCTCAGGTAAATCATTGCTACAGCTTGCTGTCAACTGTCTGTCCCCTTGTCCTCCCATCTCGCCCCTCCCACACCCTAACTCTGTCTCAAACAGTCTCCCCCGCTTCACCCTGACTCAACTTCTTTTACGACCACATATTCAAAACTTCCATCTTCTAGCCATAGTCACCCCGTCACCATAAATAATTGCCTGCATATGTCTGTGTGTATTAGCAAGCTTCGACTTTATTGTAAAGACATTTTAGTATGAGGCAAAAGCAGGAAAGTAACAGAGTACATTTACTTAGATACTATGCTTACATGCATGTTAAAAGTAATGATAGATTACTTCAATTTTGAGACACTTTATAGTTTTACTCTCTGCATTTCAGGGAGAAATATGTGACTTTTTTTACTCCACTGCATTTATATGAGGGCTTTGTTCTCTAATTACTTTGTGGAGTAAGATTATACACACAAATCAAGTCCTGCGCTCGTATAATATGACACATTGCAAGAGTTTAAAACCATCCAGCATGACAGAGTGATATCTGCAGGCTTGTTTGGCCTCAAAGAAATTTTCATTTTCATATGCAGCCAGTAATGCAAATCTCTAGTGCTGTGTTCAGATTGTTGCGATCTTATCTTATCTTATCATCACTTGTTCAGTAATGCCTCGCCCTTTATTCTGGGAAATATCCTTCCATATATTTTGAGTGCCTGCAAATAGTTATTTCTGCTTTTTAGGGGCTATAACACTAGCAGTTTATGAAACTGTTATATCATCTGTGACATTAAATTCTTTCTTGTGTTCATGCAACAACAACGTGACAGGTAATGGTCGTAAAACTCAAACCTTCACCATAAGTAAAAGTTCTAATAACTACTACAGATAACACAGCTGCATTCATAAATCCTGTAATGTGTAAAGAATGTACTTAAGTAAATGTATAAGTAGCATTTTACTATTGTACATGTCAACCAGGGTTTGCTCCTTTGTTTTGAGATGGGTAACTGGCTAAAGAAGGGTGTTTGGAAATTGAAAGACACTCAGTCAATCTAGATTATCCATTCACGAGTTTGAAGAGCCAAAAAACTGAAGTAGCTCACAACTATGCTGATCAAACTCATCCCAGACTGCCTCTAGCCTTTACCAAGAATCCGTGAGTGAACACTGTATAAAATTACTTTGCACCATTTTCCTGTCATATACAGCCAACACATATTCTACAGATGGTGGATTATTGTACCTGAGAACAGTATCTGTGTGCTCAGACAACAAAAGGGCTGTTTCCTCTGCAGAGCTGCTCCCTCTACACTGAAGTGGATCAGATTCTTCCTCCTTAACACATAAGAGACATACACACACAAACAGTTAACACATATCTGTCCAGCAGCTATTACACTCTAATAACTTGTAGACTGGCCACCTAATTGCTCCACGGAGATAATGTCTGTATCAAATGATCCGCTGCCCATGTTTAACTGGTGTGCATGGCCATCAGCATGAAGACATAGCTCATTTTCAGTATCACATATAATCACGCTACAGTGATGCTGAATGGCTCAGGCGGTGTGTCTTACCGAATCAGAGCTGTGTGCCAGGGTGTCGGCGCTGGCCTGGTGTGGCAGGGACAGCGGGGCTGGCTGGTTGATGACCACTGCGCTCCTGTCCATGTCTCTAGGGGAAGGTGGAGGGGTGGAAAGGAGCAAAGAGTCCGGCTGGCTCTGCTCACACAAGCTGTAGTGTCCCAGAGGTCTTGGTGAATGGAGAATCTGCAAAGCCTCTGGGTTCTCATCCTCAGAGTCTGATAACACATTGTCAGGGAAGCCTATCAGATGGAAACATTGGCAAAGAAAAAGTGGTCACTTTAACTCGGAGCACTGTTCTTGTTGTCCAAAGCGTAGACCATTCTGAACAATATTTAGTGTTGCTCATGAATGATAGTTAACAGTTTTATTGTCCACATCTGCAGGGCATACAGCAGATTGATGTGTGGCTCAATTTACCTGTAGAGGCAGCGCTCCACTTGGCACCGGCCACCATTCCCTTCGTCTGCTCCAGCTGACAGATGCACTCCATCAACTCCTGTGGTGGAAACACAGGCATCATATCACGCACCGGGGCGGAACTTTGCTCATGGTCATCACCATTATAACGCTCGTGATGTCTAACATTTTTTCAAGCCAAAGCCACATAAAATGATTACACAGCAAACACACAAATACAACATTTGCTTGGGCAATAAACATTGAAATCTTTCTTTGATTTATCGTGTGCCGCTGACTGGCTGCTCTGCTTCCATATGGTAGATGTTAAAATTTTGCTGGACACTGATTTTAAAAGCACTGACTATCCACTCTGCCTGTAGCTGGCAAAATGTGATGGTGGGTAGCCAACAAAAAACTCTGCAGGCACTTTAAACAGCAACAACACTGACTGCCCTGAAATCCACCAATTTATATTGCACTATAAACAATTTATATTGCACAATAACAAGAGGACAACAACAGAGAGAAGATTCCCAACACCTGGGGCGTTCACAATATCCATACACTCGCTGTTATATCAATAAATTTTGGGATGTAAATTTAGATTTTTTTTCACAGCGGGGCAATTAATTTCCTATTTATTTTTACAATTTAAATCTACAGGATTCAAATCGGCTGACCTGTTTCTCTGCAAGTAGCTGCTCCTTCTCTTTCTGGGCGACCCTCAGGCTGGCCTTCAGCTCCTGGAGCTCCCTGCGGGTTTCACTCAGCTGAATCTGCAGGCCAGATATCATAAAACAGCAGGAGACTGTATATCAGAACCATTTCGTAGACGGTGTGACTTCTGGGTGACACCTAGGGACACACATTTCTCTCACAACTTTTCTACAACATCTGTTTCTTGTTCTGAGCATGTTTGAAGGCACTAATTGTCACTTTAGGGAAAAGCATCAGCCACATAAAATGGTGTCTCTTCTCTCACCCGGTTGCAATCTTTTTCTCTTCCAAGCTCAACCTCCAGCTTCACTCTCTCCATCTTTTCCTCCTGCAGCCTCTCCTCCAGTTTCTGCATCTCTGTGTTGAGCTTCTCCAAACGCTCTTGGTCTTTCTGTTACAGACACATATACACAGACAGAGACACACTTGTGTATAGCATATTCACTTCAAGGAGAACGTACTTGAACAATAACATAAACAGTGTACGTCACTTCAGAAGCCATGAGTAATCATCTTCAAACCTATAAAATTTACTGACTGATATTTGGACAGTAACCTGTGGAAAAATACATTTAAAACTCTACCACACTACACATGTGTTCTACTTCAGTACCTCAGCAGCATGTTGCATATTCTGCCTGTCCTGGGCCCACTGGGCTCTTCCTTCTCTCAGGGCCAGACTGGAATCTGCAAGCTGAAGGGTGAGTTGAGCAGCCTGGAGACGAGCCTGATGCAATTCTGCCTGTCCGTGATCCCTCTTGGTTACCATGGCACTCAGATCACTCTTCAAGCCCTCTGCAGCACGCTCACTCATGTGCAGACGCTCCCGCAGGATTCGCATCTCCTTCATTGACGCTTCACTTTCCATCTAAACATACGTGTGGTTACAAATCTATCACTATAGGGGATTCATCAATCAAAATAACAATCTCAAACAAAGCCTTCTAATTTCCAAAGAAATGTCTGACCTCTTTTCTGTGGGCGGTGGTCAGTTTCTGTGTGAGTGTGCTGATTGTGTTTTGGAGCTGCAGGACGCTGGTGTCTCTCTGAGCGAGGGAGTTCCTCAAGCCCTGGAACTCCTTTGACAGACTTTTGAGCTCACCTTCTGTCTGTTCCAGCTTGGTCTAAGAGAAATAAATAAATAATAGACCAAATGAGAAGAGTGAACATGTTTTGATGTGTCTTACATTTCCAATTGCAGCTACCTGCAGACTTTTTCGCTCACTCTCCTCTTCTTTTTTTAGAGCTCCTGCCCTCTTGGCCCTTTCCTTCATCCTGCACATACAGATTTGGTTATGGACATTAAAAACTATACCTGACACCTCCATAAAGTTAAGGCAGAATAAGTAGTAGTTATACAGTAGATGGAAGATGCAGTATGCCAGACGTATCAGGATGTTCTACTACATCCAGCTGCACAATGTTCTGACATCATACCATGCACACTGTAGCATTCGATTTGGAACACAGAAGGAAAACGCCAGGACAATACATACCGCTCTAATTCTGTCTCTCGCTCCACAGCTCTGTATGTCAGGGTTTTGATGTCCTCCTCAAGCTCTCTGATTCGCTCTTCACTCGCCTCCCTCGCATCCATTAAAGCACTTTTCTCCTGGGCTACAGATTCTCTTAAAGCCTGCTCCTCCTACGAGACCAGGGGCATTTTAATTTTTATGTGGGTCTTAAATGAAAGGCTATTTTAATATAATAACTTTGACAATTTTTTTGAATTTGTGTTTAAATGTGGAAGGACATTAGTTTAGCGGAAACCTTTTGTCTCAAGGGCCACAGATAAAGAGGAAAGTATGAAAATGTTAGTAAGCAAAGTGGTCCTATTAAAATGATTCTGTTAGCATTTGTTTACTCTCTGTACACTACCTTCTGCTTTCTCTCCATCTCTGCAATCTTCTCTAGACTATGCTCCAGCTCTTCTTGCAGCCTGGCAATATCACCTTCCAGAGCTCTGCGCTGCCTGTCCCAGGCTTCTCTCGCCCTTCTGTACTCCTCCTTCTCTTTGTCCCTTCGTTTATTTGTCGCCTCCTGCACCTGCAACAGCTCAGCACGCTCTTGCAGACATTCCTGCAGGCGACTCTACCGAGAGACACGAGATAAAAAACACAAGCAGTAAACAACAGTATTGATTACCCAGCATTTGTAAATTAGCAGCTAAATTGAAAACAGACTCTACAGTGTCTTATCCAGTCAATTTATTCTGTATGTGTTTCCTACCTGCAGCAGTTCAGCCCTGGGTACTACCAGCAGCATGTCTGTGCCTTCTTCCTCTCCATGGGCTGCCTCCTCTAGGGTCACCAGGTCCTCAAGTGGCTTCGGTGCACAAAAAATGAATTTGGAGCTGCGGGAGCAGACCTCTCCTTTAGCATCAATATATACAAACTCATACTCTTGGGAGCTGGGTTTGGGTAGGTAGGAAGCTAAAAGGGATAGAAAACAGTAACATTTATTTTAAAGCAGGCAATTTTAACCTCTACATTTTAGAAGAGCTAATCCATATTAAAGTAGGCCTAACTGTGGCAGTAGTACAGCCAAGATAGTATTCCATTGAAGTTTGCACAGCAGACATGTCATAAAGAGAAGGATGCAGTGTTTTCTCAAAATGACATAGGTGGTTTATTGTAACAATGTATTAGTCCTATTTGAGCACTGGAGCATTAACCTAAAATGTCCCTTCACTCAAGTCAACAACAGATAGCACCGATAGCAACCCATTAGCCCAAAGCAGCTGTAGTCCATTGAATGTTCAGTAACAGCGAATGAGGAAGTTGACTCCAGGTGCAGTACACCTCCCGGCCACGTGTGGCAGCACCCTGGTCTTTCGCTCGGTCTTTCTGCGCAGGTAAGCTAGAAATATGGCGTTCTGCACCATTTTGCGTTTTGCTTGGTGAACCACGGGCCGATGTAAACGCCGCGAATTGCAAGTTAAAGTTACTTTGCAGCATTTTAAAGTCCACATTGCCTCTAGTGAATTCCTGTCATAACTTATGATTTAACTGCCACAAAGTACGTGACATAGTGGCACACCACACAAGCTAGCAAACTTTGAACAGGTGAGCGTCTGTTTGGACGACACTATGCTAGTTTACATCGTGAGTGTCGTTTGCAAGGAGAGTGGTTAGGCTAACAATAAACAGCACCTCATGAGTTGGAGGCCCGTGAATTCAGTCAGTGGGAAACAAACTAATTTAATGTTTTGCCATCTATTTTTAAACACTGAGGCACAATTTACAAATTGCTTTGCTGTTTGTCCAAACTATTGTAAGGTGTTTACTTCTAGTTTTAAACCAGTTGTGCTATAAGCAAAACCCTGCGTCTGACTTCCTAGCTTATTTGAAAGGAAAGCCACATGTCTCCATGCGCACTGTATTGATCTTCTGTTCTGTTTGGTTCCCCTTGTAGCAAATCATGCAGGAACCGATGATGTTAGACCTCCAGCTCTGTCCAGAGACCAGCCAGCCACAGACTGTGACTTCATCCAGCCTGTAAAGTAAGCTAACCTAATATTGTCCTTATCTCATGCAGGCCATAGCTCGATGTTTAGAATGATTTACTTGGAACGTCACGGCACATGTACAGTAAAGGGCCAAGATGGAGAACGGACAGGAAGAATGACAAACGGCAAAGTTTATGGGCTGTATTTTAACTTACAGCACTGGCTGAGGTCACAGTAGATGAAACCTTCTTTTTAAATCACTGCATTGGTGGTGATAAGGAACCATCAGTGGTTTCTTTAGTCATTCTTCCTCTGTTCTCTTTCCATGAAGAATGACATTGACAGTATGCTTAAGTTAGTGATAAATCAGCCACTGGGGGTCAATGCCACACCTGCTGCACACGTGGCCCACACACTGAATCAGGCTTATCAGCTGCCCCTGACACACAGGACAAAGTGAACACTGTATTCTCCAGTGAGCAGCAGCAGTCAGCAGAGCAGGCTTGGAGCCATTGTCTTTGTCATCCTCATTACTCAACCTCCTGCTTACTAAAGAAATGTATTCAAACCATGACAGAGACTGTGTGTGTTAGTCTGTGCTGAGCGAGATATTTGTCTTCCACACAGGATATTTTTCCTTTTATGTCTGTGGAAGGACTCTTTCAAGAATGAAATAACAGTTTCTTCCTCTCAGCTAGCCTTTTGTATACAACAGAGCAATTCATTTTACACAAGCATCAATCACCTGCTGAAGGTTTTATGTGCTGATCTAAGCACAGCACTGTACCCGTACACATTCTGTGTAACTATGGGAAGTAAATACTATAAAAAATGAGGGCATGAGTACCCTGGAAATGCACACAGCAGTTGACATCTGTGCCCTCTTGGTAGTCAGCTGGGGCGAGCGCCCAAACAAAGGTGTGGTAGTCTCTCACTGATGACCATCCCACCTGTGGAAGAAGACATGGACACAGTGTTATCTTTGTGTTGTTACTCACTGGATGTGTGTGACCATCATCAGGGGTAATTATACCTTGAAGAGCCCTATCCAGTCATTGCTGGCCCAGTTGTGCTGTGAGCTCAGTGTGTAGTGACAATCGACTCTGCTCTGAGGGAAGTAACTGCAGCCCACGTTCCTGAACTCCACCTGCCAAGCCTTGTCCATGGTGACACAAAACAAAGGAAGGCACCTAGAAAAAAAGCAAACTTTTTTGATCTATTTTACTGTGAGTTTCAAGTAGAAGCAAACATTTATACAAACAAGAGGCCGGAAGTTTGTAAAGTGTAAGACGATATCCTGTCTGAGTGAACTCTTAAGGAAAGCTCACCAGAACTAAACCTCAGTGACAGTATGGGCTTTATGCAACATGACATTACACGTTTGTCACCAGGGCTATTTCAGTCATCCTCAGAATGATTTGCTGTAGTTCATTGTCACGTGTAAGCATGCAGCACAAGGTGTCTGGGGCCTCCGGCACATAGGGCAGCTCAAATTCCTCTGGCAGTTGCTTACTGCAAATTTGTGTACTCCATATCTGAACTTTAGCACATTTCCGCTCACATAAAGAATTATGTATTAATTTAACACTGTGTTACTGCCTGTGAGCCTAACCACAAGGAGTTAAATGTGCCCTCTCATGGCATATATTATGTTTTTTTTTTGTCATGACACTCATGATATCAGGGACTCCTGGTAAAAGCTGACAGTGCAGGGCAGAGTTGAAGAAAAACAAAGACTTCACATGACAAATAATGCATTTATGGGTTAACTGTGATCATATTTATCACAGTGTGGTACATGTTTAAGTTTAATTATTAGTTTAGAGTGCTCTGTTTCAGTAAAGCATCATAAACTGACAATAAACACATTCATGTTTGTAGATTAGTGACGAACAAATGCAGCTGCTTTCAGGGTTCAGGTTACACAGCACGAGGCTTGAGGCCCAACAGTAGCACATGTCGAGAAAACAGTGTCATGCACGTCGATCTTTAAGAAGACAAACATGTAATCTTTGGCTTTGGTTGGAATTCGCGATTCTGTAGGGACTAATTGTTTTTTTGTCTAATTAGTTAAGGTGATGCAAATGCAAATCAGACGAAACAATGCGCGCTTTGTTAACTACAAAAGGCAGCTGCGCACATTATTTCGACCCGTCTCTGATGTCTCGCTTACCTTTTTGGCCTTCACGTCTCTGTAAACGGTACAAACGAGACGTGTCCTAACAAGACATCGGATTCACGGTCCGCAGGAAAACATCAAAAACAGCACCGGTACAGTCGTACTTTACTCCTCGGGCTCAGTTGCTCCAATAACCCGAAACAATAACAAACAAAAAAAGCAAAACACAACCACGACAGCCTCACATCCAGCGCGGAATTATGGGAGATGTTGTTCACCGTGCAGCTCAAAGTAAGCGGAAATGTATCGGTTTGAACTACAACACCCAGGCTCGCAGCAGGACAGCGGAGGTCCTCTGGCTGTAATACGATGCTTCTCATCAGTTGTCGTTGTTTTATTCATCGGACACGTGTTAGAGCAGAAAGCCAGTGGCTGCTCCGGCGGGTCCACCGATGAGAAGGAGCCTCTTGTGTTTTGGAAGAGGAAAACAACACACAGGCGAAGCCATAATGCAAACAGAAGTTTTTATTATTTATATGCATTTATCATTTGCACCATGTACATAACTGCAATTCTATATGTTTATTTTATTTATCTCTTCCAGGTTAGATAACTGGGCCCATATCTGTTTTGAATTATGTAAAAGTGTTTTCCAACTTAATCTGTAGTCTTTTTTGGAAAGCTGCACAGTTTGTTTGGGAGGTTTTGGGGCCTCATATCTCTCAGTGCCTTGTAATGTGGAGTAGAGATTTAAGACCTTGGTGATGTTATAGTGGTGGGCAGCAGATGGCAGTACACCATCTGGAAAACACCAACACTTTTCATTCAGTGCTGTCATATGCAGACCGAATCTCAAAAATCCTGTGTAACACATATTACATATTCTTTATCCTCCTGAGACTGTCATGCAGCATTGAGAACTGATCTAGCACCTGACATTCCTGAATTTCCCCTCAGGGATTAATAAATCTATCTATCTATTTATCACATTTAGTCGTTTAGCCTGATGTTGGGAAGATATAAGACTAAAGAAATATAATTTTTAATCTTTCAATTTATATATAATTAAAAGAAATCTTGTCTCTCAATGTAAACATCTTCTCAGCTTTACATTATTGAATGTGGAGAAATTGTGAATTTGCAGTTATTAAAAGATCCAAAGGCTGATAAGGTGGATGGTGGTACTACAGAAGGAAGCTACAGTAATGAGATAAAATATTTTCCATAATAGATAATTGTGTTGTCCAAAATGTCTGCTTTTAATATTAGATTGGCAGTCAAATATGAATGTAAATTTAATTTTGAATGGGGGACAAAATGATGAGACATGTAGAGAAATCTACATCTCTACACAGAGTTTGCAATCACAGAAATGCCAAAAGTCAGATGACAAAAGAGGCACTTACATTTAGCATTTCAGATTTAAGGTTATTATGCCTTTTGAATTAAACTCGTTCTATACGATTATGGTTATTGATGTCATCATATTGCCCATAGCCTGCTTTTTTTTATATCTCTGCTCATTGATGAGTCGATCCAGTCACACAGTACTTTACTCCTCCTCAATTAGTAAGTCTAGTTTGGCTAATTTAGTCTGTTGACGACACTATAAGGATGCTTCATGTAATTTTATGCCGACGGACAGTCGATGTTGAGGCCCTATAAATTGTGTTTAAGTGGATTAATAGTGTGCTGAGCTTATGTGTGCAAAGTGGTGATGGAAGTAGTGGCCCTCTTGCAGTGGGATAATTAAATAGGTTCTACTGCAATGACTAGCTTTTTCAGAAGCTTTTGTTTACATGTGATTATTAGATCAGGATTTAGCATTGGTACAAAAGTTTTATTGCTTCTTTTAAATTTGTGCAAACTGTATATTATTTTGGTCATGATTTGCATAACCAATACATTTAGATATACTTGAATATAAAATGTTTTAATAAAATAAACTCATACTCTCATTCCAGCTTTGTTGCCGTTTTGGTAATTGTTTGGGGTTTTATGGATCTTTTATTTTTTGAAAAAGTACTTCCATAGCCTTGACTTTGAAGCGTCAGTGTTGTGTGAAGTTAGAAGATGGCTCTGCAGTAGAAATGTGAGGCTTCCCCATAATAGAGACTAGACTTAAAGTGGATTGTCCATGAAACTGCTTGATCTTGACCCTGGCTGCCTGCTGTTATGGCTCCTCTGTCTGTCATAACACCCCACCCCTACACTTGCTCACACATGCACATGTGGACATTACCTAAATGGCAAGTTTCCTTTTTTTTAGGAAGAGTTTAATTATTTATTTACACTTTAGATAAAAGATTAAAAATGAATTACAATAACACAATCAAATGTTTTGGCACAAAAGCTACAGCATGCTGCTTATTTATTGTTCCTGAAACTACTTCATACAGATTTGTTCCCTGTCATCTGCTGATTTCTAGTAGCTTGGCTTGGAATTTCTCTCAACATAAGAAAATAGTATAGCCCCTGAGTGCTACTGCAGTTTTACTACCTGAGGTGGTATCTCTGAATATAGCTTACCACATGTCTCATTCAAAGGGAATGGCAGGTATGTGTCACTAGTCATAAATTGCCACTTGCCTTCAGCAGTAATCAGTTGCCAAGGAAACCTCAAATGGGATTATGACCTTCTGTTGTGCCTAGGCAAGTAAACTATTAAAGTTGTCAGCATTGAAGAGAGAACATTAAGATTTATGTCAGTAAACACTTTGATTTCTCATCATACTAAATTATTGTGTCTTGTGTAGGAATACAACTTTTGGTCCTTGCAATATATTTTTTCAATCAAGCCATTATTTAAAGCTTTGTGAGCACTTTTGAGTGATGTCATCAGGGGGCCTGTGTGACCCTATAGTTGAGGAAAGGCATTAGAAGGGTAGAAAACAAAAATAAGGAGCAGAAGCAGACTGCCTGGAAGGAGGGCAGAGTGTTGGGAGGGTGGAGATGGAGAAATGGGGGACGGTGGTATTTAGTATGCACGGCCAAGCTGCCCCATCTGCTTAGCGCAGCAGTCCCTGTCGTATAACTGTCTACAGGCCGTGGGCCACATAAAGAATGTCTCAGATTTGATGTAATTCCGCAAAATTAATGACAGCTTTACTCGGTATGGGCCGTGAGGGAATGATTAGTGTTTGATCGTCCATCTGATCAGTTCCCTTGGCTGGCTGCAGAAAGATGCTTCGATATGCCTGTATGCCGCATGTATGCAAGCACGTAATTATGCACAGATACACCTATTCCTGAATAATTTTCCTGGGCCCCCATGCTCTAGTTTATGTTGGGATTCTGGTTCCTGTTTTCCCACAACAAAAACAAGCAATATCTTGTTAATTTCTCTGTACTGTGACACTTCACAACAAACTGAACACCTACTGATGGGCTGGGTGCAGGTCCCACTGGTAATATGATGTGTACATAGGACTTTTATGTCAGGCTGTGTGGTATTTCAAATGAAAGTGGGCCAACCAGCATCCAATCTGGAGAACTCAGAGGTCACACTCTGACCTTTACAAGATATGCTTTACTGCAGCTGTGATTGGAATTGGGTATTAGTTTTTAAAAGCGATGGGGAATAGATTGAGATTTTGAGAGAAAAAAATTGATCCATTGGATGGATTGCTGGAGCTGGACAAGTGGAATACCTCTTCTCCTTTTAATTCAGCCCCACCTCAGTGGGCCCAACCCCCTTCTCTCTTCTTCTCTTGGGCTGCTGCGTTTACAAGCGAAGGGGGCATTCTGTTTTACAAGTGAGCCTGGTGCGTCTCGGTGTGCTAGCAACATTAAAATTGAACTCGTCTTATCTGTGGAAACCGTGAGGCTTTACATCAGAGGCTGTCATGCCGCTGCCATGAGGCTCCTGTGTGCTTTCATGTAATGTGGTGCAGTCAAAAATTCAGTGGACAATTAAAGTGAACTGATAAACAAGTGATTGAAGACCTGCATGTTATTTTGTGGAATGTGCTGTCGAGCTGGGGGAGGGTGACTTGAGTGGTTTATTATTGTTACCAATGCCAGGTCCAACAAATTACATTAATTTCTCAGCCAAAATGTCATCGTTCCATATAGACAGACTGGTCCTGAGCAAAATGCAGTTTTCAAAGTTGTACCTATTTTGTGCTGCGTTGCATATGGCAAAGCTAATTTCCCATCTGACCATTAGCACTCTGGTCAAGTCCCAAGCATGGCAAGCCTAATTCAGTAAAGGCTCGGGGAGTGTTGTGTTGGTGCCAACACAGATTGTTGGACAGATTGGCAATCCTTCACTGTGTGTGTATGCAGTGCTTTTCCCTGAAATTGTAGACCATTATAACAAATTACTTGCAAAAACATCATTAAAGTAAACAAAAAACCTGTTCCAGTTCAATTGCAACTCAGTTCATTACTCTCTCTGTTTTCCCTTTTCCCTCAGTATTTTCCATTTTTGTACTCCCTTCCATAACACTGTCTTTCCAAATTACTTGAATGTGTTTCCTCTCGCCTAGGTCCCCCTTGCCCAATCGGCATCCTCTGATCTCCTTTCATTTTTGCTCTCTTTCTTGGCCCACTCCTCCTCCCCCACTGCTTTCTTTTTCTCCTCCTCATTTTATATTTTTGGCTTAGCTGAGGACCTTTCCTGGTGCAGTGACCTTTCTGGTTTTAAATTAAGCCCCTCTGCGGCATGTCTCTCTTCATAGACCGCCAGTTACGAGCCTTCAGAGAACCGCAAAAAAATAACGATTCTGATGAAATGGCCCCTTTAAAAAGCTCTTCCAAATTCCTTTTACATTTTTCTTCCCCTCTTCCCCCCTTTCTAGTTACATTAATATTCACACTAATGAGGAACATCCTAAAGAGCAGACCATGGAAAATATGAGATGAGACGCACGAACATGCCTCACCACATGAACATCATACACACACTGTTGCTCATTACTAATGGGTTATAATCAAATGCCATGTATGTTTGAAGTGATTTATGAAAACTGGGCTGCCTGTGCTTGCAATGTGATTGCTTAATCAAAAAGAGACCATTTTTCAATGGATAACCCTGTTTGTGGTCTTTTAGACAAGACCATGTTTTACATTATGTGATTAATAGGCTTCTATTAAATTGTATTTAGATGATAGAGTTTGCTGAGGTCATAGTGGTACCTGGTACTTGTCTCAATACTGCACATATGTCCAGAAGTTCACAGTATGATGTAAACAAGCAGGTGCTCTTTAGAAAACAGTGATGAACGTTAATTAGGTATAGTTACACAGGACCTCCCAGGTGCTGAGTAAGGATGTAATGGCCTCCTTCAAGCTCATCATCCTCCAGAAATGAGATTTCTGACTCACTTGGCTATGCCTTGAATTTAATGGAAACAACGTGAGCTGTGTCCGCCTCCCAAAGCCACAAACAAACCATACCTGTTCATTGAACCCCCTATAAAACTCATGACAGAGAGGGCAACAGCATTTACTGAGCATAATTAAAACCTTTTCTGTGCACTGAATACCTGTGCACAGTTTAGATGAAAATTCTTCAAATAACTGTTTTGAAAGTGTCTTGGTCACACATTTACAAACTGTTGTTGTATGTAACCATATTTAATAAAAATAACAGCAGACAAAATTATCTTGTAAAATCGTAAAAAAAAGAAGTAAATAGTTTAAAATTGCATAGTAGGAGGAGAGTTATCCCGATGCAGTTTTATTAAGAACTAGAAATGAAGATGGTGCTGTGTAATACTCTTTGCTAGTGAGGGCCAGTTCCACTGCTCATAGTGTAAAGTGATTTATATTCGAATGAAGCATAAAGCACTATGGTATTGGGAGAATTAAATGTGTCCTCCAGCATTCTGGAGGAGGTAATATTGGATTTGCTGCATGGGAAGCTGGCAGTATTTAGGCACATTAAAACGGCACTTTTCCATTTACATGTTTCATGTCATAAAATTTCCACTGCCACTGCAGGCACAGTGCTAAGAGCAACCTGTGACTTGATGTGGAAATATGCAGAAATCAAACATGCTGGTTTTCTCTACTCAACAGATTGGACTTCCCTGCTCAGGGCAAAGCACATCACAACTGTGAATATTAATGCCCCCTCTATATAGAGGCTGCATCTAACAAGATGCTGAGATGATTTCTGGGGCCTATCTCTTAAGGTGCTCCTTGTAGCCTTGGTAACCCTAATGAATTATGGGCCAGTCCAGTTAAAACATGTGTGGTATTACCCCATTCCCATTCCAGGGTGTGTCCTCCTGGGTGTCTATGAATCACTGATCTCATCAAACTGGTTCTCTTACTCTCTCTGTCTTTTCTGCTCTCTCTCCTCCCTTATCTTCATATATCGCCTCTGGTTTTTTTTCCTCCCCTCCCCCCTTTCTTCGTCACAGTCCACTCCCCTGGGATGTCTGTCTGGGATCTGCCAGGCTCATCAGTGAGCAGAGGAGAAGGCTAACTGGGAGCCCTTGCTGGCTGTAAATCTGACCAGGGAGGGTTGGGAACCTGCAGTGGCCACACTTCCAGTGCAGTCCACTAAGTCCACCAGCCCCCCAGTACACTTAAGACCTCCTACTTGCGTCAGCATGTGCAGACACTCAACAAGGCAGTTTGTACTCAGGTGTTCAACTGTTAATAGCCATCAAAGCCCGTCTGAATTCCCTACAATTAGATAACCTTGTTTTAACCTGAGACTGATTCCCCACCCCTCCCCTCCTCCAGTTATCAAGATAAGCATGTTTTAGAGCTTCTCATGTGACATATAGTGAGGGTGTTTTGTTATCATTTATAGTAATTATTAAAGTAAGTAAGTAGTAGTAGTAAGTATTAAAGAAAATGTTATGATTATAGGCTTGTAGGTGGTCTCTATGAATACACGTATTCTTTGCATTGAGAGGGGTGTCTTTTTGTGTTTATTATTGCCTTGAACGAAGATGACAGCAAACATTTGCTGCTAAGGAGGTAATGAGATTGCTAGTTGTATCTAAGAAGTGAGACATATTATTTAATCCATGGTGCTATGCAGAGGTAATTTCAGTCTCAGAGTAGCCATAAAGTCCTGGAAGCCTAGCACAGATCTCGACTGCATTGCAGAGAGTTTGGCCCCTTCTCTCTCATACATACATTCAGCTGGGTGTGATACCGTTCCCTACACATAGACGCACACCCTCCCTCTCCTTATCTGAGAAATAAGCATTTTTACAGAGTTTGAGCTGTAAAAGGAGAGGAGCAGATAGCCCATAAATCTAGCCATAAAAACGTTAAGTTGTCAGAGGTGCCATCAGCTATCAATCGTGTGCGGCAAGCTGATGAAGGGGAAATAGGTGATAAAAAACAGCATTTTAGGGAAATTATGTCCAGTCTTCCATTTGCGAAGTGCTGCAGTCGCATCACTGCAGAATCTTAATCACTGGCTGGTGTGGCCAGGGACCGTTCCTTGGTGTGACAGTGAGGTGGAGCACACCCTAGTGGGGAGGGTGGGATATGGAGGAGGTAAGGAGAACCATAGTGGGGTTGGGGGTGGTGGTGGTGGTAGGCAGCATTGTAGAAAATTATACAACTATCATAAATCACTTCTACACTGCCATTTTTTTCCTCTCTCCCTCAATTTCTTGCTTCCCCCATCCCCTCCTGCGCTCTGCCTATTTCTCCGCTCTTTTCTCCATTTCATGGCTGTGCATCCTTCTCTTCGTCTCCACTTCAGATGGTCGCCTGGCTTTCTGCCTTTTATTCTTATTTCATTCCCTGGCAATGTGCTTTATTTGAAGCACTGTTGGTCACCCTCGTTGCACCTCTCTCATCCATCTTAGCTTCATTTACACTGTGGTTTGTTTACATGCTTTCTTTATTGATCTGCTTTTTGTTGCCTAGCAGGGATTTATCCCCTGTCCATAGGACTATATTAGCAAACCTTGAGATTGACCTGTCTTTCTGAGATGGTTCAGATATAGTCTGTTCTTGAAATAAAAGAAAATGGCATCTTGGCTGCTTGTTTTACACTTTATCCGACAGCACAGTGACAGGATTCGTTAGTTGCTTCTTTATCGGGGCATTTTCTTCTCCAAAAACAACCAGAGATGCTCTTATATCCAAAGGCCTTTTAATATAAGCCAGTGCTTCATTGAAATGGATCCAATAGAAAAGTAAATTATACAACACCCTATAGCTGCTTTTATTTTGACCTTTGTGTAATACATTGAGCCTCGTATTGGCATTAGAGACAGTGTGGGCTTGCAGCACAGAGAAGCGATATACAGGCATCATGTTGGAGTATCCTCGCCTATTGAATTGATAAATGCCTTCATTGTCTGATCTGTGACTCCCCTGTTAATCTAAGGTCATTTGTTAATTAATTTGAATGGCCTTACAGGCTCTAGTTCTGCTCTAGTGGTCTTGGTTGAGTGATGTCATTCTGCTCTGAGCAGCCTTTGAGCACTGTAAAATGAATGCAGTGATGCACATTCATCTGCCGTGGCCCCTCTCATATGTTCTGCCCTGTGTTCATTTATCAAGGGAAGGTATTACTGAGAACAAAGCACTCCTTAAGGAGGGAAGGTAGTAATGCTGTATTTCATATTCAAGATGGTGACAAGGGTAAGGAGATTTAGAATTAATACTTCTTTTCCTGATGAGTTTAAGAATAAAGTTTTGATAAAGACTTCATTAACCAAAGTTGCTGGTCATCTAGTGGATCTGTGTGGTTCTGGTGGGTTATGTTGAGACATCAAAGATGTTTTTTTGGTGGTGATCAGTTAGCAGAGTCCTGTGTTAGGAGCTGTGCTGCCACCTTTAGTTAGACTGGGGTACTGTAATGCAGTACCCATTTCCACAGCATCAGTTTAGGAGGGCTATTCTGCAGTTCAGTCACACAGCATCTGTTTGTGACAGAGGGTAGTTTAACAACACATCTAACCTTACTGCACTGTAGCTAGTGTTCCAGTGAACATGCAGACTTTATGTAAAATGGACTGTCACAAAGATATACTGTCTAACTATTTAAGCTTTTGTATGCTGTGTGGTGAGCAGTGTCGTCTTCCATCACACATCTCCTAATGTGCTTTATCTTATATTTATTGGATGTGTGTTCAGCAGTTTTACATATGAAATTACTTAAAGCTGTTAAAAGTCGAGAGCATGTCTTTTTTTCCCAAGTACAAACACTACACTTTTGGTCACACTGAAACAATTCTCTGTTTGTAATGGTTTGTACATGCTTAACAGCAAAAAACAGCATTTTTTAGAAAATCTGAACAGGAAAGGCTAAACTAGGCTAGATGCCAGCAGATTATCTAAATACATTAATTCACCAACGCAGGGCCAAGAAAGTGTTATTTGCTGTTATCTTCTATTTATCTAGATTGCAGTTAGTCTTAATATGCAGCTTTTGAAGTTGTTTGAACTTTAGCAGTGCTCTTATACTAGTATGTTTACATTTAGATTTGCAGTCTTTTGACCCGTACGATGTCCTAGAAACAGTTGCTGTGCTTCTTATTAACCTAAACCAGATGAGAGGATGTCAGTTGTCTTCAACACTGCTGTTTTCTGTGGTGTTCTGCTGTAGGGAGTGGTTTTCCCTTTCTGATATAACATTAGTGCAGTAACGGCTGCATCTGCCAGGGGGCAGGCGAGCACACACATAAACCCAGCAGAGCCACAGGCATATCTGCATTTGCAGATCCCCACATTTGTGGCAATGTTTGTGTCTGTTTTTATGTCCACAGGTAGTTTTACGTTCAGCATATCTATGTGTTGTGTGCTAGATGAGTATTCTACTGCATGTATTTAAATCATTTTGAATTATAGTATATATTTCTCTTAAGCTCAGTTGTAATTATTAGCACTCATTGATTTATACCCTATTAATGTTCTTTTCATTAATATTAACTCGTCTCATATTCTGGAGGTCAAAGGAGACAAAAAAGGAGGGGGGAGGGCGTGAAGCTGATATTATCTATAACACGTGTGTGGGGAAGTAAGGATAAGAAAGTATTATATTTATGCAGAAGCATTTAAAATGTTTAAACGGCATACATAACAAGAACATTTATGCACGTTCCAAAGTAACTGTGCCAGCTTACAGTTCAATGAATTTCAAATGGGGAGTTGTAATTTTGTAGTAATAAAACTGTTGAAAGAATTTCATTCATTTCACTACTACTCATTTTTCTACTCTGTCTATTTATGAGCAATAAGAATAGATACATTAATGTTACTGCACTGTTGAAAAATGGTGCTGCACTAAAATTGTCACTGAACATTAACTGAATGGTTTTGTTTTGTTTTTCTTTATGCTATTTTACCATAAATAAAAAGAAAGGCTTAGAATTCCATACCACCAATTAGTTTATTTTTTTTATATAAATCTTTTTAATATTAAGATTAAGAAGATTAAGAAACCTTTTTATTTGTCCCACAATGGGGAAATTGCATTGTTGCAACAGCGCAGATACAACAGTAGTAAAATAAGATAAAACTAAGATACAGCATCAAATATGTAGTAGAATTCTTTGTGTTTATAATAAATGTAATAAAATTAAATGTTGTTTTTTTTCATTCACAAGCAGTTTGTTTCCTCCCTCTCTGTGCTTTCACTGTTGCCTTGATCAAAGGTTTTGTAGTTCTTTTGCTCAGCAGGTATTTGAAGACAACTATGTTAATTGATGAAGAATCGTTGCTAGCAGTGTAGGTCTGCTTGTTATTGTGCTATAAACGTGATTACATCTTAGGTTTAAACTTGTTTTTTAAGTCAATGTCACTTCTGTTTCCTTGGCCCTCCATAGAAGAAAAGTCATAAACCTTTTTTCTTTTTTTTTTTTTGAGCAGCCGTGTTAAAAAGAACACCTGTAACTCGACACACAGACCTTTACTCAAATGCCAGGGGCCACTTTATGACTCATGGGAATGGGGACACACGGCTAAATAGATAGTTTGTGTACAAGCCTGTCTTCCAGTTGAGCATTCTCTTCATTTCAAACAAAACATGCATTTGGACAACATCTGAATAGAGGCCATTTTGGTTTGGCCTCATGTTTGCACAGTCCTGGGATTGTGCAGCCGCTAGTGGGGGATGGGTGGGCTGCTGCTGCTACCCTGAAGACTCCTGTTAATGTTTTAGTCATTCTGGAGCCGCTGGGCTGGGAGACGGATTCAGTCAAAAAGCATTTGAGCACCCTCAGGTCCTCAGAATGATTTACTGCGTATTTGGACATCTGCAAAGAGCTCTTGCACCTTGAAATTCTCAATCTCTCACCCTCTCTGTCTATGACTCTTTGCAGTAGTAAACCCTTGGGAATGTTCACTCATACCGAGTCACCTTGAAGGTATCTAAGGTAGACTCACTTCCTGTCACCTTCTCCTTCAGTGAGCCAACCCTCCCTCCCTTCTACCCCTCTATCTTAGCTCATCTTTCTATTACCTACAAACCTTCAGCTTGGGCCTCAGCCACACCCCTCTCATCTTGGCCATGAGACTTAATGGGTGCTACCCCTTCTGCCTTTTCTCTTAGCCCACCTCTTGCTCACCAGCTGGACACATCAATCCCTGTGACAGGTGCTTGTCAGTCTGCTCCATACTGAGCGCTGCCCAAAAAAAGAAACAAAAAACATACACAACTGCAGCTCTGCAGGTTGATGGAAAGTGTGTCAAGTATATGAACACATCTTTATAGGTTATTCATCCTCACTAAGAAGACAAGTGTAGGTAACTGTTGTGCAGTTATGAGTAAGTTATGTTACCTTGACAAGTTGTATTTACTGCTTTGTAGCCTGTGGCAGCCACCCTGAGTCAAGTGAAGAGGAGAGCCGTCAGTGGTCATCAATAACAGGTCTGTGTGGTGTGGGTGGTGCAGGCTGTGTGGCATGTGTTTTAGAAGTGATGGCCAGAGGCCTCTGTCTCTGCAGCTCAGAAAATATGGTGTCATTAGCATCTGTGTCTCCATAACTGGGACTGTGGCTGACGAGGCCCAAACATATCTGGTATGCAGTGTTTAGGAGGCACGCAGACAGGATAATTGCTGGGCAGAATCTGTCCACAGCTCCAGACTTTCAAGTGCTCATTGCCTTTGAGCGTTTTACACCCCAAGTGGCTGAATAGCCCAGGGGAAGCAGGGTCTGCATTGATTTATGGCTGACCCTTAAGTCTTTTGTTTCTTAGGACCAAGGACAACTTAATAAGGAACCAAAGTCTCAAAATCTAGTTGGTATTGCCATTATTTTTTTTTTTTGGTCATTTGTTGGAAGTCGGAATGCTATAGACACGTAAAATGAAACTAGTATGTTATGTCTTTACTGGTGTGTTCCTGGACATGTTTGGCTGTATTTCATAACCACAGCAGTTTCTCTGCCAGCCATTAAACAATGTACAAAGTGTTCTCATTGAGGTGGAGTAAGATTTGAATGCTGTCAGGGCAGAACTGAGGTGTGTAAAATAATTGACGTTGGTTAGCTTAGGATTGTTGCAACTAACTGCAAGTCAACATACATAGAGTGGCAATGTTCTTTTTGTTTCTTAATCTAATTACTACCACTGCTTAACCTTCTCTTTATTGTATGACTGCATGATTGACACTTTACAAATAATGCTAAATTAAACTACACCAGAAGATTACCTCCTCCCTGTCTTGTCTCCCTCTTTTTATATCCTCTTGGCCTTGTTTATGAACTTTTTTGTGTCTTAATTAGTTGCATATGGTGCTCAACTGGCATTCCCATTTATGAACGTTGGCCAACATATTTGGTCAAATGTCTTTCTGTAAGGATATGTATTGCTGTACCATTCATTTACAGAGCACTTTTATAAAATATGTCACAGTTACGGTCTAGACTAAAATAACATTTTGGTTAGTGTTTTGCAGAAATAGTACATTGTGATGGTCAATATATGACATGATTTGATATTTAATTATACAGTATGGTCATCAGCGTCTTTGTATGAGCTTGGATGGTATCAGAGGATGTATATTGTATTGAGTTGCATAGCACTATACAGGTTCTGTTAAACTAAATCATCTATGCACGATTAATATAATATTGTGGCCTCTGCCAGCTCTCTCTAAACTAGGAAACTTTTTCCTCATCTCAGGATTTAACTTAGATTAGATCTGGAATATCTGTCCATTTGAACAAACCCCTGCTTAGCCCTCAAAGGTATGGTTTGAAGTATGCTAAACTTCAGCCAGCAGCCATTACTTGCCAGCACTATAAATGCCCAGATGTCAGTACCTAAGCAAAGCCTGACATGAGGAAAAATGATTAAGACAAGCAGAATCTCCAATACACGCATAAAACGCCAACAGCTACTGAGAGATAAATATTTACTTGAGGTTTTGTATCAATGAAATCCATCAGAAGTGACAGAAGAGCTAATAAATTCTCAGCAGTAGCTCTAAATTATGTATATGATCATGGGATCCACAATGTTCTACTCTTCCCACATGGGTTAATGACTAATTTCAACTGTAGCAATTTGGTGGAAAGTTGCAAGCACAGTAACATTTTACCATATTACTACTAAACCCATTCAGTATCATTCCAGAAAATAGATAGTGACATAAGCTTTTTGACTGCTTAATTAGAGGCCATCTAATGGCTTCCATGTTGCTCTGCAGTGGTGGTGGAGTCACAAAGTTAGAGGGGGGTAGCGAAAAAGAGTGAAATCAGCATATGTAACTGGAAACATATGAAGTCTAATTATGTAGTATCCATCTTCGTCGTCATGGAATGTGAGGTTAGAGTCCCTCACAGGTGTCAAAAAAGACGAGGGAAACATTTCTGAATAATTTATATGGAAAAATTGAAGAATGCACAAAAGGTCTTGGTGGAGCCATGTTGTGCAGAGGCACATGTCCTCCATTTGGTCAGAAGTAGACTCAAAAAGGCTAGATCCTTTTTTTTCCCTCCCGAGTTTGAACTCCACCCACATGACCAAATAAGTCCCCAAAGCTACGCTATATACTTCACCTATCTTTTCTACAAAGCAAAGGGTTTTGCGGTCTAATTAAAAAAAACTTTTTTCCCTTTGCAAGGATTTTATGACAATGGTATATGCATATACTTGTGTAATTATTCACAGAGAAAAGTTGAGGCTCCAGACATGGGTGTGTGCTCATGCAGACATGGAAAACCCACTGAAGTTAAGGAAAAACTGCTTAGATGAAGTGAATTAAAGACCTTGTCGAATGACCGTTAGTGGTTAACTCTCTAGAGGTACAGCAGTGTAAGTGAGGAGCGATGCACCACAGAAAGTGATTTTGATTCACAGCTTTTTTGCAGTTTTAGACGACTTAAAGGATCCGTGCCAAATTCAATCATAAATAAACAGACAACCTCCCACCGAAAGTTAAAACAAGGGATTGGAGTAAATTTCATTCCTAAATTTACAGCCTGAGTTCTTTATACAAAAACTGACAGTAAGTGACTGTTAAACAAGATTAAAAAAACACTTTATTGATTGTAAAAGGTCTAGTAAAGAAGACCTTTATTTTTGAGTTACGATGTGATGAAAAAAACATTAAAAAGCTATGGCTTGTGAAATATCTATAAATACTTATAATGTAGCTAAAAACTGGAGCCTAAACATTATATAATATTTTTTACACCTCATTTTAAATAGGAACACACACTAAAACACACATTTCATGTTAAACTGCACATGTCAATTAAACAAAAGTGCTGCTAAGAGCCTTTTTTTTTCAGGTCCATCTCTTATAATCTGTGTAGTACACTATAAAGTTCTGTCTGACACATCTCAAGTACTCAATATTAAGTAGTGCTGTTTTTTTAATAATACAAATTATTTAACATATTTTCTACCCTAAAACCTACTATTAACTGACCAACAACTCATATTTGCCTCTAATATTGGTTAAGGATAATCATATCCATATTATTGTTATTATCCATAATATGTGTATCATCTTTTGCCTTCAACCAAAAGTGGGGAAGTTTTTGTAGCTCCTATCTGCATTACCAGTAATTATGAAGTTATTGCAGTTCAGCAGTTTTCTTCACTCTTTGACAGAGCTGCTGCTTTACTTGTCCAGACCTAAAGTTGACAATCCCAAATTCAGAACTTGGAAAGCAGGCTGATGTTTGGCTTAAACTGTGAACCTTTAGTTCATCTGTCTGTATCCATTTATCTCTGTATGTCTGTTTATCTGTACTGTAAAGCAATAAAACCATGAAAATCACTCTTGATGATTAATGCTTCTTACTGCAACTGGGTTTATGTGCATTTACAGCCACCCTACACGGAGTGTGTGTGGTTCGTATATATCCTAGCTTGGTTGGGGAAAATCTGTCATATCTTTATTGGCTTCGATATAATTTAGACCTACTTGAATGTGTTCTGTTGATAGCATTGCTCTACTATTTTTGCAGCCCTTGTGTTGATAAGGTTAGCATTGGTGCAGTTGTTTTTATAGGATCTCAAAGAAAGGCTTGTAAAGCACAGCTGTATGTTCCTGCACACACTGCAAAAGTGCATCTTGTAGGACTGTAACTCATCAGTTCAGATTATTGGGATGACCTTTAAAAATATATTGAATAATATATATGTAATATCCCCAATAAAATATTTAGATATTTTTAGGTGACTTCACAATGTAATGTGGTTTAAAAAAACTGCTTCCCAAATAAAGACTCTTAATGCATATGTGTGACGTAAATAGACATGTTAATGACCACAAAGCAGGTCAACATAAAACCAAAATAAGCCTGTGTCTGATAATTAGTAAACCAGACACAGGCTGTATTGCTATCTGCGAGTCACTGATATATTCACTGTGTGTGTGTCTTTCGGTCATCATGACAAAATGTACTCCTGGAGCACATAGTTACCGGAGCACAAAGTACTTTACAAAGTACTTTGACGTTAATATGTCTGTACTGGACAGACTTTGTCCACCCATGATACACTTATAACTTTGTGAGAATGTGAGAAGTTAATCAAATATAAAGTTAAGGCTGAGGATGGTTATGGTTTCTGACCATAACTAGAAATATTAACATTGAGATTTACTTTATTAATCCCCTTAAGGACAGGGACTTGGGGACATTAGGTCATAGTGGCAGCAGAGTATATAATCAGCATCTATGTAAGCTGAAGTGTCTGGCTAAGACCCTAACTTACGTTATACAATTTGTACATGTTTTTTGTTACTTAGCGCATGGCTCGTGGAAAAAAACAACTCCTTAAATATTGTGGTCTGTGCTGTGATGCACTGCCTCCCATATATGGTAACCCGGGTGGGTGGAGTCCTTGGTGATGTTGGTGCTGGTGTTTTTTTTGCTGATGATGATATCAACCTTTGCAGAGATTTTTTTTTAAATCAGCTGCCGGCCTACCATACTGTTATACAGTAAGCTAGGAAGCTATTGATGGTTTCCCAACAGAAAGCCACCAGCAGTTTCTTCTTGACGTTAGTTGCCTGAACATCCTCAGAATATTGACCCTGTGTCTTTTTCACTACTGCTGTGGTGTTGGCAGCCAGGAATGGTGCTAACTTAGATCAAGAAAGTGCACATTAGTAAAGGCTTATTGAACAATCTTACAACACTTACTGATGAACAAAAACTCATTTGCAAAAAATACAGATTTAATGGAATGGAAAACCTAACCTGAATACAAAATAAACCCATATCCACCCTCATGATGACTGCACATATTTTGGCCCGATGAGTTGCATCCAGGACTTCAGCCCTCTGCCATGTCTTAGGCTCAACTGCAAAATGTTTTCACCACTGATACTGAAAGACAAAGAAACATATATTTAATACATAAGTATGTGACCATCTGATCATGTGTACACTTTGTATAAACAATGTATGGTAACAATAAATAAATGGATCACAGTCAAGTAAAAATATGTGATGTAAATGTAAAATGTCCTAAATTGAAATAATGCTATTTTTTAATTTCAAGAATCTGCACAGATACAGCACATATTCTGAAAGTAGTAGGGACAACCATTCAGACCCATGTTTTTATTTTTTTTATTTTGAATTTTGAAATACTTTAATAATCCCATCAGGGGAATTGCTTAAGGCTGCCCAGCAAAGAGCGCCACACACCAGTGAGTGCACTGGAGGCAATGCAGGTAAAGTGCCTTGCCCAATGACACACAACAATGACTAGGGCCACTGCTGCCCTATTTGATTTCTGTTATTCAGTCAGTGAACAATAATGACAAAAGACATTAGAAAGTAACAGTGATTCCTCTTACATTAAATCACAATGCAATAGCATTGCCCTTATATCTTTACCAAAGTCTTAATCAGAATCCCATATCTGTATAAATTGGATGGTCTCTAGTTTCCATAGAAACTTTTATTCCATTACTGGTTTAATGACTTTAGTCTCCACCAACGTGATGAACTGACCAACAGACAAACTGCTGTCTCCTTTATTGTTATACAAGCTCAGTAACCTTATATATACTAACAGTATCAATAACACTACCTGCACATTTTGTGGTATGTTTTTGGCTGAATCATCAGGTGTATATGGCTGTGAGACACTGTAAGTTTAGAGATGGGGGTTCTATGGACTTATGGAGTCTGATGATTGCACAAAAAACTAATATTTCTAGATATGTAGATGGATATGTCTGTGACTGAGTGTACTATGGTGTTACTCTTAGCACAGCAAAGGGAGGGTGAGAGCCTTTAGCTTCTGGTCATCATCTTCACCCACCTGGTTTGTCCGGATGGAGCCCATCCCAATAACCACTTACTACTATCTTTTGACCTAATACTACATATTGATACTATAAGATGTGTTTATGTCAGACTCCATGTTTATAGTCACAATCTATAGACAGTATTAAAGACCCAATTAACCTACAACAAAATGTGCTGCAAGTTGTACAATGTCACTGTGTTTAGAGGTATAACAAACACTGCAATATTCAGCATCAGCATGATATTTAGTGCATTAAGCAAACTGGAAGAAACTGAATTTTATTTGTTGTATGTTTTTTTTACACATTTTATGACAAAATAAATAAATATATTTATTTCTGTTCAGTAATATGTAGATCAATGTAGATGTAGATCCATCCCATTACGTCAAATGCATTTTTCTAGTGTTCACATTCATTACTTAGTGATTGATGCCTGTGAAAGCAACACACTATGGCTCATTCTCTGATTGCCTGTTTACAGGTCTCTGACACTTTTATAGCTCTCCTAATACCATTACAAAGTATTACTTCAACAGTGTGGCTTGTGCCGTTCCTACACAATTAGATACCAAAGGCTGTTTGCTTTGACCATTTGAGGCAGGGTAGTTGTGAAAATGAGTTTTTGTTGAGGCTGCTGTTGAACTTGACTTTGGTGGTGGTCAAATAGATTTCATACACATACCAAAAACTGATGTACGTGTGAAGATTGTACCACAATATCTGAAAATAAGTTGCCCTGACCATAGCCCTGGCCTTCATTGTAAAATTGAAAGGTTCCTGCAAGCCCAAAGTCAACAGTATCAATATATACTATAGAAAATAAAATGAGCAGATTCTCACACTTAAAAAAAAATGCGATCAGTTTGAAAATGCTGGAGTCTTTTGATGAAAGTAAATGTATATTTTTGAATGTATGCCTATTTTTTATCTTTGCAAAATCTGAACTGTACTTCTTTGTGTCTCTTGTCTCCCGTCTCTGTCTGGCTGTGTGAAAAGATTTCACTGAATGTGGAAAATATCCACAAACTACAGCACAGCATGACTGAATCCATGCTGTGAGTCACACACAGCTGATCAGAGTTAGCTGCATGCTTGTTTTGTAAGCAATAAATGAACAAAATAATAAGGTGGCTCCACTGTGCCACAAATGGAACTGCTACACTACAAAGCATTTTTGCATTGCCTAAATAAGATGTGAAAGAATGACCTTATCTTTTTACAGGAATGATGTTATAACCAAGGAAAAGCAAATGTTTTAGAGAAAATAGCTCAAAACGAGGCTTATATAGTCATTTTATGCATGAGTTAGGTATAAAAAAATTTGATTTCCCTCTCCCTACTTTAAGAACTCCATAGAGCTGTACCAAATAAATAAATAAACTCTAATTCCACTTGAGACAAACTGGAATGTTTGTACTTAATGTCAATCATCTGTAAATTAACTTGTAAAGGGCATTACAACTCTGCACTTGACTCATTCTTCTGGGCTCATGGCTTGAATCAAAGGTGTAAAAACCTTTGTGGAATTCATCCAGGTTATGTGATGGCCTGACCCCGTTCGTAAATGTGAACCTCATGATAGCGCTCATGAATGCTTATCTCAAATATTTGTTGACCTTTTTCTTAAATATATCTTGTTAAACTTGGAAGGCTATAAGGGAACTGAAGGGCTCAGCAAAGAGCAGTAGTAGGTAGAAATGTAGGTGGAAAATGTGTGGCACTCCAACTAAATAGTTGAACCAAAGTATATACTGACCAACGAATGGACATCGCCATCCGTAAAGCCACAGTGCCAGTGTGACTGAAGAAGTGGCACTTGGTTGCCATGACAACACTGACTTCACAGTCAAAGTGTTTCCATTTGCATTCAATAGCTTCGACAGCAAAAGAATGCAAACACACACACACACTGACAACACACCAAAAAATACCAAGGCTCTGCTCTTTCAGATTAAAACAGAAGCACATATCACAGACGTTGTTTTGAGAAAGAACAAAGCTTTTGACGGCTCAATGTAGCAAGCCATTAAAAAGTGTAAAAAAAAAAAACCTCTTAGTGTCTTTTATAGCTGCAAATAATACGTCCATCATTTTCCTGTGACAGCTCTGTGGCAGCAGCCTTTGCTCTGCTGTCTGTCGCTGCGGCATAGTTTGAGTTTGTGTGGTTGCCTCTTATAAGCACAGCTCAGAGCCACATTGTGTGTTACACAGAGCAAGTTAAAACATTATAAAACTGCAGCTTTTTGCTTAAAGAACTCTGTGGGTTTGTAACCATATAATGTAAGTGATGTACTGCTTGTAAGTAATTTTAAGTATAGCATATTGTGTTGAAGGGTCTGCGGGTATTGAGATCCTTAAAGTGTATTTATGTAGTCAGGTGTTGTGCTGTACTTGTGGTTTTGTGTGCATCTCAGCTCTTAAACCAACCTGACATTGTGCTCATGTCCTCATGCTTTCTTGAAACAAATCTAGTTAAAGCGATCTCCTTTAATGTTTGTTTGATTTAGTTTCTAATAGCTTTTTTGTTTAAATCACAGGCTGGATCATGGACAGTTGGGGCTGCATGTGTTCGACCATTCGTCAGATCCTCAGTGTAGGATGAACACTCAGCAGGTACACAACTCCACCACACTGTCTCAAACAACATGACTGCTGTGAATGTACTTGCAGTGTTTTTTGTGCCACTGTTGCTCTAAGACAAATCTCTCCTCTGTTGTGAACTGAAGTAAGCTTACATAACTATAAAGTCTCAGGTTTAAAAAACAAAAAAAAAAAACACTCAATAGTAGCTTTCGGACTAATGTCTCTTTATGGATGGACTAATATTAAATTTTGATATTTATTTTTTATAGGTTTAGACACATAATTCAAAGTAAGTTGAAACATTTTAGATGTTTGCTTAATTGGATAAATACAAACAGTGTTTGTGCAGGTATCGTACAAAATTCCCAAATCAGAAACACTTTTATTAGTTGAATTTGCTGCCTAAGCAGATGTTTCTTGAAGCTTACTTTTTATGAAACTGCTGTTCACCCAAGTAACATCCCCCAATACCACAGCACATGAGTTCCAATAATTTTTTTTTCTTTTGCACCTTTGAGAAACAAAAGCAGGGAGGTTAGGACTGCAAGGTAAGATGGAGAGGGGGAGAAAAAACAGTCAGGATTTATTTGTCTCGTGGCCATAAAATGCATGTAAAACCTGCTGTAGCCACTTGGAAGTTGTTGTCAGTCTGGCTGAGTCAGCTAGATTTAGAGTACCTGAGACTTTAGATGTAAATTGTTTAGTGAAATAGAACTTTGACAAACTCGGATGAAATTTTTTTTTATTTAGCAGCTGATTGGGTGTAATAAAAAGGCTTAGAATAACAAGAAACAGGGAAGTAATGTGGTTTTATAAATAGTCTAGAAGGGAAGGAATATTCAGGAATCCAAGTAGTTAATAAAATGTAGAAGGCCACGTTTATAAATCATGTGCAACATAAGAACAGTGAGGCTGAGGGAATGCAGGTGTGCTTTCTGCTGCTCACTGCTGGAATATCAGCATACAGCACTATTCGTTTAAATCTTTTCCATTTTTATAGCACTGGCAACAATAAAGCAAATGGCAACCACAGTACACATCGGTATATCATGATACATAGTGTAGTGTAGACTGTGTACAGGACATAAATATATTCAATATTTTGTGAATGTGTGAGAACGTTTGTGGATGGGTGAATCAAGAAAATTGCAAAAATTGAGGGAGGCAAAATGACCACAAAAATGTGATTTATATATTGTTTTTATTAAAAGTGTTCTGTCAGAAACTCCCCTTTCATGCTATCAGGCACGTGGAAAGAATTTTCCCCCTCAAAATGGTAAATCTATTTGTAAAACTCCTCAGTTGTGGTTATTTATATCCGCATGCAGTATGGGAGAATGCAAATGACAACTTTCTCTGCCACACTGACTGGATGTGCAGACATGTACACAAACAACAACTGTCCACTCAGAGCATCCATCACTGTCCCACACAAACTGCTCTGAGCAGAGTCTGTGGGTGTGTGTGTTGGGGTTGTGCTGTGGCCAGAAGAATCTCTTTTCTAAATAAAAACCAGTGTAATGTTTGTGCAATGCATTACAAACTTATTCATGAACTCAAATACGATCTGCTCATATTGTTTCACTTTATAGCTGACTGTCATACATAATCTGTCAGTAATACAAGTATTGAATGGAGTTTGATTTAAACAATATGTTAAAGCCACTACCAATGCAGATGTTCTTCTCTTTAAAGAACTTTATCTCTAATTGCAGTTATATTCTTTTACTTGTGCATTTTCCGGAGAATGATAGGAAATGATAGAAACAATCTAGCTACCACACTGCTACTTTCTGTTTATGCCACACCAGCATCACGCCACATGTAAAAAAAAATCACATCAGATTCTTACAAATTCTTACAAAACCCAGTTTATGGCACAGAGTGGTCAAGCTAGAGACACGCAGATATTACTAATGTGGGGAGGCAGTACCACATCTTTTAAAAAAAAAAAAAAAAAAAAACTCTTTTTAGCACTATTTTCCAGATAGCTCCATTCTTTGCACAACCAAAATACAGATGTTAGATCTGCGACAGAAAACTGTACTTTACTGCTATACAAATAGTGAGATATGAACAGAACCGAATCCTGGTTTAAAAAAGTAGATCTTGTCATTGTGCAGTACTGGTACTTGGTACTTGATGAAAAACATTTACATATGCCTTTACTTTCATTTAATACTATACTTAACTGTAGTTATTGTAAACTCAAATTCAGTTGCCATTATTATGGCTATAATATAATTATGCAGTTATATTAATATTTACTCACTAGTGCTTTTCTATATGATAATGAAATTGCAAAAATGAAAAAGGAGGATATATGAATTTGCTAAAAAGCACTGTTTCATGTGTATATAAAATAGTTTTGACGTTACTGACCACAGCTGCAGCAGTTCCTAACTGATTTAAGGCAGTGATGCTCTTTTAGCAGTCTGTTGGTCACATCTGGCTCCAGCTTAAATCTTACCACCCGATCAATTTCTTTGCTTTAAATGCTAGTGCCTTGCTGTCAGTTCCATCTGTTGTTTTAAGAATGCAATTTATTTGTAGTTTAATGGAAATGTTGCAAATACTGAATTGCTCCTGCACATTGCCACCAGCTTTTGGAAAGCACTTCTACAGAATCTTGGCCAAATCCAGCCAAACTAAATGGTCTTTCTGTGTTTACTCTGACCTTGAGCAAGGTCATGAACAACTTCTCTACTTTGGGATATTTCCAAGATTCCACAACAGTCAATGCAGACCTAAAAAGAGCTGCTCATGCATGGGTGTTATGCCTGGAAGGTGTTTTGTGGACCACCAGGATTTACTGGAAAAATTAGATGATTCATTGGAGGATTTGTCCTGGCTTAAGGTTCTGTCTTGTTTTAATCATGTTTAAAACCCATTGAAAGGTCTGAATTTCTTCAACCTTTATTCAAATCTTGAATAGAACTTGCATGTCCTGTGCATTAAATTCTGTTGTTTTTTTTTTTTGTTAATATTGCTTTGATACACATAGTGTTAAGTTCAGCAGTGCAGTGAGCTACAACAAATAACATCCTGCAAAAAAAAACCTACAAAATATACCGTTGTTCTTATAATTTCAGATTGTTCAGCAAATATATTATGGGAATCAAAAGATAAATATTAATCTTTATTATCTAGTATCTGTACAACCACAAGTAAATTCTCGTTTATTTTTTTCTTTCATGTTCTCTCTCTCTCCCTCTCTTTCCTCTCACTTGCAGACTACAAGTGACCAACTTACTTTTTGAAGTTATTTGTTGTTTTCTGCATTATTAGTCAACAGGGTAAAATTAGTGATATGGTCTAATGTCGCCCGTCGATTTGTTCGCTGTAAGCTATCTTGGTCTCCAAATGATTGCCATATAACAACATGTAAAAGCCTCTCACGCATTTAATATCTTAGCGATGCGGAGTATTTTACTGCCTCCTCAGCCGTTAATTATGCAATTAAATCGAAAATTAATTAAAGCTCTGATACGTCGCTGCACTGTTCTGGTAATACAGTAACAACAGTTTAAGGGTCCGAAGTTTTGGAGAGTTTGTTGGCTGCTCCATTTAAAAAGAAAAAAAAATCCCACGCAGGAAGAAAGAGTGTGAGAATGTGGTTTCTCATCGCCCTATTACTTCTCAGAATATGTTCATAAATGTGCTGCTATTTCTTACATTTGGTTTTTATTTAACTGTTGTGCATAAAATACCCAATTCACATCGAAATAGACGCGCGTTTTTAAATCATCAATTAAAAGTACATCAAAAAACAAAACAAGGCAACACCTACCAGCATATAAGTCTGGAAATATAGGATAATTAATGTGGTTTAATCATTTTCAGATTTTATTTCGATGATATTTATATATTTTTATGACATAAATTGACTTTTTCTGTGTACTTTTTAAAATGTTTACAATAATGAGAGTATAATAATGAATAAAGCTTAATATGATACCCTATACTGAGGCACAAATTTGCATCGTTTTCTATAACATATAAATGAGAATCTGATTCAAGCTGCTTTAATTAGGTCCCATCAACAGTGGGTCTCAGAATAGAATTTCTAAAATTATTCAGCCAAAAACAACAGAACGTGTCATGCTATGGTTACAGCAGTGGTAATAAGCTAATTATCCGTCAATATATCAATATTCTATCGTTTATTCACAGATATAAGGAGGTCAAAATAGTGTTCGAATATAACTGAACCTGAATGAATCCCCCATGGAGATGTTGATAATATTTCTATAGTTTACGTTTCCCTTTCGGCTCACAGGTTAAATGGCATATTTTCTCAGTATCAGATTTGGACCCCGCTCATGCAAACAGCTACCGTTTTGGTTTACGAGCGAGGTGAGTGAGGTGAGGGGTGTCCTCTCCTAAGCACACCCTGCTCTAGCTGAGCACTGGGACTTTGAACTTGAACTTCGCCTTGCTCATCTTCATAATGTGTGCACTACACCGTAACAAGTGAACCAGAACCGATCTTAGTCGATGCATTTGTTTGCCTCGGTGGCCTATCAATCAGTCAATCCCAGCACATGTAGTTCATGCACAAGAGAGCTCAGAAGTAATGGAAGGCCTGGTGACATGTGATGAAGTGTGCTTACCAAGACAGCAAGCGACAATCACCAACCTCACCATACACTGTGCTCCTATTTTGCCTTTCGCCTTTTTTTTCTGCTATGACACTGCCAAAAACTGTTTACCTATATGAGGCATCAAAGATCTGCAGCAGATGCTCAATACCACAAAGATCTTCGATCTTAGACAGACTATGGTTTCCCTGTCAAATAATGAGTTAAATGCTCAGTACGCATAGAAGAGAGAATCTGGCTCAGGTCTGTGCCTATATGGCACTCTGACACATTGAACTTAATGTTCTATCATAAGGTGGCTCTTTTACAATTGCCACATTTAAAAAAAAAAAAACAAACAAAAAAAAATGGCAAAGAAGATTTTTTTTGGCAATTTGTGTAATGTATTTGGCGGACTGATGACAACAACACGACGCAACAGTGTTGATTAATTTTACCCTAAGCCTGTGACGTAGGCTGAAGGGTGCGCCAGTCTTGCATAAGTCGCACAAAATCCATGTAGGTGCAGTGGGGAAAAAATCGCATAGCGCATAATCAGTGAAGTACAGTGACTGCATCTTATTAAATCAGTCAGAAATCTGTTCGTGTGTGATAATATCTAAAATCACACACGCTCAGACTAGATCCACCCTTGAAGAGATAAGAGTCTAAATCCAGCCGCTATTTGTAAACGTTTTGTCAAGCTCACATTTACAAAGATAATCAAGCACATTAAAACGGCTGTTTTTCATCCACACGTCTTTTATTTAGCCAAAATAAACCGACTGATGTCAGATTTAGTTCCAGTTCAAAGACATCTGTCATTATTGAAAGTGTTTAATTAACATGTTAACTTTTTACGTGTGGCTCAGTCTGCCATCACAAAGGCGCAGCAACATTCCTCTGCAGGATATGATTCATATTACAGAAAGGGTGCATAATATCGTATCATATCAATTCAATCCCAGTGTGTGCTTTGCCAAATGCTCAAAGGACTTGCGTGATGAACATGATTATTCATGTTCGAAGCAGTCCGCCCTGTGCGCTTCATTCACAGCTTAAGATATAGACAACTTACATATATTAGGGTGCTGTCACTTTTCGCCGTGTGATTCACTATGGCTTCCTGTGCATCATTTTACTTAAAGATTTTCTTCATCTCAACGAGTCAAGCACCAACAAGCAGGTGCTGACATCACTTTGCAGGCCGCGGCTTTTCCAAACCAACAATGTTTGATTTTAGGCTCTTCGTGCAGCCACTGCTGAACAGCTGCATGCTGAACAAGGCAGTGTTTGTCCTTAAATTCACTAACAGGATATTTGACGTCTTAAGGCAGAGTGCAGTGGCTTCACATCGTGTGCTTTACAAATAAGCTATTTTCCTAATAGCTCATTTACCTTATGTTATAGGGACACTATCGTGCTTCACCCCTAAAGATGTAAACAATGTATATATTCCATCAGTTTTGTGCTGTCAGCAAGTATATGAATCATGATGGAAGATGGACTGTAGAGTTAATAAATTCAAATTCGACCTGTATCTGGTTTGAGGAACAAAAAAATAGGCTTTAATAAATATTTGTTTGTGATTATAGAGAAAGAATTGTGTAGGACGGGGTATTCTTTAACGTGCTTTGAAATGTGCCTTGTTATACAGGCCTATTGCGGTCGTTGTTTACGTTGAGAAACAGTTTTTATGTAACAACTGGCAGAAGGCTTTCTGTGTGGGCGATGGTGGCGTCTTAATCCCACAAACATTCATAGCGTGTGTCCTCGGAACTCTGTCAGCATTCTGACACATTTTCTATATATGAACGGTCTGAGGGTCGCATGGTGTTACAGGCTGTAATGTACATTAGCATGAAGCCAAGTGGCCCAGAAACTGGCCTATAACGCAAGCCTCGAGGTTTATGAAGATACCCTTGAAGATTAGTTTGATACAGATAGCTGTATTGAATGACCAAAAACAATTTGGCTAAAACTGCCAGCTCAAAACGTAGCAATCTTAATAATATGACAGCTAGTCCTGTTTGATTATTGCATTTAAAGTTTAACATGAAACATCATAATATATTATGATGTTTCATGTTAAGCTTGTATTGTCTAAGCTGTGTCCGAGCAAGTTTCACAAAGATCTACTTTGGCTTACAAATTAAACTCTAAAATATATTAAAACGCATCCATATAACTGCTTACGTCATCCTACATATAGTGAGAAATATGTGGAGAAAGTTTGAGGGGCTTTATTCTTTGAAAGAAGGAGCGAAATGATTAATGATGAACGTGTGTGTCTTTTGTTTTGCTGTCTGGGCGGATGGAGCGACCTCCTCTCTTAACTTGAACTTGGACTTCCGACGGGACGCGTCAAACTGGATTTATTCCGTCTGCTCTCAGCCGCTTATACCCTCTGGGCTGCAGCACCAAAGTTAAGAATTCACTTTAAAAGAACTACAACTGTGGTAAACCCAAGATTTAATTTTTTAAATATAGTTTGTAAATAACACTGACACAAATGACACAAAAAGGTTCAAGATGATTTGTGCCTTATATATTTAAACACAGGAAGGACTTCTATTAGTTAATATGTTGCTGTCATAAGAACACATAGCGTTGAATTAAAAACGATACTCTTCAGTATACAACTGGTGGCCGTGTGCAGTAGGCTAAAGCTCTTGTAGTTGCCAGCCTTTCCATATTAGGATTGTACTAATCTGTCTCTAAAGTTGTACTATACTGTTGTGTCGACACTATTACTTCATCCTGTGAAATGAGTCCCTCGTTTGTAGTTGTATCAGTTTATGTGTTATGTTATGCATTGGCTGCTGGGATGAAAATCGGTGTTGCATTCCTGCCTGATTTACTGTATGTCACGGGTTTTGTTTAAATTTGATAACACACTTTGCGTTCTCTTGTACAAATGTGCAAAATTTCTCTCTCACAAATTCAGGGAAAGACAATGGTCAGTGTGGAGTGATGAATCACTGACATTTTAATACTACAATATGATAAGTAACTAAAAAGGCTGTAAAGCCCATGTTGTATTTTGTAAATCCGCTGTGGCGTGGCTGCTGCGGTGGTCTGCCCGCCTGCCTGCCTGTCCTCTGTCCTCTGCATGGGCGCGGCTCCGCCTGGCCTGCTTTATTTTGCGGTTAGCCCACAGCCATCCTCTCGTCTCGTCTACCTGCTCTGGGTGAGGTTAAACGAGTCAAATGCGAAGTAAATTATGCCTTAAGTATAGTGCAGGTAGTCTCTCTCTTATGCGTCGCTTAATAACATACAGCCACTTTCTGCATGATATTATCAGTGATCATTTAAAGACCAGAGGAAGTGAAGTCTAACGGAGGTCTGGGGATGGGCCTGAACTCGACACTTTTGTGTCTTCTGTATACTGTATGTCGTTTCACGAATACTTAAACTAATTTAGATTTTCTTGGCCAACATGGCGGCCTATCCATGACACCAGCTCTTAGTGCTGCATTAGATTTATTGAAAACGCGAAGACTTGCTGCCACGTAGATTTTGCATGGCAGAAGTTAAAAAATCCTGCGCGACTGACCTGCATTTTTAAAATCTCCTCATGCATATGCATTAAGATGGAAGAAATGTGACATTGTGGCGTTTGTGGATGCTGAAATAGCATAGTAAATGCTCACAGGAATCTATTTACGCATACGGACGACTGTGTTTAAATGTGCCTACCCACTTGTGTTGCCACTGCATTCTGTTTATCACGCACCAACACTGCCACGGCCTACTTTATATATTTTAGACCACGCTTTGGTATTTTTCTTGACAAAAATCACATGCCTGCCTGTGTCCTGACTGTTGCCATAGAACTTCAGTGGTCTTGGCTTTTACGATTATGAACATTTCTGATCGTAAATTAAATCCAGCTTGGACGAGAAAACACCAGATTGAGATGCTGTTTTAGTTTTGTAGGAATGTTTTCATGACACCAAACTGCTCTGCTCTCCTCTGCCTGCTGAACATCAGCCCACCTTCTTCCTACACACACACACACACGCACACACACCGATATGCAAACTGGCAATATGAAGCTACATAAATAACAAAATACGAAGAGGAAGAGAAAATCCACTATTATGCAGAGGAAAAAGTTACACTAACACGAGCTGTGATGTGAAGTGCACGAGGAAATGGTGACTCATCCCTGTGCAACTTCCAAGTAAACATTAGGCTTGATTTACTATATTTATGCACGCATATTCGTCCATGCTCTCACTATGTCCTAAGTTTTGCTTCTTTTCTCAACTAAAAATCACATGGACTACGGTCTTATAATACACCAAAGTGCGTAAATTGGGTATTTTGGTTGCCATGGTCTATGTCTACTGTTGTGTTAAATTACCATTCGCTTAGGTTTGATTATGAAATTGGTTTGATCTCAGTAAAGCCTGAAGCTGGCTAGAAACTCGTAAACATAAGCACAACCTGATTTCAGCATGCATGGCGCAGACTTCTACCTGCGAGCTGTCAACACATTCTTGGATCGCTACATCGCCTCTTCAGATGCTTATGCACAAGGATTTATCACTTTTCAAAACCGGTGAGATGATGTTTGACAATCTAATATGCTAATACATGAGAAAGAGGCACAAAAAGCCATGTTAGTGGATGCTCGCCCTGCAAAAACTGGAGTTTCTTAGATTTAGGCAAAGAAAGCCGACAGTTGTGGTCTTTCACATGTTTACTCTGCAGGTTTTTGTTTGCGTGGCATCATTATTTGAATAACATATGATTTTGAATAGAGTGGGGTTGTAGTATCACAGCATACTGCAGGATTTGATTATGGTGCCGTGGCTGCACGTGATGTATGGACATATTCTGCTCGCTTAACATCCAGCTGCTCAGTCATGTGCATGTATGCAGTCAGTTCTTTTGAGCGGAAGCCGCAGGTAAGCAGCAATAGCATGAGGAAGGATGCTTCCCCCTCCCCCACAAGCCTCTGCATCAGACAGCCGCTCTCCCCGTCTGACGGGGCCTGTCTGGAAGGACATGATGTCTGGTTGTCAGGATATTTACAGCAACACATGATGGCTGGTTGTCAAGATAGGCCTATTGATACTTGTTTCTATTAACAGAACCGGAAATAAGTGGAACTGCAGTAGAGAATAAATGTTTAACTCATGCTGGCAGATTGTTTTACATTTCTAATGAAAAAAAAATATCTGTGGTTAGAATTAAAATGGACAAATGTTATTGAGAGTTATTGTTGCTGTGAAGTAGCCCATGGAAAGAGTACTTTAAAGTATTCGCTTTAAACATTTGTGTTTTTAGTATGTAATGGGGAATTCGTGGTCTTTCAATGAAACAACATAGTCTGAGCCAGTTTTACCATGGCAATGTTGGAATTTTAGTTCATTTTTGTAATTTGGGTAAAATATACTGACGGACATTTTTTTCCCCTTTAGCACATATTAAGTCATTAATAGTGTTAGTGTGTAATAGTGTGTTTTAGGAATACAAAATTGAAAACTCAGCTAATTATTTCCATTTATTTCGCACCCGATCTAAGATTTACAAATTTACATGCACGGGCAATACCAAGCATAAGTATAGGCCCACGATGGGTGAGAAAATATTAACTTTCCAATATAAAATGTCTGTTCCATTGGCTAAAGTATTTATTAAAAAAAATAGCTGATGGGGGGTAGACTATAAATATTTAATATCTCAGCAATGTGTCACTATCATGCGTAAACAAAAAAACTTTGGTAAGATCTACCTGTGTGTCGAAAACCTCTCCACTCATAATGAATGAAATTCATATATTGCTAAGTTACCACTCAGAGTTTCCCATCTTTAGGAAATCATGATGCCCATGTTGTGTTATTAGGGCGCATATGAATACTGGCTAATTCAGCTTCTCTGCGTGCAAGAATATATTTTCTTGTTGTGGAATTGAGCCAGACGATTAAATATTTAAGATTACTCTATTTCAGCTCTTGCTATAATAAATGTGTTCGAGCAAAAGAATGAGTACTTTATACGTGTTTGTAATTTTGTATGTTACATTTCTGTTCCAAAAACGATGCACTAGAATATTTAAATATCCAATTTCAGCCTCATGGTCAAACGAAGCCACATGGTCGCTTAACAGGCCGGATATAATTGTAGAATAAAATGTCACTTAATTAAAACATGATATTTTTAATGTTATAACTGTTACTTCTTTAAGACTTTTCCACTTATTTGTCAAACCCTGCACCAGCGATGTATCTCTCAGGGAGACCCTTATAATGCCTTAAACGACTATCACACATACATTTGTATATATTTGAGCAAATTAAAAACATAATGCGACAAACTGATATCACCACACACTAATTCATGCATTTCAGAAATAACCACAACCCCTAAAATGGAACCTCACTTTCCAATGAGCCGGTTTTCCTGCAGCGCAAAAGTCAACTTCCATTTTTTTTAAAAGCCAAACCTCAGGGATTTAGGTTTTCTCTCTCCTTCTCTTCACACATAGCAAACATTTTAGAGCGAGGGTCTCTAAATAACAGCTAGTTTGCAATGCATACTCTAGTGTGAAGTTCATTCTTGTCTGTCTAGACTCTGATTACGACCCTGTTTGTCTGCGTTTTTTTACCTTGACCTTGGACTTCCGTGCAGCTGCCGTTTGGATGAGCCCTTCGCAGTTGTAATTTCCTTGAGACAAAAGAACTAAAGTCTCAGTCCGAGTAACGACGGGGGTCAAGCTTCCTTAGTGCTGTTTACAAATACACAATGATGGCCTGACTATTTCTAACTCAGCAGTGCACAAAATGTTGATAAGCTATGCGCTATTTGCAGGGCAGCTTTCAGCCTGCTTTATGAGTGACTCATGGGATAGGCATCACAAAAAGTCTCCTTTATGGATACATTGTGGGCCTATCCCCTCGCTAATATTTCAAACTTGAAAATACAGTAAAGTTTAAAATATTAACCCTGAAGTTTTATTTAAATGCTGCAGATAAAAAAGGGTCAGAGGATTATAGGGCCAGGTGAAAAGATACACTAATAAGACAGTTTTTGAAAAGGAGCTGTAACCAGTGGCCCGTCTTTCAGAAGCAAAGGAGGACGTGAGTAAGCAGAGGAAGACTTCTTGAGGGAAATAGGTCCGCATTTTTTTTAAAACCATGATTCTAATTAAATAAGGACTGTAGCTTCACACACAGTCCATCTGAAAGCAGCCCCTTGTTCTTATTTTCGCCTGGAAGCGTCACTATCCACTTATATAGTATGAATAAATAGCTCAGTGAAACTTCATCACGTGAAGTCGTTTGATAGTCATTGAATAAAATAAAATGGACCCTATCTTTAGTTAAACATATTGCGGATAGTATGCTATGAGCACAGGGAGGCTGCGTCACTCATCGTGTGTGATTGCTGTGATTTTATATATGTATATTCGAATTAAAATAAACAAATGTCATTTGTAATGAGGGTGTCCTACCTGGAATAGCTTTCATCTTCTCCTGTGCCTGCTACTGCTGAGGTGCAGCGACACTCATTCAACTTTCCTAACTACTGCAACACACAAACACACACGTACACATACACACACAGGCAGAGGGACACACGCATCATGTGCATACAAGATTTTCTTTTCTTCTTTTTAGACCGAAAGTGTATCCCGTCTAACTGGCTGCAGGTGTCTGTGTCAATATTTTTAGTAAATATACTTATATATGTCCTTTTGGAAAAGTAATATACTTCAGCTAGGTTTTGTTACAGAAACTATCAGCACATATATTTTCAGGTGACACAGTGGCAGATACGGATCTAAAGGAAATGCACATTTCCAAAGAAATAATCTTGATATGGCTTGACAGTTTAAAGATGCATAGCTATTTGATTCGACAGGTCGACAACTGCTCTTACATGGGGAATATTAAATTGACAACATACCATAGATTCCAAATTAAATAATTCTTCCAAATATTTATTAAATATAACAAAACCTCAGCTGGAACATGACGCTTCTAACGAGCAGTATTCTGTAATAGCAGCTTTACACATAAGTGCATAAAGTAGTGAATTGAAATTAAATGTGAAAAAATGTGTGTGTATATTATAAAACTAGGTTTTTATTTTTCATTCACCTATTGCAACATGTATCCTAATATAATGCATTCTCTGGATGTCCTCGGAGTCGGCTAAATTTCACAGGTTGTTTTCGTTTGCCCTAATCTTGAAAGTATCCAAACTTCCCTTTAAGGGTGTGGGTCTAGGTGTTTTAAGCCAATGATATGACTCGGTACTCCACAGGAAAAAACGGTGACATGTGAGGCAGTGGGTCTTTAAAGGGCTGCTCTACCCCTGCTCACAAGCCCAATCTCGTAGGACTTGTTAGCGTATCACGTGCCAGATTCTTAATGAAGTGGACACACAGGGGCCTCGTGTGCGCATGCGCTTGGTGTAAAATGTAGTTGGAAATGAGGTGTCCGTCTTGGAGTAGTCGACTTTTAAAAAGCATCGGCAGCCCGTGATATGACGACTTCGCTGGTTCTGCATCCACGCTGGGCGGACACATTGATGTACGTTTATGAAAAAAGCCCGAATGAAAACAACCAGAATAAAAACCAAACAATGGAGGGACTGAGCGGTAATTGCCCTGCGACCCACTGCAGGGACCTGATGTCGCACCCCGCGCTGGGACGACATTCTGGCACCATAGCGACCCACCAGGGCTCCGTCTACTCGGATATTTCCTCTCCAGACACCGGCCGGCAGTGCCCCGCACCCCAGACATCATCCAGCGCATCTTTGAGTTACGGTTATCCCTTTGGAAACCCATATTACGGCTGTAGATTATCTCATTCGCACAACGTGAACTTGCAGCAGAAGCCTTGCTCGTACCATCCCGCAGAGAAATATGCCGAGCCCAGCACAGCGCTGCCCACGGAAGAACTGTCTACCAGGGCGAAAGAGTTTGCCTTCTACCCGAGTTTCGCCAGCTCATATCAAGCTGTTCCTGGATATCTCGACGTGTCGGTGGTGCCCAGTATCAGTGCCCATCCTGAACCGCGACACGACGCCTTGATCCCCATGGAGGGCTACCAGCACTGGGCTCTCTCCAATGGCTGGGATGGGCAGGTGTACTGCTCCAAAGAGCAAACACAATCTACTCATCTTTGGAAATCACCTTTCCCAGGTAAGGAAAATTTCTCATGACTTTTTTAAAGCGTCTCCTGTAGGGAGGAATTCTCATATTAGTCCAGCAGCTTGTAGGCTTTTAATGCCTGTGTCATCACATTAAGGAGGCTATTTAAAAGCAGTCAGATATTTTAACTCTGCCAGATGTTGTTGCTTAGTTTATGAATTTTATTGTGTTTAAGTCTACATATCAGCTTACCAAAGAGACCACGAAACTTAATGTGTTGGCCTATATTAACACACAACCCCATGTCAGTTGTCATGTATTTTTTGGAGTCTTCCATTACATGCAGAGATATACATCTGTTTAATATTAAATTATATTATCATCCATTTGGTAAAGAGAATGCAAAAGAAAGATAAATCAGTTATGAGTTCAGGGGGGGTTTCAACAGCATGGCTCTTTAACGGCTATTATAAATTCTGAGGTTTGCTTTCCTCAGTCAAATGATGGATATAGTTAGTTTCTGTCACGTAGGTTAGAAAGCAACACCACTGCCTACCTTTGCCCCCTGTATGACAATATACTGACTGTTAGCCTGCTGTGTTTGGATTGTGCCAGTAAATCTCAGCGCCCTGTTTGCAGTATACGTCCTTTGTTTTTTATCAGTACGCACAGCGTCATGGCACAGAAGTTGTTCACCAATGCACAAAATGGTTCATTTAATTTTCTCAGGCTTGCCTTTTGCTTTAGTTACTGTCACACAGCAAGCATCATGTTATGATAATGGGGGCAGATGTCCGAGCAGCATGCAGTTTACAGAGTGTTTACTAGACTGCTTATTTTACCTCACGGGTTTCTTATCTTTGTCAGATCTGTAATCCCTGTTTTAATTTCAGATAGGGATTCCCACTCCCCACATTTCTTTTTTTTTTTTTTTTTATAACGCAAGTACCCAAGAGCAAGCCACGCAAGCACGGGCACGCAGTCAAATACGCGCGCACCCGTGCACAAACACAAGCACGCGCTGTCAGTGCCTTTTTATGTCTTCAGGCGTGCACACAAACTGACGCCATCTCTCATGCAAACACAACTGTTGGTATTAGAATAAAAGCAAATAAAACAACAGTCAACCCCTGCACGTTATGCTCAATTTACCTACAAGTAAAGATTTAGAATGTTGTTTTAAATTCAAGTCGGCCAAAATTACCATACCACCATCTGACGGCAAAATTGCACGGGGGTACAACTCTTCATGTCTCACAGCTTGCCACACTTTGTTTTAAGGTCTTGCCATACTTGTCCTGTCATGTTTCTTATTGGAATCCTTCCACTCAGCCCCAATCTTGGCAAAGGGTGTAATTCCAAAACCCTGGTTTCCTGAACATATAAGCTAGCCAAAAAACCTACTGGAAAAAACAGTTTGGGAAAAATCCTATTTATATGAAACTGAAATTGCTGTGAGCTGAGAACTTTTAATTAAAGCAGCCTGTGCATAAAAAGCAAAACTTTGTAATTCTTAAAAAAAAAATCAAGTTATCAGTTGTGTTTACTTTTACTGCCATATTTTAAATTTCTGTTTTCTAATCTTCTTAATTTTTGCACACCCATCAAAAGGTAGAGTAGTACACACAACAGTCTTACCCAGCAGTTTCACTAACGACAGAAGATACACTTAACAGTGTTTTCAGTGCTGGTTTGTAGGTAATCAAACAGCAAATTAAGTATTGACATTCACTGACATGCCTAGGGGAAAACACAGATCACTTTTCTCCTGAAACAATGCTCAGTTGTAGTGGCTACAGCCTGATAGTTCATTTGGCCCATAGAAACAAATGATGGTTTATGTGAGGTTGTGTAGTGACACTGTGTACACATTAATGAAGACGCTCAGCCTGTCAGGTGCAGCACACCTGAGATCCTGATTGTACACAATTTTTACGTACACCTCTAGACCCACTACACACACACACACACACACACACAGGAAGATTACATACATGTACTTTCGGTCCAGACGTGTATTGAGGTATTTATCTGCTGCTTGTTTGTGATGTTGTTGCCCCTAGTCTAATCTTTCCCTGGATTTTTATTCTTTTACAGATGTTGTGCCATTGCAGCCTGAGGTCAGCAGTTATCGTCGTGGGCGTAAAAAACGTGTCCCCTACACCAAGATCCAGCTGAAAGAGCTGGAAAAGGAGTATGCAGCCAGCAAGTTCATCACCAAAGACAAGAGAAGGCGCATCTCGGCCGCCACCAACCTCTCAGAGCGTCAAGTCACCATTTGGTTTCAAAACCGGCGAGTCAAGGAGAAGAAATTTATCAGTAAATCCAAGAACAATCACATGCACACCACTTGATGTGATGAGAGACCTCCACGAAACTGCAACTCATACCTTACAAAACATCACACCATATACTTACCTCTTGCATTGAAAATCGTGGCTGAAGAACACTTTGGCTGTTTTTTTTAATTTAAGTTCCATCATCAGACTCCATCGACCATCCCCACCAAGCCGCCAAGTTTTCAATTTAGAGATTATACTCTAAAAACTGTGAAAATATTGAAAATTCACTTCACATTTGTTTTATAGGAATGTACATATATAAATATATAATATTTAAAACGATATCTGTATTTCAAAGACGAGTATTGCGTGTTTTTTTCATTTTTTTCAAACCAAATATCAAAAGGACTGACATTTTCAAGATATGCAACGGGCGCAGATCAAAACCGAGGAAACCGTTCATTTGATGTCATTTTTAGAAAGATGATCGCCATACGGACAAAAGTATTGTTATGGCGTAACGACACGTTGAACTTGAGACATTATCATCTTCAACAAAAGCTCACAGAGGAGACTTTGGGAAGAAAGAGCGACGTTTTTTTAAAAAAACAATATTCCGTCTGAATTTCAAAAGCTATGTTCCTGTATGTGGGATATGTCCTCTTAAGCCTGGGGTAAAAACAAAGGCTGCTGTTATTCTGTATAGTGCAATGCCTTTATTATTTAATTCATCTTATCTTGTATGGCGGACCTGTAAAGTGGAATATCCCAAAACCTGTATGTTTTCCTTTATCAGTGAAGGATTCTGTCATGCAACTGGAATGATTGTAAACCATTAAAAGTCAGTGAGTATTACAAATAAATGCACAATCGTTTTATTTTGTTTTTAACTTTGTTAGTGTAGCATTGGAGCTGATCACACGCCTTGTATGAAGCCTGTAATTTCTACTTTGGTGCAGTATGTGAACTGTATTGTGGTGTTGAATTACGTACTGGTAACGTGTTTCATAAATAAATGATTATGAAAAATGCGCAAAAAATCTTAAGTCAATCAACGTCCTCCTTGCAGCATTTCCTTTCAAATTGCCCTGGTGTTAATAAGCTCTGATCACTGTTCTCTTTCCTCTACAACATCAGCAGCGGATGGACTAGTGCGGGTATTTATGCTGCAAAGTGCTTGATTAGGAATTATAGGGCATCCTGGAATCGTCATGTTTGCAATAAGGGATGATAGTTATTATGCATGATTAGTGAGCAACAATGCGCTTTTTCGCAAACTTTAACACATTGCAAACTAAAAAAAATCTAAATGAATAATAACATATATGGACTTCTGTCTTTTTCCATATTATATTGACATTGGCAGTTTCTTGCATTTCAAATGGCTCAGCATGAAGACACATTCAGGGGCTGGGTGAAATTCATTCCCTGTGTCCAAGTTTGTTCCAGTAGCCTTCACAGCAATTTTAATCAGAGTTCAGAGCCAAAGATGTGCTTGTGCTTATTTGGAAGAAGTTTAATTAGGAGGATTGCTACTAACAGGCCGTAAGGCAAATAAGACGATTTGTGCGCCCGCTCTCAAACACGTTCTGTGTGGCCACACAGTCACTGTTATATTTAAATTCTTTGTTTGGTCCACAGGTACACATTAGTTATTGTTCCTACAATCCAATCCAACCGTGTGCACTCATTGAGAAGCCAGAAGCAGGCACGGATTGTTTAACTACAGGCTTTACGCACACATGCATTTTTCTTTATGATTTCTCAAACATATTCTCAATACACAATTGCTTTCAAATGGTACAACGTGCTTTAAAACCAAAAATTGGTGTTGTAGCCTCACGTAAATTTGTTTTTTTTGGTCCCATTACATTCCAGTAAGCAATACGCACAGGTGAGTCAACTAAAGGTTGCGTTCAATTCTGTCACCTGGATTACACACTCATTGTTTTGTTTAATCTTTCCACTTTTAATAGCAACAATACGCATGCGCACAGATACTTAGCCTGCCATTCCCTCTAAAACTGCATTGCGCATCTAGTTCCTATAGTTTTGTTTTCAGTCTGTGTGTGTGTGTTACCCATGTTTTGGTTATAACCAGGACAGTTTTTGAACATGCAGCCAGCTTCATCAAACGTCTCTGAAAAATTAATCTATTTAAGAGAACGTTATGGAAATTAAGGGAGGACAATATTTTGAATTAAGCAGTCACAAATTATAAAGAAATACCTAAAGTTGCAGAGAGATGAGCTTATTTTAACCCCTTGTTGACTAACCCAAGAAAAATCTGTATTTTCAGATTTTACTTAGGTTAGAATGTTGTTAGTCGTTTATGATTATAAATGGCTTCTGCCCTTTCCTTTAGTCCACAGGTTTAGTATTGTAATTTTAAATTTTGTGAAGTTATCCATCAGAAAAGTCATGCTACATTTAAGAAGTCCTGGTACATTCCTCTAAATGCCCATCGCTGCAGTGGCTCTGACATTCTTTCTGGTTTCTTCAGATATTTGCAGTGTGTGTTTTTGGTTTGTCCGGTTCCTGGATTTTCAATCCTTGTGGAAACTTCTGGTCTCCTAATTTACCCTTGACCATGACTATGCAGTCACTTTGACCTTGACATCACAGCAGATTGTGAATAATAAATAGGGGGCTGGACACCAATGCTGACGGTTTGTTTGTAGGCAAACAAGGTGTTATTTCCCTGTCTAGACAGCCGGGCTTAATGACATGCCATAAATACATAAAATGGGGAAGTGTAGCGATATCCTCTGACCTGCGATACTGACCATCTCCTAGAGCTTTGCATTAACATTTGGGCTGTGTTTCTTTTGTGTGTGTGTTTTTTTGCAGAAGTCCTCTATAAACTACTTGTTCTGGCCCATGCCTCTGGAACCACCAATGGTTTCATGCACTCATCATGAGGTGTGTGCTATTGACCACGAAGGACAGGTAGGACTTTTGACGTCTCACACCAACACCAGTAATCTGCAGCAAGCAGCCACACGGCCTACACAGCAAGAGGAAATAATAATACGACGTCGCCCACAATATAACGATAAAAGGTATGGCAGTTTTTTCCTACTAAGGCCTACATGGACTTTGTTTTATTACTTTTTAGTTCACGAGAAACCAATGTGCATAGAACAGACAACACTAACTAGCAGAAATATGACGGATAATATGCCGTGACAGGAAGATTTCAACTTTAATTTTTTTTTACCATCATTTTCTTCATAGCAGAGGGCGCGCAGCGGCCATGACGTCCACAGAAAAATATGTATTGCGTGTGTGCTAACTTCTCATTTTTAAATCATTATAACAGACACTATAGTTTTGCCAAATTTGACTAGCAGCATGTTTAATATCTAAATAATTTGTGGTAAAATGTTGGCGTCTGTAACAACAAAACAGAAGCTTTAATAAGATTAAGAAAATAATGTATTATGTTTTTTGTTTTTTGTTAAATTACATTTAAATAATACATTCTATTGAAATTACTGCCATATTAAAGCTGTTTTCATTGTTATTTGGTAAGATAAAAAAATTGCAGAATAGTTTAAAAAATATTAAAATATGCGAAGTATAAATTGTCCAATGTAACTATATAGGGGACAATCTGCAGTGCAGTTTCCTGAAAGTTAATATTTTACTCGCTGGTAGTTGTCACCTAATCAAATAGCCTGCTCTCCGGATTAACGTTTACGGTGCCGAACAAAGAAACACACAGCTTTTACACTCACTAAACCAGACAGCATCCTTTGACATAAAACACCGGCTATAAACTTTTACTTTGCACCCTGATCAACCACTGGATTTTACCTTTAAAACGTTAAATGTAGAAAAAAAGTTGCTTTGCTTTTGGTGGTGTGTGGAGGCGTGAAAGCTGCAGGCCGCTGTCAGGCTGGGACTTGAGAAAGGGGGCTGATAACCTCTGGTGGTGACCAGAGGAAAATATCAGGAAGTGCTGCAACTGACTAATTTATGGAGGTTTTAGTTCAGTTTACTTCACTTAGTTTTTGCTCCAGTTTAAGTTCTTTTTACTTTTTTTCAGTGCATTTATAATATAATATAGGTAAATATGACGTTTGCACTTTTGTCATTTTGATGGAAAGTTTTCTGATAACTTTGTAAGAGCTGCCTTTAGTTGAACAGTGAATGCAGTGATCACCATGCAAAGTACACTGAGGCAGTTTTGATGTAGGATTGATAACATGATTTATTATATGAAAACAATCAATGCATAGTTTTGTGATGGATTTGGTGACTGGTTTCAATATTTAGACAAGTGGAAATCAAATTTTGAAGCATTAGATAAAGATAACCAGCGTATCGACATTTATTTGCTTGTGTAATGTATTATATAAGTATTATTTATAAATGTTTATACACCAACTTTCATTGCCTCTGTCTATAAAAAACATTTGACATATACGCCCAGTTATTTGAAACGTATCGCTGTATTAACCCGTTTTAGAATTAAATCCCACCTGACTGACGACGTGAGACAAATTCCATCGGAAAATTGATAATTTATTTATGATTTTATGAACACAGTCCAGAGGTGAATGGGCAGTTTATATTTTCAATTTCGTGATTAGATCCTATTATACACACACACACACACACACACACACACACAGGCGCACACACTTTATTTTATTTATCAGAATTTATATTAATTCAGTTAATTCTGGTATAAAATTGAATAATTTGTAGTTTGAACCAATAGATTGTGATCGTTTATGGCATTATTGCAGCTTTATTTGGAGTGACGGTCAAGTTCAAATGTTGTATCAGTTTGTTTATGTTGGCGCAAGCGCTTATAAACGTGTCTTTGCGCCTTTAATATGCATAGTTGTGTGTTACACACAGCCTACTTAGACTGAATAGTGATAGGCTATTGTTGGATTTGTTTTAGCGACTTTGAAATGAAAATATCATTAATCCCAAATTACTTTGCTATTTTGATGCGTTATAAAGTAATGCATACATTTATGCAGTACTGCTGGATCAGAATGCGCGTTGTCGTGTGTGTATTAAAGCCGCACATCGTTTGTTGTTGTGAACAAATGAAAGAGTTCCCTCAAACCATTCAAATAAAACGTCAACACCTTTGTGGGATCTTTAAGCTTCCCTTGGTGGTTGGTTTTCCTTGAAGGAAGCTTTAAAGGGGTTGCACAAGGCTATAACTGTGGCAACCTGTCTGCAGAGAATCAAAGAGAGAAAAGGGGAAGAAAAGCCCTTTGTTTAGGCTATTGCCCTGTCTGGACAGGACCAGTGGATTCCAGGAGGCTAATTTCAATATCGAGCAGACAGTGTACTAGACAGTGACCTTGACAGTGCTATATGCTCCGTTTAGCAACTTGTCTTTTTTTTTTAAATAGCACATTTTCGTATTGCTAAAGCACACGGCCTAAAGCTCACGGCCAGATATGACATCATCGCTGAGCCAAAGATGCACTGAACAGACGAGCGGTTGTTTGAATGTGAAATCCGGATCTGTGGGAGCAGTGGACCGGGAGGGGTGGAGAGACGAGGCAAAGGAGGCGCAACACATGGCCTCTATCTCCGAGGTAAAGTGGCGACTTCAGCCTGCACTCAGTGGAGGGCCGTCCGAGCAATTTTGTTGTAAACATCAGATGGCTTTGTTTTAGTTTTGGTAACTGTTATAATAACATGAGAAGCCGTGCAGTAATACCAAGACACCCAAATGCTCTTCATAAGACCGAGGCCTGTGAGAAATGATATTGTATTGGATTGATGTTGTGCTGCATTGCGAGACTCACTAACTAGATGCAAGAATTTGCAGTGATAGGAATGGCAGTGAGTCCACGGGACAGTAAAACCCCAACGGATCCTTGAGAGCTTCTCCAGTTTAAACATTTGATATTTTTTATTTCTATTTAAGGCTTGAGCAAGGCCTGGTGCCTTTGGGTTAGATAGGACACATGCCCACGAGTGACGGATACGGCTATCAAATATCGGCTGACTTGCAACTTGTTCCCAAACCAGTGTTTAAATGAATGCTAAACTTCTCACATAACGCTTCATAAGCAAATTTGTAACATGCATCTAGCGCCTTTCAGCACGCATGTGCAAGGCTCTGTAACCCTGCACATTTCTATTAATCATTCAATCATCATTCTATTTTTGGGTACTGGGCTAAATTTATTATTTTCATTCTTAAAATTTTATTTTTTATTTATTTTCATGCTGCTATTTTAAGAAAGTGTGTGCTGTATTTGTAGTTTCAATTCCCATTTTGAACATATTAACATAATTTATCACATATGCAGTTAGCCCTTACCTGACTGCCACAGCCTAAATAGTTGTTGTCATTTTACTTATTTATATTTATGCATTTTAATTTGTTTGATCTATATTTGAGTTCAACATCAAGTTCAACTCTCCGTGACTGAGTCGTGAACTTGAATGGATCGAGAGGATGCGCTTGGCTTTAACTAGTATTTATTTTTTCTTTCCTGTGTCTTTTATATGTGAATCCGTGCGTCCTTGATGTGGCCAGACTTTTTGTTTATTAAACCTAATTATTTAAATATTTAGGCTGATACTCTCTGCTATCTACCTTTGACACTTTGATTTTGTTTTCCGTGGTGTGATTATAAATACATTTTAAAGTCTAATTTTGCAAAGAAAAAAAGGACAACAAATGCAAAAGTATTTTTATTTGGGGATGTGTGTGTGTCAGTGAGAGGAATACAAAAACTATAGGTCAGTGATAAGAGTGCAGTATGTCCACTGATATAGTGAAGTTTGATGGCATCAGAAACTGTTGAGCTTGCTTTTTTCAGATTGCTTGAGTGCTGTGCATATGATCTTTTCCCCCAGAGAAATATAGTGCATGAAACATGAAAAGTGTTTTTTGTCTGCAAACAGAGGGCTCTTGTCAGGACAGAGGGCGACTATGTCATGGCACATCACATATTTGCTCAGTGTCTTCAGAACTGCATCTGCAAATCAACTAATTAGTGTGGTATAAAACAGAGTCCCTCAGTTGATTGAATCAGTTAAGTGGCCTCTGATATCTTGTAAAGTTCATATAAAAGAATTGTGAGAGGTATAACAATCCCACCAGAGTTTGGCTGCGAACGTTTATTGGAGGTATCTGTTAAAGTTGTTCATGTGAGGTGTACTAGAGAATATTATGTGAAATATACCCTCTTAAAGTAACCTTGTAGAATATCGTCCTCTTTTACAGAGCCAGTGGCTTCAACCTGCTGACCCCGTTACTGTAAATATGAGTAGAGTGCGGCAATGAGCATCAGTCTTTTCTTAAAACAAGCTTGTAAACTTACAACATCACAGCTTTATATGACACGGAATTCAACCATAATTTGCTAGAAAACAAGATGTCATACGCACCCTCTTCTTTAAGAAAAAATAGTTTTCAGAAGAAATAGCATTTTAAAAACTTTTGCCAGCTTATAAAGATATTAAACGAGGCCATGGACAGTTCCACGAGTGTAAAAGGAGAAGCAGTCTGTGTTCCTTTCGGACTCAGCAGGGCTCAAGTGAAGAAAAACAAGATTCTACATTTTTAATAAAAGGTTTATAGTATTTTTAAAAAGCATATAAACCTCTGTAATACAGAACTTAATGTTTTGTTTTGTCTGAGATTGACCAAGTGGGTGGTACCATGTGTAGCAGAAGTTAGCCTGGACACGTGGTTTGAGGATGACCAATCAGGCGCCCCTCCAGGTTTAACTATGTTAAATGTCAGATTGCAATAAACTAGAAGCTGTTGGTCGGGCCCGCGGAAATGGGCGAGCATAATCTCCTTAATCCAGGGTTTGTGGGACCTTTGGTAAACATCCACACTGGAGACACATTTTACTTTCCGAATTTTAGAGCCTCAGGGGGACAACTGGCGGGGCTACCGTCTCTCTCCTACCCGAGAAGGGACAATGTTTGCTCCCTCCCGTGGAATCCTTCGGAGCCGTGCAATGGATACTCTCAATCCTACTTTAGCAGCCCGGTGTCTATTAACCCTTCCTTCAATCGGTCGTGTGAAATTACCAGACCAGAAGAAGGTAAATGTTATTACAACAACGGCAACGGGAGCAGGGAGACCTGTTCAGGTGGCAGCAACCTCAAACGAGAGGATAGGGCGAGAGACACATCATCCATAACATCAGAGCACGGGATGCACAGTGGGATTGGCAACAGTGCCGCCTTTTCCAAATATGATTATGGGACCGAGCAGCTAACGCAAGATCCGCCATCCTGTCAGTCAATGGAGTCCGACTCCAGCTCCTCTCTGCTCAACGAGGGCAGCAAGCCTTCATCCAGCGACACACAGACCCTGGTGTCACCGGGAAGCCATTCAAGCAACATAGCCGCAGGCGGAGGTAGGTGTTATTTTTCATTATTTTTTATTTATTACAAATGCACGTTCACGTTATTTATGAAAAATCTGCACGTATCGTGGATTTGCGGCATTAAACCGCTATTAGAGCTCGTTATCTTGATGCAGAACTTGCAGCTTGCATTAGCCTACAGGATGCTTGCGTGGTGTGCAAGCGCCGCTAGGGGTTGCCCTAAAATACTCCATGCAGCACCATGTGGCTGTGTACACTTGGTATAGATAACCTCCCCAATCCATATTGCCATCAGGTTATGGCCAAAGACGCTGTCCTGTCATTACGTTTCCACCTCTTAGATGAAGCTGTGTGATTGAGACGCATAATTGGCTGATTTCGGTGTATTGTTGCGCTCTGCAGCTACACACAAATTAGTGCAGTGATTTAAAGAGGTGAGTCGCTTTGGTTGACTGCATCGAATAGAGAGTTTTCTTTTTAATGACTCGTAAACAGAATTAATATCTGTCGCTGTGGACTCAAGAGTCATTTAATATGCTCTGAAACTCGCAAATAAGTAGGGGTATTTGCAAGCACGGCTTAATTATCACGTTAATGCTACTTTAACTGCAACAATAAAACTTCCTGTGACACAAACCGCTGTATATACTGGTGGTCTCTATAAAGGAAGGGGGAAAATGAAAAATAAACACTCAAACGTTCTCAAAAATTACATCAAACTGTACAGGTCCCCGTTGTGTGTTGGTGGATTTGAGATCAGATATGGCCAGTCAGAGACCAAAACAAATCCAGTTTGGCTGTTTGTGGAGGGAGTGACAGCTTCCAGGGGCGTCAGTTTTCTTTAATTTGAAGCAGAAGCCATATCAGGCATCTTTAGCAGTCCTCTCTGGGTTGTTAGAGTAATGTCTACATTTTCACCACCACAGACATACTAAGAAAAACGACATGTGTTGTCACTATAATATAATTTCATACTGCAATCTAATATTTGGTTTCTCTGCAGTACAGTGCTTAAACGAATTAAATAAATTCAATTCAGTCAGCCCAGCGAGGCCATTGCTGTAACTTGACATGGACAACTGATGCCCCTGTAGCTTCACCATAACCTTGGAGGTGACCGTGATTTTGCAACTGTGGTGAGTAATCCGTTGTATGCCCCCTCCTCCTCCTCCCTCTCCTCTAGGTGCCCCGTGGTACCCGATGCACACTCGGACCAGAAAAAAGCGCAAACCTTATTCCAAACTTCAGCTGGCTGAGCTAGAAGGAGAATTCATGCTGAATGAGTTCATCACCAGGCAGCGACGGAGGGAGCTCTCCGATCGTCTGAACCTCAGCGACCAACAAGTCAAGATCTGGTTCCAGAACCGCAGGATGAAGAAGAAGAGACTCATGCTGAGGGAGCAAGCTTTGGCCTACTTTTAGAGATGCGGCAGAAGGTGAATCGATAGGCAGTAAAAAAAAGCCAAGCCTTCTGCGCTCCCCCATAGGTCTTCTTTCAGTGCATGCACCCATATATCCATCTTTTACATTGCAGGCAAATATTATCATTTTCTGATATTTTCTTCATCAGAGGTGCGGGTTGCGAAAGCCCCAAAAACAGGCCAATCTGTGGCATCCAAAGCTGCACTCTACATGTCAGTGAGCCTTTATTTTTGGCACAATCGCACAAAGCTGTGAGAATGTGTTTTCTTGATCCGTCAAGAGATTAGTTTACGCCCTAAATGTAAACCCAGGCGAAATGTGTCGTCAATGCAATATATTTTCGGGATGACACATAATAGTCACATCCTTTTTGTTACTTTTTTTAGTCAGAGTAAATATGCGGGAGCGGGGGCCACTCGATAAAATCTCAAAATAGGCCTGCAAAAATAACAATGGAAGTCAGACAGAGAAGCGTGACCAGAGAGCATCCGCACGGTAGTTTCTCTGTAGTCATGAACTTCTAAAGAAGAAACTCTCTCCCGGTTGCTTCTGCTTCCACAACCATAATTTGTTGGGTAAGAGGCTCATCCTCGTTATCTTATTTCCATATTTTGTGGGCACGTTCACGGTCACGGGCAGGAAATGTGGAAGTCTGGGAGTCTGCATGAGGAGAGGGCGGACTGAAACCGCAGTGTAATCCATAGCGATATGTTCATGACTGTGCTCAGAAAAATTAGTTGCAGTGACTATGGTCATGTACAGACAAGTTTTTAAAGTTTTATTTTTTAAAACTTCCATTACCGTACCAACCCTATTTCTTGATAACAACCACTGAATCCTGCATGGGTTGCATTTTCTTTAGTTGAGTGAGATCACCGTTACAAAACGGTTTTGAGCTGCTATTAAAAGTCCATGTCCAGATTGTGCCAGTGAAAAATAAAATAGCATTCTACTATACTCTCAAGGAGCCTAATGGAAAGATTCAACAGCATAACTACATTTTAAGCCAACTCAGTTAAACAAGAGAACCGCAAGTTGCATCACGTTTTTGGGCCTGTACGAAAGCATTTCTGAAATTTGGTGCTTATAATAAAAATAAATATGTAGACGTTTATAAAAGAAATTATAGGCCTACACGTTTGCTCTCTGAATACGGAGCAACGCAGCGCATTATATGTCAAATATAATGAGTAAGCTATAGCAGTAAAATGTTTGCAGCATGTTATTGATGTGAAATAGCTATAAGTCATTTTCTGCGGGCCACTTTTTCTGTAGGTGACTTTTTATACATTTTTTCTGAACAGATCAAAAGCCAACAACCTAAAACATTTTGAGAAAGTCTACAAAGAATGTATTATTATTATAATTATTATTATTATTATTAGGGTAGGAGGACGGAGAGGCCTATTAGGCCTACTTAATGTACTTGCTCCTTGCAATGTGCTCAGTGTTGTCCCTTTCCTTACCTTGTACTCGTGTATAACTTTGTAAAATGAAATTACATATGTTAGTATTTGCATCCTATTTGAGGAGCCCTTATCGCTATGTAATAGTGCTTTATGTTGTTGATCGTCTTGTACAATATCGCATTCCATATACCCTGTTTGTGGTTGGAAAACCTGGCCAAAACTATGTATACTGCCAAGAATGGATAAAAGAAATGGTATCAAGTTTTCTTTAACCATTCATGACATTTAAAGAAATCCCTGTTTCAGTGTTGTAGTTGTTTATTATTGTTCTTTTACGTCGCCCCCACATTGCATTCCTTCCTTTGCGCTTGTAAGGATTGCTACGTTGTCTTGTAAAAGTAATGATATGAATGTATATGCGTAAGGTCTTCAATAAACAGAATATTGAAACGTTTATTGGTGTTACCTCAGTCTGTTATTACGCTGCTTCTCTGCTTCAAAATCAGCTTTTCTGAGTGCTGACTGGTGGGATTATTTTATTGGACGTGACCTGTAACACACTTTAAAAATACATGTGTCCACCACGGTAAAATAAAATTCTGAACATTAATGGGACATTTGGAAACATTTGAGAGTGTTTTGTTGGCACATAATTGTACAAGTTGTGAAATGTAAGCAATATATGAGCCCACACAGGTTGGTCTTGTTTTATTATGGCCGCCACGCACACAAAGGTAAGCTATAGGTAGCTGTGCCATGCAAAATGGCGGCCAGGTGCGTATTTTAAGCCTCATCACGTGGTAAATAATGTTCTTAAGTAAACTGCACTACTACAACAGGTTAAACACGATTATGTTAGTGCACAGTGAAAATCCATTTTGCCTTTTTCGATCACTTGTGGTTCCTCTTGAAGTTCGACCTGATCAATGTCACTGGCATGCTACAAGCCTATAACGGCGCAGCTAAACACGCAATAGCTCTGTAAAGCAGTAATAGGGTTACACCCCAGTGCTTCATATAGCCAAGCCCTCAGCAGTGCTTTTCCGCAGTACATCCTATCTTCTGGTTTGCATTAGTAATTTGAACGCGTGATATCAGACATCAAAACGTGGTTTATGAATACATGTGCACAGATTGACAAACATTTTATCATAAATGGCACACACACACACACACACACACAGTTGCAAACTACACAGACAGGCAGTTTTATAATGAACCGCTTCCACCATCCACAAGGCTCTCCCTACTGGCAGTGAAGTGTAAAGCAATACAGAGCTGTGCAGTGTTTTGCTATCAGTCGGCTCTTCAGCAGCTTCCACTCTGTCAGGAGAAGTGTGTTGTGTGTGGAAAACGTTGTGCTGTTTCAATGTTGAGATCAGATGTTGCTTTTTCAGTGAACTGTGAACGGCTGCTCCTGCAACCGACCCACTGAATGACATTCCCGACTGAGTCTGTGCAGAATCACAACAGGTATACATATGTAACATGACGTGAGCTCATGCTCAACATTAGTCCTATTGATATTTGAGTAACAAGCCTATTACCTGTAATTACAAATCCTATTTTGAGATGATAAAATATTACTGCAGTAGCCTGTGTTGTATTATGGTCCTTATTTGTATTGCTGTTTCTAAAGCTACAGCAGCCTCTTAGATATATCTGTGTTTACCTTTCTAAAGGGAGCCACCCTATCCGCTTTGGCTGACTGACACTTAACCACAACAAATACCATTCTTGTACCTTCCATCTAAATTCTAATCCTTGTAGTGGACAGAAGGCTCATGTGTAATTGAGATTAGAGAAGGAGGACGCGTCAAAACAAATATGAATACTGGATTCCAAAAATTATCTTGATCAAATATGATCAACGCATCTATAAATTGTCTTATTGTTTGTGAGAATATACATTCACCTAAATGGAGACATACACGTTGATATTATCTTTTGGAAAAAATGCTCTCCATGCACATTTTGCGCGTCTGATTAAAAGGTGTCTCGCAAGTCTGTTTTTATTATTTATTGTATTCCATGATTTTTATCATGGATGTATGAGGACCTAGCAACAATATCTAAATGATTTTCTTAGCATAATAAAATAAATACAGGCGTAACGTTTCCTTTTACACGCCGCTGACAACGTTCATATGTCCATGTATGTTTTAATCAAAGAATACATAGGGCGTCGCGCATTTCAAACGGACGCCAAAGGATAAAACGGTAACCGTATCAAGCATTTGTTGCAACATAATATTAACTTAACTATGAAATATTACTAGGAGATGTTAAATTGCGTTTATTGAATTTGATCATCGAGAGGGCATCATAACAACTCCAATCTTTTCAAGCCATCAAACGCGCTGTTGACCATGAAAGGAGATAAACCAGTGCTCCATGTTTGTGTGTTGCCTTTTAAATTGGCTGGAGGAGAACAACATGCAAAGTGTATCACGGTGTTTCCAGATTTTTTTTCCAGCCTTACCTCTACTTTTATTTGTAAACAAATCCTCAAGGTCAGCTGTGTTATAAATATTGTCTAAAGGGCTGGAGAGACTCTGTTCATGGTGCGTTTATAGAAACAGTGTTTATGCTTTAAAGATGGTGAAATGCGTAAAACAATGTAGACACAGAAACCAGAACGAGAAAAGACTTCTGCTGGGATCTGTGAGGTGTAACATCCCGCAGCACATTAACATACATTTAACTGAAGGAAGGGGTTACGTTAAAATTTACAACAGAAAAAAATTGCATGGATTACGAATCCGAATATGCTTTGACTGCAAAGGCAACAGTCAAAACAAGTCACCTGTAAGCCAAAGCGTATTTTTGTTTACTGCCATGGTGAAAGCACGCTAACATTGGTGTGTATTTGCAGGATTGTTATGTGAATCCTCTGTAAAACAGTGGGATTGTTTAGACGAAGTAACACGGCTGTCTGGTCTTTGAATGGTGCCAACCAAATGGCTGAACGTATCATTTTAACTTGAACTTCAAACCAGGCTTATCTGATGATGTATAGCTTTTTGTGCAGCCTCTTTATTTAGATACTTTTGCATTGTGCTATAATTTTCACTGTGTTGTGCTGGAAACGTTTATCGCCAAATACAAACCTATAAACAGTGTCTTTACCTGCCATCACTTCTTTTACCAAGCACAAATTGATGTCTGTGTAACAGGTAATAATAGTTTGACCTTATTTGTTTTGTTAAACATACTTATTTGGGTAAAATCTATTTAATCCAGGATAAAATGCGAATTTAAAAAAAGCTCAAACGACATCCGTGGCCCTTGCAGACAGCCTAAAGATTTTTTAGCTTTGTAGGTTTTACAATAGGTCTTTCACTGCTCTTGAGCACTTTTGACTTTGAGACTGGCTAAATCTGTTTATGGCAGCCTGTCTCCGCGTCCCAAAGGTCAGTGAGCTTCACAGTGCCCTTCGCAGAGAACTTGTGTGGCATGTGGTCTACGTCCCCGGACACCCCTCTGCCGTTTATGGTACAAAGCTGGCTAGAGAAATAGAAAGCAATGTTGTTCCTACTAAAGTGTGTGTGTGGGGGTAGTGTAGTGTGTTGTGGACATGCGTGAGTGAGAGAGGGGTGAATTGTGTGTGTGTGTGTGTGTTTGAAAGGAGAGTGTTAATGCGATAAAGAGAGGATAGGTGGGATGCTTAACAAAAAAAGAATCCATATCATTTTATTTCTTTCAGAACTGTTATGTATTGATTTTGACATGATTTGAAATGAGTTCTCCATGAGCTCTATTTTTCTAGAATGTGCTGTCTTATCAATTTGTTTTTCAATAGCATCGCACGTCCAACAATAACCCGCAGAACTGAAGGGATCACTGCTGCCTCAGAAGAGCCGATTTACTCTTGCAGCATTTGTCCCCGCCTGGAAGGGAGAGGAAAAAAATCAAAACTGATGTCGTGATTGCAAATCAGTAACCAGTTGTTCTTGTTTAACCAATTATTGCACCATTACCTCTGTTTTATGGTGATTTTTTTGAAATCATGTAACAACATGCGACTGTTTCAGCCACAGTAATTACATTGTGTAATTTAATGTTAGATTTACAGTCACATTTTTCTGTATTTTGAGCAAGTGGTTAGATCTCTACCATCTGTATACTAGGCTAAATATTTGGTATTTTGAGGGCTGTCTTTTCCAGGCAAGCATTAGGGGCCTGATGCACCCTGAAGGTCAAGTATATGAGGAATGTAGCTCCATAAGCGGTGGTACCTGCTTAAAGCTATTTTATACAAGTTAATTGTCACCTGTTCAAGTTTGGCCATCACCCGATAGCTGTAATGTAGCTAGAATGTCCCCACCTATACTGTTACCAGCTATATTTTCATGTGTAGTTTTTCTGTGTGTTCAGTGGTTTGAGATTCGAAGAAAAGCTGCAGCTTTAGACGGCAAAGCAAAACATTAGCACTAAGTGTTTGAGCAGGCATTTCAATGATATCTGAGTCTGTAGTGGAAAGCTCGGAGCTTCTATTTTTGGCGCACATACTGAACCGCTCCTGTGCAAGGCCAGCGCAAACAAAAATAATACGTTTTGACCCCCGATGCGAAAACAACCAACCAGTGGCCACTTTGTCTCAGTTTACATAAATGTCCAAAATCTTAAAACGATTCACTTTACTGATGTTTTGTCCCTCTGCGCATAGTCTCTCATTTTTTCTCTCGACAAGACTTGGGGACTACAGACAAGATTAGACGAAAAATAAACTTACCATCAAGTAAAAATTTTCAAGTAGTTTTGCTAAAATATATGTGCATTTTTAGTTTAAATATAATGGTATGTCAAAATATGATACCCACACCAGGTGTGTCATTCCTATGTCAGCAAATTCAAAGCAAACAAATGCGTAATGGTTCGCTGGCCGTGCGTAATTTTGTTCCATGTAGTGCGTAATGGTCGAATCCTGGCAAAAACATATAGTTAACCCACGCTACTTTGTTGCCAAACACTGGGGAAATTATTCGCCTGATTTTAAAAGGCGATTCAGATTTTTTAGAAGATTAGCTCTGCACTTTAGAGGACATCTTACACAGGCCGCGCCTAAAATATCTTTTTTAAATATATCGGCATGTGACAGGCAATAGCCTAAGGTGCTTTCTTCACATGAAATGCTCTTTATTCTGACTTTTGTGAAATTGTATTAACCGTGAAGCTAAGAGTCCCTCTGGCAAAATATCAAACACAAGCTTACTTTAAACGTATCTAGAATTTGTTCAAAGATAGATACACTTAAGTGTTTACTGTTTCTCTGCTCAAGGGGCCCTCAGGTTTTTTTCTCAGGACATCTAAATAACACATAGGAGCAGGAGCCAGGATTCTCTATAGGCTATACTGAGCGATTTCTCCTCACGTGAAATCATTTAATACTTCTTATAAAAAAGTTAACACGTTGTTGTGAAAGCTTTATGTCCTAGTGGTTGAAAGTGAAATACACTCTGGAGATTGCTCTAAATGTAACAGCAACACACATCCTTATCTTGTAAGCTATTGTTACAACCACAAACGCTCCACGCTACTTGCACTCACTGAGATCTCAGTAAAAAGGGCTCTTTAGTGTTGCTTGAAACTGTTTGCAGCTCATACAGCCAAGTTTAACTGCCCGACTTACATCCAATTAAACTTATCTAGGCCATGAGGGGACAGTAATATGATTACACAGGCTTCCCACATTTAGCCCTTGTGCTAACTGTGCAGCACTGTCTTGGTGAACTACATCCATTGTGTGTGTGTGTGTCTGCGTTTGTGTGTGGTGGGTGTTGTATCCTTTGGCACAGAATTTGTCGACACGGAGCCAAAACACTGTAACATTCAGAAGCGTCATTTTTGAGAGTTTTTTGCAAGAGGGTGACACCTAGGTTAACCATTGTAATTATGCTGTGAGGTAGCAATACATAGCTTAAATTCCTCAGACGCAGTCGTAAAGTTTGTGCTTCGACGGTGATATTTAAGCGAGGAATGGCCAAACAGAACAGACAGAACACTGTGACAAACACAGGACATTTTGAGCCTGCACTTACAATGTTGCCTATCAATGTATAAGGCATTTTAATATTGGATTACAATAGGCAGATTACTCAGATAATACAGACCATTTTGCCTGCAAACTCTGTATATGGTTAGCCTTCTCATTTGGTGCAACTTAATAAAACTTTCCTGGGTCCTACTGCTAGCGGAATTAAAGCTGCGAGTTGCATATCCAGGGAAATGATAAACCGTATTCTTTGGCTGATGGTCTGAGCAGCACAAGGCCAGAATAACCAATGTTTTAGACCTCAGAAAGCGGATATCACCAAGTTATATGCCTTGACTGGTCATATTTTGTCATATTATAACAAATAATGCAACAATACTATGATTTCCCACCGTCCCCCATCCCATTAAACGCCTCAGGTCTTCTCGAGTGAAGTGTTTTCGTTTTTCTGTTGCCTAGATCAGCATCCCTAACTTTTGTATTTGATTAGGGCATAGTTTATTCATACCCTCTCATTACTTATTTATACCAAGCTAATACGCATCATTGGAAATATTATGATGGGGAAATGAATTGGCAGTATTGTTTTGGACTGTCTGTGTTGTTATTGCCTGGTGAAAGACTAGTTTGTACGATTTATTTATTACCATTTTTTTAAGTTGATATTATGATCGTAATAATGTTGACATATGGATACATTTTAAATGTCATAATTCAAATTTGCCACCATCGCCAAGACCAAGGCGGCTTCTCCAGGTTTAGAAAGTAAACTTCGGCTACAAGTTCGCCTTTTATTTGATTTTTAATTATACAGTGTACTGTGTATTTCAAACTGTTAAAATAGGCAATGACATTTTGATGTGCGAATTATTGTTATGCAACTGCACAACACTGATGCAGGAGCATGTGTCGAACATGTGTCCATACAGGCCACAGGCCAGTATGTTTACACAAATATTTCCATAGCTGCGGTTGTTGATCTACCAAAAATTACATCAGCAGCTGTGCTTCACGGGGCGAGGATGAACCGTGCTGCTTCTTCGATCTGTTTGTCCCCATTTTGTTTTATTATTTTTTTTGATTCATTTCAATAGAATATTTGGCATTCCCAAAATAACAAATCTGCTTTTATTTTATTATTTGTGTAACTACTGTTTTGTAATTAGAGGATTTAAAATTCTGAAATTCTTGTCTTTAAGGCAGAAAATGCGTTATTGGTGTTCGACGTGAAAAATCAGCGTGCAGCTCCTCCTTTTGAGTTGCAGAATTTCTTGTGCTGAATTCCTCTCATTCTAAACGTTTATGGTTTTCTATAGAACAAAAGGATTTAGCGTTACTACGGCCATTCTGAGTTTTATGGTGGACGTAGAGAGGATTTTAGTGGTCAAATTCAAGTGCTGTGTCTGGACAGCTGTCTGCTTTCTTTGTACTTGGATGCAGGATGCATCATGTGAGACAACCTTTTGTCAGTTGGGGTAGTAAACAAGCTAATGCCATTGCCACGTTTTCACAAATGCGCCTGCAATGGACTCTCATTTCCAATGTCTAGGTCTGCTGTTGCCTCTTGTCCTTTCATTTCTTGAATCAGTACAGACACGAACTTTGCTCTCCATTATTTTTAAACAACACAGGTGTCTCGTAAGTGATATAGTAACAGAATCATTTTGTTATTGGAATATTGGGCAATAATTTGAAAGGCTATTGCTACATTTAGGAAACAGCCTATAATCATAAACAATGGGCCATCGTATTAATTTCACCTTGTGATAGTATCAGTTAGTCTATAAAGATCCGAAGATGGGCCTCAATAGTACAATTAAAAGTTTACAATGACGCAGGAAATCACACGCAGGCGCATCTTTTCTCCAAACCATTCATTTTATTACATCTTTTTCAAACTTAGGGGAACATACTGTCTGTCACATTCTGGTAGAAAATAAAAAATGATCACAGCAGCTTGGAATATCACCTGGGACTTGTTTAATTTTAGAGGGAAACGTCGGATTCATTCACGCTACTTGGTCAATAAGGCCCAGTCTGAATGGCCTTTAAGTAGCTCGTTACTGAAAGGATTAATTGTTGCTCTGCTTTAGATCCTGTGGATGCAAAATACACCCAAAAACATTTAACTTTATTTACAACAAAATACAAGGTCACACACACAGATTTATCCTTACAAATATTTTTCAAAGTTACACACCATAAGATATTATGGTCGGAGCACATCATTCAGAATATTTTGGTTTTTTTTCCATGTTTGTATGGATGTAATTTGGACACATTATCCCTCTGGGTGAGATGCGTGGTCCACGGCCCAACTTTTTCTGCTGGAACATCAAGGACAGTGTCTTGAATTACGTAGTCGTCCTCCATAGGCTGTGTCATGATCCAAAGTCCAGCAGAATATAAGAGTAGGTCGATTAGTTCAGCTTGTTCAGTCTACGTGCATGCAGCCTAACCAGTGCCCCAGCTTCAGTTTACAGCAGCATTATTTGCTTTTACTACTCCTCCAAAGCAGGTTTTCATTTATTAGTGAAAGATAGAAAAAGCTAAATGAAATGAAGGAGAAGTTATTATGTTGCATAGTTTCCAAATAGCTGACCTCGGCAGTCACACCTCTGTTTAATAATCATGTGTAGCACGGTTGGATAACCACTGTAAAAGAATCAGAAAAGAGATCAAGACAGATAATATAACAAAAACTTGCATCTTCACAGTAAAATCATCTGGGGAGAGTGAGCGCTTTGTAGAAAAACATATTGTGGTTTGTTAAACTTTTTCCCCCTGCAAGCAGTAAAGTGATGAAAGCTATGGCTAAGCTCAGGGGATTGCTCTTTAACTGGCTTAAAGGGCACATTATTTGGGCTGCATGTACAGAATCCTGCTTTCTTCTGTATTGTGTGCACCATCAACGATAAGAACTTTCATTAAAATTAACATTATTTAACAGTCCAGAAAGAATGAGAAATGTAGTAGTAATAATATGAATAATAATATTAATATTAATAAAAATAATAATAATCTTACCTGTAAAACGCCATAATACTATGAAATTCGTGTCACTGAGTGCACTCTGCAGTTTGTGCTATGCCTTTTTAAGGGGCTGTAGCTGTTTAGCTAGCCTACCACTAGCCCATAAACATAAACACACACTGCACACATCTCTCTAATTGTCATAAGCCAGCAAACAAGAATCTGTTACTGGTTTTCATAGTGCGCCTGTGGTGTTTGAGAATTATTCGTTTGAACCTCCTCGATCTTACCTAAAGCCAACCACTCCTACACATTCAACTCTTCCAAATTGATATATGACAATATCTACTTTCGATCACGTGTCTGCGGGGCGACTTAGACGGATTGCGCGTCATCTCGCCTTCCCAAATTTTCCCCTTCTGCTGCAGCTCGTATCCAAAACATCTATCTATAGTACGGAGTACGAGAGAGAGAGAAAGATGTTTAACTCGGTGAATCTGGGCAACTTCTGCTCCCAGACGCGCAAAGACCGGACATCCGAGTTTGGGGACAGGACAGGCTGTGCGTCCAACATCTACCTCCCCAGCTGCACCTACTACGTCCCCGAGTTTTCTGCCGTCTCTTCGTTTCTTCCACAGGCCCCGTCCCGGCAAATCAGCTACCCTTATTCCACAAATCTCTCTCAAGTACAGCCGGTACGGGAAGTTTCATACGGCTTGGACCCTGCTAGTAAATGGCACCACAGAGGCAATTATGCATCGTGCTACTCGGGAGAGGATCTGGTGCATAGGGACTGTCTTCCACCATCCACCATGACAGAAATGCTTATGAAAAACGAGAGTGTGTACAGCCACCACCATCACCATCACACCCACCCGGGCTCGAATCACCCTTCCACAGGTTTTTACTCCGGCGTGGGGAAAAACAACGTCCTCCCGCAAGGTTTCGACCGCTTTTTTGAGACCGCATACTGCAGCAGCACGGACAATCAGTCAGACAATTGTTTACAAAAGGGCGAGGGGGGGAAGCTGGAAAGCGACTCCCAACAGCAGCAGCAGCAGCAGTCCACAGCCTCGGTACCCGGAGCCCCGGAGCAGGAAAAAGACCCAGAAGATGAGGAGGAACATACAAATTCAGGCTCTTGCACTTCTTCCTCCGCAACAACCAAGGACGGCAACGCCAGCAAGAGCAGCCACTCGAGTAGGTATACCGAAGCTGTAAAATGGGGGAAGGTTAAGGGGACTAGCCCGGTGTTTTGTCGGTCAGATTTTATGTGGAGTTTTATAAGCATTCAAAGGATTTTATTATAACCCTACAAAGCTCTTTCTTGCAACGAGAAGAATTTTTACGATGGGAAAGCGCTTTGAAAAAAGGGGGATGTTATACACAGACGCCTCTATGGTGAGAGTCTGTGAAATTTTTAAGAGAGAGCTATTGTGACAAATGTTAACTTTGATCATGAACTTGCGTTGGGCATTTTAAGGGATTTTCTCGTTGGGCTGTCGAGAGTAAAAACCAATTGGGCAGAACATTGCTTTTGGCGTCTTGTGAATTTTCTTTTAGCACTGGGTTTGCCCTGAAAAAGCCATGCTGCACAGTGTGTTAGACACTTTACGGTTAAACGCGTCCTCATATCTATCCATCTATAATGACAGATTAGAACTGTTTCCTCCATTTACTAGCAGACAGTAAATGGATCAGTGGTAGAGAACAGACTCTTTTTGCCTCGTCCATGTATGAGGAGAATGCATATGCCTGCAGATTATGCCATTTTCTGTGAAACCACTGAGAAAGATTTCAGATTTGAGTATTTATCCTTCTACGTATCACGTGCATGATATTACCAGACAAATGTGTGTTAATAACCACCATGGAGTAGTATGCTTTATTTCCCCTAGCTGAAATGGCTATTATTTGCAGCATGTAGGTCAGATTGGTGGCTTAGCTGTTGTATTAGCTCAGGCAGGCGGCAGATACAAGCTACGTGAGACTGTAGTGTTTCCCCCCTTTTCCAAATCAAAACAATAAAAAAATCTATTTCCCTGGTCACCTGTTTGATAAGACGTTATGGGGCCACAGAGGTCTGCATAGGCCACAGCAGACAAGGGCAGTGCATTTCAAGCCACTGCCAAAAGATTGTGTAAATTGTTAGTTTAGCTCCAGAGGAATGTAGCGCACATAATGCGGTGAAATACTTTTGTTGTTGTGTATTTATAACAGATAAACACGTACTTAGAGGCTGTAAGTCGATATTATTTACTCCAAACCATTTGGATATTTAACACTCTTTATGGCTGGTTTATCTGATAGCCACAGCTACTTCGCTTGATGAATGTTGACTGAAATGTTATCATTACTAATGCCCACTGAGCTTGAATTTTTAGCATCTTGCAAGCTTATCGCCATCTTAGCACCATAACCTATTTTTTGTCACTTTAAAAAAAATTGCCTATATATTTGTGTGAATTAATGTGACGTTATTATCATTTGTGGTGATACTCTGATTGTATTTTTATTTTATTTTTATATATATATTTTTTCCCCAGGCGCTCCTCGAACAAGGAAGAAGAGGTGTCCTTACTCCAAGTTTCAGATTCGAGAGCTGGAGCGGGAATTCTTCTTTAACGTTTACATCAACAAAGAGAAAAGGCTTCAGCTTTCCCGAATGTTAAACCTCACTGACCGTCAGGTTAAAATTTGGTTTCAGAATAGAAGAATGAAAGAGAAGAAGCTGAGCAGAGATCGCCTCCAGTACTTCTCTGGAAACCCCCTATTGTGAACAGGAGCAGAAAGTGTCACGGTCTTGGACAGTGGCAATAAGGCCTCCTCTTATCTCATTGAATTGTAACCGTGGGCTTAACCATTTTCTAAAAGGAGCCCATATCACCAACAGTGCAATGTTAAAGTGGACAGTGGAAGTAACAGGCCTGCAAGGGATAAAGTCGCCATTTTCTTATTGCTCTTGTGAGGACGGCGATGAATTTCTAAGCTGGTCCTCAGAAAGGCCTACATGACTAGAATAATCATTTATATGCTGTTCTTGAATTTGTCCCTCTATTTATCACGATTCTCCATTGTGTTTATTCTACTGTTCATATAGACATATTTGTTAAAATATCAAATGTAACGCGCAGACAACTTTTAGCTCTTATCCCTTCTTCTGGTCTATGTATATAGCATATCATTATCTAATTATTTCTCGACCAGAGTACGAACAAGTTATCGAAAATGTCCAGGCTGCATTTTTTTTCGCCATTGAGAGCTGTGATGTCCAATCTGTGAAAGTATACCCCCCACCCTGTACAGAGTAGCCTATGCAATGTGCATTCGTGACTGTAAATAGGCGTATGTTGAATTTCATCTCCCCCCCATATCCCTGCTGCTATTTTTCAGTACACTGCCCGTACAACTTTAACAGCTTTAACGCCAACACTCGTTAAATTATTTGCTTTAAACATTGGTGCTTTGGATTCCAGAGAGGAGGAACAGATTGTCGGCCTGTGTATCATTAGCATAATACCTATGAAATAAACAGAAACATATAGGCAAAACACAACGACTTTGTGCTTTTTGTGCTTCCATTATCACAAAATTGCCATCACTTGACTTTTGCATTCATTCTTCACACGCGCAGTGTTTGTTGCCTTCTCTTGATCGTGACTCATAGCCATTTGGAAAATAGCTCATAAATGTGCATAGCCTTAAAACTGTTGGCCTACACAGCAACATAACATGTGCACACATTAAAACTAATGTCAATGGCCAGTATAGAGCGATACACACAAACTCATTGCGTTAGCTGTATAGTGGCGATGTTGCAACTAAGAATGGGTGCCCACGGGCCTATAGGCTTTTTCCACATTTTGTGCTATCTGAAGGTAACACCATGTTTGATTTTTAACACGCGTGTTTAGCGAAGATAGGAGCCAGATCTTAGAAATGTAGAGAAAGAGAGGGGAATGATAACCTCTTTTAGTGCCCACTAAATGGAATCGCCACTCTTGTAGTCTAGACACTGCCATAAAGACAGAGGCACTAAATGGCTATTTTTTTCTCTTAATTGCACCGTCTGTTCGGGGGAAATGGCGTTCACTTCCGCAGTAAATAGTAAACAAGCAAGACTGGATGTCCGAAGGGAGGAAAAACTTGCTAAGAGGTTTTCGACATGAACTCGGATGTGTGGCATCTGCAACGTCAAAACCAACCAACCAACCTTTACGCACAAAGGTCCATGCTAACAGATGCTACACACTATAGGCTATATGTATATAGTTTAGAATATACTATATACATATAGCCTATGTGTGTGTGTGTGTGTGTGTGTGTCAAATAAACGTTTGTTCACACGTGTATATTTCAACACGTTATGAATAAATAATTGTTGACTAATTGGGCCATGTGTTAGGAGTTACAACAGGAGATAGCTAGAGGAAAGGAAATCATAATTGGCATTTTCTTTTTTTTCCAATTGTGTGTGTGTGTGTGCCTTATGTGAGCGCATGTGTATTTCGCATGTGTCCCCGTGCGCACAACATATGTGCATGATGATTGCACGTGTGCATTAAGCACAATTTATAATTAAATGTAGTCTTTGAACTTCAATAATGTCAAGGCCTTCACCTTTAACCCGCTGCAATAAAGTGGAATCAAGGAGCCCCTTTAGCCCGGAAATGTGTGCAGCGGCGGAATGAGCCAATGAGAATGAGTGGGAACAGAAAATGGAATGTGTACACAGACCAACTTTGACCCCTCGCATTAAACTACAGCAGGTAACTTTGCCAGCTTTAGCACGCCCAGTAAATACACTTTATTGTCCTTGTAAAATATATACGTTTTCACGCATGAGACGTTTTAAAACATGTTGGTATAAACTGTAGTCCTAGATTTGTATTTTCTGAGAAAAGAAAACATGTTGGTGTGTGGCTGTCGCAGTGTAGGCTTCTTGTCGTAATGGGTGGTTCTGTAGGCGCAAACCTGATGTGTTTGTGCGTGCTTGGGTGAGTCAACGCTTTGATTCTTGACTTTACAAAGGCATCCTGCTCGGCTGTGCTTATCAAAAGGGTTTTTACAATATGCCATCTGCATTGTTGTGCATTTAGGCTACTTCTGATTGTTTAATTAGCTTTGTGTAATTTCTTTAAGGGCGAAGATGAAGGTTTCAGGGTTTGAATGCTTTATTGTGAAGACGGAAAAAAACAAGTGTGCTGCAGCCATATGATCCGCGCTTTTTCTTGTATTGCCTTAAGGTAGACCTGGCGGTGCACTTTCCATAAACGGGATCAGTCCTTATCTGCATATGTTGGTAAATTATAGGGAAGGACAGTGCTGTACTGACAAAAGAAAGCCGATGCACAATAGCGGAGATCAAGGCTAGAGAGCCCCTCTCATGCCACACCCACCAACCTTGGCCCTGGGATGGTGACGTGGATAATTTGTAGGTTTCTTCAACACACAACGTCACTAACAGAGAGCGCTGCAGAGGCTCCTGCAAATGTTGTCCATCAGCCACACGGGGGCCAGGATTCTCCCGGCCTCTGGACTGTTTTTGTTTCCTCAACGGGATCTTGAAAATGTTTCCTGACATGGATGCCTCGGTGACATCAGAGTAGTATTATTAGTCGTAGACACATCCTCTTTGTAGTGTGTTGTGCGACAGAAGGACAGTCCGCTCTGCTGGAATGCAGCTCCTGCCATGTCTCAGTCTGGCTTGTGCACTTGGGGTGTTGTGGTGAAGGAAAATGGCGGTGTGTTTTATGCACATGAGGGGAGCCAGGAGGGAGAGGATATAGCCTGGTGCCATTTAAACGCAAAAGGAAAATTAATTAAATCAGCTGCGTTATAATAAGTGGTTATTTTTTTTAAAGAATAGTTTTTTGAGCTCATGCTATAAAACTATCAATATCATTTATATACCAGGCTGTTAACAAATGTTTTCCTATTAGATTCTTTTCAGTGACTGTGTTATTCTTTAAAGTTAACAGTGCAGTGTTTTAGTCTTGTAAGTCTTATAAACATAATAAATAAAATGGGTGGATTTGGGAGGACTTTTTACATACTTACAGAAAAAAAAACTTTATTGTAGATAAAACAAATAGCTTAAAATAAATGTGTGTTTAGTTTTGCATTCAAGGTAAACGCAAGTTAATGATTTTTTTGTGCGTAAATATCTGGTCATTCCTCTGTTTTATTCTATGCAAATTCTTATCAGCAGCTCGTAGGATTTTCAGTGGTTTCATACTACACTGTGCTCACAGCTCAGCACCTAACCTGTTCTACCAGGCCATAAAACAATTCGTCGCTATAAAACAACCTCCTGTTTTGCTGCAGCTGGAACTGACTAACTCTTTTAAACCCTTTGAATTTACATGGGCATTTATATTTACATTAGCAGCAAAAATATATTGACTAATGTTTGCAGAATATTTGAAGTTGGATGTGGGAGCGATGTGTATATTTTAGTTAACACCTTGGGTTGATACAGCTGAACCTTTAAAGGTGGTTATCACTTTCGTTTTTAATTAAGAACTTGCATGAATTCTGGCGTCATAAATTTGCAGTAGCGCATGGAGTGGACAGCAGCATGAAAAAAAGACACAAAGCAGAACCGCCTCACATCCAACTGGAAAGATATTTCAAAGTAGCTGCCAGGAGCAAATTAGTTGTGTCGCCCCAGTGGCTGCTGATTAGTTACAATAAGGAAACCCGCTACCAGGCCGGCTGTCCCGCAGCATTCAACACATACCTGTTTGCATCATGATAACAGCCTCCAGGTTTGCAATCAATTGGACTATAATTTAGTGGCCAGTGCTGGCTGTAGTTTAGACAAGTGTAAAGACCACAGTAAAATACAGTCTCAGACAACTTTGTGTGTGTGTGTAGCAAGTGTGTGTGTGTGTGTGTGTGTGTGTGTGTGTGTGTGTGTGTGTGTAAATTCTTGTAGCTCCATGTCCTGTCCAATCCTCCTCATTTCATAATGACAATTTTCCTTTAAATGTGTTAAAAATTTGACAAAGTGTTCCACAGATATTTGAAGAAAGTAAATCAGGAATTCTGCAGAGATATCGTAGTGGAAATAAAACGGTGCTCCTGTTTCCATGAGAGAGAGCGACCTGGATAAGCAAACATTTTATGGGAAAAGAAAGGTATGCATGCACAGCGAAAGAGGACTTCTCTTTTTGAATAACATTTTTTGTTCCTAATATTTAAAACATATATTATTGTCTTTTATATATGTTTTAATATTTAGCATTACAAAGAAAAATAATTAAGCTATTACAGAATTTTCGTTGCAGACTTTCTGTCACGGTGTGCAGTGATAGTATCAAGACACACGCTCATGTTTCTCAGTGATATGGTGTCATAATAGATATTTCCTTATTGTAACACAACAGTACTTTTGTCATGACCCTGGCAGGTCTGTAACTGCTGTGTTGTTCCGTCAGGTGTGTGACACTAGTTATTCCTCCGTTTACGGTACATGACCTCACAGTCCATACTCCTGCTCTGCCAGGTCTGTCAGATTAGAACACCAGGTCGCAATGTTCTCTCTGTCTTTTATTTGTTTTTTTAGTTAAATTTTAAGTATTAATTACAGCCCGGTGCCCCCTTTTCAAAGTTGTACGTGTATAATTTGTTTTTATGGCACAACTTTTTGTGTGCTGTGCTTGTGGTAGCCTGCAGGCAAGGTGTGATGTGTCATAAAGCAATTTTTGTGTGTGTTGTCAGTACTGTGACTTGGTGCAGTGGGCTAAGGTGTGGTTATTAATGTATCACTACATAAAGCAGAGAGTGTGTGTATAATAGCTAAAGGGTTCTTTGTATTAATTGCATATTTCAATACTTTGCTGCCAAGATTTAGGCTGTTATTCCAAAATATTTGTAAAGAACAAAAAAAAAAGAAATTAAATTCAGATTATTATACACATCATATAGGCCTCTATGGTGTCATAGTTTTCTAAGGGTTATCAACAAAACATATAGTAAAAGGCCATCAGTCCATACTACCACGTTTTCCCCTTATTTTCTACATGTGAAATTATTTGATATAACCACAGAGACAATGGTGAAGAGTTATTCTGAATATTTATTTCAAGTGCATACAAGTAACACTTCTGTTGCATGTGAAAACACCACTGTTTATATTCAAATACTAGACTCCATACATTAATAAAAGATGATGCCCTTGCCTTTGAAAGTGATTCTGAACTGCGTGCAGACAGACGGTCAGCCTCACAACAAAAAGGACACAAGCACGTCCGCATAGCTGTGGTTAAGGAATCCTACAAACCTTTTTTACACTGCCTACACGCATGCCATCATACTCTGCACTGAAATGTTTAAGATCTGTTGGAAAGCTGTGTGACTACATATTTCATGATGAGGACAGTCTAATTATTGAGGACCAAAATGCTGACGCGACATTTTGCTGCCGGTGCCCTGTTTACTGTTTCTTTACATTATTGTCTGTAAAAAAATATATTTTTTAAAGGAGAAATTGTACAAATTACACTTTAAGTGACGTTGAGTTATTTTAACGGATCAAATGTTTTATGTATAATATGATCCCAGCTGCGTTCTTGGTGCAGTTTATTTCCATTAAATGTCGGGGCTTTAAAAGCCTCATCGACATGTCATGTAGTTTCAGCAGCGGAGTATTAGCACTACCTGATTTTAATTGCGGGTCTGTTTGGACTGAACTGATTGTCCCAGGCCTAACTCAACCCCTGTTACATCAAACGAACACGGCTTAACTTAACACAGCATATGGAGTGTGTATTTAATAGACTATAGGAGGCCTTTAATGTGAGTTCAAAGGTAACTGCACAATTGGCACTAACGTCACACAAAAACAGATCAACAACTTCCAGTGGACTGCTCCGTGCAACAACAAAAAAAGCAGTTTGACTCCGGCCTGCTTGTAGCGTGTAAAATATAATGACGTTAGTGTCCTCGTGCTTTTTCAATTTAATTACGTGTTAAGAATGCAGACGGCCTATTCCATCACATTTGCTGAATTTATTTCACTACAGTACTGTCATTGACAGAGTTCAGCTGCATCTGTTTACGTCTGCTCCTGACTTATTTATTTTACATAAACTTCATAAGAGGAACAAATGTGAAGTCCTGTCTGACTGGATAATATTTATTATTTGTTGATAGGAAAGGAGGGATTTCTGAATGTGATAAACCTTTTATTAATGTTAGCTAAGTGCAAACCCCGCATTGGATTTGAGATGAAAGCCTTAATTCGTATGCAAGCTCATCTGTTTAATATTGACAACAGTAGCAAACAAACAACAACAAAACCGCCAGAAAGAATAAATATCAGATCAGTAAGGCACTAAAACCGCATGCAAAGCAACAGGAAACCTCTTGAAAATAATGTAAAACAGCAGCTTAAGGTGAGGAAGGAGTCATTTTTTAGGTTATAAGTTGTTTTGTTTTACACTGAAGTAGTTTCACTGCGCTTGATGTCAATCTAGATTTAATTTTCTTCACCGTTATAATAAATATTCGTGTGAGTTATGCGTGCGAATTCCACCTTCTGGTACAATGTACCTAAATTCAATACGAGTTGCAATTAAACAGCCTACGTTCGTTCAGTTAATCAGCTGGTCTATGAAATGTCACATTTTTGTTTTCCCTCCAGTCTTACTGTAGTAATGCGGTAGCATAGGCCTACTTGTCTGAGGTCCAAATTAAAGGCCAAGTTGACTGTAATTCTACAAAGGCACCAGTAAAATATATTTCGGGTGATGTCAGTCTTCTATTTAGCAGGTCAAACGCATTAACGAGAGTTTACTTGTTATGTTACTTAAGAGCCCTTTGACCCTTTTTAGAATAAAAAAAAGCATTTTCTGTTATAAACGGCACGCCTGCACACTGCTTACCTTTCTAAATCTGCTTCAACAACAAAGCAAACCGATGGAAACAAACAAAAAGAACTGACACTAAATGCACTCTATTGACAAATCCTCGATGGCTTCGCCTCCACAGCACTGGCCCCAGGTCAGAGAGAGAGACTCGGCTGATTTTCTTTAAAAACATCTGAAGTTTTGAAATTAAATTGTTAAAAAGCCACGTAGTATAGGAGCCTTAAAAGATCCCTGCCGCAGCAGCAGCCGTCCTTTGTTCTTCCTGGTGTGAGTCTCCTGCTCTGACCAGCAGATGGTCGCTAGGTGGCGCTCTTGCTCCACCAAAAACCCCTCAGGTTTCCCAACTTGACCGCGCTGACGTCACGTCAGTCTGGAGCATCAAGGCCACTTCCACGCCGCTATTGGTCTGAAACTCACATGACATATATCCGAGCATCCATAATTATGTTACTGATATTTTTTCACCCCCCTCCAAAAGATGTCAGCATCCCACTGTCCTCCTTCTCCTGGAGAAATCCCGTAGTTCAGACCAGGAACACCTAATCCTGTATTTCCATATGTGAAAATGTCATGTCCGAATAACATAGCTCCCGGTAACTTCCTGATGGATTCCTTAATGGGAGGATCATCTTCCTTCAGGGGTGAGGGTTATTCCAGCAACCCCGGAATGTACATCCATTCAGCTGCAGAGTACGGATATTCAGTGATGAGAAACAGTGGGAAGGTTGGACCATCTTCCCTCTCCAAAAGAGACGAGGTTTCTGCGGGCGGTTTGTCGCTAAGCGGCTTCCAGGATGCGCCCTACCTGTCAACACAGCTGGCCACATGGACCCCAGGCTCCAAAACCAGTAGGGACGAGCAACCTGTTGCCCAGTGTTTACAACCCTGCTCGTTTCCAGCGGGCAGCGTCAAAGAGGAGGCGTTTTGTTGCCTCTATCAGGATGACAGCAATAAGGGGAAACAGACAACAGAGTCATCCACTTACATCCGGCTTGGGGACAATAGCTGCCGGCCAGAGCAAACTGCCGGCTCGTCCAGCGGCTGTTTCCAGGTGTACGACGGAGAGAGGCCTCAGCAGGACGAGCAGCAGTTCCCCTCCGGCTTCTCTCTGACCCACTTGGCGACATCTGTTGAGTCAGCAGCAGAATCAACAATAAGTTGCGGCAAATCGACGCAGGAGACAGCGAGAGAGGTTTCAAAAACAGATGAGAGTCAGAGCAGGAAGGAAGAGAAGGCCAAGAGTGACAGCTGTTCAGATAACTCGGACGGGGAGTCAAAAGGTAGACTACTACTGTTATTATACGCCCCCTACCCCCTCCCTAACACACATTTCTATGCATATAAGTCGAACATTCACCTGTACATGCCAATAATTTATAGATAGTTTCACTGAAATTATTCCACGTGTGCAAGTTGTATTTGTGTCCTGGTCTTACAGTACAGACGTGTGTAGCAGTGAAATGTGCTATATGGGCATTTGACAGCCTCTCCTAGCAGGGGTTATGGTGTCCACGGCATTTAACACCTTTCCATTAATGTGAGAATGTGAGATGGGCAGTTATCATTGAAATAAACACGCTCTCCACTCTCCCCCTCTCTTTCTCTCTCTCACACACACATAGAAACACACACATGCACACTGGCTTTCACTTTCTCTCTCTAACACGGCTCATTTACATTGTCAGACGTAACCCTTTACAACAGCACTGTTTTACGCCTCAAAATTCTGCTATTGAATCAACATAAAATTCTACGATTTTGCTCCACAGTTTAAAACCTTTTTGTCACGGTGCCCCGGCTTATTACGGCTGTCAGGAGACACTTCTAAGTATGAAATGTAAAATATACAACATTATAAGTAGGCCTACATTTACACTCTCACGCTCCATGCAGAGGAAATTCTTAATAATCTACTCAAGGTTTCACATAGTTATTTAACTGTAACTCCACCTTTTATTTTTTTCCCCTCTAACATTTTACAGGCTAACATTAGCAAGTGGCTACAGTTGGTTTGTAATGTTTTTTTTATTATTATTATTGCAAATCCATTATGTGTCAAATACCACTTACATCTCAGTGTATTTTAAATTGTATGATTCGGTTGATCATATTTTAAACACACGTGTTTATTTTTAACCTAAACACTAATATTAACTACACTTACAGCCATTTTTAGTTCTTATTTTAAATTATTTTGTATCTTGTTTTTTTATAGATTTTGCTAACTGCTTCAAACAAGACGACCATCAGAATAATTTTATTCATATTTATCTGAAGTTTACAGCTAAGCAATAGGAGTGTGTGAGTGTGTGTGTGTGTTTGTCTTAATCCCATATCACTGAATTAAATGTTTTAGTAATGATTAAATGTGGGCCACACACTGAGCGTTCACATTAGGGTAATTATTACTATAACCTGCGTGTTGTGTGTGTGTGTTTGTTTGAGAAACAGAGGCGTTATTCCCCAGGGTCTGCAGGCTAATCAAGAAATTAAATGAATGAACATCAGTGTGTTTTTTCCCCTGCTAATACTAAGACGCCGTATTTTTGTATTTTTTTTGTGAAGTGGGTATTATGCATCAGAGACTTCATTTTGTTTTGAGATGAACCTCCAAAAAAATTCATTTGGCTCCGGTGTGCAAAAGTAATAAATTTTATGAGAGTCTGAGGTCCAACATAGACAAAAGAAGTGCTTACACGCCCTACTTTGATTCGATCTAATTATAGTTGCAGCTTCCTCATACAAAGGCAATTTGCATGCTTGTTGCAAAAGCTTCGTTATGCAGCCTTGTTCATTTGTTGAAGTGAAAACGAAGAGTCCACTCACAGGTAAAGCTCTTCTTATATGCTGCACGTTTTGAATCTTTTGGTACTGAATGTGCATTAGAGATATGGGCGTGTACGCATGCTCTCCAGTGTATTGAAGGATGCGTGCAGTCTCTGCACAACGTGCCTGGCAGGATTTTGTCCGCATTCGCTCACTGTTGTATTTGTTTCGTCCTGGTAGATGATTTATGCGCGGAAAAGACAACGGGAAGCTGGTTAAAAGCCAAAAGTGGAAGGAAGAAACGATGTCCCTACACAAAGCACCAGACGCTGGAGCTAGAGAAGGAGTTCTTGTTCAACATGTATCTGTCTCGGGAGCGCCGCCTGGAGATCAGCCGGAGTATCAACCTGACCGACAGACAGGTCAAGATCTGGTTCCAGAACAGACGCATGAAGCTCAAGAAACTTAACAGAGAGAACCGGGAAAGGGAGCACAATATAGTTTACAACTACTCCTGAAGATATTTCCACACATTCACGCACATGCATACATTCATGCACACAGACACACACTCATAATGCATTGACACAAGCACAAATACAGACAGGCCTGCATGTGCCATTTTGTGATGCACCCTTTAATCACTCATCAGTTTTCACTGTATACACACGCACACACTCGCACACACACTCCCACTTGCAGACAAGACTAGAGTTCCAGGTGAACAGTTGCAGCAGCGTTGGAACTGTTAGATGTTATTACCCTATAATGATAATTAAAATTTAACATGAACCAAAGAAAAGGATGAGGCGATGGGAAGCAGTGTATATAAATTACCAGTGGCATGTAAGCAGTTTCTCTTTGCTGAGCTATAATGAATGTTTTGCCACTTGTGCTGCTTCTTCGTTGGTGTCTGTTGCTGTGGCAGCTTCCGTGCAGTGTGCATGCACGAGATGATATTAAGCTATGTCATGGCCAACGATTCCAAAACAATAAAAGCAGGGGGAAAATGGAAAGGTATTACCAACTTTGTCCTTCCCCTGGCTAGTGCTGGAAATGAGAGGGAGGGAGAGACACTGCGGATGAGAGAGAAGGAGATCATGGCAGTTTTAATAGAAGTGAGAGACCATAACGTTGATTTAAATATTATCCAGGTGACCACAGTAAGTCAAGGTCATAAAATTCTAATGTCAGGTTCGCCCTGGAAAGCGTTGGGGGTGGATTTTATGATCTGCAAATATAATGTGCTGCAGCAGTAAAGATGCGTTTAAAGGTGTGTGTGGAGGAGGGCTAATCCACACAGCAGAGACTGCAATGTGCAGGATCCAGCCGAGCCGCTGGGCTGGAAGGAGCAGCCGCCTCCACCCGGGATAATGGAGCTTCATGGGAGCAGGAGATAAGAAAGATGGAGGATACAGGGATGGCCACCGCTACGGCTGCAGGAACAATAATAACAAGCGTCACAGGCAAACACGTGGATAACAAAGCCGCACCTGGAAGGCGTCTACCGGAGCCATGTGAAGGTAGGACTCTTTTTACGTAATATTTTGATTTCCTGTTTCGGAAGTATGCCACATCTGTCAGTGGAGCCCGCCTGACAGCTCATGTGGCACGCATGGTGCACGCCTGCTCAGTTTATATGAAGTTAGTTGACTTGCTGTGTGCTGCTGATTAATATTTCTCTCTCTTTCTCACCTAAATCTTCATGCTGCTTGCTGGTTGTTTTTGCATTTGGTTTACTTCCTGTGATTTCATTTTTAGCCAATATTTCGTAAAAGCTGGATAAATGCATATACTATTTATAAATCAGGACAGTAGCAAAATCAGACTGGGGTGTTTTTATGAGTATGCAAATGAAGCCATGCAAAGATTTATACAATGCAGTGTTAAAAAAGTGCTTGATTGCAGCCTACAGATCATAGAGTGTTTCTTGTATTGGTATACTCGCCTTTTCTCTTTGTGCTTGATGGTGTTAATCCTCACTTGGCTTTTGCATGCATTGTTCCTTTCCATGGATTTTAACCCCTTTCCGCGCGAAGCTGAAGCGTGGTTTAGGTAGTTTCATGTTGTTGGGGTTGGCTTCCTGGCTCGGCAACAAGAAACTGCCTTGATTACGTCAGTTCGTCTTCATCAAGGGCACAATTTCCGCTGAATTACCCCCTATAGTCACCCAGGTCCCCGCAAATGGCATTGTAAATGAACTGAGCTGCAATACCTTGGGACAGAGACGTTTTCTTTCTTTGCTGTGATTTTGTGGTGGGCTGTAAAACCTTCTGAGGCTCTCAGAAAGAGAATAGGTTGTAAACAACGTGGGGTAAAGTTTTAGACTGTGTTGTATTGCATCTGTCATCACTGGCTGGCGGCTTAGGTTTCGTGGTTTCAGCTGTTTTTATGAAGAGACGGACAGACGGAGAGTTGGATAGAGATGTAGACGGCTAAAAGACAGATGCCATGCATTCATTTATCTGACAAATGATCCTGGCTCCATAACAGGAAATGGATGCTTATTGACATTCATATGATGTTGTCTATCCTCTTCATCTGACTGCTAATGCACCACTGCTTCAGTCTTTACTCCAAAATACCTAATTTATCCATATAAATAGAGCTGTATCTAACATAACACTCTGAAGAACGCTTCCGGAAACCTTAACGCACATTTAAACACTTACATTGACAGCAACCATAGCATTGCATTTATTTGTATTTATATATTAAAAAAATATCTATTATTTTTTTATTTACGTAGTTTTTTATGAACATTTTTGCAATTTTTATGCAGCATATAACTTAACTCCTCTATGCCATTGTTTATATAATCGTAGTCTGGTATTCTGCTTTTTCATATATCATTTTCCTACATGATTGCCCGTATTTTATTATTAAAACAATCTGTCATGCCATGCACATATCATTGCCCATAGCTCACACATTCAATAATTTATTTTAATACATTTCTTGCACCTGTAGTAGAAAGTGTGTATTATACATTGTAAATTTTAATTGCACGCCTATAAAGCAGGGAAATGCACAGTAAAGGCCTCAAGCCATAATTTCATTTATTAATGTTTTGACTTAAAATGTGCACAATGTGATAGTTAACAATGTTGTGAATAAGAATGTTTAAATTAAGAATAGGCAATTAGGCAATTAGGAAATAAGATTAAAAAAATCAGCCAATGATTTCTCCTGCGTAGAAGAAAGACAATAACTTATAATTTGTAGAAGAGTTTATTGTAGAGGCAGTCAGCATCCTTTCTGCCTTGGAGCCCAGTGTTTGTGCTGGTCACTATCTCCCCTTGTTTTCTCAGCCCCCTCCTTTTGGCTGCAGTGGCCACTGGAAGAGACAGTCTGGAATCCAAAGTCACTTTCATTCAGCTGAGTGAATGAGTGTCTCCCCTGGAATGCATCACTCACAAAAGCTTTACAGCGCTGGAAACAGCCCCGAGAGCTGCACAGATTCACCCTAAAACCATATACACATAAAGCAATTTATTTCACTTTGTAGTGGCGCAGAAGCTGCACCCTTTAGACAGCCACTTCCTTGGGACAGCTCGAGATGCGTTACTGCCACTGGCATGATCAGACATGAACCAACTATGCTAACGGCTTTTTTTCCTCTTATTTTTTTTTGACATGCATTAGATTTTTCTAATATTATAGGAGAATTTAACACCTCAAACTTGATCTGCAGCACCTTTTGAAAGCGAAATGGTTAAACGCAGATGAAAGGAGACATTGGGACATTGGCTTCATTTTTGGCGAATTTATTTTACGAGTTCTTGCAAAATCTAATTTCAAATGTACCTTTTTGTGAAGATTTTTTTGGATTAAGTATAATTGGGAATCCCCCCTCCACATCTCCCCCTGTTGAGAATTTCAATTAAGACTTTTATGGAAAAAAATAAAAAGCTAGTATAAAAACAGATTCGACAGATAGCATCATTAAATGTACTTGTTCTTGATGACTATCTAATGAAAACACGCTGCGTTTTTATCCATAACCAAACTTTGTTGTACGGAAATCCAGAGATCTAATACGGCAGGCTTTGATTAGCAGGACTTATCATGACGCGCGAGATCATTTGAAAAATGCTTACATTTTTATCCTTTTAAAGCGAAGTAAAGGACTTATCACATTAAAAAATAGGCATTTAAAACTGTAATAAGCAGCTGAGCTCTTGTAGAGGATTGTCTGCAGTTATATCATTTTTGGCCTTTCGGCTGATCACAATGTGACTCTGCGGTGCGTTCTGTTCAGCACATGGGAGGTTATAAATAACATGTGATATGCACTTTTTGGATTTTCCATATGTAGTCTTTAAGGCAGGGATAATATGGTCCAAATGTTGCATGTACTGTACCCTGTAAGCCTAATTTGAGGGGACTGAACTGCCTTTGTTTGTTTGTGTGAGAAAAAGAAACTGAAACGTCATTGGCAAATTTCCGGCGCTTATTTGTTGAGACTGTCTCTTGGAGATTATAATTACATTAACATTATAAACAACCCTGGCAGTGCACAGAAGCCAACAAACGTGCCCGCACAAGCCTAATAAAAGAAAGACTTGTTACAACGCATAGCTCAAATCGTTGTTTGATTATTCATCTTTCTGGCAAAGGCGCATGCTGGCTGTGCTGATCGAGGTAAACACAAACTGACTTGACAATGAAGAGGAATCCTTCTGCAGGGTATCATATGAGGTGGATCCGCCTCTCCAGCTCTGTCTGAGGATACAAATAGTTTATGCAATGTGATATAGTCTGTACATTTTTAGCATCCTTGAGATTTGATCCTGTGCTTGTCTGAATAAATAATAATGGACCTTTCTCTGCATATTTATAAAACTGTAATGGAATCATCTTTTCCAAGAGCTTATTGTGTTACTGGATTAAAACCGTGGACGCAAATTGCATTAAAACGGGATGAACACAATCATGTTTAGCAGTAATTCCAATTTAAAAATCAAGCATCGCTGCACTGCGGCAATAAGAGAATGCACCAAAGCTCTGCCTCACTGTCAGGTTTTGGTCCTTTGTAGCGTCCATTTTAGATCTAATTGCTCAAGATTTCACAAAATGCTCTAACTAGAAAACAAAAACAACACTGTCCACGTCTGTACGCGTACGACCAGCAGGCTTTAGGCTGTTCTTTTTGTGTCATTCTGCGCAAATCACACATTTGTCATTTTGTTTTAAATGTAGCATTTAGATCAAATGAGTTACTAAACTAAAACTCCATGTGCCTAAGACATGTCAGAGCAGGCTTTAAGGAAGTGGCGGAGTCACAGCATATCATCACTGATTTAATCCCCCAGTTAAACGTATGAGTGATTTTGCATTTGAGACGTATAGGGCTAATCCAGTATAACCCTGAATTGTACTAAAATGATAACATAACATGGAGTCAGTGTAAGGTTAGAGAGTCTTTAGGTGCAGGGGGTAGAGGTGTCGTATGTTGCACAGACTGTAAATCCATCGGAAACAAATATGTGATTTTTTTCTGTCATATGAAAGAATTGATTCACAAAGGGAAAAAGCTTTGTATCCTATAAACTTCTTAAGTGCTGCTGTCGTATCAATTTTTTAGCTCTTTATGTTCCTATATTGGTGATATTGAGCACATATGTTCGATCTCATACACCAATGAATGCCATGATTAACACAGCAAACTTTTCTCGTTTTAACATTAAGCTGAAATATGAAACTGTTTCACGATGCAACAGAGAGGAGTTTTCTACAGCAGCGTAATCCCAAACGGTCCAGTTGTGTAACTGTAGTTGTGCTAAGGACAGAAACTGTACAAGTTAGAGATGATGGCGACACAGATGTATTGATTGATATGTAATCTTTTATTAGAACACATCAAAGTGGATTAAACAATGCAGCAGATAAAGGATTTACTTATTAAGCGTACACGCAAACGCGCACGGACACACACACTTACACAAATAGTTACACATAAAACATTATGAATGATCTCAGTGGATCATTATAGACATCAACACTCTCTGTGTAATGTGTTTTATATGTCCATATGTTACAATGGGATGGTCAGTGCGCGCCATTCATTGTGTTTTACTCGCAGCAGTGTGGTAAATGACGTAAACCTTTAACCCACAGACACACAAAAACTTTAGTAACTTCTGATTTAATTGTATGAAATGCACAGTAAACGGTTTTATTTATGTAAACATATGGGAAAATGCTTATGTCGGCTGAGACTTACGCATTCTTCAGCACACACCAGGACACCGTTTGGCGTTATCCGGGTTAAGGTCTGGCGTCTGGCCTTTTAAATTTCATGGTTGAATCTGAACTCAGCAGCCAGGACAAACATAAGGCTTCCTAATGCGTAAACTGATCACATGTTGTTTTACGCCATGGATCCTAAATATTGATTTACTCATCAGTTAATGACCAAGTGTAAGAATAAGTTTTGGCTAAAGTTGAATTTTATCTAAGATAACTAGTGCAGGGATTTAATCCTTGCAGTGACGACATGTTTTTATCTTTCTAAAAATGCACTATAATCACTTATCAGCTGTAAGTTCGAATTTATTTTGACACTTGTCCTTTTCGTCTTTCTGCTTTACTGCTGTTGCGTATTTTTCAATTTTTCAATGTCTGGCAATTTATGGAACAGTTTGCCGTCATTTTTGCAGAGTGAAGAGTGATTTGTTAAGCAACGCTACCATAATTTCACATTTGCACATTACATCTGTCACGTCTACACACATTCATTTAAAATTACTGTCTTAAAAGTTGCATAATCGAACTTTTCCTAATAATTTAACATGTTTTACAAATCATGGCTCACAAGCACAGCGAGATAACGTTCAGCAATCCCAACGGCTATTACGCACAGCATCCTATAAATTACGCACAGCCTTAAACATCACACACACCAAAAACTGAAACATTAGGAACACAGTACACACAATAATCACATCAGTGCAGCTTCTAAGAATTCACAGATTAAACTGTCCACCTCATCAATGCTGCACAAACACATTACACTTTCTAGTATGTGTGGGCATTGTGTTGCGCGTGACGTTGGTGGCGTCTTTGGTTACTTCAGTTTCATTGTGTTTTAGTATTGTTATTTTCTGTAATGCAGCATCTTTGTTAAAGAGTGCAGGGCTAATTCACGTCCTACTAACTGGGAGGCTGAACTCCAGTATGTTGCAGGGCAAAACAGCCCACTCATGCCACTGGATCAGTGGATACAACAGTTAACATTATCCCTGTTATTAAAGCTTTCATCGAGTTAGCCCTTTAAACGAACCTTTTTACTTCTTCCTGTCTCCTCCTTTGCTGTTTTTGGCCTTTTTTCATCGGAATTGTTTGACTTGCACACACAGTGCTGGTGGTTTTATGTTGAGCGAGGAACTCGGATGCAGCCTTATTAACGACACGTTTATGAACAATCAAATGGTCCTCGTTAAAATTTATTGATGGGCATAAAAACATGAACGGTCACTAGCCGAATATAGCCCGCTGTAGTAGGCTGCTTGTCAAGAATCTGAATCCCCTCCTCTCCTATCTCCGCAGATCCCATTTAGGAAATGCTTGGTCTGCTCTCGTTAAAACAGCGCAAACTTTATTATTGCTGTATCCTGCATCCTGTATTTTGATTTTCTCTCGCTCTCCTCTCTGTCCTGTGTAGCTGCTGGCTTTCTCTGTTAAGAAATAAACAGCACTGCACAGGAAGTTATAAACCCTTCACTTTATCAAATGTGCTGCTGGTTTAATACAGATAAAATGACTCAATGACCACTTTAATGCTGTAATACAAGCCATTGCAAAAGCACGGGGCTATGGTGGATTTTGCCAGACAGAGATTGATTACACCATCAAATAGTGCCTTGCTTTTAGACGTAATGTGCGCAGGTCTGCACTGCGACTGGAGAAAGATCCACTCTAAACACTAACAAATGAACATTTTCCCCACAAAGAAACACAGTTGTTGAAGTTACCTCTCCACGTCCAAGAAAACGCGTGAAAAAGCACATTCTTTAATCCGATTTATGAGCTTTGGTATCCCAGGATGTGTGGCGCATTGATCCACTGTACAATTTTTGTGGGGGTAAATATAATCACGTGTCAGCGAGGCAGCCAATAGCAGCCAAGGAAGCGTTGAGAAATAATTACCTGCCTTGATTGTTCTATGGCCAGATAAAAAAGTACACATACACTCCATATAATAATCGGATGCATGTAAAAGAGTCTGGGAGGCTTCGACATGTCGACCACGGGTCCCATAAGTAATTATTATGTGGACTCCTTGATCAACCATGAAAACGAGGATGTCCTTGCTGCAACTCGGTTTTCGGCGCCCGGTTCGCACCCAGCCGGCCCTCGTCCGACGTCCCTAGTACCGGAGTGTGCTGACTATCCTTCCTGCAGCTTCGCACCCAAGGCACCCGTCTTCTCCACCTCCTGGGCCCCTGTACACTCCCAGTCATCAGTGGTTTACCATCCATACAGTCACCAACCTCACTTAGGCACAGACTCGAGGTATATGCGGTCATGGCTGGAGCCGATTTCAGGCGCTGTGCCTTTCCATGGCTATCCGGGGAACAGCAGGCACTATGGGCTGAAGCCCGACGCCTTTCAGGAGCACAGAGCCAGCGAATGTCTCACCTCCGGCGGACGGACCTACACGGATTATCTGTACTGCTCATCCACTGACATGCGAGACAAGACGCAGCAGAATATTCCTTCTCCCGAGCCGGAGCTCGTGGCTTCAGGGAAACATAAAGACGAGAAGCCGGAGCTAGATCCGAGTAAGTTCAAGCTCCCACGGTCTTTTACAGCCGGGTGGGAGTTTTGTTTTGGAGATTGTGTAAAGCTGTTTTTGCTCAGAGGCATTTTAATGTGAAATTATAAGCTGTTTCATCCTCCCTTTCAGCCCAGCTCTGAATCGCCTCTGCTAGGGGGAACGCTTTAGGATCTATAAAAGACAAATGCTGCTAGGCTAATATTGGGGCTATAAACCAGACGGGGTTGTAAACATGGACTCAAACCTACAGGAAGACGTTGAATTTGGAAGGTTGTTGCATAATGATAAAAACATTCAAGGTGTTCTTTTAAACTGAACCGACACGTGAATCAATATTTAACAGTGGATACCATATGGTTCATTTTTACGACCATATTTTGAGCCCGTGCCATTAAAGAAGATACATCAAACTCTATAAGCTGACTTTCAGTTAGAGCTTTTTTTTATGCAGAACTTCCTCTGACGGGAAAAAAGCAAAATTTGGGCACATCTGATCCTCAGTGTTTAAATACAAGATGCGCCCTCATGATAGTGAGAAGATTCTGTGTATGTAAAAGGTTGCTCTTCTCTCAGAATCCAAAACAAATTTTCATGACTCTTTCAGCCAACTTGAGGAATGTAGGGACATAGTCGAGGACTTTCACCACGGACCTGTAAAGGCTTGAACCACGGGCCATTTTATGGGCCAATAAAGTGAATAAGCGCATTGACTATTTTACGACGGTGTTACTCACAAGTTAAAGGGACACGAAGGCAAATCAGAGGAAGCCTGGATAGCAAGAGTGAGAATCTTTCCTTAAAATGGTAACTGTCAGCTTTAGTGGTGAACACCTAACGTGTGTGAAATGACATTATTTTTTATGTATGGCACACTGTGAGTCCACAGAAATCAGAGGCACATTTTCTAGAAGTGGTTTCATTTATCATTGTTTTTGTTTTGAAAATGTCAGCAGTGTTGCTCTGTTGCTATTATGTCTTTATTATTATCATGGTTTTGTTTACTTGCAGATAATCCTGTGGCAAATTGGATACATGCCCGTTCCACAAGGAAGAAGCGGTGTCCTTACACAAAGTACCAGACTCTAGAACTGGAAAAGGAGTTTTTGTACAATATGTACCTTACAAGAGACCGCCGATACGAGGTCGCCAGAGTGCTGAATCTGACCGAGAGGCAGGTCAAAATCTGGTTTCAGAACCGGCGAATGAAGATGAAGAAAATGAACAAAGAAAAGAGCGACAGCAGCAAAGAACAATAATGTGGACTGCAGTGAGAATATAAGCATAATAACCACTAGTCACACGGACAGCACAGATGTACCAAAACACACCATGATCCCCCTCTCTCCTCTTCATATTTATCACTTTGTTGGATTTTTTGTATTAATCTTCCCTTCGAGACCGGTTTGATGCTGACTATTATTTTCTAGTGCACATTTATGTGTCCAACGTTTAAGGAAAAAAAAAATAGAAAAAAAAGGAGAACACGTCTAAGGAGATGGTTACATTCTGTTTTCACGTCCAAATACCTTTATATGTTTTTTTTTGTAAGAGAAATGAAAGCAGAGCAGTTTGGATACGTGAAACTGTCCGAAGAAAGAGAATACTTGAATTCTTTTGAATTTCACAAAAACCATAATAATTTATGATGTGAATGTTTCCTATCATGTTTATTTTCTTTGTACGTTGTTGTGCAGGTGTAGTATTTTGTACAGAAACAGAACATCTGCGGTCGCACTTGTCTGTCTTGATTTTTTTTTGTGATAGTTGTTGCTGTATTTGTGCATCTCTATTTTTTTGACTGTAGTCTCTACGAGTTTAACTATAGAGTGTAGATGTAGACCTCTGCAAATATAACCATCATGACAAGAGCTTGTATTCTGTGTTTATTGTTACTTTGTGTTCGCCTTCATTTAGGAGCCAACATGGCAGCACAGAGGGCCTAAAAACGAAACTATTATTCAGCCGTTTTGTGGATTTAAAAACGGCAGGAGAGGCTGAGTCACGGCTAAACTATCAGTTATAATCAGGTGGATGTTTCTTTTTTTAATAGTTATGTTTTCAAAATTCAAAATTTGTTTTGTACATATATGGCACAAGAAGAGGCCTGAGTGACCTCTACCTCTCCAGAACTGAGATTTAATGTTTCAGCGTTAGTTTTAACGTTGTTTTGCATTGCTTTAAATGCTAGTTAATTATCCACAATTAAGTATGAACCACTCACAGTTTTAGTGTTGCTTTTTGAGGTGAGTAGTCTACATAGACGTTAATTAAATACCCAAGTTACCACGCTTGTGTTCTTAATTGAAAAGATACATTTGCTCCAACACGGTAATTTATTTTGTGGTATTTACGCCTTTACTTTTATGAGCGAGTGTTTAGTTTATATTCGAATAGTTCACATAAGACAGAAAAACAAAATAAAAGTATGACGCATGTGATTTTTATTTACCAGTTTTAAACGGCCTAACTAATTTTACACGTTTGCGTAATTCGCGCATTTCTGAATACGCAGCGCTGCGTGCGTTTCAGCAAAGTATTCGCTTCTGCTTAATATATATTATATACCTTCACAAGACTTAAAGGCGATCCGAAAATGTGCGACAAAATTTGAACAGCTGAGGCAGAGACAATTTCCCATGTCTCACATTTGTTTCCTGGGATAGGCCTAAATTGCCTTTTTGTGGTGGCAAACAATACGGACAGGATGCTGGATTTCAAAGCCCAATCCAGTGCATTTCCGCTCAGCTCGGACAAAAATGCCAGTTTTACAGCCCCTGTTGGAGCTCGGCTGTTTGTCTCAAATGCAGACGAACAAAGCAAACTCCACTAACTGGCTAGACGTCTGGGCTAAATTACTTTATGGTTTTAATGGACGTTGGTGGTGGACCCGTTCAAAGGAGAGTCAGGCGCACTTTTTTTCAAGGGACTTTTGCCTGCAGCCGCAACCCCCCCTGTACTTCATCACAGCAGTTGGTCTATTAGCCTACAGTTAGATGGGAAAAAGTCAATAGTTATTGTGCATGAATATAAGTGCTGTAGAGCACGGATATCTGTTATATGGAAGCAGAGAGCTGCCATGACAGGCAGTGATACAGCAGAGCAACAACCATGCAGTAAAACAAAGGCGACTGAAGGCACGCAGTCGTTGTTTGTTGGTTTGTTTGTTTGTTTGTTTTCTAAATTGATGCTTTAGCCAAGAAAAGAAGCAGAATGTATACAAGGTTTGGACAAATGATCAGACCCTCTCTGTCCACATCGCCGGTGCTCTCTGATTGGTGGTTTCTGTCAGGTTTATAGGCGCATTTCAACACTAGATGACGCTGTTGGCCCACGTTTTGAGCAGGGTCCACGCTTTGAAGGGCTCTTTTTTACAGCTCTGTGGCTTGGCTGAAGAATGAAGAGTAACCTATCGATGACAAAATGACAGATATGGTCACCCACCGCATTTGGTGTAACAGGCCGCAGAGCAGCTTTCTGGAATGCAGCGAACAGGGATTTGTGTTGGACACAGGATGTGTGCATCATCCGCATATTTTGCTGTTTTTTGCTGTTTCATTTTGTAAAAATGTTATTATGTTTTATTTACTTTTGGCGTCTTTTTCTGCTTTAAATAGCGTTCTTAAATGTGTTTACATTTGGCTTTTTGGGGATGTTTTTTTTATCATTATTAATTATTTCTAAACATGGATGCACATTAAAAACAATTATTTTCCTCACGTCAGGTTTCAGTGTAGACAAAAAGGCAAAATCTGCATCCACACAGGATGGCCTACTTCTATCATCCAATCAAAATGCAGACGTTATAATAGGTCTGCATAAAATTCTGGATTTTTAGACTTCATTTTTACAGCAGAAAATAAAAAAAGAGTAACTACATTAAACACTTATATACAAGCGCATATAATACATAATTAATGAAGATCCAAAAGCTATATTTATTAAAGAGTATTTTATTAACAGTCTGTAAACAAGCATCACTAACAAGACATCAATGGCAACAATAAATAGCATGGGCAGCAAAATAAACAACAAAATAACACAAAAAAAGAACGGGAAAAAGAACATAATAATAATAATAATAATAATCCCCTTGTCACTGTAGTGTTCAGTAAACAAAGGGCTACCAGCTTATTTGTATCCTCAATATTCGGTTATTATGTCTAGCAGCAGTTCAAAGTCTCCAGGAAGTGATTGGTAATCTGCATATTTATAGAGTGTGAAAGGTCTATAAACTCGCCCAGTGCGCCTTTCATATTTTACGATGATGTGTATAAAACGTCAGTAACCCCACAAAAACCACACTGGCATATTTGGAGAGAGAGAGAGAGAAAGAGAGAGAAAGAGGGGCCATACAACTATTGAGCTGGGAATCGTGCGCGCGTTGATTGCAGCTAAACATCCAATGTTACATTTTATGAACTCCTCCACGTGGAGATTTACTGCGTATCCTCGTCGGTTTTACGGGGTCAGTAAGTGGCACCTAGTATTCACAGGTCGTGTTTATATTTGCGTGTGTCAGTGTTTTACAACGCCTGGCACAAGTCTGTCGCCTTGGCCTTTACTCGATTACATCGAGGAGGATGTTATGTCTCGAAGTCTTTTTTTTCTTTCAGGTCCGTCATAGCTTCTGTTTTATATTTTGAATGTTGTTTCATGAACTCCCAGTTGCCATACTGACCTACCAGGTTTCATTAAAGGTCAGCTGTTATTCTGGAAACGTGTATAACCTTTTGGGCCTGACAGGGCAAATACCAACTCATAACATCTTGATATCATCTTATAAAAGGGGGATTCTTTCCTGCTTTAAACACCTCATAACCTCCATACAAACACAACAAGCTGAACTATAAATCCAGACTACATCATGCTTCATAGTCTTTATATTTTCATCTTTTCACAGCTCCAATGTTCAGCTGCAAACAAAGCTTTTGTGATAAACATAACATTGATCATATTTACAGCCTCTTAGATTGTTGGTTATGATTAGTGAAGCTCCTCTCAAGGTGGATATACGTAGGGCCCACGTCTGACCGGTCATGGAAAGATGAAGGGGTGGGGGGGTGGAGGAGGGTGGGGGCGCTTGTGGAGGGGGTGGTTTGGTGGGAAGCTAAAAAAAAGGAAAAAGAAAGAAAAGAGCAGCGTCTGTGACTGTGCCGGTCGAGCAAGCCAGCTTCAACCTTAGCAAACGCACATCCAAAGCACATGCCATGAGCCGGGTTTGAGACTGCAAAACCTGGGGAAAAAAACACACTCACGACTGCGAGAGGATTCCGATGAGAGGAACGTTTCAGAGAGAGTGAGCTGCCGTAGATTGTCCAAAGGGGCAGCGTTTCTCCTAGTTCCGGTTTGTCTGCCTGTGTGCGCTGTGCGAGTTGGGACCCTAAACAAAAGGCTGCCATCATCCTAAAGGAGATATTCTACTGCGCGAGAGCCCGTCTGCTTGATGCTAACTAAACATGAGCTCCTATTTTGTTAACCCCCTTTTTTCTAAATACAAAGGCAGCGAGTCACTGGAGCCAACTTACTACGACTGCAGGTTTCCACAAAGCGTTGCCCGCAGCCACACGCTGGTTTACGGACCCGGAGCAGCCGCGCCGGGCTTTCAGCACCCGTCCCATCATGTGCAGGACTTTTTCCACCACGGGACCACTGGGATCTCCAACCCCGGATACCAGCAAAACCCCTGTGCTTTGGCTTGCCACGGAGACGCAACGAAATTTTATGGATATGAAGCCCTTCCGAGGCAAACGCTTTATGGTACCCAGCAAGACGCAAGCCTAGCGCAATACCCAGACTGTAAATCGTCGAGCAGCTCTAACCCCGGAGAAGGACAAGGCCACTTAAATCAAAACTCCTCTCCCAGTCTTATGTTTCCTTGGATGAGACCCCACGGTCAGAATCATACAATTATTTCCTATTCTTTCTGTGTTACTCTGTGGCTCGAGCCCGCGCGTGTGCGTGCGTCAGCGTGTGTATGCTTGTTGTCAATGTGTTTGTGCATGTGTGCTAAAGATACCTGAGCATTTAGCTACACGAGTTTGTCTCTAAAGTATAATAACAGAATAAGTCAGGCAACATGACGGGACACATGCAGCCTGTGCAGGCTGCTGTTACTCTGCAGCACATGTCCACACAGGGCTGCACGGCTGCCTCTCAAAAGTGCTTTTTAAACACCGAATCGCTGATCACACCTCATGACAGCAGCTCTTTAAAGTCAATTATCGTTCACATTAGATATTTCACAAACTCTAAACGCACTAGGAGGGATGAATAAGTCATAGCTGAAAATATGATGAGCACCACCAGCAGCAGCAACAGCGTGCAGAGTGACAGCAGGGTTAACTGACACACAACGTACCCCGATTATCCAGGATCCTGCTTTTAGGGGTTTGGGGAGGTAATTTGACCCACAGGCCCAATGTGGCTCCGACTCTTATACAGATCATGATCATAGGGGCTTTGTAGATATTACCTCTTCCATTCACGGATCATCCTGTTCAGGCTATCAGGCTACATTTACTCCACGCAGGTGTAAGCCTTTATCTGCACAGAGAGATATATATATCATTAACATGTCCCCAACTGTTACAGTGCAGTTTTATCTCATCTCTCTTTTCTCGTACTTTACCTCTTTTCTTGTCCTCCCGTGTGTGTGTGTGTGTGTGCTGTATGTGTTGTGTGTGTGGATAGACTGCAAACCTTTATCAGGCTTGTCTAGGCCCTATTCACTCTACTTCATGTAAATATTATTCAAATGAAGATTTTTTAGTCCTTTCCTTACATTTTTTTATTATTAAAGTATACTCACCCTACTCTTTGGGGAGGTGGGTGTGAAAGCTGTATCACACAGCTGATCACTCTTGTTGACAGAATAGTAAATGGCACAGACAGAACGTGTCAGTTCTTATTACTTAGTAGATTATTATTAACAGATTCCACGCATAATAGGCATCCTGTGCGCTGTGTGGTTACGATATGCGCAGGCTGATAGATGTTACTGCTAATGGAAAATCTAATTTTCCCAACTTGCACTTTAAAAAGAGATTCCCCGCTCCTTATCAGTGAGTGTGCTTTGGCATGTGTGAAAGCCAAGTTAGATCAATGCTGGAGGAAAGGCAAATAAATGCAGAATGAATGATCAGTCCTCAGGATGTGTTTGAATGGAAGAGCAGGCCGTGCTCAGTCCAGCTAACCTTTGGCTTTATTTCATTCAAGCCCCAGGAAGACGGAATGGGAGGCAAACCTACAGTCGCTACCAAACTCTTGAACTGGAGAAGGAGTTTCTCTTCAACCCTTACCTGACCCGCAAGAGGAGGATCGAGGTGTCCCACGCCCTGAGCCTCACCGAGCGGCAGGTGAAGATTTGGTTTCAGAACAGGAGGATGAAGTGGAAAAAAGAGAACAACAAAGACAAGTTTCCGGGTCCGAGAGGAGAGGCTGAAGCCGAGGCCGAGGAAGAGGGCAACGAGGACGGTGAAGGGGAGGAAGGAGAGGAGAAAGAAGCGGAAGAGAAAGAAGAGAACAAGGAGTGATTTTATGGTCGTTTTTATGGTTATATGGCTGAAAAAGAGAAAAAAAGAGAGGTCCCATAAACAGACGAAGAGTCCCAAGGAGGCAGAGAGCGTCAACTTTATGACCACCCTTCCATTTTGTCAAGAGGGAACAGGAATCCCACCAATATTGCTGTCATAAATAGACAAAATTCTCTTTACTCTCGATTACCCTAACATGATTACGCATTACCATTTGGATTTCTGCAGAAGCTACACACAATTGTAGCAAAGGTCCATTCACACTGCCGCCCTTTCAAAAAGGGGGTAAAACGTAAAAAACAAGCATGTTAGACGGAAAATGGCTTAGCTAATTCTTTTTGTACACATTTTCTTTTATTAATTACTGTATCAAAAGCGTAGCCGGAATACGATCAAAACCATGACCATCGCCGACCCGTGTTGTAAATAGATTATAGCCTACATTTAAAAAGATCATTTCAGAGTAACCTTTTGAAAATTGTAAACGAAATGTAGGCCTATAACTTAGTAGTGAGTGTTCAAACATCATTGCAGCAGTTACATCGGCTACCAGCCAGTGTATAAACCACCAAGTTTATTATCATCATTGTTACTGTTACTGTTTTACTTGTTTTCATGTGAACGGCCTAGACAAAGATAGCCATTAGCTCCTCAGACGTCTTTTTCTAGGATTACCAGGGAAATGCAATCGTTTGAAATCCTTTGATGCTACCTAACAACCTGGGGAAATTGCAATAGAGATTTCTGAATATAGAGATTTCATATGGTTTTAATTTTAAAGTGTTCTATATCAACCCTTATGTTATTAAGTTATGTATGTAGCATTTACCCAATACACAATATACACTTACTGAAGACAATTTGTGAGTCTTGGGAAGACAATTATAGCTCAAAGCCAAGCAAACAATTTTTGTGAGATTGTACCACGGCACTACCTAAACTCAGAGCCTTGCCTTTTGCAGAAATTTCTATTCCACACTTGTGGCATCGCTCTGATTGAATTGCAAGCTATTTCCCCAACAACTAAAACTGCCTATGACGCACATTCACTGTGTATGATAATACCTGCTACAATTACAAGGATTTTAAAGTAAGGGAATTTTTATTTTAATGTGCTGGTGATATAGCGTAGTTGTTTTTTTGCACTGAATATAATCTTTATGTACGTCTTGTTATATATTGATGTTAACAATATGCTCGTTTTCTGGTGTTTCTCCATGTGAAAGACGGAATTGTGTCTCCCCCCCCCCCTCGCCATTGTTGATGTAAAATCACAAATAAACAAGATGGCTCACAATTATATGTTTTCATTTTATTGATACTTTAATCACGTTTTATTGAAAACATTACCTCAAACCCTCCTCTAAGGGGCTTGGACATATGTCGTAGTTACCCTACACTGTTGCCTTGTTGCCATTTTTGTTTCTCTTTTACAGATTATACATTTTTCACATTTTTTTTGCAAGTGTTCAGAGCTCAGAATGATCCATATTCTCATGCCCGGGCAACAAATCCACATGAAACAATCCAATGAGAAAATGTTGAATTTCAGCTCAAAACATTTGCTGTTCAGAGAGGAAGAGAAAGCGCGTCTCTTAACTAAGGTGTGACTAATTTAAACTTTCTAACTCATTCCATTATAAATAAATAAAAAAATAAGGCTAGACGTGCGTTTCCAATGTATCTCTTTACCTTATAGGGACAAGGCTGCGAATCCATTTCACAGCATGTCTACTCTCCAAAGCCTGAGCTGTATTTGATTCATCCTCTTAATAAGAAACTTCCTCTCTTCGGGGAGGACGCGAGCTTTTCTTAATGAGTCCTGGGATGAGTGATGGCGGTTGTTGAGAGGAGATGAACAAACATCTGACGTGGTGTGTTAATAATCAGACTAACTAATGGCAACTCGTGAGGGAGGTTTTATCTGGTCGCAAGGTGTTGAGTGGAAACCCAGGCCAAAACCCTCCAGAAAGCTGCAGTGCGTTGATATCAAAGGGGGGGAAATATGAGGCCAAGTGCAGGTAACTCTTCGTGTGTCTCCTCTGCCTCAGTCCAGCTGCTGCTGCTGCTTTTGGACTGCATAAAACATTGATGTTGCACAAAAACTGCAGCGTGTCTCCACACTGTCTATGGAAGTGCTCCTACATTAGGGAAAAATACCAGTGTTCGATTAGCTTGATAGAAACCTGATTCCTTCAAAACATGTAACTGGACCCCAGCCTCCTCTTCTTATGGGGCTTCAGCAGAATTTCAGTCACCTGTAATTTAAACTTGTCAAAAACAGCCTGTTTTTTTTCTTTCAATTTTAATGATCCATTGAAACCACTTTCAAAACAATTATTAGTGACACGGTGTAACAGTAGCAGCCTCTCTGTGCTGTAATTTCAGCGCCATGCAGTTAAATTATTCAAAGCTCCTTTGCGTCTAGCAGTCTGTTTTTTATTCCCTCTCTTATAAACTGTGTGATAAAATGACGCACCGTGCATGCAGATCCTACCGTGGAGAGAGCTGCTTATTTCTCAGTTGCTAGGCAGGTACCTTTACCTGCATTTTGTTATTATTTGAAACCAGAATTTTATAATTAGGAAATCCATTCCCTAAACATTTTTAATAATCAGAAACAAATGAACAAACCCGTATTATTTACTTGAATTTATCTTTTTTTATTTACAGATTTTCAGTAAATAACAAAAATATAAATAAATACAGTAAATCAATAGAGTTTTATCTAACGAATAAAAATGAACGAAAACAGCGCTAAAGCCTTTTCCTTTGGATTGTAAGTGTAAAAAAGGCTCATAGATCCGCTTCCAGAACTCTTTTTATAGTAAATATTTGTCCTTAATCTCAGTCCAGGCTGGGACCACAAAGCACAGTCTGAATATCTTCATTTTGTTGTTGCTTTGTGTTTTCTTTTTCCCTGCGAATGAAACAGTGTTGCGTCAAAAGCTCTTTTCTTTTAAGGGTGTTTATTTCTCTATTTGTGTGCGTGTTGTCTTTAGTAAGTTCCGGATGTGTCCTTAAGTCACAACTATCCTGCACCCCGGATTGTCCCCGTGTGTGTGTGTGTGTGTGTACTTTTAGCAGAGGGTTGACATTACCAATAAAGTTTAGTGTACCTGCTGTAAAGTTTATTGGCGGTGTAAAGACGCGGCTCAGATGGGCCTGCATCTTTTTTCTCTGTCTCAGTGCGCCGCGGTTCATTGTGGAGATCACGGCCTGTGAGGACAGCGTGCACAGGACGCTCAGTCAAGTATGTAACACACATTTCTTTTGGTTATTATAGGTGTTAAAAACGTATTTTATCTTTCACTTAAACAACATGTCTGTTTAAATGAAATTGAAGAAAAGTCAGTAGTTCTTTACTCTACGGTGGGATTTATGAGAATAAAGCCTGCGTGTTGGGATTAAATGAAAAGATCTGTCTTCTGTTGTCCTCTTCATCTTGAATCCTTTCACTCATATATTTTCACACATATTTTCATATTTGCTGAAGCCAAAAAGCCAAGTGGTCGCCTTATGTTCCTCTAAGATGAAAAATGTATGTCTGTATTGTCCAAAGACAGTTTATGTGATGGCTCTGGTTGGAGCTGCACCAGATTTACAGCACATGTATGGTGCTTGTTATGAGGTTAGCTGGCTGCTGATGTGTGTTTCTTTGTTGGCTCTTTCCGTGGTGTTTTAGGTCCAAAAAGAAAAATCTGTCCTGGTAGTAGTATAATTTAAATATTGCACATGCACCTGGAGTTGATGCTGCATGTGGGGAGCAGCTATACCTGACATCTGCTTGCTGTCATGTGTGCGTCAGACAGCCCTAATACGGAAGAAGAGTTTCGACTAATTGAAGTTTAATTAGACGTCTGTCTCCACTGTACCGTGTCCTCCGTCTCCTCTGCCCTTCTTCCCCACTCCCACACTTTTTTTTATTTCCCTTCTCTCGTTGGCTCTGGGTGCATCATGGCACACAGTGTGTCCACCGGGGGAACTGTCATATTTTGACGCATGTCTGATTTGTCTGACGTATTGGCGGGGTTTCAGCGTCGCCGCTTCATATTGTGTGGTCGTTTTTAGTTTTGTGCAATCGAAAAAAAAAGAAAGGAAAAGATGGGTGCAAACATTCCTGGTTGTTAAAGGGAGAAATTTACAGCTGAGTAATAAAAGTTTACGACTGAATCCTTTCTGCTATTGGCTGCAGCGAGCCACGTGGCACACGCTCTATGAACATGAACTTTATGCTGTTGTCTATTCTCTGGTCCTTCCCTTGTATCAGCAGCAGACTAAGCCGGGGCGTAGAAACGTCTTTTTTTTTCTTAACTCTAAAATAATAAAAAAAAATGCTGCACAGTCATTTTTGACGCTGCTGACTTTGATATTCACCCGATCTCCGACTTCCTGACAGAGGGATCTTCGGGACAGTCGCCGCCTCTTCCAGCCGCTGCCGCCTGCGTTTATCCCCCCACCGGAGGCAATAAAACCGCGACTGGGAAGGCAAAAGGAGCAAGCAAGCCTGCTAGAAAAGACTATCCGCGGAAAACAGACACCCTGCCTCCATGAGCGCCTTATCGCCTGAATGTGAGGACAGCCAGCAGTATCAGTGGAGATGTGTGCCGTGTTGATATTTCCCTACACGCCATCGTGACCCCTCAGCTGCTGTTGGACCACAGTGACGCTACAAAGCAGGGACCCTGCTGAGGTAAGATTACACTCTTCTGTATCACGCTTTCTGAATGCTTTTTTATGCTCTGTTGGCCAATCAGCTGGTGCTTGCTGAACTGAAATGATGCAGATGAGTGAGTGTGTGAGATTATGAGAAGTTGAAGTTGTGTGTATTGTGTGTGACTGTGACCTGACCTGTAGCCTGGCAGGCTGCTGGTGCTATAGGAGCGGTTCTTATTATGGTCCCTGGCTGGTGTAGCAGCACCTGCGTTGTGTGCTGACCACTTTAGCTTGCATTAACTGAACATTTTAGAGCTGCTGTGCCAATCTGCTGTAATAAATAGTCTTCTGATAGTGAACTTTCTCATCACTCACAGGCCCCTCTGACCACGCTGTGACAAATTACTGTCACAGCTTGCTGATGTGCTCTAATTATGTCTCGCTGCCATACTTGTTGCCACTTGTTAAATCTAGTTTGTGCCAAGAGACTGCATAACATTTATAAGCAATTTCACACACGCTTATGTCTCCTGCACGCACACAATACACACAATCAGCTATAGTATGTACACAGTGGACATACTGGGAGCTCCCGGCAGTGCCCCCTAGCGACCAGAAGTGTTGCATGTGGAAGTGGGCGGGTGTTGAGGCTTGTTGTTTATGGCTGCTGCTTTTCGGCGGCTGTTCACTGCGGATGTCAGCTGACCCAGCTGATACACTGCTGCCAGCAGAGGAGTGTTTCTGAGTGTGTCTGATTTGTTGTTGTCACTTTGGAGGATGAGGAATTTGTCGCTTTTATTGTTTTGATGTGGTATTATAAAAAGCAGTGATTTGTGTAAGCTGTCTCATATATCACTGACGACATTCTGAGAAAGTTGGCACGTTTTTTTTATTTACACCATGAACAGAAATCAGCACAAATATATCCTGATTATCATCAAATCCAGCAGCAACAGCATTAAGGCATTAAACATGGATTAAATTAGATTATAATTGAGGTAATACAAGTGGATTGCTTAGAATAAATAATACATGAATGGTGCGAACACACACAAAAGATTGTCTAAGAAAAACTCTGCTATAAACAAGTGTGTGTGTGTGTGTGTGTGTGTGTGTGTGAGAGAGAGAGAGAGAGAGAGAGAGAGAAATAAAATACTACAAGTGTACAAAGTATATATATAGGGGCCTATATATTGCTCGTGTGTGTGTGTGTGTGTGTGTGGCTGTTTTCTAAAAGCTATGCTTGGTGTAATGACCCCTCAGCGTTTATTCGTGTGTGTGTGAGTTGTGAAATAGAATTATTGTTAAAGCCTCGTTGTAGAAACCTGGGAAGTCTTATAACCTACTGTTACACACGTTTGCTTTTCCCTTATAAAACAGTGCTGTTGCAGTGGATCGTGTCCGTGCTGCCCAACACTGTGCCTGTAGAGAGAGAGAGAGAGACAGAGAAAGACTGAGTGCGTGTAGATGCCATTTGGGTAGTAAGGTAAATCTTACTTTAAAATAAGAGGGGAAAACCACAGTCTATTGTTTTGCCCTGCAGTGGTTTTAAAACCAGAGATAGGGTTGGAATAAAACTCCATGAAGTCATGAATCTGTCCGCATCACCACATTTAGAACCTCACTTACAAATCCCGACAGCACAAAAAATTTTGCCTAATGGTCATAATTTATGATGTGTGGATCAACATGCGCTCATTGGGCAACAGCTTCCTGAGTGCTTAACGAGCATAAAGTCGAACACTTCCGGACATTAATTGGGCTAGCCAGCAATGGTAAAGTGCTTATAGAGGGCTTTACATTGTTAGTATGTGAATTACTCCTTATTAGTAGGGTTTAGAAGCGGGGGAGAGGGAAAAGCATCAGGGGCTGACCAGGCTGTGCCTCCCTCGCTGTGTTTTTAATCATGGTTGATATTGTAGAAATTTTAAAGGTCCCATAGAACTAATACTGAGTAATGTTGTGACTGTAGATATTCAAAGCTTTCAGGCGCTGCAGAGGTCCATGGATGGGCCCTGTGGTGCAGCAGGAGAACAGGCTGCTCAAAAGTTAGGCCTTAGGCACAGCAACTTTTTAAAGCGTGTATATTATTAACTACAATAATAATAATAATAATAATAATAATGTTTGCGTAACGCAATCATTGCGCGTCAGCCTAGAACTGTAAATGAAGAACGTAAAAGGTTCATTGATTAATTAAATTGATTTATTAATTCCCTTAGTAAGTACAGGCCATTATTAATAATTTCCTATTTTCGTCTGATAGTGTTTTCTGTTCCACATATTCTTCGTCATATTGTCCTTTTTTAAAAAACTCCTGAATTACGAGCACCAAACGGCTCCTTTCCTCTCCTCTCCTTCTCTCATCAAAAGCCGTGCATTAGATTTGCCTCACGGGCCGCAATAAAACACTAAAACACGAGGGAAAGAATGACCTTTCTAATTCTGCACACTGACAACAACCTCTGCTGCATTCCAGCCTCTGCAGTCCACACATTGACTTTACTGTTCAGCTATTTACAACCTAAACTTTATGGGGCAGCGTGCTTTTTCGTGTGTTGGCGAGTGACACCAAAGCAAATGCTTGTTTTCAAATCCAAAATAAAATGAGACACAAAATATTGAAACTTACGTCAAAATGAAACCGTCTGCATGCTTACAAACTGAGACAGCGGTGCCTCGGTGTTAAACTGAAACAAAGGTACAAAACCTGTGCTGTTCCTGAGCACGACAGATTAAAAAAAAAGTAGCAACAGTTTAAAAGAGAGACATTTTCTCATTTTGCCCTTCGATTATTCTGTTTGAATCCAAAATTCATGCTGCAGTTAAAAGTGGTGAATTCACATTTTAACATTTGGTTTACGTGCCATTACCTCCTCTGACTTTACTCAGAGAAACAAATGCATTTAGTAAATTTGGGACTCCTTTTTTCATCCTGTCACAATAAATTGAAAGAGAATAATAATAATAATAATAAACAATAATCCCAGGGCAGCAATATTAGGATGTTACAGGCTCCAACTTTTGCGCTTTATTTGCCTCAAATCTGTGCGACGCGGATGTCACATATGGCCACGAATAGGGAAGGGAAACTTTTATTGCACCAGCCACTTCCTTCTCTTTGTTCTTGTCTCTTTTATGGGCCATTCAGGATCCCAAACAACAGACCAAACACTGTTACACGTTTAGGCTGCACGTATTCAATCTATTGAACAAATCAATGCGCTGGCGAACCAATAGGCGGCTGTATAGGCAGCGCGAATCACTTCGACCATTTTTCAATGACTTTATCGATTATTATATTGGTATCTATTATGGCTTGTTGCAGAACGCCAGGATAATGTGAATTATATTTGTAAGTGAACGTGTTGTTTTATTTATTTCGTTTAAAGGGTTTGACTTTTAGAAACACAAATATCGCCTCTCGTAAATATTTCAAATAGCAATCAATTATAATAAAAGAGAAGACTGCGAATAAATGACACCTTTATCTTTAATATTGTATTTTTTTCCTGACCACACAGGAGTTTGTTTTTTTTTTACCAGATTTGTGCAAAACACCTCCAAAGTCATTTCCAAACCCGTCATTTGCTGCTGAGATAATTATCGGTTCTCGCTTCCTCTGTGTGTGTCAAAGGAATGTGATCAGAACAGGAAAAAAGGCTGGAACATCTGCATAAGCATTTTTACGCGTTGCATTGTAGCCAAAATGATTTGAAGTGTGTTCTTTGTTAGAAGTTAAAGAGACCATGCCTGAGGACTGGCCGGTCACTTAAACCTGCGGATGATTTTGTGTAATGTTTTGCTGAACAGTCGCATAACTGATTTTTCAATATGGAGGCAGAAGTCAGGTCAGATCAGACGCAGATGTTTACTGGTCGGCCGTACCTGTGTGTGCTATACGTGAATAGTCCTTTTATCTCCCTGTGCTGTGCAGTGCTTTCATTTCTGACGTCTGTGTTGCAAAGCCTTTGCTGCAGAGATAGTTGTTGGTGAGCTGGGGAACGTCACTTGTTTTATTGCCCTCACAGAAGAGGGACCATAAACGCATTCTTACCACCTCCTCCTTCCCCGGTTCACTACAAAAGCACAGAAATTGCTCACATGCCGGATAATTCATACACAAAGGAAACATTAACAGTGTGCTGGAAACTCGTCGGTGTGGCTGAGGTAAACAGTAAATGCTCAACATTCATTTTAGTCCTCATGCAAAGACAGCTGATGAGGGCAGGACGTGTATCTCTGCAGTAGTAAAAAATAAAAAATACCACTCACACCTAAGTCACACAGTGCTTATTATTTTGGAGTTTTGCAGTGATTTGTTTTGAATTCTGCTCTTTGAGGCACATTTGGACATGATTTCATATATTCCGATTCCACCCTCCCCTTCAGTGTGATCCCTGCACTGAATGACAATGGCCACATTTTGCATCGTGTGTTCTCTTAAACACCACATGTTTTAAACTTCAAGCCAAAAAACTTCTCATCCAGCCTGACTCCATAGCGTGCCACTCCAAGTCTACGCTGTGTTTATCGGCATTTAGCACTAATGTTCAAGCTCTGAGCTAAAAGCTACAGTTTCTCCTCAACTCCTGCCTCTCAATTGGTGGAGAACGGTCAGCTGACATTGTCATATTGTCTCTCACCGAGCCAAGCCTCGGCTATAACACTCGGGTTTGTGCGTCTTAACCGGAGATTGGAAATTAATAATATTGAATCCTCAAAGTAGCCCACGTCTAGTTAGAGAAGCTGAAAGTACGAAGGAAAAAAAGAAGACCTTGGAGAAAGGTGTGGTTGGTTGACACAGACGGGAAGGAGATTTACTGAGAAGCAGATTGAAAAGAGAGCGATAAAGAAGTAGGGAGAGTTGGAGAGAGGGTTACAAGCAAGGTATGAATTCTTATTTCGCAAACCCGTCGCTCTCCTGCCATTTATCCGGTGGTCAAGATGTTTTGCCTAACGTACCCCTAAACTCTACCACCTATGACACAGTTAGACATTTTTCGTCGTACGGTGCCGCTGTGACCCAGAATCGGATATATGCACCTTTCTACTCTCCACAAGATAATGTCGTTTTTGGGTCTGGCAGGGCACAGTACGAATATGGATCAAACGTGTTTCTTCAAGACAAGGACGTGCTGCCCAGCTGCAGGCAAACAAACATGGGACTCAATACACAAAGCCACATTGCTCAAGAGTACAGTCTGGATCAAGGAAGAGCAGGAGCCCAGGAGCAGAAAACTAACATCCCGATCTACCCGTGGATGCAGCGAATGAACTCACACAGCGGTGAGTTTTACTACGACAAATAAATTAAGGAAATGGGCCAGTTTTACGATATGTCTTACCAAGAGAGTAAGTTACTTTTTATGGCCCCATAAAACATTACTGTATCCCCTCGACTTGTAGATGGGCCTTTACATGTGCAAACAAACAGCTTTCATTTGAAGCATGATATAGTAGCTATAATCAGTAGCGTGAGACACAGAATACATTAAGATGTTTTCATAATTTTACATAATAAAGCAAAGATGCCCTCTGAGATAGGATTTGCCTGACTGCTAAAGCATGTTTATTTTCCATGGCGGATTTAGATTATTATTCTAACAAGGAGGCAAAACTTATGCTCAGCTGTCTCTAAGTATAATCAGCCCTGAGACAGAGGCAGCTTTTTAATATAAAATGTTATGTGTTATGAATTTGCTCTGCAAACCAACAATTAGACACTTTTACTTTGTACCCCAGCAGGAGTGGGCTACGGGACTGACAGACGCAGAGGACGTCAGATTTACTCTCGTTACCAAACACTTGAGCTGGAGAAGGAGTTTCATTTCAACCGCTACCTGACCAGGCGCAGACGCATAGAAATTGCGAATGCGCTTTGTTTAACGGAGCGCCAGATCAAAATCTGGTTTCAGAATCGACGCATGAAATGGAAGAAAGAGAGCAACCTGACCTCCACGGTGACTGGAAGTGAACAGACAGGAGCCTCTCAAGAGGAGGAACGCAGTGGCGCAGTAGAAGAAGGGAAGGATGAGGAGGACAAGAAGAAAGAATAGTTAAAAAGGATGTGAGATAAAACACCTGATGACCATTAAAACCCAACATAACTACCTAAAAAAATATCTATATGGACTTGAGAGCGACTTCACTGCATGATGGCTACCCCGCAGCTCTCCCACTGTAATCTCATGTTGACCACAGGAGTGTTGAGCCTCAGAAATCCAAATTATTTCAGCCACAGTATGGCCCCTGTGACATTTGGAGCATTGAGTTTTTATTATTAAAAATAATAATATGCGATGTCACACTTGTATTGTGAAAATAAAAAAGAAGTATTCATTTTTATGTTATTTCCTGTGTACGGGATATCTGTGTATTTACCTACCTACAGCCCATCCATCACTGTGAACTCTTTGATCACCTCACTAAATACAGTGTTGGTCATTATTGTACATGCACATTCCACGGAAGGAAAGCATCGGGCGGACACTTGGTCACAGTATTCTACTACTTGAAACGTCCGAGGAGAAAAAAAGGTGCACTGCATTAACCTGAGTTGCACGGATAGTCTCCGGTCCACATACAAAAACAACTGAAATGCCTATAATGAAAAAAGGTAACAGCATAATATGTAAATCCAGTGAAGACTTATGCATTTAGCCGCTTTGATAGACACAGCATAACATAAAAAAATCCGCTTATGCCCTTCCTTTTTTGACCATTTGACACAATAGGCTTTCTTTGTGAGATAGATTTGTACACTCGTAATTCTTCACTTTTGTTTGTTTCAAATTCCTGTTTTGTCTTAATTGTGTATCATGGAATAAAATGTTTGTAAAACTTTCATGTTAATGTTGTGTTTTTGGGAACATTGCACTTTTTGACATGGGTCAGGCTGCATAAGGAGACATTTCATAAATACGCACCAACTCAGCTATCATATAAAGACAAGTGAGGACCAAACATCCATTCCCATGACCAATAGACGGGTTATGGGCTCTTAAAAACTAACTTCTGATTTACAATGGCGCACGAGAATGAGCCATTGTGCATGAACCTAGTTAAATACCATGACATTCCCGTAACTGTATCTGCCAGCGATAAGTTTCATGTGCTTAAATACGTGCGTAATGTGCGTTTAACGTGCGTAAATCCTAACCAAGAGAGCCGCGAACATTTCAATTCTATTATTATTATTATTATTATTATTATTATTATTATTATTATTATTATTATTATTATTATTATTATTATTATTATTATTATTATTATTATGCAGTAATGGTAGACTTGAAGCGCGTCAGGGGCACAGAGTTCTGACCGGTCCTGACCGTCCTGCCCCATACCAGACACCAGATGACGCTCTTGTCTTACTGTCCTGCCCTTTTTTACGCTAAACATCCCTGCCTGGTCCTCAACAACCAACAGCTCAAAGTTTACCGGACACGTTTCTCCTATTCATCAATATCCCCATTGAGTATCAAAGCCAATTTATGACTGGCCAACACGTGCACGTGATCCCATACAAATACCCCATATTTGGGCAGCGCTCGTCGGATCAAGAATTAAAAAAAGATACCAAAGCCTACTCCACCTATAAATCCTGGATTATTTTTTAAGGGCTGACTGGTCTGAATTTTCCAAAAGCGGCAACAAAGAAAAGCAATGATCAACAAAAACAAGAAAATAACCGCAACATACGTCCCGCAGCCCTGTCTGGTTTAAAAAGAAAGTGTCGCTGGTAGTTTAAAAATGAGCTCTGATGTTGACAGCTCCAGTCTTATGCAAACAAGCGAGACAACTTCTCCTAACACTATGTTTAGTTTCGATCTGTCTGGGCGCATGTCCAACCGTTTTGAGGGTGTTAATGTGAACGGGATATTCTCTTGTCCCGTCCCCACGACCTCTGTGGAACGGGAGGAGATGAAAACTAGCCTGCGTGGCAATACGGATACGCTTCTCTCGTCAGGACCACAGATAACCATGGTCTCCAGTAGCTCGTCCGTGGAAGCAAGCGGGCTCAACTACGGAAGCAGCACGCTGCTGGGACGAGGGGCAGACAGAGACCCGGAGAAGAGCGCAAAATCCGGCGGCAACAAGAGCCAGGAGAGCGGCAGAAACGCGGATAACACGCAATCGGTGAAACCAAACACAAATGTTAACCAGCTTCAAGACAGTGAACAGCGGCCACAGATTTATCCATGGATGACAAAACTGCACGTGAGCCACGGTAAAGTTTGCCTGTTTTCTAAAGTGCTACTAAGATGCTTTCCCTTATTCACTCTTAACGCTGCAACACTTCTTTTAGTCCGTTCCAATGTCCCTCTTGAGTTTTATAGGCCAAACGCAGGAAATAATAAAAACTCGCGGTCATAAATTTTATGACAAAGGCATCCATTGCTCGTAAACCTGCTCTGTTACGGTGAAGAGGTGATCTGTGGGGTGATTTATGGGGGTATAATTGGATAAGAGAAAAAAAATGTGATAAAACTATGAAAATAATATTACAAACTCATCTCGAAGTATGACTTCTTTGCCTTGCTTTGTTTATAGTCGTAGAGAAGCTACATGTTTTACATCATGACACAGTCTGTGAGAAAGAAGCTTTAGCCTTAAATTGAACTCTGAGACACACCAACGCCCTGACCCAATCATGAACTTTTCACCTCAAAAAGATTTGAATAGGCATGCTCCTTCTGCAAGCCTTAAAACCACTGGCTGGGGCTCTGTAAAATAGACACGAAGCACATTAGCTGCTGCTGCAGAAAAGGCAGCTACTGTGTCTGTGTTGCACTTTATGCAAATAAATACTCAGAAGCCCACAGCTGGGATGCTGAAAAATCCAGCAGCACAGGCCTGTTGCTTTATAGTACGCCTGTGTATCTGCATGTCTGTAAATAGGCAGAAATATATCTGGAAAACATCAGTTCCTGTTAAGTAATTTCGCTTCTTTACATTTTACATTCCTTTTTCCCCCTCCCACAAATCTCTGCTGCGATATTAGGCCAAGACCAGTGTACACAGAGCCCAACATTTTATTAGTTATCTTGTTTTATATTTGATAATAAAATAAGATTTCTTAAGTAATTATTTTATGTATTTGGTGTTAAAGAATGAAGAGGGCCCTTCTTGAGTGTATTTATAGGATCTAGTTAGGCTAACCATCCTTATCAGCATGGCATAAATTTTTATTGCATAAATCCACAGTAAGTAATATCAGGTTAAATTAGGTTAGATAAAGGTATTTGATCTTTTAAATGAGGGTGGAAGGGGACCTAAATTAATGTTTTTTTTTGCTTGCAATGCTTCTTTTAGGAATAGCCACGTTTTATTTAATGTAATAATATTACAATTTATATATTCATTTATCACTACAATGATGCTAAAAGCTAACTTATTTTAATACCACTTCAGAAACGGAGGGTAAGCGGTCCAGGACCAGTTACACCCGCTACCAGACTCTGGAGCTGGAGAAAGAGTTTCACTTCAACCGGTACCTGAGCCGCCGCAGGCGCATAGAGATCGCCCACACTCTGTGTCTAAACGAGAGGCAGATCAAAATCTGGTTCCAGAACAGACGAATGAAGTGGAAGAAGGACTCAAAGATCAAAGTGAAGGAATAAACAGTGACCGGGGTGCATGCAGCACGGTTTTTTTTTCTGTCCTCCTCCCAGCCCCTCACTGCACAGTGCTGGAGTGCCGCCTGACCTTCGGATGAACTGCTAGGAGCAATGACATCATGACACCGCTCTGTGTGCTTCATCACCAATTATGTGTCACTTGCTGCAGTTTGGGACCTAATGTATTGAATATCACTCACTTTGATCAATCGGTTTACATTTCTAAATTAATTTGCTGCCCATGCGATGATAACCTCACTTTACTGCACGAATAGGGAACAAGGGGTTGAAGGGGTTCAGGCTGCTGTGGGCTTTGGGTCTGCAGTGCACCGAGATGCTGCACAATACTAACTATGTTTTTAATTGGGCTAAAAGTTGGGAGATACAGCCTACACCACTTCCAGCTCATCAGATAAAGGCGAAATCATAAGCAGCAGTCAGATTGCTCCACGCCAGGGAAACGACTCCTTCCATTTTCTTTTTCATTTCATTCTTGAATATGTTTGGATGTTGTTGGATGTGAGATGTTACTCTCCATGTTGTCTGCCGTATCACCGTGAATCTGAATCATTAGTGTGTGTTATTCAGTGACTGTATGTGCTAATATTGTAATGTGCAATGAAACTATGTCTCCTTCCCCTTTGTAAACTTAAGGTGCCTGGTTAACAGCGGGGCCTACAATAACTGATAGGTGGCCTGTTTGTTGATTGTAACCAATAAAGTCTCATTAGAAGTAAGAACATTTCTTACTGTCACTATGCACGTTTCTGTTATTTTTCCCATCATATCAGCAGACTTTCATTTTTTGCTGTGTCTACTGAATTAAAACCAGCCAACTAAAAAAAAAAACGCGTGCAATTTCCTCTGCTTTTTCCTGCTCGCTTGTTTCCTTGGTTTGACTCGGAATCCTCAGAATTTCATTGACAGACAAACGCGCTCTGAAGTTTAAGGCCCTCATAAAACTTTATTGCCCCCTTTTTCCAGCTCTCCACTATACAGACACTCCGTTTCCTGTTTTGTCAGGGAAGGAAGAGACACACTGTGATAACACTCGCCCACAACACAACGTGGATGCAAATATTTGGTTTCCTGTGGCCGCAGACTGACGCGTCATCGCCGTAGAGGCCATATGGGCATTATTATAACATTGCAGTTAAAACAGCGCTGTGTTGGTGGTAGGCCTATAGATGACATAAAATCCTGCCAGTTGCTGTATGCCTGTATTCAGATGCAGCTACTGCTGTGACGCAGTATGTAGCCCCAAGGTTAGAAGGTAATTTCTCCCTATTACTACTTAAAGAAAATAAAAATCAACTCACCTCTCAAACTAATAGCTTCCTATTGAACTTCCATGACGGTTATGTGAACCGGTCAGCGCAGCGTCCACTTTCTCTGCGCTCTGTTGGGCCTAACCTATACATGGGCAACGTATTCAATGCCTTTTTGTATGTCTTTCTTTTAGGGTATTTTAAAGTTTACAAGGTTACATATGCCAATTGCCCCAAGCAGGGCCTGTGAATGGTGCATAGGAAGCACGTGGTGTCATTTAAGTGGGTTTTATGGCCTGGAAGAGCTGACAAACCTTCGATATATACACATCATATATAATCTTAACTGTCCGGAATCGCAGCTGCTGGCTTCCCCTTATCGGAGGAAGAAAGGGCTTTGTGGCAGTGAGGATGCAGTACCTTTCTCCGGACTGTGTAGTGGAGTGGTGCGGAGGACTGAGAGCTGCTGCAGTAAGTTGCTTTTAACTTGACTAAGCAGGCCTGCGATTATTTTACCCCGAAAAATATCTTTATTGTTCTATGTTTAGTGTGACTTTGAATGCAACGGATATAGCATCGGTTAACTTAAAAATGAGTGCTGTTAATTGATCATATTTATAAAGCTTGGATGTTTTTATAATAATCGAAAATGACCGTTTTAAATATTTGAGGCTGCATATTTTGTTCTGTGAATTCGGGATCACACAAACAGTAACTATCAGTGTTCTTTTGTCATAATTACACTGTTATTTAAAACAACACCATCCTTGAATTTATGCTGCAATTTAATCGGTGCATATAAACAGGGGAAGTGTTATCTTAATGTCATGCAACAGCTCTGAGTCACAGTAGCAGCCCGTCCGATTCAACAGTTTGTTTTGCATGTTAGTCCGGACATGAAAAACATCAGAACGCAAGGTGAGGAAAATGAAAAGTCAGCCAGAACTATCAACAAAAAAAAAAACATCTGGAGTCCAGCCTCAACATTCACCACACCCTCTGTCTGTCTGTCACACACACACGGACACACTTCTACCTGCATGTAAGTTGTAAAGGAAAATGTTTAGTTTCATTCTAATTACAGTCGTGTATTTATATATATGGTTTGACTTTATTCGGTATTCGGTCATTTATTGGTTAAAAATGTGTATTTAACCCACAACAAAAAAAAAACTAAAAAAAAGCCTGCTTGATTAAACCGCCTTGTGTTTCTGCTTCACCTTGACATGAGGTTAGTGTTTGTATTCATGAGCTGCGGTCCTGTTGTTTTAGGGTCATGTCTGGGCCATGGTAGAGCTTTGATTCAAAGGCACATTGCAGGGCGATTATGGCATCAGCCACACTGAAGCACACTGTGTCCGTGTGATCTGTTGTGCTGCATGCTTTCTAAGACTAAAAAGTCTTTTTATATATGAATATATATTTTTGTGTGCACTGCCTTAACTACACCCCTCATCTTATTCTTTATATTTTTTTTACTTGCTGGTCTCATTAGTGGTGCAGATATGAGGGAATTGATCAGCCTGGAGACTGATGAAGCGAAGTGGTCTTATAGACTCAATATTTTTTTTCTGTTCTGCGCATTTATTAGAAAGCAGTACAGCTTTTAAACATTGCTCTTTTTTAAATCGATGTGTGGGTTTTTAATTTGCATATTTTGATATTAAGTCTCGTTTGTGTGTGTTTTGCTGGTGGAGACAGGGAAACGCATCTGACCGTGAGGCAGCAAAAGTGGCAGATTTGGGCTTTAAATGAGAGAAATGCTCATAATTATTGAACAAAAGCTTCCAGAATTTAGCTGCACAGATGCACTGTCAGAGCAGTTTCAGCTATTGTTCTGTTAACCTGAGAGTTAATCTCTGGTATCAGGATTATTTTTAATCCAGTCTGTGCAGGCTTTCTTTCAGGTGTGTGTAGGATCAATTTAAACACTTTCAATAGGGGGCACTGTGTAACACGCTCCTGTGTGGGTGATACATTGTTGGGGGCAACGTGTCCAAGCCAGGGCATGGAATAGATCTCCTTTTTTTTCTTTAGAGTTGTATTTAATTTGAAAATTGATTTTAAAGAAGCTGCTTTTCATTAAATAATACCAGAACTCCCAGACTGAAAACAAAAACATTCCAAATAAAAAAGATTATTTTCACAATTAAAACATTTAAATCATTTCTACTTACTAATAAATTAAAAACAAATTTGTCTCGTGTATTGTTATTTCCGTAGAGGATACAGGACGCTTCCTATAATCGAAATAATGTTATTCACGTGAGTTTTTCCACGTTTTTAGCCAACAGGAACTTTGAATGAAATATATTGTTAAATCTCACTTGAACTAAGACAGTCCACATCAAAACTGTGTGATATCAAAACAACAACAAAAAGTGAAACGGTGCAAACATCCGTGTTCTATGCTGTATTCCTTTCTTTGACCTGTGGAGCTGACACCGTCATCATTCAATCCACAGAGGTCATTTCCGGGTGAGCACAGACTTCCCTTTGTCTGAGCCCAAATAAAAACCATAAAGTCCCATTACATCGCTTCTGACCACAGCAAGATATTTATTTACAATGTGAAGACAAAGTCGTGGTTTTTTATTGACTGTTCTCCATAATTCAGTCGCGCTGAAGTCCAGGGATTTCTATTCCTGGAACATTTGCCCAAGGAAATACCAAAATGCTTGTAAATTGAGTTTTACTGTCTGAAAATGACCCGTCCTAAATTTCTGTCCTCGGTCCCAGTTCTGCAGGAGAGCCCCACACATGTCAAAGCTGTTTCTAGGACAGCCTCCCTTCAGGAGATAACAGGGTGAATCAGAGGCGAAGGGACGGACTGACGGATCATTAAGAAGCATTAATAAGGCAACATATCAAAAATGGTTCCTTTCTGTGTTTGAACGCTGAGAGATTAACTGTAGGAAACATGGAGTGAGTGTTTCCAGTCAGATAAATATATGCTGGGCTTTTTCAATTATTTCGTATCATTTGTTGCTCATTATTTCTATCTGATCTATTTTTATTTTTCAGACGATGGTGGCAATTTTAAATTGATCAAAAACGAAATATGGCGCATAAAGTGCACCCATTAATTCCTCCTTTATATGCCTGAAATATGCGACCTTACAAATATGCTGCTTGCTCAAATAATTTAGAATATGATTCATCTGAAACATTTTTTATTTGGATATTTATTTAGCATTTTTTTAGAATGTTTTAAAAGCTTTATATTTTGGATATAAATAGTCATGTTCTGACATTAGGGGAATATTTTTTTAACCCTTCTTCATCTATTTTTTTTTCTCTCTCTGTTTTAGACGGTTCATCGGGTCAAAATGAGTGGGACTCCGGAGTTATCAGTAAGTGTATGCATCATCCCACGCACATCCACCTGACTTTAGTTAAGAGTGAACCTTCATGATGGAGCTTGCTGTTTAGCTCAAGGCAAACAGCTGGCTGTACTGACGTCTACACCTTAAATTAATTTGTTTAGAGATTTTCATTTTAGCTGTTTTCATTTATTTATTTTTTTGCATTTTCTGGTTCAGCTTCAAACATTATAGATGCTTTAAAAAAACATAAATGTTGATTTAAAATCAATCCTGCACAGCAAACTTTTTGTTTCTAGTGAATAGCCAGAAAAGTAGCAGGTTGTTCAGGTTAGCCGGATTCAACACTGCAGCCTGAGTCTAATGAACCACAGCATTACTGTAAAACCAACCAGTGGTTCATGTGGTTTATCCTGCTCCCCTGACTGCTGCCTTTAAAAGGTATTCATATCCAACTAGTCTCCAGTCTGTCTGCACTTCATTAAAACTTTTTATTTTAACTGGACGACCCCTCTTAACGTTATTACACCTGAGGAGCGTAAACGTGCACAAGCTATTAGGTTAAGGCTTTGATTAAATGCGCATCGTAACCATTTTCATCAGGGAGCTGGAATATTGCTGCGCTCTCTGCATCCAGGTCAGGTACTCAGGCCACCAAATTAAAACCAACTATGCACGGACAGAACAACCGTGCACATAGTTTTGCACAGATTTATTCTGTTTACATATGTACATGTGTGAACACGCTTGTACAGCTGTTATTTTGGAGAGGGGGGTCCAAGGGAAGCTTAACAATTTCTCAAATGAACAAATGAAACATCAAATTAGTGCGCCTGAGGGCCTCATTTTTTGTACTTCTACATTATAACTAGTTATTGAACTAGGTGCACGATCTGAAAGCCATTTGTGGGGAGAAAGAATTCATTGCTGTCTCTCCATCAATAATCCTTGGCAGTGAACTATTGGAACCAGTCAAACGCGAGGGGTGAAACGCGGGTCAGGCTGTCTAACTAATATTAAAATGCGTCCTCCAGAGCGCACGGGGCGAGAGGGAGTATGCGGTGTGCGTGCAGCTCTTTCACACTGGCTGGGTGCACAACAAACAGCATGCTATTAGACGAGCACAACCGAATGGCACGAGTTATGTTTATTTTATTTTTTGCTACTATCTCATAGACTTCCTACTGTTTGCTGGCTTTCGTGTTCAATAATAAAAAAAAATCTATTGGTACACAAGAAGAAAGATTGAGATGTTTTTTGACAGCGTTTGAAGTCCCCTGTGCATCTCCACTGTAATCAATTCCATTGATTCACAATCTGAGCATGTTTGCTGTTTTTAATAACCCCGAAACAGGTCACATGTCTGATATTGCATTTTTCATCCGAGGCTTTTCTCATTAGCTTCCAGAGTGGCAGGAAGAAAGGTTACCGAGCGGTCAGTATGGTAATAGCGAGCAGAAGAAATGGTTGGGAACAATAGAAACTTATTTTTCATCTGTGCTGTCACGCCGTCCCTTTGTATCCACCGTGTTTGTGACTGAATATTCATATAGGAGGTACCTCAAAGGCAGAGGTTGAATGTGGAGAAAAGAGAGCCTCTCTGTCCTCTGCACACGATTGTGTGTGTGTGTGTGTGTGTGTGTGTGTTTTGTGTGCATGGATATTTCTTTAGTGAAAAGACGCTAAAGTATTTTGTTTGGAAATATATTAATAGCAGAGAATGTGTTTGTTTATGCAGAAATCTTGACAAACGCCTTTGCGCACGCTTCTCCTTAATATATATTATGACTTACCCTCAAATGCATGCTCATCTGACTGCATACATTCACCAGACATTCACCTAACAGATCGCCTTTGCAGTGCCTAACCTAAAAACACATTAGTTGTCTATATGTACCCTGTAGAACCGAATTTGTGTGAAGTACAAACAATCGCAAATACGTCTCTACAGGAATACATGGGCAACTGAAATACCACGCCAGCCAATGGATTAATCTGCATCTGCTCCTCTTCACGCCTCTCTGCCTTCTTTTCCCCCCTCCTCTGCTTTTCCATGTACAAGCATCAGTGATGATCCACACAGCCTACTTCCAGTCTCTAGCAATACGATAACACTGTCACAAAGTGTATTCATAGTTCAGACAGACGTAGATTGCGCAGGTATAGGCCACAAAGAGTAAACCCATGTGTGCAGTGAGCGGCTACTACTGTGTCAGACCCTGTAAAACACGTTAGGAACCAAGGGTCGTTTAAAAGTGACTGATTTACGGCTTTTATTGCTCTATAAAACGCCTCTAACATCCTCGCTAGGGTAATAGAAATGTCGTGCGCATTCTTTACAAACAGTACAGCCAGAAATATGATATGCAATTTCCCGACGTTTTTAACCGTATTATGTAATTATTCTGTGGAAATAGATCCCTTAACTTACAAAGTGGTGCTGGTGGCCAAAATATCGACTAGTGGACCACTTTTGTTCTATTATTATGATTATGATTATGTTCACATTGAAACTGTATAGGAAACTGTATAGGTAATAATAATAATATGTCTTCTGTCGGTTGGTGGTAGGTGTTTACCTCTCTGTCTGATCCTGAGAGAGGAATGGGAAGCCTCCAGCACATGACAAGTTTATGCAGCCAGGCAGTGTCAGTTTACAATACAACAGCAGACCACCAGTAATGTGGCTCCTGTTCAGTGCTTCAGCCACGATTAGCATGTGAAAGCTACACTTTCCACATGGCAGCTAGGCTGAAATATTGTTGTTACATGTTTTATTTTTAGTATTTATACAGATGCAGCTGTAGTTTAAACCCTAGATATAAATGTCAGTGAAACATATTAATCAGTTTATTGTAATTTTATGGACTTTTTTCATTTTTATCAAGTTTTAATCTTGAAGAATTCTTTAGCATTTAGGATTGTAGCTGCTTTTGTTACTGTGCTTTTATTCAGGCTGTCCACATGTGTAGGGAGGTGATGGCTTTTTAGTGTTGTAAACCCATAGTTTTGATGAGATGGCAATAATATTGCTAACAGCAGCATCTTTAAGAGATTTAAAATATCTTCAAGGCATCTGCTGCATGTGGGATTATTTTGTTTCTGCTGAAATACAACTTGTGGTCTGCAACAGCCAGATTAAGCCTAACTCCACTGTGACACAACACTAGCCCTTTGCAGTTCCATCAGCAGATGATAATGTCCTCATACTCTCTGGCCTGTGTCGTCAAAATGATGTAGTTTCACTGCTGACTGGTTTGAGACCTCATAATGATGCTGCTCTGCAAAGTTCTCAGCTCTGTGACACCACATTGTGTTAGTCTGCTATAGCTGTGTCACTTTGTTTCTGCCATGAAAGGCTCTGAATGAAGTCTGTATTTATATAAAGTGGGTTTTCTGATGAATAACAGTTGTTAATGAACAGCAGCAGATGATAGGTCAGTGATTGTCATAGTGTAGGGCCAATATGATTTTATTCTTCATTTTCTTCTGTTTTTGTAACAACTTTGTCATCGATTTATGTTACTGTGACATTCAAAGCACCTGCTGATGAAGAATCCTTATCTAATTCCCATATTTAATGTTATTCTCACCAGTTTTCAATTAAAACTTGAAGGCAGGGTTCAGTAATGAATAGCCTGAAAGCAAAAAAAAAAAGGATATGATTCCAAAATAAATATCTCATCATGGACCGAAGGCTTTTGACAGGGCAGGCTGACTCTTCCTGTCCACTTTGCCCCAACATTATAAATGATCAGTCCTATTTTCAAAACTCCACCACACCTCCAGAGCCTCTCACCTCTCTACTGCTCTCTGGCATTTGGAGTCACGAATATTAGGTTTTAGAAATAACACTTAGAAATAAGCAACTCAGCAGTATTTCTTAAGTGTATTAATGGAGCATAATCAGTTTCACAGCTGAAGTGCTGTTGGTTAAGACGTTGCCTTCATTAATTAGCAGATAACCTTTACACAAGGCATGCAAACTAACGAAAATGATTGGTTTGCTATTGTTGTGCCTTATCCTTGGCGAACCACCTATTGTCCCTTTGAATAATTGAGACCAGTGTATTTTGCCTGTTTTATTTTTTCCTTGGTCAGCAACTAGCTACTAGTTTGTCCCCAAGATCAATTGCCTTGGTAACACAACCAGAGAGGGGGAGAGAGAGAGAGAGAGAGAGACGGAGAGAAGGAGAGAGAGAGAAAGAGAGAGAGAGAGATTTGTGCCCACAATGGCGACTGTAGGTATGCTAAATACCTCTGGTTCCTTATCCGGGAACTACCTCTTACCCTGCTATTGGGCCATTGAGTCACGTGGTTAAAGTAACTTTACAGGGCTGCTCGCAAGTAGGAGGGCTTTATGGAGCAGAAAAACGACAAAGCTAGAAAAATTATTTTCCACTCCAGAAATTAATGATCATGAGCTCGTATTTGATGGAGTCTAACTACATTGATCCGAAATTTCCTCCATGCGAGGAATATTCGCAAAATAACTACATCCCTGAGCATAGTCCAGAATATTACAGCCGCGCAAGGGACACTGGCTACCAGCATCACCACCAGGAGTTATATCCTCCGCGGGCGAGCTACCAAGAGCGCCAGTATAACTGTGCAAGCATCCCTGAACCTGACACGCCAAGGGGACATGGAATACCCCATTCTGCGCACCTACTGACAGGGAAAGGGCAACCTGCTTCATGTGAAACCCCACAGTTGTCCATGTCCCCCGCCACCCCACCGGCTGCAACCTCCGCCTGCAACCAAGCTACCCCGGAGCATCCAAACAGCACAGCCTCCTCCAAACAGCCTGTGGTGTACCCATGGATGAAGAAAATTCACGTCAGCACTGGTAGGCAACTTGTGTGTTTATGTTCCCTGCACTCCTCATGCTCCTCTCTCCCTTTCCCTCCCTTTATCAGTCCCTCTGACTCCCATCTCGTTGCCAGCCCCTGCTCCGATAGCAGGGAAGCCTTTGAAATGGCACAATTGAGGCGGATTTACGACTCGGCATTGGTAATTACACCCACCATAAATTTTATAGCCGAGGTATACTCAGGGCAGCCGTATCACCATGTGGCTTCTGCTGTTATGTATTGCGCGATAGAGAGAGAGGGAGAAATGAATAAGAAAAAAAGGGAGCTTTGTAATCTTGCATTAATAATTTAGCTCATAGTTGGATGTGAGTGTCCTCTCATTACGATGAGAAGTTCTTAACTTCCCATTTAAATTTCTCAAACAGCTAAACATTCATATCCAATAAATCTTTCCAGCCATATCTCAGTTGAGGCCATTCTTGTTTACCCCTCCTTTCCTCCCTTCTCTGTCTCCCTTTCTCTCCACTTCTCCTTTTTCCAGTGAACTCTGGTTACAATGGGACGGAGCCCAAGCGGTCTAGGACAGCATACACCCGGCAGCAAGTCTTAGAATTGGAGAAGGAATTCCACTATAACCGATATTTAACTCGGCGGAGGCGCATCGAGATCGCACACACCCTGGTTCTCTCCGAGCGACAGATTAAAATCTGGTTTCAAAACCGCAGGATGAAATGGAAAAAGGATCACAGGCTGCCCAACACCAAAGTGAGATCCTCATCCTCCTCCTCCGGGTCCAACACAGGCTCAGCAGCCGGCGCTGTTGCCGCTGCTTCGGCCACTAACACTGGGGCCCCAGACGAACTCACCGGAGCACAGCATGGCGAGGATATTACCAGGTTATAAAACCACGAACCACGAGTGGGGGTAGAAAAAAGAACTGGTTATTTATAGAACAATTATATATTTTGTTTTCGTAGCTATCTTGTGCGGTTTCCTTTAAGTCCAAAGTTATATAAAATGCATGTTATATAGCATGGATTACTGCGAATACCGATGAATTATTTTTACGTGACACAGGGTTTAATTTATTTGAAGTTCAATTAAAATGATGTTTTTTATTAAAAAAATGTTTTGAATGAAGGAAGAAAAAAAAGTAGAAAAAAATATACATTTTATCAAAATGTTATTGTGGGCCATTCTTTTGCCCTGCTGCCCAAGGTGAAATGCACAATCTATTTATTTCAAACAACACTGGAAGGAAATCACTATAATAATAGTTATTTTTGGTATTAAAAAAAAGCTGGAACACACCATTGATCTTGAACTTGTATGTTTAGGATAATAATGTGTGAATTACCTCGTGTATTTCAGAAAAAAACAGGATTTTGATTTACAATTTAGTTTTGTGGTGTTGATGTTGTGTTTAGACCGTTAAAAAGCAGATTATTGTGTAATGCAATAAACGGAGTTTAGTGTACTTGTGCTAATCATATTGGTCAATAAAACAGTGAGTGTCTACTAGTTTTATATACGTTTGGTCGAACTTCATTTTAGGTAAATGAGGTCTACTAATCTAGATTAGGAGGATCTCCTTTAAAGTGTACAGATGTGTGAATATTCAACATTTCGTGAGGGGGGAACGAGGATCACTGTGTTTTCAAACTGTGTTTATTCTGCAGCTCCCTTTTTGCGTCTTTAAAAATGGCAATTTGTACAGACAGACAGTGTGAATGTGTGTGTGTTTGTGTTGAAGCCTCACTCATGGGCTAAAGTTATTTCTGAAATATGAAAATGAAATAGTTTGCGCTGTGCATTATGTGCAACCTCATCAGTCTGAAGGGCATTCAATTAACGCTGCAGACAAGCCAGTGAGGCCCTCCAATCCACACTGCCTCTGCCAGTGCCACAAATGAAGCTCTCTGCTTCCTTCGCCCTGACCTGAACACAGAGATGCATGCGATTAATTTAGAGTCTATTTGCAATGTGTTAGAGGTGATAGATTGTTGTGAAACTATTCTTATTCATTTTGTAACATAAGTAGTTGCCCTGCTTTTTTCTAATAGTCCACTGCGCCATGCGATTGGAATTTTTTAAATGTATAAAATAAATAAAAAATAATAAAGCCGTGATCTGCAGATAGATTATATATAATGCGTGGTGTGGTTAAATGATCACAGTGGAGGAGTGGATGGAGCTGACCTTTGTTATCAGGCTGCAGTGTCCTCATCATAGGGAGGAATGCTCATGTGTTCTTGTGTGTTGACTCTTTTGGCTCTTGCTTCTGTTAACTCCTTGCCATGCTCGTCTGTTCTTTTCCAAAGTGGGGCACTTTGCCTCCATAGTATGCGCAAAAACCTACAATTTCAAAAAACGGCGCTTTAAGAGCGTCTCAGTGCAACGTCATCGTGTGCTTTTCATCCGGCAGGAGGACCAACACGGGGCAGGACTGTTTACCACTGTAGTTCTATACTGGACTGATACAACACTTTAAGAAAATAACATTCAAACTGCATTTCATCTGAAAGTGGAACTCTTTTTTGGACAAACCTGGATACAGAGAATTGAGTTTAGACATGTCTTAAACCCAAAGAAGCGCAAGAATTTGATAGATTATTGAAATTGTGACATGAATAGGCCTTATAAAATGCCCTGCCTAGTGGGAGGCAAAGGAGCACAAAAGGAAGAGGTATTCTCCATCATCAATCTTTCACTGCAGAGCTTTGTGTTGTGTTCTGGAAAACACTTCTGACAACAGACAGTTCCTACAGACCCTATTTAAATGTTGTGTATCAGGTCGTATCTTTGCCAGTTTACACATGTGAGATTTAGACTGGACTGTTTTAACTGCAGCAGGGTTAAAATCTGCTGTTTTTGGACGTGGCTTTTGGAGAGGCACCAGATTGGTGGTGAGACGGCGCTGAAAAATGAATCCACAAGCCTTTATGTTGCTGGACAGATTAGAGAAATTAATGTGCTCGCCACAGTCGCAGCATCCCTCCAGCCCCTTTCTAGGCGCTGTCGCCTCCATGTCGCGAGGCTGAAAAGGTACTTTATTGAAGTTTGGGGGGCGAAATGGGAGAAGGCCGAGTTCACCTCGAGGACACATTTTCTGTCCCATTAGGCTCATTTCAGTCTGGATGGCCGACCTCTCCAACCCTGTGACCTGACTCAGGCTCTATACGTGTACCTTCTGGGTGCGCCCTCACTGGTCCTCCTTGGCCTCCGCTTTCTTTGTTGGTTTTTCTGCGTCGTGCCTGTGGAGAGGCTTGCGGCGAGGCATCACTGAATGTGATGCTCCCTTTTTGTTAATCAGGGTGACACCGGACAGTTGTTGAACTCTTGGACATAGTATCTGCGTCCAGCAGATCTGGATCTTTTTTCCGTTGAAGCTTGTGGTTAGATCTGAAATCCTTTCAACCCAACGGACAAAGATTTGTGGGAACCTAGTTTGAAGTAAAGTTAATGCATTGGCACCATGAATCCCATATTCTTTTTTTAGATCTTGTAGAGTTATTCTTCCAGTTTATATCTTATCAAACACTTTCTTGAAACAACTTCATTACAATTAGACACAAGCCTTTCATGTGACATTCCCTAAAGTCTGCTTTCAGAAAAGGGGGACAGTAAAAATAGTTTGACTTGGTGGGGTCACGTGACTTCTGCGAGACTTAAGAGAATAGCTGGTCTCAGGTCAGGACTTCCAGTCAGAAGTAAGCTGCCAATTATAGGTGTTTCTGACAGTACTGGGACAGTTGGTCATTGTGATTAGTTTATGAACAAGAACCTTCAAGTTTCTACTCACAAAAACCTTGCAAACTTTCCACGGAGACTTTCCACATGCGTTTCTTTCCTCAGATGCGAGAAATCTATAGCAACAGCATAGATATGTGATAATTTCGCAACATTATTTTCTGTTTATTATTATTGGAAAGTGTTACTCAGGGCTCTTCTTGCAGACAGACAGCCTGGATTATACCATAAACACTCTCACAATGGGTATCTCTCTGTCTTTGTTTTGTGGCCAAATATTCAGCGCTGATGGAAAAATATTCAACAGCATTTACTTCCAACATAAACAGTCGGCACTGAAAGCCAAACTAATCTCGCTGTCTGTCAGTTGTTATGTGACAATTCATCTTCCTGCTCATGTCTGCGTGGCTACAGGTGAAGCTCAAATTACAGCCTGAACAACAATGACGACACAGACCTTTTGTTTGAGCTCTTGTAACTCCAGATTTGTGTTAAGTAGAAACAGAGTGCATGACGCGTAATTTGACTTGTGCCAGGGATTTACAAGGCTCTGCTGGATTTATTATGGGAATAAATAAAACGTTATTATTTAAACAAATCTCAATCATAAATCAGTTTCACGCTTTTATAAAATAAACTGCTGCGCAACAATTTCGTACAAAGAAGTCTTTTCAATATTTTTTTTATATTTTAACATTAATTTCAAGTATGTAAAAAAAGCAAACTTATTTTCTGACCTCACATGATCAAAGCAAGTGTACAATTAATTAAACTTGTTTAAAAAGGATTTACATAATTCTTTAGACGTTAAAACGTTATGTTTTAATATTTTGTCTTTTGTGTGAATACGTTGAAGATTTAGGGATGCTTTTGCCTCTAGCTGTTTGTGCAGAGTAACTTAAAAGGCGGTGGTTATTCTTAACCTCAGCACCTTGCAGGAATATCAGTGTATTTCACGTGTTTGAACTTCAGTGTTTAAATTCCTGTAGCACTTACTCAGCTCTAACTGGTTTCTTCTCTGACTTGAGACTGTTGAATCACACATGATTTTCAGCTCACATTGCACCGCTGCAGGCTGCCTGTGATTTATGAGCACCTCAGGCGAGGACTCTCTTTCTCTCTCTCCCTCTCTCTCTCTCTCGGAAGATATAAAAACTTTACACAAACAGCCATCGAAATGTTTGAACGAGAGCAAAAACAAAAACTAACGATCAGCTGTTCCTGCGCATGGGTGGTTTATTTCCTTCTTTCCATTACGAGGTAAATGTTTTGTTTGTTTTTTTCCCACTCGTCTCAGGTGAGTGTCTTCTTCACTCTGCTTTATAATGAAAGGTCCTGGGCCAGTGTATTGTTATGGTGTAGTGTGTTTAAACGGCAGCCATGGCAGCTGCATAAAGGCTGAGAGTTGAAACAGGGGTCACGCTGCTATTTTCCAGGGACAGAGAGGCTGTCTCACATTGACCAGCAGTGGGTGTGTCATAAATCCGTAAATCTCTCTCCCATCACTTCACTCCAGAGAGCAAAATGCGCCAGTGTTGTGCGTGAGCGTGTGCGTGATAGGGGTGGAGTTGAATGGATTTACATAAAACTAGATTTTAAAAATCCATCAGAAATGATAAGAATGATTTACTGTCAGTGCTGGCAAACATTTCAAACGAGGGGACGACAAAGCAGCAGCCGGGGCTGTAGACTTCACATCACAGAGGAAATGATGGCCTGGGTAAACTTACGAGTACACTTTATGTCACCATAACGCCTCGCTGAGAAATATTTAATTAGCCTATTTGCTGCATCGTTGAAGACCTTAGAAATTACAGCCATTTTCCTCCGTTCAAGGTGTCACCAGGGGCCCAGGCAGTCACTAGATTGAGTTATGATTATGTTACTCACTTTTCATTACCAAAAGTGATATAAATATGACTATAGATCCACAATTATAGGTTAAGTGAAATGTGCTTTTTATTTGATTTGTTCTGTGACAATGATTCTCACGGTGCCTTTGTCAGACCACCAGTTGCATTTCTGCTGCACTATTATATTATGTGCAGCGGCTGAATATTATCAATCAACATGTAAAAAGGAAAGAAAAAGGATAGATCACATTTTTTAGTGTTTTTAAATGTGATATTTTCACTGTTCTAATACATACAGTGAGCTATGGTTACATTTGGACACCACAGCAAAATCTAAAAAATGGCTTCATTTTTTGTATCCTGAAAATATCACGTTAAGAAACTTTTAAGTTCTTTTAAAACGTTACACTTTCAGATGATGCTTCATTGACTCTGCAGGATTTATGCTCGCCTCCACTCTGCACAGACAGACCAGGATTTACAGTGATCTCTGCTGAACAGGCCTAAAGAATTAATAGGCTGCTCTATGTTAATGCACATGCTTACACAAAAGTCCAGACTTGTTTGGGAAATTGACAATGTGTGTCTTTTCCTCACTTATGAAGTGCAGTCTGCAAACTCTAGTCCTTTCATTTCACTCTGCATTGTTTACAGCAATATAGGGCATCGGGCCCATAAATCTTCTCCTTGCTCTGCCAAGACAGCGCCATTTGTATGCACCGTTTTAACCGACAGCATCCTCTGCCCATTAACGTCTTCTCCCCAGCTCTCTCTCAGTCTCCTCTTATCTGCGGAGCTCTGTCCCCCCTGGAAATGCATTAACTGATCCGTGCTTTCCTTGAGCTCCCAGAACCAATTATGTTTCTAGGTGTAAGGAATCTATACATTACATAAATATATAATTATTGTGGGGAGGAAAAAAAAAACATTTCTGTTGCTTTGGCCAGTTTCCCCTCGCTTGTGCGCAGCTGCGGATGCTCTCCAATGCATTTTTTTCTCTTTTTCTCTGTACCTTATTGGTATGGAAAAATAAAAAGTTTATCGACAATATCCTTGGTTGTTTGTGTCAGCAGGCGAGAGAGCGCAGAAGGTAAGGAGGAATTGTAAAAGGGTTGACACCCAGAGCGACCGGCGCGCTTTTGTGTGAGAGAGAAAAATGATTTATTGCCACTGAGGCGGTTCAAACAGAGTTCACGGAGAATTGTGGTGGAGGCGCGGAGGAGCTAAATTATGGTCTTGCTGAGCTAGTATATCATAGATTCTATCTCCAATTCAGAGAGTGTGTTCAAGGGTGCGAGGTAAAGGAAAACAAAATGAATTTAATTACTTTAACCCCATTTCAGTCCAGACTCATGTACACTTCCTTCTTGATAATAATAACAACAGCTATTAGTATTATTATTGTTATTATTATTATTATTATTATTATCATTAGGCTATCTAAAATTCCAGCCAAGTCTCAACACTAAACTTTCAACATTTTATCCAATTTTAATCATTTTTCATTAACGACTCGCATAAACTATTATCTTTGGTTGTCAACCTGAAGAAGAAAACTCTAAGGACGTGACTTCAGGTGAAACCTCAGTGATGGAGGCAGGCAGCAGGGGTAAAACAGAGGAGGAAGGAACCTCCTCTCTCCTTCCAAGCTATGCAACCCTGAGTGCATAATCCATCACCTCTGAGACATCTAAAGAGGGTTTTCTCGACAGCTTTGTTGTACAGAAACACCAGAAAGAACTTTTATATCTAAAAGCCATGTTTCAACTAAGATTAATGCTGGCCTAGAATATGCTAACATTGTAGTCTGCATAAACCATCTCATTTTTAGGGGAGTGCATTATATTTATATTTTTGCGTTAGATTCATTATTCTAGTTATTTTATCCATTTACCATACAATTGTGCATTGCTGGAATTAAACAATTTTATGGGTTGTTTCTCTGTGCTGTGGCTCAATTAGGCCATGCTTGGCGTAGCTTTAATCTCAGGTAATGTCCACACAAAAACATATTTGTTACGGGGCTTTTAAATGAAGTTACAAATTTCATATTTTTTTATTTTATTTATTACACCTTCATTTCTGCTTGCTGTGTATATGCTCGGCACTGTAGCTGCAAACAGGCGCACACACCGAGCATCTCCCTCTCTCCCCCCCTTTTTTGTCCATCCAGTCGTGCAGCAAAGCGGGATTTACCAGAAAAAATTGTCCACAGTTGTTTGCCTCAGACAGGAGCACTTGTTTTCAGTACAGTGATGCTTAATTAATGCAAATGCGTTAGATTGTTCTATAGGCAAAAATTCTCTAATGATTGCCTTCTTTGTCTTTGTGTGGCAATGACTGTCATGCCTTTGTTTGACCACTCCCAGTGAATCCTAATAAGGCAAAGCTGCACTCCGACAGTTATAAGCATATGCTGTTATTTAAAGGAAAGCCCGCCGATTCACGAAAAGAGTTAAATTCGTTGCAAACTAAGTGGTCAGAATAATTTTATATAAAAGGCTAAAAATATCTTTACTGCACATTGAGCATTTCTAGCGCAAAAATCCACGAATAAACGTCTTTATTTACCATTATTTTTAAACGGCAATATGCCGCAAAAGCTATTTATTTTTAGTTATTCTACATTTAAACATTTTTTTTTTAAATGACGAGTTGTGGTAGATATCCAGGAATTAACCGTATTGTCCCATCTCTCAGACAGACAGCCTGCAGCAGAGACTCCTCCCGTTACATTTGATGAAACCTACCACCGAAAAAGTTCAGGATGTGCAGCTGCAATCGGCGGCTTCTTCAAATAAACGCGTCCTGTTAGAGGATTTATGCATTACATGAATTTTACGCACACTTTCTAATGAGCCGTTCCTCACCACACGTGTGATGTCTGTCTCTCTCCCTCCCTCTCTTTCTCTCTCTGCCATTTTTTCCTCTCTCCGTGTAAACACATCTGCCTCTTTCTCTCTTACACTGAATATTGTGGCGCCTGTTCATATTCCGATGTGATTTTTTTTTAATCCTTAGGCAAAGAAACGCAGGCTGCTCAAAGAAATGTCTCAAGAAATATGGCAGAAGCTTCTTCGGGCGCTCCAAGTTGCCAGCGGATTACTTTGCAACTCCAGAGCTCGGCCATTGGAGGACGGTCACACGTGACTACGGCACCCTTCTGGTAAATATTATTCAAACGTTCCACATGGTTACTCCAAGTGCTGCGTGCCTGCATCCATTCAGGTTAATTGTTATCTGATAATAGACAGGATAAGTCCTCATCTTTACTGCTATTGTGGGACTCCTGGTTTTATTTCAGACACTTTGATGAGTCCATGGACCCCCACCAGCCTGCCCCCCTACTGCAGCTGCATGGCAACAGTTTTGCAATGAGCTCTGGACAAGTGCCAAAACTGAGCGCGGGAAACAATGAAGGAGGAGGAGGCTGTGGTGGAGGCCAACATGCAGAACTTAATCATCAAAACCTGACCTCCTCTGCTGATCTTAGTTCCAGGTTGAACCCGGTTGACCAGTGTGAATGCCCACTGGAGCCAGTGGTTCACTGTCATGCAAAGGGCAAGCTGGACATCAAGAGCAGGGGCTGCAGTGTGCTCACCATCTGCCGCTCAGGAGTCATTTTTCCCTGGATGAATCCAAGGACAGCTGTCTCCGAACAATCTGGTAACTTTTGAATCATTATATACATTTTTAAAATTTCTTAAATTTATTTTTTCAACTGAAACATGTGACATCCTTCCTTAGTCCTTCATTTGTGCACTGGATGTGTAACTTTCTTGCAGCTATTTTGTTACATGGATGCCACACTGCTAGTAAAATAATGAATGATTAGTAGTAAAAGTTATCTGCATTAGCTGATGTCAGGAGGCAAAACAACGTTCATCAAATGTGAAGGCTCTTTCTCCTCAGTCTATGAATGAGTGCTAATGTTGCAGCACAGTTAAACAAATGTCAGTGTCAAGCTCTGTTTATTCTTCCAGTCCTGTAGGCAAAGTAATGATCAAAACAGAAACCTGCAGCAGGAAGGCTGCACAAAAATATATATAAATTCAATTAAACTGCACTTTTAGAACTGAGGATGTTCTTTTTTTTAATCAGCAAATCTCAATTTACAATCTGTTGTTTCTTAAAGGGACAACAAAATCAAATATTCATGTTTCTATTCTTGTGGCCTGCAGGGCTTTTTATCGATTTGGATTGATGTGAATTGCAGTTTTGGACATGTGTGAGCATTTCTACGCAGGAACTATCAAACTACACCTGGCAACTAAAATGGCACAGAACCATATCTGAGTATCATCTAGTTCTCTTATTTTAAAAAAAAGGGAGACAACTGTAATATTGGGTGAACTGCCCCTTTAAAAGAATCAGAAAAATAGATTCAGCCCTTAAAGAAGATGACAATTATCTACATGTGCAATTAACAATAAAAATTACCATCCATTGAAAAAGATAAACATTACTGCCCTGACACTGCAAACATATTACAAGCACAGCATGTAAGAAGAAGGCACCCTCACAGTCTGGCTGTTAAAGAGTGCAGTTTCCTCTCTGAGGTCACTTTAGGCCTTATTAAGTATCCATTAACCCCTGTATGTTACATTGTTATCAACAGGGCCCTGGCTTTGCTCATATACATGTCAAACGGAATCCCTAATGGTGGTTATTTTCAGTGGTGGTCCCAAGGTACCTTTTAAGTGACTGAGATGGGGATTTGACAGGTCTGCTTCCGTGTGTAGCTCTGATTAATGTGGCCTGTCAGGCAGCCGTAGTGGCGTCAGATGTTTCCCCTAGACTGCTTCTTCAGGAGGTAACTTTCCCTGAACACATGACACAGTAGACAGCCAGTCTTGTATACTGTCTCAAGCATGACTGAATACAGAAGAAGGGCTGTGGGCTCTACTTGATCTCGGGTTGATTGGCTGAGGATTAACACAGGGCTCTTCCTGGCCACTTGAAGGCTTCCATGTAGAGGTTATACATTTCAGGATAGAACTGTTAGAGATGTGTGGCACTTCCTTTTAACACCCCGCACTTCTTTATGTGCTTTCCTCTTTCATCAGTCAGCGGTGGTGTGGCAGCTGGTCTATCAGGCAAAGGAAGGCAAGGCGTGAGGAGGAGGAGGAGGAGGAGGGAGAGGACTGCCTTCACCAACAGCCAGCTGCTGGAGCTGGAGAAGGAGTTTCACTTCAGCCCGTACCTCTGTCGCCCTCGGAGGTTGGAGATGGCTGCTGGGTTGCAGCTCACCGACCACCAGGTAAAGATTTGGTTTCAGAACCGCAGGATGAGGTTCAAGAAGGAGCACAAGTATGGAAAGGTGACAGATTTTTCCAAGTGGTCTCCAGGAAATATGGTCCCTGACTCAAATGATTGTGCAGACCCCCTGAGATACCCAGGTGCGTGTATGGTCAGAACATCCTCCTCAGACTTTCCCTCCATGGAGTATGCTTCTATGTCCACTCTTTTTGGCTCTTACAGTGAGGGCAGTGGGGGTGGTCAGTGCTTTTACCCTGCAGAAATGCACGATCTGAACTGCATACTTCCATCTGTTGCAAATGGTCCACTGCCCTCCTGCTCGGGCGTAGATCGTCATCACCATGCTGGCATTTCAAACTGGCCCTAGGGCCCCATAACAGCCATCCCTCCTGTGCTCATCAAAATCTCAATGATACATCTACTTTCACTCACTTATGAAAGACTGATCAGCATCTCCGGGCTGAAATCCCCTTAATGCACATTTTCACTATTCATGAAACATTTTAATTAAAATATATGAACACATCTTAATTAAGCTACGTTTGAGTTTCTCAGGCACATCAGGCCTTGCTGCTCATATTGTACATACATTGCATGAACAAGACATTTGAACAAATAATTGTGTTTTATGCTGTAATTTTGTGGGAGTAACATTGGTATTGTTGCATGTTTAATGCATGCGTGTATCAGACTGAGTGAGTTTTCTATTTTTTCCCCCTGTCATCAGATAATAGCTAAGTGGTTGTCACATTAGGCATCTTTTTCATTACGTGCTGTAAATAGCAGGTTGTTTGTGCAAAATGTTTTAACTGTGAAATGGGCAGAATAATGTTTACATTGAATGATGTTATATTTTTGTTAAAGCCATTAAAGGATACACAGCAAGTCTTTGATACTCCTCTTGATTAATTGAGATGTCACATACTGTACATGCTTAATAAATGCATTTGGGAAAACTGTAGCTCTTGTGCAGTGTTTATCCTATTCATTGCTGATTAGAATTACATTTTTTTCCAAGCAATATTTTATGATTAAGGATTCCTGGATGAGATCCCAAATAGAAAAAATGAGAGAGATTCTGTAATCGCATTAACGCATGCTTTAGATTCATTGAAAACTCTACAGTATTGTGCATTCACGTTGTACAATCTTGCATGAGCCTCTCCCTTGCTTCTGCCTCTGAGTTCCCCACCATTAATCACTAAGACAAGGCAGCCTTTCCAGCACTCCAACCACAAGCTCTGAACCCACTGGGCACCATGACAAGATCTCCTGCCTCCTCCTTCCCAGCCCTTTTCTTTTCAATAGCCAAATTGTAGTGCTGCAAGTTGGGACTGGCCTCTCTCTCAGGGGGCATGTTAGTTTTGTAGCGTAGAAGCCCTTTCAACATGCCACAGGGCCACAAGAGACATATGTAGCTCAATCACTGATGATAACATATTATCTTAAAGTATAATGAGGGAGACTCCACTATACCCTTTTTTTATTGTTTTTTATTTTTAAATTAAGTCTTGCTCAGCCAAAGGGGGCATTTATTTTATGCATGCATTTGACAGAAGTGGGTCATATGTTCTCTTGGGTCCTAACAGTTTCACATGTCAAACATAGACAGCTACTTTACATGATGAAGGAGCGAAGCTTCTCTGATAACCCTAAACAAAGCTTCACACAAAATTTCGGTTTGCTGACAGCTTTATATCGGTGGCCTTACTGTAAATGAGCTGTCACAGAGGACCACTGACAGCTATGAAGTAGAGGAAGTATAAGGAGGAAGTTGATCCCCTAGTGGTCCTTGACAGAATGACTTCCCTGCTCCATATTCATTACCTAATCAGTCTCTGCATCGGCTGACACCTTTTTTTGCAGTCGGTCTGTGTAGGTGTCAGGGGAACTATATGAGCAGCTATAACTTGAACTGTGAACATTTTGCATCAAATAAAGTAAAGTCTATACCACATCTGTATCAAATAGGTGAAGACAGCTGGAAAATCTAGGAGCAAGGCAATAAAGAGCAAGAAAAAGGAAGAAAAGTATTCCCTGAAAAACACGTACAAGGAGACAGAAAGAAGGGGGGACTGTGAGGAGGAAGCAGCACAGTGTGTTGGATTCCTGAGATTCTTGCATATGTCGGGTGATTTATGGTGTTAATGGTGCCGAGGCTCAATAAGACCTTTACCTCTGGTTCCTCAACACATTCTCCTACTAGACACTAAAAGCCAGGAGGATCCACACACTGGAGTGCAGTAATTCTGTGTGGGGTCAAGGGGGATCCCCAGAGGTCAAGGGAAGCCTCCCCCCAAAGGACCCCACTGCAAGGGGGAACAGTCTACTTCCAATCCAACATTAAGTTAGCCAGTTGTTCACTCACAGGGTCGCTCCTAGTTAGCAGCTAAAGACATTATTTCCTTTTCACTCACTTGACTCTGTTGCCCTGACATCTGTTTTTAAGCCGTAGAGGTGACTGGGATCTGCCGAGTCAAAAACCCTCACATGTTTCTTTCAAATTCTTGGCTTTGCTTTAAGTCGATCTTTGAAGTGATAAATAATGCCATGAAACCAGCTTTGGTTATGGTCCATCATTAATTTCATAAATTTGTGCATTATGTCCTTTACAGTGACTGATGTTCAACTGTCCTGTTTGCAGCTGTTGTGAATTTTTTGGGGTTAGACTTGAAAAATGTTCCGTGCATGAGGACGGTTCTTAAGCTGCCATGAAAACAAGACTGCTCTGTGCTTAACAGAGATTACAATAAAACTGCTGCATTCAACAAGACAGGAGCCCATTGAATTACGTCCCAAAATCAATCACTGAGATGATAATAATGAGAATAAAAATAAGATTAAGATTAAGAATAAGATTAAGAATAAGATTAAGAATAAGATTAAGAGTAAATATAGGAATAATTTCATTTAAACCCCATCATTTCTTGTCAAACTGTGGCCTCAGTGTCTTTATTTACCAAGTTAGTATTATTAAATTAGTAAACACAGCTTCATCTAAACCCATGAAGAGCAGAGATATCCCTCTCATTATATAGTGATTAAGAAAACATCTGCAGGTGTGTGGGGGTAGGAACAAAAAAAATGGCATTTGTCATTAAAGAAAACACTTTCAAATCCCTCTCTAAAAATTAAAACCGCATTTTATGGAAAACTTTATGGATTACACCTAATCACTTATGAACTCAGATTACAGAGTGAACCTTTGATGAGAAACACACAATTAGGAAAACAACAGAAAACACATTTACTCACCAACACTGTCCCTGCTGTCATCTGGTTTTATTCTGCAATGAGAAGATACATTGTCAACATAACATGAATGCAAAGACATGCAAAACACACTTATGTACTGTTTTTACGGTGCAGACAAAATACACAAGATATACAAATAATATAAGAACACATTTAGCATGACACTTGCGATATTGTATATCAAGCAGAAGGACATTTTGTGAAAAAGAAGAGACTGCATTGTTATGCTGTTTTTCATACTTAATATATATATATATATATATATATATATATGTGTGTGTCAAAAGAAAGATAAGAACACGCCCCCTAAAAAAACAGAAAATGTTGGATGAGTGAAGCAGAGCACTCTGGAGAGGGAAAGGGTCACATTTAACCATACAGGTTTAATGACAACATGGTAGATTGCTGTATGTGCTGCAGGCTGACAGCTGGGTCTTGTTATTCCACAAAATTAAGGCTGCCCACCAGATTAACGATGAGATAATGTCAGATGGAATGGTGTAACTATGCTGGGGTGATCCTCTAAATGAAATTAAAAACATTTTTGTTGAGCCCTAGCAGTGAGACCACATGTTCAAAATGCCATCGTTGGTATGATGTTATGAAGGTGGGCAGGACAAGCATCACGCAGGATGCTCACCCTGTGATCAATAATAGTTAAGATAACTGCATAAAGTAAAATAAGTTTCAGCTACTTTATCATAACATCACAAAGTTAGCTATTATAGTCAAAAAAACTGTAGTAATTATAAATAAGATGTACTGCTGCCTCAATTTTGGAACTAAAAAATTGTAATACATTTTTGATTTTTTTGTAGTTGAATGTACTTTAAGACTTTTAACCTGGACATTTGGCTGGAGAGTATTATAAATGTGAGAGAGGGCTGCTCTATTTTTTCAATGATATGAAGCCCTGTCCCTGTCACCTAAATTTGTGCATACCTTTACATGTCCTCTACAAGGTAAATATCTTATCAGTGATAGTGACAATATTGTTCTTCTGCCATTTTATTTTTTATTTTAAGACAAGAAAGTTTGCACACAGTGAAAACCGAAAATTGTCCGCATTGTCCTTAAAGTGTCCTTTTGTATGCTCTCTTATTGTCATCACTGTTAGTTTATAATGGAGACTACTTTTTCGTATGTTTTCCTTTTACAACATCAGAATTTTAAATATTAGAGGTGAAACCTTCCCAGAACTCTGGTCCACTGTGGAGTAAAACCCTGAACTTTTATGCCTGCCCTTTCAGGGGTTTGCTTCTTTTTATGACCTATTAACCTTCTCTGGCTTTTCCACTCCACTGTAGTAACTGCTGCCCACCAGTCTCTCTAGATGCTTGTTGCTCAAGATGATTGTTAAGTATCAATTTCCAGTGTCACCTTTATGGGTTTTATTTATTTGTCTGCTCCTTCGTGTGGAACGGAGCCCAAGCATCACTCAGGTAGATGGATTATAACTCAACTGCTACGACTCATCAATCTTTGAAATTTGACTTCCTGAATCTCATACAACTGTTACTGTCATATTACAGCACGGCATTATCAAGATCAATGACATTTTAAATGCTTCCCAGTTAAGGATGATCGGTGACAATAAAAAGGTAAGTTGGTGATGAAACTGTCTCGGCTGTGGTGAGTGGGGGGTGGGTGACGCTGCACAGTGAGAAGTCACCTGCTGCAGCTGACTTTTTTCTCCTCTGAAGAGCTCTGGTTAAATGAATGAACTTGTAATCACAACAGTCACCCAGCTAAATGTCACATGTTGACCGGTATCGATGACTCGGGCATTATTCAGCACTCAATGGCTTCATCACACAGATCACATTGAATCGATGCACACCTGCTTTTGGTTGGCACACAAAGATAATGATCTCAAAGCGTGTGATTACTTTATACATGAAAATATATACCAACCCTGACTATCACCCTACTGTAACAGCTCAAGCAGTTAATTTTGTTGCTTATCCTAATAGTTTTATGGGTATTGCTTTCAAACTCGATATTAAACTGAAATGTTATATGTATATGTATATATATTATGTTTCCTACAAAAATGTATTGTTTGGTGTCTCACAGATCCAGCTGTGGCTGTAGTTCATTCTCATATCTCTGTGTTTCTCCCAAACGAGCCTAATAAGTAATGAGGATATTTATGTTTATGTAAATTTTTGAGCATAAGGTGCCTTAAACTCTGTTTACTAAGCTGCGAGTTTATTAGGTACACCTAAATTTCACCAACACAGTCTAATAAAACAGCCCTGCACTAAGTCCTCATTCAGGAAAGTTCTAGTTTTTCATTATACAGAGGTCATTATTTATTGTCCACCACATTTACGAATAATAATGAGGTTGGACTAAATATTAGAAACACCTTTCATTATAATGTTATTAACACAGCAGAACAAACTGAAGCTTCCATAATAATAATCAAAGGGTTAAATCATACCATAAGCTTTATGAAGGCAGGATTTATTGTACTGTTGCATTAGCTGTTTATTGGGTGTCCCTAAATACACTGGCAACTAAGAGAGTATTTGATCAAACATGTAGATTATCATACAAAATGTTTCACTTTTTAAAGGTGTATTAACAATACTTAATCCATAATTTATCACCTGGAAGTTTTACCACTTAAACAATTTTCTACATATTGGATTTAGACAAACAAAAAACTCTGCAGAGTTTATATTGTTCCTATGGCAGTGAGGTCTGTGCAACACCGAAACAACAGGAAGTACAGTCAGTTTCAATGCAGCACAAACAGAACACTGACATTTGACTGCACTAATGTTAAACTTTGGTTGACTTCAAGTGTTAAAACTGAAGATTTATGTTACCATAATGCCACTTGAGTTGTCTTTAAAAAAAAAAAATTAAACTAGTGGGCACACATGAACCCATGTAACTTTAATTAATGTATTGCTTCTACAGATGCCAGGTATATCAGGGTCAGTTTTGGGGAAATATGTATAAAGTGGTGATTCAACAGAACAGTGGAACCCCTTAAAACATGTCCGTTTAGCTGGATGACAGTATGATACAGTATCAGAGAGAAAGAAAAATATCATTTTTCTTTATTTTAATTCTGCTTAATAAAAAAATCATTCAAACTAATATTAAGATATTCTAAATATTAAAAGCTTTGTGTCAAACCTTTCTGACTAAAAGAATAATCCTTCTTAAACCTGAGCAGTATAAGTGATTTATTAATTCAGTGCCATTTTCCTATCAGCATTCTGTTATTAACCATGATTAGTATGCACAGTTGCCTCCTGCTCGGCATTGTGAACAAGCAGGGGATGTTTAAGTAGAAAAAAAAAGTAAAAACAACTCTCTTTCCCTGCAGCGAAAACAATGCTGCAGAAGGGAGAATATTATACAGAGTGTGCTGCAGTGATGAACATTTCCTCCTGTTTCATGTTTAACCCTGCTCATTTCCCACAGTAAGAACTCCGGAAACACACAAGTGTGCACAGCAGCTCGGGGGGAAGATGACTGATGGCTTGTTGTCATGATGTTTGGGATTCTGCCGACTCGAAGCCTCTTGGCTCACTGAAGCTGTGAAGCGCTGCAACACATACTACAGGCTATTGTTGAAAAGTCCTGGTATTAGTAAGGTATTGCTTCATTGTCACACTGTTGAGCCTGTGCAGAATGCAGTTATCTGTAATGTCCCTGGCCATTTGCACAGTAGTTGCATTGGATTTATGATTATGGGTCATGTACTGTGGCACATTTCATACCACTCGACAATGAAGCAAGGACAATTATTAGAATCTCACACTGTGTGTGGATGGATTTTTTTTCCAGTGATATTCCCTGGATTGTGTGTGGGCTGAGCTGCTAAACCTTACTTCTCACATCACAATTTTTCAAAAATGTCAATATTTGAAAAAAGCTGACACGCTCTATCAGTCACATAGATAGCCATCTTTCAGCCCGGTCAATGTGCCAACACTTGTGCCTGCTTCTTTGTGAATAGCTTTACTCTTGTATATCACAGCTCTATCATGATGCTTGAGGAGCCTTTCGCACCAGAGACATAGCATACATGGTTGTCATCTTCCCTTCTTAGAACAGCATTACTGACAACCCTCCATGTGGTGACAGTCATCTGTCAGCACTAGTTAATACCCAGTCTTGTGAGGGTCAAGAACTTACATATAATGAGGCTTGACAGTGTTGCAGGGCTGTTAGAAGGGGTCTGGTGTCAACAGCAGCGGCAAGATGACGGTTCAGTCCAAACCTAGGAGGTAATCCGAGCACAGCCGCACTGATCCCAGGGCCTTGACTGCCTATTGACACACATCAGAGAATGGACGTAAAAACAAATTAGCATCAGTCAATATTCCCTCCCTCCTCTACTGCCTCCTGACACAGCCACACAAGTGCTGCCATCTTTACTTCACCTCCAGTCAAAACAATAGAGACCGTGGTGATCATGATGAAAAATGCCTGCACAGAGCATGTTTTAAGGGCACGTTTCTGTAAATGCACAGTTTGGTTTGAGGGAAATCAAATTCAGAATTGGATTTGTTTAATCTATTTATGCAGAATTTGTGGTTTAGGGGAAACAAGCTGTCTAAAGCTCACTTGTTTGTTGGACTCAATGTGACAATGTAACTTCTGTTAGACTGGGCAGTGATGTGGAACACCTCAAATATGCTAATCAAACATATGGCACTTCTAGGAAACAAACATGGATGGCTGTTATTGTCCTACAGGATAAAAAAGGTTACATGGATTTCGATGTAATTTAAATGACTGAGAGACATTTTAAAAAATATGCTTGCAGATGGAAAAGCAGAGATTGCTCACACCTGTTTTTTTTCTACTCTTCTTTCACCCTCCCTGCAACACCCCCCCCCCCTCCCTGTGCTGAAAGCCATTACAGAAATACAATTTCTAATACCTCCGCACAGGTCTTCGATCGACTGCAAACAAATTTATATTCAGGCGGTAAACAGAAAGCTGCAGAGATTTATTTATTGAGTGTGGAGGAGAGAAACAAGCTAGCGTGTGAACCCTGAGTAACCTCCGAGCTGACATGAAGATGGATCAGTGCACCATGCAAATGCATGGAGAGAAGGGATATATTGCACTCAGTCATTCAGCACATCGCTGCCTGTAGAATCCCATTAACTCCCACAGCTGGGACCATATTTCTGTGTTGTAAGAATGCAGTTAGAAGTTGTTCATTACGCTGAATTATTTTGTAATTACTGCAGACTTAAAAGACATAAGAAATATTGTTAGTATATTACTAGTATGATACGATAGGAACAGAGGCAGATAGTAGTTTAAGGGTCTTCATTTCATAATAATAATAATAATAACAATAATTTGATTAATATTGTGTGTGCACATTTTCCCTGATAAAAAAATATTGAATATAAACATAATGTTAAATAATTAAAAATATTAAATAATTGTATTCCAACATGTTGCCATCGCCATTGAGCTTTATTTAATTTAATTTAATTTCATACAAACATTTCATCAAAAATCACAAATGTAGTTAATCAAAACCTAGCCTACAGCATTTTTTTCTTTGTTTATTTTTCTTTAAAATATTGGACGACATCCGGTCACTATAAATTAAAAGCAAAAATAATTACAGGTAGGCCCATGTAAATAAACAGGACAACTCTTTATTTTAGCTCTATTAATTTCCATGAGTCTTAATTTATGCGGGCACACTGAAGCGTGTATTTGAAAGTAGGTCACCAGACTTCTGGAAAGGAAAAAAAACTCCTTCATACTTTCATTTCTGTACTGGTGAACATACTGAGCCACTGGCTGTGCTGCACAGGCCAAATGGATTGTGTGGCTTGTAGCCTATTATCTGCATTGCCTCTCATAACCTTATATAGCATGTAGCCTGTTTGCACATGCATGATTTTTTTCACGCTGTGATTCATTCCTGAGTAACTACACACAAAAAGCACGGACTTTTTTTTTCAGGAAACATAAATGGACGCAGTCTATTTTTGGCGCAGGGAGCAGTTAATCCAGCTGCAGGAGCAAACCTGAGATGTCCTCTCTGTCACTTACAACTTTTTGATCTTCACTCTGAGCCGTCCTTTTTTTATTTGTTCGAGGCTAATTACAAATCTGCTGCCACTGAACTTCTAAATACCAGCTGTCACGACCTCTGAACCCATTAAGTGTGCCTTTCACATGACCTAAGCCCTTTGCTAAAGAGGGCCTCGTTTTTTTCAGTAAGTAAAATCTGCATAATCCATTAGCTGCATCAATGTAGGCCTATCTCATGTTAATTTAGCTTTGGAGAAAAAGTTTTTATTGTTGTTTTAAAAAATGATCATCACGCAAGAACGTCTTGCCTCGAGGACAAAAACTTGAAGGCGTCATGTCCTGTCAGTCTGCTCAGGTGAGAGGCCCGTGAAAAGGCCCTGATAATGAACTACACTGCTGCTTAGTGTGGAGGTTTTTGTTGTGCTCGGACACCACTATGTTGACCTGAAGTTTCACAGTTTGTTTTGTGGGTTAGTTCGGTGTTGTCCTTCCTGATGACAGAGACGTCCAGCTATTGGCCGAAACCAGGAGGGCACGTCATCTCCATCAATCAGGGACTGCTGTTTCTCCTCTGAGGAATGTCCAGCCGCCTGACCATGCGTGGCTGAATGCATGAGAGGCCGGGCACGAAGTGCAACCCCGTCCAATGATTATGCAGGGGGAAAGGTGATAATGACTTCCTATCAAGAGTTAACGGCCGAAGGGGAGGCTAACCCTCTGTTCACTGGCTGCTGCCGTGCAAAAGAGGTCATAAACCGGGACCTGGACGGCAGGTCTCATCCTGAACTCTGCAGACGTGATGAAGCGGGAGAACAGGAGGTGGAAGTTGCCTCAGGATTTTATTCTCCGCATCTGACTCTGTGCACCTCTTCGGACATCCCTCCTCCTCCTCCTCCTTCTTCTCTTCCACACCATTGTGAGACTCTCGAGGGCTTCTCCACACCGGCCTGCCCCCACTCGTCCCGAATCCCCTGGCGGTGCAGGGCGCAGGGGCAAGTCTCTCCAGGACGCGGATACTGCTGGTCAAATAACAACGAGACGCGACACTGCGGGTTTGGGTCACTTACAGAGCAAATTCAAATCAAATGCTCTCACAATGGCCCCGAGATTCACGCCGCCAGTTCGGACTGTGACGGAGCTGAAACGGAGGAAAGGAGTAAAACTTTTGAGTGGATGAGGGTGAAAAGGAGTCAGCACCGGCCGGGTAAGTTTTTGTCAACTGAGCTCGGGAGGAGAGATACAGAGACACAGTTTGCATCTGTTTAAGATAAATCCGATGGGCTAATGTTTTCTATAAGTTTCATACATAGCTGAAAAAGTTTGTTCTAAGTTCTTAACGAGCAGGGAAAAAAAGGAAAAACAGCTGACGTGTTTTGTGCGTCACCATGCACAATGTCCTCCGTCACCAACAAACAAAGCTTGGATTATTTTTAAAGTATTTCCAATTTTAAATAAAACAAATGAAAACGTTTGAAAGGCTGCTGTAGCTGTGTAGTCGGCGCCACATTTGAATATGCACATGAGGACTCGGTTACTGTTTCCTTAACGGTTTCATGTTAATGTACGTGTGTTAGTTTATTCAACATTTTTGCTCCACCTACTGTTAAAAGCCAGATGTAGACTGCAGGCTACATTATGGATGGTGCAGCACAGTGAAAGGCCTGCTTAGCCTCAGCATATATTCAACCAAGAATATGATCAATTATTTACCCTTGCCCTTCCTAACCAGTAGACTTTGAATAATGCAACAGACCACTGCCTGAGACTCACAGGAAGTTGAGTAAAACTTACTCTTGTAAGCTGGAGTGCTCTCTGTAGTATTGATTAGTTGTCTGTTTGCAATGAAAGCCCTCGTGTATTGATTTCAGTTTGCAGCACCTTTACATGTGTCCACCTTTTTAACATAATTGCTGTCACAGATCATCATTTCACTGACTGATGAGTTCTGGGCACAGAGCCCACAGAAGAAAACATATCCACTGCTTAAAAAAATAATAATAATACCAAGAGCCTACTAATGTGAAAATGCCTATCAATCCTCAGTTTTATTTGACTTACAGTATCTTATATAGATCCTTCATTTGATCGATAACGTCACTTGATTGACTGGCCACTGTTCTTGAGTTAGGTTTCATACATTGAACACAAGATTTACAGCAGAGGTATTCCACTCTTTCTTCTATAACAGCACAGTCTCTCTGCTAACTCAGATACAGATGACCAAAACACAACAGGCCAAACTCCTGCACAAAGAAAAAACAGCAACACATTCCTGATTCTGTGTGTAAAATAATGTGGATGACGATGTTGCATAATGTCGTCCATGTGCACAAAGGGTTTCACCTCCTGGCACGCTGAAAATTCAGACTGCAGACCGGTGGACACAGCACAAACCTACACATTCAAATGAATTCAAATGAGTGGGTAGTGATGTGCATCCACACACCTGGATAAACATTTCTCTGCTGCTGTGAGAGAACAAACAACAACACGAACCCCATTATCCATCATGTGTTCTACTTGCTCATTGAACATTTGAATTTTTGGATAAACATTTCTGGTGATAAGCAAACCATCGATTGGTTTGACACATCAGCCGCTCATCTGATCCACATGCATGCACTTGAGAAAGCCATTTACTCATACTCACCCACCCACACACACACACAGCCATTTCCTTGCAGTATTGTTAGCATCTCTGTAACCTCTTTCTGTGTCTCTCTGAAGGAGATCATATGTAGGAGTAACTCATTAGCACTACTGTGTAACTTGTAAAAGAATCATTAGTGAAAGTAAGCTTTCCTCTGGAGGTTGTATTGGTTTTGGCACAAAACAAAGTCTTGCGTATTCTTCCACGTTGAAAGGCCTCCCCAGACCTGCTGTAACCTGATCTCCTGGCTCAGTGTATATACTCCCAGTGCGTCATTCTTCAATTATGCTTTGACAGCACCTGAATTACTGTGGGCTGGATGCCCAGATGACTGAGGCAATGTGTATTGATCTATCCCCTTTTCTTCTTCCCTCTCCTTGGCTTGGAAGGCCCTTCCATTCCCTTTGCTCGCTGGCTATTTTTAAGCGTGCAAGTCATTCCTCAAATATTTAGTCTGATTCTTTTATGCCTTCTGGCCGGCATCAATTCTATTATCTTTGGAGCCATTAATCAGAATGTGCATGTGATTTGCACTGCTGAAAGCTGAAGTTCTTAATTACGTACAGTTTCCCTGCATTGGTTCTTCATATCTACTGCCCTCTAATTCTCAGCTCTGCTTTCCTTCACATTCATTTTCTTAAAACACAGATGTTGACATTTATCCTATAACTGACCTTTCCATCTGCTATGCTTTTCCAAGTGGCTGGAGGCCTGTTAACCTTACTCTCTATGAATTGTAGTGGGAGGGATTGCTCTACACCTGGCACACTGACTCCATTATGCAGAAGCAGCAGCACATTTTCTCAGAGGCAAAGACACACTGACGACTGTACCCACAATGTCAGCAATGAAAAATCCAGATATGGCCGGGGTTTCTGTCATTCATTGCACATAAGCAGCACAGATGATACTTTAATGTGTAACCCAGAAACCTCAGAGGACAAAAATGGAGACATTTGTCACTAATGCAGTTGTTTGAAAGGATTTGTAAACTGTTAAACTGTCATTGACACCAAAAGGCCCAAAGGCAAATAATTAATGATTCTAATGACTACAGTTAATGGACTGTAAATGCTACAAAGTTGTTTTGCATCGCCAAACTACTTTCATATGCATCTGAAATATATGGTGACATTTTTTTTCACTACCAGTTGAGGAAGTTTTAAAATGTTTTAATGTAAAACAATCAAACGTATGTATGTAATTTAAACCTTTCGGAGTAAGAGGTAATTTCAGTCTAATCATTTTTGTGATGCATGGTGTTGCCCAGGTGTTTCTGTTATTAAGTTCACATCCGTAGATAATACAGCACCAAATAAAGATTTTGCAATGTGCCTATGGGCTGTTGCTGAAACTGATACCTCTGTGAAATACATCTTTGTTACACAGACAGAAAAATGGCTCCCGGGTGAAGACTTTAAATCAACAAACTGGCTTCAGGCCAATTCCTGCAAATCAGGTTGATATAATTTTAGGTATTCTATTGACTATTTGAATACATGTTTCCTGTCTATTGAACAAACCTGTGATTATTCTTTGAATTTATATTCCTCATCAGTCAAATTTGGCAGTAAATGATTTGGAACTACAATAAACATTTTATTAACTGTATGAAAGTTTTAGAAATGTAACGTATTTTCTGTGTAGTAACTCTGGAACAAATGTTGATCTCACTTCCTGGATATGGGCGTGGATAATTTTAATTCAGAGAGGTTTTTCTCGTCTTTTGTGGGCAGCGCCATTGATCTTGCTGACGATTGTTTTCATGTCTTCTCTCCCCAGCCAAGATCCACATGACCTGTGGGTTCAGTATTGTTGGCTCGGCCCTCGGTGCTGTGGAAGCTGGAAGGTGTAGCATCTGCACGGATGGCCGTCTCACGGTGAAGGGGTCCCCGAGGACCAGCTACAGCACCAAGCAGCTGACCGAACTGGAAAAGGAGTTCCACTTCAACAAGTATCTGACGCGGGCCAGGCGTGTGGAGGTCGCCAGCGCCCTGCAGCTCAGCGAGGCGCAGGTGAAAGTTTGGTTTCAGAACAGACGCATGAAGCAGAAGAAATTACAGCGAGACGGGCTGCTTTCCGACCAAAGGCCCGCGGCTGCGCACTCATACGCCGACACCGTGGATCTACCTCGCCAAAACACCTGCCCCTGAACTCCTGAGCTGCATCATGCGTCACACGGCTAAAGGGCGCCAGACTGCAGATGTTTTGATTCGCGTTTGCATCGGTTTCAATCACGCTTCACCTTTATTTGCCTACCACGATGGATGCTCATCGCAAGAAGCGCAATGGCAAGTTTCTTCATGCAAGAACGGGTCAAAGCGATTTGTCATTCTCCCCGCGCTTCAGTCTGGCGCTCTGATTTGAATATTAAAATTCAAGTTATTCCATTGCGCTCCTACACACAATGTAAACGAAGATACAAACTTATATTAATTGTCCGTAGCGACGGCGGAGGACTGTTTATTTATTTATATTGGACAATTTATTCAGGAACTGGAATATATTTATTCAAATGGTCACATGCTTTGTATTTCTGTTTTAACCGACATAAATTATCATTTTTATTTATTTAAGCTCTTACGTTTTTATTTTTTTTTCAAACAGAGAGACAAAGTTTTAACAAGTGTTGCACATTATATTGCTGCTGTCTCCAAAAAATTAAATTCAGAATTAGCGAGATTTTCTTTTTCTTTTTCTACATTCGAGGAAAGACGCACCTGCTGTAGACAGAGTGCATCTCTGGCGCCATGTGCTATCAGGCTAATTTAGCAATCCAGTTTTTAAGGCTTCATAATCCTCCATCCACTTTAAGATTAAAACGCCATAATTGACGCATAGATTTATTGACCGTTCGGATTAAGAGTATTGATCCGTGGTGATCCATCTATCTGAGATACAAATCTGGGAGCATTTGCATGCATCTGTAACTGCACGTTAATGGAATGTGGAAACATCACGATCGGGAGTTGTTGCATCTTTTATTACCACTATACATGCATCAGAAAATGATCATTTAGCTTGAACAGTCATGCGGGAGAGAGCAGACAATAAAAGGGGGGATGCTGTGCTGTTTTGCAGATCAACCAATAAAGTGTGTGTGGCTCCAGCAGCTAAAATAATCCTTCCAGATTCCCATCTCATATAAAGTAAATGATTGTAAACACGGCCCTTAAACACTGTTATGTTCCCGGTATCACAATGCGTTTCTATCATGATAATGTCTATTTCATATCAGGATATGGGCCATCAGCCACATTAATTTTTTGTTAGGGAATATTTTTGTTTAGCTTCAATTAGCACATCTGCACTAACAGATATTTATCATAACAAAGGAATATAACAAGAGGTGAAGTATAATATTTAAAGTTAATATTCAAAGTATGTGCATGAAATAACTAGATTTGTTTGAAACCTTTATATGTGTCCTGCTTAGATTTTGGCATTATAAATAAAATGATATTTTGAACTCTATAGGGCACAAGAGTGGACACAGAGGCTGCAAGGCCAAACTAATATATGCAGTTACACCAGAGTTCACCTCTCACCTCCTGACCTTTCTCTTGCCTCAGGACAACGATGACCCGGTCAGTGGCTCAGAGAGAAAAAGATGCACCATTAATTTGGGTGACCTCTAAGTCTGTGCATTTTCTTTCATTCATTTTCTGCCTTTTTTTTTTTTCAACAAGCAATTCAGAACGCTTTTGTTCTGGTGGTGTGTCTCCATGTCCACACAACAATATTTCATCCAACTGAATAGAAAAGGCGACCAGGCCATATGATAATTGTTCATATTATAATTCCATACCAGGCCAGATAATGCATTTATTCTACACCTAGAGCTAACCTAATTTTTGCCCTATCTCTTATTTTAATAAGCCAAAAAATGTTCTGTGGGCTCACTTTATAAACTGGATGAAAGAGTCTTTTCACCCAATAGGTTTTCAGATATAAACTACGAGACCTATTTTTAATAGCAAAGTTGAAAAATTAAAGTTACTTGAGCATGCTTAACACTTAATATGACTCCATGTCAGAGATAGCATAAACAAAATATGGAACAACTATTTATTTAGATGCCCATAACTTATATATTTTATGCATATTGGCATGAATAATTTTTAAAGACGCACATTAATCCTCCTGCAAACAATATCTTTTCTAATGTTCATCACATTAATATACATAAATGAAACTTTAAACTTTATGAGAGGAGCTCTAGAGTTTTTAATTGATTAGAATAATTTTACATGCAAGCAGGACTAAAAATGTGTTGAACTCAATTTATTTTAAATTTGCATTTAAACAAAACATACGCCATTTAGGCAGCACATGTCTAAACAAAACAGCACAAAGTGGAATGTTTAACAAAACCATCAAATGTCTTTCATGCAAAGCGAGCACTTGTGAAGGTTATGAGGAGGATGATGAGTGCAGTGATATGATGATAAACCTGTGACTATAAAAATGGTCTCTCATGTCCACTGTTCTTGCTGAGAAGTGTGTTAGGTTGACCTTATTAGAAACTCTTTTATCATCTTGTGCAAATGCGTTCCCTTGCCACAGGGTTTGGAGTTACAGGTTGTAATGTGCACAGAGGATGCTTGCAGCAGCTGTGCGCTCAGAATGCTTTTCAGATCCAAACTTACTTCGTCATAGTTTTTTACTCTGTATTAGAAATACTCTACAGTTATCAAGGAATGTGTGGAAGGGGAAAAGGTGATTGTGAACTGATTTTTGGTTGAACTATCACCTAAATGCCTTTTTGTGGCAGTTTGGGCATTTGCGTCTCAATTGATAAAAGAAGAGCAGCGCATTGTTTGTTCAAACCTGACATTTAGTTTGAAAGCATTTGAGTGTGACTGCCCTGATGAATTTGTACTCTTCTGTAATTCCTTCCTGAAGATGTACGGTTGGTTCACTGGACTGACAGCTGGGCGCACAAACACAAGGCAAAGGAAAACTGACAAAACTATTTTGACATTGAACTTAAGTCATTTATATTTTCCTTTTTTGTTTTTAAATTCTAAGAAGAAAGCAAAAAAAAATACTTCACTCAATGAGACCCATCTTTACTACATATATATATAGTAAAGATGGGTATATATATATATTACATGAAAAAAGGTTATTTTTTTTTTTTTGCTTAAAAAGAAAATCAGGATAAATGAAGCTATAGACTGCCTCTATTTTCTCCACTTCTGCATTGCTGAGTTGGTTGATGTGGGCTGCTATTACAATTCTCCTGAGGAGTACAGCATCTGCACCCTACAGAATATCTTACATTATATTTTAAATGAACACATATAAGTGGGTTCTTCCCGAGCTCATTGTAATTAATGCTAAGTTGACCCAAAATTAACTTAATGCATAATATGCATGTAATATCCTCACCGGAGCTCAGGGGAATGAAATCAATTGATCACGTTAAGCTCTTTCTAACCCTGCGTGAAGCACTTATAGATAGCCCATTTGTTGTAATTACACATCTTTTGAATGTTTTCCTCCCTTTTAGTTTTTCTGCATGTCTGATTTTACTGTTTTTCTTTATTTGCAAAGACTTTCATGCACTATTAGTCTTTTTGATCGGTCTCGTTCACATATTTGACTACCAAACAATTTGCGAATCAAGAAAGTTGAAATGAAGTGCACCTGTCTGTGTGTGCCGGTGCGCATTTGGATGCCCTGTGTACAATTACACAAATATGTGCTTTGTTTCCTAGGTGCTACTAATAAAGCGCTCAAAAAGATACAAAGCACATATTTGAATAATTGTTCACTCACACACACACATACATGCACACACGCATGCACATTGATACATAACACATTCTGACAGAGGTACACTGAACACAACATGCACACCAGTCCAGTCCTTGCCTCTCCTCTCTTACTCCACTCCAGGGAGCAGATGTTTGGGGACAGCTTACAGCCTCAGCGAATTTCTGTGTACAAAGCAAACAGCAGCACTCAGCACTTCTGGCTGCAATGGGAAATTTGCTCTTGAAAGGGGGGGGGGGCTTGAGTCAATGTAAGGAATCATAAGAAACGGGGTGGGGGGGGGGTGCACATAGAGGTGAAAGTGTGTCAAGGTTACGAGTCTGTTGCATTGGAAAATCCCGTTTCATAAGGCTTCTATTATGCCATGATGCTGCAGGATTCCATCATGTACAGCACATACAGTATCTCTCTGTGGCATCATGCAGCATCAGGAAAAAAAAAATCAACCAAGGTGGCCCTGCGACATATATGATTGTCTATAGAGTCTATATGACCTCTCCCATTCAGCTGTGTCTTCTCGCTAGTTTGTATTGCCCTTTGAAAAGTTGCAGACAAGCATAAAGTGAAGGGAAAAAAAGACAGAAACAATGCAATGAGCCTTTACACAGATTGCTGATATTGCATCTGAGACACCAGCTACAACACAGGAGCTGCTATGCTAATGATGCCACTGATATAATGCACTAATGGTGCTGTGGCAGTATACTGCCTGTACCCTCTTTAATTTATATCCTATAGAAATATTGCACTCTAATGAAAACAACACAAATAAAACCTATTTAGCTGACATGACTGCTCATGAAATTAGAATATCATTTTGAAGACTTGAATAAATACACATTTTTTCCCCCCTTACAAAATGTTTACAGTAAAGCTTTACGGCATATGCTCAGCAAGATGCTACACACATGCAAACAGGCTCCAACATACATACTTATTTCTAAACATGTGTGCAAGAACACACATTTTGACCTCTCATCAGTGTATTATAATTCCTAAACAAACCATCATAAATGAGCCCTGCAATGCTTATTTGTCTGAACGAAGGCAACCCCCTCTTTCTCTGCCCCTGGGGTGAGGTTGCCATAGTGACAGATTCATAGACATATGGAGAGAGAGGAGAAGGGGAGCTGGGTTGAAGGGGTGGGGCTGAAGGGGTGAGGTTGGAGGGAAGACAGAGGAGAAGGGGATGGATACTGGTTGGAGGACGTTGGCGCTCTGTCTTTCAGATGTGTCTTTGTGTTTCATCTGTCAATCAGCCATCCGTGGCAGCCTGTGCTCAGTGAGGGAACAGTTCATGAACTTTTCTCAATCAAGTCTCTGTCAGGCGCCATCTTGGCTGTATATTTCACGGGGGGGAAAGAATTGATTTTCGAGGCAGCTTCACAGCCCAAAAAACACAAAGCGTGCAGACGAACTGAAATGTGCAATATTAGATTGATCTGGAAAGCTGTATCCACATCTTGCAGTCTCCTGTTATTCAGAAGGTTATGCTAATAGCTAATCACCAGTAGGAAAATAAACATACAATTTGCTCTTGACAAATTAGATTCTGGACATATTATTAACTTTTCAGCCAATCTGAGGACAGATTGACAGTGGATGTGGCAAAACAAGAGAGAAGGAAACCAGGAAAGGAAGCAAGAGTGAAAGAGAAGGAGGGCCGTGCGTTTCAAGTGGCCATCAGGATTGGCCTTGCTGCTATAAAAACACATTTTTTCATCAGCCACCTTATGCAAAAGGGAAAGACCAGGTGCTCAATCAAACCTCACACCTACTGTTTTATTTTTCATCTTCACCCCTCCCAGTCCTTCTCTCCACACAAGCCTTCTGTCTGCCTTCCCTCTACCCTTGCACCATTCTTCTCCTCCTCTTCCCTCTCTCTGTGTCATTCATCTTCCCTTCTGCTTCTCTGCTGCCTGCTCTCCAACTGATATGAGAGAGTGACCCTTGGGCCCTCAGGGGTCAAGTGATACAAGGTCATTGGCAGGTCATCTCTGCTGACTGGCTGACCTCTAAAAGGACTTCTGGAAGGAGCCAATCAGATCTTGCTTCTTACCCCCCTAAGGCGGATCCCTCTCCCCAGCTCATCAGCAGCCTGTGTCACATGACCAGGGTGAGGCGTCAGAGGGAGGATGATTAATGATGCTTTTAGTACCTGTTTAGAATGAAGCTGTCCACACCGCACTGTAATTACCCACTCCCAGGCGGCAGCTGCCCAGCGTAATTGCTTTTTGTTTGTTGACCTGGTTTATTGAGGAGAAAGATGGCTTTGGCTGGGTAAGATGGTGTTATGTACAGTATACAGAGGTGAAGATGTATGTCAAAAAATTTGGTGCCAATGCGTGGTTGAGATTTATGTAACCTACAAGGTGTGAGCAAGACGATGTGTGAGGACACCCAGGAGATACAAGTAACACAAAAATGCCTCAGGCTTCAAGAAAATCAAAATATATACACTGTTATACGGTGCAACATCATTGAGATTTGCAACCCTGCTATAAAAGGTCACAGATAGCCACTGACCTCCTAGGCAAGTTAACTACATTGACTACACAGGTATTCAACATGCACATAGAGGTGTATGTTCTGTCAAGCATGATTTATGTTAACACTTCAAAAGTGTGAGTATTATGTTGCTCAGAAAATTCAAAACTTAAGTTCAGAAGGTCAGTGAAAACTGCACCCAGAGATCCCCCTCCTCTTTCCTGTTTGGCTACATGCCTAAAGCAAATATGAAAATTTCAGTACCTGCGGCGGAGCGCCACGAGGACAGTGACAATGAAACCCAGATAAACAGCCCCTCATTTGACCTATGGAGAGCATAAATTTACCGCCCATAAATCCTTGAGTATTTCAGCTCCGTTTGGCGCATTTGCCGTGACTCTCTACCCGGGCTGAGAGAGGTAAGTGTCGGGTATCAGTGCTTCTGTATGAGCAGCTTTCATCCTGCTCCTGGTTCTCACATAACTCAGTCCTGCAGCCTTTATCACCGTCTCATAAATAACTAGGCTATCGCCTGATAATGTCCGCTTAATGCTTAGTCAATAAAGCCCACAGTAAGAGGGCCCTTTTTTAGCCTCTCTCCTGTACATAAATATAAACAGTGCAGTAGATTGATGTGATGGGCAGGCTCTTTCTACACTGGGACAAAAAGAGGCAACGTGTGGGCCCAGGAGCGGAAGGTGGGCTGTGGGGCTGCAGGTGTTTAGAGGAGATAGTGGGCTGTGATGAGGGGGCTGCAAGAGAAAGGCTGAGTGGATAGCCTTGACTGATCACCTGTGAAAGACACATGCACACGTATACACACAAATGATAGCGCACAGACACTAATGCACAAAGGCACATGCGCACATAGGCACAGTCATTCACACACCGACACACACACTAATGCCATCATTAGTTAACCCATTGGTGTCGATGGCTGGTGCACAAAAGCACATCCTCCCTATTTGAAGGGCATTAGAGCTTTATGATAAAGAGACTTCCCAGTGAATTGCTTTTCTATCTTGTTAGCATCTTTTCTTAATCTATTGACAGATTTGTATAAAAACAGCCATATGTTGCTACCACAGAATCACATCCGGGGTTGTAAGTTACATTGTCTTGTGCACATTGCAGGGACAGTTATCGACCATTCACACTAGTCATCAGACCATCCAATTCCAGCGTGGCGCCAGGGGCAGCTGTAGTCAGTGTGATGGCTGAAATGGGATCAGACTGAGCCCTAGGGAGACAGAAGAGACTGACAGGGATGTTCCTAGGTTGAACGAGGGGGCTGATTGTGATCCATGAGTTAGTCAGTGTAGCAGCACCTGGGCTTGGAGCAGCTGGGAGAGATAGGCGGAGTGACACAGCGTGGATTCAAACTGAGAGTGATGATACAATCACCTCATATTGACATACTTGGTGAGGTGCAGTTGATGGTTTGAGTGTTGTGTGAGTGTTTACATTCATTTCGGCAGCTTCTAATCAAAGATTTGGAAATACAAAACTTAAGCCAGAAATTTCTTCTTTGCTCTTAACCTCAATATTATAAACTACAACTACTACATTAACATCCAGTTAAACTGCAAGATGGAATAAAAAATAATAATAATTATTATATATAATATATTATTATTTATTTTTTGAAATTGTTGTGTGTCTGTCTTTGGACAGCATCAAAGTTGTGATAAGGAAGTGCAATGCTACCAATCACAGTTGTGGTGGTCTGTGTTGTCAAGCTAGTGACTAGTTCCAGCTGACACTCAAACATATATCACCTGTCAGCATACGCATTTGAGTTAGTTAACACCACTGTACCACAGAGCATTTGTTTCCACTCGTACAACTGACTAGCTTATGCACACCCCACAGCTGCAGCACATGCACTTATATGTAATTTGTGACATCTCTCTCACACACAGCACATTTTATGCATTTTGAACACGAACTTAATTAAATAAAAGGCAAGCATAAAAGACATTTAAGGGCCATTTGAAAATTTGAAATTCAATACTTAGATCATAAGGTGCACTGATGTGCTTGAACTCCTCACCAAATGGCCATTACTGACTAGAGTTTTGGGGGTGTAATTCCAGAAACACCATTACAAAAGTACAAAAGCTCACACCAGCAAAAGCATCTTTGCACGCACCTGCAAACGGTGTGCTTAGATTCAGGCAGAATCAAACTTTACAATTCACTGAGGGTGCACATCAAGCTGTAGATCAACGACGAAGAGAACTCAGACTACAGGACAGAAGTATAGGGTTGGTGTTCTATCAAACGTATACCAGTAGTGTGAATCCATAGCAGATCCTATCCCTGTGTGGTTACAGGGATAAGATCTGCTATGGATTCACACTACTTCTGTGCAGTACAGCAAGGTTGCACATAGAACATGATTTACCTGCTAGGATGAGAAATCAGTTTTCTGTCCTTCTGAACTTCATAATGATGTTGTTTGATATTTACAGATCCGTTTATTAAATTTGCAAACTTTTCTGACACAGAGTGGGTAACCTTGTTGCGCAACAAACATCCTAGCGCTCGGCTAACATTAACTAGCATGCTAGCATGCTGTAAACTAGTATACAACTACTAAAAACTCACCTCCAGTTGTTGCTGAAGAATTGACAACCAGTCGTGGCGGCATCTCGGTAAGCGGTTTTTTATCCAGACTGATTTAACGTCCTGCTGTTGTTTGTTTTTGCAATTTTTCAAAGTATTGCTAACATTATAGCCAGCTGTTTAGCGACAATCTTCGTTTGTTTACATCCGTTTCGTCGTAAGATCACGCGAGATCACGTGAGGCACACTCTCTTATGCGTGTCTGAGATCGTTGTCACCCGTGTGCATGATTCAGATCAGAGAACAAAAATCGGTAGCTTTTTTATTTAGCAAAATCAAAGAGAATATAGCTGAATTATTTGTGAATAAATGCTGAGATATATATATATAATATAACAATAGTAGCCTAACAAATAAATAATGAATTATTTATTCATTTCATTTATGAAAGTGAATAAATAGGGTCATGATGCACTCTAGGAATCACTATCCAAGAGTAAAGTCATAATTTATGCAACATGTAAAGCCATGTAATAAAAATGAATGACTGACTTTGAAGTTGCTAGAAGCACTGTTTTCTTATAGAGATGCTGGTTGCTCCTAGCATAGCCCCGTCTTTATATGCCAGAGAGTTCTCAGCAGAGCAACAGCTATTTTTCAACAAAATGCAAAGAGATGGGATTATTATAGATGAGTTTGTCTGACTGTGGGTAAGTAATACAATCAACTTATTTGATAAAATGTTGGATGTACTTAAACAATTTAAAACCAGTGTGCTTGCAAAAGCATCACTGTCATCTCCCGCTCATACTGGACCTCATTTATCAATATTTGTTTCGGTGAATAGTGCTGGAAGACTTTGAAAGGCTAGAACCAAACCCTGAATCTGCTGTGCAGTGGCACAATGCTACTGTTCAGCTCTTGTTTGTGATTCAGTAAGGATCAGACTACAGAAACAAAAGCTTTTCAGGTGGTAAATGGTGAAACAGAATTCAGACTGCTCTTCAAATATCACTATCACTAACCTCATGTTTGGGCCTAAAAAATACTACATCGAAAGCTACCATCAATGATCCTGGATTTCCTTACAACCTCACAAGACAGGTTTCCTTATTACCAGGTGATATTGTAACACAGAAGAGGTGGTCAACCCAAAAGTGAGGTGGAGCAGAGGCCAGATTTGGGAGGAAGGTAAGCCAGGAAGCACCCATAAACTCATGAAGGCACTTCTCTGAACACTGCGGCAAATGAATCTCCTGGGTAATGGAGACAGAACTATTGCAAAATTAGGAGAGACATTAACTGGGGTATCAATAAATAAACCTCTAATTAGGAAAAAAGAAGCGGAGCGGAGCAGGAGCGCAAGCACAGGGGCAGAATATCAATGGCACACTCACATCTGTATGCAGGCATAGCTCTCTGGTGAGGGGCTGGGCCTCACAGGGGCTTCACCAATGGCACTGGCTCACCCATCCATTCGCCCTGCAGAGCTTGCCCACTCTTTGACTGTGCAGTGAACCCAAAGCACCCTCCCTTATTTTCAAGCCAAGTGAATCTTCTCTTCTCTTCTCTTCTCTTCTCTTCTCTTCTCTTCTCTTCTCTTCTCTTCTCTTCTCTTCTCTTCTCTTCTCTTCTCTTCTCTTCTCTTCTCTTCTCTTCTCTTCTCTTCTCTCCCCTCCCCTCCTCTCCTCTCCTCTCCTCTCCTCTTCTCTTCTCTAACCAGCTTATCCGCACAGTGCCCTGAGTGTGCCGCTGTGCTCTGTGACTTCACCATGATTGATAGTGGTGGGGGTCCTCCACTCCCTCGGTGAGAGAGAAAATGGAGGAGGGAAAACAGGAGTGAGAGAAGGGAATGGGGAAAAAGGCAGAAGCCTGGAGAGAGTGTGAGATGGGGTGAAGAGAAACAGTATTTGTGTATGTACATGCATACTGCACACATGCATGTGTCCTTGCCTATTGGCATACGTAGATGTATAGAAGTTGCAATGCAGGTATCGCAGTGCATAAGGTGTTGGATGTTCATCCAGCAGGAGGATGTGAAGGTGCAACCTAGGTGTTGGTGGAGGCTGAGGGTTGAGGGGTGCGTGGCGCTGACCGCTCCCTGTCTCTCCCCCTCTGTTCCCTGGAGGGTAATAAAGACTGATGACACTGATGCTGTGCCATCCGGCTCCACAGTCTCCACTGCACAACCATTTGCGCCATCATTTATCCCGCTCCCCCCCTCCCCGCTCTAATTCTGCTTTAATAACCGCCACCTCCATTCATCAGTGTATTGACGGGCATGACAGGCAGTGCGGCACACACTAACTCCCTGCCCTTTACTCGCTCACAGCCGGGGTCAGCGTGAGGTCACACAGTCAATAATCACAACACACCTCACTGTCACCTTGGAGCGACTGCATGCCCTGCATATCTATTCTCACACACACTCCCAAGCTCCTCATTGACTTTACTTCTTAGTACCCAGCACCGTGCACATTTGTTAGGTGTCTTAGAAGCTCAGGGTAGAGTTAGAGCAGCACCACAAGAAACACGCATAGTAGAGGAAGTGTTGATGTTGCTCCACTGGTGGTCCAAATACATGTATGTAAACTCCGCTTCATTTAACTGAGCTGGATCAATCCATCCTTGCAATGTTGAAAAGATTTACCACATTACCCTTAAAATATTCTTTCAGCACAAGAGTAAGTCTGTCATACAGAGCATGTTTACACTGTGCTCTCTCCGCTTTTGTATTTTGAAGGGGATGGATTTTTTTTTGGGTGGGTGGGAGGTGGGGTTGACAGTGGGCAGTCATTTGTTACAGGTGCAGTGCCTCCTTCTCTCTCCTTGGGCATTCACCTCTTCATATGCAAAACATGTCCTGCTGTCCTCCAACTCCAGCACAGTTTGCTGCCGTGACACATTTTTTCTTCATTTCAGCTTGACAGTGACATTTATGTTCATTTGCTCTGTGCAATTGTGAAGCATCTGGAGAGGCTGTATCCATTTTTTTCTCCTCCCTCACCTCTTTCTTTTTTTCCATCCTGACAAAAAATATTAATGTACATTTGCATGCCACAGTGACTAAGCCCTTGATGAACAGTTGGATTTTTGGGAACACACCGAGGAAAAACTCCTCTGCAATTATACATGGCAAGAAGACTGAAGAGTGCGATGGAGTCTACTGTTTTTTAGATAGATTACAATGCGCATGGCAACTCAGGACATAGCCAGGATCAGTGGCACTGGGAACCTACACCAGTCCATGAATCTTGTGCTCCTGCTGAGTGTGGTGGTGCTGGGAGTTGTGGTGCACTGGGGAGCTGAACATGCTACACACAGCGCTGGGCCAGGTGGCACCCACCCTTCTTTCTCCTCCATGGTCACATGAGTTATCCCCAGTGCGCTCGCACAATTTACAGTCCCGTTCCTGACCCCCTCTATTCACCCATGCAAACAAACACACAAATACAAACACTAGAAAGAGACAAACAAGAGGCCCTGTGGGGCACATATGCAGATAATAAATATGAGGCACAGTATTTTATATTTACTGCAAAACACATATGCACACTCACACACACACACACACACATATCCCTACCACAGCCCTACTTCACCTATCCTGGACAGGCAGCAGCAGCAGCCAGGGGTGTGGGTGCTGAGGGCTCTAATCTGCGGTGCAGGTCCCATCAGCAAGGATCATTGAGCTAATTAATAATGTGGCACAGAGAGGGATGGCAGTCATTAAGGAGCCACGGCTGTGTGTGCTGAGATGCTGTGGGCCTCTGCACGGGAGTTTGTGTGTGTGTGTGCATGTATGTGTGTGTTAGGGGGCAGATAGAAGGGCGGGAGGGTGAAGAGAGGGGGCACTGCAGGCACAGGGACTGACTCCGGCATGCAACCCCTTTGATTCATAATTCACAGAGGCCAAGCAAACATGAAAGGACACAGTTATATGAGACACATACACACAAACATAGGTGGCGGGTGTATAAATCCACATGTAGACGCACATAGTTTCCTGTTGTGAAACTTCAGGTGGACTTTCTTGAAGGGTCAGCCAGAGGGCAGCAGCACAGGATTTCCCTTTCTCATATGTATCAATGGGGACAGCTCTATGTGTTATTCCACTTAGACCACACTGTAAGTCAAAGACAAGCATAACAGCACAGCTGCTCCACGGGGCTCTGTATAAAACACTCTACTCCACCAACAGAGCTTATCATTCTGTAGCCATATGTTAGGAGGCACTGTATACATCACCAATATTTACTATAGGCAAGGGGACCAGAAGGCTAAGAGCACTTAGTTGTGTAAGGCAGCCCAATAGCTCAGCCTGGGCTAATGAAAGGAAACAACAGGAGCAATTAGCAGTGTAAACAAACAGCTCGCTGAGGCCCCAGTCTCCAGCCTCCCCCCCGACAGCAAAGGGACTGGCAGCCTGTAGAAGGAGGTAATTGGGGGAGCTAGGAGCCGAGACAAAATCAATGGCAACGCATGCACAGACACAGCACAATTACTCACCACCTTGCGTCACAGCCCTGGGGACTCAAACACGACAAGGTATTGTGGCTAGTTTGACCCTGACAAGTTTTTATGTTCACTTCAGGAAATGCTGCTTGACTGTACCTCATTGTTTACATGTGTATTATACAGCCACAATGAAAGAGACAAACACACGCAGGCACCTCACATTGACAGCTGACACAACACAGCATACAAGCATCGCACTTTGACCACTGGCCATACAGGGGCCTAATGACCCTCCTCTCAGTCTAATTGATCTCATCTTGGTGCCATTTATGTGTCTGCCTGTACACTAATGTCTCCCACTCACTCACTCATTGGGAAGTAGCAGCGTCTACTGTGCGACCATGTGGCTGCGGCCTGCAGACAGCAGTGCAAAAGCAACGGACATGCATGTCTCCTCCCTCTCCCTGAGTGGAGCCGCAGGGCAGAGGGGCATCACTAATGCAGGAGGCTGGCTAGGATTTCTACTCTGCAGGGCACATTTTGCTGCAGGCACAGGGCCTTCACTGTCTGAGTGCTGGCCAAGACAATTATCAGCAAGAGAGACTTTCCTGCAGAGTTTTACAAAAGTCTACCATACATATATTATGGAATGGAAAGTACAGGTTTTGACTTAGGACTTGTTGACTCTCATCTTAGGCCACAAGATGACATAATGAGACACATGAATTCATCAGTGTAAGAAGCATTTGTTTTCTATAAGCACAATATCTCACTGATAGAAAATCTCCATTAAAAGACAGATGGTCTGGAACACACTAATATTTAAATGCAAAAATTATGTATGCAGACTGGCCTCTATGAATTTTATAAATATTTAATATTAGAATATACTGCATTTATGTTGGTGGTACATGTGTGTGTGCAGCTACGTGTATTAACTTTTTTCAATTAAGTCTTCAATTTGCTTAAAAATATGTGCTACAAGGTAAATGTTGTGTGGCCCATTGAGCCTATAGTGAGTATAATTCTGCAATAGTACATGTATGTGGATACAGGTGTTGTGTTTGTTTTGGTGCAAGTCACCATGTCTTAGGAATGCTATGCTACCGCAGTGTGCTTTGACCTGCCTGTGAAAAGAAAAGGTTCTTATGCCTTTGCAAGTATCACCCTTTTCTAATCATTATACTAGTCTTTATTTTTAGTGATGGTCAGAGTCAGCAAAATGCCAAAAATTGTGAGACAAACTGAAATACTCAAGACTGTATTTCAAAAGGGATTCCACGTGGACATGAATTTTGAGCTCACACTGGAGTATAATCTGGATCTAAGAGACTTATTCCATCATTTATGATTCAGAAAATTGTGGGGGAACACTACATTCATCACCTGCTTCAGCTACATTTCTGATTTAGTGGTCAAATGGATGGATATTGCCTCTATTAGTCCTCATTATTACTGTAAATCCGGCAATAGTGCCAGGTCGGCTCAGTAGGGATTATGGACCATTATTAGAAGAGTGGAGACAGAGATAGAGATACCTTCTCTAGTAGATGCACAGCAGGCAAAGTAGTGGGGCAGGAAAGAGGAATGCGATCAGGCTCCACATCATGTTAATACAGGAGACAGAGATTTGATTGGGGTGCAACACAGTGCCATTCAGCTATACTTAACAGCATCCTCCATAACAGCATCGCTTAGTTCGGAGAGCCAAATGTCTGGATGCGGAGGATGCACACACACACTCTGCTTGCCCTCCAAATACCAGTGCATTACTGCTCTGGCACTCATTGACAGAGCTGCCACTCACCACCATGATGGATTCTCCTCCTGGGACAATTCCAAAACTCATTCATTGACTCATTTGTTTTGCTGATCTAACTACCTTTGAAAACAACATTAACGGAGTGTGTTTGCTGTAGGAGAGGAAGCAACCCTTATTTTGTATGTGCATGTTTTTGTGCCAAACTGTGACACAGTTTTTACTCTCTTGGCACCGGTAAACACACCCTCATGGGGACTTTTAGGTAACGGCACAGAATTACATAGCCCCGCAACCAATCTTTTCTTCCTCTAACTTTTCTTCTTCTAACTAAACCGCAAGTGATGCTCTCCCTCATGAGATGCTACACAAATAAGTCCTGTTGCTTATTTATGCATGTTTCCCTCCAAGTTCCTTGATTAAAAACATGTAAATGACTGGTTTAAAATCCCAGCATCCCTGAGCGTTATATTAACCTAAACAAGCCTTTAAAATTTGCATTTTCATTTGATTTCAGAAGGCTTAAGAATTCCTCAGCCACCAGTCCTCTTCACACATCTAAAAGCATCTCCATCTTCTGTCAGTGTCCTATTTGAGTGTGTCACTACCATGACACAACACACACCATTCACAGACAGTCTCGCATTCATCACACACTCCCAGTCATGTCGATAGTCACTCGGCTGAGCAGGCTCATAATGAATTTGAAGAGTTCCACACCTATGGCAAACTCATTTACTTTATCAGTCCGATAAAAGGAAGTGATAAGATAGTGGCTTGGCACTGTAAGAGTATCAGCCTCACTTCGCTATTCATCTCACCAAGATCTACAAATGGCAAAGCTCATCGCTCAAAGCAGCAGCTGCAGTCTTTATCTATAGAATTTAAAAAATGGCTAATATCTCATAAGAATGTGTGCTTATGAAAGCCACCATTTCCATATCATTACCAGCCTGAGTATCTGACTGCCATACTAAGAGAATTCTCTGGTCTCTCTGTATCTATTCAGCTTCTGGTTCAGGAGCTGCTGGGAGAATACAGGTGCAAATATGATTTGGGCCCATTCCTCTTATGAAGTTGACCCCCTGTAATTGACACAGACACACTAGCAATTTGATTAGTTCTTCCTGCTGCTTGAGGGCATTTGACCATAGAAACTCTATCCTCTGTTTCATGTATATAGCTCCACCTATTGGTGAAGTCTGGGAACAGCACACAGAGAGCTCACAGATAAAGCTCAGGTCCCTCTGACTCACAATGAATTTAGAATTGAGTCACTGGGCCAAATCAAACAACATTTAGCAAGCCAAGCGACAGCTGAACCACACAACCTAAACCAATTAATTTCACAGGTTCGTCTACATAATGCATCTGGAGATTATAAGTACAATTATTTAAACAAAATAAATTTTATTTTTTTATATAATGTAGTGCAATATCAAATCATTATTTTTTTGTGCACACAGGTACATGCAATTATTTGCATACAAATATGCAATGTGTTTCTGCAGCCAGCCTGTGTGTTGGTGAGTGTGCATGTGCCACTGACAGTAGTTCATCCCGTTAATACAAAGAAAACTGATAAGAGCCTCTTGAAGCACTTGAGATAAGCTCGCCGGCTTAAGTGCGCTGACATTGTCACCAAACATGCAAGGCGCAGGAATGCAAGTCAAGAAAAATGGGAAAAACACACACACGCGCGCTAATACACGCAATAGCAGATTCATTCACAGCACTGAACAAGAATGTGCTCAATAGCAAAACAGTGTGTCACATGAAGAGAAAATTACTGTACATCGATTCATCAAGATACATCATTAAAGCTGTCAAACTTCAAAGGCTCTCTGATCACAGCTCATTCTTGAGAGAGACACCAATAGCCTCATTTATCATATTTGTTTGAGCAAGGAGAGATCGAGTGAGGCTAGACAAGAAAAAAGAGAGGAAGAGACCAGCCAGAGTGCTGAGAGTGAAAACTTAGGGAAAGTACAAGAAATGTTGAAAGAAGTGGAAAATATGAAAATTAAATAGATTGAAACATATGAACAACAAACAAGACAGATGAATAGCAAAAAGAAAAGGGGTGTGAATGAATAAAAGTACTTGTGCCAAAGCAAAGATAATTAATAGCAAGAGGCAACAGAGATTTTCAAATCCTCTGTTTGTAGTGGGACACCACCTGGACTGAGCCCCAGCCCTGAGGCTTTCCAAGCTAAGCATGCTGGTTCACAGCTTCACACACCTGCATACACCAAAAATGTACTATCTTGCCTTCCATCGTATTACTTTTTATTATCTGCATTGCTTACCCTCACCTTTATTTGACCCCACGAGGCTTCCAAAACGTCATTCACTTCAGTCCAGATTTATTATCGTTTATCATTTTATTAACATGGGAAACATTTTTGGAGGAGACTGTGTTGCTAATTTCTATCCAAATAATGCTTGTAAGAGGACATCTTCAAAGTTTATGCAGCTCATGATCAAATGTTTTTTATATATCCCCAGGCTCTTGTATTCTCCAAATTGCTTCAATAAATAACTTGTAAGTCTAATTATGCAGCAATTAATTGCAGCCAACATGGAATGCCCATCAATCTTGTAACTTGAAAAAGTCTTTTACAGCACAGCCTGGCAGTCCAAATAAGAAATTTGATTAGATTTTGCAGGCACGCATGGGATTGTGCATGTGTGCCACTTTGTCATTATGTGTGCATGAGAGCGTGACTTTGAGTGTATGTGTGTACGTGAACATGTGCAAATGCCCATGGAGGTTACAGCCAGATCACAGAAGAGAGCTCCATCCCAGCAGCTCTCTGCAGTCTGCTCTCTCTGCCGTCTCGTCCAGTTGCTATGGCAGCAGCAGTGAGGGCTGTATCCATGGCCAAAGGAGGAAGCTGGCATCCCCCAATAACAGACCTCCCACCCCTCCTCTTTCCCTGTCTCCCCCCGCCAGGCTCCTGACCTGCTGGTGAACCTGCCTGGGGGTCGGAGGTCAATGGCTCGGAGCTGCAGAGTGACAGTGAGGGATTATGAGGGAGAGAATGAGAAAGAGAGGAGTTACACCACACAGATGGAGAGGAGAGATGAGAAAATGAAAAGATGAGACCAAATTTGATTACTATCAAGAGGTGGGGGTGTGGGTGGCGATTCTGCATTTTAGAAAATGGCTGCTGTTTTGCCCAGTGTCTTTAAAATGGAGGGGAAGGACGAGTTTGGTTGTAATTTAAGCGTTTGTTTAGTGTGTGTTTTCTTATTTGTACATAAGGGTGTGTGAATGGGTTTTTAATCAGTGGGGGACAAGGGAAGGAGACAGGCAAGAGAGGAGAGAGGGAGGTGCATTCTCACTTGCTTCCTTTTTTGTTTATTGATTTTGAGGGTGTGTTGGGGTCACAAGAGAAAGTGTTTCTCCCCTTGACTGTGTCAACCCCATCTGGGGAGACTAGAGGTATTTGTGAAGAGACTTTTTTTTGGTATAGTATGTAATCAAAGATGATGATATGGTTTGGGGTGGGGTGGCAGGTCAAGTGAGATGACCCCTGACCTCTCTGCTCTGAAAGGTCAGACGGTCTTTGGTTAGCTCTGAACACAACTTCCTCACCTTGAAGATTTGTGTGCTTTCGTACTTCAGGGCCTTGCAGTTGTTCATCAGAGCTTGTCATTTGTAATTTCCCAAAGCAAATTTGTTAACATTATCTTACATTTTTTTTCCACTCAGTGAAACCTAAGTCTGAGATTTATAGTGCAAATGGTATTTCACTTTAAGCACGCACTCATACTATGTGTTTATTAAAATGTTTAATGAAATTATACTTGAGAGAGAAAGGGCTGTGGAGCCAGGATAACAGAAGGGCAGGAGAAATGACCGTCACACAGACACACACACCAGCATCTGCAATGTTACACCCTTTGATAATATATTATCATAAACTCTCCTGCCAATATGCACCAGAAAGTCACCCGCTATTGCCTGACATTGGCAACACACTTTCACTAGAGAGGCTCCTTTGAATACTGTGAGGCTAACATTACCCCCCAGTGGCTGATGTTTGCAACTGCACTCTGAAACTCATGGGTATGAGTGAATGTCAACTGCTACCAGTACAATCAATCTCCATCCGTAACACTTTGTGGTCCATACTGCAGCTATAGAGAAGAGGCTCAACCACTCTGCCTGTTTTCCATCTGATACATGCAATATGTCAGCACTATCTGCTGAATCTATGTAATTTTTCCCCCTTGATCATTATCATTGGCTCTTGTGGAGTACAGAAGCCAGTCAGTCAGTTAGGAAATCTCAACCCACACAGTAGCCCAAAGGGCAGGACAGGGGGTGCATGTTTGCTTTCCTCACACAAACACACACACATGAGCACACACAAGCTCAAGGCACTATGCAGACACTTTACACAGTCTCTCTTTCTGCTGCATTCTTCTTCTTCTGCGTGTTCTCCAGATGTCGTGTCCTCTTCGTCACCCCGTTCGTCTGCTCTGCTCCACTCGGTTCCCCCGCCCGGAGACTTGTCACAGCCCCTAACCGCATCAGGAGCACTGCTAGATTGGATATACATGATCTGTCCATCCATCAATGGGGAGAGGGAGAGAGGGAGAAAGAGAGAGAAATGGCAGTCTATCTGTGAAGTGTGAGATAGAGACACAAGGAGAGAGAGAAAAGCTGGGCAAGCTGGAACCTCACACGCTAGAGGGAAAAAAAACATTTACAAGGCAGAAGTATATTGCATAGCACATGCATGTATAGCATCTCAAGCTAATGTTGAGATTCAATCATCAACAGTGCTGCTTACATCACTTGTCATGTTTATTATGGCTGTTACTGGTTGGAACTGCTTAGTAGTGTAGACTGGCTGGTCAACCTGGCAGATCTGTGTTGACATCCTAAGTTGTGTACCAATATCTATAAAGGGCAAGACAGTGTCACATTTCCTCTCTGTGCTTGTGTCCCTCAGCATCTCTTTGCTTATTCATAGTGATGCTGAATCACCCCTCCATTTTCTCTTGCTATTTGTTTCAGCTGGAATACTCATGTTATGGCCCCTACAATGTGTGAACACAGTGGGCACACATAGCCACAACCTCTGGGAGCTGAGTAAACACTTACCTCCTCACACTTTTAGCTGCAGGTGTTCCAGTGTGGTGAGATTATTCCCTGTTGCAGACCTTGTTAATCAGGCAACATTGTTGTTGCTTCTGCAGTTTTGTGGCAAAGCATCTCTGATGTTTACCTCACCTGTACACACACACACACACACACACACACACACACACACACACATATATTTTGCTGAGTTGATTTAATGCATGATATATGTGTTTGTTGCACAACATTAGAAACAATAATTCCAGAGATGCTAATGTGTCATCTGTTCAAAAGACCAGTTTTTTCTTCACCTGTCAAATTAATAAGGCGACTGCAATAAAAACACAACAGCTCTTACCAGTTTTATTTGTGGTATTGCTTTCTGCAGCTACAGACAATGTGCTGTCATCTATCTTTGATGTTGAACGTACAGTATAAACAGGGTTCAATCTGAGGTTGCTCTTCCACTCCATCGTTCGTGTTGTGATATTCATCTATGTCTGCTGCTCTATCTTTTCCATACATTTCCAGATGATGCGGTATCACCAGCACATCTGTACATCTCCTCCCTTCCCCCTCTGTCTCCATCTTGCTCTCCTTATTCTTTCAGTCCCATTTTCTCTCTCCCTTCCCTCTGTTTTTCCTCACACCCTTACCTCTGTCTTGTTTTATCTTTCCTGCCATTTTCATACTGACATCCCCCACACCTCTGTCTCTCTCTCACTCTCTCCCTCCATTCCTTTCTCTCTGTCCCCTCTCCTCTCTCTCTCTCTCTCTCTCTCCTTTTCTCCCCCTCTCTCTCTCTCTCTCCCTCTCTCTGCTGTGTTCTGATGAATTGCCTTCCCCTCCCGGTGAACTCGACCGATAATCCTGGGGAAGCAGTAAAAGACCATCGATCAGCCTCGCAGACAGGCCCACAAGCCACAGCACAGGAACAACACGCTAACAACAAGCCTCTGCACTTGGCTCCCAGTATATATGTGCATGTATGTGTAGGTTTTAGTATAGACATCTAACACATATAGAGCAAATAGCAGGTGGCATGTACAACAGAATCATATTAGCATGTTTGTTAGCCTGTTTCTTCACACGTGCGTTGAATGCAATAATGAGTTGAAGAGTGTTCTCAATCATTGCTGCGTTTCATGTGCTATGTTTAGCTGCATGTGCCAGCAGCATGCTTAGCATACACTGAAGATTTCCCTCTGTGATCATCTTCTGTGCATCCTCACGTGATCCACCCCCCGCTGTGAGTCATCCTCTTGGAATGTATGCATGTATGTGTGAACATGTATGTGTATGTGCACATACAGCATATGTGTTGCTCCATCAGTGTCTGTGTGTTTTCCTCTTGTGTGTATGTTTGTCAGCATGTGTGTATAGTATTTATAAATGTATGCAGCACACGCAGGGGCCATAAATCATCTAGCATACTCCAGGCCCATCCTGAAGGAGAAGGGTAGAGACTGCACGTGATCTTGGGCAAAGCTTGATGGCTATGAAAGTGACCAATTGATTGATTGAAACAATTAATTTTGCACATGCTTTTATGGCTGAGAAGCCCAGTGACCATTAGTTTGCAACAAGCAAGTGAAGACAGCTGGATTGTTTTATAATTTCCACTGAAACATAGCAAAAGGACTAGCTAGTGCTCTGGGCTTAGAATAATGATAAGCTACTGGCTATTGGTTTAAGTTATATGACATGATATGATAGCTTATTGGACTGTGCAAAGTCATGTATGAAGTCCATTCGTCTTCATCCTCCATTTTGCACACAAAAATAAGCCAACTTGAGCGATTCAAGCACCAGGCAGCCAATGGTCATTATTCTATCCCCCTAAATATGACAAATGGATGACTACTTCTATTGAATCCCATTTTTTACATGCCATATTACAACGCACTGCTGTTCGCCAGTGTGGAGGAGCTTGACCATAAAAAGCCAGTTGCTTGGAAAATAAATCTCCATTTTGACAACTGGTGAACTGCTTTTCATTGAGGAGACTCACCATTCATACTTTATCTCCCTTTTTTATTTTGGAACTGTTTGTGAGTTGTCCTTCAGTGCCTTTCTCTTTGCTGCCTTTGTTCCTAATGTACTGGCAAGGCTGACTTCATTAGGCCCTGTATGCGGCAAACACATTTATGTCCTATTTTCATTTTTCCTATTTCATTTTGCCGTGATACACCACAGCACTGCCACCAAAGCGGAAAATAAAGCCCATATCAGGCTTGAAGCCATGGGCCCTTTGTGAACAAGGTGACACCCTGTGGACAAAGCAGAGAACTGCAGCACCTGTTAAAATCTAGTTTCCACTAATGGGCTTGCTTGCAGTTATCAGCAATTTTGAAGTGAGTGAATGAACTCCATGAGGACTAAACCAAGGCATGCATGCTACCTCAGAAAACACCTGCAACAGGTATCTGAAGCATTTCACAAATATGAGGAGGCGTTCCTGGTCCTGATTCTTCTAATATTTGTGGCATGACTTGACGTGAGGGTGTGTGTGAAGGAACTTGTGTCCCTGTGTGTTTCCATGAGAGTGAAACGCCATCATGGACATTGACAGATCGCAGGGGAATGTTCAATTGCAGGTTGTTGCGTCCTGCTGTCATTGGGCTCATCTGTCACAGGGCAAGGCTAGCTGGGAGGCAGGAGGAGGCAGGAGTGAGGGGCGTCACTCCTTCCATATATGATGATCACACCGGAGCTCCTGCCAAGCAGGCTGCTGGCCCTGTCTTGCTCCTGTGGTCCATTGGAATTCTTCTCCTTCACCGTCAGCTGCAGAGCAATAATACTGCAGCATTGATAGAATACACTGTAGACAGTTACATGAAGCATGGGGGGGGGGGTTTCCCACTTGAACACACTACAGCTCTGTGTCTCTATCTCTCTATCTTTTGGCTACAGTGCTGTGTTGACTGCTCAGAATGTTTGTTGAGATTAATTTGGCAGCTCAGGGGATTATTTTGGCTAGATGAGACATTTCTCGATACAAATGCCACACACAGATGCTCTGTTTATTGGATGAGTCAATACAGAGCCCTGCAGGAACATAACCGATCTGACTTGCTCTCCCTCTCTCTTTCTGTTGTATTTTCTCCTTGCGGGGAAAGAGAGACAGAAACCACTCCAGTAACCTTGGCTCCTATACTTTACTTCCTCATCCTTCCTGTCTGAGTTTTCTACTTCCTTTGAAAAAAATCTGTTGTTGTCATTCTGGCAGAGGGGCTAAACTTTCACATGTGCACCCTCTACAGTCAAGGCTGGGAAGTGCCTTTGTTGTTACATGAGCATAGATACAAACAGGAAGGCCAATTACAGCCCGGCAGTCATCTATCTGTCAACCATTTGACAGGAACATAGCACAGCCAAATATATGACTCCCCCATAAATCACAGCATCTCACTCTAACTAGCCTGTCTTGTGTGAGTAATTAGTAGTATCATGCAGAAGCATTTTGGCGTCCCGAAATACCATTAGATCATTTTGCTTTTGATTTTCAGTCACTTTTCTACAAAACCCACACACTCAAATAGCCAAATGTTCCTGAAAATTATATGCATAAAACTGATTTAGGAGGCACTCAGGAAATCGATCATGCAACAGAATCGTTTAATGTTTAAGGAAGGGCCTTGTGATTTGTGGATGTTGAAACAGAGTTCATATTCCACATTTAAAGATTAAAAAGAGGACCTTGTATTTTCATAGTGGGCCCTAACCGCCTCATACCCCCTTGCAACGGACCCTCCCCGAGAGCTCCATTGCTATTGCAGATGCTTTATGATGGGCAATTTAGCTTCAGCTGCTATCTGAGCCATCTCAGGAATGGACGCGCTTAGAATCAAGTGCAATAAAGCAAAGAGGGAAGTGGAGAAAAAAAAGTGGGGGGGAGAGAAAGAAAATAAAGAGAGACAACAAGCTTGTCTGGGCTGCCCTTCTGGACAAAAGGTTTGGGGGTAGGGTGGACACACACAAACACAAACACTGGTTTCCCAGGCACTCGGCTAGACAAGTAAAAGAGCCTAACATGTTTGTTTTCACAGGAGCTTTCAAACAAGGCCTAGCCTGCATGATGAGTCAATCTGTGCAAGTGTCTTTATGTAAAATATACAAAGTGCACATGGGCTTTTTCTGAATCTGTACATTTATCCAGTGTGTCTGTGTGTGTGTGAGCATGTGTGTGTATGTGTGTAACATTTGGTCCTCTACACTGGTGAGGCTTTGTTGAGTCTGCTGAGCTCCAGGAAATCTCCTGAGACGGGGAGACAGATTTACACCCTTCCCCCTGAGAGGGCTTTAAAGCCTGGGACCCAACAGAGCAATGGAAGGACCAAGAGCGCCGGGGTGATGAGACAGAGTGGGAGAGGAGAGGAAAGAAGGGAAGGATAAAGGGAGAGAGGAAGGATGAAATACGGCAGAGACTGGGAGGTGGTGGAGGGGTGAGGGGGGGGGGGGGTTGTGATATCGATGGAATGCAACATGGCTGCTAGTTTGCTTGCTGCCCTTCGCCTATACTAACACACGTTCTTGCTCTCTCTAGAACCTTGTGTGTCCCTCAATTTATCCACGCTGCTCCCACACACACACACACACACACACACATGTATCTACACACATGCACAAGGAGGAGGCTATAAATCTGCCAGTGAGTGCTGCTGGGATAGAGACACCTAAGACAGGCCTATGCTGTGTTTGGAGAGAATGCAGATGTACCTGCCTCCAGCACATCATCCTCTGTCCTTCGTCCTTCTCCTCTTCCTTCTTTTCCTCCCCTCTACCCCTTTAGTTTGTCCTCTCGATCTCTCTCCATAGTTTTCTGTCTCATGTTCTTAACCCCTTTCAACCTTCGCTCAGCTCATCTCTCCTCCACTCTCCACTCCCTTTCCCCTTTGGTCTCACTTTAAGAACTGACATTCTCCCACTTAGGTGGAACAAAACACTCCAGCCAAGTCCCATGCTATTGTTGTGCTGGGACAAGGCCTAGGCAGAGGACAGACAATAGGGTGAACAGAAGAGGATACACAGCTCACACTATAGGCGCCGCCTTATGGGGGAATAATGGTAACAAATACAGGGTCTACGCAACCTGTTTGCAGCAATTCCTCTGTCTGAGAGCCAGTATCCATCATCCAGTGACAGGTCTAACTACCTGCTGAGTGATACCTGATGTCCTCACATGGGCTACAGTCACAGCTATCCACCTCTACATGATATGTCTGGGATAAAGACAGACAGGGACAGCACAAAAGAAACAGGTAAACTGTGGAGTAGGTTTCATGTTTGCTCATAATGATTGAGGGGTTCTATAAAAAGCATCAGATATCATTATATCCATAATTACATAACTAATGTTTCATCCCATCTGTGGAAGCCATGATGTCCTCCAAACAATACAGACCTGCAAACACATGCACACACCCTCACGTTCTCACTAAAACATTAACACCTGCCTTGACATTATCACTGCCCAGCCTCACTGAGTCCTCCGTGGACTCAAACACAGGCACACACACGTAAACATACACTGTCCAAACAGATGTGGCCTGCATGACCTGATTTACAGTGAAGTAAACGATTTAAGCCGCACATCTCACTCCAACACCTAAACACCTGACAAGCCTCTCATAAATAAGGCTGGCCAGAGACTCCCACATAATTTACACCTTGGCTATCTCCTAAGCTAACATGTAACAGGTCTCCACTCCATATTTCACCACCCAGCGATCACCACTCAGTGGAAAAGACATGCAAAAGTGAGTCCAGAAGAAGGGGGTAGAGGAACTTCAAAAGAAAGAACATTTTGGATTTTGGGGATGTAGTGTGGTGAGGGAAGCTCTGGATGTGAAGTAATGTGTGTGCATGTAGGGAGGGAGGGAGGTGGGGGTTACATGAATGACCCTGGCCCAGGGCGTAGCCTGGACTAGCCTAGCCACAGCCCAGCTCAGATCAAGGCCCACAGCCAGGAGTTCCACTTCTACATCTCTCATAAATCGTCATGGCTTTGTCTGGTCTGCCTTTCACTGGCTGAAACTTATCCTCTTCCATTAAGAGTGATGGATCAGCAGCTCTCAGGGCGTAGAAACTCTGAGGTTACAACTCCTTGCAAAGATTGCGCTTTACACTGCAAATGTAGAGTATACACACAGGTAAAGATGCACCAACACTACTAACAGGCAAAGACTACATTTCAAGGCAAACTTTTAAGCTTAGATGTATGTGAATTGGTATTTATTTCTGTTCATGTTTTCGTAGTTCAGTGAAAACAGTGGTGTACCTGGATGGTGTCTTTTTGTTGCAGTCTAATGGTTTTTAATTGTCAGGTAAGCTCAATTCAATTTGATAGCATCTGTGCTCCCTCTGGTGGTTGCTTCCTGCCATGATCACTAAAAGTAAGTCATACAATGTCTGCATTTACTTAGGTTTAGAAATTCACTTCAACAAGACCATTTTCTGTATTACTGATATATTCTCTGAGTTTAACTAAAGACTAATGTTAAAATACCAACATAAGAGAAAAACAGAATCCAAATCAGTTTATTTCCCAGCCAAAGGAGTTGGCTGAAGTTAACTGGGTGTTTTTTTTTCCCACAGTATGAGAGACACAGCCTGATAGCTGGCAAGAGATATTACAAAGCGTCTCCACATGTTACAACAACGGCCTTGCATAAGCAGCTGTGTGGTGTGTCTGTGGGTGGGTGTGTTTACTTTAAAATCATCTTACAATAACACGTGAAATGTGTTTATATATGTACTGTGTTAAAATGACTAATAGCTTTAATATAATAGCAGCTTTTTTAATGTCAACTTCCTTATTATAAATTGGACTATTTTGTCATGAGAACAGGCGAGACAAGCTCAAAATGAAGCTTTGATTTGTAGAAACTGAACTATTTAACCTTTATGGCTGCATACAAAGAGTGAGTTTAAATTCTAAAGCACAGAACTCCAGAGAGCAAAAAAAATAAATACATATTCTATGCATGATATTATTTGACAGTAGTGCTGTCGTATGAGTCTGCAGCTGCAGGTCAGTTGAGTGATGTTGCCCTCAGGTGGTGAGAATGGAGCACAGCAGCAGTGAAGTCCATCAGGTGGCTGAAAGATTCACTGCTGCAGCTTTCATCTGCTCGCTTGTGTAGTACCCCATTTGTGTTGGAATGAATCGTGTTTTTGATTTAGATTCTATGTGCGTCTGCGTGTCCGTCTGTCTTTGTGTCTTCTGTTAAGGGAGCCTGTGCGGTGCGCATGCGCTTTCATCAGGCGAGAGACGGCCTTTTGTCTCGGAATGCGTCTCTTGCGCTTGCGCGTTGCTTCGCTGGACAGCAGAGGCACATAAAGCCTAGTAAATTGCACCAGGGCAATAAAATGGCAATAAAATGACAACAACAGTGCATTAATCCATCACCAGGGAGCGCTGAAGGTACTGTAAAGAGCTCTGGCTGGAGTCGGGAATGATTTCTCGGTTTATCAGCTCAGCGGCTGCAGAGCTCATTTAGCTTGCCAGGGGGCAGTGAGGAGCAGGGAAGGGCTGAGACTCTCACTCCCAGTGGACTGGGGCTTTTATTAATAACAGGCAAGTAAGAAACAGTAATAAAGAAGATACAGAAACTTTATCTTGACGGTTTTATATTCATTTAATTAGAAGAAATAATTAATGAAATGAAGCTTCGGACAAACAGGGGACTGATAGAAATCCCCAGCTCTCTACACCTCTCAGCTTAGCCTTATTTGGACCAGTATTTTCCATAATATATGTTCTCAGAAAGAGGCAGAGCTTTACATGTGGGTGTTACAGCCCCTCCAGTAGGCAGCCTCCCCTCTGGCTCCCCGTGGCTCTAAGAGAAAGAGAGCTTTATTTAGGAGCACCTGGATTTATGTGGAGGAACCAGAAGCAGCAGGTGATGGAAACTGCCGGCCCAGTAGGTTGGCTGTGGCCAGGGGGTTCTGGCAAGCTAGTAAGTGGGCCCAGTGGGTCACACTGTCATTTCCTGTTTCTCTACCACTTTTCTTCCCTTTTTCAAACCATCTTTCTAACCCAGCCTGCCTTCATCTACCCCTGCCTTCCTGCCAGAGTCACTTCCTCCAATAGGAAACAGATGAGTAGCTAAGAGTCTAAGGTGGCCATGATTTGCCCTTCCCATAATCAAAGCAACACATCTGACATACATTTTCACATAGTTGGGGCTAAAATACAGCTTTAAAGATGTCATTTTGAAGAAATGCAGCCTTGCTAACAAAAATTATAGGTTGCTTTTCTCTCCCTTTTAAAATAACAGTGCACAACCTTTATTTAATAATATTGTTTATGTTGTCTGAAGGTGAATCAGTTTCCTTCAGCTCTTAATGCTGACAATACAGTGTTGCTGTGTTTCCCACTGCTAATATGACAACAAACTTTTGTAGAGGGATTATAAGAGAGAGAGAGAGAGAGAGAGAGAGAGAGAGTCTGTGGTGTAAACTTTTAGACCTCCACTCCCCAGATGAAACCGCTACCCGGCAGCTATTCCACAGAAACAGCATTCTAAACTGAACCAGGTGTGTACATGCCACAGAGGAGAGGTCAAAAGTGGAAACACATGATCCACTCTTTCTTCTTCTTCTTGTTCTTCCTGCTCTTCTTCCTCTAATAACCACAGCCTGGTAAAAATGCTTTGTGCTAAAATGGACCATTAAACTTTCCTATAACACTTATGTAATGTGAAGTTCAGTACATGGTGAACAGATTTCAAACCAGGCAACACAAGCATAGTGAAATTAGAGGGAGGGAGGATGCTAGAAGAGAGAGAGAATTAAAGAGAGAGAGAAGGAGACAAATGGAGAGTTAGGTAAAGTGGTGGATAGGCAGAGGTAGAGGTGTCTACGTTGTGGAAAGACATCTGTTTGGTCTGTTCTGCTTCCCACATTCTCTCACATCTCCTGGACCCCCATCACACTGCTGTGACTGGGTTTATTTCTGGACGGCAGTTGAAATGAAGGACTCAATGTTTAGACATGAGCTGTTTGGATAAATTGGCCCGTGTGTGTTACAGATCCTGTAAGTAAAGGCCGTGCATCACTGCGCCCTCAGAAGTACGACATCCAAGACACATTATATTTCACTAAGATTCCACCATGAATCAGTGTGCAGACCATCCTCCTCTAATTCACTAAGTTTTATTACAAATGTGTTTACTGCTAATCAGTGTAATGGACTAGACTGTGAGCACTTGAATGTGTGTTTAACTTATATATTTTGTGAGCGTTGCAAGATGACAGGGCCCTCCAGTGGATAGTGGTTGTAATGTTGAATTATAAAACCTATTCAAGAACCTGTCAAGAGCCCCTTTATCCTGCTTGGATGCCTTCTTTTATGTGTTAGATTTGTTATGCAACATGACTTTATAAAGTATTTATCAAGGCTTTATAAGCCTCTAAAATTATAATCAGGTCAGGAGCCACCTCCAGCAGCAGAGCAGCCCATGTTGTTGAAAGCTCTCTATTCTGAGGCCTGGGCAAGCCTCGCAGCATTTTAAGTTCTGCCAGAGCTATTCCTTGTGGATCAGTTAATATGAACCTCCATATCGCCTGTTGAAATAAATACAACTACAGAAAATCCTAGGGATTTCATGGCCTCTCTGAACTCTAATCCTTGATAGAAATAGAAAGGTCTGAAACTTTATGTTCATTTGGCATCCTTTCGATTAAAAGCGCTACAGTAGACAGATGTGATTTTTTTCCTCCTCTGACAAAATGAGCCTGTAGCAGCTGGACTTTTCTCACTTGGTTATAAGCCGTGCATAATGTACCTCAAGCATATAATACCTCGCATTCATATACAGTGTAACACTAGATAGTTTATGGCTCTGTATTATGTCAAGGCTGGCTACGGCTTGGAACAGAGGCAGGGGAATGCTGTGGTCAGTGCTGGGTCAAAGACTGTCAGGGCTCAGGGCTGGCAGAAAGCCAGCCCCGGTACGTGTCTGCCCTGAATGTTAATGGATTAACGCTCACCACACATACAGCCAGACTGGGAAACTCAAGATGACTTTTAACGTGAAAGGCCGCCTATAAGTCGCCATCATAAATTCAGGGACACAGGCTGTCTGTACCGGCACGGCAGTCAGGCGTGTTTCCTTCTGGAGGCCAGGGCCGAGAGGCTGTGAGATGGAGAATGGGGGAGCAGGTGGGCTCTGTGTTGGCTGACCTTGCCTCTCTCGCCTATGATCAGAGTATGCTGGCAGCTGTGGCCTCGTTTAATAACACCCGAGGTATCATGTAGAGCAGGTACACCAATGTTGTTTTCCTCCTACAGACATCATTGTCACATTACCCTCACTCACTTTTTTGTATGCAGTGTTTAAACTCAGACCCTGCTGATTTTGCATTTTCCGCCACAAGAGAAGCCCATTCTCTTACATTATTTTTCTCTTAATGGCTTTGAGCGAGTAACTTAGGCTTGTCTAATGTGAATTTCCACATGGCAAAGAGAACTGCTGCTGTAGTGCTCAGACAGTGTGCAGCGACAGCCCCAATCACTGTGTGTAATTTAGCAGCAGGGGACAATGAGCTAATTTCGCAGGAGAGCCTATACTCCCAATTTAAAATCAATAAAGACGCATTGGTTTTTTTAGGACCTCCACTTGAGCTGTGCTGTAAATAAGAGTGTGGTTCGAAGAACACACGATTGTTGTCTGCCTTCGTGGGGGGTCATTGTAAATCCACTGATGGAGTCGCAGCAGATTTCACTGCAGTTTCACACACATTTTGACACTAATGTACCCAATTTTTCCTAATCGTTTTGCTGTTGCATGCAAGCAATTAAGTATCATTATGTCAGTGGATGATTTCTTGCCATTCGCTGAAGAATTGACTTACCAGCACTCATTGGCAGGAGCCTGGTTTTTAATAGTTAAAAGAAAAACAAGTGACACGTCACTGAACTAAAAAGTTATGGTGTTGGGATTTGTAATCCAATTATCTTATTCTAGTGAATGAAACACTGTGCTGTGGTGGTTTTCTATGATTTTCTGTCTCCAACAACCAACGACTTTACTTAATGCCTTCAATCTTTTCTCTCTCTCTCTTCTCTGCAAATTAATTTATGGTCTAATTACAGGACAAGCCTCCAGATATGAAGGAACACAAATCACCGGTCCTTACCAGATGGCAGAAAAACGGCACAGGATAATTGAAAATCTAGAAGTGGATCAATATTTAGAAGCCCAAGGTTACACGGAGTATGACACTACTATTAACATGGAAATATGATGCATGACATCCACAGGCAAATTGGCTTCTGTTATTTGATGGTGAATGGCTGACTTCTAGTGTCGGCGTTTTACTAACAAAGAGACCGGAGTAACTTAAGCTATCAGGTTGCTGTCTCACCCTAGCTCATCAGAAAATGTGCTGCTGCACAGTCTGATGTGCATACCTGCAGCAGCCATATGTACACCATTACATGTATGCACACTGTTGGTCTGTGGTATGTGGAGCATGGTCTGGAGGTCTCCTTTATGACAAAAATGTACCACAGAAGCCCAAAGCCATGCCATGTCACAGACTACCTCTGGCCCACCCCACCCTTCTCTAGCATTTACCTCTGGCCTGTTAAAAATGATATCAGCTCATGGAGGGCAAGCATTAGCATTTGCATTTTATTGGAAGCTCAGAGATTTAGAGCAGAGGATATATCAGCTCTGAGCAGACAGAATTAGTTAACAATGCATTACCTGCCTTTTATGGCAGCTATAACTCTTTCCCCCTGGTGGGGAGAGGAGATGAAGGGAGGAGTGGAGGATCAGGCAGGAGGAGGAGGGGGTGAAGGGGAAACACAGCCAGCAGAAGGTTGGTGGTGAGAGCAGTGGCGCAGTACAGGGTGGGTGGGTGGATGGAGGCATTTAGAATGAAGAAGCTTTGTCTGTGGTGCTTTAGTGCACTTTAAGTGTGATAGCCACCAAATTAGAGCATCATGTTGCAATCACCCTCAATACAGATCAGTGCACCGACTGAGAGATGATGGGCCGGTCGTCAGAGCAATGCAGACATTTTTATCTGATTGCAACAAAGAAAGAGAGACACAGCTGTTGGGCAGCTGTGCCTACATGAGCACAGCTTAAGAAAAGCCACATCAAATTACAGTACACTGTGATTCTTTTTTCCCACATGCTCTAACTGGAGGATACATTTTGTTATTATTCAAGTATTGTAGCCTACGTATCATCTGAGTGTATGTATATTGGTTTGTTGTTCTAGTGGTATCCTTAAACAAGCTGTACCTCTGATGAGGCCCACAGCAGCAGTCTGTTCCCTTGCTACAGCTGCACAGTAGCTCCCCCGGCACTCATTTGGTATAATGTGCTGCAAGACTATAGCCACCTCTGCTGTGGGCAATGCCCTGTGGAACTCATTTGCACTGGAAGTTACTGGTAAGGGGGGGATATGTTTGAAGTGTAGAGAAGATGACTTTAAATGAGTAAATAATTAATAAATGTACACCAGTATTACAACATGATCCTCATTGGGACAAAGAACACACATTTACAGGTAGCTTTTACAGTATCAGCTTTTCTTTATTCAAATCATTTGGCTTTGGTGAAACCTGTTATTCTGTTAATCACATAACAGAACTGCCCCTACATCTGTATGTACCACACATGTCAGTGGCATCGCTCCCATGAGTGTCACAGTGGCTATCCCGACCAAATCTACTGGTTTAAGTTCGTCAGCAGACAGCCCCAGGCTCCATAAAACGGCCTGCTGCTCTCTCACTCTGCCCGACTTAATGGTCCCAAGGGCTGGATATTTACTAGTGACCTTTGCATTCCATTTTGAGTGTAAAAGCCTTTTTTGCGAGGAAAATTCCATCACTATAGACGTAGCCCAGAAGCAACGTGTGTGTGTGTGTGTGTGTGTGTGTGTGTGTGTGTGCATGTTAATGCAAGTCTCTATAAAAGGCAAGATGGCAGTGAGAGAAGATTACCCACTATTCTTCACAGGGAGTTTTAATTTATATTAATAAACATCCTATATTTAAGTAAATTACTTATTTTCATTGTGTGGCAAAGTAGTCTTTACTGGAAAATTACATCAGGATACAGTATTATGTTTTTTTATACTGACTGATTTTGTTATGGTGACATCATTACATCAGACTGAAGTGCTTCAGTGGCCTCCGGCTTTAAGGCACCAGCCATTCATGAACCATAATAACCCTCATCCACATCCTACCTTTGTTTCACCCAATCTCTGTTATCATTTTTATTTTCCTACAGTTTAATGCCAATGCCAAAAGAAAAATAACAAACAGAAATCTTTAAAAATAATTTTGTTGTACATTTTCTTAGGTAGGCCTACATTTTACTCGACTGTTTTGCAAAGTTTCTGCTGATACCTCTTGATTTACAATCATATCTTTACATAAGTGAATCTAGGATTATGTTCCCTGCCATGTGAAAACATGCACAATTCATGATCACCAATTACTCGGTTTCTGTACTGTTGAACTTTTAAATGTTTGGACTCTGAAAAAATAAGTGACACTGGCACTGGTATTGTGTAACAGCACCATCTGCTGAGTAGAAACAGCTGGTGCTCTTGAAATAATTTCTTGAAAAGATATACTGATCTCATTTAGACAGAGGCTGTGTTTAAATATAATAATTATCTCCATACATCAGGATTTGAAGGTAACGTGTGTGCATCCAATCCAGTTTTTTATTTCTGAGCTTGCCGTTTGACTGCCAAATACCTTTAAGTGTTGCTGTTTATTCACTTTACACCATAAAATATAAGCCAGCGGACAACAATAACATTGAAAATGTTTATTAAAGGGTGCTACTGTACACATATTTGCAACATTTTTTTCTGCACAAGAAATAGTCTACTTCTTCAAAAAAAAATCTGCACTGGCAAGAATTAAGGACAAAATGTTATTTAATGAAAGATAATGATGGCAAAACAAAAACCTAAGTAAAAGCTTGGGCATGATTTGTGTACTGTATGTCTGAAATGGGAGGGGAAATCACAGCCTTACACATAAAGCCAACACATAGGAAAATACAGCAGATCTGTTTTTTGACACAAAACATTTGGTCCTAAAAGTTCCAGCTGGAGCACAACAGATCAAACTACATAACCAGCATCCATCTTAAAAAACAAAAAAAAAACTTACTGCCACTTGTCAGACTTGACTTGAGTTTTAACTCTTATAGCTGAGAACTAATCACTTATGTTCAAACCAGTGGTATGACTAAACCATGTACAGATTTAACAGTACAAATTATTACCATAATTTGAAGACTAGTAGGTGGTGTTCAATCACTTTACATTGTTTATAGAAGAAAATACTGTCAGAGCAGCAACAATGTCTGCAACTGCAGGGTTGTCATCAAGACACAGTTAAGTTTCTCTCTGTTAGCCACAAGGTGGCAGAACACACACAAGTGTTAATGCTGGTATTATTCCATGCTGATATAGTAAAGATTGTCTTAACCTGTCCCACGGTTACTATTCCAAAAATAACTCTGCAGTTAAAAAGAAGGTACAAAGCAGAACAAAGTTTCTTTTATTGTCCTCTTGTTGAAATGGTGAACGTGTCAAGAAATTTAAAAACACACATTTATGTTGAAAATAAAATAAAAAGATAAAAATCACATTTAAAAAAGAACAAGGATATCACTACATCACGAGGAGATCATTGGCTTTTCTCCCCTGCAAAGTTTTTGAATTGTGTAGTAGTTTTATCCCTGCAGACAGGACAAACTGAAAAATCTACAAGAGATAAAAAGTTTAAAAGGGAAGTGATTATGCAATTATGCAAGGATGTCAGAAGATTCTCAATAATCCACTAATGATATACCTAGATGTCAAAAAAGAGGCAATTGGACTTTGCTTGAGATTGAAGAAAAAAAAGCCTCATACAAAAAGCTTCCTTACTTCTCTTCAAACATAAACCTCATGGATGAGAGGGGAAACATTTTCTAGAAAAATCAAGCAAGCCCAGTCTCCATTAACAACCTCCATTAATTATCTTATGTCAATAAAAAGTTGCATGCTCAATACCAACAATATATTCTCAATCATAGTGCACCAACCATTAAACAAGCCTGTGGTCAACAGTTTGTACTAAATTTGGTTCTCAAGTCTACATTTTGAGTTTTCTGTATTTGCAAAAATCTGTCTGAAATTATTAAATCCTGTAAGCAACGTATGTGCGAAGACATTAAAAAGAAAGTAAAAGCTTTTTAAACAGAACAGTAGAAACCCCTTCCCAATAGCATATCACCCATGTTAACTACAGCTTCCACTCCAGTTTGATGGATCCTTTTCAGCAGTGTGGGCCCTTGTGCTCCATTGGGGCATGGATGGAGAAAACACAACCGTGTCCGCCGTCTTTGTTAAACATGGTAAAAAGGTGAAGGATGGGAGTTTTGGGTGTGAAAAAAAAAATGACTAAGGTTGTCCCTGCAGTGGAGGTGGTCCTGTTTCCTTCTGAGTTTGAGCACTCACGCACTGACGGCATCCTTCTCCTTCTTGTCGCTGTCTTCGTGCCAGGTTAGACGTTCCTCATAGAATGCTATGACGATCTGTGGGCACTTATGATTGGCCTCCTTGGCGAGTACGAGGTCAGCCTCATCTGAGTCTTTCCTGTTAGAAATATAGAAAGCTTATTTCAGTACTTTATCTCTGTATAAGTTCATAATTTCAACACATGTGGAACCTCAATGCATTTTAATCACCATGATTGTACCTAACACAAAATGAAGGTCTATTTTAATGTCCTTTTCTTAGGGCAGTCACTGCACTTCGGCGCAGACCAAAACAACTACAACAATCTTTGCAGATGCAGTATCATATATCCAGGACCTGCCAAACCAGGCTTGTGAATTAAACCTCTTTGAATCTGTGTATAGTATTTATAATGCTCCCTCTTTTTCATGTTTACAAATGCTACTGTGCCAAATATGGTTTTGGCTTGGTGCAAGCCTACTGTTTTATTGTCTGCTGCTGAGGCAATGTGCTTGTTGTGTCTTGCTCTTTTGGTTTAATAAATAATGCTTGTCAGACAGACAAGTGTGAATAACAGGGACAAGGTTGTGTTTCTTTTGTTGGCGATGCGGTGTTCCTGTACATACTGATTTAATTACTGTATTTTCCGGACTATAGGTCACAGCCAACAAATGCGTAATGAAGAAGAAAAAAAAACATATATAAGTCGCACAGGAGTATGAGTCGCACCAGCGGGCCAGCGTAAGTCACTACGTTTTTAGTGTAATGTTGGCTCTTGAATTCCGCTCAACTTAAGTGGTACGGCTACAGGACATTGAGAGTGAGACAAGTCCTCACGCGGAGAAATTACCTTCACCGCACAGAAATAAAAATCCTGTAAATGAGTAAAAGGCAGACTACTGTGCGCTCATCTAGCTGTCTGGAATAAGCACCCTATCGACAAATCAGAAAATAGAATTCCCTGTTGCCAGGCGATGTCTGAGACTCAGCTGCAAGCACACGTTCCATACACCTATGCTCGGAATGCAAAGTGTGGACAAGCTGGAGGTGGAAGAGAACCGTCAGGAGAGGGACAGAACAGCTACCATTATATCTGTAATGGGACGTCAGGACACAAGGCTAACTAATTGTATATTTTAATATATAAGTCGCACCTGAGTATAAGTTGCATACCCAGCCAAAGGATGAAAAAAGTGTGACTTATAGTCCGGAAAATATGTTACTTAACTGTATGGGGTGTAATGGACTATGCATGGTTTCTAACAACAGAGTTGCATGTCATTTGATTGCCATATCAAACAAACTTACCACTTCATAAGAAACATTAGGTCTCCGCATGAGTCAGTTGCTCCAATGATCTTCTCTGGCTCGAGTCCTCTCTCAAAACCACGTGCAACTAGGATATCGTCCTGAAAGAAAGAGTTTTTACTGTGAATAACTTCTGAGAGATTTATTTTTATGGTTCACACATAAAGCTTACTTATGCACATAAATGTTTATTTGTCTAAGACACGAAACACTAAAATCATCACCTGTCATCAGTCTCCTAAACAGCATAATGATAAGATACAGAGTATACTTTGCTTTAGTGTTTTGTGTATCTTATTCAGATATATAAAAATGAGCTTCAGTCTCCTCACACCCCTTCTAGAATAAGTTAACCATTCATTATCTCACTAACAACATTGATATATGTCAAACAGTGTTTACATATACTAGCATGAATATTACTGTGCGACAGCATTATGAAGGTCTTATTTTGACAAACGATTGTAGCATTACTTAATCATAAAAGGAGGTTTTATATGTAAGTAAGCAACAGTTTTGCCCTTTTAAGCTTATGCTGAGACACCAATCAACTGCTATTTTTTTACATAGACATGATGTCTTTTCAATTCCAGACCTTAATAGCTTTTAAGTACCCAGAGCTAAAACATTACTAAACTCAAAAATGCATGTTTACAAGTTATTATTGTGAACGTGATACTGTGGTAAACCGTATCGAAACATAATTTCCACCAACTTATAGCTTACCTCCTTCTTCTTTTTGGGTTTACTTCCACCCTCCTCATCATCATCTGAGCTTCTTTTCTTTGAACCAGTGGAATCTTTGTGGCGCACTGAGGAACTTGTGCTTGATTTGCTGCCTCCACTGCTGGGTGTGGAGCTCCCAACGCCACTTTTCTTATAGGTCTTCATGAATTCTGAAATAAGCTCAGGGCAGTCCAGATTCTTCTCAGGCTCCCACGTGTTGTGCTTACTGAGGAAGATCATAGAACACAGAATCAATCAAAGTAAAGCCATAACAATGCTGACAACATATCATGTATAATGATCCAAACATGTTTTGGTATTCCGTTTCTGTTTGTAAACATTGTAGTTTCTGAATCCATCTGTGTAACACTGCTGTCTGTTTGGCTGGCACAGTAATATCCAGACTGCTAAATATGTCCACGTTGTTAATAAAATCAACCAACAAAACAAATAGTGCGTTTGAGACTGTAGATGAAAGAAACACTGCTTAGACTGGCTGGTACTACTTACTCTGAGTATCCTTTCCACTTCAGGAAGAACTCAACCCGGCCTTTATTCACCCTTCTGTCCAGGACCTTCTCTACAACATATTCTTCCTCATCAGAGGATGAAGAGTCCTCGTCGCGAGACTTTTTGCCCATAGCAAAGTTTTTTGCTTAGCAAGACACTGTTGCAAGCCAATGGACGTCCCTATCCAAGCGAAAAAACAGAAACCTTGTTAAAGAAAACAGCGATTGTGCTTCCCAAAGTTTATGCCGATATACACATGTATGCATTACATAAAGTCAGCCATTAAGAAGGTACTAGCTCTAAACGTTAAGGTGAGCCAATGCTAGCTAGAAACCTACCATGTATCAACGAAAGGCATCCTTTCATTGTTCGATTTTCAATTCGACTGAGATGCAAAGCTTCCAAAGTGCTAACCTAACAAGCCAACTAAACACCAGTCTGTAACAGTGCCCTCGATATAAAGTATTAAAACCAGAGGCACTAATTCATAAAGCTCTGATAATTATGCTCCTCGACCGACGAGCATCAAATAGCTTGCTAAGGCAGATAACCTGCTAGCTAAACGCTTCTTTGAGCTAGCAGAGTTGATAACAAACCACAAATCATTACTTGCAGCAGCAAAACACACGCTGGTACACCATGTAGAAGAATCCTCACCTTTTAGATGTCTAGACCGTGGGTTATAACCCGTAAGAGGCGGCGATAACCTCAATCTTTTGTGGACCAGCAGTCTGTGAGGCCGATGTTGAAGCTACGTTAGCATATAGCCTAAACCACAAAAAGGTACTGTGTGACCGTCTGTGCGTAAAAAAGCGCGCGTTAGGAGCGCACAAAGAATTTGCCCGCCCCCTAGTCAGTCAGGTGATGACCTATATAAAATATGCTATAGAAAATGTGTTCCGATCGTGATTTTAACACATTGTATGTTTTGTTAGAGGTGTAATTTGTGTGAGGATAATCATGCATGCAATATAAAGGATTGAATCTCACGTATTTTCCTGGAAGTAAGGAGGCATGTTGGTGTTACTGCAGTGGAATACAGCTCCGCCTCCAAGTCAAAAATCAGAATAATTTATTTATTGTTCCAATTTTGCTCGTTTTTATCGGGATTTCCGCATTGACAGAAGTGACATATACTCGCTTGTGTTCATTGAATGTTTTTTCCTCACGGGACTGCACTGCAACATGTACAAAACAGTTTATTAAAAATTTCCCTTGACACATTACTACCGCTAACCTTCTCGCCAGGTGATTGGATATTGTCAGCGATTGACAGATTTAGGCCCAATCAAGATTCAAGTTTTTGTGACGTGGCTGCAGCGGGAAGTACTGACCAATCACCGCTTGGAAGAGGTGTAACCTTACCGTGTGTTGTAGGGTTGAATAGTACCGTTCGTCTTCTGACGCAGATCACATTTCTCCGGTCGGTACACAAGGAATCTTCAAGGATACACCATCAAGATGTCGAAAGATGTGAGTATTTCAAATAGAAAGTGCTTGTGTCCTTTTCTGTATATGCGAATTGAGTCATTTTGAAGCGGTTTGTCCCCCTTGGTGTTGGTAGCTTTTTGTCGCAGCTGCAGTAGCTTTCCTGCATTATAAAGCCGCCATTTTATATCAACTAGGCCTCGTGGCCTATTGTTCATGTGAGTATCTGTATAGTAAATTAAGGACTTCATTTAACACCTCACGCCGATTATTATGCACAAAAGACAATAATGACATGCTAGCCCGTTGTGTTGTAGGCCGATGGCTTTTTCGTAATGGTAGAAGCCAACATCATTTGACCGGTTTGCTAAACGATAATGGCGGCGATTCCTCCCTCCTCCACCCTGTCCTGATTTTTGATATGTGGCGCAGGGCAGGATTAATGAATCATTCGCACACTGGTGAATCAGCTGTGGTTATTAGTGAATGTTGTGTGATTGCTTGCACATTTGTGAGCGTGCACAGATGCTAAAGGAAGGCTTTGTCTATTATTTAGGCCCCTCGTGAGCCGGAGCAGCTTCGTAAGCTGTTCATTGGAGGTTTGAGCTTCGAGACCACAGACGAGAGCCTACGGGCTCATTTTGAGCAATGGGGGAGCCTAACAGACTGCGTGGTAAGTGTGTGTTATTTTTGTGATTTGTATCCTGTGCGTACAATGGCCACAATGTATGTCATGTGTTGTAGTGTATTTCACGTGCTAGTCTACCCTGCAGATAATCTGGAATTAATATAATTACTTTCTTCAGGTCATGAGAGACCCCAACAGCAAGCGATCCAGGGGGTTTGGCTTTGTAACATACTCATCTGTGAAGGAGGTTGATGCTGCCATGTCTGCCCGCCCCCATAAGGTTGATGGGAGAGTAGTTGAACCCAAACGAGCAGTTTCCAGGGAGGTGTGTGAAACTGGAGCTTTTTGACTTGTAAAGTAATTCATTTGCATCTAAACAAGGATGGCTGTGGTTACAATATGGATGTCTTTGTTCACAGGACTCGAATAGACCAGGTGCCCATGTTACAGTGAAAAAGATCTTTGTTGGGGGCATCAAGGAAGATACAGAGGAGTCGCACCTACGAGATTACTTTCAGCAGTTTGGCAAAGTTGAGGTTGTTGATATCATGACCGACCGTAACACTGGAAAGAAGAGGGGCTTTGCTTTTGTCACCTTTGATGACCACGACTCAGTCGACAGGATTGTCAGTAAGTGAAAGGGGCTTATCTGGTGATTGGTTATTGATGTGCCTTGTAAATATTTAAATATATTAAATGATTTGTTTTTGTACCCCACAGTCCAGAAATACCACACAGTCAACTCTCACAACTGTGAGGTGAGGAAGGCCCTTACTAAACAGGAAATGCAGAGTGCTGGAATGAGAGGTGGGTACTAATCATGCAATTGTAAAATATGACTATTACGTGGTAAATTGGAAAAATGCCCCTCATTAAGCAGATAATAGCAAATGCACAAAGGTAATTTTCTTCTTTTTTTCAGGCCGTAGTGGTGGCGGAAGGCCTTATGATTATGACAGAGGCTTCAATCAAGGTATGACTGATTATAAGATTGGTAGTTGTCATTATGCTGTGGCTGGAATCTCAATTTAAATGTTTTTGCTCGCTTAGGTGGCCGGGGCCGATATGGAGATGGACCATACAATTGCAATGGAGGTGATGGTGGTAAGTAGGCGTTTTTTCCATCATGCCTGACTTCCTTCTTTAAAACTGTAGGGTGTACTTAAGACTTGTTCATTTCAGGCTATGGTGGTGGCCCGGGAGGTCCTGGTGGATATAATAATGGTGGCAACCGCGGGTACAACCAGGGTTACAACCAGGGTGGCGGTGGAGGCTACGGAGGAAACGGTTATGAAAGCAACGGTTATGGTAAGGATTACTGACTCTGCTGATACAGTTACATTTTCTGTGCTGATTATGATATTAACAAGTTATCTGTGTTTTAGGCAACTGTGGTGGTGGTGGCGGAGGCGGTGGCGGCGGAAATAACTACAATAACATGGGCCACTATGATCCCCAGGCCTCTAACTTTGGCCCAATGAAGAACAACTTTGGTGGTGGCGGTGGCGGGGGCGGCGGCAGGAATTTTGGTAAGTGTCTTTGAGGTTGCAGCACATTCTAGTGTGTTACAGCTGGTTTTGGGTGTAATGCAATTGATTTGCATCCAGGTGGCTACGGAGGTGGCGGAAACAATGGTGGTGGCTATGGCCGTCCAGGACGATTTTAAGAAGTTAAGCGGTAAGAACTGCCTGAGGCGTTCTCTTCCATTGTAAAGCAGAGTATGTCGTTGCAGGGAATCATTAAGTGCAGATGTAAACAAATTGACTCTGGATGTTAGGTCACACAAAGCCAGTGCACAGTTAACAATGTTGTTCCGTATTGTTCAACAGGACTGAGTACTTAGGAGAGGAGAGCAAGGAGAGGAGAGCAAGCGAAGTGACAGGGCAGCTGCAGGTTTACCTCCTAAATCTGCTCAGCCAAACAGTTGTGGCAGGTTACAGCTGCTTCAAGAAGAGATGTACAGTAGATGAATCATGGAGGGCCTTCATTTAAACATTTTTGTGTTTTTATTTTATTTTTCAAATGTGATTCTGGAAAGCAAGCATTCCAATAAGGTTTTATGTAGAAGTCTGGTTTTTATTTGTAACTGCATCAAATCGAACTCAAATAAACCATCTTTCAGTTGTTTTTTTAAACAGTCTCGTTAGCCTCTTTAGTGGTTTTGGGAAAGGGAGGGTTCATGATTAGATGTGCTGCATGGTGGGCGGGAGTGAGAGACACTTCTTTTTACACCATTCAAGGAGTCTGGAAAAGCCCATTTTCCTGTGATGCGAGTAGTCCTGCACTAGTGACAGTGCGCCACATACTCCATGATTCAAGTCAATACATATACAATACTGGTTGAGGAATGAGAAGTGGTGTGCCAATGCTGCCATCATAGAGACTCCATCACTTGGTACAGACTCTACCCTGATTTCTGCAAAGATCATCTGGAGGATGCTAGCTTACATGCAAAGTCTTTGAGGCTAGCCATGGAAGCAAGCTGAGGGAGAGAAGTAGCAAAACCATCGCCAGGATCATTGAAGCAGGGGAGAGTGAGAACAGAAGCCTGAGGCTAGCAGGCAGCAGCTACCAAAAGGCTTAAGTGCTGTCTGTAGGTAAGACCAGACTTCTCAACTACTGTTAGTATATCTTGCTTTTGTCATGTAGCTGGTAGTGAGTTGTGTAGCCGAGTAATGAAATAAACGTAACAAAGTATTAAGACTTGAACCAATGTTGACTGGTAAACTTGGCCTCTGTAATTGTGTATAGAGGTCTAATATATTGCATGCTGGAGAATGCAAATAACTTTTCTTTCCTTTTGAGATATTGCATCTTTCGCTTATATTGTGATTCTGCTCTCTAGGTGGCTACGCATGCGGTCCAAACACTGGGAGTTCCTTTTAATGATCATTGGCTCAGCCAGGTATGACTTTATCAAACCCAAGTAGCACATGATCCAGTTTTCACCTTGTTTTTATTGAACCTATTCTCTTCTTACAGGTTGGCTGAACAATCACACTGACGGGGACGTTTTAAATGGAAGACTGCTGTGCAGTTTGTTTTTTTAAAAACCTTTTTTTAATAAAGTATTTTTATAAATCAATATGGTGTGGTTTCAGTTGCATGATAACAGTTAATTGGTTAAAAATTTAAGGCACAAGGTTAACCAGGTTCAATCATTAGCACTCAATGTGACAAACTGCCAGTTAACACTTTTGGTTGACATAATCAGGTAGTCTATAGAGTGAAATGAGTTCAGGGTTCCTCAGCTCTTTTGCATTGTGTGAGGAATGAGATAAATTTTACCATCAGGGGTTTGTTGTAGAGAATATTCATCTATTGAGTACGGCTGTCCATCTTCATCTCGCAAGTGTGAAAATACCTCTGTATAAAGGTCTGTAAGGCGACATTTAATGAACCCCAAGCTGCGCTGAAACTCCATCCTTTCCTGTGCCAGGTGGTCTCTTTGAGTCTGCAGCTGGTTCAGTTCTCTTTCAAGATGAATTATGCTCTCAAGCTTCCTCTTCCTGCAGTTCTGAGCTGCCACCTTGTTTTTCCCTCTGCGTCTTATGTCTCTGACCAGTGCTAGTTGAGTGTCTGTCAGGGTGTATTGTGTCAGAAGCTCATTGAAGTCATCCACTGGTAGATTGATAATCTTTTCCATGGGGAATGGGATCTTCAAAGCCACTGCCCTCCTCTCATCTCTGCTCAGAGGAACAGGAGCACTTCCTTGTTGCTTTGTGTACATGTTATGCTGTGAGCTCCCTCTGCTGGACATTGCCGAATCACCGTATAGATCACTCAAACCTGGACCCTGCTGTTTCATTGGGCGAGGTGTCAGAGTGCCTGGCTGTGTATGAGATAAACTGGGTTGTGGTGAAAAATAAGATGGATGTGCACCTGAGTGTAGATATGAATGAGCCTGACTCTGATAATCCATTGAATAATGGATATGTGCTCTTCTGGCATGCTCAGTTATGCCGTCTGGTTCAGCATCACTAAATGTCATGCCCATATCTGCATTCTGGTAACCTGGTGCACCACTGACAGGATTATCTGGAGAGGCCAAAGGTGGACTGGAACCAAGAGAAAGACCTGAGTCCGACTCTAGATCATCAGTTGAGCGAGCATGTGCACTTTGTCCGTGTGTAGTCCACAGCGTGTGGCGACCCTGAGAGAGAGAGGTGCTGGCTCTCCTGTGCCCGTGGCTGGTGCCTGACATGTTCATCTGGTCCCTAAGGGCCATGAGAGATGGCTGAGAGTGTGAGGAGATGGGGAGCATTCTTTGATTCAGCTGAGGTTCAGAGTTTTCATACATCGCATCTGTGTTGCTGCCTAAACGATGACAGGAAGGCAACTCTTCAGAGTAACATCCATTGTAACTGACAGGAGAGATCAGCTCACAGCCAGCAGGAGGAGGCTCCGGATGGGACTGAGCCATTGCATACTGTCCAACAGAGGCCATGGGTTCCATGGGCTGGTATTGAACTGTTTCATAGGAGCTTTCACTAGGGATCTCAAACTCCTGTAGAAAAAGAAAAAAGAGAGAGATAGATATGACTAACCAGAACAAACGGCAGCAGTGAAATGACTGACAACAGTGGAACACTGTATGTTTCACCAGTCATCTGGTTTGCTATGGAACAGAGTTTGCCCCCACTTCAGCCTGCCACCCATAGCCTATGAAGGGCTCTCAAAGATGGGATCAGGTTTCACCTGGAAACAGGTGGCTATTGTGCAGTGCAGGGGGCCACTAGCAACATACAGCATGCCCCCTCTCACAATCTCTTCATCCTGCCATCACTCAAATAGACCATTGTTGCACATCTCACCTGAGTGTGTATTAGTATTTCAATATATAGTGTCATATGGAAATAGTACAATTCTTTTTATTAAACAATTATGTATTCATCATGCATCGTCATCACACTTTTGAAAGCCATGCTTTCAAATACATTGAGAGTATGTTAACATGTATTAATAATAAAATACACCTGAGTTGATAATACCTAAAAATAAATTAATTATTCTCTGAATCCAGTCTTATCCTTCCTTCTTTTTCCGAAGCAATGTAGTTGTGGTAAGATTTAGCCTTAATTTGCCCCCAGTACTTACATACATTGCACACTTTGACTTGTGTGATAACGCCTGATGACTCTTCGCAGCACTGTACAGTGTAATAAAGACCTGCATTATATGAGGCTTTTAGTTTGTGTTTCTGCTCAGTAGATTTCTTCCTCTTTTCCAGAATGTTTTAACATTCACACTTCTTGAAATGATTTACATTTCTGAGAGTGGAAATTACACGCTAAACATTTATAACAGTTTTTTAAGTAAATATTAATATTGTGAAACAATCATATCCTGCACACGTACATAAAAACACAAACATTATCATTATTTGTCCTCGTGTTAAAATTGTTAAAGAAAAAATGTGATAATGTAATAATTTTGATAATGTGTAAGAACTGCATTTGTGATAGGTAAAGTAACAATCTCCCAGTGTATCAGGGCTTTAGTTACCTGCAGATCTGTGATGGCCATCAGCTCCTGCCAAGCCACATCCATCTCTGTGTCCTGAGGAACTCCATGTGACCTGACTCCAGGGAAATTATTTGGCATGGATGCTCCCCCACACAACCTGCCTGGAGAAGCTACAACCTATTTTTGAAAAAAAAAAAAAGTTTTTCTATTAAAAAAAAAAATCATTCATGTAGTTAGAGTTTAGTTTAGGCTGGACTGTGTGTTTCTGTATATCCAACAGACAGACCTACCTCACAGGTTCTCCTCAGAGGGAGAACATAATTGGCTGTGGAACACATTCAGGAAAGGCTTTTGTAGCAAAATATCAACCTGGTGGAGAAAAGAGCTACATGTTACTATCACGTACAACCTCTTAAACTATTAACACAGCAGTAATGAAAAACAAACATCAAAAAACAAAAGCACAAACACATACACGCACACGGACACACACAAACCAACCGTTGAGTCACACCATGTATTCAAACAGACATTTCTTGTAAGACATTACATATCTGTAGACCTGCTGGTGTTAAGTAATTGGGTGTTGTGAGGGTTCTTTTGGAACACATGTAAGAGTTCAGTTTAGTTGAGTTGACTCCTCCCATCAGCTGTCCCAGCATGAAGCTATGCCAGCCCCTGATAAGACAATCTGCGGGAAAACAGCGTGCTCTGCAAGACAAACTGGGGCCTGATGGCTGCTTTGGAAATGTTGTTATAGCCTCTGTGTCCTAGTTCCACAGGACAAAGATCGTTGTAGCCAATTTCAGAGCTGTATTAGAAACAGCATAATGCCCACAGACAGTTATCTGTATATATCATATATACACTTGCACACAGCTTGTGGTAATGAAGCTGAAGCAAGTTTGTTTAGGTAAAGGTACATTACAAATCCTAAGCAGAGACAGGGCTACAGCTTCATTAGACACCCTCACATGCATCTGTTCAGTGTGTTCAGTGCCACTTCACAGCATTTCTGTTCAGAAAAGTACTGTTGGAGTTTTCTGTTTAAATGTCAAGGTTAATGAGCTGCAGTCAGTCAGCAGAAGATGTAGTTTCTCAAAAACACCAACAAGACACCAATATGAAGTAGACAGAAGAGAAAAGTGAAGAACAGACACAGCTGGAAATATATTCACACCCACCCACACACACATTCTATATTTCAATAGTAATAATAATTTATGATTTCTATTTCATTCTTAAGGCTATTCCATCAACAGGGGCACAAAGTGATGTCCTTAGGCAGCATCCTCAGTCTATTCCACCAATGACACTGACAGCTACTCTGTCGCTGTGACAGTCTGTAGTCATTGTCAGCAAGTGGCTCATACTGAATTAAAAAATATTTTGAAATGAAAAAAAGAACTTTCTTTTAATTACTGTTCTTTGATAATAAAGTTATCAACAATTGAATTTTATTTTTTGTTTGTTGCTATATATTTTAATATGATACCTATCCACCTCCCTTCAATTGGCAATAAAACTCATTTGTGTATTTATTCTTATCAGTAATTTTAAAAAAACATCTGTAAAATATGTCTGTGTTTAGGGGATCTGTAGGTTGTTAGATATTCTATATCGCATAAATTCATCGTAATTCAGAATTATATTCTTCTATATAACTAGACGATAACCAGAGCTGGTGGTTATAGCAGTGTGTTTCAGTGTAACTAATCCACTAACAGGAATTTAAATATGTAAAATTTTGCTTATAATATGAAGCAAATTTGCGTTCTAACATTAGCTTTACACCCTAAATAAACTTGAATGAAGTTTATTATCTTTACTATGCTACATTAAAATATCTTCAGATGTTACAATCTAGTTAAAAGTAGTTTAATAAAACCTTTAAGTCTGAGCATTGTAAGCACACAAACCATGGAGTTAAGATATGAATGAACATACCTGAGCAGCATTCTCTGTGTCTTCACCAGGTGATGAGTTCAAAAATCACAATCCTGTAGGTGTGACCAGGAAAAGTACTGAGCACTCCTGTGGCACTTTGCTTTGAACAGATCACAAGAAGTAAAGTAGACAAGGCCTCTTGCTCTATCTCTTATTCAACTGTGTGTGTGTCTCTCTCTGTGTTCAGCTACACATACAGCCACCGGCATAAATGGGATGGCTCTGTGCAGACAAACGCAATCTTCCTGTAAAGCACCCACACCGCAATTTTTTGCACTCTTGTATCCTTAATAGCACACTTGCACCCCAACCTCCAAATTTCCCTTTTGCCCACATGACAAACCACAAACCAACAGTCTGGCAAACACCACGGCAATCATTCTGTCAGTCCACGGTGAAGTAGGTAGATGTTTACAAATCCCCCCCCAAAAGACTGTAAGCAATTTTGATTCTAATTGTATAATGACAATATGCACAAAAGGCTCAGATTAGACAACTAAAAGTGAGTAAAAACTAGCCGTATGGTTGTGTCTGTCAAAGCCAAACCGTACAAGAACAATGTCCTTTCAAAATCCACCCAAATGAAAAGGTAAGAGGAGTGTGATGTGGAGCACCTGGACGCAGAGCCGGCGTTGCAGCGAGGGCCCTGTACAGGCAGGGGTAGGTTGGAGGCAGGATTGAGACTTAGTTTAGCAGAGATGGAATGTACACCCTCCCGACAGGTAAGAAAGACTACATTGTTCCTCTATCTGGCAGAGCAACCGCCAAGGGAGAGAGAGGAGCAGGGGGAGAATGGAGGGGAGCGTGTCTTACATAGCAAGTGACCATTAAAATCCTTCACAAAAAAATCCCCTCATTGCCCTGATCTGAAGCAATGTGAACAGTGAACTAACAAAGGCTATGTGTATAACAGCCCTGTTGTGCATCAGCTTTCACAAATTAAGAGTCAGAGACGTTACCGGTTTATAATTTTATTGTCAGTGTCTTATACTGAGACAACAATGGCTCGTACAGGGACAACAATAATTTGGAGCCATGATGGATACAATCTCTATTTGGTAGATTTAACATTTTTATAGCGCTTTTTCCTGCCTATTCTGATACTCCAAGTGCTTGTAAGCAACTTAGGGTTAAGTGTCTTGCCCAGGGACACATCAGCATGCAGCCAGGGTGGGATTGACCCACTAACCTTACAGACAAGCGCTCTTATCGCCGGAGCCACAGCCACCCATAGATTTCATAAAATGATATTTAAAAAAGTAAGTAACCCTAAATGTATGTTTGCAGCATATAAAGGATGCCATGATGCTTTTGCGGTTAAAAACAGCTTTAAATTTGCATAGAACTGTGCAGAGTTTCTCAGAAGTGCAAAGCTGTTAACAGATGACACGATCACCTTCCTCCTTCAAGTGCAGTAAATTAAAACACAAATTATTCATATAGTGGACACATATTGATATTACTAACACTACCATACTATTACTAATATCAAGTGACATCTAATAATACAGATAAAAATCATGTGTATGTACAAGAACGTATGTATGTAATATGTAACTTGTTTTTATGGTTAAATAAATGCATGTTGTACAGCTACAGTTACAGTAAGACTGTGTGTATTAAAAAACCATGAGAACATGGGCGGCTTTGTCTGACCCGTTAAAATATCACATCCCACTGAGACATACATCACAATGTTTTCTCTGTCATTGTTCTCAGATGGAAAAAGTAGGTGGCTGACAAAGTCAGGAAAGGTGAACATCTACCAGGAATCAAAGAAGGGACTTCCCAACCCTAGTTCCTAGCACCCAGCCCCTGACTCAACCACTGCCACGGCATGCCAAAGAGCACCCTGTTATTACTGCGACCACAGCGGTTTTGAATCTGGACACAGTTCCCAGGTCAACGCCCACATTCCCTGTTTGTGTTTGTTTGCTTCAATTAGGCTTTGACATCTCTGCTTTCCAGCCTGCTTGAACCTCTCATGGACTGTCGGAGTTTACTTATTGTGCACCTCAGGGCTATAAACAACTCGACTTCAAAAACAGGCCGGACATGTTGGTTGGGAACTGCCCACTTTTGACTCACATGGATTCAAAATTCCCTTAATGACCACTGAACTTTATACAAGGGTTAGTAATCTGAAATTAAACTTGTTTGTTTGTTTGTTTGTTGTGTACCATCTCCTCTATGTGATGCCATTTCCATGGTACTGAATTAGTTCATTAAAGAAGGAGAAATTGTGGAATCATTGGTTTTGTTTTAGTATCCAGAACGCTGTATCAGACATGAGTGGAAAAACCACCGCACTGGCAAACAGAATGAGTGTGTGCATTGGGTTGTGGTATCAAAAAGGGAATATTTTTGGAGTCAGCTTCTGGGAAAGGAAAAAAAATAGACAGGGAAGTTTTTTCTTATATTGATTATTAACTCACTGTAATGTCAAATCCAGTGCATTGTATTCAATTCTCCATTGTTAACACGTGAAATATAATAAAACAACAGCATGTAAGATAAAACAAGATAAAATAGGACTTTATTGATCCCAGGAGGCAAACTAATAATAATATGCACTTGTAATGTTCATACTGTACATCCAGTTTTACCAACTGTTTGCGGACAAAATTAAAGATGTACCTGAAATATGTATACTTGTCATTTTTGTAAAATAAACTGAACACAAAATTCTCTTTTTGCACACAGACTACCTCAGAGAATTAGCAATCCGATCGAAATGGGATTCCTCAAACCGTCGGTCATGATGGTCACACATTATCACAGACTGAAATAAGAGAAAATGAGGAACCTGAACATGCAGCATCATTCTTCTGAATGTCTCAATAAAGCTTATCTCAAGATGTTCAGATGAAGATAATATTTTGCAATAACAGTATTGACGCAATACTGTTATTGCCATTTATGTAAGTGTTTGTGCATTAACATATTATATTCCAACTATAACGGATTATATAATTATCATATACTATAGTATAGTATAGAAAGAACGTTTTTGCTTGTGGAAGTGTTTGTGCAGCAGTTTATGTATATAATTATATACATGCGATTGGCAACATAACAGTGAATGTCGAGGCTGGCTAGTAACACAGATGCTGAGAGGGAAAAGGAGGATGTTGGTTGGCGGAAGTCCTGCTCAAAGCTGATAAAAGGACCACTTGGTTCTGAGGAAGGGAACTGCTAACTGCTGTGGTTGGTGGCAAAGGCTGGGGAGAGGGGAGCAGCCTAAACTATCACAATACTTCACTTCTAACTTGCTATGTCATTAGTTACAATGTTTGCTTTTTGTAAGTGTACTTCAGCTATGAAATGCATATACATTTATGTCACTTAAAATTAAAATATATTTAGTGTGTTCATTTTTCAGGGGAGCACTGTCAGTGCTCTACACACCCTAGAATAATAACACTCACTGTCAATATGTTCATCATCAGTTCATCATCATTCCTCTCCATCACCAACTGTGCATATCCCCATTTATTTCAATGCATCTTCAATATTTGTCTTATAGGGTGAAATGGCCTGACAATGACTCTTTAACATTGACATATGAGCTAGTTCAAGGCAGCACAATTTCCTCTGCAGTCAATTTTGAAATCATTGCAGCTGTATTGTGTAAACACAGAGCAGCATTGCAACAGTTTATGGTTTCCCGCAGTCTTGTTATGAATGTATGACAAAATAGTTTGTATGTCTTTGCCATGCGTATTCCCTAGGATAATATTATAGGCTGAACATACACGATTTGCTTTTTCCAGCATTATTTGAAAATGAAGCCCAAAAATATCCCACAGTAAGGCCAAACAATGATGTAATTTATGGAGTGAGATAGAGGGAAATCCCCATCAGCCAGGGCTTCCAAATGCTTCCCAGAAGTGGGAACTAAGATAATTGGGGTTGGTTAACTGTAGGAGGATCCTGAAAAAAGATGCTGATGAGTGTACGAGCAAGCTAAAACGGCTTGTAAAGACGAGGATTCTGGTTACTCTAGTAAAAAAAAAAAACTGCAACCACAGTCGCTGAACTGCTGCGTAAATTAGGTTCGACTAAATTATTCATTTTATACACGTGAACTCTAAAATAAACATCTAGTAGACATATATGTTTATATGTTAAATAACAAGCACAAAGCATGTTGATCGGGTGATTATATATAAGTGTGGTGAGTTGGTCATTGTTACACAGCATGCAGCCTAGTTTTATAGAAGTATACTGGTGGTGAATATAATTAAACCTTTACAGATGCTGCTGAGTCAGAATTAATTTCGTGATAATTATTTATGTCACTTGACTTTCAGTAAATGAAATGAATTTCTCTGTCATGTCTCTGAGCCCTGTAGTGTACTGATCTTTGCCCTTTGCACGCATGACGTGACACTGCGTCAGCCAATAGGAAAGAGCCTCATTTCCTGTACGTGCGACGTACGACGTCCGCTGCTATCCTGGTAGCTGGGTTGCTAACAAGAAAGAAGATGGATTCTCCTATACTGGTAATGTTGGCGCATGCTTTTTATTTATCTGTTGTGTACAGTATGGTGTCGTGCAGTTGTTCACGTGTAACAAGTTCACTTGACTGCTTATGGAGAGTGGCAAAATGTGGTATTTTAGCTATCTATCGAGTTATCTTGACATAGAGCTAACTGTTAGCGAACCAGCTAGCCTAGTTAGCCTCGTATGTGTTGGTGATGTGGAAGTGCTGTGTCTTCTATACGAGTTAGCGAATGTTTTTGAATACTTTTAGAGATCAGTATTATTTACATCAGTTTGATTCATGTGGTGGGATTACGTTTGTTTAGCGCATTGACCGTCGTCTTGTCTGGGTGATTTTTCCATTATAACATATGTTTAGTGGTGTACTAATGAGAATGAGTAAAAATCATTAACATACCTGCTCAAATTAAAGCCATACTCTATGGTCTACATCTGCAGGAACCATCCCTGTACACCGTCAAAGCTGTTCTTATTCTGGACAACGATGGAGACAGGCTTTACGCCAAGGTATCACTTTCTTTGGCATTTCCTGCATCTCGCGAACCTGGATTACATAATTATAAATAGTAGATATTTAGATTCTAACTTTTTTTAAGTCACAACGTAAGCATTACAGTAGTGCGTTTAATGTATGAACAATGTATTCTGCTCTGATTCTTATTGTGGTTGAAAATAATCCCCCACACATTTGTATTGAAGTGTACATCAGAAATTGAGACTGACGACTCTTTTACTTCATAAGATTTAGTCTGAAACTATTCAGTGTGATGTTTGTTGGTTACTACATGCCAAATTACCACATCTTCAAATTGAACCTGTCTGCAGTATTATGATGACACATACCCGACAGTGAAGGAGCAGAAGGCGTTTGAGAAGAACATCTTCAATAAAACACATAGGACAGACAGTAAGTAATGCTTACATTTTTCTATTACAACAGTTTTTTATGTATAAAAACTTTGATGGCGATTTTGTTGTGTCCCTTTAGGTGAGATTGCTTTACTGGAGGGCCTCACTGTTGTCTACAAGAGCAACATAGACCTCTTCTTTTATGTGATTGGAAGTTCACATGAAAATGAGGTAAATAAAATGTTAAGATTTTGGAACAAACTATTTAACAGTGGAAACTTAAATTCTGGTTATCACACCTTTGGTTTGAATCACTTTACTACTACTATACTTTTAATAATTTCCTCAGTGTAATGCATTATTTCAGGTTATTATGACAAGTTAATTTAATTAGTCAGCTGAATTATGCGTGTATATATAAGTAAATTTGTGTTCCATAAAAAAATGTATAATTTATTTATGGAAACTCAACTGAACACAGCAGCAGAAGTAAAAAAATAAAATAACAGACATTTCATTAAACACCTCAAAAGTAGTAACAAATAAAAAAAAGGTTACAACTACTAGCATGATAAAACAGATGTATATGAACATGTGCCACTTAAATTCTGTGCCTTAAATTATAAATGTTTAAGGTTTAAATAAAATGAATAAAAGAGAATTAAAAACTGATAACAAGCTATTTTCTGAGTAATTACTTTTTTATTTGAAACAGATTCTAATATGTTCTTATATTTTTTTGCAGCTTATGCTTATGGCTGTTCTAAATTGCCTTTTTGATTCGCTCAGTCAGATGTTGAGGTACGTTTTGGACATATACATACATACAATACATACATATTTTTACTGTCTAAAAGTTTGCTTCATATGTACATATTTGTAACTTTGCAGAAAAAATGTTGAACGGAGGGCTTTGTTGGAGAATATGGAGGGGCTTTTCCTAGCTGTGGATGAAATTGTAGATGGCGGGTAAGTAGAAATTGAGCAACTTGAACATTGAGATGCTGAAATATCAGGAGTTTTACTGCAGCTATTTTATCCATGATTAACTTTGGGGCGGTATCTGCAATTTCTGCAGGGTGATCTTAGAGAGTGACCCACAGCAAGTTGTGCATCGTGTGGCTCTGAGAGTAAGTTCCTCTATCCTCTCTTCAGAATATTCAGCAAAGTTTGATGTTGGCTGTCAGTAGTAAATGTAATGTCATATTCCTTGTAGGGTGATGATGTGCCTTTGACAGAGCAGACAGTCACCCAGGTAAGAAAAATCATCCCTAGCTTGATCCTCTCTGCTTTTAAAAGATCCATTAGTTTATTGACTGTTAAAACTCATTACCGAGGACCCTGTGAATACAAGGGCATTGTTATTGCGTCATTCTCCTCTACTCCTAGTTTATCACTTGGCTCTAGGTTGTTGTATATTGCATTGTCTTATATGCACAGCGCAGTGTACATGATTACTAATATTTCCAATGGTAAGGTGGTAGGAAGCCAACACATTCCTGTTTTTTTTCCATGAGCCTGTCTGTATGCTTTGTGTGTGTCCAAATGCTCTTCTTGATTAATGTTGTCATTTAGAAGGCCTGCAACTAGCTACCACCATCCCTCCTCTGTCCATGATTAATGGCTGTACCCAGTCCCCATGCTTTATGGTTATGATTCAGCTTTCATTCAATGAATTAAGAAGATTAATTAGGTCTTGCATATTTGTCTTCATTAATATCATTTGTTCCTCAAGTTGTCATTTTTAGCTTACTTGACAAAAGCCCCACTAAGACCCACTAACTTTTGTCTGCAATAGGAATAGGAAACTACATTCTATGGGTGTAGGTTGTACATTGGCATATTAACTCTGTTAGAAGTGAAACAGTCAGACTTCTTTGTAAAACAATAGTAAAACAAAAAGGTTTAAAACATCAGCAGATGCTAATTTTATTTTAGAAAGGTTTCCCCTCATACTGTAGCCTGTCCCTTACAGTTAGGCTTTTGTTGGAGTGATCTGCTTGGTCAAAACTCTTTTTCCTGCACAGGTACTCCAGTCTGCCAAAGAACAGATCAAGTGGTCACTTCTACGGTAGTCATGCCTGCACCAACCTACCAGTGAGCCTGTGTTCAGACTTCATGGCACTGATCCTCATACTCCTTTTCCTCTGATTTCCACACCTTCAATCAAAGCTGTGAGGAGTGCCAATGGCTGCTGCAGCCACACTCCCAGGACTATTTGATTTTTTTCCGTTCTTTTTTCACTTGTTTTTCCACAGGCTTGCATTATATAACGTAATCAACATAGTTAAGCTATGGCGTACATTCCTGTAATGCGTGGCCTGTAATGTTTTTTTTTTTTCAATCGAAAAAAAACTGTTTATTAAAGCCGAGTATCTCTGCATATGTAAAACACAACCATAATCTGACATTCCAAAAGTAGAACTGTATTCTTAGTACAGCCTTTTCTTATCTTCTTCACATAACTGTACACCGAATAGAGTCTGATGGATATTGTGATAAATGTACAACTTGTACTGTCCACTGATCTCAGAGGTATGGTTTGCATTTTGTCCAGGGGTCTTCCATCATCAATTACATTTAATAAACATTGTTCATCTGCCTAATACTACCTGTTTAGTTTTAGAATGTGTTTTCTTATTTTAAGAGCTGTTCCTCTGTGCTGTGTGCACTTCGTTCTTTAAAACCTCACCAAGAGACGCGTATACAAGTGCAAGGGCTCCATCTCCTGGTGTTGGCAACAAATTGCACTGCATGTAAATTCAAGGTTAAGATAGGAAGAAGCTCATGCAGCTATGATCTGAAGCTTACATGGAACTGTGTACTGTGACATGAAGATAAGTTTTATGTGATTCATTTCTTCACTATAGAGCACCACAGTGTGCATCATGAATTGTGTGCTTCCATGTGTGCACCCACTGCTTCACACACTAACCCCATACACTCATTTGAATGCAAATGAGGGCTACCCTCTAGAGAGGAATGGATGTGAGAAAGGGGCTCTACATCATGTTGGTACCTGGTGTATATTACAGCAGTGGAAATGATCTATCTGCATTCTTCTGACTAGGTAGCCCCATACGTTCTCATTCTAATCACTTGAAGGTGTTCTCTGCTTGAGATTTGTGTTTGCTGCACAACAAACAGAGGCACCCATGTCTAATTTGAACCATATTAGGCGGCAGGTCCTGTTACACATCCTGTCTCCTCCTTGCTTGTCCTTACGTTCACACGTATCATTCTACAGCTCTGCATGCTGTGCCATGTCTGCTGACCTGAGTTTAAAAGTCATTAAGTGACTAGTTGTAACAGTTTCAATAAATTGGTTACGTAAGGCAATTTCTGAAAATATCTTCTGCTATATCTAAAGAAACTTGGCCAGGCATCAAAGTGAGACGCAGATAAAGAACATACTTTTGATGTAGACATGTCTGCCAGAAGGAGTTTGTTGGAAGGATCACTGACATTAGTTGTTATGTTGGAATGTAAAAGGTGAATTGGAGTGTTTCACCCTATATGTTCCCTATGGAAAATGTATCTTCACCTGGCATATAATCAGTTGTCAGTTCCTGACAGCGTGAGATGAAGTTGTGATGTGTTGAAACAGCTTTGTATTTTTTTTTCTAGATGAAGGAAATTTAATTTTACTTAAATCTGTTGACAAAATAACAAATAAAGGGCATGCTGATGAATCAGGATTAGAGCTTACATACTGCACAGTCAATGAAACTGTTACTGGCTCTGACCTATGGACCTGCTGTCTTGGCTTTGCTCCGGTTTGTTTCAGTCCTTCAAATGTGCATCTGTTTATGGCAGCAGAGATGGCAGGAACGGAGGCTACAGTATGATGATGCTAAGTGTTTTTACTGGACAAAGAGCAGTAAGAAAGGGAATGATAATCATAATAAATGGACTCCATTATTGCACCAGTTACTGTTATCGCACCAGTTTGCTGGTGTAATGAGAACAGCTTATGTCTCAGTGTGTGATTTCACTGAATGGAGTGGGGGAGATGAAGGTTAAAGAGGACGAGGTATAAGCAGAAGTAGACAGCAGTAAATGTAATTAGATGAAATCCCAGCGAGGGCACTGCAGTAAAGAGAGTAGGTTATAACGGATCCCACCCAAGGTGCCTGTCCAAGCCCTCACTTTTCATCCACATAGCCCCGCAGCACCATCAGCAGCTCGGTGACTTGCTTTCATCCGCTAATTACAGTTGCACCATCATAAAAACCAGCGAGATAATTTATATTAATTATACAGGAATGAGTATAACAGTTTGAAACGCCATGGCTTGACATGCTGTACATAACATGCAGTAAAATTGTCACAGACGTGTGTGCTGGAGCCTTGTAATTGATCGATGCATACAGTGAGAGTGAGTTCTTTTGTGTGTGTGTGGACTTGCTGCGGTGAATTAGAGTCAATAAATTATCATCATCTGTAAGCTTACAGAGTCTTTATGTCATAGTCGATGGGCCTGAGCACCCATCCAATGGCTTGTCCTACTAAACAGAAACAACTCTGGGAGAAAACAATGACAGCATCCTGGATCCAGTACAGTAAATGTATTAAAGGAAGTGCCATTACGTTGTCTGAGCAGGGCAAAGGGCAGGACCCACATGATGTTTAATGACCCACTGTATTAAAATTAACTAGGCTGTTTGCCACTGCTCCCACATATTGACTCAGTGTGATAGTAAGACCAACACGATAATATTGTTGTGATATTTGGCAGTTTTTTTTTCAAATCTACATTAGATTTTGTTTGCAAAATAAACCCATCCACCATCACTTCTTCAGAAGCCCTGTAAACTTAACATTTTAAAATAGGTCATTATAGTCTGCTCAGAGCACATGTGGTTGTGTGCCTGCAGAGAAAGAAGAGGTATGGGCCCGGGCCTGCTCCCTCTGCCTCAGCAGCGTCGTGGCAGCCTGACATGGTTTATGGCCCCAGTTGCCCTCTTTGGGTCTGTTTATGGATTCCCATAGAATAGAGAATCATGGCCACTTCAAGGAAAGCCAGCCAAAAACAACACCTCCACCATTGCACTCTTGCCTGCCTTTGCCATAACTCAATCTGCTGTTTATGTTTCTGGAGGTAAAAAAAAAAGTTTTCATAGTAATGACATAAGATGACAGTAAATTCTGATACTAATGTTTAATTTTTTTGTTGACGTAAAATAAAAATATCACCACAAATGTGTCTGGTTTATTAGATGTCGTTATAAGTTGGTGAAAAAAGTGTGGGATTTGTTAAAGGAAAGCTTTTTTTTCTCTCTCTTTCTCGTTTGGATGGAATAGCTTTGCCTTCACAGCACCAGTTATTTTATGATACCTTTAAGATTTATTACATTGAAATGTTCAACTTTGATAGGATAATGAAAGTTCACTACCTGGGGCGTTGTTAATCGAGGAAATATTCTACCTGATGTGTTTTTCCTCTGCTGTTTTCCCCACAGTTCTCTTGCATGCCAGTGCATTACTGAGAGCAGAAGAGTGATAGTAGAAGGTTTCCACTGTAGCCAGTGATTCCATGCAGCAGGACTGTTGTGTTTCTGTAGCTGGATGGCAAAACAAAGCCATAGCCGTGCTTCTGGGGCGATTCCATCATCCTCTGAGGATGCACAACTAGGGCACATCTGGTTAGTGGATGGGCTCTATTGGACCCTGGCCTACAACCCCTACCACGCCTCCTCCTCTCCTCCAGACCCTCGCGGGCAGGGTGAAGTCCTGGGGCCAAGCTACTGATGGTGCTTTGTCATGACAGTCAGAGGTTACTGGGTTACTGCTGTTATCAAACAGTCAACACTGAGTTTTGGTGTAGCGATGATGCAAAAGAGCAATAAAGGGGGGGACATCAGTCATTTTCAGTGTAGACAGTCAACATGAGACACAGCCATGCTTGCCATAAACCTTTACGAGTGTTTCTGCTGGTGTTATTCATCTCCCACAGCATCCATCAGCAAAGTAGTTCTTCTCTTTCTGTTCATGTTTAGTCTTGTTTTACTGGAAAACAAAAATCCTACGCTATTTTACTGTGTGTGTGCATATATTTTTGTTGCAGCGCGTGAAGAATGAAAAGAACAGCATTTTCTGTGGCATACCTCTAAACCCTCATTTTGTTCCCTACTCCCTCTGTCATCCACTCTTTCTCACTTTCTCCCCTCCCTCCCCGTGGATTCCCCAACCACACCACAACACTGTTAACAGACCAGCCCTGACAGATTTACTGCCATCGTCTTTCCATTGGCCGCTAGCGTGACAGCCAAGATTTAATGCTGGATTCTCATTGGCCAAGACTTGACAGGTTAATTTATGGGTGCACTGTGATTTGATGCCTCCTGCCTTTGAAGTGAGTTACAGCTCTGTCGCTTATAGGACACAGAAACGGTGTCAGGTTGCAATCGTAAAATCTTATCCCTGAAGGGAGGTGGCACTGGCATATAATAGTCCTTACATCATGAGAGCAGAAGAGACCTTCCTGTGAGCACAGAGGAAGAACAGAGAAATGTGATATAGATGCAAAATGCAGTGAAAATATGCACTGAAAAGTTCATGAAAATGTAAACATTTTTTTTCTGCATGACTGTGCATTTGTCTAAACCATTTTCTCTCCTCTTGTTCCACCTTTCTTATGATCAGCAGGTATTTGCTTGACACCGATGTCCATCACCATATCGCACACACTGCCAAAGTCACTTTCGTGTCCAACTCCTGAAGTATATCTGCTCACCGCGGCCCCAGCGTTCGTGCAACGCCATCATCTATCTGCAGCCTATCTCTTCATCAGCCTGACAGTCTACCCTGACAAGATCAAGAAGAGCGGGAGAGAACGCGGCCCTGTAACAGCCTTGACCCATGGAAATCTCTAAAGGGTAAATAGCATGGCTGCCCCTGCCCTGTCTATCAACCTTTAGTGAATTCATGCACCGTTTCCCTTGGATATCAAATCCCTCTCTTTACTCTCTCACTTCACACTCGAGGTTGTCTGCTCAAGTGGAAAATTGTTGGAAAATAAAGAGACTGAGAAAAGCCCCAGACTTGCCTTGTCAAGCCGGATTGCATAATTTCATAAAAGACCTTCTCTTGAACTTGATAAGTCGGGGTTACACAGCGTGCCCCCTGACAATGTGCTATGTAAGAGAAAGAAAACAGGTTTTACATCTTAAAGGGACATGATCCCTCTGAACTGACAGGAGTGATGGATAGTTTGGCGGCGTGTTAGAAGCACTTGAGACAAATATACCTGTGTAGAGTTAACCGTAAACATGAGGTTGTTGTTGTGGAATCATCGTTTTTTTGTGTGAAACTTATGGTGTTTTGCCATTGTGACCAACCAGACTACATACTTGTGAGGAAAAAAGTTCAGAATATAAAGTGGCTCATTTTATTTCCACCCCCCTTTATGTTTGATGCAAAGGTCATGGATTCCTATGTCTGCCCACATATTAGCAAGCATCCAGGACCTCTGAAGTCCAGTTTGCACAGTGTCTACACATAAGGTTGCAACTATTTAGCCCATATCAAGACTCTATAGCCATATTACTGGCTTTGTAAACCAAAGCTGAGGCACAACAATACAAACGATAAATAAACTTTCAGAATCCGTATTGCCAGGAATTTTGCATGGCAGCCTTTCCCACTGAACTGGACTGCTGCCTTAGTGGAAGAGCATGTCTCCTGCCAGTTTCTCATGATCAACAAATACTATCTGGAAAATGTATGTGGACACCCTGCCACCGTATGTGTTCGCTGCTTGTCTGTCCAGCCCATTAGGCATTTGTAAAGTCTGATGAAGGGTCACAGGGTCAGGAGTAGGGTGGCCTTGAGGTCAGGATGGACAAGGTCTTTTTTCACAAAACTGAGAAGATCATATCTTTGAGAGATCTTTTTTTAAGTGTAACTGAAACCGTAACACAACATAATCGTCTAAATACTTATATGCTCTTAAGCTGCAACAATTAGTCAATCAATGGAAAGTTGGAAGTGTTAGTATCTTTAAAAAAGAAACATTTCCTGGACATCTTTCACTGGTCTGTTGATAAAATGTCATTATGTCAGAATGAATTTTTATCCATAAGTTTGATGCAAGACAGTTGGACTTTAGCGTTAGACTCTAACAAGCTTCAAACTCTTGGGTTCATATAATGTCAGAATACACTGGTTGATTAACCATGGGCAATCAATCAATAATGAAAGCTTTCATTAACTGCAGATCTAGTAAAGTGCAGCACTGAGGTTTCACACAGCCTGAGCCTTCTCCAGGTAGTCCAATAGGGGCACTGCTTTTGCATCCCAGGAAACAGAGACCATTACTTTTCCTGCGTATCATCAATCTCAGTGTCTGGGCTACATGTATTTGATGGAGCCTGTCCATCCACCCAGGAGATGATTAACAGGATTTAACATTAAAGTGAAAGGACCCAATGTTGCACAGGAGGAACATTTAGAGGACAGCCAACACCTTCCAGATTAGTCCACAGGGAGGATTGAATATTCATAAACTAACATCACTCAATTACCTATGCAATTGTTTGCTCTGTTGCATCTAGAAGATTAGTATAAGAATTGATTAAGATGTTGAATACTGACTTGGATCTTAATTTGGTAATATGCTGTATATGTTTGCACTACATGGTGTCAACACTTACAAGGCCTGTATAATTCTGCTGTGGATAGTCACCTTGTTTGCTATAAATAATTGGGAGACAGTTTGTGTAAAGGTAAACTACCCACTTCTCTTGGCATGTAGTGATTTTACATACAGGATCAGCTGCATAAAGTGAACTGTTGAGGTGACGCTTCCACTCATACGGTGGCTGGCAGGTTGGATCCTGGAGAAACAGCTCAGTCCTCACATGTCTCGACAGGCTGCAGATTAACAGGGTGGCATGAGGCCAAGGCATGAAAATCTGTCGAGGCAGAACACACCTCTGTGGGAAAGTGGTTTTTACACAGTCATCAGAGAACTGCTTGTACAACCTGACTATGCAAACTTTGTTCATCTGCAACTGCAGACCCTTATCAATAGTAAAGGCATATTCAGCAATATCTGCGCCTCCACCTGTGTCTTTGTAAGCAGTGTGAGTAGCAAGTGATACATTATTGACTTAATGAATAAAAGGAACATTTTACAAAACTCAGCTCAGATTTTTCAACATGGCAAAATGTCAACCACAGATACTTCATTATCTTGGGGTGCAGTGGTGAGGAGGCCAGGTTAGGTGAAGTGGGCAGTTTGACATGCCTGGATGTTGCTGATACGATGGCTCCTGGTCCACCCCTTACGTTAAAAGCACAAATCTGTTGAAATTTGCTGAAAAAAAAAGCTCTTTTGTCTCTTTTTTCTGACATCTCTCAACCTTCATCAACTAAATACAAAAAGCTATTTGAAAAAGTTTCATTTTCACCTGAGATTCATTTACTTGTATGAATATTCATGATTGGAATATATCAAAATGTAAGTAGGCCGGATTCAAACTTTTCCCCTGTTACCTGTCAGATGTGGGTGATGGCTCTTGCTCCTCTTGTGTTTAATTTTTGAGTACACTGGGAATGACACACAGAGGCTAATTAATCTTGCTGAGTTACACTAATTAGAAAAGTAGAGGCAGATATCTAAATATGGGACACTTTGAAGCATGACATGACAGGGCGTTCCCATCCCCTCGGTAACTTCAATATGTTGGCTAAATTTCGGCGACAGTAACAGTCATTCCCTGGTGTTAGTGTGTGTGTGTGTGTGTGTCAACTTTGGAGGCCATTTTGTCCATGTCAGATGAGTAAAATGGCGGCTCAGATGCTCATCTTATAGCCCCTTTTCCCCCTCAGTTTTGCACTGCTAAAGTTTTCATATTGGTACATGAAGCCTTTTGGTTATAACATTGACCGGAATTTAGCTACATACATAATTTATATCTGAATAATAGCTCCAAGTATTAGAGAATATTACAATATTTGGTAATCATTAATAAGTAATATGTTCACATTGCTCTGCTGGTAGTTTGACGAGAACTTTAGATTTATGGTGAATTCTTTCATGTAATATCAAATGATTATTGAGCAAGTGGGATAAGTCAAATTGATGTTTTTACATTCATGATGGCAAAGCTGCCTTAACCTCACAATGCATGAAGAGGACAAAAGAGTGCACCAACAGATTCATGTTCACAGATAAAATTCATTTTCCTCTCCTTTACATTTCTGCAGCCAGCACTTGCTTTGTGTGAATGTTTAAGGACGTGTTCACTGAGGTGTCGAGGAAAATGGGAGTAACCCGGACAGGGGAATTGAAATTTTAATGATGAGCAGCACCACCGCCATGCTGACGGCCATGGAACACCTCAGACAGCTTAAATATCACTGCTAATTAACACAGAGAGGTGGGCTGTCACAGACATGATGGATGTTCGGAGGGGGGCAGATCGTTGCTTTCAACCAAACAGCGATTCCTTTATTAATCAAAGCCTGAGATGAAAAGGCTCTCCCACACCTCAGGGAGAGGGAGATAGCAGGAGCTATTGTTGGGAGGGTTTCAATCATTTGCAGTGAGCCTGTGATGTGTTTGATCAGGGGGCAACCAAACATTTGTAGGAGACAGAACGTTTCTGCTGCTGAGCGCTTGTTTTTGTAAACCTCTGAACCACCCATGTGTTGACAAAGCCACAGCTTATGCAGTCAGTTGAGATTTACTGGTTGTTTGGAGATTTTCTGTTTGGAGTACCTATTTTTTGTATCCCTCTGACAGGAGAGGTGGGCATGTAGAGAGCTGGCTATCAGTCTTAGGGAGAACTCCCCTCCCTAAGAGAGGGAGAGAGAGCCAGACTGAGGACAAGGCAGCACTCCCACACTTTACCTCTGGACTGACTCCATGATCAGTCTGTCTCGCAGAGATGATTTCGAACCTAGATGATTTCAGCACTTTGTGCATGAAGATGGAGTGTTATCTCTCCTTCTCTGATCTCCTCCCCATCTACCTCACTTAAGGAGGTCCATTGTTAAGTGCCGGGGGCCTGTGGGTGGTGTAAATCAAACTGCAGAGGGAGGGGATGTCTCCCATGGGGGAAAGCGCACACTCCCAGCAGCCTTCAGGCTGATCTCATCCTGCCTATCCCTATGCTGTAATTAAAGAACTGGTCAATAGCAAAGAGAAAGGTGCTAAAGGGTATGATCTGCACTTCCTAACATATGACAGATATGGCAATACCCACGCAGGCAGAATTACGGGGCAATGTACTCGAAAAAATTCTTTCCTGCTCTCTGAAGAATATGGATATCAGCTATGGCCACACAGATGGTTATATCTGTTTGATTGCCAATTATATTTCTCAACAGAAACATTTTACATTTTGTCTTTGCTAGTTCCAAGAAGTATATGCTAGAAATGTATTTGAACACCATGTTCACTTCTGAAAGGTTATATAGAAACACACGTCATTCTTAAAGCTTTGTAACCACCATTGTGATGTAAAGGTGGTTGTAGTTTGCTGTTGTTCACTGAGGTGTCAGGGAAAATGGGAGTAACCTAGACAGCCTGTTAGCATATATAGTAACAAGTCTTTTTGAGAACAACACAATTCTAATCTAAAATGTCTTTAATTTGCAACTTGTTTACTGGTTCCTATTGTTTCTCTTAAGCTGATGCAGTAAAAATGAAAGGTTAAGAGGACAAGTCCAGTCCTTCAGGCTGCAACGCAGTGTATTTATAACCTATATCAGAGGTTAATCTGCAATCAGTAGTGTGATGATAACAGTAACTATAATCACATTCATTCACATTCAGTTATAAAGAGGTACAATTGTCGTTTTATAGTAATTACTTCCAGGTATTTTTAGCATAGCTCTTTTAATTTACACTTATAGGGACGCCCCAGTCGGAATCTAATGACGCTCATATGGTCATGACTGCCACCTGCTGACACCACTGGTGTATTACTCCAGTGTACCTGCAGGAGTGTACTCTGTGTTCTTGCAAAACATAACTTTTCATACACTTTCTGGGAAATACACCCACATGCACTGGTTAAAAAAAGAAACACCTTTATTGAGACTTGGGGCCTTAGAACTTAAAACTCCAGTGTGACTGAGTCAGTTTTGACTCAATCACACTACAGGACATAACAGCATTGCTGGGGCTTACAAAAAAGCTCTCTATGAAAACAGCCATATAAGATCCTTTCAACAAATACATGCAAAATGAAATAAAATAAAATGTCTAACTAATCATGGCTCCTATACTAAAACAGTGAAAGTTGTGGCTGACATAAAAAAATAATCAGAGTAAGGATTACAACTTTGATTTGCTTTTGGAGTTTAGATCCCATACATACTATTTTCTATCCTAATAACAGTTTAAATATATATATTACCTTCATAAACAGTAGACAGTAACAAGGTCCCAAACTCTTCTCACAAAATCTAAAAGTCAGACAGCAAACGATCTACCTGCCTACAATAAAACATTTTAGTCTAAAAAAAATGGTGTTCTTCTACGACTGAACTAACATCTGAAGTCCAGTGTTTACAATTTAATTTTAACCATACAAAGGCTTTAACTTAGTATGCAGCCAGTTATCATCATACAAAAGACCGTGTGAACCTTGTAGTTCTCCATTCAAACAGTACAATCTTCACTGAAGACACTCAAGGTCAATCTGGACATGAAATAACATGGCACTGTATTCAGATCACATTCAATCCGGTAGAGGCAGGGAGGGGGCATTTGAAATTCAATACAATTTTGAATTAACTAAATATAGCTGGTTAGCGTCAGGAAAATTTCATTAGTAGTTCCAGTAAAAGTAAATGTTAGATCTGATCCTGTGTGCTGCATGCAAACAGCCTAATGACAATAAAATCTGACAATGGTTTAAAGCAAAATGACCACAGGATTTCAGTTAATATGCTGCCCTGCTTATTATAATCTGTTTCTTGCAACAGATCGAGAATAAACACAATTCACTTTACTGGCAGTCATTGTATAAACAATTTCCTGCTGCAGGCAGGTGTCGTCTACATCCAGTTAACATTATAAAAAAACTCACTGTCCAAACCTTCTGCACTCCTACAACCCATTAGTCTACTATATTAACAGTATAATGTACTAACAGTCAAGACTAAACCCCTTTAAAACAAGGTAAAACTGAGAAAATGTGTGTCAATAATTTAACCAATACCAGAATTAGTAAAATGTTAATACCTTTAGTGTTTTTCATGTGGTTTTGAGCAACTGGGCTCCATCTGTATTTCTAGTTTTATACCTCAGTAAACAGCAGGACGTGAATTGGGGTCCCTTTAAGACTATTTTGATAAAAAAAAGGGGGAAATCTTGTATAGGAAGTTAAAAAAAGAATCACTAGTTGCATTTTACTCTGTAACAAGCATCTTTGCTTTCTAGGTCAGTGAATATTTAATTTTGAATAAATTGAAAGTATCTGATAGATTTTTAACTAATTCATCAAGGCAACACGCACTGCCACTGCTAACCAGCAGTCCCTGGTACACATTTAGTAGAATGAACAACAAAACTACTAAGATTTTAACACTGAAATGTTACATGGTGGTTTTGTGTGTCCTTCGATGAACTGTCCATCAGGGTTGAATGCAGGTCAAGAGAATATCTAGGGTGTCATTTGATATACAAATTGACTGTCCATGCAGTCACAAAATACTTAAAAAAAATACCTGCAACGTCAGAAAAAAAAATCTGTTTCATAATTTCGGTTATTGCTAAAATACAATGAGCTGTTGTCCAATATAATAATTTTGCCCCTCCTCTTCTGCTTGTGGGATGAATGTAACAATAGTTTTTTTTAAAAAGAAGTACAAAACTCTACAATCAAGCTCATGACAGAAAACTAATGTTCGGTTGTGTTTAGCCTACACTGCTATCAGGTCACACCTCCAGTGTGTGGCGTTTCTAAGCTGTAGACTGCTGTTGTTTGTTAAGAGTCTCTATAGGAGAAGCTGGAGGATCAGACAGTCAGGCGGTTGTTGGAAGTCTGTAGAGGGCTCCAGGAAGCTGGATGGGAAGATGCATCTTGGGAGTACTGACTTTCCTCTTTTACCATCCCCACTGTACAAAGTCGTCTGTGTCTCAGCAGCCTGTCTGTCCGAGAAAAGTTCTGGTGCAATCAAAGAGAGATGTCCGCTTTAATAAAGGTACACACAGTGTAAGGCCATAACTAACACACAGAAATAAAACACAAAGAGAATTATCTATACTGAAAATAGGATTCGAACCTGATGGCAACGATCACACTGGTACGGCTTTTCTCCGCTGTGCACCCTCTTGTGTCTGTCCAGGTGGTAACGCTGAATAAACCGCATGTCACATGCATCGCAAGCATATGGCTTCTCCCCTGTGTGAATAACCATAGGTGTTTATATTGAAAACACACAGTAAAATAAGTAAAATAAGAGAACAAGTGTACTTCCAACCTGTATGTGTAAGAATATGTCTCTTGAGGTGATAGCTGCTCCGGAAAGCGCCATAGCAGTGATCACAGATGAAGTTCTTCTGGACTTTTAAGGAGCTGTCATCATCATCCATATCCATAGATGCCATTAGATGCTATTAACAGAAAAAATAGATAAAAATAAACCTGACAGAAACTCTTTGCACCTTTGCTTTAAGAAGTTCTAAAATGATGTTTACCTCCACTTTAACTTTGTTGGATGATTTTTTATGTTTCTTCTTGGGTTGCATATTCTGGTTTGCCTGCATGTCCTTTTCATCAATCATCCTGGATGAGTGATAATCCCCGTCTTTTCGGATTAGCTTTTGGTGGAAATAAAACACATTTTAGAGGACTGCAACAGTCGAGGCAGTTGCTTTGTATGACATGCAAGCATGCAATCAAGCATCAATCACTTAAAGAGTAATCCTTTAACACTTGCCCGTCCCTTCAGAATTTATACACAGCAAATAGACATTTTATTTTATAAGTTTATAACACTATGTTTTTAGTGTATTTTGTGGTGTTTTGTAATATATAAATACTATATACAGAGCTGGAGAACATGTGGCTGGCCCCTTTCTTACCAGTGGTGGACAGCTCCCAGCTGAGGGATGGCCCATATGGCTGTGGTGGGGTTGTCCATGATGAACCTGGTGACCATGGTGGTTGTGGCTGTGCTGTGAGTGGGTTTGGTGGCCATCAGGGCTGGCTCTGTGCCCCTGACCCAAGGAGGACATCATCTTCTTCTGGCCTGGGATGTTGTTGGCTTGCATCAGGGCCATGCTGGAGAGCACTGCCTCACAGCCAATCAACCCAGCCTGGCAATACAAACGACATGTCAGTGCAGACCAAAAGGGAGGACACAAGACTCCTCACAGAGACTAGGATTCCGGAGGGGAGGGAGGTGGGGTTAAGTAATGTGAGTGACAGGTAAACACTAAAACTATGACGGTGATTCTGGAGATGAAGAGACTTCCACTGACCCATTTCATATGGTCTCGTACAGAATTGTTGGAATGGTGTGTCATCGCCGTGGTTTGAATGCGTGTGTGTTTGAGAAGGGACAAAGGGGGCTTCACTCAGGATGAGGGGTGACAGAAGAGACCACACCCACCCAAATCATCAGGGGCCAAAAGCCTGAAAGTAGATGCATGACAACAAGTTTTACATGCTGGAATCAAGAGCTAGAGAACCAGGCCAATCAATTTCTCAAATCTCCACATGTGGATATGGGATCAGAAATTTAGATCCAGCCTCAGTATTTGCAGTTTATCAGGCAAAACACCCCAATGGTTTGGTATACGCCTCATGATTACAAGGCTGATAGCAAAGACAACAGTCAGACAGGCAAAAAGGGAATCTGATGGAAAAATGAAGATATTCTTGAAATATAGGACTCCCAAATCCTTCATGCGGCGAAACTTAAAGACGTCATAACATATTTTGTTACAAGCAGTAAATATTGGGTCTTAGAATGTAGTACAACAAATTATATATTCAGACATTATTAATATTAATGATTATGTCATTATCACATGCAAAAAGCTATGGCAGAAAAACAAATGCATCTTATGCTGTGGCAAAGAATAAAAAGGGCAGGCAGCAGGTATATTGCACTAGAATCATAAAGGTAAAAGTTTACACCAATGAAAAGCAGATGATCAGAATCAGAATTGTGTTTATTGCCATGCAAGCGAAGAGGTTTCACATTACTAGGAATTTGCCTTAGTGATTTAGTGCATACATAAAACAACTAAAATAGAATAAGCATGCATGCATGGGGTAAATAAAATGAAATACGATAAAATAAAGTAAAGCAAATGTAATCTAAACTAAAATAAGGCTGTGGCACAGACTAATAACAAATTACTAGGCTGTAGCACAACATATTGACAATGTCACAAGAAGCAGTGTGATTTAAACAAGTGTTAAATGTAAACTATTACAGTCACATGTTTATAAAGCACAAAATATGCAATATACAAACAGCAGTGGCATTAGTGGGTTCAGGAATTGCTAACAATCTGTAAGCAATGAGCTCTGCAAAAACATATATAATCTGTTAACGAGCTAAAATTAGCCAAGAACGAATGCTAGTTGGAAAAGAGAAAATTCCAGGACAAACGCTCGTCAGTGATTTACAGGGAGCATAAAGCACACTGCTAGTGGAGTTTGGTATATTTTAGCATTGAGGTAAAAGTGTGAAGAGTGCGTGTGTTGAATGAAACAGAAACTAGCTAGCTAGCTAGCTATGAGTTGGGTTTTGGGACAACTCTCATACGCCTGAGCCCCCACCCCCCGCCCCAGACAACACAACAACAGCCAGGCAGGGCGTGCGGGCTCAGCGCCGACCTCAAAATAACGCCTCATTTACCAGCTTCAGCAGCCAGAAACAGATTATAAAACCTACAAAGAGCCGCGATTGAAATGTGTTGCAAACCGAGCATCTTACCTTCCGCTTTTTAGAGTGCTGAAGATTAATATTTCTTGTCGCACTTCCAATTTTTTCTCAGTTTACAAACACTGACAGGAAACACCACCGGAAGTGCTCTCCGGGGAGAGCCCTGATTGGTTATACGCACGGACACGTGACTGAGGCTGTTTGACCCACATCTGCAGCCATAATAGTCAGGGTCGCATGGACGTGCGAAATGTGTTGAGCTGCAAGAATTACTTCATTCAAGTTTTAGGTCACAGCATTTTTAATGGGATTATTTTAGGCGTAAACACACACGCCACTGAAAGACAGCCATACTGTAGCTACTCCTCTATTACTCTACACAAAAGAAACATTTAATATGTCATTATGTAACTTGAAATGAAACAGAATTGTTATAAGAGAACAATAGCCCTCTGTTCATTAATTCATTTGGAACTGCCGAATCTACTATTTACTAATGGCACAGAAAGGGTTATTTCATTATTAAAACCTAATTTGTAACATTCTTACAGCAGGCTTTGTGCACAACCTAAAATTCAAGATGGGTAAGATGATGTTCACATCATTAAAAAAGTTGCAATTCTGTTCCTAAATCCTTCCCCAGTCTCTCAATTTCATCAAGCAGGAAGAAGACCATGTCTTTCTGGGAAACAAGGGGAAATAATAAGTTACACACATAAAGAGAAAAATGACCAGGTGTTTTTAACAAGAGAGAACTCTCTTCTCTTCTCTTCTCTTCTCTTCTCTTCTCTTCTCTTCTCTTCTCTTCTCTTCTCTTCTCTTCTCTTCTCTTCTCTTCTCTTCTCTTCGTAATGTCAAATGTTTAAGCTGACGCGTACCTTTGCTAGTCTGTCCTGAAAATATACAGTTCCTTCCTATCCTCTTAAACTTGTCCATAGAGCCACAAACAAACATGCAAGAATTTAAACTCCAAACAAGGAAAACATTATGTCTAAAGACATGAACTCACCACTCCAAAAAGATGAAACCCATGTCTTTTCTTCCTCTCCTGCACCAGAGCCCTGCAAGTTTTTGCATTTTAGTGGTAACAGTTTGATAAAACAAAATGTTTGAAAATGTTAATATGATACTGCTGCTACTGTGTATTAGACCCTTCTATGCAGGAAAAAAAATCCCTTCACTAAAATGCAAATTGCTGTGTCACCAACAGGGATAAATTGGTTAACATGCATAAAGTAAATAGTGCCTTTTAAATCATGCCCTCTGAGATAAGTTTGGCTATATGCCGCATTGGAGCTGTGGCACTGCTTCAGCATGTTCTGGAGAAGAGCAGAGAAGTATTAGAGAAACCCAGTTTAATAAAAAGCATTTTTAATTGTGCAGCTTTCAAATATGAAACCAATCCATGGTATCTTTTAGAAGCAAGGCAGAGCACTGCAGGCCCACCACCAGCATCTTGTGTGGATTCCAGGCTGACTGATTTTGCTTGTTTAAAAATTAATGATAAAAATTAAAGACTTAGATTTTAAAGACTACAAGTTAGGCAGCCTGATCTACCTGTGGCTGCACGTCAAGAAGTGACTATAACTATACATTTATGTCTTAAAGGTGAAGGCGGTGTCTGCCTCTCTGACCCAGATTGGTAACTGGCTGCATAGTAGCGGTCCCATTCTACTTTCTACATTCGACTGATGTATCCTAGGAATTACAAGTAAACCTGCACTTACTAGTATTCAGAAAATGTTTGTCTAACTGATTAAAGTTGATCAGCTCTCAGCATTAGTGGGCCCTATACAATATCACAATTAATAAAATCGGGGATAAATAAAGGAATTCTGATTCTGATTCCATTTTGACCAAGATGACATTGTCCGTTCCAATGCCTAAAAATGCAGCACCTTTTTTTTACAGAGTTGATAGCATGCAAGGTTCATGGCATACATGTTGGAGGTAGACTTCATCTGGGCAGAAGATACTGTCATCTTCTGCCCAGCCCCTCAGCTGATGCAGTCCTCTGTCTCCTCAGTCTCCATCAGCACAAAGACTGCGGCAACTTCATAGGTGAAGCTGCAATAGACAGGTAGAATAATCATTTAATTTGAATAAACACCGTTTATAGAAATGACATGGGCATACCCATTATATGTTGCTTCTTACAGGTTAGTGTTGAGTGTTTCAGTAAGGAAAGGTCCAGCCAAGGAGAGATAATCAAGCGCAGCAAACTGCTCATTACAGAAACGTGGGTGACCTCGAATTAAAAATCAACATTAACAGTAAATGTAAGTCTGCTGAACAGCTTTGGAAGTCTTTGGCAGTCTTACTTGTGTTAACGCTGTATACTTGGCAACATCTCCTACTCTCTGCGGGAGCCTGTGTTGTGGCTCCCCTGTCTCTCTCAGCTCCAGATCTGGCAGCGCAGCCAGCTCCTTGGGCTCCTTACTCACAAACCTGCACAAAGAAAACATGGATTATAAGCTTTGTTCAGAGGACTTGCTGTGATCTGACAGGTTAGTCATTTTAAGCTTCAAAAGAGACCTTCTGTCTGACATCTGTGCCCTCGCAGAGCACCTCCTCCATGATGATTTTAATGGTTCTTTCAAGAAGAGTTGGTCAACAAGAGGCTCATTCAGATTGCAAAGATTGGCACGTTATTGTCTATAGGTAGGTATTTGGTTGACCAAGTTATGAGGTATATTTTTTAACAAATGAAACAAAGCACTGTGCATTTTAGTAATTGTCTCATATGTTTATACAGACACAGGTTATGTGTCTTATGTTTGTTTTTATATCATATTCAGGACACGTTTCCATTGTTATTCTGACCATAATTAAAGTTAATGTTTAAATGCAATATTTACATTTACATGCAACAGCATCCTGGTTTTTTACCAGAGAAACCCATGATCACATGGAGGATCATATCCAGGCTAGTAGTATAGATGTAAAGACTTGTTAACATCTAAGGCACAATAAAAGAAAGAAACATTAACTTTGGGTTATTAACTTTTATTCAGTGTGTGGTGAGAGATTTATTTGTATGACATACCATACCCGATTTAACAAACCATAATGTACATCCAAGCTGAAAAGCCAAGATAGATATCAGAATCTTAAGAGATTTAATTTTCAGTATTTAAAATAATGCCAAATGAGCAATACTCATTGACTGTGTCATTGACTGAAAGGATAATACACACCAGTACCACAGTCAGTATTTACAGAAACTTTCAGCTCTCTTCTAAAAAAAACATATAAAAATAATACAACAAAACCATATCCTACTTTTTCATGATAGATGCAATAAAGTCTCTTAAGACTCAAAGAAGAAAAATTTTACTTCTCTCCTGACATAAAACAACAGTCTTCATGATGATAACATAATTCTCAGTCAAATCTTTCTCTCTGAAAGGGCTTCAGTCTGTGGGTCTGTGTGCCTCAGTCGGTCTCCAACAGAAAGTCAATGCTTTCAGGTGGTAGCGCCCAGTCGTTGTGGCTGAGGAGGGAGTGCAGCTGAGCAGCTGTAGCCTTTTCCCTCTGGCAGGTCCTCCAGTAACGCAGCATGGCAAAGACTCGCTCCACATGAGTTGAATGGTCCTCTTCAATCTGCTCCAGCTTCACAGTTGGGATGTCCAGAGCCATTCTGCCAATCTCTCGCCATGATTTGCCAATGGCACGAGCCACAGACATCAGCTGCTTCTCCTTCACTAAGACAGAGCCTGGGCGATGACACAGAGACAGATACTGTAAAGGAGGTGCTGGCTTGACACTGTTTTTAGACTTCAGAGTATAGTGTGACTCACCATTGTTGCAGGGTTTTTTGAATGAAATGACCTCTTGTGCTTCAGGAGGTCGTTTTCTCTTTGATGTTTGCTTTCTCCCTTGTATATAAAAGAAAATTTTATTTATTTCATATTTAACGTAGATCTAACCACATTTTATAATAAGAAGATTGCAGAAGATAGTGATCAAACTCTTCTACCTGGAGACTGTGTGTTGACTTGCACATCTGTAAGCATGGGAAAGGTTTCCTGCAGGGCCCGCTCCTTTAGCAGTTCCAGAAATCCCTGCACTGCTTCAGCACCTCTCTGGATGATATGATCTAAAAGCTCTGTCACCTTCTCGCTGGGAATACGACATGACTTCACCTGCTGGTAGCCACCAGGAGACAGCAGAAAGCGAGAGTCTGCATGCTGCAGGACAAAGTCAGGATCTGCACTCAGAATTTCTAGCAGCTTTGTCTTCTGGCTTCTGAGTAACTGGACTTGTGCTGCTGGTTCTTCCCCCATGACAGAATGTCACTTAAATCAGTTCCTGAGAAAATAGGGTAATGATATGTGCAATACCCATATTGACAATAATTGGTACATTAAAAAATATATAATATTCATTTATAATCTGCTTCATTGCTCTTTCTTTACCTTATTGCTTTGTCATACAGGCACCAGTATTGCACCTTAATGCTGGCAGCAGACGATAGGAAATAATGATCTTGCTGGATTTACAGGTGAGGGCACAGCAGCAGCAGCTTCTTCGCCCACTTTCACTTCCATCAGGTTTTACCAGAGAAAATATGTTGCCCTAGAAAGTTAAATATTAGTTAGTTAGTTAGTTTTTGAGAATAAACAATGTGCAAGGAAACAGTTGTTGATAATATTTTCTTTACCCAAATGTTGAAAAGATATGAGGATAAAACTGCTAATGTGAATGCTTTCATTAGGACAGATGAAACCACACACACACGTTTGTATACCGTTTCGCCTTTGTGTATATGTATTACTTTGTTGTTGCAAGTAAACTACAGCAAGTGACTGTTATTGTTAAACTGATGTTAGATCAACATCTTGTTTATGTTTTTTTGTTTTTGTCATAAATAAAATCCACACATTTGTCCTAGATCCAGGGTCCTATTCTGAATACCTTTATATTTCGGCTTCCTGGTTTTCCGCAGTGTTTTTCATGCACAGCCCTTTGTTGTACCTACTTGTGGATGCACTTTACAGACCGCTAAAATGCATCTTTTTTTTCTTACTATTTAATGCAACCCCAACAACACGATTAAACAGAGGTCTGTAGATCTGTTCATCTGACTTACATACCCCTCCTCGCTCCCGCTTGCTGTCCGTCTTTGCTCTTCTTCTTCTTTTCCTGACGCGCACTGCTGCATTAATATGACTCTCTTACGCCAATATTTCCTCATCTTTACTTCCCCCTAGTGGACGGAGGATTTAAATGCAGTGAGCTGGCCAACAAGGCTGACATGGTTTACTGACATCTGGCGGAGCTGCTGAGATACAAATGAAAGAAATATTGTATTTTTAAATTAGTATGATGCAGAGACAGGCAGAGAAAATCTATATTTTAATGAAGAAAAAAACCCAAAACAATTAATAAAAATAGAGGTAAAATTAAAACGACCCAGTCAGTGGCAGCATAGCATGGCATAAAATACAAGCAGTGGTACATGACCCATAACTGGCTAGTATTGTGTATATGAGGTGCAAAAAACTAAGAAATATCAGGAGAGGATATGGACCGTTTCCAGTCCACAGAGGCCCGTGTGATGGATGAAGCACTTTAGAGCGACTTCTAGGTAAAATAGCTGAGATACTAGGGTGACCTGAGCTTAAGGGCAGAACACCACGGAGTGAAAGAGAGACACTTCAGCTTTAACAACACTACTGAGACCCTTATTATCAAACCACATTTCAACCTCAGAGCCACTAAACCCTGTCTACCTTCTGTGATCTTTGGTGCCCTCTTGAGGACTCCAAGACAACAACCATGCAATCCGATGTGCTCAGTCCAATAGAATATTCAAAGTGCAATGTTTGTAACTACTTCACACACAGTGTAATGTGTGTATAGCAATATTGCTATAAATACATGAATATATAATGCATGTATATCAGCATATAGCACAACAACAACTGATGTCCTTATTTTGAAGATAAAGGAGCAAAAGGAGAAGGGAGAACAAATGTATGTGTAATCCTGTTTCCCTGAAATCAGCTCAATTTCCTTAACCAAGAAACTAACTGCCTCACTTATTTATTGAAATTGTTGAACCATTGAATCATTGTAAACTAAACGACTTCTTTGCCTGGGCACATTTCCGCAAAACAAAACTCTCACACAAACATTAATGTTGACACCGAGAAATGTTGTTGTTCATACAGTGGAAACATGGGAATAAATATTTGATTGTTTTGGTTTGTGCAGCATAGACTCCCTGCATGCATACCAACTAGAGGAAGACATCTCTGTGTGTAACTGGAGTGTGTGTATCTACAGGTACATGCAAGACTATGTAAATAGTGAAGGATCAATCTGTATCATTTCAACGAAAAGGCACTTTACTCTTACTGGACAACAATTATCAGGAACTCAGCGGTCACACGTCTGCTTAGCCTGTTTACTAAGCTTCAGCTCTGGGAAATGACGAATCAATATCTTATTCCTAGGCAGATATTTGCTTTGTGTGAGAGGAAAAGCCTCCCGAGCCCATTTCATCCATACACAGTATACACTCTGAGTCACTGTGTGTATTAGCTGTCTGAATAAATCCAGTTTTCTCTCTGCCTACAGTGGGTGGGAAGGGGAGAGAGCGAATCATCATTTATTCCTGTTATTTATTCTTACCACCCAGGTGAGACAGCTGTATAAGAGAGGAATGCATAATTTATCCACCTTTATGTATTTCTAATGACTTTATTATGCTATAAATTTGAAATATATTCAGTCTTGATCTTGAGAAGATACAGTGCTTGAGACTCAAAGCTAAAATGCAGTGAGAATATATGCACATGTTGGCATTCTGGGTGCTTTCAGCTCTGTATAACGAGCTTGTGAAGTGTGCAGTTAGTCAGTTATGCATTATATTACTGAAACACAAGTGGTGCATGTTCTGTATGGAAGCTGGCAATGAACTTACTTTGCTGCTGATCAAGCATGATCCCACTCAAACACTTGTGCTTTTCAGGCCCCATCGCACTCTCTGTCAAGTGGTAAACTCCTCTCCTCTGTGCATGCTAGTGGTGGATGGTGTAATAGCTTTTCATGTCGTGATGGAGAATAATGCAGTTTCTCTACGAGTGGCTCTGCCTCTATTCTACAGACCCCTGCACCTGGAAAATTGGGATTTAGTTGTGTGTATGTGCATGTGTGTTTATGTATGCATATATACAGTTCGAGAGTTAGCCAGTGTATCAGCTTATCCCATTGGTGCTTTAACAGAGAAATTAGATTTACATGTAAAGTAACAGATGAAGGAAATCGACAGTCTTTAGCATGCTACACCAAACTGGACAAAAATGGACTTTTATGAAATCCTTCACAAAAGTCAGACTCTTGGATAAGCCTCCACATTGTTATGATCCTCACTTTACCTAACTTTGTTCTCCTAGTTTGGTTTAGTTGGATTTCCTTTATTTATTTTTTTCCTTTTATTTATTTTGAAAGTAGTGTATCCTTGTTTCCCTCCATGTGATTACCTCCCCTGCCCTGATTGTTTCCCCTTGTGTATTTAAGTTTTGTTATCCTCTTTGTCTGTCTGTATTGTGTTGCTGTTGTGTACCTGTTTCCCCCTTGTGTTTGATTTGTTTATACTTAGTTTATTATTGGATTCTTCAGTGCCTTCATTAAAGCTCACTTTTTGTTGGATATTTCTGTTTTTTTTGTAGTCTGGATTTGGCTCCTTTTGAACCTCACAATTTGCTTTTTTTTGGTGCATTTCCTGACTTTCTGTGATGAAATAGGTTTTACCTTAAAGAGTTTTTTATATAAATAGACTCTGCTGTAGCACCAGAATTGATTTTTTTCCCTTTCCCTTTAGAATGTACAGTTTGTATTTGATGATGACTGTAGTTCAGCTGGTCCCAGGCTGTACACACAGGCCTTGGAGACGTGACCCTTCTTCTCTTGGGGTGGATGGAAAAGCAGAGGGACAGCCATGCAGTTGAGTGACTCTGACATGTCTGTTTGTTTAACATGCATTATATATGAAAGACCAGAGAGAATGAGAAGAGAGCATTTCAGGGGGGCAGCTGGAGAGATATAAAGAGTAACACCACTAAAGAGACAGGGAAATAAAGTGAGACAGAGGGCAGAGGAAAGCTGCTGTTCACAGCAGAGTAAACACATACTGTAGGTGGGAAGCTTCAGTTCCTGCACAGAGAAGCAAGATTTCATATTTAGAGGGAAGGTTTACAGCAACTCTTTATTTTCAGAGGGTGTAACCATGCCCATCCATTATCATTCATCATGTAATATCCATTTTCTCAGATCAAATATATATGACGCTGTTGTTCATTATGTTTGCAGAGGCCTCACAGATCGAGCCTATAATGTAATTGACGAGTCCATTAATGCTGCTAGAAGTGTAAATAATTTACGCATCTGTGTGTGTGTGTCTGTGTCTGCTCAGCTTCCCCACTTGGAAACTAGCTGAAAAATAGCCATCATACAGGCACTTTCCTTCCTTTAATGTATGGAAAAGACAGTGAGTCTGACTGACTGAGCAGACACATTCTCAGACTGTAATAAAGCCACAAAGGAGCTACTTGAGAAAATGGATGGAGTGCAGGAAAGTGTGTGTCTGTGTGATGTGAGCAGAAGAGTGAGAGAAAGGGAGTGTTTGGAAGAGGTCAAAGGAGATTAAAAAAAGGGGAGGACAGGGTTGAGAAGTTTGAAATAACGTGAAGAGTCATTGCAGAGCAGAGAGCGCTTATTGCATGACATCATCACAGTTACTGGAGAGGCAGATAGCAGCTGATGTCAGCAGTTCATGCTTGCTGAAACTCAGAGTTCTGTGTTAAAATGATGCCCTGTTTGCAAGATTCATCCAGTCAGTTCTGTAGATAAGTGGAAGAATGCATCATCACATCAATGACAAACACATTGTAAGTGAAAAAAGAAAGACAAGCACTGCTATATGTCTTCTGTAGTGTGAACCAGCCTCTAGAGGGAGCTCTTATCATTCTGAATGCTTCCAGTTTTCTCCTGCACCCTTCATTTAAACATAGCTTTTGTTGCTGTATAATTTGAACCACCACAAAGCTCAGGCACCCCTCAACCCAACAACCTCTCCTGTTTTGGCCATGAGACGACACAAAGTCCCTCTGGCAAAATGAGGGCAAGACACATTGGCTTAACTCCTGAAAGGAACCAGCAGCAAGTCTGGTCCAAATTGTGTTGGCTTTGTGGTTTGGTCAGAACTGTCCCGAACTCAGTGACCTGAGTGATTCTGTACTTTGTATGACACTGACAGAAAGTCATCTTCGAATGCATTTATGATCATCAAACATTTGCATCAACATGAACCATAATGACTGGACTAAACCCGCAGGGTAATAATGTGTGTGTATTAACACTGTAAAAACTGCTGTTCACTGCTAATCATGTGCCACCACATAGATTTATTCAAATGTATTTTATGCTTTTAAAAACCATCTAGGGAAGAAAATCCCCATAATAGAGGAACCTATTGAACTGCTTCCCCCCTTCAGCAGTTTTGAAGGCTTAAATTATCCTCAATGTTCGTTATTAGCTGAGAGAAACCCATGGACTTCACAGATCTGATCAATACAGGCAAACAGCACTGATTGGAACAGAGTTAAATCCCACACTGTCACTGTCCTTGTCATAATGAAAATTATATGACAAATAATTGGCTTACATTCCTTCCGGGCTACACCATTACCTGCAGACTCTCACTTCTATTGCAGTCACCATCACTTCCTAATAACCACATTAATGTTGAGGAAACAGTTAAATCTATTAGGCTACTAGGTTCAAAAAAGTGGATGCATGCTAATGTGCTCATGTGGTTTTATAATTTTTTCATCATCATACTGTGCTACATTTAAGTCAATAAAACAGTGGGAAAACAGACAACTAATGACTTTGACTTATACATGTGTGTGTCTGCACGAGTGAGCTTTGAGGCAGTGTCTATGCCTGTGTGATTTTACGTGCCTTATTAATGCCGTCACTCTCTTCTGCTGTTTCCACTGCATATTGGTGTAAATGTGTGTATGTGTGTGTGATTGTTTGTGTAATTGGAGGACGCCCGGATATGGCAGTGATTCACATATAAGTGTTGCATCACACCCAACTTCCACAGAGGGAGGAAATATCTTTTCCACTGAAAAAGCTTTGCTTGATAGAGGAAAAAAAGGATTATGCAGAGTGCTGCAGAATGCTTTAACATATGTTTTTCTGGTTCTTTAGTGTTTGACTAAGTTGTTTTAGTGTCAGTATATTGATAATTATTGCGATGACTTTGTTTTGCTTGAATAGCTGAGATCCTGTAGGAAGGTCCAACCTGTGGTTTGTTGGAACTATTTTTTTTAGGTTCAGGTTTATTTTACAGCACTAATGACAGCCTCACAATACTACAACCTCTGGTTGTCTGTCCATTGGTCCCAACCCCATATATATAAATGTGATTGATATTTCAGGAGCATATGGACTAATTACTTTTGGCCCAAAAGTTTGCTTTGGATAGACAGACTAGAATTTGGTGGCCAAATAAATTGGTGATATAATCAAATTTCATAATGTTCATGTTTATAATGTTCATGTTCAAAATGTTTTCTAATGCATTATATTTTATTTTAGAAGGGAAGAGAAAGGATAATACGCCATACCTGCCATACATGGCAGGGTAAAGTAAAAATCCGTATTGGAATCTTTCCTCTTATCTCCTCTCATCTCCTTTCTGTCTTATTGAAAAACTGTACCTGTTCGTCTCCCAGCAGATCTCGATGCTATAACCAGACAATCACTTAGTGTCTGGCTGTGGCCTGCAACCCACATACTGCACTATTCCACTCTTAGCCAAGGGAATGGAGCATTATGCAACGAGTGGCCTACCTCAGGTCATTAAGATGCCCTCACTCAGCAAAACTGGCACATCTGCGTGCACTGATCGGCCTGGCCCTGTGGTTGGTAGAGGGATGATAACTGCACGCTAATTAAAAAGCCATTCATTGGAGTGAAAGGCCAATTAAAGGCCTAATATTTGATAAGGCTCTTAGTTCACTCAGCAGTGAGCCCACCTGGGAAGTATTTATTAAATGTTAATGGAGACTGTAATTAATATCCAGGGCGGATTAACGTGCAACTGAATATCATTCACATTCAGAGAGATGGTGAGAGTGGGGGAGAGAGAGAGAGAGAGAGAGCGCGAGAGAGAAAGAACAAGTACAAATGGGACATAGATATGTAACTCAGCATTTTGCTCTGCTTGGCTACCGTGAACACAAGAGGCTCTCATACAGATGTGTCATCAATCCAGAGGATTGCTGCCCGTGGAGCATGACGAATCTTTTTTTTTTTTTATAGATTGAAAAAAGTGCTTATATATTCACATTCCTTGTAGCAATTCCCATTTCCCATTTTTCTAAACACAGCGGCCAGTTAAATCTTGAAAATTGGGTGTTTGTACCTCTAAATATTCACTCTAATGAGCCGTGTGACCGTGTGCACATACACGTTATGTGTTTCTGTCACTGCTTCTGAATGTATGGTGTATTATACTGAAACTCGAAAAATAATATAATCAGAAGCTAGTGTAACGTGTTCTGTAACACACATGAATAAAATGATTCATGGTTTAACTTTGACATACAAGTACCCTCTGCTATCAAAGCAAAGAACTTTGTATTCAGTGTGGATCATATTTTCTAAAATCTAAAAAAGTAAATGCAGGTCACTGCTCCTTTTCCTCTGCTCTGATTTCGGTCATATTGATCTGAAAACTTCCATTGATTTGGTTATGCTCGAGGGAAATGTTGAAACCAATAAGGAACTTTTAAAGTTTTAAAGTTGCGCTAGGGTTGGACGATATTGGCAAAAAAATTAATCACGATTAATTGTGGCATTTAGCCGATAACGATTAATTTGATGATTAATTGATGACAGTTGCACTTACATGTTTTTGACTCTTAAATCGCCACATTGTTCTAAAATGATACTGACAAATCATCAGTCAAGTTAACTACCTAATTCTAACAGGTTAAACTGGTAAGTAGTGATTAGTCACCAACCAGCCATGTTTGAAATATTTATTGATAACAGATGCACAATGCACAACTGCTTCAAAATAATAAAGCAAACATTTAAAGTAACTTTGTCCTTCAAATGTTCTTATCTTAAGGTCACAGAGCAGTGCATATCAACATTAAAATTAAACAGGACAAATAAGTTCAGAAAAGTCACATCAGTGATTATTTCAAGTTAAAAAAATGTGCCTGTGCAAATTAACCTGTGACTGGAATATGTCCCACACTAGTGCATGTTTTCACTCATACTGTAGAACAGCAGCAGTAAAAACATTACAAACCGGACAATTTCACATTTAAATGTGTGTCTGTGCAAATCAACCTGCGTTACGTTCTTCCAGCACTTAGTTTGGTCGTAAGGAGCACAATGACTAAACGTATCATGGATTCTTGGCTGAGTGGAATTCTTTCCAATATCTGCTGGGGGAGACTTTGCTGTAATGTTTTCCTATCTTGCTGTGGAGTCCATAAATAAGGATCGGGAGGTAGCTTCTCCAGTCGGAGTTCATACAAACTGTCAGGGTTCATCAGGAGGAGGACACAATTGTAGAGGCAAAGATTATTACAAACTCATGAAAACAGGGTTTCTAATCTTTCCTGATTGAATGAATGCTATTTTTCCTACTTTACATTCTTATAGTGCTGCTAGAATGAAAAGTCAGATACAGCCAATTTTCCACTCTTGTCTGTGTGATCTGTCACAGCAACTGTCCTTGTTTCTGTCCCTTTAGAAACTGGACTCTATTTATAGTTTGAAAACTGTCTTCCTGGTCCTCCTGAGCAGCACAAAGCTTTGGAGAGACGCTCAGGCAACAGAGTACAGGCTGAGTTGAACAGTAGATAACGTGCGTAGCAGAATGATTTCCCCCTAGAACAGGCCTCTTGCTCCTTTCTTCCTTTTACAAATAGCTTTGTTTGTTACTGCTGCCATGGACGAGTTATTGTGTGGCCATGATGGTGTCTTTCTTTCATTTACTCCTCAGTGTGATGAGCTGTCCTGCTTTTACTTTTGACCTTGTTTACATCCCTTCCACAAGCCATTAGGAACTATGTAGTGTGTCTTCATTACTGATGGCTGCTATATTAGGCAAGACTAATAGACATGGTCACAGAGGACGGACATGCCAATAGCACTAAAAATGCTAAAGCTAATGATCTATCGGATTGGTGGCAGGATTGAAGGAGTGGCTAAAGGTTGAGGTTAAAGAGAATTTAACAGTGCTGAAATTGTTTATTAAATTGTCAAGTGGTCAGCGTCAGCTCAGTGGAGTAAAGGAAGTAAGCCGATGATATAGTGAGCACACAAACACACCCCACGGGTGATGTTTTTTAATCTGGTTGTTAATCTACTGCCCAATCTGTGCATGATTGCAACATGGCTCACATTTATGCACAGTTAAATAATGTGCATGCCTTAAACTGTGCTCTTTTCTGTGCTCCATTAATAATAAAGAGACACTGATCAAAAGCCTTGCCCTATAGTGGCTTTTCACATTAGTTGTGCACATTGGTTTGCGATGGAGTGTGTATAACTTTGCATATCATATGTCCATGTGGGCGTGTGTATTTATAAGGAACGGGAAACAGAGTCAGAAAATCTGATTTAAGCGGACATTGTTTTATTTAACTGAATTAGAGGACAATTAATTGATTTATTGGCTGTTATCTGTCAATCCTTGAAATGCCATCCTGTTTACTGCAGGCCTACAAACAGCAGCAGCAAAGGACGCTCAGTAAGTGGTGATAGTTTCAATAATGTTCATGCGTGTGTCCGTGTGAGTGACCTCTTGGTAAGCAAACAGCAGGAATGAAGTGGGTATGTGTGTGTCTACGTGGTCTTTAATGGTCAATAAAATACACAGGCCTGCACTCCAGTGTAAATTTATAGTTTCCGTGGTCACTTGCTTGTACATGCATGTGAGTGTGGGAATCGGTGTTAAGGCCACAATATCCAGTAAATCAGTCAGACACAGCAGACAAAGCACTATGTTAAAAAGTCACCGCAGAGCAGCTAGTGTGCTAAGATGGATGGGTGGGGGTGGGGGTGGGGGGTGGGGGGACTATTAAAGGATATAAAGTAAGAAAGGCAGGGAGGGCGAATGAGAGGAAATCAGCAGGAAACGGCTGTTGAACGGGCGGACAGATCAATACTAATAACCACACACTGAGAATGACTTCCTCTCATCCCTAATAACTCACACAGAGAAGGAGGAGAGGTGGAGAGAGACAGAAGCACACATGTAGAGGTTGGAACATGGAGGCTATATGAAGGGAGAGGCAGAGGAAAGAAAAGTGAGAGTGAAGTTGAAATTTGTCTGTCCTGCCACCTCTCGGTTTCTCATTTTCTTCTGTTACTGTTTAATAAAAGGGCATGGCGGCCAGACCACCATGTTTAGGTGCCACTTTATCAATGTGGAAGAAGCGGTGCCAGCCATTCCCACCTCCTACAGCCCTCACAGAGCTCACTGACATACAGTCATATTTGGAAGATCATAGAAGTGTGTGTGTGTATGAGTCTGTATATAGAGCCATACAATTTGTGGGGAATTCGATTGTTCTAAAAGCATCTCTCAATAAGAGGCTGGTGGATGCGTTTGGCCTAATGGCCTGCCATTTTATATTTCTTTAATGAAGTTACAGAAGAGGAGAAAATGGTCAACCCCGCCGTGCTCCTCCACACATGCACTGTACTCTCCATTCTCTCCCTCAGCTGAGGTGCAGACATTAACCTCAGCTAATTCTGTCTGCCAGCGAGAAACTGAAGCTGCATAATATTTATCTCCTCACACCTCAGCACAAACTCACTTCACTCTGTGTGTGTTGTACTGTGTGTGAATGTGTGTGAACATTTCTTTGTGCGTGACGATGTCAGCTGAACTTACCAATGCTGTATCAAAGCATAATAATGCGATCCCAGCTTACTTTAGAGCGACAATCCCATTTCACCCAGGCTTCACAGCTTTGGTGAAATTTCAACACCTTCCTCAAACTCAAAGATATTCATGCCGCATTGAGTTGAAACCTCCCCATGAGAGAGAGAGAGAGTGTTAGATAGAAAGAGAAGAGAAGAGGAGAATAAAGTAAAGGTTTATCTGATGTCAGATGACAAACCATGCACACGCATATTTCTGTGTTGTACACGGCCTGACAAATTCGACGGATGCCAGTTCTTTCTTTTGGTTTCCAATATCAGAAACAAAGGTAGTAGATTTAGCCAAAGCTCAGGCCTGTCCCAGAATGTTGCACGCTTGTTTGAGGAACCTCTTCAGATCATTTCCAATGACTGTGTGTATTTGAAATGATCTGATCTGTGCGGACTTGTTGTGATTCCCAGATGGCAGACAGCTCATTGTCTGCTGCTACGTATACACAGAGCCAAATTTTAGGACAGAGCTTTCATAAGCCGGTCATTATGGTGGGGACTCAGGAGCAGATGGCCCTCGAAAGCTCTGCCTGGAATATGTTTCCTACAGTCACCACTAGGACATGTTGTCTGTAATATTTTTCATGCATTACTTTGGTCAGTAATGACCCTTGGGTATGAAAAAACAAAAGAGATGATATGAATCTTCACGTAAAAAGCAATATGTTGCAATTAATTCAAGTAGTGTTTGTTGATCATGAATGAATCCTCGTGTATTATCCAGGCAATCTGCTCAAAAATAGCTTCATTGTGTTGTCCAAAAAATAAAAAAGCTAAAAGAGTTGAATGAGTCAGGACTATAATTAGAGTTTAGATATATACTTATATACCTAGTATTTACTACTACAAATTGCACAAAAATTGCATAAAACTATGGGCTTACACAGACTTACACATATTATCTCACAGTTATTGACTATAATGGACACAGGGCTTACATGTTCCAGATGTAAGTAATTATGACTTTGATCAAGCTGAATGGGTCATATAAATATTGTCATTAGATTTATTCTGATGAATGTTTCACTGATGCACACTTGTAAGGCAACCATCAGTGCAACCTTATATTATTTGTGCTGATCAATATTTTACCCTTACCTATGGATTTTCTCCAGACATATCTATGCATGGTGCTACAGCTTATTAAACAACAATGAGACATATCACCATCGACCCATCCTAATCAATTATTCAATCCTGAGACATAGGCCATATCTACATATTTTACAGCACCTAATGGCCATATCTATCTAGTCCTGCCTGTTTCTATCACCCTGTTTCTCTCTCTGATATTGACTTAGCCAGAGCTAAGGTATGCCGGTGTTACTGAGATAAACAATGTTTGACAAAAATGCTATTGATCTGGACACAGGCATGCAAACACACACTGTACTTATGGACATACAGGAGATAGTGTAAGTATCTGCAGATACCAAGTGTTGAAAGTCTGTAATGATGGCACACATGTAGGTTTTGCCTAAAATGTTGCATTAATATTCATAAGTTTGTGGTATCTTTGCATGTTGATGAGATACACCATAATCTTTGACTGATGTACTAAACTGTTAAAATAAATAAATACACCTGGTCATATAGAATGTATCTGTTAACATTTGGAATAGCATTTTGTGGCAGTTTATCTTAAAAAGTTTCATCTCTCATAGAAGGAGATCATAGCGTCAGTAAACCAACCAAGTCTATCTTAGTAAGCGACTGAATAGATGAGAACAGGTGCAGCGCGATCATCAACAGGTGGCGCTGGTGTTATCGCTGTATGCAATTAAACCAAACGAAGAAGAGCAGCTTCACCTGTGCGCACCTCATGTTAGGTAAACGTTAGCCAACTTTTTTACTCCAACAACGACAAAGTTTGTGAGCTCACCTGAACGTGGTTCAGACTTGATGAAGGATGGCTCCCGCTGCACGTCGTAGTTTGGACAACTGTTACATTACTGATGGGAGAACTACTACTGGAGAAGCTGGGACGACTTTGGGGGGACTGCATGACATAAACAACAGCGGAGAAGTCCAGCACTACGAGCTGTAAGTGTTTTTATTATTATGCAGTGCCTGCAGAAGTGTTTCCCTCATTTCTGCCGCTGTGTTTTCTCTAGATGACCTAATAGTAGTGAATGCTATAGCACATAGCATCTGTAGGTTTTTCTGCACCTGAACTCAAGTGGAATGGCTTGTTTATTAGTGTTAAGTGGTTTGCACAGTATCACAGCAAAGACTGTTGTAATACTGAAGTATTGTGCTTTTAGTTATTGCATTAAGTTATTAGATTTTCTTGCTGGTTTCAGAACCATGGACAGTTGCATCACTGTACTTTATGTAGCTACAGTTAAGGGAAATATGAATTATAATTTTGATGTTTCACTAAATTAAATAACAATAATGGGCTTTTGCATGCAAAGTTAGATACAGCTATTAAAACTAAAGCCTGCTCTGAATGTTCTAACTAAATATACCAGGGAGAATCATCCCTAGCTTTACATAGTTTATAGTGATTTTATTAAATAAGCTATGGTTTAATATAGTTACTGGTAATAGTGGGTGTTGAATGTGCATACAGCCTGTCTCACCTCTTCTGATGCCCAGTGGTCACCTGCAGTGTTGTCAGCTACAAATCGTCAGTGTTTGAACCTGGAACATCTCTCTTTGGCCTCTTAGCTTTGTATTATGTCATGAGTTTTGTTGGCTGGAGTTTTTTTGGTGATTTGTAGAATTGAGCTTGACAATTGGTTTTATTAAGTTTTCAGTTTAGGCATACAAATATTCATGTGATTAAAGGTGTTAATAGTGACAATATAGTTCACATCTCAGCTTGGGTGCCTTTCACACTCACACAGAATCATGGAATCACACACTGATGCTTTAGTTCATGGGAAGACATCACACCAAGACATTAACTGTATGTGAATGCTTTAAAGTGATTCGGGCAAAGGCAGTATTCCACGTCTGTCCTTTCCACGTGGAGAAGTTGCATCAACATAGTAACCTTTCACATAATAAAAGCACTGTACTGTACTATCTCAGCTGGGAACAAAGTGCTGTGAAGAGCTGAACTGGCCCATATTATGATATTGGTCAATTTACTTGTTATACAAGGAAACCCCTAGGTGTGGTTAACAGCATTATTGATGTGTCTCAGTTAACTTTTGAAGGATTTTTATAGTGCAAGAGCACAGCAGGTGGCTGCTTGTTCGTTCACTCTGTTGCGTTGCAGATGGTTGGAACAAATACAAGATACAATTGGATGATGGTGTGTTTGTTTGTGTGTGCATGCACTCACATGTGTGAAGTAGGTGTGGACCTGGAAACTAATGGTGACTTATTAACATCATAATTCAGCCCGGCAGGACAACTAATCACTGAGGCCTCAGATAGACCAGCCACGGGGGGTGATGGATGAAGCCTCAGTGCATGCATGTTTGTGTGCGTGCGCATGTGTGTGCGAGTACCTGTGAGCGTTAGTGATAGATGGCTTTTGTGGGAGTCCTTTCACACTAAGATGTCTTCTAATCAGTCTTAATGATTAGATCCTATTGATGAGGTGCATGGATGGGAAAGGTATTGTAGGCGCAGGGTGTGGTAACAAAACTTCCCGAAATAGGAAATACACCCAACCAATATCGGAATTTCAAGAAATGATAAGACTTAACAAAAAAAAATCACTAGGCCTGTGCTGCCTGTGTGTGTTTGCATGTGTGCATGTGTGTGTTTATGAACTAGTTGGACTTTTTTTGCTTGCAGACTGCCATTAGCCAGAAACTCTATAGACAGGAGTGTCTGGACATCCCTTCTTCTGTCTGTGTCTCTATCCATCTCTCAGCCTCCTCCCTCTGTGGTGCCACTCATCCATCTCTGGCCCAGTCAGGGCTGTTTACACTCATTTAGCTCCAACTGAGGTGCAGCAGGGTGGACTATGAGGTATTTATAGACAAAGGAAGAATAGGAGCATAAACAAGATACAATACAATAAAACAGGAAAAAGCAGGACCAAAATCTGCAGATAGGAAGAGAATGAGATAGCCATCATGGCTTAGTCTCTCTTTAGCTTGCAGTTATGGTAACTAATGTAAGCAATGAAATTACTCCACAGAGATAATTTACCACATGCCTGATAGGAGTTATTCATAATATGGACATTTCCCCACCCTTCTTTTTTCCTCCCTCGCCATCCCAGAGTAAGCAGCGAGGGCCAGCGGAAGAAAGGAAGAGACAAACTGAATTAGTGTTCTTTTCATCATCCGTGACCAGCGAGCCGTCTGATAACCCTGATCTCATTATGAACGCTAATTGTTAAGTTCTCTCTCATCCTCACCATACATACACTTTATGACTAAAGGCCCAGGAAGCTTCTCTCTCTCTCTCTCTCTCTCTGTTAACTTCCTGCCCGCTAATGGCACCAGCTTCAGTTCCAATATCCACTCTTGGCATAATCATTCTGAGCATGAGAGATTTATGATTTTCTGAACGCAGTCTGGCAAATCTTCCAGCCTTCGCATTTCAACCTCTTAGCCGTCTGTTTTTTTCCCAACCACCTCCCACCCCCTCTTTCACCTCATTCCTGCATGTTCATAGATACATAAACCTACCAGTGTTTTGTTTTCGCACTTTTTTTACACGTCTGTTTTTTCTTCTAGTCATTTATTCATTAGTCATTCTGTAGTCTTCATGTTTGAGTGTTAATTTCACATTTTCTCAAATCACTGATGCAGCTGTGTATAAAATTGAGGATGCACCCCATTTAAATGCATTTTGTAATCGTATTATGAGGCCAGAGAAGATTCACATCTCAGAACTAATTTTTTCTTTGTAGCTCATTGTGTAAAACATGAGCAACATATCTGCTGTCTTTGGTTCAGCTCCCTGAAGTCCTGCATATGGGACAAGGGAGCATCAGCCATGTTTTGATTATTGGTTTCCTCTATGGTCCTGCTGTGAGTAATGACCATGACTTTTAATGGGGGTCTTACCGGTGTCCTGCTATTAATTAAAGCTTGATTGGAAGAATAAATTAATCTTGCTGTGGTCCGCCCGATCAATAACCCATATGAGGGCTCCATTAAGCACCAAGAGCTGAGCACTCTGCATGTGATATGTGTGTGTTGAAGGCGTTAGGGGAGTCAAATCGGTCTCCTAAATTGCAAGTGATTTTCATCCCTATTAATCATCAAACAACCTCATCAAGTCATGGAAGGTGTGTGTCTGTGTGTCTGCGTGCATGTACGTTCCATGCCTCAGCATTTTGTAATTGTACTTTCCCAACACTTCTATGAATTGATTTTAGAGTTTTTCGTGGAGACTGTGAACACACGGGAATTTGGCACATGCAAGTCAGGGGAATCTGACATTTTTGAATCAATAAAAGTCTGCTATGGACCAAAGCAAATGGCATTTGCACATTTTAAAGTTCACTGAAATGAAATGCTAATCCAGGAATCCGAAGTCATCTTAATATGCAGGCCCAGCCAGGGCTGAATAATTCCTCATAAAGACGGCAAATACCGGCTGCTGATGAAACAGGTGAGAGGAGTTATATTTAAAGTCATTTTATTTGCACATTTTAATGATATAGCAACATCTCAGTTCGAAACCCAGAACATGTTAAGTGTTATACCCGTTTGCGTCACAACAAGTCATTTTAATTAGATTCAAAGTTAATGAGGCTAAAAGTGAGTGACAGTATTGTGCGACAGGTATATTAACACACATGGCAGATTTTTGTTTCATAGGTGTTTTGAAAGTGATTACAGCCAGAGCCTCATCAGAATAAGAGCAAATGCCAATTTACCTTTTAACAAGTTCAGAAAAAGCTGTTAATTGAATTTGTGTACTTGAGAACATCATTTTACTTTAGAAATACCTACCAGAAATACCAGTGTGGGGTTAAACTTGTAGTCAAAGAGAAGGTTCACCAGTTTATCCTGTAGATTATGGCGTAAAATGAATAAAACACTAGTAATACAACACAAGTAGAATTTATAGAGTCATGTATTGACCAACTAACATTACTATACTAATCCCACTAGAACAGGGCTAAAGCTTTATACTGTATGAGCTCCTGTGTAAAAATATAACATACATAACATAAAACTTACACCCAAGTAGTACACTGTGTCTGTTCATGCATTTTGAATAGTTTCAAAGTTTAAATAATACAAAAGATGGAGACCTAATAAACCGTTAGGTTTACAGTATCTCTCTGAGAAGGCACAGAATTTTCATTCAGATTTCATAGAACAGTGTTTGATCATTTTTTGCTGTTATATTGATTTATTGCATTATGCATCTGATCTCTCTTTGTAAGATTTACACACACACACACACACACAGCATGTAGATCTCATTTGGATATGCACTGGACTGTTTCACCATAGGAGCTTGCACAGACTGGGGATAGTTAGATACACAGAAACAGCAGTAGGTGCTTGTGAATACACCCTTTCTTATGGAGCGTTGCAGGGCTTGTTAGTCTGGTAAAAATGTTTGTTTTCCTAATGATGCATTTGTTGTACTAGGGGTTTTCCTTGCAGCCCCAAAAAAGACTGATAATCACAATCCCTTCTCTAATTTCATTACAGCATTTTAAATATGCCTCAGCCTGTTTCCCCAATGCAAATAGAAAAGCCGCTTTCTTGCTATTCTCCTCTGCAGTGCATTCCATTTCACAATAAAGAAACCAATAAACCCAAGTCTATCTTATCCCCTGCGTAAATGTCAAATAAGCTATTCTTTTTCACGGTTTCTCATTTTGCTCCCCGTTTTTACTGTATTTTTGTATGGTGTGTGTTCATGTGTGCACGTGTGCAAAAGCATGTATGATCATTATTGTGTGGCTTTTCACAGTTTAATGGAAAACCTTGCATGGTTTCCCCCCTACCTTATTATTTGATAGACCAGATGAGAAATAGATTCATGATTCTGATTAATAACGTTAGCCAGAGTTCATTGTTTCCGCCAGTCAGCCGAACAACTTCATATCAGTCCCACTAATGCGTTTGAAACACCAGTGCCGTGTGTTTAATAATATTGCTGTTAGAAAAGCCATTTGTTCTCATTTGAGCAGTGAGTCTCATTTGGGTGGATGGAGTAGCTCTCCACCTCACCAATCCTGCTGACACTACAGGGAATACCAGGCAAATGAAGGGTAGAAATAGCAATATTTCTACTATCTCATTGTGCAGATCTTTGATGTTGGCGATATGGAATAAAATGTACTCATATAATATATTAAGGACTTTATGGGAATTGGATTAAAACAAATTATACATAGCATGTGCACAATTTATTCATGTATGCCAGCTTCTTGGTAAAGAGAATGCGCAGTTATAAGTTGATATCAGATTTGTGAAATCATTGGAGATGTATGTGTAAATTTAATGAGATGTGTTTTAAGACCTGTAGTGCAAAAAATACCAGGATGTGCAATATTAAAGCCACATAATGTTCCAGAGTTTATTTGAATCAAGAGAGATGAAAACTCAGGAGAAGCTTAAAGGGCAGTTTAACAGCAGACACAAGGGGAAAAATGAGTCTGGTTTAGAAAATGCAAAAACAGGAGTATTTTTAGATGGAGTGTGTTGGCAAATGAAAGTGAATTACTTACTATTAAAATCTTAGGACTGTAGTAAATGAATTTTCAAGGCAACTGCTTGGGTGTCTACCAACTGACTAGAATGCGTGTCAGATGTGTTAGTTGGGGCAGAACATCACCATAGAGTCCAGGAGAATAGTGGCACAGCTTGTTGTAGATGTATTTTAACTGTTAAATGGGTTTATTGTTCTTACATTATTTCTCAGTAAGTAATGTTCCTGAAGCTCCTAAATATAAGAGGCAACCATCTCACAGGGGCCAATAACAACTGCCATGAAAGGCCAGTGGGCAGTTCTGCTCCAAAAAAGAAAGCAGGTGAAGTTTTTCATCTGAAGAGTTAGTTATTAATGATAGTTAGCCCAAAGTTTTTCTTGTTGAGGTCACACGCATTGGGAGACTGTGGGCTGCACTTACAGCTGTGAACAGGGGTGTGTGCGCTAACAATAAATGAATGTGGCAGCAAAGGAGCTAACCGGCCAAACAGTGCTGGTCACAATGGGATACCAGTACCCCTTAATCATCAAGCTGCAGCAAATTAATTACCACAATCATCTACCTACGGCAAATTAATTATCACAATCAATCACCACAAATTAAACCGGGCCTTAAAATAGCCCCACGGTCAACTGGCAATCAGCACCTCTGGCCCCCACCCAGGGCAGGACGACATGCATGGAAGCAACTGTGCCTACACATAAGCATTACTACATGGTGTGAATTTATTTCTATATACACACTCGTACAAAATGGAAACACACACACACACGCACACACATACGCCAACAGAATTAATAGGAAGAGAAAGCATGAGACTCATTTAACAGCAAATGTCATTGAGACAGCCCACTTAATTAGAAGCTGCAGAGCTAAAACAGAGAGAAGGAGAAAGGTGTGGGAGGTGGATTAAGAAAAGAAGATTGGAAGAACAATGTTGAACTTGGACAATAAAAAACATGAACAACAGAACACAGACAAGTTGAATGGCATCAATTGACTTTAACAATCAAACATAAAGCAGTGGAATTCGGTGAAAATTGCAAGATTAAAGATTCAAAATGTCATGCTTAATAAGTGCACCTTCCAGAAACATCTTTTATAAGCTGAGACGTGCCGTGTCACTGAGTGTCTTCAGAACTCTATATGTGGTGTTTGTGGAGGAGGGAAACCTGGGGGGAAAAACGGTTTTATTTTTCTAACTGTGCAATATGCATGCTGACAGTTATCTGATTTTTCTTCTTCTACCAACTGCCTTTGCTATAACGTGCCAATTGTTAGCAGTGTATGTGCCTGCAAAAAACTTTCAGTCCTAATACAAGCTGAAGACTCTCTGGGTATATGGAGAAAGGTTAGATTCATTCCCAGACTTTGTGTAGTAATGAGTTTCTTTTCCAGGTACGCTTTAACAAAGCTGCATTGTGCTGTATTACATCACAGCTACCCTTTTCTAATGTACAGTGTTAGGAGCTAGTGAACCATGAAGCAATGCAAACAAGTAAACAGCAGCCTCAGTTAATGATATCTAAACTGACAGCTCATGCTGGCAAATGATGCGAGCAGAGATGCTTTTGGTCAAAAAAAAAAAAAAGGTTTCAGTATTGCAGGTCCACCACACCTTTAAAAATGCTGCTGGTGGTTCAAAAATAACATTGAATTTTAATGATTTGCTTCATGGTAGATGTGAAGACAGACTGTCCAAATTCTGGCCAAAAATCCATGGCACTGAATTCTCAAATTGATATATTTCCTGGAATTTATTGCAGAAGGAAAGTTTAGATGTGGAACTCATTTATTCTACAATATAATTGGTATATCTTTTAGTCAAGCTGCAGTGGCTTTTACATCCATTTTCTTCTCCCCCCCACCAGCTATCATTCATTATTTGCCCGTTATCACCTAGTAGAATATGTGATAATCCACCTACTTGCCCATAGGGGGTCCTACTTGCCATAAATATGCCACTGATAACCCTCAGTGGGCAGACACCTTTATTGATAGAGCCGTTTGAGGTGCCTGACAGGAAGGGGCTACTGTCTTTTCTTATTACCAACAAATACTGCACACAAAAGGTGAATCAATAAGGACACACAAAATGGTCTGCTGTAAAATGTTGCATGTGATTTGCTGCATGTTACCTATAATTCCCTTGGAATCAGCGCTTCAGTGTTTTGTACCATATTACAACATGAATCATTGTGTGACAAAGCTGACGCAAGCTTGCTTCCATTATTCATAATGCTCCTCCTCCTTTCCGCCGCGTACAGGAGATCCTGCTCTCCTTTGTACTGTGTTGTTTGCCGTCCACCACCTCCACCTGTCTGCTCCTCTTCCTCGATCTACTCCCATTTCTCCCTGTGTCTCAGTGATGTTCGCGTTCTGTGTCTGTCCCTTTTTCTTTATCAGTGTCACTCAGTTTTTGTTCCTGTCATTCTCCGTGTGCCTGTCACTCCTTCCATCTCTTCTCTTTCCTCTCTCTGCTGATCTCTTGGAAACTGAGTAGACACTGTTAAGTTCCTGTGGGACCGGGGCTTAGACATATAGTGTGACACTCGATGGCGCCTAAAGGCAACTGTGCACTCACACACATACAAACATGTAAATGCATAAGAAGTCCTACTGGCATGGGCCTAATGCACTGTAATATTCTGTAAGTGCATTTTAATGTATAAGTTCTCGTTTTTAAGACCTATATAACTTTTAGCATTCATTTGTGTGTGTACCTGCACATATGTGTGTGTCTAGGATTAAAGGGAGTACTTCATTGTGTTGGGGTCCCTTGATGGCCTTTAGCCCTCATCTGGGCATGCTCCAATACCACAGTCTGATTGGTCTCAAACTGTCCTGACAGGAAATCCATCTGTGTGTTTGTGTGTGTGTGTAGAGACGGATGCATCTGGATGACAGCTAAATTGAATGCCAGGGCCAACAAGGCCACAGGATCACAAAGAGAGAGATGAGGACAACACTGCACAGAGAGAGAGAGAGACTGAAGGAGAGGCGCTGGCATTCAGCCCAGAGATGACATAGAGAGACAGTTGTTGGGAGGTCTGTGTGTGTGTGTGTGTAATTGATTGAGTTTTAATGTGGTCCCTGATGAGGAGTCACTGACATCAGGGAGAGGAGAAAAGAGGAAGGAAGGAGAGGAAGAGATGGGAAAACATTGTCCCCTTCAAAGCAAGATAAAAGGGATCATGCACACTGCTCTGTACATGGATCCTTTTTTTCTTCTGATATGCACTTATGTCCTTTATAACAAGCACAGAAAATGTGGATCATGTTGATAAATTTAAAATTTTAATGCACCCGCAGCTCACATGCTATTAATAAGTTTCTTGATTGTTCTGTATGTCAAAAAATAATTTTTGTAGCAGTCGGTCTTATTTTTGCACCCGGTGCTAAAGTAGAATAAACAGAATCAGTGACATGGATGTTGATTCTACTTCATTCAATCTGTGTCTGCCAGGCAGCTAATGCTAGCTAGCCAGCTGTTTGTGTTGACAGGACATCAGCTTGATACCTGCAAACCCTTTGAAAGCCGACTTTCAGTTTCTCCCCTGCGCTCAAAGTGATGATTAAAGTAGATTGCTGAAAACATCTGCTACTGGCAGTTGTTAGCTCACACAAGGCAGCAGTTATTTATTTATTTTTACACCCTGAGTTCTGGTAGGGCTTCTTTTCCATAAAATGTTGTACAATGGCAAACTCATTGTTGTGTCCCATGTAGTGAGTGAATGTTGGAAAGGCCTTTTTGGTTAAAGAACAATGCCACTGTTTGAATGTTTCTAACTACATTTTATTTAGCATGGAGAATGTCTAGATGATAATTAGAGTTGATTTAAATGAAACCCAGGGACTCAAACACCATCATGGGACAATAACTCCAGCAGGCTTTTGTTGATGTGCAGTCCTTGTCTGTACGGATACATTCCTGCCGTCTTCAGGATCCTCCTGCAGGTCTTTGGCAACAAATACTGTCTTTCACACTGAGGAAGGTTTGCTGCTGTTGAGTTGGTTTTAAACTGCCATCAACTGCTGTCAACTTTGTCTTTGAGACCCTTTTTACATGATGTCTCCTTTTAGCTCTTGAGACAGCTCCTTTATCTTTATCATGTTATCTCCTCAGCTTGAATACAGGCGTAGCAGGAATTATATCTGTATCACAGCCGAAGAAAATATAGTGTCATAATAGTTTCTAAAAGCTACATAGCATTTTTGTATTTCAGCTTTCAATGTATGTTAATAAGGGCATAAGAATTTTAATTATGAGGCATATTTGGAAAATGATCTATATACTGTTGCCCATAAAGTTTGAATGAAATATGTTTCACCTCTTAAAATGATTGTGACCATGTGATTCATTCTTGATAGATAAAATGTATATTTTCTCCAAACTTTATTGATAAATCTCTTCCAAACATATTACAGTGTAAAGTAAAATAGGAATAACATTGATTACTGCATGCTGTTTACAGGCGCCTGTGACATTTACAAATGATACTGGCAATTTTAACTGACTTTTTCCTTTTATGTGACTGCATGCACTGGGAAACTGACATTCTGACTTCAGCAGGTCAGTATTTTGGAGCTTCCTTCCCCCAATCTGTTTACAAAATATTCTCTGTCATTACAACATAATGATGTTGCTTCTTGGATTATGATTTGAATATGTCTTTCTGGGAGTGTTCTTCGTATATATATAAAAAACGTTTTCTGACTCTCAAGCTTCAGCATCAGCAAGTGTAATAGTGGCCCAAATTCAAGTAGCCTACTGAGGCTGGTCAGGGAACATGCGGTTCCATAAATACACATGTTCCTCTAGCAAAACTTTCTTTTATTTGACCTCATTCACATGAATTTTTGCTTAAGGTACAATTGCCAAACCCCCCTTGGACCAGGCTAATCCCCCTGCAGACACAAACTGATAATGTCGTGCTGCACCTGTACTCCTGAACCACTGAGCTTTGTGGCAATTTCCTTCATCTCATATAGTCCACTAGGTGAGAAGTTTTGTTTGTGAGGTAGCATCATCATGTATATTTTGCTAACTTAAAACATCTGTCCGTCAGGTAACAGAAGTGAAACCAGGAAGGTTGGCATAAATGACAATTAGACATGGCTTAAAGTTACTGCTGTCCAGTGAAAGCCTGATTCCTTAAAGTTATCAGCTACAAGGTATAAAAAGTTTGACCAAAGGACTCCACAGTCTGCTCTCTGCAAAGCAGAAGCTTAGTGGAGGTCTAACATTGTGTGTATTTGAACCAAACTGTTTGGACCATGACCTTTGGCTTGTGATAAGGCTACAGTGGGGACGGAAAGTATTCAGACCCCTTTAAATATTTCACTCTTTGTTATATTGCAGCCATTTGCTAAAATAAATTACGTTCATTTTTTTCCTCATTAATATACACACAGCACCCCATATTGACAGAAAAACACAGAATTGTTGACATTTTTGCAGACTTATTAAAAAAGAAGTATTCAGAGCCTTTGCTGTGACATCACTCTGCTGTCCATTTCTTCTGATCGTCCTTGAGATAGTTCTACACCTTCATGTGAGTCCAGCTGTGTTTGATTACACTGATTGGAGTTGATTAGGAGCCACACACCTGTCTATATAAGACCTTACAGCTCACAGCCAAGCGGCAACCTTCGGGGCTCAAAGTGGAAGCCCATGCGGAAGTGTCAAAACTTGTAATTCACGCTGCAACAGCTGGGGGTTGGCTCCAAAAGCGAGTAATTTCCCATAGACTCCCATGTTAAAATGGCCGATTTCACAGCAGAAAAGAACATGTTTACAGCCTGGTACAAAAAATCGCTGTGGTCTCAGATGATAGGTTCTCTTCTAGTGTCAATTGTACGGGGGGTGAATTTTTTTACAACTCGTTTCAATTGTATTCAGACTTAAAATTACGCCTAATTATGGGCGTTGCTGCTTGAGTGACAGACAGTTGCCGTATCACAGCGTGAGTTTCCTGCTTCCACGATCGCCTGCCCCCCTAAACCCCGCTCGTGCTCCCCCTCTTTGTCCATATTCGGAGTTTTAGTTGACGTGACGCTGCCAACATGGCGGCGGTCATCACGTCCCGGAACCTCCCACTGAGACTCAAAACGGCTCTTCAGAAACAAACGGGTGACGTCACGGAAGCTCTGTCCATAGTTTTTACTGTCAATGCTCACAGCGCATGTTAGAGCAAAGATTTAAGGGGGTCTGAATCCTGTCCGTACCAACTGTATCTGTCCCATGGGTTTACACAATATGATTTGCTCTTAATAAGCAGCAAGCATATGGGTTGAATTCAGTCGAAAACCAAGTGCAGGCGTTGGTCCTCTAAAAATGAATACCACTGTGGATCAAACCCTAAAGGACTGGCTAGGATTTTGTTTTGTATTTTTACATTATGTGTTGTTTAGCTGGGACGGTCCTCTACTCTCACTGCTGCAGTTGAGTTCTGTTTTTTTAACGCACTCTATATGACTTTGTTCATGACATAGCCAGGCCAACAGTGCCTGATTTATTTACTACACTTTGCTGTGTTTTGTTTCCTGTGGTTGACTGTAAATTTACCACACTTTAATATAAACACCCTCTGCATGCAGGTCTCATTCATTCCTTGTGGTCACTTGGTTAGTATTCTTGTACATACTCTCTCTTCCTCCCCCTGTTTCTTCCTCTCCTTCATCTGTTTCTTTTGCTGTCTATCGCTCTTCCTCCCTTTCTCCTGGGTTGTTAGAGAGTATCCAAGGTCAACCACTCCACTGTTGAGCTGAGCCTTGGTACTGACACAGGCCTTTGATGTTCTCAGAGAGAGGAGGGAAAGAGGAAAAGGAGAGAGGCGTATAAGGATGGAAGGAAACAGAGGTAGGGAGTTGGAAACAAAGGAAAAATGATGGACAGAAATGGGAGAGAAAAAGGAAATGAAGTAAAAACAGACAGATGGTAAGGCGGCAGGAAAAATGTGTTGCACACACATTTGAAATGTGGAAACTTATGTGGAATAGTGCTGTGAATGAGTGTAGAAAGCAAGTACAGGAAAGTGAGAGAATCCAAGAAACTTTGATCTTATTGATTTTTTTTCTTAACTTATCCACACAGCAAAACCTACTGTTTATTTAATGCACTGCTGGGGATAGTTTTGACATCAGTTGTGTGAGTATAAAATGTGTTTCTGCTAAATACAAGAATATTTTTTCTGATGCGTTTCTTAAACACATTTCTAGAGGAATAACTGACTTTAGCCCAAGTGAATATTTGGCTAAATTTAAAACATTTTTCAATCTTGAATTTTTGTTTCCGCAAACAAATGTTGCAGTCACAGAGGCTGTTTGGTGCCAAAAAGTAATGAGATTTGGTACTTTTCTGCAATTAGACGTGATCAAGCAATGACAAAAAGTCTATGGATTGAATAATGTAAGTGAATGGGAGGAGGACATAGGACACACAGATGAGAGAACAGCCTCGGTGAAGAGTCTTCATCCACTAATCACTCATCCGCTGTAATTTACAATTACACACTACGATGGAGACGGCAGCGCTGCAAGTGATAGCAGGGCAGCAAGTGGATGAAGAAGAGAGTAAGTGGGAGTGAACAGAAGTAGCAGAGATAAGCAGTTTACAAACTGAATAAATGAAAACAAGTGAAGCACAAATGAAAGACACAAGATGGGAGACACAAAGAGCCACAGTATGTGCAAACAGAAAGTACATTGATGTGAAAAAAAGGCAAGGAAATGGTAGCAACTGTGGATAAGGAAGAGAGACGGGTCATATGCTGTATTTATGGGCGAGGCCCTGCCTATTAGAGCATATTAGCCTGTGGCTGATGTATGGAGTGTTGTCAGGGATATGAGGTTTAGATAGGCCGCAGTCTGGGTTAGATAGAGTTTGTGTAATGGAATCCAGTCCCATATCACCGCTGTGGGCCAGAGAGGGTGGGGCTAATTCGATTGCGCCCTTCTACACCTCTAAGAATGATCTGAGGCAGGAAGATAAAGGATGGACTCTTTTACAAGTGAGTGCACGAGGCAAATATATCAGTCAATCCAAATGCTGTTTTCATTCTGATAATTTGTGGTTCAGTACAGTGTGATCAGCGTCTTAAAAGACACGGCAATCAATATCCATTATGCAAGACCTTCAAAGAACTCCTGCTCCAATTCAAGTATTATCTATAGCTTTTCAGAAGGAATTTTATTCTTCTCTCTCTTCACATACCTCCTGCTGTCTGGACTGATGTGGCTGTTTGTATTTCCTAAAACATATTTAAGCAAAGCTACAGGGCAAGACTAAAGTTTGGTGTTTATAGTGTAAAAATACCTAAAATAAATAAACAAATAGTGACATATCTCAATTTCGGTGTTTTACACAGTTACGATTGCATTTTATAACAGCCACATGGTTTGTGGCTTTCTGTACAAATAGTAAATCCAGTTCTTCACAGGACCATGGCATGCAGAGTTAATGAATACTGTGTGGGCAGTATGATATTTGTTTGCTTTAAATTGAAACTGTCACAATATTTAATATTTTTAGAACAACAATAGTCAGCATTGGCAAGTTAAATGTTCATGTGCACTGTTTTGTTGGATGTTAAAGCCGTTGCTGTAGTCTTATTCTCCAATTAACAGCTGCTTATTATCTATGTTTTCAGTACAGACAAAAAAGGTGGGAAACTGCCGCTGCACACTTTAGTCACTGATACAGTGCTGTTCAACTTGTTGTGTGTCAAAACAATTTGGCAGCAACACACCAATGTAACTGATGGATAGTCTGGCAAACAGATGTAGCGTGGGTTTCATTTGGTCAATTCGCTTTCATAATCACCTCTGAGAATTGGCACAATGCAGTTCAGAGAATTATAAGCCTGTTGATATGATGCCAGATGAGGCTCTGTATGGCTTTATTTTTTTTTCTAAAAAAAAAAAAAAAGCTCATTCAATTTCTGTTTCACAGTGCAAGGTTACAGATCATGAACATTTTGATATGACAGCGAGGATTATTGCTCCATACATTTCCTGCAGAGAACACAGCAGCCAGTGAATGGTTTTTAAATACAGTTGTGTTTTGAAAGGTTTGTCTTTTAATGATAAACTTTGTCAGTTTCAGTTGTTTGTGAACAAGCCAAGGAGAAAGTCAGAATAATGGGTTGTTTCGTAAATGGCTTTGATACAAATACATAGCTCTGTAGGCCACAAAAAAAGATGAATATTTGATTTCGTATTCAGGTATATTTGCAAATATATTACAGTGAGTTTTAATATATAGTCTGTAGCAATTCTTAGACTGCAAAATACTAGCCTGCGCTGGTACATTCATATAGTTTAAAAAAAAAAGGGAAGCTTGTATGTCTGGAGGTAGAAAAACATCTTCTCTCTAATAAATATGAAATGAACAACTTTACATTTGTCTGGATCTCAGATTTCTTAGGTACACATCATGCGAGCAGTTGTCTAATAGCTGTCTGTGCCTTTGCTTGCAGCAAGCTGTAGGGCACGGATTAAAAGCAAAACCAAGTCAGACACTTTAGCTGGAAACTATGCTGATTGTATTACTGTAGCAGACTGGATTTATAAGTAATGCATAGGCCCCGGGGATAGACAGGCAGACCTGACCTGGGAGTTTAACTCATACCGCATTAGATATGAGACTTATGTGAGACAGAGAGAACAAACATTCTCTCTGTAATGTGTTTTTCTGTATTGACATGCGCAGGTCCAGCATGTCCTTTGCTTATTGTCATATTGATCTTCGTTCCTGGATTCTCCTGTCTTTGACCTCCATCCCCATCTTATGTTTTTACAGCTCATCTTCATTGTTCTCTCACAGTACTTTCCTATTACCTCCTAGACCTGTGCTCTACTTTTCTCTCCTCTAACATCTCTTCAGCTCAGTGAAGGAGGAATTTGTTTATGATGAGGGCTGGGGGACTATCTGGTTCCACCATAACTAGACTTTATTGTGACCTCATAAAACTGCAGGAAAATGGATGGTATACAAGGATGATATACAGTACAGCTTGCTCTGCATTTTCCCCTCTTACATGTTTGTACATATGTGTACGGTGTTAGAGTGAAGCTGCTGCTGTTGATGCTAAAAAAAAAAAGAGGGAATAAGTAGGCAAAGGTGCAGAAGAGATAGGGTGAGATCGAGGATGATGACTAAATAGGGAAAAGAGCCATTTGATCACAACCCTTACTGCCCATGCACCCCTGCTTCTCTCTATTTTCTCCCCCAACCACGTTCATCTTCCTCTAATCGGCGAAACACTGTGGGACCATTGGATTCTTAATGTAGCTAAATGCTAATGGCACCAAATATCTCTGACAGATCCTCCATCTTTAGGGACATATACACACAAAACTAACTCCTGTGCCATCTGCCTTTGTAGTGTTATATTAGCAGACTGTAGAGTGACAGTGCTTTCCGACAGCGTAAAAGGTATCTGCTTGAACACTTGAACCCCTTTGATGGTCACATAGTAGTACTGAAAAGTGATCCACTCACACTCAGAGAACAAGTGTCCCCAGTGTATTGTGTAGTCATTCGACAGAAAGGGCAGCCAGACATCATAGACAGATCTTATGGTGGGTGGTGTGCAAGTGTATGTGAGCAAAAAGGGAGCTACTGACAGACAGACAGAGGAAATGACAAGACACGTGAGAGTGCGAGAGAGCAAGCACAGCATTGCATCTATGGCCTGTTTTCCAAAACATAATCTGACAGCGTGTCCACTTGAGCTTCGTTTTCCTCTGCAAGAGGAAACCAAACAGACTCAAAGAGGTGTGCTGTTCGCAGACAGCAAGTCTCCTTGGATCAGATCCATCAGCTCATCGACTTCAAAGAGGGAGAGGAATACACCGTGGCTTCAGTGGGCTGATCTACCACCAAGCACACACTTCCCACTGGAGAAGAACAGGTCAAAACTGCTGATGTTACCACTGGGAGCAAAAATGGTAATCTGATTGGATGCAGAATAGAAACATGCTAATTTTATTAGACAGAAAGACAGAGGATTGTGTGAGAATATGGAGATTTGTTGTAAGCTCTGAACATATGACAGATCTCTCTGAGGACATTTAGCCACGGTATGTGTTTAACTGTTTGCATTAGTTGGCAAAAATAAACTTTGAGATGGCATGACTTTGTAGAACCTGGTTAAAAGTGTTTTGTTGTTGAATGGTGAAAAAGAGTCACTAAATTGCAGATGCTGATGATGCTGATGATATGAATCATCTGTTGACAATAAGCAGCAACTTTCAGCGCTGAGAAGTGAAGCCATTGTGGTAACTCGCAGAGCCCAACCTGAGTGAATGTATGTTATGTTTTTTCCAAGCAGCAGTATGGGAGTGGGAATTGAAGTTTAAAAAGTGCAGTTCCTCAAATGAACACTTGATGTTAGCTGATTGAGCTACTGGCAGACGGACAGAGATAAACGTGTCAATCCCTGTACACCCTTAACAGTTTTGGTCATTATCATTGACAGTAAAAACTATAGACAAAGCCTCGGAGACGCATTTGTTTCTGAAGAGCTGTTTTAAGGCTTGGCGGGAGGCTCTGGGTAGCTTCGATCGTCACCATGTTGGCATCGCCACAGTCCACCAAAACTTTAAATACGGACAAAAATTTGAATACGGGGTCTATGGAAATTGACCTGCTGTTGTAGCCAGCCCCCAGTGGTTGTGGTGTGAACTGCAACTTTTCACACACCGCATTGGCTTCAAGTCTGAGCCCTGGAGGCTGCTGCTTGGTCATTATAAGTAATTTTCCCATTCTTGCCAACAGGGTTTAATTTAGTGGTAATAACTGGCCTATTCTGTTGTCATGTTGATGCTGTGTGTGAGATTTTCTTCCTCATAGGTCATAAATTCATGGATTTGTCTTGAATTTAGTTGGTCTTCATGTATGTGTGTGTGTGTATATATCTATGATGGAGGTGACATCCCCTGAAGACAGTGACCTAGCAATTGACTTACAGGCCATTTATACCCCAATCCTGTCAGAAGCCATCAGTACGGGTGTCACACAATCAGCGGGGATGTGGGTGTGTTGTAAGCTTGTGTGTTGTCCTATGGTGGGACAAGCGTGGTGCAGCTGCGGGTCACTCGTATGGAGTGTTATTATAGCCTGAGGGAGCTATACAAATATGCACACATACAGAGATGAACATCTGTTGTGTAAGACCTGGGATAACCTGACAGGACAGGGCATGGTCCGTGTTTGTAAATGTGCAGCATTTAGGATTAGAAATCTTCTTATCCAGCTGCACCAAATGTGCTGAATTTAAATATCTTAATCACATATTATCTCTGGTATGTTTATGGTGCCATAACATTATGGATTAGACTTTTTTGGCAATTTGACTAATGTCTAGATTAGTCTAAAGGGTTGAAATCCCTCAGTTTTTTTGTCTAATCACTGCCATTATCAAATTAGCAAATGAATGATGGAGAAGAGAAAATGGCTTTTAGAAAAAGAAGAGATAAACAAATACTGAGAGGTCACTCAGGATAAATTGTAATTTGAGTCTAATAATCAGGAGCCATACTGATAAGCTAAGTAGTTTGTTTTTGTTCCATGATGAGTTTTCCTTGAGAATGAATAGAATTGCAGCCCTTGGTCTCCCCTCAGAATTACCGAGGAACACAAGTATTAAGGTGTTTGCCTTTAGATCTTAGTGATGGTCAAACAGTCAGAGAAACTCCATTGTAGGTTTTGATGTTAGGTAATTTCAGTGGATAACAAAGTTATAGTTGTAATTTCTATTGAAAGACTTTGTAAAGTTAATATAATGCTTTAATTTGATGGAAAGTACCATATGCCTAAAGCAAGGATTTGGTTTCTAACCACAGCCAGCCTCGCTATCTGAGTTTGGCTGAGACAGAGCAGCAGGGAAACTGAGATGGATGGGCTCCAGACAGCACCAGACACACATAGAGATACAGATATACTACACACACACATGCACAAACACACACAGGCATGCTAATCTGCTCTCTCAGAACCACTGTGTATTGTTCTAAAGCACAAATGGCATCCACACAGAGACCGTGTGTGGGAAGAGCCAAGACTCCATTTCTTTGTTTTTCGTCTAACAGGCGAACATGTCAATCCTTTGTTCTAAAGAGAGAGTGCACATATATGTATATATAGATGGTATGTGTATATGTGGATGTTAAAACAAAGGTGGGTGTTTAAATGTCAGGTCTCATAATTGCATCACTTGCTTACTGTCTTCCTCCGTCCAGCGTAAAGCTTTCTAAAGGAGCCTACACACACACACAAAGTGCAAACATTTCCCCACATCACAATCACTGTGGTGTCTGCAACTTCATTCTCCATGCTCCTGTGGGGAAATAAATTTAGCATGTTGGAATTTAGGATGGAAGAAGAATGGAGAGTGAGGGAGACAGTGGAGAGCAGAAGAACAGCACCAAGAGGATGCTACATTTATGCACATTTATACAAAGCATTGCCAACATTTTAGTCTGCCTATACAAAGTGCAGTAAAGAGATCAAATCAATACCTTTAAGTGGTTCTCAACCTATTGGAGAACTTGCTGTGATTTTGTAGGAATTCTTCGGGTCTACCCCTAACCCAACTGAATTACCTGTCTGATGGTACTGCATTATGGATGGAATCTTTTTTGCACAGGAAACTTCTGAAAACTCTGGCCGCTAGCAGTAAATTACTTTGTCCTGTAAAAAAAACAAAAAATCTAAAAAAGCTGCAGTTTGACTTCTGTAAGGAGAGTGCATTGACCGCATAACAGATGGAAAACATGGTTCCGCTTCCACCCATGGTACAAAAGTAGGGATGTCCCGATCAGGTTTTTTTGCCCTCGAGTCCGAGTCTGAGTCATTTGATTTTGAGTATCTGTCGATACCGAGTCCCGATCCGATACTTTCTATAAAGGCACTCATTGCGGCAAAACCTGTGTGTGTGTGTGTGTGTGTGTGTGTGTGTGTGTAGGCCTGTCACGATAACGATTGGCGATTAATTGCCAAGAGAAATTATTGCAATAAGCGATAATATTGTCAACTAACATAATGATAACGACATATAATGCAAGTACACCCTTTAAAGATCAATAAACTTCAATTTCTAAAGAACTTTTAACACTGGAAAGGCCCCCAATTATCAACACTATTATTATTATTATTGTTATTATTAATGATATTTATATTATTATTATGAGTAGTGGTAGGCCTATTACCATGGCTTATCTGAGCATAGTCAATGGAGTTAAGTCAAACCAACTAGCACGTCATGAGCAACAGAGAGCCAAACAACACGCACTCTACCTGCTGCTGGGAGTAGGCTCACCTGTATGTGTGCACATGTGTCTGCATGTGTGTTTGTGTGCGCACGCGTTTGCGTGTGTGTATGCGCATCAACGAATTTTAAAAACGCCACCATGTAGACAGAAACACATAAAATAGCAGAGATGGCACAAGAGGACTGGGCAAGAGAACTAGACTAGGTGGCGCTGCAGCGAGTGCCGCCAGTGAGAAGGCAGAGAACTTCACTCGTACAACGCGGACTCTCTGTGATGGCACGTTGTATACATAAGCATGTTTAGTCTCGTGGTGAATTGGGTCCAAGTGTCGAACCAGTGTTGTGCAGCTTCAGAGCTCTGTGTTGCTGTAACGTCCAAGCCCTGCAGCACTGTGACGCACCGTGGCGACGCAGACAGCGAGCTGACCGTGGTCTGCTCAGAACATCACGTAAACGTCACAGTTCAAAAAATAAGAACTACCTGTTGGTTTGACACATTTTAAGACAGAAGCCGCGGGCCATATTAAATCTGACGGCCGGACTTTGCACACTTTATACGCTACGACGCACCGAGTGACGCCTTTTGTCATCCAGCCTCTTTGGCAGCGAGAGGGAGAGAGAGAGAAAGAGAGGAAAACAAGCCAGCATGCAAATGTAATTTAACGCGGCCGAAAAACTTATCGAGCCCATTTAAAGTTATCGTGCAATTAATTGATTTATTGTTTATCGCGACAGGCCTGTGTGTGTGTGCCGTGGCGGCGTTAACTTTGACAGCCCTAATAAGTATATATCCGAGTCCTGATCGGGAGGTAATGTCCGATTCCGATCGAGTCTGAAATCACGTAATCGGGCCCGATTTCCGATCATGTGATCGGATCGGGACATCCCTATACAAAAGTGAGGCCAAAATGTCTCACTCACAGGGGCTGCCATGTTGGAAAAAAACACTATCTTGGTACCAGAGTATAGTTCACACTAGAGGATAAGAGGTGAGGCTACTTTGCTGTTCTACCTCATCCACTTCTGCATCAAGCCAGCAGCTCGGTTACTAAAAAAATGAACACTTGAACACAGATCAGCGTTTTAAAACACTAGCTAACAAGCCATTAACCATGACTGGAAAAGATTTATTAGGTAATTTTAGTTTTTCATTGGCTCTGTGTCTTGTGTACAAACATGGAGGATGTGGGGTTTATGACCTGCTGGGCAGCCAGCCACCAGGGGACAGTCCACATGTTTTTGGTCTGACCTTTGGGGAACTGTAATGGCCTCCATCCTTATACAGCATCTTGAAAAAAGGCAACATGTGAATTTTGTGATTTCGCTTGGCTGTGACACATACAGTAGAATAATCAACACATGCGTAGGTGCTACAGTGTTGTGGTTGCTGCACATTAGTGCGTTGTGTGTGTCTAACAACTCCACATTTGTTTGGAATCATGCAGCTGCTTCTAAATATCGGTGTTTTCAGTAAGAGTCTGTATCTAAATTTACACTTCCTCTGCAACTTTGCAAGTAACACTTCTCATGTCATGTGAAACCAGTTCAGTCTTGACATCCACATAACAGATGTTCAGTCTGTCAGTTAATATCTTTGGAGACTTTCCTGGAGTCTGAAGATCACAGTTCTGCTTGGATAGGTTCAGCATCGCTGATAAGGCCATCTGATCAATAGGAGTCTGAAGCAGATGCTTAAACATTCATTAATACTCTCACTTTAATATTGATTTTTCTTTCCCCAGAGCTGAAAATGGCCCCCAGCCACAGACTTGTAGTCTCTCTACACAGTACACCTAGCACAAATAGATGATTATTTAAGTATGAAATATCACTGTTTGAGCCTGGACATATTGTCTGTAGGCTGCCTCCAAGTGAAACAGGTGTCACAGTCTGATTTGTAAGATACTCTGCACAGTTGTGATAAGAAGATTTATTGCAAACATAAACTGCTGCAGATGATTACAGTGGAGGACATGATTTATGCCTCCTTCATTGAGGCAATCAGCAGGATTTCATTCAGTATAACACTTGAGCACGGACATGAATACTAAAATAAACACACACAGCCACACGTACACTCATATGCATTGCACACAGATTAGTTGTTATAATGATGTCGCAGTGTGAGGGCTCCTCAAACTAAGACCCTGTCTCTTCACACATCTGTACACCCTCCTGTGGAAAAACTCTTTAAATGTGAGCCAGTCACCTGGTGTTTGCACAGATAAATATACTCACACAGAAATGCTGACAAATGTCTCATTTGTTATTTAAATATGGTCGATTAGACTTAGGAAAACTCAGTCATATACACGCTGTTCACATTCAGAAAAAAATGTTTCATCTAAAAGTTGCTGGTCACATTGATTTACTGTAATGTATAATGTATAAGTCCCCCCCCCCCAAGAGCTTCTTTTAAACTTTGCTCTTCAGTGTGGAGTCATAGGTTTAGTCAGACCTTTTCAATAGAGTTGGGTCAGACAAATGGGATTACTGAGATTTTCCAACCAGAAAACTTTTTTTTTTGTTTTTCGGGATATGGCAGCCAGCTTTCATTGTTGTTTTTCCTAAACGTATGACCTAGTTCCAGTTTAATTAAAGCAATCCATCAGCCAATCTGTGAAAGTTACATTGCTTTTGTTTTTGCATCTTTTAAACAATGTGCCATTATTAACCAGTGGTTTTGTCTTGACTGTTGTGCAAAATGTGCAAGAGAGAATAAATAGAGTAATAGAGTAAGTAATAGACTGTTGTCAATGTGTTTAACCATCGGGTGAGATAATGAAAATTTGGACTTACACAAGAGTCTGTTGTTCCCAGCTCCCTTAAAAGTAGTGCACTTTGATAATGTTAAATACCTTCAGCAGTGCTTCACTGTGGGGATCGCACTCTTTGCTGTCCTCCTTTTTTAAACCAGAAGTGACCTCTATTTACAGTATGAGGCATATTAGAGACACTTTTCTCTGAGATGTCCATTTCCCAAACCAAACAACCCAAGTTCCAGTGTCAGTAAGCAAACTGTACATGCTCATTGGAGACTTGGTGACCTAACTATCTGTAGCGACTCTGCAACTTTGATTCTTGGAGAAGTGTTTAAACTCATAAACTGTCCTACTTACTGTGTACAAATATATCCTCTTCCAGTCGGGTCCACAGAGCTCCAATTATTTCATCTCACTTTAAGGATTTACAGTGTCTATAGCTTTTCTTGTAATTACCGGTAGTTGTTTTTTAAAATATAATAATGGGCTTCATGATAACTAAAATGAGACCACTCAGGATAAGGTGTAATTAAATTGTCTTTATCATTAAAGAATTTAAACAATCTCTTCATATTTCCAAGTTTAAATAGAGGCAACAGTTCAGCAGACCTGAAGAAGCCAGGGAGTGGCGAAACATCTACAAAAAAACAATCCTTGAGTCCAGTTGCCTCGATTTAAACTCTTGGAAATGACTATCACGTGGATGAATGAGAGCATCCACAGATAAATCTCTTCATATGCCATCAGTAGCTTGACAAAACAGAGTAACACACATCATTAAAACACCACAATTTGTTTTCCTAGTTGTTAAAATTTCTCCCAGTGGTGGAAAGGATTCTGTCCAACTAAGTGCTTAGGCCGGCACTATTTAGAGTGAGGGTGGTCTCCTTTCCGAGGCTTTTGACTGATAGTCTTAATGAGATACTCTGTTTTGGCTAAATGGTCAAAGCTTTTATTTCCCTGGTGTGCTGTTGAGCTCGTTTGTTGTATTTCATGATTTTTATGAGGGTAAAATTACACTGGTATTTCACTGTGCCTTTCCACCCTGCTTATCAATCATCCCATCATCCAGGTACAGGTCGTGGATGTGTGTGTGTGTGTACATGACACACACATGCACACAGACTATAAGTCATCTCAGCATGTTTATGGAAGCACTTGGATCAATAGGCAGCCAGCCTCCAGGCCATCAGGAATCAATACCACAGCATATGATGAGGACACAAGGCAAGAACAAAGCTGCACCAGGGATTCAAAGACTCACACACAGTGCAAGCACATAGCTCAATGTGAACACACACTCACTCACTCACAAAGAAACGCTATAATGTTATGATCAGTGACGGTTGCTGTAATTTGGGGGACTGTGTGATCCATTTGGAGCTAACTGTAGTCCTGGTCTGCAGTGATCCAAAGAGGAGACACATAGAGTACAAATGTAGAACCACAATCCATAACTGCATCACTTCCATGTATCAGTTACACAGTGTACAGACACAGAGGTGGAGTAAATATTTTCTATTCATAAAAATATACCACAGGAACTGAGAATGGCTAATGATGTACTAAAATGACACACTGTACTTCCTGCTTTTTTGATACTGCGGATTGATCGGATACCACTTGAAAGGTATCAGTGTTATCATTTTAACCAGAAAAACTAGTTGTCATGTTTACTTTACTGTTGACTGGAACTGATGCCAGTAAATGTCAGTGTCCTTGCGAGGGTCCATACTTGTTACCATTTCAGAGATTATGCCACCACGATCAGCGGCGTTATGTGACCAAAAAAAAATCATTTTGATTTCTTTGCTTTTTTAATTTTAGAAAATTAGGATGCTGGTTTGTTGCTTAATATGCAGTTAAGGCCTTCTTAACAGGGAAACCATTAGCTAGTTGTGTTATTACTGGCAGCCTGACATTGTGCCTGCCTATGTAGATTTGATTATTGCCATGATAGCGACAGCCAAATCCACCACACCAAGTGTCACTGCTTAAAACCATATCACTGATATCAGACAGGGTTCATCCATCTTTATTTATCATATTTATCATGTTCTCAATGCTAATTACCGGCTGTTAGCCACGTGTTACATGATAATTGGCTCTGCTGAGCTTCAGGATGTTAACAATGTCACAATTTGTTGAAAATGTTTTGCAGCATCAATTCAACTCTTCAGTTTTCTTTTTCTGTCAAAATAATCACATCCACGGTGGAATAATTTTAAGTTGGCTATATATTTTTTACCTAAGCTGTTGTGTGTGTTCATTGTGGAGTCTGAGCAGAGGAAAGGGAGCTCTCTCTAAAATGACTTTATATTGCTGCTCTCTCTTGGCTTATAAATAGCACAACAAACCTCACCAAAATGTTTACCTGACTTAAAATGAGAGGTTGTATGTCTTATGGAAACCAAGCCTGAAGAGGAGGTCTGTGTGGAAGGGAGGAGGAGCAGGAAAAATATATACTGGTTAAAAAAAAAAAAAAAGCAATTAAGAGATAGAGAAGCAAAAGAAAAAAAAATACAAGAAATCTATTTTGGACGATTTCAAACAAGCTTGTCACAACAGTGCCAGGGGACTCGAGCTGTCTGTCTCTACACATTGACATGCCTGAGCACACACACACACACACAAACACAGACGTCAGTCCGTGTGAGTTTCTGTGACAGTAGGATCAGTCTGCACCCCACAGGCTGTAACCCCTTGAAAACCCTCTCAAAATGCTTTAATTAAAACGTCTCCCACAATTACAGCACATCCTGATGCGTTGACCTTCACACCTCCCATGAACACTGTGTCATACAATGTCTCTCCCCCTCTCTCGCCCCATCTCTCTCACACATACAGTTGCTATCAAGTCATTTCGAAGCGTCAGTTTTGCATGTGGAAAGTGACAGTGGATAATTATTATATGCTCCTATCCCTAGACCAACAAGAGTTCCCAGCATTTCTCATTGTATGTGCTGTAAGAGAAGTAATTATGCTTGTTTAGAGGATGCTTGTTTTAAATATTCAACCTTATTTATATGAAGTTTATATATTACTATAGCAGTAAATAAGTAATCACTACGCAGAAAATGTGCAGGGTTGAAGCAAGGCAATTGGACTTGTAGAGTTTTCTTGAAGATGTTTCTCTGCTCGTCCAAGCAGCCTTATCAGTTATAACTTGTTTCAGTCCAGTCCAGTCACCTCACTTTAATCCTTTGAATGAAAACGACCTGGATGACTGAGAATCTTCACCAGCTTGTGTTTTAGTTCCAACATAAAGCTTAAAGACAGAGCGCTTGGAGAACGGTTTAAAAGGTGTATTTGAATGATCGATTAAATGTCAAAGAACAGTTGGTTGAATGGCTCCTTGGTGTTAAAAAAGGCCCTGGAAAGCCACAGGCGTTAGTTTAGGAAGGCAAACTGGAGTAGATGATGGAGTTACAGACACAGAACCTTAACATAGGAGAACGGGTTTAAACTTTGGCCTGAGTCATGTTGCTAACACTGTGCACAATGGTGCAGTCTCTACTGCTACCATTAACTGCTATTATCTCAGTTAAAGCTCTGACTATGTAAAACCTGAAGGAGTTATATTTAGAATTCAGTACTAGAGACCGGTTTTGTACCTTTGTGCAGATATTTAACTTCAACTTTCTGTGTAGGTTAAATTGCTTGTAAAACATGGACTGCTTTTTCCTGTTCCTGCAGTGTTTGCATCAAAGAATATCTTTAGAGTGCTTTGGGGCACTTGACTCAGATTGCAGTTGCATTATCCTGCTCTGTGCACACTCAAGTTTAACAATCTGCTGCTGTGTTTTGCCAGTTCAGCTCTTTTTATATTGCAGAAACAGAGCCGTCGATGTGACCCACTGCCACACCAGGAATCTCACATATATGGATATCTATGATAGATGTATTTGTATCAGAATACAGCCGCAGGCCTTTATACACACACACACACACACACACACACACACACACACCCACACACACACACACACACACACACACACACTGGCAGCTCGCAGCTTGCCGCTGCAGTAAAAGATGGACACAGTTTGCTGGGGCTTATCTGAAAGGGGAAATGATGATAGTGGCCAAGGCCCATGATTGGTTATCCCATTTAGACCCAAGCCTGTGATTGGTTGTCTTATTGGACTGGCTTCCATCATGCATCACATAGATTCATCTGTTCCTCCGGGTCCACTCAAGTAGGTCCAATCCATCTCTCCCTCCATCCTGCCTTCCTCTGCCCCTCACATTACTTACTGTTCTTCTGCTTCCATCTTTTCCTTCATCTCATTGCCCTCACTGTATCCCCATAACTCTCTAGCTTTATTTATCCCTCTCATCACCATCTTTCCAGCTGCTTGTACTCGTCCCTCGTCATTCGCCTTCCTGCTGTTCACCATCTTCCTTTACTTACTTGTCTCCTCTTCCTTCATCCCTGGTTCTGCTTTCCCAGTAATCTTTCACCCCTATCCTCCACTTTCTTCTTGTTCTGTTCTCTTCTTATTTTTCTTTACTGACCTTCCTCCCAGTCCTCTGCAGCTCATTTTTTTCCTCTATATGTTGATAAAGTAAAGGGATGAATATGTGGGGCCATTCATCAGGGATGTGTTTTATTAGCAGTGCATACTATACTATGTTAAAGGGGTGAAAATGCGATTTAGATTGATTGATAGGAAATAAGATGCCGATAAAGTAGTACAGTGAAGTTATTTCATTTATACTATGCCCATCTCCTCTCCTCTCTCATTTCAGTGTGAGGACCACTCCATTGGAAGTGAACGTTGTGCTTCTGTTTGTGTGTGTGTCTGTGCTTCAACTTCTGTCTAGCTGTAGCTTTCTTAGCTTGCCTCTGGTAGTGTGTGCTCATCAGTCCATCAGAGTATCATGGGTCTATCCATCTCTTCCTCCCTACCCTCGCTCTTCTTTCAACATCTCCTCCTCCATCTTGTTGCTTTCGTTGTATTTCTCATCCCATTGTTACAATACAGATCAATCTCCCTGTGCCAATCTCTGTCTGTGCAGTTTTGCAGGTTTAACTATATCTCTGAGAGTCAGAGGCACCCCAGTTTTCCAACACATGTTTTTGCCCTTCTTTCCCCATTTTTTTTCACCCCTCCTTTCTGTCTCTGTCTCTCCTGGGAGTGGTGTTATCAAAAGCCATAGCTCACTAGCTGAAAATAATAAGCAGCATCTTTTGAAGTCTGCAATGGCTGTTTGACGCCTCTGTGGTGTGTCATGCAGATATTGCCTCCATTTGTGACGGGGATAAACAAAAGATTAAACTTATTTTAAGGTCAGTGTGTGTCTCTGTGTGTGGGTTTGTGTGTATATTTGTGGATGGTCAGCCCCTAAGGGTTCACAGTGGCCTCCTGTCACCTTGCCAATCATATCAGTTAGGTGTGTTCTGATAACCTTATCTCTGCCTGAGCTCTGCATAGCCACAGGGCCACCCCCCAACCCACACACACACACGCTTACACACAAAGACCAACACAATTTTACACATAGCAAATGAAAGAGGCTAGAGAGCAGATAGGGATCGATGCCGGTAAATCAAGGACATGCACTATGCCCGCTTCTCTCTGTCTCTCTGTGGCTCTTATCTATAATGGAAAAGCCATACATTCAAAGCTCCTTGCCTACCTTATGGTCATGTTCAATCACAACATAAAATACTGGTGCAAAGTGTTTGTACAGGAAAAAAGGTTTTGGTGTTCGATTTGAAATTTTTTTGCAGTCATAAACAATAGGTGGTATGAGAGAGAGGGACCAACATGACAGTGACGTGCTGTAAGATTCAGTTTTTAATCCCTGTTATTTGAAGAGGAGATGAAGTTAAAACTCTGCCCAGCATTTTGAAGACTATAGAGGTGTTATAGCTCAGACTGTGGTGGTATTGGGACACAAACAGCATGCGCATACATCAGCTGTAATGTAAGAGGTGCCTGGTCATCCTCTTGAGATAAACATGGAATTAATCTTAATATGAAAATATCTAGCCTCACCATGTGCGAACAGAATCTTCTACAACAGAAAAATAAGGACGAGATACACAATATCCTTGTGCTAAGGAGAATGGTGTTTCTACTTTTTTACTCCACTCTTAATGCCTGTTTTGGTTGGTATTTCGATATTGACATTATAGTAGAGGTGAAGAGACTAACTGTAGGACCACACAACAATACCCTTTTTTGCATATTGGATTAGGGGCATAAAGAGCTTCTTGGAGTTGTCAGATATAATTAAAAAGTCGGTGTAGAAAAAAATGGTTTCAATTTAATGAAAACTGGATTGTTTTTCTTTCACTTTCCTCAGTGGTGCTTCAGGTGAAAGGGTTTGGCTGCTTAAAAGGCTCTAAATATGAACAGATTGGTAGCGTGCGTCAGCTTGCCATGGCCACTAGCAGTTGACGCCTTCCTTCTGCATCACCCTCAGCCTCTGTCCTTCCTGTTTTTCACTCAGCTTCCCCGCCATACTCTGCTGACACTGAAGAGCGGACCTGGAAGGATGGCAGACAGCTCTGTTCATAAGAAGTGGGCAGAGTAATATTTTTAGTACTGTGACTAATTGAGCTATAGGCTGCTCATTTTGTTCAGGCAGCATGCCTGATACCTGCAAATATAAATATACAGACAAAACTGCTACAAACCATAACTGAGAGAAGAATTTTTTTTTTTATGTTTATCTCTGAGCAAGTATAAAACAATAGATATACAGCCTCTGTAGTTTGACATCTGAGTATTAAATTCCCTACACTCTATAGAGGTACAGTGCATACAAACACATCAAGCTAGTAAACAATTATGGATTTAAAACACATTATATAAACAATGAGGTTCTCTTCACAGCTGTTAAATTTTCAAGGAAGCACATAAAACCTTTCTGTGTAGTAAAGAAGTAAGATTCATGTTCTCATCTCCTTATCAGACTCATTTTCATGAATGAGAAACTGGTCACTTATCTAAAGTTTGAAAATAAATCAGCCTTCATGGCTCCTGAATAACGTTCATTCCTGCCTCTCCTGATATGTCAGACTTGTATAAATTAAACATGGCCTCTTAAAATCCCTGATGACAGATCCTATCCTTTCATGAAGTATGGTTGAACCAAGCAATAAAATCCTTATGTTAACCAAATCTATGTTAATACTCTGGTTCATATTCATGTTTTGTATACCATGAGTTGTAACGAATATGGTTGTTTGTCAGTGGCCTACTGAAAAAAAGGGTTAAGTTTAGTAAAGTAGTTTGATTTGTTAAGTTGTGATAGTGATGGTGGTCAGGGACGATTTGTCTGCTTTGATTTAAACTGCTGGAGAAACAGTGGTGTGCAAAGACGTGCATTCTCTTAAGGTGGGTTAAGGCAATGATACATGATCATGTGAGGCTTTAATTTAATATTTATGGTTCTGTCTTTTTTAAAGGTTTTTGCAATCCTGAATGAAAATTAAAGAAATATCTCTAAAACATGGAGCTCAGCATTGAAACATGTACCACAGGAGTGTTATTAAACATTCAACATTTTTTATCCATCTCTCTTTTTTATTACAAGTGTGTATGTATTTTCCCAAATCGGAGCAATTTACAGGATCATTATGCGAACATCAGTACATAAATATGTCCCAGGATTTAATTGGTCTTCCGTCTATGGTATATTCTGTATGTGCTAATGAAGCAAACATAATCTTAATTGCCAGTTATTATGCTCCTGATGTCAGCACATTTGAAGTGCTCACTTTAATGTGGTAGGAAGGAAAGCAGGGATGTGTGGGTGGAGGCTGAGTGGAGGTTCCACAGCGTCCATGGAGGATCTCAAAGCTTTCTTGTCTGTACTCATAGGACGGCTGAGATCAGACAGAATGTTAGATTACGGGTTTTACCCTTAGCTATTAAGATTGCTCAGCTCTCACTCATCTTTAGCACTCTTCCTCTCTGTCTCCTCATGTCCTCTCATGCCACCATTGCTTCTACCGGCTTTTTCTCGTCCTCTCACATGAGCACAACGTTTCACTAACACTTCCTTGCTCCCACCAACACCCTGTCTGGTATTTTCTCTCTTTCTGTGTTTCATGGCTCCCCCTCCACTAACCATTACTTCAGCTAAAGAAAAGTCTTTGCTTCAGCAGTCCTCTCCTGCTGCTGCAGACTGTCTTTATATGGCTACATCATATTTGATGAGACAGGTAGGGATGCAGCTAATATCTTTCCCTAGGTCTCTCTCATGGCTCATTCTTTCTATTCTACTTATCGTGTGTGTGTGTGTGTGTGAGTGAAGGAGAATGCATGCATGTATGTGTGTGCCTCAGGCTATGATGATCCATCAGACACATGCACATTCTTAGGGCATAACCATTTTCATCTCATCGCCTCTAAACTCAGGGAAGCATATTTTAGAGATTCTGTCTTGCAGGTGTGCTATTCCTTACCATCTCCTCTTGGATTAAAGCGTATGAAAATGTGCAATCAGCTCCAAAGAGGATAAGCGATCTGATGCCAACCTGCTGACACATACGCATAACATTCGTACACAAGGGGCTTTGTTATGAAGCAGTCACAGGAACTGAACTCATGAACTAATTTGAAAATCAAATATTTCTTTTGTACATCTCATAAAAGATTTATTGTGTTTAAATCAGTTGTAATGTTGTAAATTAGTCTTTTTTCTATTTAGTTTTGTTTTGCTCAATTCAAGCCTTTGTGTTTAATTACCAGTCATTTAATTGTGAATACAATAAAAATGTAATCACCATTGACAGGGTTAATATTGGCAGCAATTGTTGAGCGATTGAAAGTTCAGTTAGTATACTAATACAATGATTATTAGTTCATTACAAATCAATGTTCTCTACAATGGTCTGTAAGTGGCTCTTAATGAAACTTTCCATGAATGCACAATTGTTTGATAGACAAAGTAGAAGTCCCTTAAGCCTGATTTATGATTCTACATCGATTCTAGGCCAAACAATACACTTTACTCTACACCATAACCTGGCCTGCACCACCTGTGTAGCTACACATTGCTGCAGTGTGGACTACAACAACTGTGATCGGTTTGCTTACAGCCTGTATAAGTCTGCTTTGTAGCAGTATTGCCTGACAAGAAATTATAAAAACTATATATTATAGGAACATATCATTCTACTGCCCAGTATCATGGGACCTATAGGTTCAAGTCCCCCTGACAACAGTGAGCTGTTTTGTTTTCTCCCAGTGTTAAGTTTCACTTAAAACTACTAGGTAAGGTTAGTAGTTTAAAAAACAGATGAAGGGTAAAGATCATTCTAAAATACACAAATTCATAACATTAAACACATTTTACCAAGTAAAACTGATGGTTGTCGCTTTGGGCTGCCATTGCCGCAAGTCATCGCCCTATCAACACGCAGCAATGCAGCTGGATAAATGTGCATGCATGTTCTTGACCTCATGTTAGATGTTCCTGGTGTGGTTGGACTGATAGACTTATAGTTCATGCAGGATAAAAACATGTAGCAACCACAACACAAACATGATCTTTTGCTAAACCTAGTGCTTTCAGAGTAGTTATTGTTGCTAAACCTGAACAAAACTGAACCTGACCATGTGCCCATGTGAGACTGTGTGGGAGTCAGTTTGTGAGGAATAAGCTTAAACCAACAATTTATCTACAATTGACAATTATTATGTCAAGTAGACTCCTGGAGTCTAGCTGCTGGTGCTGTAGCAGACGCCTGAACAACCAGGATAAGGAGGAAGAGGAGGTTGAACGACAGTCCACCTGACAGGATAAGTGATGGAATTACGGGCTGATTGGAGAATACATCATCGGACAAGAGTGGTGATGTTGAAATTGACTGAAGTCACTTTGAGGGTTGAAGGGTGGTTGTGGCAAAGGCAGAAGGATTGTAGGAGATAATACGCAAATCTTGCTTTGTATATAGCTAAAAAAAAGGTATGCCGCATGATTTTAAAATGATTGGAACACACATTAAGCCTTATTTGCTGGACAGAAACTGTCTTCTTTTGTAATTTGTTAAAATGGGAGTTTGGGGTCGCCTTAGAGCTTTAAAAAACTGCACCAGTGAGCAGCATCATGCAGGCCATGTGATGCAGGTGTTAGAAACCTCGAGGTAACTGCAAGGTGGCAGGGTCTGTTAGAGGCAGGGGTGGTTGATGTGTCGCACACTGATGGACAGAGGCCATATCTAAGTGAGCAAGTGAGGGAGCATGTAAGCAGCCGTCACAGATGTGTGTTAATGAGAAACATCAAATCCTTTTTAGAAATGCTGTGGTTGCAAAGCACTCAATATGTGGAGGCAAACTGAAAACAGCTGTGGACAGTGGAAGCAAACATCACCTACTGTTTCACATGGTCCATGATGTTATGTTGCCTGGCATATCACTCCAGTATAAATGAGCAGCAGGTTTTGGCTTTGTGTCTTTACAGCAGATTATGTGCTAGACATGGAGTGTTAAACTGTAATGGCATGTGTTCCACCGCAGTAACAGCTGAATATGAAAATTGGTGGATCCACTGATTCCCTCATTTCCCCCTTATTGAGTTCACTCCTGAGACAGCACAACTAATTAGCTGTCAGACCAGGACAAAGAGATACAGAAGCACACTATAGAGTAATTATATACACTCACACATGCTCTCACAAACACATGCACACAAACACGCACACACTTAGGCTAAAAAGGCTATGTGTTGATGGTGACACTTGACAAGTCAATAAGCCAATGGCTTAGGCTTATCTCCCATCCTGCTCCTCTCCCCTACTCCACTTTTTATTGATTGCTTCCATAATTATTCACTTTATCTAAAGCTGGAATTAGCCACCACATAGCTGCCAGCATTCCAAAAACCCCTGACCTAATGCATTTACAGGCTCATAGAAACTCACAGCCAGACGTAAAGAAAGTAGTGCTTATTTTAAAATAAGATTTAGTTTGTACAGGCTCAGTGGAAAGTGGGAAGGAAGCGGGCTCTTCTCTACTGTACTCTCTCCAAACACCTCTAGCATCATGCGCACGGTAGGATTCATGTCCAAATGGTATGTGTGGAAGACTTGAGACACTGCTTATACTCACTCAGTAATGAATAAAACATAACTGGAAACACTTGGTTTTTTGGTTAATTTGTAGAAAAAAGTATATTATTTGTTATTCTTGTTTTGCATTATGCTTCTTAATAACCTGTCATTTTCGTGCCCTAAATGTATGTGCGACGTCTATAAATGGCTGCAGCTCTTTAATTATGTAATTATCTCAAATTACCTAATGATTTAAGCTTTAACATTTTTTTTATTTAGTAAGATATTTAAAAAGAAGTCTCATACAATTGTGTGACTAAGGTATACTCAATAACTTCTGTTTCAGATTGTATAATATGAAATGAAAGGCTCAGCCCTTCAACTCATCCTTAATTAGATTAGGTGAAAAAGTGAATGTGTTTAATCTTCTTCTCTCTAAGAGCATAGTGTGGGGGTGGCAGTTGTTTGCAAATTAGTTCAACTAAAAACAAAAGGTGTGTTTTTCCAATATACCGAATACATGTAATGCTGCATTCAAACAGATATTTGCGAGCACATGCTTGACAGTGTTAGTGCCTCCACCTCTAAAATCAGTGCTTAAACAGTCTAATCCATCAGAGTACTCAATAGGTTATGTGCCAATAAACAAGCTCTCTCAGACTGTTATCAACATGATCGATCCACTTCATCAATAGCTGACACTGTAGAGTCAGTATGCTCCCATCCTGTCCATCAATGGCTGATCAGTTTGAAACTCTTTAAGCAAATAACCCTGGAGAGCACTGCATAATGTGTTGTAATACCAATACACTGTACATAGTCAATACACACAAAAACCACACTGTGAACACACACAAAACACACAAGGTCAGATGAAGTTCGTTTTTGATGTACATGATATTTTTTTGAGTGTTGTGTGAGAGATCCTGCTGCCTCCAACCTGAGGTTAATGCATTGATAATTCTTGCTATTTTTTTTGTGAGTGTCTGGTTATTTGAAAGTGGTAACAAGTGCAGAAATAAAGGGAAAGGCACACATGCAGGCCCACACACCTGACACCCCCACAGCAGAATACTGCTACTACTGTGCTCTCCAACAACTGTTTCAAATAGCTTTACGACTATCAACTAAGAACCTATTATCACTCCCTTTCCATTTCACTAGAAGTTTTTTCAGTCCATTCGATCAATTCTGCTCTCCATTTCACATCAAGACACACTCGTTCTTCGCTCTTTGCTTTTTACCGCCCATCTGTCTCTTGACTGCTCTCTGCTCTGCAGAGGAAAACACCAGAAAATATATTCATATAATGGTTACTTTATGGGCTTCCCCCCTTTTTCTCAGTCTATCATATCAATCTTTTATCTTAAAACAAGATGTACTGCTGATTCTTAACATAAAAATGACTGCATGTGTAGCAGAGGATGACTCCATACCCCCCCTACATGTGCTTGAACTGTAGACGAGCTCTCCTAGCCAGTCTAGCAACAAAGGCTAGTTTGTCCCAGTGCTATCATTAATCATATCTGTCTTAACTGGATTTCCTGTACGTTTCCCACTGATCTGATCACAGCAAAGTACTGCTCTTTTCATGACTGCAGAGGGGAGATAATGGAGATTTAGTAAACAGTACCTCACACGGCAGATGACCTGTGAGGCACAGGCCTGACACACTGCAGGGAGGTGCTCAGTGTTTGCAGAAGGATGTGAGACGAATGCAGAGAGGAGGGGTTGCATTTCATATGCTGTGCAATAGGCGGTTCTTTTTTTCACTGGAATATTACCATGAATATTTTTTTTACAAACATTGGGCCACTCATGAGCTGGACTCTTGATACTTAAGAGAAATCAGAATTGAGAAAAAATAAGCAGCTTATATCTACACATTTTAGTTAAGTATGAGGATTACTTGGCTTGACTCAGTACTAGTGTCACTGCTTCCTGTTTTTATTGTTCAGAATGGAGACGCCATTAGTAAATCTCTTCAGACAAATTTGTAAAGTATGCATGTCATGCATATGCCCCATAAATGCAACAATACACCCAAATTAAGGATGTGGTTAACATTGGGTGAAGTTAAAAAGGATGTTAGGCATGAGGGGCAAACATCTAGCCTTCCAGACAGAGCTGATGGTTAATGTTAGGGCTCTTTTGTGGTTGCTTCAACAGAGAGTGTCGGTGCTACAGGGGCACTAGCCCTGTCTTAAACACCTTAAACGTGGTTGTCTGTGGTTAGGCTGGCTGGCTAGCAGCTAGCACGAGTTGCCACTTTGCCCCAGATGATTAGGTTCAATGATTTGTGTGAAAATGTTCTTTTCAGCCTTGAATGTGATCTGCTTTTTCTCGTTGACCATATCTCTCTCTTCATGGGACTTTTCACTCTATGACCTGCTCCCACGCCCTCTCCTGTTTCAAGTTGACAGCTCTGCTGGATCTGTCATCCCTACACTCAACTCCTAGATCACAATTTCACAATCTTGACCTTATTGTAATGAGGAATTGGTTTCATACTCAGACCAGATATTTCCTCAGTCACTGTTAAAACCTGTTAAACACATTTTACCGAGTCATGACTCAGCCTTCCACTTTCTCCTGGTCTTGACTACAATCCCTGCCTGTGCCACTCTTTGATTCCTCCCTCAGGGATTTCAGAGGCTTGAGCTTGGTGTGTCCCAGAGAGTGATGATACATAAGTGTCTGGGAAATCCCAACCACCTCCTGCAGCACCTTCTGATCTTTTCTTGGGCATTCAGTGGATGTGAAGGCATCCTGCAACTGAGTCAATGATGCCTTCCAGCTGTGATAATGGTGATAGTTAGTTGCTATGCCTTTGAGGGCCCTGACCTCCAGACTTGACTGTTGATCGCCAGTATGAAGAGTGTTCTTGATGTGTTACACATTGATTTTATTTAGCATAGACAGTCCTACAAAATAGTGGTCATTATTTTTTTTTCCATTTTTTGAGCTTTATCTGCATCATGGTCAAGCCATGGTGGTGTCTTGGAGGCATGGGATATACATAAAATTATGTATATTATATATATATAATTTTCTTTCTCTAAAGTTTCTCAAAGTTTGTTATCAGTGCATGTTTCTGTTGGTCATGTGGTGTCTTTCCAAGTTTTTATAAAGAAATAAAAGTTGTCGTGAAGATGAAGCTCTGGTAGGTCAGAGGATCATGCAGAAAAATAACAACCCCAACCGAATTTCCATTTCACAAAACAATGGTTAAAGAAGAACAAAGTTCATGTTCTGAAATGGTCAAGTCAAAGTTTTGTGTGTTGTGGAAGCACCTGACTACTGAAAGCAAAGGTTCACATACCGTTGCCACTCACATACAGTATAATATTGGATCACTTTCTTGAATAAATATTCATGACATAGTAGGGCTGTGCGATTTGACGATAAATGATCGTGAAGGATTTGAACGTATCGGCGATCTACCAGAACGGAGAGATCGTTTTATCGTCCATAGAGCACGTTCTATTAATTGCAGTTCTATGTTCGCGCAGACGCATGAGTTTTTTTCACTCGGCCAACTCTCAGTGCGCTTAATGTGAACACGACCAACCACCAATGACAGCCTCCCTGTTAGGAAGCTACGGCTGGAAACGAAAAGAGAACGGAGCATCTGGTCCCTAAAACGAACTCCACCTTCATGTTCGGTGCTGTTTCTGCCGGCAGCAGCGCGCGTCTTCTAAGCCTGTGTGTGCGCGCGACGTGTGTCGCAGTGGAAGGGCCGCGTGTATATGAATGTATTATAATGCTACGAGCGCGTACGCGCCCACCTCTCTGAACATTACCAGCTCGTTATATTCAGGTTCGCTGCTGTTGTGCCGTCAGCAGCTCTTCTACGTGTGTGTGTGTGTGTGTGTGTGTGTGTGTGTGTGTGTGTGTGTGTGTGTAGTGGGAGGGCCGCATGCACATCAGATGCAGACAGAGGCAACAGCTAATGACGTCACCAAAACAATAACGCAGGCATTTGATGAAGAGGCTCCATGTGAGGACTAAACGGTGGACAGAGGTGACAGCAGCAGCTCCGTTTGTCCTTAGATATGATTCCCATTAAAGTTTGATCATTTGGTCTAAATCACATTGAACTTTAAGAGTTACTTAAGTTACTGTATTTATTGTTTAACTTTAGGAGGCACACTTCAGTCTGTTTAAATGACTGTTGAATAATATTTTACAGAATTACATTAGTCTTCGTTTTAACCTATTTGAAATAAAACTTTATGTGTTGTTCTGTAATTGTTATTTAAAATTTCATGTTTATTGAAAACGAATACTGAGTGCACGTTATCAGAGTTGTTGTTTGCCTTTAAAATCTACTGAGTTTTTGAGAAGTGACTACCTTAAGGCTACCTGACGTCATTTACACAGAAACATGCAAATTAGTGTCAATGTAAAAACAAATCGTGATAAAAATCGAGATCGTGATTTTATCATTAAAGAATCGTGATATAAAATTTTTGCCATATCGCCCACCCCTATGACATAGTGAAATATTATTCGTTAATTTGTTTAATTAGGCTGTTTTTTCTACTTTCAGGATTTGTGTGTTCAGTACTATAAATAGATGGATGGATAAGTACATACACGTATTAATTAAATAGAGAAATGAAGGGGGGGGGGGGGATTTAGGAGAAGGCTTTGAGGGAAACCAGGAGGACAGGAGCAGAGTTAAGAAAACTGATTCCTTTCCTCTGTTCTCTTCCCCTCTCTGCCCTTTTGAGGAGATGAAAAGAAAAGCTGAATGGTAAGAGGGTAGAAGAAGAGGAAAGAGCAGTGTATAGTGAATAGAGGTGAGTAGATTGAAAGAAGTGCAAAGAGGGAAAAAAAGAGAAGGGGATGATTAGAAAGAAGGGAGACAAGAACAGAGTAGGAGGAAGGGAGGGTGTGGAGTGGAGTGGAAAGGTGACATTTGGTGACCAGGGGCTATTTGTGGTGACATTTTCACACCTCTGCTCATCTCTAATGCCAGGACAATGTGCTCTAGCTCGTTTGTCACCCGCCTTCCTAACAAGCTTGTTACCACTTCTGCTGCAGCTTCTGCTGCCCCTAATATGTTTGTGTGCATAAAACGTCACATTTTCTACTTTTTTGGCTTCAATATATTGATTTTTTTCATATATATATATATATATATATATATATATATATATATATATATATAGTTCCAGGTTCAGGTTCTTCCTCCATATTGTTTAATGTGTTTCATGATACAGTTCAGCACTAATGGGCAGCTGAATATTCAGTGTACAAAAAAAATTAATATGTATATCACATACATACATACAGTGAGCACATGTATACTGCGGAATGTTCGGTATGCATTTGTAAATAAGTGTCTTCCCTGAACTAGCCTTTTTTGTAGCATTTTGATCAGACTGCTTAGTGACATTGATGGACTGTGAAAGGCACTGAGGCTGCTGCATAAAATGATGAAATCTCTCTTTATAGTGTTTCATGTTAGGGCATGACACCTCTCATTAATTTGAATTGCTCCTGTCCAAGTTGGTCCAGGAGTTGTGGTGAAAGGTATAATGGCTTTTGTTTCTTGTTCTGGCATGTATCTGCTGCAGTGCTCTAGTGTTCGAGCCTGATGGAGTGGTAAACCATAGGGATTACCCACTTAGAAGACATACAGTTATCATGTTTGTGGTAATTCTTCTGTTGTAGCAGGCTTGATTTGCTAAGTCATAACTGACCCTGTAAATTACTTGCATATTTGCAATTGGCACAAAAACACCAAAAAATGGTATAAGAGCATCAGTAGGCTTCTTAACATAAGCTGAAAGAAGAGCCGTACTACATGATGATGGCTGACCCCAAAAATAACAGCATGAATAATTCACAATTTTACAGCAATTTACTTTAAGTTACACTGATGGAGTTTTTCTTGGTACCTGCAGATAAGTGTTATCATTTGTATAATCCAAACCTATAGTGACTGGCATAAGCTGTGTGATGCTGCTGCTGACTGCTGTGATGTTTTTGGTGTGAGACCTTCTGTGTGAGGTAATTTCTGGTAACTTACGGTAATCACTAGTTATTTTACCATGTTCTAGTTTTGACCCTTAGTATAATTGATTTGCAGATAAAGACCATTTTGTAGTACAGGATACTGCATATGAACTGTGTTTAAGCTGTAGACAGGTAGCAGAGTGTAACACATCTCCACACCATACTGATACAGCTTTCTTTTTTTTTAAATGTCGTATTCAATCTGAATACCCAAGTGGAAATCATTTCTACAAAGGACGCAGGCACCTGTGCATGCACACACACACAGCATAAAACAGACTAATGAATGTCAGGGGGATACTATGTTTTGCTTGATGTCATATTAAAGCAGAATGTGCCATTAATGCAGGCCCAGGCCCAGTATAACTATTAGCAATTACTCACATCCCCACTATTTCAGTGAGAGCTTTGCAGTTGTGAAGTGTACAACCCCCCAGTCATCTGAGCTATGCTACTCTACATATTCATTTTAATTTAATCATACATTAAACTTAGGAAACAGTATATACAGACAAATAACACCAGCTCTGCATGTCTGTCTAATCTACACCCACATAATCTACTTTTTGTCTCTTCCTTCATGACCTCTACATTTAATTGTTTCATTATGCTTTGTTTGTCATAGCCTACATCACCTGTTTTGAGCCTCATCCCATTAGTTCTCTCCCCTGTTAAAATAAACACAAAATTGGCCCCTGTTGTCTGTACAGCGACAGGGTTGTCTGTCAGTCTGTGGTAATCTGCATACACTCTTATTTTGCAAAGCAAATGTGTCTCTGAGCCTTTACCCACTGAACAGCCAAAGCTTATTTACATGTTTAGAGCAATTAAACAAATCTATCTAATCCATGGAGAACATCATTTAACATTCAGTATTTGGACATCACTGCCAAAGCATTTTACTAATTCATTTAAGTACAAAGTCGTGATGCAACCCAGTTTCATTTTAAATCTAATTTAATTCTGTTCTGTGTATTAACTTGTCAAATAAAATGAAACCCTCCAAAGTAGAACAAGAAAAAGCATCATAAGCTGTTTCTCGATTGATTCCTAAAACAAATGTGTTAAGTTAAATTATGTGATAATGGAATGCAATGAATGTATAATCGTCAACATTAATTAATTCACCAAACTGTCGTTTCTTGATTTAGTAATTATAGATTATTTATGTTCTTATGGTATATTTAGGTAAAGTAAATGATAATCTGAGTCTGAGAGTGCACGTTCAAAGGGTGTCGGCCTCACAATGACTTGTATCATTGTGTTGTATGGAAACACATCCTGCTGCTCTGACTCACCCAGTCACTCAGCAGTAGATGGTACAGCCGCTGATGGCAGCTCAGAGGCGTAACGGAGGCACAGCAGGATGATCCATGTGTTTTACACAGAGCAGCAGGGCGCATTAAAGCTGCAACAGTTTGGTTGGGCAACATCAGTATTGTTTGGTTAGGTTTGGGCAGGATCAGTGCTGAGGTTTCAAAAACTAATTGGTCTGGTATGTGAAAAGATGATGGGTAGCATTTCACATAACATTTAAAATAGCAAAGCTGCAAAACTCCATTGGCTGGCATGCAGCTGTCCCAGCAGAGACGTTCCTGTTCACATGGCCACAGAAGGTTGCACATGTGATCACTGTTGATGACAAACTGATTTACTTTTACATACATGAAAAGAAGTAATTAATTTCTTTGTATTGTAGCGTTAACTCTCCTCCTCTTCTTGATTGTATTTAAATTAAAATAACCTCAAATGTTTAAAATATTATCAATGTATTACTCACCTATGACAAAGCAATATGTTCTAATGCTAATTATAATAGTCAAATTGACAAATGAGTTCAATAAAAATTCAGATTGCCCTCTGTTGTTACAGGGACTTATAATAAGAGGTAACACAAAATAACTGAATAGAATATAACGTGGGTCAATTTGTCTCTCTCTCTCTCCCACACACACACACACACACACACACACACACACGCACACACACATATACACACACACACATATACACACACATGGCTGAGTGCTTTAATGAATCCTGTCATTACGATGGAGGGGGCATGGCTAAACCCCTGTTACTGTGCATCTAATTTTCTCTCCTTTCATGGTGCAGAGCTTTATACAACTCCAATGAATTGTGATTAATTTTCAATTAAAGACATTAATTAAATCCATTCACTTAGTGAGGTCTTTTTCAGTACTCATATGCATGTCAGGACTGCCACAACAGGTGCTTGTATTTCTTTAAAAGCTTCCCATGCTTCAAGGTCAAAGACTAAATGGAGGTAGCAGTATGTAGCCTGTGTGTATTGTAAGTACACAGAGAGCAATATGTGTGTGCTGCATCTTGAGGATACATAGAGTTGCTCACAATGAACTCTAATCATGTTACAGTACGTGAAGTGATACCTGAAAAGACCTGACAGATTACTCCACCAGAAGAATGGCCAAACAATCCAGCAGGCCACAGCTGTGGTGAACTTTAAATTGATATTACTGTCCTCAGGGCAAAATATCCATTTCATGAGCTGTGTTATTTCCCTCTCTCTCTCTCAAACCCTTAACTTACAGCTGACATGCTAGTAAACATGTTAAAAAAGCTGGTCGTGCTACAGGATATCAGAGAATAAATGGGTGAACCAGCTTCTGTAGGCTGACCTGCTCTGTAGGGCTGATGAAGATAACAACACATAACAACACAGAGATTTGGAAAAGCCTGTGAGTGAGTGAGTGAGTGGGTGCGTAGGTGACTCAGGAAGAGATTTCGATGATGAATGAGTGACCTTGCCTAAAGAGCTACATGTCCCTCTAGTGCAGCTTGATGGAGAGGTTGTGTTGGGTCCTGCTGCGTTTGTGTGTTTGCTTCTGTGTATGTGTGTGTGTACATCTGCGTTTGTCCTTCCCCCCCTGTTGGTGCACTTAACAGATGCACATATTCTTGCATCTGTGAGCGTTCCTCATATGTATAGTAGAGTGAAAGTGATTTAACCACCAGGGAGGGAAAACACAAACATGCAGCATTGACGTTCTAAAAATACTCGCCCTCTCTTCAAAAGCTTCTCCAAATCAGTAGGAGACGTGAGATGAAAACATTGGCTGATATCCTGCATAAGTGGGCTATCCGTGTAGCGGGGTGTGATTTCTGCCAGCGTTTCTGCTTATGTCATTTCATGTGTATACTTGTTACATGCTCACGTCTGCGTGTAGGGCATATGATCAGTCTTAACAACGGATATGAAACACCTCTCCTCCCCACTGAGTGTGCAGATGCCAGCTGGAGGAACAAAACTTTATTGCTTTATTGAAATGTCAATGCACAGCATGTGCGTCTGCTCTGTGTGCGTGTGTGTGTGTGTGTGACATTAAGCGATGTTGTAGAAAAACTTCAGGATATATTGATTTATCATTGTTGTTGGGTACACCAAGTTCAGATTCAACTCATTAGAAATCAAAACTTGGTATGTTTTATGTATATATATATATTATGTAGTTTACTGATAGGCAGTGTTGCTGTGTGTGTGTTTGTATGTGTCAATGCATGACGGCACTCAGTTTTGTCTCTCTATTATTCATTACCCTTTATCTAACAAATGTTTTAGTTAGCGTCACATTGGCCTTGTTGTTGCATTGTGATGAGCCAAAGCAGGCCACGATGAATCACAATAGAAGAGATGTCAGCTGGTCACCTTCAGGCTATTTCAGTGTGATGGTTGGTCCCAGCTTACCAGTGATGATACACACATTCTGGGTACCTAAGCACACATAATTCATTTGCATATATGCACCTTTATCAATCTGATTACATTAATATGTAAATGTTAATTTAGTAGGAGCATTAGCATGCAGGGTTATTGTGCTGTATAGTGTTCACAACTGTCCGGTGTTCATGGTAAACCTATCTGCAAAGTGTTCATTGTTCATAGGTGAGGTCACATTTTGAGGTAGTCACTTCTCACTCGGGCATGTTTGGTTAGAAATCCTGTCACTTCAGCCTCTCTTTGCGTCCTTTTTTCATTTATAAGATTTTAAAGACAGATTGAGCCTCTCAAAGAGCCTAAAACACAACTACTTTTGCATGTCTGAGTGAGTCCTGGATAATGTGTGGCATTAGTCCTTTTTGTACTCAGCAGTCTGGCTGTGATTGACTATCAAAACAGAACAAAACAGGTTACATAGTTTTTTACTTTTACTTTGCTACATCAACACTCAAATCAAACCAAATCCTCTCCCTCCACCTACACAGATCAGAGCAACTCTGCAAATCGTTCCTTTTTTTTGTCTTTGTCACTCCTCATTTGCTGTTATGAATATGTTGATTATGTTTTGTCAGCCTAATTTCCCTTTGATTTATCCTCTTTTATTTGATGTGTATCATTTCATATTACATACACAGTTTTGCTTTCAGTCTGTCCTTCCTGCTGTCTGTGGGGTTCATATAACACTGCTTTTACATTTATCACATTCAGAATTAATACATCCTGGGTGATTTGCGGGGTAGAGGGCAAAGAGCATGCTGGGAGCCCTGCCAGCATAGAGCTGTAGTTGTCTCGTAAAGAGATAAGTTGTAAGTTTGGACAAGGAACTGTGCTTTTGTGAGAAATGGATCGATGGATGTTGTACAGAGTAAATTGACAGGATGGCACTTCGGCTGCAATGTTGGTCTTATGAGGCTGCTAGCTGTCTGCAGTGGCATTATAGGTTTTGGCAGTGATGGAAGAGGAAGAGGGGCTTCACAATAGAAAGGTCTACACACAGCAAGTACAGTATGTGCCATGAAGGAAGAATAGTAAGGTTTACCACATGCAGAAAGAGGAGCCAGCCAGCATAAATCCATGTGCAGATATCATCTTGACAAATTTAACCTGCATGTCGGAGCAGATGAAAGAAAGGGACTGACTGTGATCGGAATTGAAACAGGGCACAAACCAGGAGAGGTGGTGACAGATCTGAAATGTATGAAAAAAAAGTGCAAAAACAGCAGACACTGGGCTGAGTATAAAGGGACTTTAGGGGAAAGGCCCTCTGCTGTGGAAAGACATCCTTTTCATATTATAACCTAGCAGCAGCTGTCTCAACAGGGGGTAAACCTTGAGCATGAAGACCCAGAGACATCGTTTTTGCAAGAAACTGGAACATACCCAGTTGGTTAACAGCCTGCAGTTTGGGAAGAATTGGATAAAGTAGCTCTGAGCTCAGCTCAGCAGAGTCCATCTGTGACTTCCAGGGGGTGCAGTCTTTATGTAATGAGTTGCCCTAAAGCCAGACTGCTGGAGCTCTGGAGTACAGGTCTTTATGCAAATAACACCAAGCCAGAGTCACATAAAAGCAATATAATAAAGAGGGAGAATGCAGTAAACACATCTTTTCATCCTGTCCTTTCCCTGTACTCTGTAAAGCTTTGAATGGAGTTTTGGTGCTTTTAGTCTTACTCAGCTGGATAATGGTGTCATAAGGGGTTTAATGGAAAGGACAATTTTAATTTGTTATTCTTAATGATTGAATTGAGCTCTTACTCATTAATGGGAAATCGTCTCTAAAGATCACATGTGTGATTTAACACATTGAATTAAAAAAAAAAACAGAATAAGGTAATTTTGACAAATAAGTATGTGGATGCAGGTGAACACCACCTCAGGTATTAGTTTTTAATTATTAGCCTGGACACTATGCAGTTCAGATTTGTGCTGTGTAAGCTGTTTGTGTGTGTCTTTGTAATTGAGTCAGGCTATGTACATACGGGTTGGATATATGCATTGTGCATAATGTGTGTGTGTGTGTGTTTAAGACTTACTAACGAACTGTTCAACTGTTCATAGATGGGTGTGCTTGTGGAGGTCTGCCCTCGTGGCTGCCTCAGCAGGAGATAAGCGATTAATAGGCCTGTTACCGGAGGTCAGTGGGATTTTCCACACATACAGGCCACATTACATGCTAGAAGCAGGCACATTACCCACAGCTTACAGAGGTCCGCAGGTTAATACCATGAAATAGAGACTCAAATTTAGAGGCAGCTCACTGGCTACACACTAATGTGTTAACCCCAGCAGAGTGCAGTAATTACTTAATGTGATGTACTAGTGATGGTCATTGTGTCAAATTGAGAGAGGAACTTATGTAGCGCATAGTGGAGTTCAGAACAATGTAGATTCTCATTTTAATGGGGGGTAAGTCGACAGTCCAAGCTCTTCAAATGTGTAATTATTCATTATGAAATTAATTAAATTAGCCTACTGTTGTACAAATGAAATGTAAGTGTTTACGTGCATATTAGAGCAATGTTTCAGGGCATAATGTGATTCTGCTGCAGATTCTGAATCCCATGCAGAACACACCATCAGCTCTTTGTGCGACAGTGTTTTATGTGCCCCTATTTGTTGTATGGCTAGATTACCTAAAGTAACACAACATAACATAAAAACAACATAAATTCTCTGCTAGGAAGCTGATGCAGACAAGACTTTTGATTAAAGTCAGTAAATATGATTCAACTTTAACAATAGTTTCTAGTTTAATGGCCACTACAAATACTGATACCGTTAATATTAAAACCGTATATAATATAAACATGAATAAACCAAAAGCTTTGAATTATTCTAAAGAGTCTTTTTTTCGGATTTGTTATGGTTGAGGTGGAAGATAAACCATGGCTTTAGCCAGAATGAGCTGCTTTGTTGTTGTCTTTGAGCTTTACTCTTCTTTTGTTTCATCAGTATGCTGATTTTAAACTCCTAATATCAACAATCTTAAAAAAACATTTTTTATTCTCTCTATTAAAACACAACAAAGCATTGTATATGCTACAGTTATAAGCAATTCATACCAGCAGTCCTTCCACCAACTAAGCTAAATTATTTATTGATTTTAGGTCTATATCTGCTTTAAAAACTCATGGGCGACAACCATTTTATGGTTGTGGAAACATTTCTCCTGGGAGAGCCGACCTTCCAAGTAGAGGCTTAGCTCCTTAAATCTATACTTTAGATGACGCCCATGGTTGAAATAACTACGTGTCTATAGAAACAGCATGCTGCCAGTTGGAGTAGTATATCAAAGCTGGAGGTGTGTGTGTGGGTTTGTGCATGTGTCAGGTAGCCCTACTGTGTCCCCCTTACAGTGATTCACCTGCACAGGCTAGTGGGATAGCTCACTTGTGCCTAATGTTTTTAATTAACTTCAAGGTTGAACGTGTGAAATTTAATATGGGAAATTAAAAGATGTTAATTTCCTGCTTTGGAGCCAGTGTGCTGGCATGAATAAATTACATTAAATCAGCTCTGGTCTCAGAGCTCAACGCTCCTGAGAAGGGAACTCTCGTGTTCTTATGGTGCGCTATTCTCGTGAATGTGAGAGGGTGGGAGGTAAAAGGAACGAAATAGGCAATCAGCAATTAGTACTGCTTGTCTTTAGTGTGAGAGGCTCTCGTGGCAGCTTTCTATCTTTGTAAAACTGGGTTGCAATGGTATAATAAAGCAATTATGAAATAAGAGGGGAAAATATTATCTGTAACAAAACACCTCCAAGCTGTCACAGTGTGTGTTTGATTCTTTGCTGTTTCCATATATTTGTAGATGTAAAAACATCTGCTCGTGTGCACAAACACAATATACACAAAACAGTAACTCTTATCAGGATCCTTCTACCTTTGTATGGAATGTGTGTGCAGTCTAAACACTGGCACAAACACTATTAATTGTTTTAACAACTGTAATTTCACATCCTAACAATTTCTAATAAAAGGCTAAAAGCAGTGGCGGTTCCACCAGGAAAATGTGTTCTGCATGGTAGCTTCGCCCTTAATTGGCTATGCTTGAGATGTAACACGTTTAAACTTCCACCTACAGAGCATTGCTGCAGACATCACATTATGTGTGAAATATGAAATAGAATGTGAAATTAAAAAAATGTCCCTGTTTCACTACAATTAGGAATTCCATGGTTAACTTTACAGTGTTGCTATCTGATAAGTTGGTCACAGCGCCGTCCAGGCCCGGAGTGGCTAATCGGGAGATACGGGAGGATTCCCGATGGGCCGGTGATCGTCTGCCAAAAACCGATTTCTGTCGTGGCAGCGCGCTCGGAGCCTTAAAGCTGCATCGTCGAGTGTCTGCAGCTTGCTCTACGCCTGTTTGGTCTCATCCATACTGTTGCAGCGCATATATACTCATAACTCCATGTCTATGGTTAAAGCATGCCAATGTCAAGTGTGGGCGGATGGAAAAATAATTTTGACGCTGATCTGTCACTTATCTAATCTTCTTCTTGCATTCATTCTCCATTCATCTGACAGCGCAGCCCCTACATCACAGTAGATTAGGGTCAAGTTTGTTGGGCCCACGAGTCGCCTTTTCTGACTAGAGTGGTAAAATTAAATATAGCAACAAAATAGCGTGGATCATCAGTTAGTGGTGGTGGAGGGCAGGAAGAGGCCAGGTGGAGCCGAAAAGGCCAGGCTGAAGAAAAGAAAGGCGTTGGAGGAAGATGCTGTCAAACGTGTGAAGTTAACAGACGTGTTTTACAAACGACAGAACCCAGTTTCAGCTGTAAAGAGAGACATGGGGTTTGGTATTGTCAGTGTATAAGGCTATTGCACTCCTACGTAGCGTAGTTTATTTTGTAGAGCCCAATACACACCATTAATCACAAATATCCAGTTGCAAGCTGAAAATACTAAACATAATTTAAAAGTGATATATACTAAATCTTTATCTTTATTCTATTATTTTCTGTTAATGTACCAGCATACTTGAACTTACATCCAATAAAAAGGTATTCTAAGAGCTAGCTGCTGTTTCATTTATTCAATTTGCTCCTCCATGGAAAAAGCAGGTTGTTTTGACATGAAACTCCTGAGCTGAAAAAGTGGCCCACTCCATCCCCGGCGCCTTCTTAATTTCTCTAATTGGATCCAGGTAAAATAACAATCAAGAGAAATGGTCTGTAATATAGCCAAGTGAATATTATGGGCTGTACTCCTCTGAGACTTTATAAGCCATCATGGAGGGAGCTTGCTCTTGATAGTAACGAATGGAGTCATCTAGGAGGGACTAAGATTAGACTGACTGGTTTTGTCTGGACTGATTTGATTGCACCTCCTTTCGGTATGTCAAAGCTAATGACCATACAGCCATACAGGAAATGATTCTGAACTGTGGTATATGAAGGTATATGGAGCATGTTTGTGTTTTTTTTGTGTGTATGCTTGTATAACATGCACATCTGTGTCCAATACATGTAGTAGTCCTTGGAGTTAATATTTGGTGTGAACCTCAGACAGATGAACATGTCTTTTATTTTTGAGGTCAATCTGTCCCATGACAGCAATAGTGAATCCATCAGCATGGTACGCATGTTGTGGTCTATGCTCACATGTGGTCTGTGAACATGTCACAGGATTGATGGCTGAAAGAAGAAAATACACACTTGAATGGAGTAAAACATAGATTCTGGTATGAGGAAGGTTTAGTGTCATGTAAGTTACTACTGTATAAAGGGTCTCTGCCCATCCATCTCCTACATAGGTGATAACAGAATATATCTCATACCTACTACAGCTGTCTACAGGCTCTGCTACCTACTTTGCTACAGGATTGACAGTGACAGAGAAAATAACTGGTTATTTATAAAAAAAAAGAAAAAAGAAAAATGATGCAGCAATGTGAAGATAAACAAATGCAGACATAAGTAAACAGTAGCCTGCAGTATGCATTGTGCTCTGTGTGCACGTGTGTGTGTGTTTTTGCTGCTATTTGTGTTGTTTTGCCTGGAGGGATTTTGGATAAGTTTTGTCCCCACTGATCTCCAGGGACCACCACATTCATAACCTTGCTGATGGATGAAGTTTTAGAGATGAGACGATAAAAGGTCCACAAGTGAAAAGAGTACAAATGGCCACAAAAATGCACACATGCACAAATACCCAACCCTGGTAAGGCTTAGGTAAGGCTGTTTCAGCCTGCACTAGCTGTTTGTGCATGCATGCATGAGATAGGGTACAGCAAGCATGCACATGAATGTCTGCTCGTTTTCAGATGCATTCTTTTAAATCCGAGCACAAGATTAATGTGTGGTTTAGTCTTACTAGTTGCTCTTTTGAGAGCAATTGCTGTGTAATTCCACATTCATTACATATTCCCTCTAACCATTTTTATAGGAAGATAGTACCATAATTTTATGAATTGCCCTGAAAGCAGACTTGATAAAATGCATCTATTCCCTCATTCCCTGCTCTGTGCTGTGCATTTACCAGCATTAATTCAACTGTGAAACATGCTTCAAGTGTATAGTCTTTGAAGTAGCTCAAGGAGTTATGCACTTCACTCAATTGTGCCTGAATATCTCCTATAAAAACATCAGAAAAAGTACCTCTGTTCTTGTTCTTCTGTGGAGAAATCATCCCAGTGCACCACCGTGCATTTTAATACAATCTAATTACGATACTTCTTTTTCTATTCATGTATGTATGTTTTTTCTTTTTTGTTATGCCTCAACTGCAGTTCATCCCACATGCACAGGGCATCCTGCCCATGAGTTTTGTCAATGCACTGTGTGCCCAGCTTTGCATATTTCACCTGGTATACACATAAAGGTTGTTTACATCTAACTCACACTTCTGACTGGGAGGCATAATGCCTGGGGAGAAGATGTGTACTGAATGAGGCTATATCTAAATGATTTAGTAGACAAGGTGTAAACCATGATAGGCTGAAGGTTAAAGCTGTAGTTTAGGACTAACATTGATATTTGTACGCTCCCTTGCTGAAATTGTTCAATGTGGGTGTTTGTCTCTGGTGGTTCTTTTTAAGGCACTGTGTTTTGTTTGGCCTTCAACAAATTCCTGTTCTACCTGTAAAACATTGTTTGGCTCCAGCATCCAATCCTTGACAAGCAACCCCAACACTAACCTGCATGAATTATAGTAAGAGACAAAAAATGTTGATGTTTTGAAATTGAAATTAAAATAGGGTCTTCAGGGTCTTCATATTGACGCCTGCACATCATTCTGCTTATTACACTGTTATTTGTTAACAATATCAACAATTTCACCAAATATATTGCTTAAAAATGAGAGGTACAGTACTAGACTTCCTTAGCAGATTCAAAGTACACTGCTCAAAAAATGAAGGTAAAATAACACCTCCTAGATCTCAATGAATGAAATATTCCAGTTGAAGATCTTCATTCATTACATAGTGGAAAACGTTGAGAACAAAATAACATAAGAAATGATCAATGTAAATTAAAAATATTTTCCCACGGAGGTCTGGATTTGGAACCATACTTGAAATAAAAGTGGAAAATCACATTACAGGCTGATCCAACTTGAGTGGAAGTTCCTCAAGACAAGTCAAAATGAGGCTCAGTAGTGTGTGTGGCCCCCACGTGCCTGTATGATCTCCCTACAATGCCTGGGCATGCTCCTGATGAGGCGGTGAACGTCCTCCTGTCCCAGATGCCAGATGTGCTTGATTGGATTCAGGTCTGGGGAACGGGCAGGCCAGTCCATAGCATCAATGCCTTCATCATGCAGGACCTGCTGACACACTTGTCACATGAGGCCTAGCATTGTCATGCATCAGAAGGAATCCAGGGCCCACTGCACCAGCATATGGTCTCACAATGGGTCTGAGGATCTCATCCTGGTACCTGATGGCAGTCATGGCACTGACAAAATGCAAAAGTGAGCAAAACATCAGGCAGAAAGGATGAGAGCAGAGAAATGGTCTGTGGTCAGCACCTGCAGAACCTCTGCTTTATAGGGGTTGTCTTGCAGCAGCTGAAACTGATTCACAATCAGTGTTGCTTCCTAACAGGCTGATTTCACAGAAGTGTGACTGACTTGGAGTCACATTGTGTTCTTTAAGTGTTCCCTTTATTTTTCTGAGCAGTGTTTCTAGTGATCAGAACAGTGTGTGATACATAGAAGCACTGTGACTGCTATCTTATTGTCAACTTAAATAACACTGGCTATTTATTGCCACCTAACAATTTAAAAATATATAACCTATAAATGAAAAGAGTTAACAGCATGAGAGTTGCAGTCTTGCTTTACATTTTTCCTTTCAAAATTGAATATTCTGTGCTGAAAATAGAAAAAAAACACATTCATCTGCACTACCAGAGGCTGAGAGAAGCTTATTGCCTCTGTTAAACAGATCACTCCCAGCACCCGGCAGGCATGACCGCGGGGTAGACTCAGTTCTACCCAGGTGGCCATCAGTGAGGCTCTGTGTTGCTTCAGTATCCTGCTAAGGATGTTATTCTGCTGGTTTATTTACAAAGTAGGTTGGACCCAGTGAAACATGTTTCTATTCCCTGGCTTGTTTTTATTTATTTATTTATTTATTTATTTAATCGAGTAATTGATCAGTGGGCACAAAACAATATAGGGCCCCTAGGAGCCTGTTAATTAGGAAAGAAATGTTCAGTATTGGATATCTATTTTGCATTCAGCAGCGTTTGACTTTTACCAACAAGAATCAGTGACAAGGGCAGTCATTCAATAATGTAATACAAGCTGTTCTAATGAGAGGTATACAGAGTGTGTTTGGAGGACGCTGGTAGAAAAAGCAGCAGTGAGAGGGTGAATATTGTGAAAGTGCATTAGAAACCTCTTCAAAGGTGAGGTCAAGGCCTTTGATGATTCCTTTGAGTGGAAGCTTCAGCTAGAGGAGAGGGGTTCATGTTTTTATGGGCGTGTTGGTGCAAGGAAAATAAAGTGGATATGTGTGCATGACGGTATATGTTTGTTGGTATGTGGGTGTTTGTAGGATCTGTTTGTAGGTTTGCAATGATACAACTTTCAAAAAATGTTTCACCTACCCGACTTTTAGCCTGTAAATTGATGTTAAGGTAGATTTGTACCGAGTGGGTTTATGATAGGGAATTGCATCCTCTGTGGAAGGTTGATAGCCAAGGGAGGTTTGGTGAGGGATGAATGACAGGACAAGATGTGATTTTTAAATATGTTGCAGTGGGAAAGATAAGAGAAGAAAGAAGAAGGTGGAATAGTAGACAGAGCCAGAGACAGAGTAGTGAAGAACAGAGAAGAGTTGTGGAGTCAATATCTGTCTTCTCCAAGGCTAAAGTACTTCTCTAAGCCTCTCACACTGGTCTGGTCTCTCTCTCATGATTTCATTGTTTATCTTGCTGTTCCTCTTCTTTTTCTCCTAACACTAGAACTAAAAATATGTTACTGCCGTGAGGTATACTGGCAGAAATGACATAATAATAATAATAATGCTCACATAGACAATGCATAGGAGTTTTATTACAGATGGTAGTAAAACAAATTCAAAGCTGGAAAAGTTAAATAAAGTCAAGTCACTTGCAATCACATTTTGCTTTTGCTGACACTTTAATTGGGGTAATCGCATGTAAACCTTGAGTTTGTTAAGTTTATTTGATGAGAAAAAAACCAGACTGCAAATAAAATTGAACACATCAACACATCACATTCAATTTTGCAGGTCAAATCTTCCATCTTGGCAGTTATCACCAGACCACCTACATGACAGGATTGCAGGGAGTAGTGGTGATCATTTAACTCTAAAAGGGCTAAGATAGATCAGGTATCAGGTCAGTAACCCACTGACACATTCTGCCTGGGCTTGGTCAAAGTGGTTAGAAGCTGTTTAATGTGGATTTTTAATTGCTCACATTTTCCCCCTATAGCCTTCAATACAGCATCAACTTTTATAGTAGTTGGCCTAATGTACATAAGTATTTGATAGGAACGCCCCGAAATGAAAATTCTTGACCGAAACAGAAAATGAGGAATCCAAGGCCGAAAACCAAAACACTAAAAAAAACGTATAATGCCAATTATTGGTACCATTGCATTTATGGCTCTGACTGTGTACTAACCTCACTAAAATCAAGGCATTGCAAATGCACAACTTAATATTAATGTTTCAAAGAATAAAGCAATTACAAAATTATGATTATTAGCACATTCAAACAATGCACGATATAAAATAAAATAAGCTTAAAATTAGCTGCGCACTGCTTTATTCCCACAAGTACAATCTTTATAACGCGGATCAATACCGTCACGATGAAGTGCAGAGAGTAGATCTCAGTGAAACGTGTGCTGACGGACTACGAGTGTACTTTTTTGCACTCCGTGGTCCGTCTCAACCTCTTTGCTTAGAAGACGCTTTAGTGCTGCATTTAAAGGAATAACATCCGCTACAGATGCATTAGAGGAGCGGATGTCTTTAGTTAGCTGCCCAAATGGAGCAAGAAAAGACACAGCAGACATGCTGGAGCGTCCAAACAAGCCCGTGCTGGTTGTGTCATCACCACTCTCTGTTTCGGCCGAGTTGTTTCAGTGAAAAAAGTGAAAATTTTCGGTGGCTGAAAATTTGGTGCATCCCTAGTATTTGAGCTTTTAGCCTCAATTATACAGTAGATGCCAAGAGAATGCACACAGAGAATTGCATGGTAGAGCACAGTCACCTGAATCCAGACTGTGTATGTCTGCCACTCACCCACATTCTTTATCTCATGAATTAATGAATTAATTTTTCTATTAATTAATTTAGAAAAAATAGGTTGCACCAAGCTTTGAGAAAAAAGTTTATTCACTCCAAGAATTCATGCAATGTAATATAGAAAAGGTGATAAATTCCTCATTAATCCAGAGTAAGCTGTGTGCTCCAACTTTGGTCCTGAGGCAGAAAGCTGTAGCAATGTTCTCACATAGAGATAACAACATGAGGCTGAGTCAGGATTGTAATATGTTTACCTCCTGTAAATTGTAATGTTGCAGTACATTGACTGACATGCTGGTTCTTTATATAACTCGAACATTGTTGCATTAACATAAGGTTAAATACATGAGACAGCTGGGATAGCCTCCAGCCTCCCTGTGCCTCTGTGCAGGATAAGAGGATGCATAGATGCATGTGGAGGCATTTCTTAATTTCTCTACTAAAGGGGGTTATGCTCTCTTTTTTTCCCGATTTAATTATTTCTCATACAAATCTCTCTATTTCCTAAAAACTCACCTATTGAAGACCATGATTCGTTTTTCTTCCAACAGCCCTAAGTGAGGCCCATATTTACTGTGTCTCATATTTAAATTTATTCACACACATTCATGTGGCCATGCTCACACTCACCATCTATTGCTGCTGTGTGGAGGTATAATCTGCAGAGGAGTTTAGAAAAGGTCAGTGTGCACTCCTGTGAGAAACACTGGCTGGCATGCGTAAACAAAATGTCTGAACCTTGTCAGATGCAACAGCAAGAAAACCTTTGACTTTTCCCTTCCATGTGGAATGATGAAGCCCCGCTCTATCCCAACACAAACAGATGTGAAATCAAGTTTTCAACACATTTAATCCACATTGCTATTTACTGAAGTCATTTAATGAAATAAAAGTGTTATCTTTCTCTTGGAATGTCTGCACATGACAACAGAAGTTACACTTTCAAGTCCTCTGATACACCAATTTTGGGAACGTAGAGAGAAAGTGTAGTTTATGTTAATAAAACATATATATAAAAACATGTTTTAGGTTTTAATACTCAAACCCAGTTTATAATGGATATGGACTTTTGTGGCTGTATGGGTCCCTTGGTTGGATGTGTTAGCATAAACATAACCATGTATCATATCTGGTGGATGCATTATCGACCAAATGTAGAGAAGTTTGCTTTCACTTCACTTTTAACTACCTCTAGCTTCCTTACCATACAATGATGGCGATTTTCTGACCAGAATAACATTCTTTACTTGTACAACATGTTATATACTGGAATTATAACTGGCTGTGTTAGATGGCTTCTGTGAATGGCCTTTTGAAGGTATTTTAGTTTAAAACTAAAATTACGAAATTACTGCTTGCCAGTTTTCTTTCCTGCTGCCACCATTCATGGTCTAGACAAAAGGCACTGAGTTTGAAACACCTCATTTGACCTAAGCCCATTCACTTAATCTATAAAAACGGTAAGCTCTTTGCTGTGTGAATATCTTTATGGGGACAGTGGTGTCATCTGCTTTTCTATTACAACTCTCCTTTAATGCACTGGACATGTTCCCATTAACTTTAAATTGTCACTTAATGCAAATAAAATAAAATACATATGGTCATTATAGTGTGGAGAGAGAAAATTACTGTAATTTACATATCTCCACCGTGAGTGCTTTTGATACTTTGAGGGTCAGAATATAAATATCCTGCTGGCCAGTTGGATTTCCTTTGAAATAATGTACACACTCTTACACTGTGACCAGAGCTTATTCAGAAACAATATCATCCTCCCTTGTAGGGAAAAGAGCGCAGAAACAGATTTCCTCCAGTTCTGCAGGCATTGTACAGTAATTTATAGATATTCTCATTTCACAGTGGAAGGCACTGCTTAAATGCTGTGCATACTTTGCACATTTAAGCATAATAAACCCCAAGCTGTTTCCAACATTCAGATGGGCCTTTGCACCTGTCAAACAGGCCAGGCTCAACTATAAGATTAGAAAGATTTGTACTTCTGCTGTGTTTGTGATTGCCTGAACATCAACAGCTGCTGTTGATAGTTATCCTGTACAGTTTGTCGGCATGCAGTTACACACTGCATGGTAAGAATACTGCAGACACACACTGCACAAATGGCCCCTTTAAGCTGCAGGGGCTGAGGCCCTTTGCCCTCATTTTCCTTTGTGTTTGCCACCTGTAAGCCTGTAAGCCATAGAGTGATATGTTTAATGTTGTTGTCATTGTTGTAAGTAGGTTTTTATTAGAAAATTGATGTCTAACGTTTTGATTTTCTGGAACAGCGAGGAGTGCAGAGAAGCATCAGTCTTTTGAGCCACTACCCACAAAATGATATATCTTTCCATCAAAGTGACCGTGCCACCATAATTATAATGGTACACTTCATTAGACTATGACAATAGGTCATTCTTGCCACGGTTTCATGGTTTAATGCTAGTCAAAGCTAAATCAGGGCTTTTTGTAGACAGAGACACGTGGTGGACTTCAACTGGCAGATATTGCACCAGTGAGCGCAGCATACATGGAAGCTTTGGACCACAAATGTACAGGGAGTTGCTGAATATGTATGTAATGGATGTCTGAGCATTAACATTTTATATAAAACTCATTATCTCACACACTGCCCCATTTTGTTATTCTCCTGTGTTTGGGTAGATGTTAGTGCCTCTGTTGTGTGTTTTTCTAAGAAGGCAATAAACCCAGCACATCCTGGGTTAGGTTAAAGTTTTGCTGCTTCTTGGGCAAAAGGGGAGTAGTGCAGTCACTTTGACACAGACTCGTTTTGGTCCTGTGGTGCAAAATTCAATTATTTTATTGATTTGAAACAAATCTGTTTTTATTTAATTGCATAATATTTTAATCCTTTCTAGTCACCAATAGTAAATGAACCATGTATCTGAATTTATTTTGAGCTAACTCAAGCCTGAACTCTTTTTTTAATCATCTTCCATTAGGTTTCTGTGGCATTCACTCATTGTAATTGTACTTTGCAGGCATTGCAGTAGAGTGTCTCTTTAACACAGATGCAAATCTGGTGTATTTATGTTTTTTGTCTTTAAACTGCAGGAATGACAACACTAAAAAACTAAACTAAACGAAAACAATTTCCCCCTGGGATTAATAAAGTATTACTGATTCAGATTCTGACTCAGAAAAAAGGGGTAAAGTACTGTCAAGTGATTGGGAAAATGTCTTTATTATGCGATAAAACACCACTGTGATGTTTCTTTAAAAAAGTTGGCTCTTCTCTTTCAGAGGGAGCCAGTGTTCTCTGTGCCCTCAGGAGAAAATTACACAACTCCTTTGTTCTGACTTGATTAAATACATTTCTTCCAGCAGCACCCTGTTCTTGCTTCTTTGCACTATGTTTAATGTCTTCAACATTCAAACACACACATTCACATTCACAAACACACACTGCGCTGCCAGAGGAGCTGAACAGTTAAAGTAAAACTCAAGGCTTAACCAACGATCCAGCTTGCTGAACTTTCTGCTCTATCGACACTTCTGCTGAGATTAAATAAAGCCCGGCTCCTTCCTCTCCTTCTTACTCCATCACTAGCACTACTTTTCTCCCTTCTCTTTTTTTTCCATTCCCTTCTTGTCCCCCATCTGTTCTCTCATACCTGTTTTCCATACTGCTGCTTGCGTGCCCTTTCATATGCATTCAGGATTATCATCAAACTGCGATTCTGTTTGTGTGTGTATGTGTATGCATGAGATTGCGCATGTGTACTTATTCATGTGCTTGCATGTGTGGGAATGCCTACTGAGATTACCATTTATCTCTCTGCTGATCACATCCGTGCTGAGGAATCCAGCAGAGGCATAAGAGAGGTAGTACAAAAAAATGATGCTAGTAGTGATTACATGAGCTTGCTCATTTCTCACTTTATTGCTCCTCCTTTCTCAATCGCAGACCTCTCCACATTCAGAGAAATTGTGAGGATTTCTCATGAGGAAATGATCTGTTGTCTTATGAAAGATTGCTGACTTCTGGCCTCGGTTTCTGCTGCCTTTTTAAGCAAACCAGGATAGCATTTATGAGCTGGGGAAATTAAGAACTGGCATCGGCACATAAGAGGCATGCCAAATAAAATGCAGGGGTGTAAATAATACACTAATCATCAGGGCATCACAGCACATTAACTTTTGTTATGTAATTAAAATGACCAGACATCAAGAGATGTCTCTGCCTCCTCCCCGCCGCAACCTAGCCTAGACCATGTTGATTTCTGGACACCGCCATGACAGCCAGCGACAGAGCAAGGATATGTAGCTAAACATGTCATCACTGGTCAGATTCGAGAGGGGACAGACAGGGATTTAGATAAATTACACACCAACTCAATATTAACTTTGGTTACCTGACTGGCGAAGCCAGGTGTCATTAACACCAGCGTGAATTATAATCCTACTGTATTTATGCTTATCTCTTGGCAGCAGCTTCAGGTTACCCACTATATCGCCCCCCGGGCTTTACATGCTGCAAAACAGTAGGCACAATAAGCCTCAGATCATGGCTTCTGTTTATTGTTGTTCACTGAAGGGTGATGATAAAGGAAGATGTAGCTTTCTAAAGCTGTTTAACTGTGGAGTTGTTCCATCTGATCAGCTGGTCACAGTGATGTGAGTAGTGGAGTCTCTTGCTAATGAGCAGGGAGGGAGTGGGCTGACTGCAGAACCAGTGGAGAAGACCAGAAAACCCAATATTCCACAAATATACTGCGTGGAGTCCCATTTTAAGTGCTAGCATTAGCAGCAAGGAATCCCTTTGGTTTAGTTATAGTTTTTCTGCCTAAAAGTTTTGCAAAGCTGTGTCGTCACTACTTCCACAATTAGCTCAGGTCAAAAAGGGTACAATGCCTCTTCAATCATTTTCCTCTTCTTTTGTGAGCCCACTTCTCCCCTGTAATAAAGACCTCTGTCTGATCCGGTTAAGGGGAGGGTGAAAGTCTGTGGGCTCAGGGTAAGCACAGGGAGGATTTCCTGCTCTCTCTCTGTCAAAGCTGCAGGGTTATGTAGTTTTATAGGAGCATTAGAGCGGGGAGAAAAGGACTTAGTGATGGCGGTTCACATCATAGAACAAGGAGGAAAGAACAAAGAAATTAACCAGCATATAAACATATTAAGTAGATGAAAAAAGCCCAAATGAGAGAACCAAAGGTGGCGGGGTGAGGGGAGAAGATATTCATGTTACACATTGTACCAGTTTCATAACATGAGTTACTCTGTATTTCTTAGTTTTAGGTTTTATGCATTCTCTCTTTGTGCTGACCTCCAGCATGTGAAAAAAGCGTGAAATTAAACAATTCCCTCATGAGGGAGACCCTTGGAGGGTCCTGCATCTGACTTTGGAAGCCTCTGGTTGAGCGAGCAGAGTGCTTTCATTCTGTCCAGGATAGTTGTGTGTCTGTGAGTCAACGACTGCAAAAAAAAAAAGGGTAAGGATGAGGAAGGCCTTTCCAGCCTTCTGACAGGCCGAGCAGCCATGTGGAAAAAGAGCTGTGTTTGCTACAGACTCCCACCACTTCACAACAGCGCTGCATAGTAATCTGTGTGCTTGGCCTTCTTGTGACCCTACAGTTCCATCCAGAGACCCTGAAAAAACCACACTGCTCTGAAGGGCTACTTAACCCTTTCTTACACCTTTTCACATTCAAAGGCTGACGGTCCTGCTCAAGGTTTCTTCCTGTTAAAAGGGAGTTTTTTTTCTTGCCACTGTTGCTCTTATAGGGGTTTAGGCTCTGGGTTTCTGTAAAGCACCTATAGAGACAGTTCTGATTGTAAAAAGCACATTATATAGTCTCCAACATCAGGATCCTGGTGCATAGGATATATATGTTTTTTACTTGAATTAATTTCAGTACACAAAAGTATCTCAAAGTCACAGTTTAGCAACACTTACAACACCTTACACACCTACAGAAATTGTCTTTCTGTTTAATGGACCAAGTTAACATTCTGTTCCACAGCACTCACCTCACTGTGCCCCAGTGGCCTATAAAGGAGCGCAGTTCTCCAGTAACAATGCTGGAGGAAGAAGACTGTCTTTCCGCTGTGGGTTAGCAGAGCATGGTGAGGTATAGGCCAACAGCTCTCCTCATGCACAAGCAAACATTTCCTCGGTTCACCCTCTGTTTAGATCAGGTCCCTGGTTCCCCATTAAGTCTGTTTACTTACTGCAGTCAGACGTGTGTGTGTGTGTGTGTGTTGTTCTGGGTGTCTTTGTGACACATTGTTTCCATGAAATAAATATCTGTTTTTACTTTCTTTTAGTTTTAGATTCTTGGTACAGATGGTACTCGAAGTCCAGATCAGGAAACCATAAGAAAACCAATTGGATGGGATGATCATGGAGGTATTTAGTGTCTTTTAATGTGTTGTGGATGGTTCCTGCACACAGAAAAGATTTTTGTCTTTGACCTAACAGCATTGTCGGAAATGAGGTTCTACCTCCGTGTCCTGACTGTTTCTTTCCCTTATTTTTTGAGCCAGGAAATGTGGCTTCATTTTTTTTTCTGTGTTTTTCTATGGTCGGAACCTGATTGAATAGATAGAAAAACACTTGGGAGTTTGGCTAAATACTTTTATTTTTAGACACTTTTTTCATTTTTATTTTTATTTTCACTGTCTGATGGAGTAAAGCGCAGAAAAGAGTTTTATTGTATGCTTGAAAATATTTCAGTCTTCTGTCTGGGAATAATGAAATGAAAATGTCATTTATTGCAACATCTCTGGATAAATATCTTTTGAAAAGTAGAAGTAGGGGTTGTCAGCCGATTGCTGTGCTGTGCTGTTATTACCAACATTCAGTTTCCACCAGAGGAGAACTGCCTCTTTATTGCAACGCTAATGTAAGAGAAACCCTTCTTACCCACAACTCTGTTAGAGTGCAGGGCTTTTAAGGTATTTTTTTCACCCAACCACATGTGGCTAACTGTTCTGTAAAGGTTCTGAGGTATGTTGGCTGTCTGTGCTTCAAATTGATCTGCAGTCAATGATAAAGATCATATCCTTTTCTCCCATGGCTAGTTTTAAGTCTTTGTTGGTGTTAGGATCAGATTTGAGGTGTAGTATGAGTCCTGTGGTCATGTGACCAGTAATTTAGCTTCAGCTGAGACTCATACTTGAAGTGAAGCACAAGAAAATAGTGACACATTATAAATCGATCACTAACCAACCATTTATTAAAACTATGACTTTATTGCTTTTGCTACTTTGGCTTGCTAACAGTTTGTCTGGTGCTCATTGCCAAGAACACAAGACTGGCAGGGCAACTGCTGCTATGATTAATGTTTATGTCTTGGTTGAAGGTGAAAGCCTCTGACAGACTTTGACTCCACAGTAATTGGTAAATATATATATATATATATAGTTACCAGTCATGGCAATAAAACAACACAACAACCAAGTGGAACTTTTGTAATAATGAGCTGTAATCACTGTTGTCTCTGTGTACGAGATACAGACAGGCGTTTGTTCTACACATTCTGTGCATACCTCAAAGATAACTCATCACAGGCACACTGAAGACACCAGCAAAAAGAAAAACAACATGAATGAAACTGACCAGGACACAGAATGGTGGTATTATGAAAGGCAGTGCTGGTGGTTACAGCTTTATTGTGAACATTACACAGGCTTTGAGTAAACGAAGATGAAAGATAAAATGCAGCCTGTGTGGTTCCCCTTTAAGCAACCTGTTGCCAAACCATAGAACTGTTCACTCTATCGTCTGCACTCATATTAAAGGATCCATTTTTTACTGATGGAAACATAACTTGTTCATAATACAAACAAGCAGCTGATTTTAGGTAGGGTTCTCCTGATTATATATATTAAGCAACTTTTGACAATTGGATTGTGAGAACTATCCTTACATAAATACTGTTATTCTGCCACCTGACAATAGAGCTGCAGTCCAAACTAGTGCATGTATGTGATGCTATATGTTGGTCTGTGGAAGGTGTTTGCTGTGTTTGTTGCTTGTTCCAATCTGTGCTTCTCTTTTTTTATTTGGGTTGAGAGGCGGACTTTTCATTTTGCATATCAAAGGCTTTGTGTCTGATGCTCAGGATATAGTGAAATATTTACCTGTGATGCCTGGAACGCAGCGCATCTTTATACCACTGTTTCCTCACTGTGTTTTGATCTCTTTCATTTGCCCAACATCTTCTTTAAAAAGAATATTTCATGAAGTTTGTCACCAGTTTTAATTATTTCTTTTTCAGGCGTTATGTTTTATCTATTATGTCTCGCAGCTTTCAATACTACAGTACCCATCAGCCTCTGTGGCTGTTGCCATGGAGAAAATTATGTGAACCAGGACAAATTAAATATGCTTTATTTCAGGTTTGTGTATGTTTTGCTTGTACAGTGAAGATTGAAAACCTTGAGGTCAGTGAAGTTATTAAATTCTAGTCTTGTATTATGTTATTGTGTTATTGTGTATTAATGAGGTAATTTTGCTGCTTTTTTAAGTCTTCATAATCTTTAATGTTTTTTTCTGGCATTCTTTAATGTTAAATAATAGAATACTTGAGTGTAAATTCTTCACGACTCAGGCTTGAATCCCTGTAGGGCAGCATTTTCCTGCTTTGTGAATGGAATTTTCAGCAATGCAGTACATTAGATTCACTTCCTATTGTGCTCAGATGAAAATGTAAATGGTCTGTACTTATACAGCCCTCTTACATGTGAAAATGTAGCTTCTCATTAGTCTGCACAAACTCAAACATGGTAAATAATCCACACCAGGGAAACAGAACTACATGTGCACTTCTATGTCTACCACTTTCAAGAGAAACAATGTGATATTTAGCATGTTTTTATTCTGTATGTTGAAATCCAGCAGGGGCCTTTCTGCGTGGAGTTCTCCCTCTGCCTGTGTGGGTTTTCTCTGGGTACTCTGGCTTCCTCCCACATACCAAAGACATGCTTGTTAGGTTAATTGAGAACTCTAAGATGGCCGTAGGTCTGAATGTGAATTGTTGCTTGTCTCTCTGTGTTGGCCCTGCAGTGGACTGGTGACTTGTCCAGCTAAGCTCCAACCCCTTATGAACCTGTACAGGACCAGTGGGCTTTAAATATGGTAACCTATAATTGCCATAAAGGACTTCAATGTAGCACATACAAGTAAAATGTATAGAATAGTGTCCTAAAATAATCATACTGCACAACCATGATTAAAGGTACGTGCCACAGAGGCAGCTGGTATCTAATACTCACATATTTGACTATAATAAGATTGTTAATACAACAGTAAGTGTCAACTTCTTTAATATAATTTGGCAATAAGTTTGACTCTTTAGTGAATGTTAAGTGAAAGTGCTTCTTTGAATAGGAATAATGCAGTGAGGTGGGCAGTAAGAGAAAGATTAACAGGAAAAAAAAAAGCTCAGGATCATGGTCATTGTACCATGAAGCATTCAGACACTAATCAGCCATGACATTGTGACTCATAGGTGAAGTGATTAGCACTGATTTTCATGCTACATGTCAGTGAGTGGGATGTGTCTTTGTGTATTCTTACATAGAAGTCTAACTTTACTTCTTGCATGTTGTAGCTGTAGTAATTGCTTCATTGCCATTTGAATTGCATTGTATCAAGTTGCCTGACATGACAATACTTTCCTCAGTCTTCAAATTGTCTTCAGTGATGTTCTTGTAGTGTGACAATGTGTGCCTAAATACAGCAGTCGCCCCAGACAGTGATGGCATGCAAAAATAGAGGTGCAAGATGAGGTGGAGATGAGTGAGAGGGGGTGGCGTATTGATTCAAAAGTGTTAACTAATGAGGAACAAGCATGGCTGATGAAAGATGTAAATAGCTTGTTGTTCAATTTGCTAGCACATTTTTCCTTGTGCAGGTTGATCCCACTCCTCCCTCTGCAATCAACCAAACGAAAGCATGTGCATGCAAACACACACACACACAAACAAATACTAGGAGAGTGTGAATAATTTAGTGCTAATGGAGACATAAATAATCTCCTCATTTGCATTGGGGGGTAATTGATTCACAGGAATAGTTTGCCCCTCCACCTCATTCCTATGTGCTTACAAACCTCTTCTCCTCTCCTTGCTTCTTCACCCTCTCTCTTCCTCCCCCTTTAGTCCTCCTCCTCCTCATCATTCCCACATTCTGTCTATCCGCAGACTGCTTTTTCCCGGGGGCATTTGTGTGTTCCATTACTGCTCACCCTGCCCATGACAGCTACTATTAACCTTGGAGGTGTACGTGTGGTTGTGTGTGTGTTTCTCGGTGTATGTGCGCCTGAAAGTGAGGCAGAGTGACGAGAGGAGAGTGAGAGGGTGTTAATTTGTGTTTGTGTACAAATGCATAGGTTGGCCAGTGCGTGTTTTTGTGGATCCGTGACAGGGTGAGACAGATGGATTAAACAACAGAGGAGGACCACTTGTTTGCAGATACGTCATTGCATAATGCTGTAGTCTGCTGAATGTGTGTGTAAACAGGTGGGACATATTAAAACAGCCGTAGGCAATGGAATTGACTACTGTTCTGCAAATAAGGAGAGGAGGTCATGGACAACAACTCTCACATCCACAGACCTCATGCCATACTAAATAGCTCTGCAGTCGTTCACTTTTCCCGCATTTCAAACCCCCCCCCACCCTGGTTTCACAAACATACCCGCACTATCGCTCTCGTCCCATCTTCTCACCAGGTTTCTCTTTATATATCACTCTTTCTCTTTTCCGTCTGTCTCTTTCCCTCCCCTCTCACTCCGTACTACCTTCCACTCCAGCCAACTCCCCATAATGAAACTCTAATGGTCTGCCATTCGTTTCCGCTCTTTGCTTAGTGAGGTGATGCAGCAAGGGCTAATGGTCCTATTTGTGTGTGTATGCGTGTGTGTGTACAGGTCTATATCACATATAGAGAGACAGTGATATCATTAGCCTATGGCGGGCCTGATAACATTTCACTGCTGCAGTGGATAGGTGTCCCCTATAACTCTAACTAATGTCTTAGTGGCACTCTGTTTAGTGCTATAAGGTAGATGTAAGTGTGTGTGTGTGTGTGTGTGTGTGTGTGTGTTGGCAGGAGAAAGAAATGATCCTTGGGGAAAGCAGATAGATGGAATAATGCATGTTTTGAATATTATTACTATGCAGTATCTGGATGGAATATTGGGAGGCATTCAAGCACTGATGGGACTTAGTAATGACAGCGCTGTCTGCAACTGGACACACAGACACACAAACATGCACACACACTTTTCATGAGAACCCGACAAGCATAAATGACTTAGATTAATGATGTTGCAAACACTGAGGAAATACAGGTGGTTCAGTTTCTTCAATATGTGTCTTGTTTTTTCTCATTTGATGATCCACCTCTGTACACCTTTACTACCTCATACTGTATGTGTGCGTGCTCACGTGTGTGTATATGAGACCCATCACACTGGGTTTGATTATCAATGATAGGCAGTGTAATGAGGTGCCATAAAATCAGATTAATTTGATGCTGGGCAAGAATCTAGTGCCAGATGCTCCCTGCCAGATTCTGTCTCTCTCTCACACAAACACACACACACGGATAGAGGTGGGGAGGATATGTGGTCCTTTGTCTTAGTGCGTCTCCGGTGTATATGCATATCTGCGTCAGCTCTTGTGAGGATAAACACAACTCCATCTCTGTGACTAGATCAATACTTGCTCTCATTCTCTGTCTGTACAGATTTACCTTCACTCCTTGTTTGTGTGAATGAGATTACGTCTCAGCAAAACAAGAAATGTTGGTTTGTCTGTCTGGGTTCACGAAAGACTTTTTACACATTCTAAAATTAAATTCTCTAATTTGTCATCTTTTAATTTATACTTTCTGTCACTCTTTGCAAATATGCTTTAAGATTACATGATTGTTTTCCTCTTGTTTATTTTCACACAGCAGAGTTTCTTAATTTAGTTTTTAGCAATTTGTGTTTTAAAACACAAAGTCTGCTTTTATTTATTTCACAATTTGCCCCTTTCATTTCATAAATCCACTTTTCATCACAGCAAATTTGTCTCTAAATCAGTGGGTTTGAACTGTTGGCCAATTAGCTAATCCTTTGTTTTCCTGGACAGCATGCTCAAGATGTTTTCTGTTGACTTTAGGTGTTGGTACCAGATGCCGGTTTAAAGGTCTTGGCCAAGAATTACATCCTCTAGCCCTTCAATTATAATCACTTTAGTCCATTCAAAACAAACTGCATGCACTATATCTCGATTAGTTCTCTGCAAAGTTTATTACAAACATTTTCACAGGAAGTATTTAGTCTAAATACAGAGCCTGAGTATACACATTGTTCCTTTTGTTCACAGACCCAAATTGCTTTCATTATATGGTTTGACAGGCTGATCATTCCAGGTATTGTCAGTCCCACATTTGACTGAGCCGATTGTATGTTTAGATGAGAGACTGTAGCAGTTAATATGGGACATGTGAGAGGAAAACTGATGCAATGACAGCAGGATATCCACCTACAGCTGCTGAATTAAAGATCACTCTCTCTGAGTGAGGCGGCTGTCTCTTGTGTGTCTTTTGTGTGTTGTCCTCCTTGCTTTGGAAAAGTGTTCATGTCCTGCTGTGTTTGAAAATCAAGCCAAAGTTTTTAAGTGGCACTTTGACTTTAAAACATGAAGGTCTTTATTTAACGGCTTTTGCACACAGTCTGCTGTAGATGGTGTATGTCTCAGAGAAAAATGATCCAGACACATAACTTGGTTGACCTGACTGATCAAACCTGATGTATGTATTGTATATTATATATGTATGTACAGTATGTATTATACTGTACATGTTATGTTGTTGGCTGTTATTTTGCTCATGCCAAAAAGTTCATCTCAAATGATTGACCTACAGTGACATGCAGACAGAAAAATTGTGTGACCATAGCATGGGTACCATTTTTTTCCACTTTTCTTTCCATTTTCTTGCTATTGGGAATGTTTTTTTAAAAGGAAAGCAGGGCCCTGCTCTTAACCTGTGTATGTACAATCTAACATGTTTCTATCTGTCTGTCTGTTCGTCTGTCTGTCTGTCTCTTTATCTTTCACTCTTTGCGTTCTTGTCAGTATTCCGCTGGGGACTAAATGAAGGAAAAGGTCAATTGCTGTTGTCAAGTAAGCCCTTATCTGGATGTATGACTATAGTCTGGCTGAGAGGGACGATGTGAGGAAAAGAGAGGCCTCATTGTGCCCTCTGCACACACTGCTTCCTTGTCCAATTAACCACACACTTTAGCATGCTCATGTAGACACTTGCACAAATATCCACACGTGCAGTACCACGGTCTCTTTCTCTACTTCCCTCTTTTTGTCTCTTTCTCTTTCTCACACACACACACACACATACACAACCCTGTCTAATTAATGCAGGAACCTGCTGGCAACTGAGAGCTGACCTGAAAAGAACTCTCCTCTTTCCACTCCTTGCCTCTTCTCTGTCTGCTCTCTTTCTTATCAAACTTTTTACCATTATTTAAAATATGGCTTGACAGAAAGTGCGGCTACCCGTAACCTTAGCCATCAAATCTAGATCTTACATAACTACTGTGAGACAGATATTAGTTTCTTTCCTAAGTCAGTTTTTTTTTTTTTTTCTTTGTTTGTGTCTGTTAGTGCTTGTTCACATGCACGTTTGTGAGCGTGTTTGTGTTTCTTTGAGTAAGTGTGCTTTTGTGTCCATACCTCAGTAATAAGGGCACAGGCATCCTTCTGGTACCCAAAGAAGTCTCCATTCGGTAACACTACTCTATTGAATTGGATGTTATTCTCCTTGTATGCGGTCTGCTCTCAGGATTTGTGTGTTTTTGTATGTGCACAACATACTGTATGAATGTGTCTGTTCTTAACTTGGGGGAACTTTTGATAAGGTTTGATGAAGTATGTCCTTGTGCATACCTTTGTGCATGCATGTTTGTGTGTGTGTGCATGTGCGTCTCAGCAGGGGAGTTTTAAATCTCATCTACCAGCCATCATCTATCTGATTATGTGATCTATGGTTGTGAACTTCTCACTCACCTCCAGCTTGCTCAGTAATGAACAAGGCTCAGATTATGAAAATAACACTCTCCCGCTGCCACAACACATATCAGCAGCAAATGGGAGGGCCTTGATTTTTCTGTTCCCTGTTCACTGCGCCGACTGTGTGAGTGGCCTGGAGGTCGGCTTAAAGATAGAAACGGAGATGGCAAACATATCGAAATTAGATGTGGATGATTAGATGCTGTGCTTGACTTCCACAGTGTTATTGAAGAATTTCTCTGACTGACACTTTTATTTTAGTTTGCTGAGATGAAGATGGAAGCACAGGATTTCTGTGATAGAGCTGCAGAAAATCTCATTGATGTCAGTAAAAACAAATATAAATACCATTTCCATAAAATCTTTAATTTAAAATCTTCTATTTTGTATCTGCTGTTTGATGTACATAAACAACATTAAAATGATGTTTTGTTTGTGTACCCCAGCTTTGTTGTGTTATCTATACACATCTTTAAGGATAAGATAACTTTACTTTTTTTAACTTTATTAATCCCAGAGGAAATTCTTTTGCCAGAGGTTACAAGTTACTCATTAAAAGCCAAATCAAAAGTACACTTGAGCGGTAAACAGTATGACTGTACACAATATATGTTGTATGGCTGTGATATAAGTGACGATAAGGTGCTAAAATAAAATACAAATATAGACCAGTGGAGACACTGAGACATGACATTATCTGATCTTCCAGCTCTTCTCCCTACAGAAAGAGGAGGAGTTATACAGTCTGATGGTCACTGGCAGGAAAGACTTCCTGTGGCGTTCTGTGGTGCTCTTCAGTAGTCTCAGTCTACCACTGAATGTGCTCCTGTAGGACAGCAGGGTGTCATGCAGGGGGTGAGATATGTTGTTAAGAATACTGAGGAGTTTCCTCAGCATTCTCCTCTCTGCCACCTCCACCACAGACTCCAACCTAAATCCCAACACTGAACCAGCCTTCTTAATGAGCTTGTTGAGTCTGTTGGTGCTGGAGACCAAAGAGTGGTAAAACATCTGCAGCATGGTCTGGCAGATGTTAAGTCTTCTTAGGACTCTGTCCCTTCTTGTACACTACATCTGTGTTTATGGACCAGTCCAAGTTGTTGTTAATGTGGAGACAGTGTGTTGATATTGTCAACCTGTGAGATAGTTAGTGATCTAGGTGACCAGTGGGGTATCCACCTGCATGTCCAGGTGCTTCCTCTTCTGGAGGACAGGTTTTATGGTGTTAAACGCATGGTACAAGTGCTGGTGTGTGCAGTGACAGTGATCCTGAATCTAGTCTATATCTTCAACAGATTGTCAGATTGTCTTCAACAGATTATCATGCAAGTTGGTTGGTAAGAGCTTCTCCTGCCTTTACCCGAGCCTCCTAACTCAACTTATCCCAATTATTTTGCTGGGGTCCAATCCCAAACTCACACTTACCATCTGCCCTATGCCTTATCATGAGCTCTGCCTGAGCTCTAACCACGGGCAAGAGGTTTTTGGAAAAACACCCTGATCTGAATGATAAACATACTGAACCATTAATGGCAGTATTTAGATGATAGTAGTCTCAAATCATAGCCAGAAGTGTGATGTATACAAGTATAGAAATAAATAGTGATTTTAATATTTATCTCTACAGCACTAATTCAATAGTACAAACACATTCCAAACTCATCATTTGCTCCCTGAATCTTTATCCTTAAGGGAGTGTTGTCCTCTGACAAAAGCTTATTAACTTCCCCTCTATAAAAGTACTGTCAGCAATGTGTTGTGGGGATTACTTCACACTTGGCACTGAATTGGAATCAAGGAAATGCTGATAAGAATTTGATGATGATGACACTATATCTAATTTGTTGAAGGACTTCAATGTTACATCATATTCTGTAAAAAATACCTTATAAATAGATATCATATACATTCGTTATATGGAGATAATACAGAGATAAACTACAGCTTGTCAAGCAACAATCCATTGACTGCTTGACTAAACCATAACTATCACTGGGAAAAATCTATTGGAGGAGTACTTGAAGTTTTTAGTTGCTGTGGCCCATCCACTAACATGAATCTGTAAGTGACTGAAAAACCTCTGTACATCTAGTTGACTGTTCTGATACAAGCCCTGTTAGGTGTCTACACATAGCGCTTTATATCAAAGCTGAAAGCTGTTATTAGCATTGTAACCACTTTGTATCTGAGAGCTCTGTAAATGTCAATTAAGCCACTCACCCTTACTGAGTGTGTACTGTTGGATGGTAGCATCTGATGACTGATGACCGGCGAGGTAATCGGCTAATGGTGCCTACAGCACTGCCTAATTACTTTGCTCATTCAGGGTGGCATTTGGCTACATCATGTCCATCCTCTCAGTCAGTTAGCACAGCGCGTGGAAGGGAATGAATATGAAAGAAGGGCATGCATTAGTGTCTAGAGTGATGATAAACATCTTTCACTTGACAAGAAGGTGAGTTTAATTCTGCACATTTCTCTATGTATGAGCACAACTTTGTCATTTTCTTTCTTCTAAAAGTGTCCACTCTTCTCATACACACACATACACACAGTATAATTGCTGTAATCAGGATAGCCACTCTTTCCAGCGAACAGAAGAGAATCTGTGCAGCTTCCTGTGGCTGGAATAGTGAGTCTGTGAGACTATAACGTCATTATTATTAGGGACTTGTCGAGATAAGTGAGACTGTATAGAGATAAAACTGAGGTGTATATTTTCCTGCCAGTTACACATGTGCATACAACACACATTTTCTTGTGTATACTATATAAACACACACACACACACACACACATAGATAAACACACTGTAAAACGCATAATGTAATGGCCTGTGGTTATATATCTCTTCTTGATGTGGACCCAGGGGGACAGAGATTTATGACTCTTGTCTCCACAATCACTTTTAGATTTAAAACTCCGGTGAGCACCACACACAAAAAGGCACACGTGCATGTGTGTGGCACGGCAGGCTGGGAGACTGTATGTGTCCTCATGTCAGCATATCAGAATGATAGATGCACATAACATTTTAAGCTGCACATAATGCACCCAAGATTCAGATTCAGCCTTAAGAGAAAGCTGTATGAATACTAAGTAATGGATATATCAGAGACTACCCAGTGATATTTGAACATTTCCTTTTGTGTAGCATGATTGTATTATTTTATAATAAGGTGATCGCACTTCATGGCTGAAACTAATGTTGCGTAATACTCATTATAAAGCCTACCTTCATGAAGGTTATTGTGTTTTGTTGGCTTTAGAGGATACACCTAGTGCCACCATTTAGCTGCATTGTAATAATGTAGTAATATAATCAAGCAAATTGCCACTCAAGTGTATATTATACCATATTTTTTTTACCGTGTGCCACAGCAATAATCTGTGAATCTTTTTTTTTTCAAACTGATGCTAAGTTTGGTTGTTTTTGCACAGGTTATTTTAAGCACACTCTGAGTATAACTGTAGTGTACTGAGCTATTGCAGTATAAATACAAAAAGATCTGGAGAGAAGAATAAACTCTTTCAAAAAACAGCATTGTATAATCATAGGTGTCCCTGGCCTTTTCTCACTATGGCCAGTGTTGGCTCAGAGGAACAACAAAATACTAAGGCATTCATCCTCTGTACCCTTTACAAGGAATGACAGAGCACTACAGTTCCACTTTGAGCCAACTCTGTACAAATGCTATAACACTAGGCTTGCTTATGTCTAAACGTTTCGGTTTGTATTTGTGCATTTCTAATTCTGGCAACAAAATGACAAGCTTTCACAGACTAATGCTGAGTACAGATAAAATCCTCTTCTAATGCATTTTTTTTTTTTCGTGAAGGAAAATGCAGCAGAAGATGGATAAACATAGTGTTCTTATTTTGTTTTTTGTTTGTTTTTACAGAAATTGGTACATGTGAAAGGATGGCTGTAAAAACAAGGGCATTATTGGACTGACATTCATGCTGTCAGTTCTTACTTTATATTGATTCCAGACACTTTTTCCATAATTCAATCTGAAAAAAGATGGAATTATACCTGTATTCTCAGGTTTAGATATCCGTTGGTTGGGTATAAATTGTGGTTTTTATACATTGTGTCATAAATAATGTGGATTTTAGTAAAAAAACTGACAACTGACAGATATTATTCTGATGTTAATCAAAAATGTTCTAGATGGCATACTTCAAAATGTAAATATATGTAATTTCTAGTAATCAGGAATGCATTGTAAAGTAGGTAAAGTAGGTACTACCTTTATGTTCAGCTTAACAGTGAGCTGTCTACCTTTTGTTAATCACGGGCAATAACCCAAGCCTATGAACCGGCTCCAATAATACAACAGCAGTAGGAGTTATCCTCAAGTTATGCCCTCCACCAGCCTCTCTCCTATGGCTTAGAGGGAGAACCCCTAGGGACAAATCTGGATTTAGCGCCAATGTGGTTGCCCCAGGAATATTACCAACACAGGAAGCAAACGGTTGTCTTAATCACATTCATATGCGGAAGGATTTATTTTGTCATTTAAGATTATAAAAGATTGTCTGGCATCTCAATAACAGGGTCTCAACATAAATAATCTCCTTTAAGGAGGGGATTTTAAAAATGGGAGGAGATTGTACGTATTTATGGCTAGCAGTTTACGCTCAAGCTTTCCATCATGGAGCAGGTTGCGTGCGCATTACCAGCCTTTGTCAACAACTTCATAAAACACATACTGTGCATTTCAAGTGATTGCACAGCCAGGGTGTGTGTAGCATGGATGTCACCAAGGCTGCCAACCATGAATTAATGAATCAAGTTGAAAATGTCAAAGCAGGTCCCAAATCGCTCTGGCCGTAGTTCAGCTGCCGAGCACTGTCTGCACCAGGCGGCTAACTGATGGTAAGAGTCCTCATCACAAAACAAACACAGAGACACACACAGTGCCTGCCAAGCCTTTCCATTCCTCTTATTAGAAAAAAGGTCACTCTTGTCTCTTCTCTCTTTAGTGGGTGGTCACATCTCTGCACTTTAGCGTTCCATGTATATGAGAGTCATTACTTCAGTTGAGTGTTGGTGCATCATTATTATGTACACATTTTTCCATTTTGTATATGGAAATGTTCTTTTCCTCCTGGAGCCAGATTGACACGATGAATTTAACCTATCTCTGTCTACACCCATGTCAAATCCATCATGAACCCCACATAACATCATCCAGATTGTCAGTATTAGACAGAGGATGTATGTATTTATATATCCTCGGGTAAAAAAAAAGTCATCACACAGAACATTACAGGGCAGAAGGGTGATAATCTTCTCCTCTTCACCATCTTTTTTTATCACCGCCTCATCTTTCTTTGCCTTTCATCACCCTCTCCTCAGTGCATGCCAGCAGCAAAATGTGATTGATAAGCTGAGTATAAACAGCATGACATGAGGAGCAGCTGAGTTCATAAAGAACATCATGTACTGAAATCGTTTAGTGAGATGTGAATCAACACATGCATTAAAACATGCATGTACCAATAACACTGCATTCAGTTAGTATCATATTGTTTAGATGAAGTAAAGTATGTGATCTGCGCTCCGTTGTGTGCATCAGCGTTTTAGTCAGGGGTTCATTCCACTTAAATTCAAACCATCAGCCAAGAATTTTTGATTTTGTGAGTTACATTTTTCCTCTCCTATGAACACAGTCACTTGTATAACAGGAACGCCTTTCCAGCTCTGTAATCAATACTGAAACACTATCATGAGCACACATTTCAGTGGGCATTAAGCACAAACCAGTGACTTTCTCACAGGCTTTAACTGTACGTTTTCCACATGCTTAGCTGCACAGTACTCTCCTAAATGTTCTCACACATGTGCTGCATATCCCACTTTAAATGTATGTATAGAAAAATGTACAGCAGTAGGTGCTTATGACTTATTTCATAATCAAAACTTCCTAAAGCCTTTTTAGAGAAAGAATAAAAAAGTGTTTGAAGGTTGTAATATTAACTCTAAGACTTTCCATAAAGGTGCTGTTTTTGCATCTGCTTACTTTTGGCATCCACTGAAGTCACTTCCTGTTAGCATTTGCGAGGCGTGACGAGGTGGTGTGCAGAGGTGTGTATGGAATCTTTAAAACAGCAACATTATGAGGTTGCTGTGTTTGCCCTTCAGGGAGCCTGCCTTTCTGTACAAATGCCTCATATTCCTTGCCTGTTGTGAACCGTGCAGAACCCAGTCAGTGGGTGGAATGACTCTCAAAAGAAGCCCGTAATATATATACAGTTCCTATCACCATATGTTTGACATCTTATGCAGGATTTCTATATATATAAGTAAAATCACTGGGTTTTGTTTGTAATCTGTCTACAAGTGGTATTAAGGGTGTAGTCTGGACATGTGGTGCATACTTGGTGGACATGTGGTGGACATGTGGTGCAACAAAACCTACAGAGAAATTTTCTCTCTGATGTGTCTTTATGGGGAATATAGATTTGTCTTAAAGTTTTAACAGAAAATTAGTAAAATCATCACACAATGTCAGTGGCAAGAGCTGAATGTAGTTCAGTTTAATGTCTAGTGAGCAAATACCGAATCCCGGGATGGAGAGGAAGACTGGCCTGCAATGTTTGTCGCTTCTTGCCGGGCTCCCCGCACAAAGATGACAAAGCTCATCCAGCAGATAACCTTACAATTTAAGTGTAAAATGATTTCTATAACCAAACAAACCAACTATAAAGTTAACAATAGTTAACATACACACACTAAACAAAAGTTTAGTGTGTGTATGCTGTTTGACCTTCCATGTACCATAGTGACTGAAATCTTTTGTGGTTCTAGAACTTGTATAGATGCTGCAGAATCTCTAACCTTTTGTGCCTGTCAGTGTGTGTATGTGCATGTCTATAGTGGAAGGGTACAAAATGTACTGCCTTTGTCTTAAAATGAACAGATAGAAGAAAATGGCAAAAGCGTCAAAAGTATAAAGTCAGTTCTCTTGCAGACAGCTGATGTTCAGACCAAGGGAAGAGTGCGGTTTAGTCACCAATCTTTGCCGTCAGCCTCAGGGCCATATGCTGTTCTAAGACATCCTGTCGAGTGTGTGGCTGCTGCGCCACAGACAAGGCACGTACATATTTTACCTACACTTCACATGTGTCCCAAGGCTGTGACTCAGAAATGCATAACCCAGTTCCTGACAGTGGGGGTGTTTAGTATGACTGTTCACTGTGTTCATCATCTACCTCCTGTTTCTGTCCTTGTGGATCTTCACATCAAAACTGAATCGCTATTTACATGAATCAAAATAAAATAAAAAAGTGCTCAAACAATCCACTCACTGTAACAGCTCTGATGTGATCTGTATGTGAGATTATGTAAGCCTCAAGTACATCTAATTGAATGGAGGCATAATATTAACATCTTGGATTTACTTTAATAGGTGAAGTAAAATAGAGCCAGAGTTCCGTTCCTTTCCTTTCCTTTCCTTTCCTTTCCTTTCCTTTCCTTTCCTTTCCTTTCCTTTCCTTTCCTTTCCTTTCCTTTCCTTTCCTTTCCTTTCATTGTTTTAACTCTACTAGAAGGAACCCTGACCCTAAAATAAATCTTTTTAACAGCTAAACAGAGCTTTTTAAAATCCCTTCAGAATTGTTGATGATAATAGGTGGTGGTAAAAGGCTAAACCAATAAAGAATTAGTTATCTGAGGCTAACAGATGACTTGCAGAAACAGTGCTGATGACTGGGAGAAACAATTACATGCACACACAGCAAGACCTTAAAGAAGTAATGTGACTGCACTCTGGGGGAAAAAAAACTTCTCAGAGCCCATTAACATTTTATACTTTGTGCATCTAGGACTCCGATCATGACTCACTTGAGACAATCACAGAGACTAGAAGCTGTGTGCTTGTTGAACTTGGGTCATGCAGCTTGATTTAGCACCATTAAACCATCAAACAAACATCTAAAATCCAACACAACATGGTTTGCATCCCTCTGTGTGTGTATGTGTGTGTGCGGGAGTTTGTCCACCACCATGCTGATGTCCACCAGTTTTACAAGGCTTTTGAGTTACGTCCTTTAATATGGAAGCATTATGGGAGTTTTTGGTGTCATGGCTCTTTGCCAGAATTAGAGGCCCATCCTCTGAGGTTGCACAGTGATAAAGTTGTCAGCTGAATATCACCCACCCAGAGATAATTTACTCCCTTTTATAAGTGTGCGTGTGTGTTTGCACAGCTTTGTGCCTTGGTCGTGACATTTAAGTTGGGTATTATTGCCACACAGAGGCTCTGTTGACTGACAGACATTAATTGCACCAACTTTTCTCTTTCCCTTATTCCCTTCTTTTGATTTACAGCATCTGTGAGATGCATGTGCTCTGATAATATTCAAGAGCTTCTCTCTCCATGCAAACAAGCAGAGGCACTGAGCGCCCTCCATGACCCACATTCTTACCCCATATTTCCACCAGACTGCCCCAGAGACTTACTATCTCAGAGGGGGAAAGTTTCAGGTTAAACCATGTTCATAGTGGTAAAACCACCAATGATTTATATTATATTATTTATATATATAATAATATATATAATAATATATATATAATATAATATATATATTATATGATTTTTCCTGCATTAAAACTCTCTGTGTGATTCTATAGTTGGTATTCTATAGGGATTAGGATACTACTGTTGATTTTGTTACACACAGGTGGTCTCCACAGCAAATGAGTGTCATTGTTTCCATCCACAAGAATCCAACAAAAAAGCAATTTTATATTTATATATATGTTTATATAATATTTTGAATTGGCTGACCTCAGTGACTGTTGTCAATCTTCTGTCACTTGACCCGACTTCTCTTTTCATAAGACTCTTAAAATAGCTTAATTTTCTGACTCCACAATAAACATACAATCCTATTTTAGCCAGATTGCTAACAAGACATCTGGCTGACATGCATATACGAGTTGGAGAAAGAACATAATACATACATAATTCTGCATACAGGGTGAATGGGTAGATTGAGAAATTGCTCAAGAATTTGACACAGGAGGGTGGAGTTCATGTCCGCCCTTGAGTCACTTGAGTTGCCTGACTGTTGTTCTTTTGCCAAATTGAGCTCCAGCTGAATTCCCTGTTGATTAGCTGGAAACAGCAGCCGACCTAAACTGGTCACTCTGTTGGTCACTCACAGTCCTCAGCCACTGTCATTTTAGTGCTCCTGGCATAATTCCCCACTGCTTTCACTGCATTAGTGAGACACTATTAATGGGGACGTCAGCGTTCTATTAGTGCCTAATAGTGTTGATGTGAAGACTGAGTCAAATTTCTTTTGACAGCTTGTCTTAATATGTGAACAGTTATTAAAGAGGAAAGGCCTTTTTTCCTGAAATAAAAGGTGTGAGGAGCTCAGTGTGTTTGCTTGTTGCCAGCATTTCCTGCACAAAGGATAAATGATCACTATCTGTATGTAAATTATAGACCATTTCCAAAACATTCTGAACACCACATGTAGCTCTTCTGGGTCACAGAAGCTTTTAACTACAGTGAAGACTGAAACTTTTAATCTTCATTTAATTCTACACAAAGTTTACTCTGCAGCTGATAAAGAACAACACATGGAAATCCAACATGGCACTAACCACATTTTTTTACAACAATACATCAGCACTGGGACAGCTGGTAGACAACAGTGAAATCAGATTACCATGACAACGCCATCTGTTCAGTGCTTTGTGTTTTTGCATGTTATAAAGTGTTGTTATAAATTAGCAGACAACTGAAGCAAAAATATACGATTTATTTGTTGTCACAGCTGCCATTTTAGAAATGTCTTGTCATCAGACGAAGACTTAGGAGTATTTTTAACAAATTCTAAGCAAAAAACAACAGCAGAACTGTTTCCATCACCTGCCATACCTGGTTCTTATTCCACCAAGTTAGGTCTCCTTCTTCTACAGTCTAAGTTTGCACCGATCGCTGGTCATGTCCCTAACCACATGCTAATATATGCTAATCCTCCCTGAATTTACACGCTACTTTTAGCCAATGAGCTCAGCTAGAACAAAAGGCTGGAGGTAACCTTTCTCTCGTCACTCAGCCGCTGCAGCTCAGGATAAAAGTCTTTTCAGAAAAGATGTGCACAGAGACACATTCAGCTTTCCAAACAGCTCCCGTTGTGCACACATTTTTTTATTTAACCATACTTTTTAAATGTTTAAAAGTAAGAATATCCTCTGTGAGATTTCAGTGCAGGGAGAGAGCAAGTAATATCTACTTTTATATTATTAGCTAACGAGACAATCCTCATTCTTTCTTTTTCTGAAAATCTCATATGGACTTTTTTCCTTCTCAGTGAATTGGTTATACTGAAGCATTTGTTTCTGCACAACCAGAGTTCTTCCTTTACCCCTTTCTGTGAGTGGAAGGCTGAGTGTGAAAAGCCTGGTTAACCTCAGTCAGGGCCTTCGGGAATACTAGAGTGCTGCATGCTACATGTCAGAGGCTTAATGATGGCTCACAGTCAACTCGAGCTCAATTCAGCTTTCACAATGTGAATGTGTGCGGACTGCATGTGCACATGTGTGTGCGATTTTTACATCTGAATGTGCCTCTGTGTGTGTTTCTGAGATCAAGGGTTAACTACATAGGGCATGATGTCAAAGGCAGGTCTTTGGTTGGTAAAAACACTGCTGAATCCGCTGAGCAGTTACCATGGAGACAGCACTGCTAATTCTTGACTGTTTCTCAATTGCACTGCCTCCATTATCAATGCATTGATTCGGTCTGTTTTGGTCTAAGTGAAAGGTATTTTGAACATAAATACTCATGATGACTGTGTGTGTACATTCTAATGCTTATATTTGCAGGTCAAATACAAAAGCACATGATATAGGAGGAGACAGCACAGTTTGGTTATATTTTCATAGAATTTATTCCAGAAACTTAGGTACTTCTGTTGCAGCATGCCCTGCACACTGATGCAGAAACAGGGACGTGTTGTTCAGGAAACTTGACCAAGCATCCTTGTGTGACAAGTTGGTAGTGAGTTTGGGTCCTCATCTCCACCATGAAGGCTTGCAAAGTGGACAGAGTATAAGGCAAGCTACAGCACGCCATTCACAGATACTCTGCACACAAAGAGAGAGAGAAAAAGCCGAGTGTCCCGGATGATGAAGATTCTGATCCAAAACATGTTGAGGCAGGCATGTACAGAGAGGTCCCAAGACAAGTAGAGTCATAGCTTGTATCCTTGTCTGCATGAAGGACATCAACATAAACTGAAGGTTAGAGTGATGTTGTGATTTAAAAATTTACAGTTTTTTTTTCTTTAGTACTGCAAATTCTGGGATTAGTGGATTCTTTAAGTTTCAGACCTACTCATGGGAGGATGATAACAGGTAAAACTGTGAAATAAACAAAGAATACCAATTAACTAAAAACCAGGGTTAGAAAAAAAATTGCAGTCAAACTGATAGATACCAGCAGGAAGGATATTCCTGGGGAGGAGACCTGGTAGTATAAAGTCCCACAGCCTGCTGAGATCCTTAACTTTGGGGACAGACAGCAGCTTGCAGGAGATATTAATTACAATTTAAGTTGATGTGGCTGCAGTAGAATTGCAATTTTGTCATTAGAAGCACCGACAGGCAACAGAGAGAAGCTGCAACTTGTGTGATCTGCTCAAATGTTCTTTGTTTCTGCTAGCAGCTTTGTGAACCATATGAATATCACATTTTTACTTATTTTTCTGTTAATTAATTTCAACTGCTGATTTTATTTGATTTTCACCTTTTAAAATAATTTAAAATCCGTGTCTTTGCTCCTATAGCACAACACTAGAGTCAGCAAATATTGATCATAATTCACCTGCTCCCACAGCGCACAGACTGTCTCCAGGTGACTCAGCTGTGGTTGCAGCTCTGTAATTGAACAGTTTTAATGCCATTATATCAGCTAGTTTAGTAGAACTCCTCTGTGTTTACTGTGTGTTTGGACATTAATTTGGATCCATGTTTTTGTTAAGGAGAATGAAACAAGAGCAGAGCTATACTGTACTAATATCAAGACATTTTCAAAGACAAGCCAATAATGCACATTTGATGTGTATGTAATGTAGATTCCTTTGCTCTGTTGCCAGAAGAAGTTGCCTCCTTTTTATAACTAGACAAGAAACTCATTAAAAGTGGACAGTGGAAATGGCATTTTTTATACTGATCAGACCGCAAAAAACTCTTATACCCACCAAAAATATTTTTTATCTAAATCGAAGTACTCAAAGCTCAGCAAGACTGAGCTGTGAAATGACAAACTCAGGACCTTTCATCTGATATTTAATTTGATTTGTATGCTGTTTTCCCCTCAGATCTTTCATTCCTATCAAAGGACTGAATAAAAATGATAATTCTGATGCTTTGAGGACATATGAGATCTCTTCTGCAGAGGAAAAAAAAGGATCTTTGGATGGTACTGCAGGCTTTGTGCTCATTGTACGACTGCCTTGTCAGATCACATCGAGTTCCTAATCCTATAGTAGCAAGTTCTTTTTATGCTGGAGTGACGAAATATTAATCATTTCATAAACTGATTAGATTCTGTGTTTGACTGTATAAAAACATGGCAGACATACGCTTTAATGATATCTTCATTTTTATAAGTCTTTTATCTTCATTACTGTATGTAGTACGACTCTGCTTGCATTGCTTTATGTTGCTTGGTAGTGATTGTCCTCGCTGTTACTGATGGTTAGCTCGTCCAGCTCGTCCAGTCATTTACAAGATACAGATTATAGGTATATAACTTGTTGCATCTTTCACTTCAATATATAATAATCCATGGAGTGATTTTAAAGGGACATATTGAACAAATAAGTCATGGGTAAATATCTGAAGTGTCACTTAAACAGATTTATGAAGCCAGGAATGTTAAACTGTATATCTGAAGAGGGCAAATGATGTATGTTTATTACATTAGTTACCTTTCTTTTACTTCTTATTATGCTAACATTCGCTAATCTGCTAACTGTCACAGAAATTCAGGATCAAGTACATGCAATGACAGCTTGCAGAATGAACGTTGAGTTTATGCAGTCAAACCCTGAAAAGCCTGAACTGTTTCATAGCCAGTAAAATGGAACAGTGACCCTGCTTGTGGTTAACACCACCCCAAAAGACTTGACTAATGGGTACAAAGAAGCACGTATGTATTTATGTGTTTGACTGGAGGTGTGTATCAGCCTCGCTGCTGTTTTCTACTGTGAGAACCTTCAGGGCCAAATATCTGTAAAACTCTCTGGGGCCCCACCATTGCATTCACACACACACACTTACTTCACACAGCAGCCAACAAACAGGTCTATTTGCCTTCCCCCAGACACAGCTTCTTTTGTTGCAGCATTAACGGGAAAGAGATTATTCCCTCTATTTCCAGGGAAATGAATTTTATATCAGTTGTGTGTTTGTGAATCAGACCTCCATTTCCAAGAAAGCAGGGGGTATTACTCTTATCTCCTTGACTGTATTTGTAAAAGCACAATAATATAGATTATAACTCCTCAGATTCCCTACCTGCCTGACTTGGGAACGTGCTCTTCCTGTAACTGCTGCTATATCTCCAGTGGAATAAATCAATTTAAGTGCAATAGCAACATAAAAACCCCAAATATATTCCCTGTCGCTTATAAAGAGTTTCCTCAACCTTGCTCTCAGATTTTTCACGATTAGTTACCATTCTCTTTGTAGCCAACTCCCTAACTTTAGGGACTTAAAATTACTGGATAAAATTCTGATCAGTCGACTTGTACGCTTACTGAATTAAGTTCAAATTTGCATGCCTTCATATGTCGTAGGAAACTTTGCAGCTGTTGATCCCAGTGGGCTGATGATATGGGAGTTGGTGATCAGACGTTGCTGATGAGTGACACACCCACTGCAGCACTGGAAAGGTTTGCCCAGCCTGCACTAAAGTTTTTTTTTTCTGGTTCATCATCGACTTGTAAGAGACTGGGCCGACAGTAAGGGAGAGGGAAACGCAGAGAGAGAGAGAGAGAGAGCAGATAAAAATTGACAAAGATGACGAAGACTACGGTAGTCTGATTGAAATCTGTAGGGTGTAAGTCATTTATGAGATCTGCAAAAACCAAATGTGATTACCCATCCCACCCTGGACCTCCTTCCCCATCCCACTTTGCTTCTTCTTCTCTTTTCATTCTTCACTGGATCTGTCACTCAGTGCTGAAATATTCATGCCAGCTCTGAAAAATGAATGCGTCCACCGAAAGGAGCCGAAGTTGAAAAGGGAGAAGTTAGTCGTATTGATAGATACACTCCCATGATGAAAGTGACAGAGGGCTTTGAGTCAAGCCATGCTGTAGGAAATGTGGATGACGTGATGGCTTTAGGTGCTGTATGATTGCGTTTCTATGGTCGCACGCGAGAGTGTGTGGATGTCTATATGCGTTGTGTAATCATGTGACATGGCTTTTTCCTTAAGGGGCACATCAGTGAGCGAAGGAATGAGCATGTGTACTACTATCAAATAAATAAATGAGAAATGAGCTCTGCAAAATCTGACCTCAGGATTCCACAGGTTGTTGTCCCTGACAGGCTCAGACCACATAACCACACCTATTGTCACAACAGGGTGTGTTCAGATCAATGTATTGTACACAGTCAAAATAATGGACCTTCAGCAGTGGGTCTCTACTATTACGCACACACACACACACACTCTTTCTCCCTCTTTCAGTGTGTGTGTGTGTCCCTGATCTTTCTATTTAATTGGCTGCGGAGTTTCTCAGTTCTCAGTCTCCACAAAGTACATTTTGTATTGATCCTCCTTCCTTGGCTTCACAGACTCTGCTTCCCATAGTTATCCCATCTACTGCTAGTGTCTCTATCAGTTGGCCCTGCCTGCACACACACACCCCCTGAAGAACACAAACACTTAAAGAGTACCTCTCAGTGAAGCCCTGGAAAATTACATTGGGCAGAATTTGTCACAGGCAACCCTGTAGGTCTATATAATTTACACCTCTCGTTGGCATCTCTCAAAATAAATCTGTATATTCTAAACAATTCACCCTGTTTTATAGTATAATTCAGCCAGGAGAATATAAATTATGACAATAATTCAGTGTTCAATGTTTCACAAGAACTAGATGAACGCTTGAAATGAAGTAGTTTTTGTTTTGCCATTTGTTTTAAAGAGTTGATTTTAGCAGCTTAGTATATTCACATGCTGATGTGAATATGACAGTGTCTGTCTGGGTGAAGTAAAATACTCAAGATACTCCATTAGGATTTCCTGAAAAGGCCATCTTTTTAAACACACTGTAGCATGCTCTGATGAAGATATGTGGGATATTCATGTATAAGTTGGGTTTTAGAAAGATTCTGTTGACATGTATAATTTGTAAATATGGGATTTAACACATGGCTTCTTGCCTTATTACACTCGCACAAACATATGTAGTCCTATCCGTCCTTTGTGGATGTGCCAAACCTAGATTTATCTTTATAGTGAACAGAATGCTAATGTAATGAGTTTAACAGGAAGTAAATGTGGCCTCTATTTCCCTGAAGGCCTATGTTTATGTGTCAGCAGTGATATAAGAGGCAGCTATTCTTTCACCTTCCTGAATCACTTAACCTGGAATGCCCACTGGTGTCAGGGGTGATAGGCACACCTGTGCATTGCTTTGGTTTTCCACAAGGTTTGTCAAACCTGTCAGAGTCACATAAGACGGGGGTCCTCATGAATAATACACACCTTCAAGGGTATACACACACACACACACACACACTGCTGTAGTGATGCATAGTTGACATGTGTACCTACATACTTACAACATCAACACGTATGGAACAAGATGTTGGAATTGATATTCTTGTTTCATGCACATGCAGCTGTAAAACATGTCCCACAGGTAGCTAATACAGAATAACATTGTTTCCAGCACACTGGGCTATTAATCATGGATGAACTCCTGCATCACTGACAAATCAGCCTAATCTCACAGGGAAGGGTGTGAGTGCATATACACAAACACACACACACACACACACACACACACACACACACACACACACACACTGAAGAGTGTCTGTAGACGTGCACATGGTCATACGCACATGCATTTTATCAGTCTAATCTCATAGGAAAGAGCATGCTCTGACTGGCAAACAGAGAATTAATGCAGAGCAGGGGGCTCTCCTTCCCTCTCCCTCCTCCTGTCTCAATCTTTACTTATCTGTCTCTCTCTTGTCCTTCTCCTCCCCTCTCATCTTCTCTCTGTCCCCTTCTCTTGTGTTTCTTTTAGTGAAAAACAACAAAACAACACCAGCACGCACTCTGCAGACAGGCTGATGAAACATGGCCAGCAGACTGATGTGTTCAGTGACAATCCTTTGATTTTTTTCCTGAATTTTTATTGAACATCACACATTTATTACCTATATTATAATATATATATATTAGGAAAACAGGTGTTTCTTCATTCAGCACACACACACACACACACACACACAGAAAGAGAGAGAGAGAATCACATTAATACACACAGTATGCACACATTTAATGACTAAGCAGACTAATTGCCCTAGGAACATGCTGTAAAAGAGACTCCACTGCAGAGCTGTTGAATAATTATCTTCTGTGCATGAGGTGTGTGTCTGTGCAGGTTTATACAGAGTGTGTGTTTATGAATCCAAGCTCTCCGTGTTTAGAAATAAATGAGACAAAGTTCTGACTAAGTGTGCACTTAGCAAAATAAATGAAATATTTTCAGAATGACAGAGGGGGGTTATCAGTGTAAGATCCAGGATTTGCGTGTATGGATTTATATTGGTGTGGATGAAAACACAGGTACATCCCTGCATTTATGAATCCCAAACAGCACTTTGACTTCTGAAGCCTCCTTCAGGTATAATGCTTGCATATCTCACAGCCCTGTTGCAACACACAATGACATCCTGTCCCCTTTTCCGCCCACCTCTGTTCTAGTCCCTTTTCCCTTGGCCCTCTGACTGGCTGCTTTGTACCCTGACAAATATACAGCTCCTGGCTGCACTACAGGGCTCTGGGGAAATGAGATACAAATGCCACAGTGTCTCCGGTATCACTGCCCAAAAACCATTCCTGTAGCCCTTGGCCATATAACAGCAGCTGGGGTACTGATACGACAATGGATGAAATAAAACTACAAAATACATGAGAAATCTCCATGACTCTATACATACAGCAGGAGTGGAGGTCATCCTTGATTCTAACTCATCTCTTTAGCCCTGTACAACTTATTTAACTTCCGGCTCTGTAATCTGTAAGTTTACTTCTTTGGTGCAATTAAGGGGTTAAGCTTCAAAGCGACGCATGAATCATTGTAAATGCAGGGCTTGTCTTTTTTTCACTGCTCGTCATGGAACCTAAATAGGCTTTTAATCTCTGATCCAAACATGGAAGACACACAAATGCTCTTACATCACTGTATATCTAACACAGTGTATCTATGTGTCCTTTAATTTGCCTGGCTAATGCAGCACTCTAGCATAGTGATAAGAGAGTGTAATCTTCTTAGGTGTGGCGAAAGCTTAATCAATATTAACATATTCCTCAGCTCCCTCTCCATTGAATAATTGATATCCCCACACAGTCTTGCTGAGAATGAAATAAGATGTAGGAGTATTAAAATAACTTCCCCGAGATAAAAGAAAATTGATTAAAAAAAGATGGCTGAAAATTAAAGAGAAGGAAAAGGGAGCCTAAGGGATTGACTTTGCATACAAATGAAGAAAAGGGGTTGGGGGGGTGGAGAAAAAAGGAACTTTAGGGAAGTTATGAGCCCATTTATCCAACTCTAGTCACTGCACACTCGGCTGGCTGAGTTTTTACCGAACCAATCAAGGCGGTTAATCTGAGGGATCCACTGTAGCCTCACCAATCCCTGACCTCCTTGTAAAACATGTAGTTATTAATCAATGATTTCTCATCTGTAATTTCCGCATGATTACCTCTTCATTAAAACTTACAGCAGCAACATCTCAGAGTTCACTTGACAGGGTACCTCTCTGTTCCCAGCTCTACATCCTAAGCATTCTTCAGACCTAACAGACCATGCCTTCAGGCTCCGGTCGACCTGGGCAGTCATTTCTCAGCAAGAATAATGATTAGAATTAATTGAAGTTTTAAAACTTATTTTCACAAAGTCCTTTAGTTTAATGGCTGTATTTAAAGTTTAAAGTTATGCCGGCCAGATATAAATTGCAAAACAACTTAAAGTGAAAAAAAAAAAAAATACGCACATTGCTCTAAGCGCGTGACCTGGGGACTATAGGTTCATCCTCCACAGCTGCACGGACAACACAGGGAAGGGATTTTCAAGATGGATGCAGTGAGAGGATCAGGGTTAAGAGGAATGATGCATTTGGACCACCTCAGCTCTATCAGATCACTGCTGACACCTCACCTACCACCCCCGGGACTTTAGCACAGATCACAAGTTGAAAGAGAAGGCAGACAGATGCCTGTGAGTTTGTGTGTGACTGTGTATGTGAATGCTTGTGTGTGAGAGGGGGAGAAAAAAAGTAGACACATTCAGCCCATCTTAAATCTCAAGGTTGCTGCACTCACACAGGCGACATATGAAGGACAAATGTTTGTAAAGTGTTGAGCGGCACGCCTGACAGCTGTGTTCAATCAGCACGAGACAAACTGATGGGTGAAAATGAGATGTCAGCATGATGAGGATGAGGCCGATGTGGAACAAAGATATAGGCAGATGCATATATTTTTGTATGATATACACAGGAGGTAAACATCACTGTTTTCTGTCCTCTGTGCAAATATATATATTTACATGTGGGGATGATGACTTGAGAGTGACAGGTAGTTTCACACAGAAGGTTCTGACTGAAGTATTTATGTGTGTGTGTTAAATGGGTGTCTCATTCATTCAATTCAATTTCAGCAGTGTATCAGATACCCTCTATCTCCATTTGACAGGCAGCTGACATGCAGTGAGTTGAGATAGCTGCTCCGATCAATGTCTTCGATTTACAGACAGTTACTAACACACTGGCAGATGCATTCTTCATGATTAACTGTTCTTTTCTACATAAAAAATATACCCATACTGCCACCTAAAATGATTCAACAATCTGTCACAATTAATGGTTGAAGGATTCATTCTAAACGTCTCCTCTAATTCTTGAAAAGCTATACCAGGTAGCCATAATGGGAACTTATGACAATGCAATTAAAAAAGGTTTAAACTCTTTTTCATAGCCTGTTTTACTGTTATCATTTTAATAGCAGACATTAAAATGTTAAATTCATGGGGAGTGATGGCAAATTGCAGCCATTCGGGCCTCCATCTCATGCCTCTGACTAATCAAACTCCAGCCTGTTAACTGGCTTCTCTAATTACACTGCATCAATACACAGACTGACTTCAGCACTGTAAGTGTCAGGCTGAAGGTCTGGTTATGTTCTATGAGAGAAGACCTGTGAGCTATGCACTGTTGCTGCATACATGGTGCAAGCTGATGTCATTTTTTCTAATTTTTCAGTTAACCTCCTTTTGCGAAAGTTAAATGTATGAATTTTCTGTCAAATTAAAGTGAAATCTTCTCTCTCTCTCTCTCTCTCTCTCTCCCTCCCTCTCCCTCTCTCTCTCTCCTTCCTCTATCCCCTGGCTGCTCTGGGCTCCTGTCAGCTGAAACAAATAGCCGTGTCTCCAGCAACTAGAGCACAGGGCAGGTGTCAGTCAGGCTTCAGAGGCCAGAAATTGATCAGGCTTGGACATAAAGCTGATACAAACTAGAAGGGCACGCTAATTTTACCAGTAGTAAACATGCATGTAATGTTCATGCAGTTGTATACTATGACTTATCTAAGAATCATGTCATCTTTTTATTTTGCAGCCTCCATATATCATATTTGTGTTCTCATGAAAATCACAACATTTTTCAGCTGCCATTATTTTTCTCATGGTTGAGAGAGAAACACAAACCGCTCGTGCTGTCTATTGTGTGAATTAACCCTTTACTGAAAGTACTTAGGTAAGGGGTGTCCCATCATGGCCACACCTAACAAACATTGTAAAGATGTGCAGAGAAAGTAACATTTACTGTAATGACGGTCCAGATAAGCCTGGATTGTAATGTTTGAGTGAGATCTCCCACTGTTTGTGAACTTGAGCAAACCCCTCTGTGTGAAGCTTTTATAGCCACAGCTGATCAGACGAGAATGGTGTTGGTTAATGTTGTTCCTGTCAATTTGTGAATCGGACCCCGTTTACAGCCAAACCCTGGTTAGTCTTGCTCTGCCTTCTGGCCTCATAACTAGATCGGCATTCAATCAGTTATCTTTGCTTCACAGTTTCAATTTCTCAGTATCTCAGAGTCCTCTTTTTTTGTGCAGTGCTGAACGACACACAGCTTCAAAAAAGAAAAAAAAGAAAATTGCCTCCTTTAACTTGGGACTGCAACAATTTTCTGAAATACCCAGTAACTTTTTCACATTTTCTTTTTCACAAGATTTGAAATCTGCTGTAATTTTCTCTCATGCAGTAGACAGGTTTGCCTTAGGACAACTTTTATTCATGCACTAAAAAAATGGTAAACAGATGTGCAGTATTGTGCAGTGATAAAGAAAAAGCACAGCCTGACACAGACTGTGCAGCAAGGGGGAAAAAAACACAATGTCAACATTTCTATCCCTTGGAAACGACCACTGTGCACATATCTGCTGTCTCCATATCATGTGTTGTTACAACAGGACTCATCACCATGGTAGCTGAAAATGGCAGCAGTAGACGGGAACTTTCCTCCGTCTAAAATGTGTTATGATTAACATAATAAATATGTTTTTTTTCATCTGGCCATCGACAAATTGTGTCATTTACCTCTAGGATGTGTTAGAAAAAGAATTTCAAAATATAAGATGGATGAATAAATGTTGGGTGGATGGGATATCGTTGAGGGGTGATTAATCTGAGCAGCACCTCCTTTGGGAAGAAGCAGAATCTGAAGACTCAGTGGACCAGCACTTCATCCTTGCAGGATTACTACAGTGGAGGGGTTCTGCAACATTTTTCATGTGCTTTGTAGACTTGAAGATGACTTATGATCAATCCGATTTGAGAGTGCTGTGGACTATGGAGGTTAGTGCAGTACTATGGGGCATTAGGATCTCTTAGGTACAGTCAAAACCATCTGGTGCTCATGCTGTAGTTTGAGCCTTGTCTGTGTTCTTGGCAGGAAGTGGAACACCACTAGTTTAGCCTCTTGTCACCTTTTCTGTTCAGGATTTCCTTGGATTTCAAGGATGTTAGGGCATAGCGAAGAAGAGACATATCCCTAGTGAAGGGCCTCTCTTTTTTTTGCAGATGATTGGATTCTGTTACTTTAGTTAAATATTGCTCTCCAGGTTTGTAACGTGCAACACAGGTGCTGATTTTGAGGCAGTTTAATGTGTGGTGACTTATTTGATTTGATTTATTCATAATATATACATCTAATTTAATAGATATATGTATAGATTGCAAAATAGAATCTATGCATATATCTACTATATGGCATTGGTTGCAAAGCATCACTTTGACTTAAGTGCTTCAGACTTTTGCAGGCAATATAAGTCAATCACCTGAAGCGTCACCATGCATCTGCAGAGATGCTTGAGAGAGTAAAGTGCTCATAGTCAAACTTGTAATGGTTAACATCCCCGGGAGTGAAGAGTGTCTCCCCGAGAAAACCCATGCTACAAACAAACAAAACACTGTAGGCCAGAAAAGGTCTGTCTCACAGAGAGCGCACAAAGTTGTACCAACAAAAAAATATGCATACAAAATATCTGCTTTTCACATACGGTTAGTGAAGACATAAAGAAAAATAGCACAAGACTGCTAAATGTCTTGCAGGCTTTTTCTCGTCTTACAGATGTCCAACCCACATTGCAGCTATTTTCAACTGCCTGTTTTCTGCTCTTTTTAGTTGACATGCATTGAAGCTGACTTCTTCCATTTACATTCAGGAAAACATGGAAAGGGAACCTCATCTCGTCCATCAGTGGGAGAGAGAGAGAGAAGGACAGAGAGACAGACAGAGCAGGAAATGTTTGAAAGCACAGGAAACAGCACTAAAAAGTATTTTCATCGTTAGACCCCACACCGCCATCTCAAACATCACTCACTGCCCTCCCCACGCACACACTAAAACATTTATACAGCCATGCCTGTCTGCTGATGGCTCTGCCTGTAAATTATTTACCAATGGAAATGCAAGAACAATCTAATTGAAGAGAAGGGAACTCTATTGGAGATGAAACTCTTTTCCTATAAGATAAATGTTTTCCGGTTGATGTGGTCAGATTCTGCTGCACTTGTGTTGTTTTGTATTCTCAGATCTCGCAATCTGCAGCTGTATGCAATTACCAGCACCTTAATGACTTCTCCTCTGTGAGCTACATATCTGAGAGCTATCCTTAAATTTGTACTTTCAGTAAGTATGTGTCTGCTACGTGGGCTGTTTGTATCTGAGTCGAATGCTGTTTAACTCCCAGTTAGCATCTGGCCAATTACACAAGTATGCTTTAAAGGAAAACAATAAATAGATTTCAGTTTTCGCACATCTGCAGATGACTTCAAAGTCTTATTTATTTGAAGTTAGAGAGTTTAAAGAAGATTACAAACAGACTCTTTTTTTAATTATCAAAGACTAGTTTTTAGCTAGTGAAGACTTTTTTAAGGTAGCAATTTAGTTTAAAGTGTAATCTTTTTATCTTTTTTTTTTTTTTTAGCCATCCAATAATTTATTTTCACTGATTTTACATTTGGTACATTTCTAATATCTTACATTTGACTTTATTAAAGTTAATGTATCTGTAACACAAGTTAAAGTTAATGACAGACAACCCGAAAACCTATTTATTGTTGGTTTTATTTTTTTATGTTTATGCTGCTGCTAGATCCCATTTCAATCTCATTAGAAAGTCAAAACACATAAATATCCTTGAACAAAAACATCAGCACACGGAGGGAAAAAAATGAATGCAAAGTTGCACTTAGAATATTTTTTAACTCGTACTTCATGGTCAAGCATATTGATTCACACTTTTCTGTTCAAACTTGAGGCAAAATTTGCATTTGATGAAATATTTGGATGGAGATACACCTTCTATTACAGCAAACATCCTTGCTGGACTTTAGGCTTTGGAGCCAAACCCAAGTTGCTTACAGCACATTTCTAGATGAAGAGAAAAGAGAGACTTGCACACACAGCAGGATAAATATTGGCCGGGACATCACTGTTGTGTGTCTGATCATGAAGTTCCCTGTACAATGCAAAAAAAATGATCTCTCAGTTACACTTTATTGCACGTGTACACATTCCCACAGTCACACACACAGCTCCCTCTTTGAAGTGCTGCATCACTAGGCTATAATGGAATTCTATAGGTGACTGCTGACTGGAGGCTTTGGAGGGGGATGGATGGAGAAATGGGTGGATGAAGAAAGAAATGAAGGAGAGGTTGGTGTAAAGGTGGAAAAAATTGATTGAGGGAAATTGGTGAACTGTTATTGTGTTCATGCGTTTGAGAAATTACGCCCCCTGTTAAGTTGTGTGTGTGTGTATTCTGCCTGTGTGATGGCATCAATATTATGTGTGACATGCAGAGATACAAGGGTTCTTCTTTTTCTAATGCCTGTTTTAAAAACCCCTCCTCACTGCTTCAAAAAGACACTCTGGGGGTAAGCAGAAGCAGCGAGTGTATGCAACACCTCCCACCCTCCATCTCTTTCTTCCTTTTCAACCCACGTTTTAGCAGGGGACAAGAGGGTACTGTAAATTACCTTTTGATTCATCCCCCTTAATTATGCAAATAGACTTCATTATCTGAACTGACTCTAAAGTGTTGTGGAATGTATTCATTAGTCTGTGTGGGGGCCACTCAAGTGTGTACAATTTTGCATGCTCCTTTTTTTTTATATAGGTTCGTGTCTGCATTATATTCAACAAGGTGTGTGTGCACCTGTCTGAATAATGTGTAATCATTGAGAGCTGATGTTTAAAGTTGCAGTAAAGTGAAGTTGAAGGTCCTTAAAAACGGTTACATTCAGTATTTACAAGTGAAATGGAATATGTGGATGCAGCTTTAATTATAAAGAGAAATTAAATCAAACATATTCAGAGGGATATGCACATATAGACAATATTGGCCTCCACCCACGCCTTATCACAGCACCTTGTCAGGGCTGTTTGATCAGAAGAAGGAGGCGAATGATTAAATGGAAATTGCCACCTCATGACGGCACCTCAGTCACTCAGTCAGCTTACAGTTTACATCCTGACAGTCTACAGTCATACAATATATGTAGTGATTACTTAAAATAATACAAACCTGATGAAAATCCGATGAAACTTTGAACATCATGTCTGGGTCAGGTTCACCTTTGACCTTTTAGATGACTTAATGACCACTTTATCACATTAAACTTGGTGTTTTTTCTTCACAAGTGATCCGGGTTACGGTGTGGTTGTAATGTTCTTGAGATATCACTGTTGCAGAGGCATAATTCAAAGTAGTTCACACAGAATTTAGAAACGTATACTTATTATATCTAACAACATATTGGGATTTGTCTCTAATGCACAGTTGGAATAAGTCTCTGTGAATATGAGGATACAGAGCCTTTCTTTATGTTGTTCTAAAGGACAAATTTTTCTATTGTCAAACACTCCAGTGAAAAGAGCAAAACTATTAATCTTACAAACAAGTGTGTATGCAAAGCTTGATTTATATTAGTCTTCTGTGCTGTGGGGCTCCATTGTTGTTGAAAAACAATAGTTCATTCTGGGTTTGTAATAGTCCACAGACGGATGATCACTTTCACGGTGTCTGAAGAATAGTTCCTGTGAGAACACAGAACGTATTGTATGTCATCACCGTTTGTTCATCATTGCCAGCACAGCATTAATAGTGCTCCGAACACATGAAGGTTTACCCAGATCTTAGTGATCTTTCAGCTCCTGCAGTGCAGGCTGCATAATGCCCCTCAGCTGCTAAGCATTGACCACAGATGCAGCTCCAGTTCTTCTGTACTTCGGTGCATCGCCGTCAGTTGATGGGGTCATGTTAAGCTTTTACCGTTGCCCTCAGTCTTTCTCTCTCAGCAGCTCTCTGTTGTACTGCTGAGTACTCTGGTGTTGACTTGTGTGGTTCAACAGCTTGTTCTTGTCTGTCAGACATCAAACCTCTGACAATGAAGTGTCCCACAAAATCTGTTAATGCATAAACTTCTGCTTTAACTCCATCACCTTTACCAGCATCACTTCTGGAGGTATCATATTTAGCTTTGTCTAGTTTCAGTGAGTACACACCTCCTTACACACACACACACACACACACACACACATACACATATAAATTCTTCTATCTCAGTGACTAACACAAATGCATTCTTTGGTTGAGCCTATGTTTAGAACAGAAACTCCACTGAGTTTCCGTCTCTAACTGTATGTGACTGTAATTATGAAAAAGAGGTCATTAACTTAATAAACAGCATCTGTAAACAACAGCACAAAGACACAGTTTCCTTGCTTCCTACTTTTCCCTTCTCTCTTTCTCTCTCTCTATGTCACTCTATCTATTACTTCTTTTCCCTCTATGCCTCTCCAGACTTTACACTGTGGTCTTTCAGTCTTGGTGATGAGTGTCTGAATTAGAGAGAAGCGTCTGAAGTTCAGAGAAGAAAACATCCGCACTGTCTCAGTAGCTAAATAAACAGCTGATGGCGCAGCAAGGGAGCTTGAATGGGTTTAATGAGTAGACTATGGCAGCATGACCCAGATCTAGTTTTGAGACTGTCACCAAGCTGCCTGCAAAAACCAAACTGACAGTAACAATCATCAAGAACAAGTCTCATTAATTACATCGCGACACTCATGGTCTCCATTCTGAAAATCGACCCAAACAAAGTCCCCTGTGTCTGCTGAGTGTGTGAGAGGGAGATATCTTTCTCAATCGTTGTCCCCGTCTCCCTCTAATCTCCTCTACTGCTCCTCATCCTCTCTATCTCCTCCATGTTCTGTAATGCTCTTACTCTAACTTGGCATCATCCCTCCCTCACATCCTCTGTGCTCCATACTAAATGTCAACAACTGAATATTCATCACTACTCTGGCAACCCGCCTCTGTCTCCTGAAATCTTATCCCAGACAGGGTTTTTGTTTGTGTGTGTGTCCCTCCACAGACTGATTAGCAACAGATTTAAATATTACCAATTACCAATATTAGAATAGTAATTTATTACAATATTCTGCATCTCCACCCTCTGAGAGCAGAGAGCCTCTTCCCTGTTCACCTCATGCCAAGGTACACATTACTTCCTCACAGTTTCTTACAAAGTTTCAGTTATTTGTAAGTTTTGTGTAGTGCCAGACCTTGCACTGAAATTTTGCAAATGGAATGAGAGAAAAGAATTGATAAATAATGGCCCAGATATTTAGATAATTTATTGAATAGCGGAAAAAAGCACCCCACAGGAGAAAAAAAAGCTTCTTTTACCACCTAGTGTTCATAGCATGGCTAGTCCTCTGCTTAGCCCACCATGGTGCTAACAACATAATTTACTACATAAGCTCACTCAGCAAACCAACACCCAGTAGGGAATTTAGTGTACTGCTAAGCTATCCTGAGGCAAACTGTGCAGCAGACGCAATGTGAGAAAAGAAAACTGCAGAAATATGTTTGGAACTATGAGCAGCAGTCCTTCCTTCAGGCCAACAATCTAAATGAAACTTTCATGTTGGGGCTCGTGAGTTTTTGTTTTTTGTTTGCTAGAATATTTTTTTTCCTGTTCCTCCTGATGGACTGTTTTAAACATCAGACATTTTGAAACAAGACTCCAAGTTTGTACAGCCATGTAAAGAGGCAGTCAAAGAGTTTGCACCTCATCTGCTTCTTTAAACCTGAAACAACTTTCCAAATAAGCAGTGCTGTTAATTAATGGAAGCCTGCACTGCTCACTTAACAAGGATTATATTTTATGTCTCCAAAGTATGAGAAGCCTAGACAGAGAATTGATTATTAACAGGGCTGCACAGAGATACATTCCAGTATCATTACACGATGAAAAGACTTCTGTAAACAACTGTACAGGTGGAAACAAATGCCATCCAAAGTGTGTGAGTAGTTTCATTAACAGCTGATTGACATTATAGTTGGCATTATTTATTTCTCACTTTACCAAAAACTACTACGGTGGATGAGTTGGGAGGGAGATTTCAGCAGCAGTTACCATGTAGACTATTGGCATTCAGTTTCAAGTGGACCCTGTTGGTGCAGGTTAGGTTCAGTCACAACAAAGCACAATTAAAAAAAGAATGCGTAGGCTGACTTTGTGCCTCTGTTGACAGAATGTGTCGAGGTGTCATTGAAATGAATACTTCGAGACCACGTACAGATAAGCACAGACAGTTTTTTGCAGCAGGTATAGATGAGAGGTCATCTTATCTGTGTGAGTCATCTGTCCAGCCTTAATCACTGTGACTCATATTTAACGCTCATTCAGGAGAGACCCGAAGGGAGAAGAAAGGGAAGCATACACCTCCTTTTATGCTTCCAATAGCATGAATGACACAGTCGGGCTTGGGGTTATCAGCCTCCGTGTGTGTGCGAGTGTGGATATCAGGAAGTGTGTTTGAGGAAAGTGACAGGTTGAGACCGGCATGTAAAGAACCCCTTGGGCTTGTGCGGCTTATCAGTCCCACACACACTCTTTCTTTGTTGCATGCCATCCACCTTGCACACACAAAGACACACACTAAGTTGAATTATATGTCACAGTGATCTATTGAGCTCATCTGTAACCTGCTCAGATCGGCTCTGTTCTCCAAGTCTCACGACGAAGCCGTATTATTTTTAGGCCATCACTTCACACTACCATCATAGGACTCCAACACCCCCCCACATTATTCCTGTCTTTCTACTTTCATTTCTCTGCGCTCACCATCCTCTCCTGTCTTCATCCAAATGTCAGGATCAGCCTGCATGCCTGCACAGCACACAACATTAATACTGCAATGTAGTGGATATGGAAATTGTTATGGTTAGGTATTAAACAGAACTCACACATTGGGTCTGGGTCATCTGGGTCTTGTTTAGTAAAGTTCTTAAAACATCTTGATCTCATCTGCAACAAGCTTCTCATCCATTTCCTGCCTTCCTATGTAAACACACATTGTCCTCAGTGTTATAACATACGCATGTAGACCTGTTCTTAATACCATGTCTATGCTAAGCTAAATAGTGTTAATACTTGGTTAATAAAGCAGAGCTTCTCTAGAGTCCAGAAGCAGATTTACATTTTAAGTAACACGAGATTCAGCTGTTCATTTTGCACATCAGTGTGCTGCAGGCTGCTCATAGCGACACTGTTGGCACGTGATGCGTTACAGTTCATCACTGCATGTTCATGCTTGTCAACCAAGTCACGTTATCAACATATTTTCATTTAGGTAATGACACGCCTGTCCTTTTCATTATCACCAAATCATGCTGATATTTATTAACTGTAATTGGTATCACTACAATAATTAAATATTTCATAATAGCCCAATTAATGTTAATTGTGACATAATTGCTTTTTTTGTGTGACTCAGCCACAGGAGACAAACTCTAGGCTAACTCCATGAATAAACATGTTTACCAGGAAAGCCTGGTACACCCAAGGTGTACAATTAAATAGTGTGGGCTTGTTGTTTGTTACATCTGTATTACAACTCTTCTTATTGTTTGTCTGGTCGAAATGTTTGCCATAGGAATGTTAATATGAGAATGTTAATATACAACAGAGCCACACCATCCAGAGAAAATAAATCTAATGTGAATATAAAGCTAATAGTACCATGTGGACATTCGTAGTGGATGCATCTGAGTGTGTAGTTTAGGTTTAGATATTATTAAAATATACAGATGCGAGGAGAGGAAACAGTGGGCTGCAGGTTCACATCATTATTACATTAAGAATAAAAGATGCAGGAGTTGTGCTGAGAAATACTGTTGAGAATATTTTAATGATGAGCAGAGTGCAGGACTCTGCAAGAAAAAGCAGGGTCATATACCCAAACCTTTTGGATTTAAAGAAGAAAATTACAGAGTAATCATGGACTGTATTTAATGATAGAAAACCCCTTCATAGGCTTCTCTGACAAGTGGTTAAAAGCTCAGTATGGTACACTGAATCCACCATACTGAGCTTCAAACCCTCTCATTTGGTAAATAGCAACCTGTGACAGCACCCACCTATCAGTCAAAGTGGCCTCACCTTTAAGTATGCATAAATTGAAGCCATAATGCAATTTCCAGCTTCATTTCAGTAGCCCACAGGGAACAGAAACATGTTCTGAGGTGAAGATAGTTTTACTTCCAACAATCAAATCTGTTGATGTAACAGAAACAGGCTGAACCCCGTTTTTTTTTTTGTCAAAAGTATAGTGTTGAATTTGTCACTTCTTTTGTGAGTAGTAACCATTTTGGAAAACTAAACCCAGACTGACTACACTAAGCAGGTCATTATAACAGTTATGACACATGCACACATAGTTTGTGCATGTCATTGAACATTTGATGCATCACCTTCTCATAATCATCGCCCTTGCAATGATGTATCAGCACAGGGTAGCTTAGCTCATCGTTTGGCTGGCTGGAGCATCTGCTCTGGCATCTGTTGTTAGCAGCAACCATTTCCTCGCCAACGCTAACCAGAAAGCATGCTGACTAATCTCAGCAACGTCTGTACATTCAGAGGATAGTCACAGATGAAGAGATTAATGCTGTGCTGATGATGGAGAGACTGTTGCACCTGATACCACTCCTCAGCACCAGTGTTTTGTAAATGTTTTGTCTAAGAATGGGAAGGCATTAAAGGTGCTGTGGGAGAATTTCTACAATCCTCACATGGTTGACTCGTGACTGGATTCACACGCAGCTTGAGAAACACCTTGCAAGCAGTTAACACGAATCCTCAAAAACTGACATTCTGATGTCAAACCCTAATACACATTTTTCTCGCTGTAATTATAGCAGTCTGCTCCATCTCTCTCACCTCCTGTGTGTGTATGTGTGAGAATTTTTATATGGGTTTTATTCTCTGTAATCTTTTAATGACATGCACTAACGATGGGTTGAGGCTCAAAAAGAGCCCAGGCCATGAAACAGACACACATATTCAGCCCCACACAGTGACTAAGGCTCAGTGGAAGGCCCCGGCCCCTGAGAGGATCCACTGGGAGATTAGCCAAATCAGAAAAGAGTTTTACTGAAATGGAGCTTTAATGCAGTGCAACACAGATTGTGTGTCCATGTGTGTGATTGTGTGCACAAACCTAACATTTTGTTTGCAACTTGACTGAGACCGAGTCTTCTTGTTTCATCTCCATCATCAGGTTTGCAACAGGAAAAAACCCTCCAGCCCAACATTTTTTGGATTTCTTCTTTTCACAGCATACTGTACTCTCACTGAAGTGTTCTATATTTAAAGCCACATCAACCAGTATTACAGTGCTTGGCTCTCCTGAGTTGTGACTGAAAAGAATTTTCCATGTTCTTGTCAAACTTGATGCTTAACAGGGATAGAAGGAAGGAGAAAAAAGCATGAAGAGGGCCTATACCCTTGTGTAACCCGATGGAGAGCACATATACAGTACAGCACAAAATGCAGTGTTTTTTACTCGGTACTTAACAGTAGACACGAGTCATGTTTCCGTTTGATGGCGAGCCATTGTGCCGTGACTGAAGCTATGCAAGCTGTGGTGCTGTCATAGCATTTGCATCAAGTTTATGGATGCTGGATGTGAGGAAATTTGTTCTGGCAAGTATGCATATTTATTTAATTTAATGTTGTGACCAACCTGAAGTTCATACAAATGGTCCTAAAGCTACAGGAAACTTTTCTTTTCTAGTCTGCAGGTGCACAGACAGTGCTGCCAGAGTGAGTTATACAACCTGCAAATACAGCATGCTTTCTGCAATTACAGTCCCAAATAATAATACTCACGTACACAGTTTTCTGAAAGTTCCCTCAGGGATGAAAACACTGACTAGACCTCGCATTCGATTTCAGAGTGTGCTCTGTTTCCTCTTTTGTTTACATTTTGCACAACTGATTGTGTACCATGTATGTGTTCTCAGAAAACAGCTTATTATTATTTATATTACCATATATATTTATATATTGGTAGGCACACTGAGCAGGCAAGTCTAATTTTACTTTGTGTGACCATGAACTATCAAGTTCATGAAAGCTAAACTGCTCAGAATGGAAATGATTTCTTGGTTAAAAAGAACCTTGCATGTATTTCTTTTTTAATTGCTGAATTTTTTTCACTTATGATTAATTATTGTTTAGATGTTGCCATTTTTAGTCTTTTAACGACAAGAGAATAATGAGCAAAAGCCTGTCTGATGATATCGGCCATGCTGATGTTATCAGTCACGCTGGAGTAAGCGATGTACTATTACAAGCACTGTTAAATAACAAGGATGGTACACAACAGAACAACAGCCAGAGGGGCTGAGGAATGCCACAGTCATGAACTGAGCAGGTGTTTTAACAACCAGTGTGATCAGTTATCTAGAAGACATCTGCTCACAGAGAATCATCATACCTAAGATATTAGACCAGCTCTGCTGTGAGAGGTAAAAGGAAACAAAGGATGAGGGACACACTGACATGACAATGCCAAAAGCTGTTTAACATGTACATGTCATTAACATACAAAATATCACTGCCAATTTTCTATCATTTTATAAAGAACTAACCTGTTGGGTTTCAAACAAAAGAGCCACATCATCCTGCACAAAATGCTGTTTACCAGCCTTAGTCTAGCTGGACGTGTCCGTCATACAAATATCCCCTTTTTCTTCTAGACCTGCTTGAATTTCTGTGGAGGAAAAGCACTGCTTAACACACACATGGTCAGAGAACTGTATTGTCGTAACAGCATTAATGAATCACACATCATCCCCATTTTTGTAGTTTTCTCTCATCAATAGAAAAACATATTCAGAGCTATTCATTTGCAGCAGGAAATAACACCATTAGCTACAGATTCATTATTTTTTGTTTTCTGATAGTTGAGGCTTTCTGGGGAAATTAATTCACACTCATCAGCAGTGTTAACAGCTGCATGCACCCTCTGCTAAACACTGCAGCGCTCTGGTATTATTTTTTATTCAAAGCATAAAATATGTTGGTTACTGTGAGTCTTGAACCGGAGCACTTAGTTCAAGTCAACCTTCACAAAATTACTGTGGAAGACTTTCCTTTTGAAAGGTTTTATTCATTTCATATAATACTGACACATGTACTTAATAGCAGTTAACAGGCGTTTAAAAACACAGATATTAAAACCATTAGAGCATCAATTTATTTTTAGCCCCTCTGATTCCATGGACCTTTTTTTTTTTTTTACACGTTTACATGTTTCAATATACCATAACATCTACTTGGTATTAGTCTAACCTTGCCCCTGAAAGTATTTTGTTCTTTGTCAAAAAAAAACAAAAGAAAAAAGAAGACTGACAAACTGTCTCTGCATTTTAAAAAATGGCATGTGGTAAGCCACAAACTATTTAAGATAAAATACTCTTATGGAGGTGAAACCTGGAGGAGAAAAAACAAAGGTTCAGATCAGAGAACATTTTTGACAGCATCAAATGTGTCATATGTGGCACTGTTGAATTTAAACGTGTTATCCAGACTACATGAGGCAAGCATTCTGGATCCACTTCCTTTTTTGTGCTGTTTGTAATACAGATCCCTTTATTCCCAATATGCATATGGAACACAACTCAGCCATAGAAGAGAGATGAAGAATATAGATGGTTATAAAGTTGTAAGTTGTTTTTTTTCCATCTCATTGAGTGCTGTTTAGGTCAAAGTTCACTTTGTTGTAGTAGCAGTAAAGGAATTGTGGGTGATGCAGTCCCTTTGCAGTAAAGGACTGAGGACAGCTGTGTTTAAGGTGGTGGCCGGCGGTGTCAGAGTCCTGTCTCTTCTTCAGCCGCCCATTCCTGGGTTTCCTCAGAAAAAAATGAAACAATAATTGGTTCCTTTTAGAAGTCTATCTGAGTGCATTTCCTCACAACCTGCTGGGTCCATTGTGCTGCGTATGTGTATTTCCACCGACATCCTCTGCTGTTAGGCTTCGGAGTGGCAGGACTACCGGGTCACCTAGAACACGGAGGGAAGAAGTGGGTCAAACTACACTGACAACAGAAAGTTACAAGACTGAAACAACAAGAAAAAAAGTGCAGTGCTACATGTCAATGAAAGGTTGTAAATAATTCAGGACTGGCTGCTATTTAGAAATAATGGGAAGAGATTCTCATTGGTCGAGCACCGACTCCGTCTCTTCTGGCAAGCGACTAAACAAGACACAGCTTGAATCATGGCAGTCAGCCCACAGTACATCACTTTCAGCACCTGGCCCGCTGCCACGTCATTTTGGCTATTTGTCGAGACGGCTGCTCTAATCACATGCTCTCCTTATTTCATCTATCCATCTTTCCGTTTTCTTTCCTCCTACACTTACTTTTGGTTTATTTTAAGCCATTAGGAGACATTTTGTATCAGCCAGTGACCGAACAGGCACAAATCTCTGTGTATCTGCCAATGCTGGAACATATAACAGACCAGGACCAGACTCTTCGAGATTGTTTGAGGGTAGACTGTATTCCTGCATATTGTGTTTCCTAGTGGCTTCCTCTGTTAGCCCCAACAAATCCCATCCCCCCTGTATTTCCTTTTTATGGAAGTGGGCCTTTTGTTCGACCCAGGTGCCACCTAACAAAGTGTGAAGGCCAGCCATCACTGTGAGAGCTCAGAGCTGTGTTTCCTACAAGCTGCCAGCTGAAACTGTTGTACTGTATCTGCTCTTGATGGCTCCAGGCCACCCTTCCTGGGCCTGTTCCCATTGCCTTCAGGCGTCTACTCCTGTGCCTGATCAAAGAGTCTGCAGGCGTTTGTTGTCACCCCAGTTCACTCCACACGCACACCGCTGCATCTCTGTGCCTGTTATGCTTCAAGGTGTAAAGTCAAAGTCCCTTTAGGTGTTCATCCCCTTGCCTGTTAAAATATGCCTCTAGGTGGCAGTTTCTGTGTCTAATTAGAAAGTGGATTTAGGTACTTAGATCTCAATTTACAAAGCACACAAGAAGTGCTTGAGTGTCATTTCTACAAGCCATTTTGGGCCCATCTATACCACATATTCCACTGCTTATTCACTTTACACATGAGTGACTGCTTATATAGCCACAAGGCCGATGTCCCCTCGCACATTTTACTCTGTTTTTATGACTCACTTGGTCCCACGAAAGAAATTATGAAAACATCACTTCTGATCCAGCTTGTTCTTATCATTTAATAACTACAAGCTGGATCAAGTTGGATCTGCATAAAATATTTGATGGGTGTTGCTTCAGTCTTTGTATTGTTTCCATCAAAGTGTTTACAGAATATTTTGCTTAAGGAGTTTATAGTGCCACATCGGTTTAGCATGATGTAAGCTATCTAGTGAAACATACATGCACTGCTGACACCTCATCATTTGTTTGTTAATGTGTGACTGTGTGTGCGTCCACACAAATGCACTTGCCCTGCAGTCTATGACAGCTCGGTGGCTTGGCAGCCCGGCACTGTCTGTCTACTCATCCATATGATATTATTTGGCATTGATCTAGCTGTCTTCTCTCTCCTCCCCCTCTCCTCCCTTTTGCCCTCCTCCTCTCCTCCTTTCTTGTACTCCCAACCAGGGATAAAAAGCCAAACCTTTGTCGCCTGCTCCTTTGTCAGCTGACCAGCTCCAGTGCTCTTGTTTTCAAGTGTTTACTATACACCTTTATCTACCTATCACCTCTGCCTTCATCTTTTCCTCTCCACTTTCCACTTGTTATTTTTTCTCTCATCCATCTCCACCTGCCTCTTTCTTCCTCCCCTTTCTCTCTCATCCTCTTTCTCTCTCACTCCATCGTCAATTTCAATTTACGAGCGTGCCTTAATGGGACTATAAGAGAACGTTCGATGCTATTGATCTGGATGCCTGCGCGTCTTGACCTCAGCGTACAACAGAGGGGAGAAAAAATCATCAGACAAACACAGGCACTAACACTCTCAAATAGTGTACACACAACAACACACAAAACAGACACACAAGCAGACACAGATCATTGATCAAAGACCTGAATGCAAGAGACAGCAAATATTTGTGCTCTTTTACACTATGACAGAGTCAATGATAAAGCGAGGCTTGGCTGCTATGGGTTTCTTTGATCTTCCTCGGGAAATTATAAATATGCACTTTTGGAGCTGATAAAACTAAACACATGAGATCAGATATGAGAATCATCTTCTGAATGACATTCGCATATTCTGAAACGACATCATCTTCATATCTGATCAACCCTCTCTCTTCATTTCTAAATGTTACAATCACCAAGACCACTCATTTCCTATTTGTGTCTCTTTGCCGTCTTTTTTATGAGTGAATTGGGAAAGTTGTGTAATACTTGAGGTCAAGCTAGCACTAGCAGAAAAATATATCAGGTTGAGAATAATAAGAATTGTTGAGGCAGAAACTCAAGGGGGTGTCATCCACTTTGCTAGGTGAGAGGTGAACAGAGGAAGAAGCAGGAAAAGAATTCTTAATCTTTAGGAAGAGTGGACCATATGTGTCTCAGGCTCTTCTTATCCCTCTCTTTTTACCCAAGAAGATGCAGTCTCCCTCTTCTGGCCACGCCTTCAATCAATTATTTAGGCAGAAAACAAAGGTCTGCACCCAGCCATGAATAATGGAAGGTGAGAAGGCACAGAGAAGGATGGAGGTTAGAAACAGAAGCGTACAGTGACAAGAGGTGAGTCTCGCACAAATTTTTCTCCTATGACAGACAGCTAAGAGCCTGCTCAGGTCAAACCACTGAGGAGAAGCCAACAGGTGCAGGTGGAAGCTGAGCAGAAAGATATATAATCCACACCTATCCTCATACACAGAACATGAAAGTAGAGACGAAACGAAAAGCACGTGCACATGAAGAATCCGAGCATAAAAAAACTATTTGAGGACATTCACTGTAATGAACGTGTCGAGTTCTTTTTGCATTGAGTCAGATGGCATGCCAGTCAGGCGCAGGGAAACGGGGCAAGTGAGAGAGAAGGGAATTGTGATGTTCATGTTCAGTAAGTGTGTGAATGTGACTGCGTGTGTGTGTGTGTTATTTGCCTTGTTCTTGTTGGCCTTATTTTTCATCAGAGGATGTTTGATGTTAGATCCAAGATGGGGCCAGAGGAGAAAGTAAAGAGAGAAATTGGGTGAGAAGAGAAAGAAGTGGGGGATGGAGACAGTAAACAGTATGAGACGGAAGGGAGGTATAACATGATAGAGGTGGAAATAGGTCATTGTGTGGAGGGTCGGACCATGTGTGTGCATGCATGTATGGGTTAACATGATGATAAGAGAGATGATGTGAGAGAGAAAGAGAGAGAGAGAGACGGGGAAATTCACATATTGAAGAGAGAGAGGAATACAGCGTGAACACCAACCTTTGTGGTCTTGACTTTGTTGCCTGTGCTGCAGCTCCATCCTGTGAGGTCAGGAAGAACTTTGCACTCCTCTCCTTCCATACATGGCTGCATCTGACACCACCACTTCTGGGCTACGATGGAGGCTAAGAGAGAGAGCAATGATGATGTGCCTTCATTTTCTTTTGTTTTTAATCTCGTGCCTGTGTTTTCTAGGCTATGTGTTGTATTTATAAAGCTTTCCCTGGCCATGTTTTCTAAATTTTCCACATTTTACAGAGGTATTTCAGTCCAGTACAGCAGTTTGGCTCATTCTCCATTCTCACGTTTTAGCCAAACAAACAAAACCATGTGGAATACATGGAATTTTAGGTTGTTTTTTTCTTTGTTTGTTTGTTTTAAGCTACCCTACATTTCCATCTCTCAGGAGCTTCACTAAATCTTTAAAACTCATACTTCCTGTCCATGTGATGACAACCAGCCAGTCAATCCCCAAAATATAACAAGAAAGTCCCTTTCTTTAATTGTCACTGTGAAAACATGGTACATGACCAGTTTTCTTTACTAAATCTGACATTGACCCACTGACATTAAAAAATCATAAAGACAAACTTAAAGGAGGTCAGTCTTTGAAGTCCACTGGAACTTTGAGTTGCCTGTGAACAACAGTCTGAAATGTCCCAAATATGTTCCTTATCCTTTGATAATCTGAGTGTAATTACATTCTCCTGTGCGGCAGGTAAATTGTATAGTAATTTCATTTCTGTGGGACAAGGCTAAATGTGTCATTTGTTCAGTCAAATAGCTCAGATTTCTCTTTTGTGTACCTTGAACAGTTATGGTAGGCATTTCTTTATTTCTAAATTGATTGTGTGCACAGAGTAATCATCCATAAATATTTGCCATCCATCATTTTTGTAATTCCTCTGATTCAGCACAAAAAATACATCAAAGTTTATAATAAATCAAATTGCTGAACATACAAGAAAAAGTACCAGACGGAAAAGCAAGGACAGTCCAGAGAAAGACTTTGGTCTGTCTGGTTTGTTTTCAGTACTTTTGTCAATACTTCACAGAACTACAACTAGTGAGTACAGACTCCGTCTTCCTCTGTATCAGTTCTTGGAGTTTTTAGTGTTGAGCAACAAACAGAAGGTATGATAACACCTCAGAAAAAAGTTAACTCATCTTCTCTTTCTGTGACTTATCAGTCAACACATACTGGCTTACATTGTATAAATAGACTGCTGCTCATGCAGTGTAAATGTCAGCCAGCAGTATATACCATACCTCAATATTTCTTTTTGTACTGGCTAATTCCTGACGCTAGTGCTTTGCTTCAAATAACTGAACTATGGGCCTGACTCTAATACCATTATTATTAATAAAAACAAACACAGACATACCATCAACGCAGGAGGGCATAGCCCGCGTGGTGCCGGCGACCTGGCCAGGGAAGCAGGAACATTTGACAGTCTGAGATCTCTCTTCGATCTTGTTCTTGTTGCAGCAGCGATGGGCAGCGATCACCTCACACGTCCCTGCCTTCACGTGCACTGTGACAGAGACAGATGCAGAACACAAGCGCCTTAGTGCTGTTATTTGTTAAATGCCTTTATACTTTTTGATGCATCTAACATAAAGCATTGTCAAAGTATTGGTTGTTAGCGTTGCACAATGGTTATTGTTGTGATTTATTGCACTGATATATCAACTGGTGTGTGCAAAATTAAAACTAAGAATCTATATATATGTAATTTGCTCATACACAGACTCATAAGAACAGAATGTCCCACAGTTTGCTGCATAACTCCTTCTTCCTTGGAAGAAGAGGATAACCAGTCTTTACATTATAGTAGACTGTTTGGTTGTTCAGTGTAGCATTCCAATTTGCTGCAGAACTAATGAAGGGTGGATGTGGAATGCCCCATTCACTTCTTTTGTGAGCTACCACTTTGTGTGCAAATTTATACACACACATATTTCAATCAAGCAGCCTTGTGGTTAATTAACAACAAGTCCACCCCGAGCACAGAAGTCCCTTGAGTCAGCTAAGAGAGGGGGAACAAAGAAATCACTCCACATTTGAAGATTTGTGATGTCAACACATGGCCCTTTCATACCAGCCTTTCATCAAATACATGAAAATGTCAAGGACAAACAATAAGCCTTGTCAGGAGAACTGTCTAAATTGCATGTGTGTGTGTGTGTATGAACCTGTGTGTGACAGTGTACATGTAGTATATAGTATGTGTTTATATAAGCCTGTCTGTATGTGTCCTGTGTGATATACAGTACATATATGTGCAATCTCATAGTTATAAAAGTCAAAGTGTTTGTGTGTGTGTGTTTTGGTTTTTCAAACAGTTGTTGGAAGTTCCTGTTATTTCCATTACAAAGAGTCCACCCACGATACAACAAAGGGCGCACGCTGCATGGCAATGAAAACTAAAGCACAAAACAATGACTCTGCTCTGTCTAAAGAGTATTTAAAAGTGAGGCAAGCTGAGCTGAAAGAGCCAGTATGAATATGTTAAGCAGACTAACAAAGATTTGAAAAGTTCTTAATCTGCTCTGTTAATGAGAAAAAGACAAAGCAGCAATCCTGCAAAGCCCAGTCCAATTAACAACTGTGTGAAAAACACACTCTGATATCTCACCCACTGAGCGTCTGCCTCTCATCGTTCTTTCTGATTTCCCTTTTTGTTTCTTTAGCAGTGGGGCCAAAAGGCAGTGATAATGGTTGATTGATATGTCCATCTGGTTGTCCATCAATCCAACATTTTGATAAAATAAAAGATATCTGAACAGTTACTGAACAGGCTGCCAGTAGGTATGTAGTACATTTCCCATCCTCACAGAATAGGATTGACTTCATGTGTTCTTTGTTGGGGGGAAAAAAAGACAAATCTGGCATATAGAGCTGTGAAGGCAAAGATAAAGGTCTGTGAACAGGAGTGGGGACAATAAAACTATTGGTTAGATTATAGTTCAACAAGTTTTACAAAAACATGTCAACAGGAAACAACTTTCTCCAGCTACTGTAACTTTTCTTGCTGACAATCTTGAAAATTACGCTTTTGGTAGCTTCTGTTGTGAAAGGGTTTATTTTAGCAAAATCATTGTCTATTTTAAAAGATGAACAAGCAGTGACTAAAAGATCAAGCTGAAATAAAAAGAGGCAGTAAACAAACGTGAGAAAGAAATCCTCCAAAACGGAATGTTTCAGTAGGCCAAAGAGGCCTTTCACAGCTGTAGATGTATTGAATTAATTCTAGATATGTTGTAAAAACAGTCGTTACCAGAGGATTATAAACTTTATGTTTAGTTACACTTTGGGCAAACCTCGGTCAGCTGATGAACTACTATGGGGACAGAGGACAGACCTTACTGACCCCTTGTCCCCTCTGTAATGCACTCTGTCTGCATTTTATGGCTCCCCAGGGTCTCTGCCTATTTTGACTCAAGCACGGGTCAGATTATTAGGCATGTACACAGATCAATTAATGGTCACCTTGCCCCAAACTAGAAGAACTTGGCTTACCCATAAGTCTCTTTTTATTAATATATATGACAAATATTGGATCATAATGTCTTTAAAGCTGTTTTGTAACATTATAATAAACACTAGAGGTTAAACACACATTGATGTTTCTTCCTTCTTGTGAGCTCGATGACACAATTGGTAAGTACACATTTCAGAAAACTCTGCACACATTTACAGGGTAAACACCCTAACCCAACCCCCAGCAGGGACCAGACACATACACACACACACACAACCCGGGCCCATTTCAGGAAGAGCACCTGCAGTAGTAATTGACTCAGCATCAGTAAGAGCAGCAGCACACTGAGCTCAGCAGGAGGAGTAATGAGGAGGCAGGGGTGAGAGTTTTACTGAACGAATGTAAAAGTTCACTGAGGTTTGATTACACATATTAATGCTAATAGATGGCTGTATTTGTTATCAGTGTGAGCCACATGGTAAAAGAAATATGAGCTGAAGCAGCATGGTGGAGTCATTCCTCTGGCAGTGCACAGATTGTCCTGCTCAGTTTTATGGATTCTCTCATTTGCAGCCTGTTTGAGGTGTGAAAAGTTAATTTAATGACTTTTAAATCACAGATGGCAGTGATGTTTCAGTCCTAAAATGACTTTTTTTATACATTTTTATAGTTTTTTTCTTTCAGGATATTGTGGCCAATTTGTAAAATGCAGTAAGGATGTTGACTTTTGACATTACTACCTCTCTGCTTGCAGTAGCTTGAAAAGGTCTCCACTTTGACATTCAGAAAACGTGGACCTCTGAGTCTGCCCTTCACTCTTCTGTTGAGCACTTTCACTTGCAGAGGAAATGGAGAAGGAGGAAGGATGTGTTTTTAGCCGCATCGTGTGTCCAAGGTTTCTTCAGAGCAGGTAGCTGCTGCTGATGTTGGCAATGTTGTTGTAAACAAACACCTAAATGCACACCTGTTCCACATGATGCTGCTGCTGCTGCTGCTGCTGCTGCTGGAGAGGTGGACACACCCACAGGCCTTTATATGTGGCTATTGCATGGCTTGAAAATCTATGATGACTTTATACTGGTTATTTTACTTTTTTTATGGCAAATATTTGGTGAACAAACGATACCAGATATTCATGTACTCAGTGTGCTTCGTAGCTTCATAATATGATAGAATGTGTCTGTGGTTTGAGGCAGTGTTGTGCTAAGATGTTAATAATTACACCAGTCTGGCAGATAGTGAGTCAGGCAGGGGGCCACAGACTCCACTAAACTCTGATAAATACCCTGTTAAATTAGGCATCACTCAGCACATGACACCCACCGAAGCACACACACACACGTATAAAAGAGGTTGCGTGTGCATTGATGTATGCACTGCCATCATGAAAAGTGGATGCCATCTCCAGAGATATTGAAATTCACTGTGGACTGTTTCACAGTATGCGATGCTAAATTATACAAAGAAGCATCCAGTTCAGTCATAGAAGAGACTGAAAGCGTCTTTCTATTTCATAAATGGCACCTACCTTCCTGGTGATCTCTTTTCACACCTTATCTATCCATTTCTGCTCTCCTGCCTTCTCCTCCGCTTGCTCCATCCCCTCCCCCATCGTACCTACTGCTATTTCATAAATGACCCCCTCCTTTTCTCAGTCTCTCTTAGCCACTCCAGGGCCCCATTTTCCCCTGCTTTCTCTTGCTCTTAGCTCAGCACAGCAAACTCAGCAGGATAGCAAACTATTATCCTCAATCACGGGCCCTATCAGAGAATTTTTACACTTTCTATGATGTGTTCTCTCTCTCACCCTCTTCCTCGCTGTCAATGTCTCTCTGCCGCTCCCATCACTTTCTCTCTCTCTCTCTCTCACTCACTCTCTCTCCTTGGCACAAGGATGTGTTATCCCTGGCTCTCTTAACACAGCAGTGGCTGTTAACCCCATTTATTAAGAATGACGTGCAACTGACAGACTAATAGATGGACAGATTGCCCTGACTTGTGTGTGAGTGTGTGCATAGTCTGCCATTTTACCACATAAAACACTGAGATCACTTGGTCCCAGTAGGGTGCTACTTTCAAATGTCATTCATACCACTGGGATCCTCAAACTCTCTCTCTCTCTCTCTCTCTCTCACACTCTCTCTCACATGCATAGACACAAATGCAGAGCATCAAGTCTTAGGAACTTGTGGAAATTAGCATAATAAATTCAGGAAAATTTCCACTAACCACTGTAAACTTGTAAATACTCAAGCCCAGGCTCTGTCAGATCTTAAATGTAAAAAAAGCGAGAATAAATTGCTGGTTTCCAGTTTGTAGAAGCTTGGCTGCACCGAGGTATGGCAGCAACACTATGCACATAATCATCTTAATCTAATAGAAGCATCTTAAACTGACTGTAACTTTGTACTTGTCGGTTTTATTCAAATTGCTAATTAATTTCACAGTGTGACATCACAAAACAAGCTCCATACCAGAAGCTACCAGTTATAGCCACATGGACACATGTCACGTAGCCTCCAGCTTGACTTTCACTGTGGCGTTTTCTGCTCTGACCGGGCACTAAGCCTGTCTTTGGCTCTCAGCTCTGCCAGCACTCCCCTCTCTTCTCTCTTATGCTTTCACTAGATGGTACTTAAACTGAACCAAAGGAAATGTAAGGAATATAGAAACTGACACTTTCTGTATGTAAAGCCTCCAGCAACAGTGCAAAAAAACTGTGTTGAATATGTGGCTGCAGTCAGAATGGCAGCTCCACATCAGTTTCAAGGGAAATCACTTTGAAACCGATCTACTCAACTGCACATAATTAAAAGTGAGTTATATAAAGATTCAACCTCATACATGAGCACCAGAATGGGTCAATTTTCACCTAGTCCAAAAACAACATATGGTCATGTATGTTAGGCCACATTGCTAGACTGGCAAATCCAGGAATCAGCCTGATGTAGTTTAGTCTATGGGCTGAGGGGTGGATGGTGACTTGGAATTCATGCCTGCTCTACGTCTGTGGCCTTATTTTATTTAAGTGCTTCATTACCCAATGTGAAGCATCACTACTAAAACAGACATTTTGATATTATTACAAACAATCTATCTGCAAGAAGCTTCACTGCCATTTTCATGGACATCATAATGACAAGGTGCACACATCATGGTACATCCAGTGTTTCCAGTCATCTGGCTTAACTGACATGTTTTCCTGGTGATACTGCAGTGTGACAGTCTGATTGTATGATGGGCACCCTTTTGTGTGTGTGTCCTTACTTAGACTGAATAGGATATTTAGATTCTTTATTGTAGCATTACTGTATTATGTTGACTGTGCAAAGCAGATATATAGTGCTATGGAAGCAAAAACAGTTTGTGTGGCAGTAACAGCGTCACTGTATTGTAGACGAAAGAATGCTGTCCTGACTGTACTATGTTCTGACAGTTTCTAAGCACTGCAACTTTGTCTTTAAAACCAAGCAGCTGTCACAGTTAACATATTTTAGGTGTGCTGGCAAAGCAGCTACAGGAGCCGACAATCCCTCATCAGCTCTAATTAATACACAGGCATGATGAATGAATGAAGCAGCAGGATACACATCCCTCTGGTTTGGTTTGTTTTTGTAGGAGCAGGTTACACACGGTACTGACTACATTAAGACTGAGATACAGCTGCATCTTTCTGGTAAATCAAGTGTGTGTGTGTGTTTTGTTTTTGTTTTTTTCCCCTGATTTATCAAAGGTTTGCAGTGATTTGACCTTCTAGGCCAGCTCCCTGGGTAACAGACACAGTGAAAAGTCATCTTGGAACTTCGCATTAGGAATATATGCTTTATATACAGTTCATCTTATATGATGAATATTTAAGTATTTTCTTTAGACCCATAGCATTGTATTCACAAAGAGCATATTTTTCTAATGGAAAATTAGTTCAGCATGCTTGCCAAGTTAATTATATTACAATATAGGTTTCTTGGTGCATGTGTGTGTGCCCATCAGTGCATGTACATCCATGCATTGGCGTTAATAATTAGATTACATTGGCCTCTGAGATGGCACCATTTGTTCTGAATCATAAACACAGAGCAAATTAAAATTCTGTTTAAGAGTCTGCCAAGAAAATTATCATGGAAAGAAAGGAGGCACGCACACTCAAACACTACCCTCCTTTTCTTCCTCAACCGTGTTCTCCATTCTCTGCCATATCTGAATGCTTTCTCCACCTCCTGCCCACGTCTCCTGTCATCTGCAGTTACACCATCCTAAAGTAAAGGGTTAGTGCTAGGAGAACTATTTCAGTGAAGGTGTCCTAGCTAATTAGTTGAAGACGCTCCTTCATTTCTGACTGACCAGTATAAAGATTCAGATTTTTGTTGAATGCAGCCTCATGAGTGGCAACTCAAGGTCTGTTAATAGACGGTTGCTCCAGTTTTACATAAATATCTTCCTTCACTCTTCTCTGGCCACTTCACTGACCTGCTGTATGCTATGTTGTGCCATGCACTTGTGTTTCCTCAGTGTAGAGGTCTGTGCATTCCTCACTGCATTGCTGTGCTTATGCCTGTGGGTGTTTTGTCCTGAGGGTGGATAAGCGTATGCCTCAGTGAATAACTGGGTTTAAAGTGCACAGGGGTGCAGTGTTTGTGAAGATTCTCCTGAATTCCCGAGTGCACTCCAGGCTCATCTCACACCAGGTTAATGAAAAAAAAATCAGACATCAGATGATAAATGTCTGGATATTTGGGACATAATTAGATCTTTTTTACAACAGAAAAAAACATGACATCATCCCATCAGTCTGCAGGCTTGCTTGCATGTGCAAGTGCATATCGCAAACCATTGTTAGATCTTCAGGTGGAGAATGGGAAAGACATCAAATGAGTGCCTTTGAGCAAAGTTAGGGAAGATGTTCAGGAAATTGATCAAAGTGCTGGACTGCTGGTGCAAACTCTGAGGCAGAAAACACAAGCTGAACTGTCTCATCTTTACGACTATCACTTCAATATGGCAGGCCCTCTGTGAACCATTTTGAGCCATTTGAGATGCCGGCTGCACAGCTACAGGAATTTATAATAAAAGGTTTTATGTCTAATTAAGGCAGACAGAGCATGTTTGCACAGTTTAATGTTCACAATATGTTTTACTATTTAATTATTTCTAAAGTTTAACTTGTTTTTCTTGCATTTTTTCATGCTTCAGTCATTATTATGATTCTTCCGGCATCACACAGCCTTACTTCACACCCAAGCACACACGCAGCTAAGCTCAGCTGCCTTCCTTTTAGCACCTAGATCCTCCATGACCTGGATGACAGAGAATCTTCACAGACATATGGGGCTTGAAGCACAGGAACTTATCAATGGCAACCCCCTGAGGAGCTTGACTATCTCACACAGTAATGTCTCTCTGTTATGATAACCCCTCACCTTCAAATCCATCCTCCAGAGCACCGTTTTGCTGTTACAACAAGCCATGCCTTAAAGAAAGAGAGAGAACCAATGAAATTAAAACGAGTAGCCCAGCTATGAGAGATATACATCTCATTATACTTTTATTCTTTTAGCTGTACACCAGGCTCCTCTAAGTGGAAGAATATTTTCAACTAATCAGATTTTAATACATTTTTAAGGCTATGAGGAATTAAATAACACAGTAAGTTTGGATCAATTTTACACTTGGGTAGCCTGAAAAACACATCTACAGCACAGCTCTGGCTAATTGTTGCACAGTGCTTTAAACAACTGCTACAAACGGCTAAGATTTAAAACCATTAAAGTAAGAAGTATTATTATGTGTTAAAGAGTTGATATTTTTTCTCTGTTGTGTGTATGTTCTCTTATTCTGCCCAAAGCAAAACACAGCAACATCAATAACCTGACAACAGAGTAATTTCCTCTTTTCCTTTGTCCATCTCTGCCTGCTACAGTACTGACAGAGTAATCTTTATGGGAAGGCAGGCCTAAAGTAAATAAATGACTAGTTTAATAACTGAATAATTTCCCTAATAACTATTCTGTTAGGCACAATTATAAATTACCAAAGGCTCTTTGACAAAACCAAAAAACAAACAAACAATAAAAAAAAAACATCAGCTTGAATTCAGGTCTTCAGGCAGAGGCTTTCATTCTCACTGTCTATGCACACCCCAGCCCTCAGCTCAGCATCCCTGAATGACTGACCACAATTGGAAAGTGTTTGCTCACAGCAGCAGTTCCTGCTCACGATGTGACAAAAATAAAAAGTGAAGGAGAGGGGAAGAAACAGTAGGATCTGGCTCATCGGAATTTAGATTTGAAAGGAAAAACAAAATACCGTGGGCGTCCACACAGAGGGGATCATCGCTGTCAGAAAATATGCCTCGCCATAAATCATCCAACCGATTTAGATACACTCAAGAGAAAACAAGCACACAGAAAACAGCAACATACAATCATCATCATCAAACACTGATAATATCTCTTTCTGATTTCTTTCAGTTCGTCCACCCAACTGGCTCTCTTTCACCTCAACAAAGTGACTATTGTGTCAAATTACATCAACTCAATGCTAATCATCTTCACCGGGTTGAGACCAGCTTGTAGCAGATTGTTTCCCAGGCCCACAGACCATGCCTCTGGTTCTTCCATGCAGTTTAAATGCAGCTCAGATGAGGGAATTATCTCTTTACACCACCACCAGCACCACTGTCTTGCCAAATCATACATATTCCTACAGCGACAGGGCTAGCTTGGTGACACATGGCATGTCCTGACATATTAGTAAACCCCACCACCATCATTGCTGCCACCCCACTGCAGACAATTTGTACTAATTTGTGCTCCAGGCAAGATATTAGGGTGGTGAATTGGGTATAAATTGTTAATATGTTCAGATGTATTAACAGCATTCCCACTCAACCATTAACCTAGGGCAGTGTGTGTGTGTGTGCCTAAACCCAGTGTTAATTGTTAACTGCTGACTAATGGTGACTTCTCACAACCCCTCTGGGAATGTCCAGGTCTCTTTAAGCATCTGTATTTCTGTCTCCCCCCGCTCGCTCTCTCCTCCCTCTCCCACTCAGAGGTTAGATCTAACCAGCACACAGGAGTATTTGGATCTTTTTTTCCTGCTCCCTACAGCGGTTTCTAATGTTATGGGGGAGCTCAGAGCCATGCCAGCTTCTTTTCAATTCTCTGGCTGAAGCTGGTGTCACTTTCTTTCTTTCTCTTTCTCCTTCTCTGTGTCATTCTGGCAGACCAGTATAGAGACACAAGCACAGCGATTGTGTTGAGTCCAAACACCCCCATTCCTGTAGTGTTCTCCTTGTCAGTCAGCAACGGAAAGGAGAGATCTATAGCGCAGCAGCCATGTTGATGAGGATTTCATTCTGTCGGAATTCTCTCCTTGTCAGAGGAATAAGAACGGACACTCGTAAACGCCAACCACAGCGTATTTCACTTTAACAGGACGCTGTGTGTTTGTGTGCAGACACACGTGTGTGTGTGTATGTGAGTTATGATTGCTGCCTATATCAATCTCTTGTAGCCATGTCGTCTCACACATCTAGATAAATGGCTTGCTATCATCCTGTTTACTTTCTGTGAAGGACTGGACAGTCCCATATGTTACACCATACATCACCAGTCAGCTCACGGCATGCTGCTGCTGTCATCTGCAAACACTGCAAGTCTATCATGAGATTGTCACAGCTTTTTTTAACCGAAGGTTCTCAGATTTCTTAATAATTATCTCACAACCTGACTAGGAAGACTGAACTAAACACTGCTGAAATACGCATGTGTTAAACTCTGGAGTAAAAATAAGTAAAGACAGATTTACATTAGGTTGTACTTTGTTATGAAAACTGTGGAATTTTTGTATAGATAACATCATGAAATTCAGATCCCGCTCCATCTTATCGCTCCACCTCTTTGTTTGAATTTGGATTAACTGGGAGTTTTATTGGACTACCATGCTATCAACATGGTGACGGGTGGAGCATCCCACAGAGACTCTGATCTTCAGAAACCTGTGATTGAAACAACCAGCACTCTCCTTGGTCATGTAAGCAAGTCCATATAAATTGTCCCATATTGTCTCCATTGGCCGACTCTGTTACACTAATCCCTGTGGTACAGGTATATGCTTCCAAATTTAATACTAATACTGTAAGTTTTAAGATTTTCATGTCTAAAGTGTAGAAAGCACAAATCTTTTTACTGGCTGCTTACATGATAAATATGCTCCCTTTTAACTTTGCCCACTAAATGACAACAATATATTCCATAATAATATTAAATAGAGTTGAAATTGCACCACTAAACAAATTACAGGACACACGGAATCAATACCAAAAGAATCAACAGCATCTTTGAGCTCATTTATTTAGTTATTAAAAATCAAGACCAATGAAGGATTGTTCATCATAAATGATGTTAGCACGTAATTTCTTAATGTGTTTGTTTGGTTCAATTTTGAGCTTCTTCATTGGCCGCTGAACATTGACAGGTGATCTAATGAGTTCTGTGATTGGTGCATTAAGCACATCTCTTCTTAAAGCCTCTTTTCCACTGCGTCAGCATTTTCTCTCTAACTGCATTCATCAGGACAGATCATTACATCCATCCACTCCTTTCCTCCCTTGCCTCTCTCTGTCTCTCATCCCATCCCTCACAACCAACTGAAAGGGAAACCCTGGTGTGTTGGATGCTGGCTGGCAGCAGAGCCAGAGGTGGAAAGATGAGAAGAGAGAGGGAGAGCAGATGAAGGACTGAGGAGAGAAGAGAAAAGAAGAGAGAAGAAAACACAGCCTGCTCTGACTGTAAATGGTTTGAGTGAAGACGAGAGAGTTAGAGTTTGAGTTGGAGGAATGATTAAATCCAGTTACACACAGGCCTTTCACCTAACAGAGAAACAGAAGTATGCACTGCAGGGCAAGACTTCAGCTTTCTCTTCCTGTTTCCTCTCATTATGTGTGACACCTTTTTTTTTATCTGTTTATGTTGCTACTCGAGCTTTAGGAGACAATAATCCTTGGTATGGGCCTTGGATGAAATGCACCCTTTCACAACTATAACCAACAAAAGCTCTTTTCTAAAGGTGATAGGGTCACAAATCTTGGCCCAGTAGCATTCTCAACTGAATATAGGCATGTCATAGATCTGAGCCTTCTGTGTGAAATATCTGGAGTTCTTCCTATGTCTGCCAACACTCCATGAATTCAGCATTACAGTCTACCTAACCTACCTCTTGTTTAACTGCTTGGAAACACGTACAAACTGACAATCAACAGGAATGACATTAACAACTTTCCTCTATTTATGTGCATTGTGCCTGCTGGATCACTGTCACACTGTTATGCCTCACTTTGGATTGTAGCAATCGTTAGCGAAACTGTGCCTTTTTCCTGCTCTGACAAGTGAAAATGTCCATCGTGAAAGAGCAACTTGTTCTTTAGTACAAAGAGTGAAACAGCTTCTGCAGATCTAATTAGCTGGGGTAATAGAAAACACCTCTGTAGGTGAACTACATTCCCACTATAACACCCACCTTTGCCTGATTCCATCGTTTCTCAGGCCTGTGTGGGCGCAGGCAGACAGACAGCTCCCTGACTCTCCTGTCGCAACATGAGGTGGGACAGCTTTATAATTCCAGCTCTGGCCAAACCTGAGCAGAGGTCTAATCAGCAGAAAAGCTGCAAACACCTGTGTGGGTGTGCACTGCCTTTAAAAGAGGACTTTTCACATATCTGTTTTGGCTCACACAGCCACACATTTTGCAAACGTTTTTTTTTTTTTTTTTTCACTAAAGGAAATAATAGCAAAGTTGTCGCAGCACAACAAATATTCTGTATTTGCTTCAGGCTGCTTGTATAATTCACTTCAGACCCACCAGGGGAGATATTAAAGAACTCAGTTGCAGAGTTTCATTTTCAAAAGCAAAAAGGAATACAAAATACTTTAACGTTGTTTATTTGATACACATTCGGTGTTTCTTCAGTTTTAACAGCAGCTTTTGTGATATTTTTCTATGAGATTTGAGGAAAGCTGTTGGCTGCGTGTACATATTTATCTGTGTGTAAGAAAATTCTTAAGCCTGCTCCCCTGGCCACATCTTATTTACACTCAGACTGAGGTTTGTGTTGAAAGTGGTTATTTGTGAGCAGCACTAACCATGTAATCGCGTGCAATCATGACTTTTCATGTTTGTTTTTTGAAAAATAAGTTGAAAATGTAATACTTAAATTGCACACACAGTTTGTTCATTAAAATCTTCCCTGAATAATTTGATTACAATGAAATTCAAGGTAATCTAAATTCCTGCTGATGTTGTGTATGGTATTTTGGTAGTTTAATTACAATAGAGAGGATACGAAGAGAGAGATTGGCACAATTTCCTGGAGATTGTTAATTAAGCTAATTAGGTTCAAATGCAATCCAACACAAATTGAAATCAAAATGAATAAAATCAAACGAGGAACTGAGCAGCGTGCAAACGTCTTACTTGGTACTAAAGTTTAAAACAACCCACACAAGCTTAAAAAGACAGGAATCCAGGGTATTGTGACCTCTGTGTAAAGAGGTAGCTGTTCAGTACACAGGTCATCTCAGATCCATTTCTACAACAGCAGTTTATCTAAAGCACGCAGAGTCATGTATTGATTCTCGCAGCAAGTATGTGCGTACAAAGATACTTTAAAAATACAGACCAAAAAAAATATCAAAAGTCCAAGAGGAACACCCGCTCTTTCTGTGATGTCTCTCTCATAGATGAAAAATAGACGAGTTTCTATTAATCTGACCCAAAATAAGCATAAAACACTCAGTGAGGGATTGAGTGATTTGTGCTTTAATGCAGCCCACAGAGTATTTACAGTGGTGTTCTGCACGGATTAGTTGTGTGAGAGGATTAGTAAAGCTGCATTACTGCTGTTTTATTTAACTCACAACAGCAAAAGGCTAAAAATAAAAGCCTCTTAAACACATTTAGGCTACATGAGAGGCCAGCCAGGACAGTCACATAAACATGGTGCTTGTGTCCTCTTTTAAAACCTGCGCCGATAAAGGATGTGTAAAAAACATTCTCACACAACTTCCTGTACTTAATCTGTAATCTATTAATCTGCTGAAAGTTGCCCCTTGCAGCATATGCAGAGCTTGGAAACACTGTGTCATATTAGTTAAGGCGATGATGTTAGTGAGAGTGCAGCATATGCACATACTGACAGGATCAACAGAGTGGGAAACTCACCGAGAGAGAGGAGAGGATTAATGCAAAAAGACTGGGAGAGAGGGAGAGGCTGTGAAAGAGAGGGAATGAGAAAGAAAGATTTGCAGAGGCAGCACATTACCTCTCTCCTCCCTCTCTCTTTTTTTCTTTCTCTCCATCGCTCTCCACCACACTGTCTTTCCTTGCATCAGCATTGATCACAGTACATCAGTAAAGTAAAGAGCAGCCTATCCATCAGCGCATGACTCTGGAGCTGCCGGTGAGAATACACAAGCTGTGCACAAACGTGCACAAAAGCTAAATCATGTGCATGTTTTCTATATCAACAAGCAAATACGGCAACCAAACTAAATGTATAATCTGCTGCACAAGAATTTACACATAATATATGGGCTCACAAGTATAAGACAATGTCATAGTAAGCTCCATTTTGTGCACATTTCTATTCCACCATAGTTTGATTTGTCCTTTACATCAGCACATGAACACTATATCCTGGTCCCGGATGGTTTTTTTTTTTTTCTTTAATTTTACTTATTTTCTATTTACTCTAATGGACTGCTTTGTAAAATGAACTAATGAACTTTTGTTTCTGCCAACATATATGAAGATCCATAAGCATATATGTTAAGCATTTATTATTCACATAGCCTCAAGCATGCAGCTGTCCTGGGAAAACTGAAAAGAGGCTATTTTACTTAAGATCCATCCAACAGAAGACATGAAAGCATCTGTACGTATCTTAAATAAAGATGCTGTAGAAGTCTGGGTTACAAATACAGTGTAAGCATTAATCCATCCAGATCATTCTTGGTGCACATGGATGAGAAAACAAAAGCTTTTTAAATATCTAAATGGCATGACATCCAGCCATTTGCCCGATTTCCAAACACCTGGATATTTGGAGAACCCCCTGAGAATCTGTGTACATGGGGATTGAAAGGAGAGAGAAATGGGGGCCAAATGGACCCCAAAGAAGGAGCATAAAATGCTTTGATGTGTTTAAAGCACTGCTGTTTACAAATTATACAATTGTAATTCCTAACTGTCCAAATAATAAACCTTTCACTTAATGAAACATGTTTTTCTCCATTTTTTATTTTTTGCTAAGTTTTCAGCCCAAAATGATGATTTAGACGCAATGTTAGGTTCAGATATAGACTGCACAGTGCCTTGTTCCCAAAGTATGATGGGAAATATAAGCAACCCTCGTCTGGATAAACAGTCAATGACTGTGTAGTGTTGGACAATACAATAACAACAGCAGCAGGTGAGGACAGATAGTGTATGCCTTCCTCAATAATAAATACCAAACTGTTTTGGTGTCCTGCCATTTCTTAGCCTGGCCAGCCATCCTAATTATTTTTTGTTGTGGTCAAAGAACTGGTCTGGTCTCTGTAGATTAGAGTCGGATTTCCAGGGGGCAGTACCAACTGCAGATGCAGAATAAACTCCCTCTGGATGCTTTTGGATAGTACTTAACCAATCAGAGAATGAAGCATGTGACACGAGTATCAATGACTTATCAATAAAAGACATCCAAAACAGCATGTAGCGGAGTAGGTATGCTAGTAGATACCTGCTGTCACATTCATTATAAATCTTGAAAAGCTAAGGCGTTATTAGCAATTCTGCAAATATTTTTAACAAAGCAATCAGCCAGTCATTGACGAAAGCCCATCCCATTTCAGATAAACCGCTCTGATTGGTGCAATAGCGTTTGCACTGAGTGGAACTGGCTGGGAGGGAGTGAATTTGTGTTTGTGTATTTGGAAACAGTCATGCAACCTTTGACTGAAGTCTGCTGTACAGACTTGGACACCTTGGACAGCCTGCTGGTCTATAATAGGAGCCGCAGGGGATCCCTGCTGAGCCAGGTGCAACGCCCCTTTCTTAGTGAGACTTTACAGTTAGCCACTGCTTACACTGAAATCTTGATGAACCCTAAGTGACAGCAGGGTCCAGCCAACTTCTCTGCCGTCACAGGGACTGGGAGCAGCAATTCTGATTGGATGTATTCATACATACCACTGTCTTCTCCTGTTTGAAATAACTATTCATAGATATACATTTAGGAAGCATAGGCAATAGACCTGTTCTTCTGTGTAAGTGTGAGGATGTGTTGAATTGCATCCTTCAGTTCATGTCGGACAAGCTGAACTCTACACTGAAGTGCTGTAGGAGTGTAAATCCCAAAATAAGTTACAATCTCCTCTGGTCATCCTTGACTCTAATATCTGGAAATGGTATGTATTGGTTATACATATTTCAGCGCATATTATTATTTCATATTTCATGTCTTGCCAGCAGCTTATAGTTGAAAGGGCGACTCCTGTCTCAATGTGACTTTCATGTAAAAACAAGCCAAAATAATTGCAGATACAGAATTGGAAATTCAAATGCATGTGTCTGTAAGACTGTGTTCCTATGAATACCAAAGGCGAGTATTGTACAAACACATAAGAACAAAAGCACTGCACCACCCACCAGGCAAATACCTCTGGAGGACAAATTGGAAATTGAATCATAAACTATAAAGACCCAAGGTTGAGTTCAGCTTTGGAAGAAAGAGAGACGAGATGGAGGTGGAGAGGAGAAAAAAAAGAACGGCTGCATTAAATAAAAGTTCACTCTTTCTCTCCTGCCCCTGCAGAAATTCACGCTGTGCTACCTGATTGAAATTTCCTGGTTTAATAGCTGTGAAATAAAGTAAAAGTTGGGAAGAGGAGGAAAGAGAGAATATGAAACAGGGGGCAAAAGAGAGGAAAGGAGTGGTAGTGGAACAACACAGGAGAGAGAGGGAGCCTTAGAAACTCAAAGACCAACAGGCACACAGGCTTAATGGAAAGTGAATTACTTTATGACATGTAAAAACTGCAATCAGGCCACTCATTAACGTTTTAATAGAACCCGTAGTTCCTTTATAAAATACTAATGCTGACATCTCTGTTGCAAAGCAGATCTAGATATAATATAATTCTGTACAGTGGTTCAACAGGGGCTTTATTTTCACACGGATGTATCAGGCTGGGCCTATGCAGGGTTGGCTGTTGAGTTAACAGGTAACGATTTGTACTAATGAAAGCAATAAGAAGGTCCCAACGAGGTAATCTCACCAGGCAGCCAGAGGAAACTCTCCATTTACACCAATTATTGCAATCAGACAGTGACCACAGCACCCCCCACACACACATACAGTAAAGTGTTTCATTATAGGCTCAGAGAGCTGAACTTTTCCTGTGGCACCACATCATGAATGCATGACTAAAGCTCAGGATGGGTCCCAGGTTTTTTTCTTTGCAAATGATCAAAATTCTGTAAAGGCAGATGTTTGTGTGAAACATTTAGAACATCTATGGCACTTTAGAGTGTATTATTTTTAGTATTTTTTAGCCCTGTTAGCAGCATGACTGTAGGTTCGCCGTTGTGGTCCGAACCATTCCAATGGCTACTCTATGGATCGCACATGAATTTAATACAGATATTCCAGCCACTTCCTACTACCGTTCAAAAGTTTGGGGTCACTTGAAAAGGTCTTTATTTCTTTTAAACAATGTTTTTTTTTTTTCAATGAAGATGACATTAAAGTAATCAGACATGCAGTCTAGACTACAGACTATTCTAGTTAGGCTGATTTTTAATGGAATATATACAAAGGTATACAGAGGCACAGTTCCAGCAACCATCACTCCTGTGGTCTAATGCTACATTGTGTTAGCTAATTGTGTTAAAAAGGCTAATTGATGATTAGAAAACTCCTGTGAAATTATGTTAACTCAGCTGAACTGTTAGGCTGATCAGAAAAGCTATAGAACTGGCTTGGTGACCCCAAACCTTTAAACGGTAGTGTAAGTTGTACTGTTATTGCATTAGATTTAGTGTTAGAGTGAACACAAACCTCTTTGCCAAAATCCTTGTACCCTCCAATTTTGTTGTGGCAGCCTCTGTGCAGTTCAGACTAAATGAGCAGACTATAAGAAAAGATTTCGGTATTTATCACATGGACTGTACAATCCTAAGGATATATATTATTGTGCATGCATGGAACACAGACTCCATGTGGTCTTTATGAACACCTACATACCTGTGGCTGAGCTTAACTGAGTTTCCTTTTGCACAACCACGGTTGACATTTTGTCTAGTACAAAGCCAACTATTTGATGCATGGTTGGATTGCTGGCGTTTGGACCAGGCTTCTGCATGTCTTTCACATTTAACTGTATCCTTGTTGTTATATTAGTGCCATCATCAACTATTCTGACCACATCAGCCAAATTCCTGCAAAACAACCTGACTGAAACAGATTTGTTTCAGGTTTTTGATCACCTATCAATAAACATATTTCACATTTGCATTGCATTATATGCATACAGAATATACTAAAACTTTCTTTTGTAATCTCATGAACTCATCTCTTAACAAAAAGCAGCTGCAGCCTGCCTGCGTATATACATAGTGAGATAAAGTATATGCACAACATCCGGCCAAGCCTTGGTAATCCAGTCACACCCTTGCAGTCCACTTTTGTTTATCTGTAACCCTGGTTCGCCAAGCATGGACCATGAATCATACAGCCTCCTAGCAGAGTGCATCTTGCTGCCTGGCATCACCTTTCTACTTTCATAGATATTCATTTTCTGCACTTGGTAGAAAATAACAGCTCTAAACACACTTCCCCCTGGTAGAAAAACCATTTTGTGATATTCTTGTTCAATATTTTAGCAAACAGACAGCCTGCCTGACAGACATTAGAAATATATTTCTCATCTCTACGTCCTTTGAATATGCAATGTTTGAATCATGTCTGAACAGGAATAAGCACAGGAGATAATCCTGTGATAGACTACAGAAGACCAGGACGCCTGTAGCCAGTTATCGAATACAGTCCTGTTGCGATAATAACATCATGGTTAAAACAACACATGTTACCAAGGACACACTGATTGGTGAAGGTGAATGTATGCAAATTCAACTTGGAATTTGTGAACATCTGAAAGGAAGGTGCCTAAGGCTGTAGAGAATATAACAATCATAGTCATGGACATATATATTTAACACATACAGTATCTATGTTCATAAGGAAATAGGACACTCTGATCTACACTGCTGGCCACCTAATGGCCTGAGCAGTCCCACCATTACGCATCAACTCCTGCAGTGCTGCTGGTCCACGAGAGATGTAGAATACATACAAGATTAATACATGTTGTTGTCTCAGCCCCAACAACACATATAATATCATGCTTTATGTTATGTCGTTATGACCACAAATGGTGAGGTGTTTGGAAATATTAATCTCATATTCATGATACTGATGGGCAGCTTTTGAGGCTCCATATTGACCAAGTCACACCCACTTTAAAATATCACACAGTCTCTTAAACTGTACCTCAGGCACATAACATTCCACTTTATTGGAATTTATACTGAAATCTGTCACTGTTCTTTACTGCTACTTAAAATTTCTAACTACAAAAGCTAAAATTCTTATCTCCTGTTGTTCTTTTCATAGTGTATAGTTGAGTTTTCTGACACTAAGTGAAGTTTATTTGCTTATTTGAATAGCCTTTTGTGTGTACAGGCAGCAATGGTCTTTAAATTGTCATAAAGAAACACCTACTCAGATTCAGTAAAGCTAAGTTTTTTCATTTTGTTCACAAAGGCAGAAATCTTTAATGTGATGTATGCATTCATTGCCCATTACCTTTGTGCAGTGCTAACATGCAGTCTTAACTACTACACACAGCAAAATGAACCAGAGTTTTATTTCAAGTGCCATGAACTAGCAAAAGGCTGAACTGCCAGGAATGCAGAAAATGTTAAGTGTCTGCAGTAAAAGAAAGAATCACCTCCTCATCAGCACCTCAGAAAAAATATATCACAATAAAAGTATTCAGAGTTTTGCTAATGGTGGAATAACTCAAACTGCAATCTAGACCATCTGTTCCAGTGTCAATAATTACTTGAATTTAACAAAGTCCGTCTCTTGACCTATGAATTCAAAGAGAAAAAGGAATGCTAGGATGTTTGTCAGCATGAAAAAAATGTCACATCTGTAATTTTCTGCTTACATTTTTCACAAGCCATATGAAGCCGTGTTGTAGACCAAGCGTGGAATGCAGCGTTACTGTGGAGCAGCCACTAAGGAGGGCAGACAGCCTGTCTCCGCACATCACATTAGAGAGCCTCTTTGACCGTGCATGCATGTACGAGATGTGCGCGCATGTGTTTGTGTGTGCATTTACTGCAGGCCCGTCTGTGTGCCTGACTGAATGCACATGTCCCTCTGAGCTTGTGGGAGAGCGGTTTAAGCCCCTATATATATGTACTCGTCCTTACATCTCTATTTCCCCTCCTTGGCAGTCACAATGTCTTTCAAAGTAACTTAACTTCTTAGTTGCCTCTAATCAGTGGCGATGTATGGAGATTGCAGCCTATAGACTGGGAATCAATGAGTCGACAGTGTGTGGTGAAGTGATCAGCGTAATCGCTGTTCCGCTTTACTTCAAAATCCAAGCCAAGCTGTTTCTCCAAGACTATTGGCAAAACTACTGAGACATTTAACCGAGGTCCGGACTTCAAATAAGATCTCTTCATTGTAGATCTGTGCTACGGCTCTGCAGTCTGTAAAGCCTGTACATTTCCACATGTTACTTTTGTGTATAATAGCATGTGAGTAAGAGACATAGACAGGACAGGGGATAGATGGCTTAACAGATGGAAAGGCACTAATGGCAAAGAAGAGGCATCTTTTTTGTTTTCTGTCTTGAGAGATGAAGATCTGGAGGATATAGAGGATGAACAGCAGGCACACACATACATACTGTACATACACATATGTTAAGACATCTTTTGCCACTTGTCAGTCCCATCAGCTTCCCTCCTGAGGTCGCCGTCTTGTCAGCACATGCCTCACGAGCTGGTGGCAAAACCATGTAGATACACATGCTCACACACTAATGCAACAGTGTTGACTATAATACAAACACAATGTATGTGTGTTAAGTTTATTTTATTGAGTTACATGACACTTTTGTAATATTTCTGTTGTGGGTGATTAAAAATTTCCGTCATCAGTGTTTGAGAATGGACGACATCAGTCAACCACTGCAGGAGCCACAGAACTAAATTACAGCAACGCCTAACATTACAATCAAATTTCCTTCAGAAGTCAGTTTGCCTGTGATTCTGTGTGTGTGTGTGAGGAAGGAAAGAGACTGTGTGTGCGCTTTGTATGAGCGTGAGCATCAACCTTGAAGTGACCTAAGGGATTATATTCAGTAATTATCTGATTACTCTTCTGTTTTTCCCCACTCAGACAACCTGCAACTGGATAATGCTGTAACTCCCTGATTACAACTTACTCTACAATCAATCACACATTAACAGGAGCATTCACACAATACACCCCCCGCCCCCCCCCCCCACACACACACAGGAGAGAAACACCACCATACTACCACAATTTAGAAGAATTAAAAAAAACAAAAAAAAACATTACTGAATTTTTAGTGACATGAAGGTATGATGAAGGTATGGTAAACTTTTTTCTCATCTTTTGACATTTATCTCTGGCCTGCTGTTTTTTAGTGTTTTCATTGCTTTGTGCAGACCTCAGCATATCACTGAAAGCCCAGTGAAGCACTAACAGTAAGAGAGTGCCTGTCCTCTCTCCATGTCTTTTCACCATCCTTCCTTTTCTGAGAATATTTGCCCTTGCCTTGTCAACAATCTCTCTGTGAGAAGAGGAGATAATGCCTGCCAGCGGAGAATAGGAGAGTCAATCTTACACACAAATACACACACAAAGCTATGGTTATAGACACTAACATTCCAGGGAGGTATGCCCGTCTACTGTACACACACAGAAACTCACACCCCTGTCATCCCCATGTGAACATATATGAGGCCAAAGGACTAATGTCTGTCTGTGTAAGATGCAGGATTCTTTTTTTTTTTAAGGACTGATTCATCATTTTCTCTTTTAGTCTTATACTAATTGAAAATCTGTACAAGGCAGATGTTGAGACACACAGTACACTGACTACAGCACCAGAGATGTGGGATGCGCAGTAACAGCTATGACAAACAAAGGCAACCGGTTCAGATGAAGGGCAGCCGGTGCCCGCCATATGACATGGAAGCCAAAGGCAGAGTTTAACATTTTCAAGCCATCACTGCCGATCACAAGCAGTCAAAGCAAAACACAAACATTACTATCATCACTTATTTGTTTTATCCTTAGGTGATTTTGTCATTTGTCATTTTAAAATGTAAGTCACTTCCGTGCTTTAGACATTTTGCTTCACAAGTCTTGAACATGTGTCTTAAAATAGATGTTTGCAACAACTGGAGAGATCAGCAGCTGATCTGTGTTTTGGACTCATGTCCATGTAGCATGAGGCTGCTTTGGTGAGTTGCTTCAGTTTTGTTTGCTGTACTCTCTTCTGTATAGGTTTTGCATCAACTATATTCTATTGACATATACTGAAGAAGTCATCATGTCATAATAAAAATAAACTTAAAGTGTCACCACCTCAGAAAGGTAAAAGTCCCAGCGTTGTAACATCAAACCTCCACAATGCACTGTTCAAACAGAATGGCCTCAGGCACATAAAGCTCTTCTTCATATACATTTCAGCAGCTATACAGTAATGTGCTCCCCATTAAATCCCTTTTCCCAGAGGTATGTGATTTTCACCGTCACACCTCGGTGATCATTGTGAATAAAGGTGGCGAAGCTATGCAACCTTCATATGAGAAATGAACTGAAAAAAGTAGTAAGAGGCCTCTGGGCTCAATCATGCCAGTGACTCAGCCACTTGGCCCACATGGGAAGGATATCACACAGCCAGGGATTTCTAATCCACAAAGCACACTGCTCACTGTCTGTGTTGTAACCCCCAGGCATTTTTTGAGCCTCGCCCCACCCCAATGGGACTGAAAAGACGCAAAAGCCCCTGAACTGAGAAGACCCTTCTTGTTGGATTACTTGTATTCCCCGTTCTTTTTATTAAAGAACTTTTTGTGTGTTCTTCCTGGCAACCTGCCTCTGTGGTCTCATATTTCATTGTGAATCCGACCCCTGCATTCCCTCGGGTAGCACACAGCCTATTCACTAGGACTGTACAGCATGTGCAAAGAAATTGGCTGTAGAGGCTGCCTGCAGTGGTAATCTACAATAGATCCAATATGGGGGAAGTTGTAAGCAGACACATACCGACTGACAGGAGTGTGTACTGTACACACACACAGGCACACATGCATGTCTACCTACCTGTGTGGCTCCTGTGTGCATGTGTGAGGGAGGCCAGACAAAGGGATAGCAGCAGACTCCACACACCTACTCCACAAATACAAGGACCTCGTTCCCGCATTCTGCCAGGAGGAAACAAACACATCATTAGAATATGTATACATTTTTTTTTCGGCTGTTCGTGCGATTTAAATTTAAATATGACATATGACATTTTAACACATAATTATTTTTAAATTCTTTAGTGCCACCAGCAGGTCTGAATACTCGCTTATCCAGTGAAATAGCTAAACACCTACCTCTTGAATCCATGATATAATTGCAGCCAGATAATGAGCCCCACTCATCCCTTACATGTCTACTTGTGCCACTATGAGGTTGACATTTGTCATGTTGAGTAAAACATCTTCAGGGCAAAGTGTCATTTTTCTCTAGTACCTTATATATTGCAAATTATCATAAATAAATGATATGGCAATTAAATGCAAATGAATGCACGATAAAAGTGTTAACATAGTGAGCATTTACCTGATTAAATTCACAACACTCAAAACCAATTAACAATAGAATGTGAAAAAATGAAGCTATAATGTTATGTCAATGTTAGCAAGCGTCTTTTACTGTCAATAAGTATATAGTCTTGACAATCATGTTGATGAATGTAACAGTAAACAAAATAGACGAGCAGTCATTGCATAGCAGGATTAACACAGAAGCTGACTGTTTGCTTTTAGCCTAGCATGGACCTCATGCAGTGTTTCTGCTCCCCTCATACCCCCACACCACAGGTATGTTAGCATCTTCATACATATTGCTAGCACAGTTTCTTACAGAGTAGGCCTACATGTAATAAATAAGGTCACCCTGCATGATGTGCTGGTAGCAGGCTAAGAGCAGTTTGAGGTTTTTGTTGCAGACGCATCTGGCGCACCTGTAATGCAACTGAAAACAAAGATTTATCAGACGCTACATTATACTGCTTACACATCTGAAATCCTGAGATGTACCTAAGAGGAATCTAAATGCAGAATTTAGATTTAGTCTTTTATAGTTCAATGGACAAGGACGGAGACACAATGCTTACACATTTATGGTCAACCCATGAGTGGTGTTTGTTACTGGATGCAAAGTGGCACAGACCTTCAAACCTACAGCCCAGAGTCGCTGTACAACACCCACACACTAACCCTGCTAGAAGAAAGATACAGTAATTCAGACCATAGCAGTTTATCTTACTCATTCTAACACACTTACACACAAAAAATGCAATAAACCCCTTGATAAAATAATAATCCAAACTTTGTAATAAAAACAAAACATTTATGTTTCAGTATAAGTTTGTAGTGGATATTCTGTGGATGAAGCAAACAATGATGAGTAAACACTCAAAACACAGGGAATCTCTTGTTGTGTGTCTCACCCTGTCCAAATGCTGGCAGGTGTTTATATTGAAGTGAGGGGATGCATATAATTAAAGCGCTTTATATTCTCTGCACCAAGTAGGACGGAAACTTCCACAACAGACAAACAAGCTGCCTTTTTACATCAGGAAAACTTTTTTTTTCTTCAGTCAGCTGCACATACGCATGATGGTGTGAATACATGCCTGCTAGCAAAGAATTGATTAGATAAGCAATGATTACTAAAAACTGCTCAGCTGACAGTGTAATACTGTGGCTGTATTACATACATAATTCACAAACCTTAAAAAATAATTTACTGTTTTGATACGTTTCATGGGACAAGTGTATGTTTTCGAGTAAAGCAGCAAAGATGAGGCAGAGGGAAAAAGGTACTTCTGAACGGATCTGTTGCTGTGTGAGTCTGGGCAGATTAACTCAGTGCAGATGAGATTATACACACACCTGGTTGAATCTGGCTATGAGCTGATGTGTTTATTTGTGTGCATATCCGGGCATGTATGTGTGTGTGAGAGAGAGAGAGAGTGTGAGTGTGTGTTTGCCATGAGGAAGTGTGTGTTAAGCCCTGGCTTGAGTTCTGAGCTCGGTGTGTGAGTCATCTGGCTATGCAGCCAGGCATTTCTAGAGCCAGGAGAAGCTGCAAAGCCAGACAGGCTGAGCCAAGGCTTTCTCTGGTTAGAGGGCATCACACACACATATGAACACACATACAGAATCACATTGATAGATATTTTTATTGTTGTTTTTCTCTCTTGTTTCTCTTCTACTCTTCCTATATCTGTCTCCTCCTCTAACCCTTTTCCTCCTGCTCTCACCTGTGCTCTGCTAGTGCTAAATAATTAGGAAACAAAGCAGACGCCGCCGGCTTCCTCTCCATCTCATTTAGACACAGAGCAGTGTTTGTGATGATGCAGTGTCACTTCATTATAGCTGCAGCAGAATGAGTGGGTGTGTGTGTGTTTGTAATATAGAAACAGATTCAGAAAGAAGAAGGAGAGAAATAAAAGAGGAGTAGAAGCAGCCATGTGTGTTTGTGTGTGTCTCCGACTGCTCAAGAACAAGAGGTCCTGATCAATAGCATCTGAACAGCTTGACTCTCAGCTTGAGTATCATACTCAGCAGACATCGGTGACTCAAACATCAGCACACACAAACTGCTCAGACTTGCAAACAGCTTTTCTGCATTGATAAACCAAGAATCTGGGCATGTATGTGGGAGTCAGTTAATTTTGAGTGGATTGGGTGCTAACTGCTTGTGTTTATGCTTGTTTACATGCGTTGCTCCCTCATGCACATGTGTTCCAAGCAGCCACCAAGTATGTAATACCATTTGATCTTATCTCCCTGTATAAATACCGGTAGGAAAGCAGGGCTTGTAACCTTGGATGATAAAGCTTTCATTAGCAGAACACAGAGAAGCAACAGAGAAGGGAAGAGAGTGAGAGCAGAAAGAAATAGAGTTGGAGAAAGAGTGGTGGTCTCCAATGAGTTCTGCAGTCTGTTCCATCCCTTTAATTAGTCCCATTGGAATGCCTTCCTGCTCCACACGGCTGATCAGTTTCCCCTCCATATTTCCAGTCTGTGTTTTTGTGTGTGTGCGCATGCTGGTGTGTGTGTGTGTGTGTGTGTGATTGTATGCATCTTAGCTTAAGCTGGACAGACATCTCACGGGTATATGAGCTCTGGTTGAGCTCCCAGTGGTCGAGAAGAAAAATGTAGTGGAAACACATTAATATTCAAGGAGTTTCCATTCTCTGAGATATCTACCATTTGAAAAATGGGATGCTCTTACTCTGCATCAGTCTCTGCAGCAATCAACAGGAAGTGATTTTACTATCATTTAAACATATTAGATATTCTCCACAAGTGTTTTTAATTTTGGAAAATGCTTTCAGAGTGACAACACTAATGACAGATATTACCACAGAACCTTTCGTTAGCTTTCGTTAGCTAATTTGTGTATAAGCTTGGATCATTTGCCTCTTTTAGATGACTGAACAAGCAAGGAGCTGTTTAACTTGCAGAGCGCTCCTAGTAGTTGGGTGGACAGCACAATTAGAACCCATTCCCATCACAGATAAATCAGATTTTTTGGAACATCATATAGATGACCTCCACTCCAAGGTGTTGGTGCAGTAATTACTGGCCAAACAAAATCACCTAAAACGAGCTGAGTTTTGGCCTTGTTCTAAACCAGTGCAGTTTAACTGTGGCGTGAAAGCACATAAATCAATAACTGTGTTTATTTCATATGGAATATGAAATATAAATAAGCGGAGCCACGTGTAAATATTCAATAATGTATGACCTCATAATTACATCTCTTTGTTTGCTTGGAAAAAAGTGTGAACAGAAAACTGAACCAGGCATAAACACTGACATGGATCAGTAAGAAAAATATTATGTACCAATTAACAGAGTAAAATCTGTGAGCTCAGCAGGCTGTTGCCTCATATTTATTTCCTGTCTTTGAGTAGGAGGTGTGCCAGTCCCTCACTTAGAAAGAATAGATATGGATTCTGTTCATCTTGACAGTTTAGTGGAGAGATCACTGTCACTCTCCTGTGGTGCAACGCTGTGACTAAGGTCACCAGGATACCCACAGAAGATCATTGTTCTATTCAAAGTCAGCGTATCAAAAGGGAGATGTTGTCTGATACTGTCAGGAGGTAGCAAATAGAAACTCAAAGGACAAAGAGATAATAGAAAGGAGAGATAAAATGTAAGAAACAAGTCTATAGAAGGATTAAGGTGCAGAAGTGCAAGCCTGAACAACACATTCATTTAAAAAGCAGATAATTCATCATATAGAGCAATGAATGTTCAGGTTTGGATGAGTAGGAGGTATTCATGTCAAAGATACGTTTTTTAACTTCTTTCATGTTGTTCTCTCTTTTATAAATCAGCAGATTATACAGATATGTGAAGGCATTCATGTAAAGCACTCTACACTCTACTGACTTTACTGATTTGTTAGCCACAACACAGTATGTGCCAAAGGTGGCAGCATCCATCTACCTCTGTTTCGCTGAAAGTTTCTCTTCCTCATCTCGTTAATATTTTTTTAGCTGAATTTGTCCTTTCAGCTGAAAAAGCCTTTATAACAATTATTTGAGGTAACTTCAACTGCAAGAAAAATCAGCCTTGAAAACATGCCAGTGTGTCACCTGACACCACAATCACATTAAGGTTCACGTTCAGCAGAAGAAAAGTGTGGGGGTGATGATTTGTCAGAGGAAATCTGTGCATATTTGTGTGTGTGTGGTTTTCATGTGTGTTCCATTAATCAAATGCACAGTGTGGCCTTTATGGATAAATTCGCTCTGTGTGACCTGTAGAGAAAGCCAGTGGCTCCAAATTAGGCCGCCAATTTTGCTCCAAGCATTTCAGAAACTCAGCACTAAGTGGAAACAGGAAGGGAGACGGACAGATGTGGGAGAGAAAATGAGGAGTGGGAAGCTTTTGGTCGTTTCCTCTTCCATCCCTGAGCCTCTTATCAGTCTCTTGCTGTTAACAGTCCTCTATGACTTCAGCAGAGAGCACATCACAGTCCTGACATTCCCATCTTTCAAATCAGGTTTTTGCTTGCTGCTGCTACATGTGTGTCCCCGACACATCCCCAAAGCCTGATTCGACCCAAGGGTGTCACACTTCATCTATCTCCCTCCTCTCTCATCCCTTGTCTCTGTCTACCGCCCGTTGTGCTAACCTGGGGAACTCTTTGCACCGCAAGGTACAATCCTGATGTCACTACGGATCCATCTTCCACACACGGCACAACCAACCCTAAAACATCCTCAGGTCAAGCACACACACTCTGAAACAACACATCGCATCTGCTGACAGTGCAGATCCAGGTGGTAAACACAGTAATGTTGTCTGAGCCTTTCTATCACCCAGCAGTCCAACAGCATGAGACAATGAAAGAAAAATGGGAATTTCCAGTCCTCAGGTGCGAGCTGCATTACTATAAGCTGGTTTAACACTGCAAAAATAACATCAAAGTCCCAACACGGTGCACCACTTTCATATTTATCTATCATATTTTGACTGTACTTCAGTTTTCTGTAAGGTTCTTGGGCAATAACAGAAAAAAACACTTTGAACTAAATAAACAAATGCAAAGTAGGGGATCTCTTGAAGCTTTGGAATTGAAGAAATATATTAAAGCAAAATGCAAATGGCTTCCACAGAGTGTGTGGCCCGACACAAGGAGAAAGGAAGCGTTAGGCATGGCAGAGCATAGATGCGAAAAAAAAATAATGCAAGGGGAAGAAATGCTTTCTTTAATTCAATTTCAATCCAGTTTTTTTGACTTCTATAGCCTCTTGGCTGGGATTATTATAGCACTAGATGAGTAAAGAATTAAACCATCCAATACTGTAAGCCTTTGTTGACAAATGTAGCAGAGTAAGAACAACAGTAAAAGTAAAACACAGACTTGTATAAAGGAGTGGTGAGAACAAGCAAAATTAAGTATTTAGGTTCATTCAGCAGGAGTAAGAAGAAGGAGCTGCGCTTTAGGATAACAGCCTCTGAGAATGGCTGCAGCTATTCGCTTGTTTCTGGGACTCACTGAGGGAGGAAGGATGTAGGTTCTACTTTTCCAGCTCGCTTTAATGGGAGTGTGATTTCATCCGTCTATCTCCCAGACAGACAGGTGAAAGCGACTGGCAGTAAAAGCACTTGCTCTCCCTTTCCCGTCTGCTCCTCTCTCTCTCTCTCTCTCTCTCTCTCTCCCTCTCCCTCTGTCTATACTCCCCTCTCTCCCAACTTAATTTTTTATCACACTGTGGTTTCTAGAAGGCCAGAGCTTTTTCTTTTCTCCACCACCCTCAGCTGGTATATTTAGATTGTGACTCTCCTCCTCTTTCATTTCTGTTTCTTATTGCGAATCGCTGCTTTCTTCATCTCTAACCATCAAAGCGCGATATATGCTTTGATGGTTTGTCTCTTAGCTTTGAGTCAGTAAAATAATCTGACAGCTGACATAAAAAGTAAAAAAAAATACATTTTATTGTACCCAGGCTTTCCAAATTCAGCTTGAGCTTAAGCTAAAATTTAAAAAAAATTAAAATAAAAAATTACAGTCTCTACTTGACCACTAAAAGAAAGTAATGCTGAAGCAAAGAGGTCTCATTTAAAAAATTGGATTAGATAGACAAGGCTAGACGAGCACTGTTACTTGAACATAAACATGTCATTTTGGGGGGGTGGTTGTTTGTTTGTTTGTTTGCTTGTTTGTTAGTTTTTTTCACTGGCAGCCTGTGTCATATAAAAAAAACACACCATTTCATGAATTTAAACACAATGGCTTTAGATCTGCATTCCTCTCATTGAATATTCAAATTTGAAACCTAAAGCTGTAAGGACACACACAGAGGATCGGAGGATCTTCCTTACAGGGCAACACTCAGACACTCTGAAATCAACACCTGCTACAATAGAAAGCCAACACATGTGACAGCCTGACACACCATTTTTTCTTTAGAATCAGTCATGTCAGGTTATATGTGCAGTGTCAGCTCTTTTCCTCAAATGGAAAGGGTCCAATTCTGTCTTTTTTTTTTAAATGTGCTATACAATCAAAGGAGACTTGACTTGACTTGAAACAGAAACTGCTTTTAGCTGGAAAGCTTAAAAACATAGTTTAGGTGTGAAAAACTGAAGTCTCCATGTGTGTTAGTGAAGAGCTGTGCTGGTTACAGTTTATATGAAAGAAGATGGTTAAAAGAGTGAGAGCGATGGAGCGGATGAAAAATACATTTTAAAGAGACAACAATCCTCTTTTCCTGTGTGTGTGTGTGTGTGTGTGTGCGTGTGTGTGTGCGTGCGTGCGTGTGTGTGAAGGAAAAGACAAAGACTCAGTGATGTGAGTTGATGAGAGGCAGGAGGTAATGATTAGTGTCCAAGCTGCCCTCAGAAAGTTGTGCTTCAGTTTAATGAATACCTAAAAAGCGGAAACAGTCTGCGATGGTAAAAGGCCATCCTACATCTCTCTCTCTCTTTTTCCCTTCCTTGTCTCTGTTTCTCTGACAGATTATGGAATTTTTATCAGAATAACGCAGCAGTAACAATGGGGCATCTCGCTGATGGCTTCAGTCCGCTCTGGTCTCATTCTGTAACTCTCCTAAACTCCCTGAGTTCAGACCTATTTCTCTGCCCTAAATGCATAATTCTGTAAACGAAGCATCTGCCTGGGTGGTCCCTGTAGGCCCATATGTATCAGGCTGAGGCTGTCATGCACAGGAATACACACCAACAGTCAAAAATAGTTCAACATAGAGTCCAAAAAACAGTTTGAAACTGACAGATCATCACCCTTTAAGCTAATGCTTTGTTGAAAAATATATAGTTTAGTACAATATAAAAAACAGTTGTACTGTTGAGTCGATGTGTCATTGTGCCGAAAAGGAAGGCTGCAGTGTCACCTGAAACAAATCTGTTTTTAGGTTTCCTAAATTAGGATAAGGCCTTTTATCAAGAGCACATTTGTTCAGTGCAAGTCTGGTACAGAAGCCAAGGAAACCAACGAACAATAATCTGGCAGCTTTCAGACAGATAATAAGCTGCAAATGTTGCAAACAAAAGCAAATAAGTAGTTGTCAATATTTATCTGCCAAAAAAATCAGAAGCGTGAAGTCAGTGTTTCTATAGTAACATGATTCTTGGTGCATTGACATGAAAGCACAAGTTAAATTTATTTAAAACAGAAAATTACATCGATACAAAACAGCTTCTGGGGCAGTAAGAGGCGTGGGCAGAGCAGATCTGTTAAATATTATGGTATATACTTAAGCTTAATTACTGAAGTTGCCTAGAAAAAGTGTGCAATTGGTGAATTTGCAAACAAAATGTATTCAGGTCAAGAGGTGCACTAAAATATATTCTTACTGAGGTATTTATGACATTTCATGATGCCTTAAATCAGCATAAATAATACAATCAAACTTCACCTTTTTCTTTGTCTCTCCTTCCTAGTTGACTCCCCATATCTTTTTCTATTTCAACTCGCAGCCTGGTACACATAACTTATGCATGCTGTTTTCACACAGGTTGCCATGATTTGGTGTGTTATTTGTGTGTGTTTGTGTGTCTCAGTGTGTGTGGTGCATTTGCAGCTAGCAGCTGTAGATAGTAGCAGAGCAGTAATGGTGTATAACTCATCCTAATAATGCAACAGTGAAGCAGCAGGTAAGGTCAACACGAGAGACTGTGGTGAGAAAGGCAAACTGTGTGGACACACACACACATGCACACACACACACATCAATCCACCAGAAACACACCTCCAGGCACATAAACATGTAACACCACCAGCCTGTATATCACGCTGCATCCACCCTCGCCTATATTTTCTTGCAACCCATTATTTTTTCCTCCTGTCTGTTTTCCTCTATCCATCCCTCCATCCTTGTTCACCTCTTCCCTCCTCCTCTTCCACTTCCTCTTCTCCATCCCTCCCTCTGTCTTATCCTGATATTGTTGGAGGTCAGTCGACACCCTGAGGAAGAGCGCTGATGAATAGATCCATGATCACTGGCTGTAATTACAGTGTCAAATGAACTGTTAACTGTCCAGTATGTGCAGTATTGTGTGTGTGTGTGTGTGTGTGTGTGCGCACCTTCTTTCTCTAATGTGCTAGTCAGCTCCCCACAGATGCACTTGCCATATCAGCATCCACAACAACAGATGGACTCCAGTTACACACACACACACACACACACACACACACACATATATATGCAAATCCACACACATGCACTCAAAACCACCATCTCAAGTTTCATTTTTCATAGTTCAGTGAAGTAGCAGAAATAAAAGTGGAATACATCCTCTCTGTTAAAACGTAACTCTGTCCTTTTGTCTTCCAGTTACACCATTTCTGACTCAGCAGCTATTAACACGCCTGCTAGTAACTATTTAACATAACATGTAACTAGAACCCATCCTGTCATGGCGCATTCCAATCAGCAGGAACCTCTTTACACTGCAAGTAGGTCTGGCAGATGTGTTTTTTGGCACACACATGCACACCAGAACTCCCATCGTACTGTAAGATATTGCCAACAGATCACGGTGAGCTATTGACTTCAACACACATCCCTCCATCAGACACGATAATGGAGACCAGGAGCCATGTGGCAGGCAGCTCAGCAGCTGGGCTGGCACCAATGAGAAGCAGACAGACAGAGAGTTTAGTGTTTCTGGTGGGTTAAATTATGTCTACTTTGGTTCAACCTCACCAGTGGAGAGTAAAATGGAAGAGAGCAGTTAAACCAGATAGTCCTATTAATATTTATTTACATAAATGTAGCTGTTTATCAATCCAGAAAGAGAGAGAAAGACTTTGAGAATTTGTATCTCCACAGCGAAGTCTAGATCGGAGTGCTCTTGTTTCTGCGATGTTTCTGAATTTAACACATATAAAAGTAGCAATTTTTATATTGTCATACACAGTGACAACATAAGTAAGCAACAAGAATGAGCAATAAGTTACTAGACAGGTTAATTGTTGGAAGGTTTCTGAGTAAAACTCCCACTGATCCTTACTCCATGTTGAATGTGAATTAGAATAGACTGTACAGGAGCAGTACTGCTTCTTCTTTTCTTTTTCCTGGGACTGAGGGTAGACAGGACTCAATATTCGTTAAACAGCATGTCCAGCGGTTACTGAACATTATCATACACTTCGACTTCAGAAAGTAATATTCGCTATCCTTTCAGATCTGTCTGTGGATGTATCCGTCGCTAATCACTAACTGTGTCTGTGCTACAGACCCACGGTCAGGATGTGAGTTGGACAGTTGCATGATGAGCTGAGGCTCAGCTAAGTAAAGCTAGAGCTGCAGATTCAGGAAACAATTATCTGTGGGTTCAATAATACAAACAACAACTTTGTGGTTTAACACATTGCTGTTTACAAAACCGCCACAAATTCTGCTCTGTTAGCATTAGTGAAGCATTGGAATAAGCTGGAATAGAGAGAGTTAAACGGATTTTATGTCTGTGTTTGAGAATGATTTCTATACATCCGGTTAATCAGGGCAGATGTTCCTGCACTATCACTGTGGGTTCAGTAAATCATTTATAATGCCTTGCCTCATGCACGAGTGTGCTTGCAAGACACACACCAGATAAACACACACACAGTGTTGCCATGGATGCATTATATGCAAAAGAAAACTTAGCCAAGCCACCTAATCAAATTCAGAGCTACATCTACAGGAAGGGTAAACATGGACACACTCCTGTCACGTGTGTTAGTTTGCATCTTTATGCCCTTGAGTGCATGCCTGACTATGTTTGAATCTGTGTGTGTGTGCATGTCTACTTGATATTCCAGGGTGGCCTGTTGTGAGTGTGGTTTCCCACAATTCTTATCAGAGTTGTGATCACAGAAAGCTGGTCTCTTCAAATGGAACACATCCCTCCCTCACACTATCCATGATGCACACAGGCACGCAGCACATAGATGCACACACACTCATCCTTTATGTTTCTCTGCTAGTGATTCCCTTTCTTGAGTCTAATTCAATCTTTAACTTATAACACAACACCAAAAACATGAGCAGCCAAGAACATGAATGTAATTTGGAACAATCTGAGGTGAGTATGACTGTCTTATGAATATATAAGAGTTTTCCTTTTGGAAGTCCTGCACAAAAACCAGCAGAAGAAATCTGCCTGGGGATGGATAAAACAATTGCTGGCTTAGAAAAAAATTGAAAACAAAGAGGAACAAATGCTGCAGCAAATACAAAGCAGCAGGGAGAAAAAGACATGTAATATTCAGCGGGGAAAGCAAAGAGGTCGACATTTTAAAATTGGGGTAAGAGAGGGGTAACAAAAAAGCAAATGGCTGCCAGGTTGTACATCCTGCCTGTTTCAGTCCTGAGACGGACACTATCATGTGCTCACTTTTATCAAGTGATGGTGTAATTGACAAGCTAGAGATGTAGCATGGTAACTCAAAGTACTGTGTATGCTGTGTACACACACACAAAAGCTGAGCAGCGCTGAGGTAGATCTGCATGCTGATCTGCTGAGAAATGCATCACACAGCAGTTCACGCAGAGGTAAAAAAGTGACGAGAAAAACACTTAGATAAGAAGAATCCTGTTCAAAATCTGGCTTTGCTTCATTCTGGGAAATGTGTCCCAGTTAATACTCTGCTGCTCCCACACACACACACACACAGAAGCATGCATACTCACACAAACACACGTCCCTACACCGCTAATGAACAGGCTGCTTTCACACTTGGGATTTCTCTCCCTATATGTTTTTTTTTTATATTTGATACCTTTACCATATCTCTCTCTATCCCTCTCTTCCCCCCCATTTGCATTCCTGTGGCGCTTGACGTGCATCACTCATACATTGGATAGTTGTGAAATACATGCACACACATATTGTGCACAAAAATACCTTTTGCAAAAAGCAACGCAACTAATTTAATAAAAAGTCCCCCCCCCCTCCCATCTGCACACACCAGTCATCACAGACAGCTTTCAGTCAGTTAAAACATTAGCAAAAGTCACTATGGCACGTCTTCTAAGTGACTGTGCTGTCACCTCTGCATCGACAAATTAGACAAACAAATCTATAATTCTCAAACATCACAGGTGATTTGGAATGTGTCAGTCGCCCGAGCCGTAATGTATTCATGTTATTCATCTTCACGCTTGCCATACACAACCCCTCTTATTCAAATACTTGTTTTCACAGCCTTTTAATCAAATTTGCATGGATTAATTTTCAGAATGTTTTAAGCATTGGGAGCATCTTGCCTATAGATAGCTTGGCAATCCGTTTGAAAACAGAGAGATACCCTTGCATCATAGTCCAACATTGTATCATGTGATATGTGTGGTAATTGAGGCAACTAGTTATTTCTCATCCTTTGTTGCAGGTCACAGTTATGTTTCATCAAAGACTTATCGCTGTGAGCCTCAGTGTCAAACCGCTCTACATTTTCAGGCAGACTTCAAACAGTTCATTTTTAGTCAGTCATATAAGCTGTTTCACTCGCAGGCAAAAGAGGAAGGTTTGTTCAAGCCAGGTCGAAAACCATTGAAAATTACAGTATCTGCTGCACACAGATGTGCGTTACTGAAATAGAATGGAGACAGAAGTGAGAAGAGAGAATGGATTATTATCATTGATATAAGTCAACAGAAAACACTCAGAGAATCCCTCACAGGTAAATCTTTAAACAGCCATAGTTTCATAGAACTTGCAGATTTCTAACCATGCTTTGTATTTTTCCTGGATAGCATGTGTAAAATGAATGATGTACGCTGCAGTCCTGCACATTTTGCATGTTGAAGTTTTTACCAACTTTATGCCTCTCAGACATTTCAAAGGCAAATTTTTCAATTTTTACCAAAAAGTGAGCAGGGTGCTTATTCAGTAATGAAGCCAAAACATCTGGAAGCCTCTTACGCGGGCATTCTACAGTAGGGCCCTCTTCTACCAACCAATAAGTTCAGGAGCAGTCATCATTTATAAGTAATGAAAGTGGCGCTATGCAGTCTTCTCCCCCATTTTCTTGGTTACCAGGGTTACTAATTTCTTTAGAGACACCAGCATGCACTCACATGGCCTTAAAAGGACATTTGTGTTACTTTCTCATCATGATGAATTATTGTATGTATTGGGCTACTAGTAGCTACAAGAAGACCCTAGGAGCCATAACTGCCATAGCCATAACTAAATAAAGGAAAAGACTGCCCTCGAAGAACAATGGGTTTAGTTGACTGGCCTTTTGTTCTACACATTCACATCTCATTCACATTGATTTGTGGCTCATGGCTGGTTGAACTGGAAAAATCCACAGTTACACAGATTCACTGAGCTGGTACAAATTGGACATTAAAAATAATCCTGGAAAAGTTTTGTTTTTTTGCTTTTCACTTTATCAGGATTATTTTACCTGTTTATTCAGGCAGATTGTTTTTTTCAGCACCATATGTGTCGTGTTTGAACACTTGCCTTAAACAACAGACACCTAAAGGAATTCCCTGTGGTGCCAATAAATGACAGTGTTGCATTTGCCCCCTCACTGGTTTTACTATCTAGCAGCTGTAGATAGCTGTAGGGTGCAATCTCACAGACAAGACAACATCAAGAGCAACAGCGGACAAACAATTAAGTGATCACTGAGATGCGAAAAAATACAAGAACAGTCTGTTCCTTAGCTACACAACAAAACAATGTACTGGATACAGTTTGTGCACAGCTGAATGAAACGTTTGTACGTGTGTTTGTGTGTGTGTGGGGGGGGGTTGTCTGTAATTATGCCTTGAACTTAGACTCACTCACACACAAACATACAGTGTATAGATATACACCCATTCACCTGATTATAGCTGACTGCAGACATACAGTCAGCATGTGACAGCAGTTTACATGTACATTTCAGCAAAGCACACCCTACTGCACCAGTAATACACCCATTCCTTCACACACACACACACACACACACACACACACACACACACACACACACACACACACACACACACACACACACACACACACACACACTGCACACATCCAGTATCCCGTCGCCCCTGATAGCATATTGCCAAAATAAACAGCATCAGCCCTGTCAACACAGAATCCTCTCACTGCAAGCTAGAGATTCAGACACACACCTGGGCGTCACACCCAAACACACAAACATAAATCTACACACACACACAATCCCTCTCTCTCTATAAACACATCTGGCAATCAGAGATGTGTAGAGACTCACAGCAGGGAGAAGCAGATCAGTGGGGTATTGATATTGCAAATGCACTTCTTACCCTCTCTCTCTCTCTCTCACACACACACACACACACCACCCCTGACAGAGATACAGACTGTTCCTGCCAGGCTGGAGGACAAGTGATTTCCTGGCAGCCATTGTCTCCTTGCCTCTTAATCCAAGCAGTAGGAGGTGGGCGGTGTTGACATCTGAGACCAGTGTATGAGATCCTCTCATATCTGACCTTTAACACAGCCAGACCAGAGCAGGTAAAGGTCTACAGCTCCCCTGTGACTTGCATAGATTTGATACTGCACACAAGAGCAAAGGAGAGACAGGACAGAGATAGAGCAGTGGCACAAATGGAGTCCTTGAATATAAACCTATTAAGTACAAAGAAAAGTAGGTTTCTCCCTCTTTCTTTTCAATATCCCTCATTCAGATTCCCATCTTTTTCAAAAGAGCAATGGGAGACTAGCAAAAGTTCACCTCGGAGTATCTACATATTCACCGGACTATTCTGTCTATTGCAGCTTCGAATGTATATTCATAAACTCACAATGGGTCCTCAATGGGCTGAATAGTTGGCCCTACTCAAGGCCCCATTTAACAGATTCACAAAACGTGTGGAATGTGATTGCATCATCATGTATCAGTGAGAATATAAAAGGCAAGAGAACACAGCTAGTGACTAAAGGATGTAATTAGCAAGCAGCTATTGTACATACAGTAAATCTGCTGACCTTCACCTAAGACACTTGTGAGTTGATTTTTTTTTCCCTGCCTTCCTTCCTTTCCTTATGTTTTTAGTGGTTACAGTTCACTGTCACTTTTTGTCAGTGTGTGGTTACTTTCAGGGGTCATTATGTTTTTGTTAAAATGCTAATTTTTCAACAAGCAGCTCATTTTTTTCAGTTTTTTGCATATCCACTCCATTTATCCATTCATGGCCACTTATAATCATGTATTAATGTATTAATTAGCTATCTGCACAAATAAATGGTGACATGCAGACCTGCATTGCCTCCTCTGATAGAAAGTCTGTTTCTGTTTTGCATGTGACCAGTAGTGTGAAAGAAGTGTGAAATTCCTAATCTGATTAATAAAATTAAATTGTTCAAGATGCAAGGGAGTATTCAGGGAAGGTTTGCAGTATGCATCATAATTATTGATATTATAGTGTTTTAATCATAAGGCAGCATTACCAAACTGCCTGACCTCCCCAAAGTTCTCCCTGGCCAGTATACATAGGAGATAAGGGCCAGCTTTAACCAGCCACCCATACCCCTGACACCTGACATGCAGGTCAATCAGCCAGGGGAGCCACGTCTGTCAGGGCCAATGTGAGCTGGGTAGCTGGTCACCAAGCAGTTTAATCTCCAACAGATTCCCACCACCTGTCTCTACTGGCATCACACCAAGCCCTGCAGCCCCACAATCTGCCAACTGCCACTGTTATAGTGCTGAGGGTTCAGTGGAAACTGATGGATGGATGGATGGATGGATGGATGGAGCACACTCATATCCATAGGACATGCAATCTATTTTTGAACCTGTGTCTGTTGAAGCTGTTTGAACGCATCACCTACTGTAGTTCACCGATAAGCTCTGCTGTGTGCTGGGTGCTGTCAGAGCCACGGGTGACCCGCAGGCTATACTGCTGCATAAGTGTGTGTGAATACATCGTTTGCCTCAGGGGAGGATTTGCTCCCGGGTCTTTGATTACCACCAGTTTGCAGTCAGGCTTTTCAAAATGACACAATTGTTAGAGTCCCCTTCAGCAATATAGCATGTAGCTTGTAGTCAAATCCTCCATCTGTTGGAAGAGGGCTTAGCACTTTGGCCTGGCTGCCCACTTGGCTCTTGTTTTATGTCTCTGAATGGAGTGTGAGGTTAGACATGTATGCTTTAGCTCCAATAAGACTGATAAAAAATGATTTTGCTTGATTTTTTAAACAATAAAGATCAGATTGGATATTAAGTTAGGCACCATTGCATAACCAACTAGAATCTGACGCATTTAGCTTCATTTTGAACAAATCAAAATATGCAGACACTGTCTACAACCCACAAAAATACATAAATGTTATGTACATATATTTATGTACGTATATATGTGGACTGTGTATGAATCTACCAGTCAAACAGACAAGGAATGCCATCTCAAACACAAAAGTAGTAGCCTTCATAGTGCTTTGCTACGAAAACTCCTTATTCCATGTCAGCACACAAAACAATATAACCAATTTAATTAGGGCTGCAAAATAAGCTTAGCTTTTATTAATTATTAATTTGTTATATATATATATATATATATATATATAAAACAAATGACTGTTACGTGCCGGTACTTGTGTGTATGTCTGTGTCTCTGCTTTCTGTGCAGGTTTCCAAGTGCTTCCAGTGAACCAAGTGGATGATTCACACCTGAGTCCACTTGGTCCTCATCAACAGAAGTATATCAACTGGAGGTGTGCACATGGCCAGGGCCAGTGTGGGCCAACTTGTGGATGCACACACCATGCGTCTTTGCTCCGTCCAGAGGGACTAGAGCATGATATTCAGCGCTGATCTCTTTTAGTTTTGCTTTTGTGTTTGATTTATTATTTTGTTATTCGTTTAAGTTAATAAATTTAATTAATAGTCACTGTTTCCGACTGCTGTCTCTTCCTCAGGCCTGGGTAACATTATTGTTACTGTTGCTTCCCCTCATCCCCTGGACTAACTGGGGAACGTAACAATGACATTTAGAATACCACTAGTATCATTTCTTCAAATACAAATGCTTATTTCCCAGAAGAGTATACAACATTAAAGTCAGTGAAAAAAAAGACTGCAAGTGGCCTGCAGCCACATGAGCTTTATTTCTGATCAGATCTTTCGGACAGACTGTCTACACTGTTTTTTTGCAGGCAATGACCAAACACAGATGAGACTTTTGCATGGGCCACTGTGGTAACAACATAAGTATCACTAACTATGTATCTATACATCTACACTGGATGCAGAGGTGTGAGTTCCATCACCTCGTACGTCATGCGATCGCACTGAGCAGTCACTCTAACACTGTGTGCTCCATGTTGTTCTCAATAACACTTCTCTTTTTGCAGCTTGGATTCTGCACAGTACATCTGTCACTCTGGATTTGACCTTATCTGTGTGTTGCATTGTGAGTGAAGCAAAAGTCACATTTAGCATTCAGAGCATCTGGACTGTGATGTAGTATCTGCAGAAATCCAATTGGCAGTTCAACCCACCTACCATTTTTGTGTGCATCAATAACATTTCATGTGGTTTTCCTTTTTATGCTCAGACTATCTAACAACAATAGTCTGGATACAATCTGGATATGACAAAAAGAACTCTTCAAAAGATCTGACCAACAAACATTCCCCTAAAAGTCTTCAACTTGAGTGATATGAATCAAACATTTCCAGCACAAAAACCTACAAACAAGTATTTGATATTTTAACTTAGTAAATAAATAATAAACGATCAAACATGTCTTCGGTTTGGTGTACTTTATTCAATATTTAATAATACACACCATCTATAATTGCAATCTTATTTTGAAGCTTGGGAAACTGTCTTCATTAATATTCATGCCAATAAATCACACACTGAATTAAATTAGACTAAACTGAGTTCATTTAAACTGAGATACGTGTGTCTGGTGCAGAAAACGGAGAGATGGGCACCATTCAACACATCACAAACCGTCACTGTCTGATCAAATCCACTACAGTTTCTCCCAGCGGAGGGCCTAATAACAGTCTACACTGTTCATGGTTAAGCAGTTTAAGGGAAAATATTCTCACTTAAGTCTGCTGGCTGCTGATTTCTCGCAGTCTTGTTGAGCAGAGATAGAGAGCTGTGCTCACTCAAGATTCCAACAAAACAGCATCTTCATGACTCAGTATTATCACACAGGGAAGCAAAGAGCATGAGTTTGTGCTGTGCCCGTCCAACATTTGAAAACAGGGACAGAGTCAGAGGAATGGAGAACCCAGATTAAAATAGATGAGTGTAAGACAAGAAAAGACAGCACGAAGCAGAGAGTCATGGTGAGAGGAGGGCAGACAGAGACAGAGAAATAGTTTGTAGGTGGGGACCTTGAAAAGCTTTTGTTCTCTGAACACTGAGGGTTAGTGAGGCAGCACTTGGCAGTTGGTTCAAAGCAACAAACTCTAAATCAATCTTTTACAGCTTGTCCAAACAGACCCACGGAGAGACACACACACATGGACACAGAAGACATACACACAAAAGAAACTATAAACAAGCAGACAATAACAGGCACTTTGTTCTGTTTGAGGCCATGTGATTTACTTCCTCTACATGGTATTCTTGAAATAGGAGAGAGTCTGACTTGATACTGAGAACCATGTGTGTGATTCTGTTTATGAAAGTGGGTGTGTGTGTGTGTGTGTGTGGGTGGCCAAAGCTGTGTTTCTTTAATGAGGTCGGTTTACACACTTCGTTAATTGGCTGGCATTGCGAAGCACTGTCCACGATCTACAGACCTGTCTGCACACACACACACACACAGACACACACACACATCTCCATTTCACTGTGCTTATTTATTCATGTATTAGTTAGTTTGTTCCAGTAGGTTCACTTGCAGGCTGTTGTAGTAATTCCCGCTGTATTCTCTGCATTGATTTGAGCTGCATATATGTGCACACACACACACACACACACACTCACTCACTCATACCTCTACCTACCCACTCATCACGTGTCCTGAAAGCAGCTTTTTTTTGCAAATCAGGCTCTGCAAAATACAAAGTGAGTGCAAATTGTATTTGAAGCCAGCTTATCTATCCATTTATCCTTTTACCTCATTCTCCTTAATGTGTATTATTTCCTGTAACAACCAGGTGAGAGAGCAATAAGTGTGAGCTTTCTAATTAAAGTATCCGGCAGGGGAACAGAGCCAAGCTTTCTTTTCGCACATCCCTCATCACACTGGCTACAAAAATAGCATCAACCCCACAATCCCAGGCAATGTTCTGTCTGCTTGCAGCTCTGGGCTGGTTTCTGGTGAGCAATAGGAGGTACAGTGGAGAGATTTTTTTTGCTGTTGCTGCACAACAAATACAGAGCAGCAAGACTCATTTGGTCTGCATAGACATTCTGTTCTAGCTGGATGTGATAGTCCATTCAGACAGGACTCTGTGTGTGTGTATGTGTGTTTGAGAGAGTCATGCTAAACATGATTACAGATGGGAATGGTGTATGTGTGTGTCTGTGTATTTGGTGTGTGTCTGTGTATGTTTGTGGATATGTGGGCAGGCAGGACAGGAGGTCTGCAGGGAGAGATAACTGCTCAAATCTGTCTTCCCCTTCTCACTCACACCCTTCTGCTCAGACCTCTAAAAGCTTACCCCTAGGCTTACCCTGCACGCACACACCCACACATGTATACTCACACACACACACAGGATCCTCGAATCAACCCTATCCCCAACTTCCATTTCAGCCGTCAAGTCCAAAGCAGTTCTGGTTAATTGAGAGACCACCATTAGCACAGCTCTGTCTGGTCAAATTTAGCTTCTGTTAATGAGGTGCCACACACAAGTTTGAACATCCATGTGCATTCAGCACATGCACACGTGTTCAATCCTACCCGTACGCACACACAGATTCAGAGTGCATGCAGGAGAGGAGTTCTTTAATATTTAAACAGGATGCTTTAAAGATGAAATTGAATTAAGATGGCACAGGACGACACAGAGTTACTATTAAAAACACCACTCCAATGATTTTTGCTACACAAAACACAGAGGAAAACCACACAGGGCTTCATCTCTTGTCTCTCCTTTGTGTTTCCTTTTCAGCTGTTGTTTTTCCTTTGCAGTGACCCGCTGCCCTCTCCTCTCCTCTTTCTCCCCATGAACAAACAAGTCCTCGTCAGATGGATTTTCTCTACACCATGCCTCACTGCATTATCTCCTCTTTTCCAAACACCTTTGGGGGGTTGAGAGGGACCATGCTATGTCAAGGAGATTCTTAAGATCACCATGCCTCCACACAGGGAAGTCGTAACTGTGAAAAAGATCTGTCCTTAAAGCAGCCGAACCTCACCACCTCTGCTTTGGTCGGGGCAGCACTGTCATGTGGGTGACCATGTGGCACATTCAGCACAAAGAGAAAGGATCTGATGAATTGATGTTAGTGACCACTGCTGCTATGTTCCAACCTACATATTAGTACTGCTGCAGCACCATGGACAGCTCCCACAGTGACCACTGCTGCTATGTTCCAACCTATACTGCTCAGCACCACGGACAGCTCCCACAGTGAACACTGCTGCTACACAGGTCAGCGCCATGGACAGCTCCTCACTGAATGTCGTGCAGTCCAATAATAAAGGACAAATATACTCAGAGGGATCCCAGGGCCCTCAGGTGCCTCATTAGTACAATCAGGTGTTTGGAGACTGCAGAATATTTACACCTCCAAGCAAAGTATAATTAAGAAAAATGTCATCAGCTTAATTTGAGCAGTGACTCCAGCACACAACACAATGATGGTGATGATGATGACGATGATGATATGACCCTAACCCCTTTTTGCTCATTACAGTTACATATTAGCTTGCAAATATGTATATCTTTGCAAATAAAAAAATTATAAATACCACATATGATAATATTATGTGTTACATACATACAACACATTGTCATTCCAAACCTTTAACTGCCTGGTTAAGTTTCACAAGATATGATTTTTTTTTAAAAAGAGAAGTACTTTGCTGCTGTTTGATTTTTACACAATATGACAGACATGAACGACGGGTCAAAACAAAAGTCATTTCTTTACAAGATAAGAGAAAAAAATGTGTAGAAAACATTTTGACAAGAATTGTTGACAAAGTAATTCCTTGTAGCTGAAAGCCCCAAAGCCTTAGGCATCCCAAATTAAGCTCCTCTTTGTGCCCTTCACTGCCACAGCTGCAGCCTGGGAAAGGACACAAGGCCGACTCAGCCTCATCACATAAAGGCAAGCGGAATGCTAATAAAGTTGGATTCAATCAAATTGAAAGCAGTCTTTTGGTAATTCATGGCTTTAAAATTAGAATTCTTGTTCTGCATTCAGAGCCCCTCTCTGTCTCTCCCACACAACCAGAGTCTTATCCTGGCTCAACCTGAAAGGATGTTGTGTTACACACTGACAGACGGATGTGTGGGGCATTATTTGACTTTAATCACACATAAACAACTCTTCAAACACACACACATTCCTGATGTTTAGTTTTATAAATTAGCAGATGTTAATCTTTTTTTTTGTTAAAGTTGCAATATTTGTTGATTAATCAGTGTTTTCTGTTGAATCTTTGTCTTCTTTTGTCTTCCTGGTCACAATTTGTATGAGAAATGGCCAAACTGGTGCTGAATGTCTGGACTCTAAATTTAAAAGTCAAAAACGTTTGCAGTGTTTCATTTTTTTGACAAATTCAAGTTGACACTATCTGAGAAAACAGACATCAGCCTTTGTGTAGTCATCTACTACCTCAGTCTCAAGGGCTTATTATCCATGGAGCTTCTGAAAATTCAACACAACACATCAAGGACAATAGTTTTCACCAACCGTGGGTGAGACTTGAGTCTGTCACTTTCAACCTGAGCTGAAAGAACAATCAAACCATTGAAACACCTGGCTGTCCATGAAACCCTGAGATCTGAGGTAATTGCCTCTGTTTTCTAGACACAAATGGAGTGCTGCTCTATAACAGGGGCACCAGTACACAGATTAATTTTGACTTTTATAAGATATTGTATAAGTTGTTGGTAAACTCTGCTCTTCCATTAGGACATCAATCTTGCCCTCTAGTCCAATCACTTAAATGTAATATTAAACATAAACACCTTACTGTGTTTTCATCAGAGGTAGAGCATTATTTAAATGAAAATGCTGCATCTTAATACCTAGAAACCTGTTCAAAGATCATGTGTTTTTGTGCACATTTGCTCAGCAATAGTTTCCTGCCTGCATGTGCCCTTGGAGTGCTGTGGCTAATGGCAGTGTCATAATATTAGTCATATTAGGAGGGGATTAGTAAGAGAAACCGTCTTAAGGATGTGATCCCTGGGAGGGGGTGCCAGATACTGCTTGTATTACTGTCAGCCCTGTCTCACACACACATTGGGAGCCTAGCAGCCTTGCCTGCTTTTTCTCAATAGGATCTGTAGAGAAACATGACACACTGAAGCGCACCACCTACTGTAGCTCATTCCCTTCTTTCACGGTGTGTGTGCGTTTTTATCTCATCTATTGAAGTGCTGGTGTGAAACGTGTGTGGTAGAAAAACAGAAATGCTGCAGCTGTGTTGGAAGGTTGAGGCGTGCAGATTAGGAGAAGAAGCTCCTTAACAAGGTGTTCCGTCTGTGTCATTTTATGGATGAAGTCAAGGTGACAAACTTCTCAATGAAGAACATCACAGTATGAGGGTACAGTATGTATCTAAAAATACAGTGTGGATATCAGCCAAATCAATTCAATGTCAAAGAGCTCAAAAAATATTTTTTACATATCCAAAAAATTAAATATGGGCTTTAAATGTTTACACTAGCAAGCATTGGCAAAGTATTAGGCAGAATATTACAGCTGGACATTTTTTTATTCTGTCCATGAAAATTAAGAATCCATGTGTCCATTTAAGTTAAATGTTTGTACAGTATTTAAACTCTAAAATGTTTTCCTTTCTCTCTGTGGAATAAAGAGAATGATTGAATGGTCAAGCCGTTTGATGTTTTTATATCAAGTGGTGTCACAGAATAAGAATAGGTGGGTATCAAATTGAATTTTTTTTTTACTGCAAATCCACTGTCAGGTCGTGGTGGCAGCAGGCTCCACACATCCCTATTCAGTTCCTCCTGGGGGGATCCTGAGGCACTTGCAGGCCAGATGAGATATGAAATCCCTCCAGCAAACTTTGGAGCCACCCCAGGGTCTCATCCCAGCAGTGTGTTCCCACAAACCCTCCATGGGAAAGCACCCAGGAGGCATCCTTATCAGATGCCTGAACCAGCTCAGCTGGCTCCAACTGTTCAAAGTAGATCAGCTGCTTTATGCCTTTATTATTATTATTTTAACTTTCCAGTGTGAAGTTTTAGGAAAAACTGAAAAAAACTGAAACTGAAGATTTGCAGATACTGTAAAATAACATGCTGAATAGAAACAGCATTTAGTGTGACAGTTACAAGTTATAAACAACAGCAGCCAGATTTCAAACAGTGTAGCTTCTCTAAGCAGCTCAAAGGCCGGTGTACAGAATGTAAGGTGACCAAGTCTGAGTTGTTTAAGCTTTGTGTTAACAACTTATTGTTAAAATGTTGTGACACCTGCATCTGTGCTAACAATCCACCAAACATAACATACACAAAGGCACATAATAATAGCCCAGAAATATAGATACAAATATAATGCATGTGTGTGTGTGTGTTTGTGTGTGAGTAGAATTGACTTTTCTGATGTGGTCCTTTCCGTCCAAAGAGTTTTTTTGCATGTAAGTTTGCAAGTGTTAAAATGTTGCACTTGTATATTTTTCTACCATCTCCTTTATCTCCACCATTAGTGAGGTATACACACAGACACCACAACCACCCACAAAACTGCACTAATTACTGCTGTGCATGTGCTTCAGCTCAAACATACTAGTCAGTATATAATGCTTCACACTGAATTTATAATTGCATAATTAGATATAATTGCATGGGCTGTGGGCTTGCCTGACAACCTAATGAGGCTGCTGTAAAATAGCTAGTGGTTCCACTTATAAGAACATAATCAAAGACTACAAGATAAAAGGGCACACACAGATAAACACAGGCAGCCAGAAAGACAAGCCCAGAGCTACACACAGGCATAAAAAGAGTTGAAATTATTTAAGAAAAGATATGGGAGAGGGAGAGTGAATTTAATGCTGTCATTATACTCTGTCAACAGTCACTCTGTTCATCAGGCACTGTAAGTGCCTCTGTGGTTCCCATGTCACAGCCTTGGGGATGTGATTTTCCTCCTCCTTACTTCACTTCATCAGTGTAAGACTGACCAAGGAAAGAATCTCACAATCCTGCCTCAGGAGAGCAGAGACAAGACACACAAACACAGGCACAGACATGCAAGGCAAGGCCTAATTTGCTGGCCTAATGACCACAGTGATTGCTGTCTAGTTGTTGATGAAGAAAGCTGCCAGAGGGTTGCATGTGCAGTGTAGCACTGACTTCTGGCTAACAGCTCAACAGCTCTTCTTTGCTATCAGTCGTAATGAGTCAGTTCTGACACCACTGCCAAAGCTATACAGTGTCTGCATTGCTTCGTTTATAATGGCTGCTGAAAGTAATACCACCTTCCAGCCCACAGACACACACACTATTTAGAGTTCTGTCACTGCACACTCATTAGCAGGAGCTGTAACTACGCCAACAGTCAACAAATCAAATCACTTTCTCAATAAGCTGCATGTCACAGCAACATCTGCACTACATGAATTTACCTTTACTGATGTAGAATTATCCACCATAAGAAATAATGGCTAAAATATGAACTCATTGGAATTAAAGTAAAGCAAGTGTCAATTTATAGACTCAAACTTGAAATTGCATTGTACGAACTGTACGAAGCACATAAAGTATGTTTTTAAGGTAAAAGCTTGTTTTAGCTGCTTTCTCCTGATTGGTCTCTGTCTATATCAGTTTAGAGATTGAGAACTCAGTCTGTCTTGACTGAGTCTGTATATCTGCAATGCTTACATCAGCTTTCAGTGCTGTTGTGCTAAGACACTGTGTTGTTTGTTTTTAGGCCGCAATAATAAATGAGAATGACATGAGTGATTATGAAGGAGCTCATCATGGTGCCATTTTTTTTCTCTCACTGGTACCACTTACTGTTTTTTGTTTTGTTTTTAACATTTTTTCACTTACTTTAAACTTAACTGACAATACTCACTGAAAGAATACATAGCCTTTAGCAGTGGAGCTCCCCTCGCTGGCGACTGAGAGCACACGCTTGATTCACAGTTAAGAGCCTATTAAAACCATAGACTCACTCATTACATGATAACTCAATCATGAATAATAGATGATGAATATGAGGGGTTGGTGGCCTAGAAGGGGATGAGTTTTACAGCTCTGGTTACATGTGTGTGCAGTTCAAGTCTCCGGGTGATTATGAAGAAAGTTTGAAGATAATACCTTTTGCTGTGTTTATGTTAAAAACTAAACAGTCAAAGAAAATTTGAATTTTCTTTGGAATCATATGCTGCCTTGACCTCAAGGAAGTTCATGTAGGGAACACTAGGGGAGGAGACTCCGTCTAGCAGCATGACAAACAAGTGGACTGCAAAATACAATATTCTAGGGGGTGAATAGCAGCTCATTGGAGCAGAGCTGAGTATGTCCATGCAGTTATCTAAACCAAATGACCAAGGTATCAGCTCAATGGACACCCAAATAGAATGGAATAGAGTTGATTTGACAGATCAAGGGACAATCTGCCATTTTTAAAGGAGATTCGGGACACTTTCAATCAGAAATAAAAGTTTGAGTCTTCAGCTCCCAGTTAAACCAAAGAAGTGAGATCTATAGATAGATGGCAGTGAGATCTCTTGCATTTTCTGAAATGCAATGGGAATATATCTGGTGTGATCTCCTTAGGTATAGCTTTGGATGAAAATGGGGAATCTTTGGCATATAGCTTCCACAAATGTAGATTTGCCCCTCGGACCAGTGCCTTTTCCTCAAAATAATCAAGGAGCTCAATAGTTGCCATTTTGACGATGACAATATCATATTGTTGCTATTGAACACTGATTGGAAGCCCCAAATGCCAGAGACTATGTGCATAAATTGAGGCGCATGTTTCCACCTGAAGCTACAAACATATCAATCACCTCATTGTGTCAAACTGATTGGAATGGAACTAAGAGCAGGCAGATCACACTGCTGAATGTAAACATTACAGCATTTAGACCATAGTATGTTCTCTTATTGGTGTGTGTCCTAAATGCATTTAAACAGTGAAGCAATTGCTTTGCTTAGGAAAAGAAAAATGTGAGACAGTAAGACAGCGCTGAGACAGTTTGGAGTTTGGTCGAGAGAGATGACTATTAACGGTGTAAATGAAGGGAAACATGTAATGACAGGACCCCAGAGTCACTGATGAGGGAGATGGATGGCTTTCAACTCAAATACATGGCAGTTCATCACTCACCGCAGACATAAACACACACACACACACACACACACAGGTTCTTACAGTGTATTTCCACACACAGAATCGCACTTGAGAGCCTCTTCCTTATTAACCTTCTGCATGTCCACTCATGCTGTTTTGCACGAGCCTTTTGGCATTGTACTGCTGGCACTGCAATTAAATATATAGCCTTGGAAAACACATGGCATCACTGAACATTGCTCGGATTGCATACTCTAATTAGTCAGAGAGGGAGATCATTGCCTTGCAGTATTCCCCCTGCACCTCTGACTCCTCTGTCTGTCTGAGATTAATCTCTATCATCTGTTATCTATCACTTATCATTTTCAGTATATTGATTCATTTGCTGACAGAATGACAGAGCTTAGTCTTAAAAACATCCCAAACATGTCTAATGTGGCTATAACTGGACCAGGTTTGGAACCATTATATAATGACTAACATAAGGGTTCACATCAGTTGCTTTATGTTTGGGTCAAATTCTCACATTTGAGAATCTAGAATCAGGACATGCTGGCTAAACAATTACTCAACTCTGCAAGCTCTAATCAATTGGCAGGTGATTTGATGAAGCATATGTGTATGCAAGCAACTTCAGCCAAGCACATTACTTCTTCTCATCATCACAGTCTCTAAAACACACGTGTAGTGCCCCTGTGTTCAAATTCATGCACATATGTTAAAGAAAACAAGATGGATAATTGTGACCTGGTGATCTTTTTACACGGTAAAATAAAATTAATTATCCAAAATATTAGCATTAATTTTCTAGTAATGAATTCAAAAATGGACTATTAAGTCATTTTTCCCCTTTTAACTGCTATTTTAGCCTGCTAATTGCTTCTACACTGCACCCTAACCTGAACAAGTCCCAGACAGGCAGTGAGATATAAGCGTCATGTCTCCCTGCATGAAAATCTCCCCTCATCCTCTGGTCTTCACCCATTCTTTGCTCTGTAGTCGGGGGAAACAGTGTGTGGCCGAGAGGTGCTGGGTAAACAGTGGTTCTGCAAAGTGCTTTTTCCTGGGCTCTGTATACCTGGGTAATAGAGGCAGTAATGGAGTTTGTTCAGGCTAAGGTAATCCTGGAGCTGTGAGCGCAGAATCTGCTGCTGTTTCTGTTCTGTTCCACAGCGGGTACTGATGTTGTTGTAGCTGTCACTGTTACTGTCCCACACAAGCCGTTTGGGAGTAAAGCAATGTTGTGAATGTGTATTTATTGCCAAAAATGTGTGCCTGTGTGTGTGTGTTTGTGTGTGTGTCTTTGCGCATCCTGAGCAAAAACATGCATATAGAATTAGGTGTATCTATACAGATAGACGTGTGTGTGTGTGTGTGTGTGTGGATTCTTGCTGGAAAAAAAAGTCAGACAGAAAGAATCTAAAAAATATATGTGTTTGGATGTTATAGCTCACCTTTGGGAGGTGGGATAAGAACAGGGCTGGCGGCTAGGAATGAATTTACAGGGCCCGATCTCCCAGAAACAATTTCTTTATGTGGGTTACACACATTTAGAGTGGCTACTCGCCTCCCCAGGGCCTCACCTCACCACACACAGCTACTGGAGATGGCCAATGAAATACAGAACACCCTTTTATAGGACACATGCTTTTTATTTATTTTTATTTATCCCCTGCATCTTTCCTTTTTTTCCCTACACTCTCTCTTGCTATGTCTGGTTTTTGCCTCTCATCCCTGTTTCTGCGTCTTGCCTGTCTCATCACACACAGGAGGTGACAAAAAAAGATCACTTTCTATTGCACACATACTGTACTTTTTATTTCTGCTAATGCTTCTTCCTTATCTCTCTTTCGCTCTCTCTGTGGACAGCAGCTCTGACAGTATTCCCCTGGCACAGAGGGTTTACTGGTCGAAGAGATGGATAAAGGAAGCGAGTGAGAGTGATGCCGGAAATGGGGCAATGTGTGTTAAAGGGGCACTGGGAGACATAAAGCTGTGGACACATCAAAGCTTGTTAAGAAAGACCGTGTGTGTTTGTGTCTTATTGTGTGCACGCCTTTAGCCATGGTGCTATAGGGATTTGAAGTAAAATGGTCCAATTTGAAGTTCTACAGTCAGCACTCACCCCCTGCATGTCCAAAACAAAGAGTGGCCAAATAAAGGGAAATACAAAATGTAGTCTAACAGCCTATTATTTGCCACCCTGCTCATGTCAATGCACCGCTATTAATTTTCCAAAAGGCAAGCATAAACTATGGTGTCCCTGAGGCACACAGGTTAAGTTAAGTCAGTGACCATGGTCTTAGTTGTGTTTTGCTCATTATTTTTTGCTTAACCCAAATTGTGCTCATTTTTGTTCCTGCATTACCAAAACATCAAGACAACACCTTTGTCCATAACCTTAAATGAACTAAACAAAACCTTGAACCTGAAAATATGTGTTCTCAATCCTCAGGACAGCAACACACACATACGTTTGCCATATCATCCATTTTGTATAGCGGCAAAGTCAGCAACAATCGAAATACATAATACAACCACAACATTGCACTAAACCAAAACAACTTCATTTGAACTCACTTCTTCAAGTCACCAAGTCACTTTTTTTCTGATCCTAAGGAACACTCTGGCTGTTGTTTGTATGTGTTGAGTAAAGGCATTGTTTTTCATGAAGATGTTTCCTTAATTTACTTGTTTTTTATTATTAACTTTTTTTTGTAGTTGGATTGTTCAGCTCCCGCCACCATATCTCCATCTCTCATGTGATTTCATTTGTTACCTCATACTGGAGGACGTAATGTGATTCAACCAATGTGGCAGTTCATATTTAAGGAATCAGAGCATGTTGCAGGAAGGGTGGGCCGCTGCAGCATGTTTCCTACATGACAAAGCACAAAATGCGCTTTGCACCGATGCTATGTTGTGAGCAGCTCTTTATCGAATTAGTTATAAATAAAATCTAAACAGTGTTATCTCCTGCTGCACTGAATTTTCTCTGTCCTCATTTTCCTCTCTGTCTCTCCATTTCTACCTTCCACCTCCTCTCTTTATCACATCTGTGTTCCTGTGATGTAATCAGCAAACACCAAACCTGTTTATTAGAAAAAACTGGTGATGTTAACAGTGTGTGATGATTTGTATTAAACCACATGATATGAAAAACATTCTTCTACATCAGTGGCCTCCTTTCTTGTATCTCTCTCTCATAAACCCAAGCAATCCATTCCAAGCTCCCTTGCTGCTCTCTTCACCACCTCCCTGCATCTTTCTCCCTCTGTCAGTCGTGTCTCACTGTCAGTTCTCTTCCTCTTTATTTTGTACCTCCCTCACTACACTTCTTTGCCTCGCCTCCCCTGTATTATTCACAAAGGCTTGTGTCAAACAGTAGTGAGACTAAGACAGACAGATGGAGCAGCAGCAAGTCTAACATACTGTATATACACAGTGGGGTGAGTCTCGTGGTTTGAATTGTAGCAGCTTATGCATATGGTGCTTTATACACAACTACAGACTTTGACAGAAATATACTTAATAACTATATTAATTCAAAAATGTTCAGGTAAAATTATAGTACATTCAGCTCACTGCTTCCACTCAGTGTGACTGTTATGAGCGCAAAGTTATCCTACACCAGCAGTACATCAGATGATCCATGGTGCTGCGCAGAAGACGCCCACTGCTGGATTCAGAGATCTTCGCTTTTAAGATTTAAAAAGGGGCACAAAATCGTTCTGCCACGTAGAGACAAAACTATTCTCTACTCGGAGCACATACTTCTAAATGAGAGACTGTGCGTCATGGGGGAAAGAAATTTCCCTCTCTTTTTAGTTGGTTCTCTGTCAAATAAAAGGACAGCACACTAATTTAACAACTATGGAAATGTCGCAGCTAATAGAATCGATTAGGAAGAAGCGAGGCGACCGCTGAACACCAGCTCTGCCCGAAATAGCGCGCGGAGCCCGGCGCCATATGCCCATATACGCACAGCTATACCTGCGAGTGTGCTTGCGCGAGTGTGTGACAGAGAGAGGGGCAATCCCATAGGCTGTGCAACACCTGAAACAACCGCAATCATTTGTCTTTGTTAGAAACCACAACCGCGTAAATAAAACTGGTACCAGACCAGACCAGACCCGGCTGATGTGGTGTTACCACGAGAAGAAATCTTTTTTGCATAACTCCTATGCCTTAATAATATCAAATCCCTCTTTGTTTCCTAAAATGGAATGGATGAAGTGTAATCCATTTCGTGCGTAAAAGGCTGTCAAAGACCAAATAATCAGAGGGTTGTTATACATCTGTACAGGCAAATCAGATGGGCCTGTGGACTTTTATCACGCTCACAGTTAAGAAAAGGCTGTTCATGCCCCCAAGGCTATCTGGTGATCCATACCTGTTGGTGCGGTGTGGTCTTGTTCTGTTAGTCCAGCAGGTGAACCTCTCTCCTCATAGCCGCTCTGCTATCCGAGACGGAGGAGAGGCTCGCATCCCCCTCTCCACAACCCTGAAACGGCTCCTCGCTCACACCGGCCGCTCAGGTTCTGCTGGAGCGTTAAAAGTTATACCATATCATCTACCTCCAAAGTCGCGCGAAAGAGAGAGAGAGAGACCCGGTGTCTAGATGTGACCTCCTGGGGTAAAACCAGCGTGTTGCCCCCGCGACTACTCCGGTACAGCAAAAGATCCGTTGAAAGTTCTGTCCCTCTCTCCTCTTCTCCTTTGCACAGAAACTTAGTTATTAAGCCATGCCGACAGAAAGGGAATCCCCAACTTGTAATCGAGTTTTGTTTTACACCCTCAGAATCTCCTTTTTTATCCTCTTCACGGGAAATGTTAAGAAAGTAGCCCAGCGGCGGGACAGAGGTGCGCTGCGGTCGGAGAGTCACGGAGACTAATGTTGCGCTTCTGCTTGTGCGCCTGGAAGAGAGTGCTGCTGGACTCTGAGCTCTGAAGTGGAGCAGCGCCCCGCAGCGGCAAGATGAGGAAACTACTGCCCGGAGAGGCGCATGCAATAAACGTAAATGATACTGTACAGTAATGTGAAGAAGGCCATATGGACTGCGCCAAGACTTGTTGGACATACGATATTAGTATTATCTTTTCAGCGTGGACTGGCAGTCAAACAAAAAGAGGCAAGAGCCAATGCATCAGCACAAAATACAAACACACACACAGATACTTCAGATGCGTCAGCAATGCCCCTTGGGCGTTGGATGGTGGACAACAGGAAAATCAGAAATGTGTGTGTCACTTCAAGAAGGACAAAACAATATTCTCTCTCTCTCTCTCTCTTCCTCTCTCCCACTCACCCACGGTGTGTGTATGTGTATGTGTGTGGCTCCCTCTCTCTGCTGTGAGAAGTTCAAATTAAATTGAACTCACTTTAGCTGAGCTACAGGCATTTCCCAGTAGACTACACCAACAGGAACAGAGGGGTGATCGACACCATGCCAACCAAACTGACCTAAGTATGTGTGTGTGTGCATGTGGGTGTGTATGTGTGTGTCTGTCCTACTGCCTGGAATGACCTGAGCTGCCCAAAGAAGTTTACTCACAACAAATGACTTTGTCCTGACTCAGTCACTCTGGCCAGTGCAGTTCATTTGAGGAAGTATAGCCCCATGGCTCTGTAGTCGAAGTGTGTGTGTGTGTTTCATGAAGTGTGCAGTTTGTCCTCTGGTGGAAAGAGAAACCGATAGACAGTAATAGGTATTAAGGCCACAGAAATCAGGCAGTAGAGAAACCTGCTCGTAAAACACTAAACACATAAACACTCAGCTAAAGTTCTAGTGGTGTGTAGTACGTATTGGAGTCAGTATACATGTGTGTATGTGTTTGTGTGTGTGTGTGAGATGTAATCGTTGTGATGATGTATGGTTGCACACATGGATGACAGGGTAATTGATCCATAGTGGGGGAGTGATTGTGCACATGTGCATGTGAGGAGGCCTGCTGCCAGTCATATATCATTTCACCCAGTGAGCTAATCTGTTACTCTGACAAAGAGTTCAGATTACTGACTCTCCTCTCCTTTCTCTTCTCCTTCTCCACCCTTTAACACCCTCCTCTCTTCTTTTTTCTACCCTTTCCATGTTTTCATTTATCAAACCCTGATCCCTCTATTTGATTCTCTTGGTATACAGCATCTTCCTCTGTCATTTCATTCCTCTCACTCTCTCATTCTCTCTTCCCAAGTAACACAGGTGAATCATGGATAGATAACCTAACCGTCTGCTGTGCTGTTCTCTGGCAGCACAGTCTAACTCAGCATGTGGACTGAAAGATAACAAATAGACACAAATGCAAGCAAGATCCCAGGGCTGCTTGAAAATCAACCTAATTCCTTTGGGATCTGTGGCATTTACACAAACACACACATCCCGCACCACCTCCACACACATGCTCCAGTTGGCCTCCCAATGACACAGACAGGGATTTAACATGTGCCAATCAGAGACCTCAGTGAATTTCTGTCACAGAATAGATAGTCAATTCCCTCAGAGAGGAGCTTTATAGGTCACGTGACACTCTTAGAGAGAGGCATGGTGTGTGGAGCACACGCGTACAGCAGCATGCGGACATAATAATAGAGCAGCTAAAACTGTCTAATCGTATTCATTTGTCATGCATTTACTTCAATCAGCTCACTAAAACAGCTGAAATGGAGACAAATGCAGACGGACCATGAGATAATCCTCACAGACATGAGGATGTCGCCACATGCTCTGAACTACAACTCATCATCAGAGAAATTAATTATAATAGACTGTCATACAGCTGTTGCCACTAGCAAAATAACATGTTTTATTAACAAGATTAACAATCATTTAAATTTAAATGTAACTCATAAACTCCAGTGCCCATCTTCATGTCAATGAAGAAACAATAAAGTATAACTCTTCAATAAATACTATAATATTTTTATCATAATGATGATCTAAGAAGAGAAAACACTATAAGAATACATATTATAGACTCCATTATCACTGCTTGTTAGCAGGATTAGTTGATCAGTCACATCAGTTATATGGAACTGCCACCTGTTTCACTGTCGTCACACCACAATATAATACTGTGTAACATTTAATTTCACATGTAGGAACAACAAAGTGAAGATGAAAGCTTTTTACACAGTACACACTTGTGCACACGTTTCAAAGCCCTGCCAGATGACTCTTATTAGCAATACCATATGTGGCACAGGGTGCGGAGTGCCTTGCTTCATTTAGAATAAACACACACAAACACTTGCACGCATATATACGAAAACACACATTTTCTTCTGTGTTGCATTGGCAGACAGCAATTTTACCATTTGCATATGAAAGACAGCAGCTGGAAGGTGTAGCTGTCAGTGCTTTTGTTACTTGTTATCCGTTTTGATGGCAGCTTCTCTGTACTTGCTATCCCCCACTTCGCTAACGTTTGCCGCTTTCCCTCTCTCAGTGTGTGTCTCATTGTGTATCAGTGTTGAAACTGGACTTGTTACATACAGTTTGATGCAGTTTCCACTGTCTGAATTAGTGTGTGTTGTATAATTTCCTAAAAAAAGTTCCTTAAATCTAGTAAATCCTGTGCTTTCACTAATTCAATTAAAACTGCTGATAAGACCCTTTTTCTTACTGGAGTGGTGCTTCTTAGAACTCAGAATAATACAAGTGACGATGTAAAAAAGTTACAGTAGATCACTTATCACTGACTGTAAATTAAGTTGAAAGGCAGAGCTGCCCTCAGCAGAGAACACTTTTTCACAGAGCAGCAGGGTGCAACCTATCCCCTCTCTCTCTCTCTCTCTCTCTCTCTCTCTCTCTCTCTCTCTCTCTCTCTCTCTCTTTCCCCTCTTGTATGCTTCACTTTTTCACTGGAAGATGTAAATGTTCAAACGGACTAATTCCTTCAAAGCTATGATGAGCATGAAAGGCCAGTCTCCGCCCTCATTCCTAATTGATGGCCTTGCATCTCAGCATGAAAGCTCGATGAGTCTTACTTGAGAATCTCATTAGCGGTAACTACACTACTGTTAGCTCCATTAAAATTACATTACAGACATTCTAGACACACCTTATACTGATCCCCTTTCAGTGTAATTCATTCACTTTAAAGGACCAGAGTCTTGGATTTAGGGGATCTATTAACAGAAATTGAATGTAGTATGCATAATTGTGCTTTCATTAGTGTAATCATACACCGTGTTTCCATTAGCTTAGATAGAGCCGTTCAGTTCTACACAGGGAGGCTCCGCTTTCAGGGAGCCTGCCATGTCCAGAACAGACAGACTGATGACTAGCATACTGCACTGAAGAATAATATCATACTATCCTAGTTTGACAAAAGCTAGAAGGCTGTGTTTAAATACTGACAAGCACTCTAACAAGGCTCCTTCAAATGTGGCCTTTTTCCAAACTATCATAAGATTCACTGGTTTCCAAAAGAAGTGGGGATCTCCACAAACTGCATTTTGTAGGAGTATCAGCTGTACTTCAGGTTGTTTGATCACTGTGTGGCAAATGGTGAGACAATGAGGAGATCATCCATACTTAGATTTTGTGTGTGCGTGTGTGTGTACTGTGCAGCAGTGATGTCACTGTGTGTGTAAGTTTCTATTCCATGAACTATTGTGGAAGTTCATTAAAACATAGACTAAATAATGAAAATACAATAAAGAAAGTGATAATTAAGCTATAAAAGCCAATGAAACCAACTGTAAACACAACAGTGGCATCTTCATCGAATGTGCCAGAAAGCCGTTACCGGCACACATTCACTTGATAAATAGCAGTCAGTCGTCTCGTTTTTTGCTGTTTTTGGTCTTCACCAATTTTAATCATTTATATGGAAGCAAATCTTACATTTCATATAATAATGTGATGATAATATTTTATTTTCCATTTCCATTGATTGTGTAGGTGCACAAGCCAACAATCTACACAATACACTCACTGTTTCACTGCATGTAGTGTATGTGTAGGCTCAAGGATACTCTGGACTGCAACGTCTTCACATCCAGCTGGCTTTGATAAACAAATGGTACTCACGTTGTAGCCCATCTCTGAGGAGGAAGAGAATTGTGTCAGCGTTTGATGCTGTGCTCTCCTCTGTTCTCAGAATGACACTTCTTTATGCCACCTTGTCAGGCTATTCACTAATGCAGACAGAACAGAAATGCAGCAGGGATACCTCTGCAAGAACAGGCTGTCCTCTGCTGAAATAAAACTGCTATATACACAAGGCAGTCCTGTGACCAGTGTTGGGACAAATCTGGAGAGTGTGTGACTTTTTTGTAGCATTTATCATTGTTTCATTAAACCAAACTGTCTTCCTTTCAGGAATTATGTTTGACCAAAACCTGATGCACTTTTCAGAGCCTGTTACACTCAGGTCTTTGCCAAATATGTTCACACAGTACTGATTAAGCCTCAGCACTAATTGCTGCAATGCTTTATTTTGTAGTATAGTTTTATATCTAGTGTATTTTTGTGTAACACTCACTGACAAGGAAAAGCCATGTAACTTGCTAACATGGTCAATTTGCTAGTGTCACTCACTCCAAACACATCACCAACCATCCTCACTTTGGAATGTAGGGTGACTGTCATGGTGATCTATCAGACAGGAGTTCAGCTGATCTTTTCATGGTGTTAGTGTAATTACTCTCTCTCTGTCAGAAGGGGGAGACTATATTTTAAACCTATTGTTAGTAAACAACAATTTTTTTTTCACAACCAGATGTTGTGTCAGCTGAGCAACATGAGCCTGGTCTCTAAATGTCTTTTCCTGCCACTTGCTGTTGATGTCTGTCTACCATTTTTTGCTGGTATTGTGGATTTGCTGCTAATTCTCTGGCATATTACCTAAATAAAGTCACTATACAGCCCTACAAAGGGAAAACTACATTCTTTAAGCACTGTCATTTCATCCATTGTCAGTATAACTACATAACCAGAGATATAACACTAAGATGTTTTTGTTAGAATGACACCTTGTTATGCCTGAGTCACTTTGTAACAAGGAGAGCACACACTGTGATGATCCTTCAACTTATCAGATATCCCATGTGTGGATTGGAGTCAGTTAACCCATACACGGAGGATGATATGCACACCAGCTGGAAAGCTCTGGTGGTGCAACGAGAGAGGGTGTAACGAGCCTTGTTTCCATGGCTTTTTAAAATATTCAGTGGTGAAGGTGACATTTATGGCGCTACTTGGAGGTAATCAGGCTGGAACAGTGCAAATAAACCTGTTTTTTTTATTTTTCAGTATGATATTAGAAATATTACAGGTATGATTCTACCTCCCATTTGACCATCCTTGTACCTTTACCTGGAAGTTCCATTCATCTGAGTACTGGGGCCATGAGGTCATTTTTATAACCTGCTGAGCACAACCAAATACAGGCGTTAGAATGCAACAGCCACTCATAATCCAAGAGCTTTTCAGGAAAAACAAGAGCCATAAAAATCTGGGATTATGTTGTTCCACGCTAGCGGTTCAGGGAAAGGAATATCTCTCGTTCCTCCTCTCATTCTTTTTTTAATCCTCTCACATTCTCAGTTTTTCTGTCTCTCTTTCCTTCTCTAAATCTCGTAAACAGCTTTAGTTCTTATCAGGATGGGATCAGACAGAAAGCATTCCATTTGGAGGCTGACTAGAAAAGTTTTCTCTTGATGCATTTGTCAGCTTTATACTGTACTGTAGTACAGTTAAAGGAAAGTGGGGGTGGGGGTGTAGCAGAGACAATGTAGTTTCCATGGGTTTAGAGGCTGAAAAGTATTAGTAGATACTGTGCCCTTAACCCATCCCTGCATCCAACACCCTGCTGCACTGTGGCTCAGTGTACATAAGCTGGATTAGATGGTCTGACACAAACACAAGTATGCATGCCTTTAGCTTTACATATTTGAGCAGCTGGATATCAGGCCTGAGTAAAATGGGATCAAACTTTTACTGTCTCCTCGATTCCTCATTTTTATGTTTGCGTGACTCTCATCCCTGTAAAGCCTGACTAAGAGGAGGAACAATTGTTTCTTAACTCCTTGCAGAAACGGCCTCATAAACAACAGTCGGTCCAGCATGGATTCACATTCATACAGGTTTCAATTGCCCGATAGTCACACACCATCCCACCCATACAGATGTGTGTCTATGGAGGCATCGCTGTGCAAAGCACGGACACTGAAAGTAATTCAGTCTGTTTGTATAAGCTTCCAGTGGGACTACACAGCATTCATTCATCCATCTCATCCCTCCCTCACTCTTTCTCTCCCACCTCTGACTTCTTTTGCTCGTTTTCTCCCCCGATGACAACATCCTCTAATGATTAATAATAATCCATGCAGGCCATTGGCTGTGATTCGGGAGCTTTTTATATGAGAGGCAGCAGAGGGAATTTTCTCTCTCTCTCTCTCTCTCTCTCTCTCTCTCACTCTCTCTCTCTCCCTTTCTGTTCCCAGTAGTGTCTTTTACTCAACTGACTCCAGCTTACTGAGGAAAAAGACACCAGAGGGAGCCAAGATAAAAGACACTTTGGAGAGGAGAGAACGGGTAAGCCCACATCCCCTGCTACTAATAGGACTATTTTGAAGAAAAATCAGCTCCAAGCAGGAGCAGGAGGAGGCAGATGGGATCGGTGGTTATAAATGTCACCTAGTCAACAAAGAGTGGATTCTTTATATTTGAATATGATTATTTAAATACATCTTCTGAAGAGTAGGCAATGGTGGCTCATGAAATGTCAGTACTAGTTCTATTAGTCTCTATAAAACACCCAATTTATATATGAAAAAAAATATTATGCAGTCTCTAAGAAACACAAGTAATGCAGAGGAGTGGTAAATCACCATTGGTGTGACTTGAGAGCCCTCTAGTGGTCACACCTGTACACACACTGACTTCTACTAAAGGTTGGATGTTGCTGGCAAAGTAATATAAATGTTAATCCCCTAAAATGTAATTAGTTTGTATTTTCACTGATAAATGCTAAGGTTTTAAGTATTGGCTACAAAATATTGGACAACTTATTTTATATTCCCTTTAATCTTTTGGTAAGTTACAGTACTGAGATCCTCCATATAAATATTGTGCATTTTATTTATACTGCTTTAATAAGTGGCTCTAAATAGTAATAGAAAATATAGCTGTATTGTTTCTATTTGTATTCATGTTGTATGATTTTGAGATGTTTTTTGTTCAATCATTGATGTGTAAATTTTTGCAGGTGTCGTGTTTGTTGTGTTATTACATATTGTCTATTTAGAATAAAGATGTATTGTATTGTATTGTGATGGGGACAGCATGTGGGACCTTTTCTTTGAAAGTGTTTGATATGAAAATAAGCCCAGATGTCAGTGGCATTCTTCTAACCAGACCATGTCAGAAGGTTGTAATGATTTCATTCAGCAGCCAAACAAACAACAAAAGCAGCATCAAGCGGAGGATGATGAGATCCCCTTCTGCTCCCTTATCATCAGCATTCCTCATCCTTCCAACACTTTCTAATGATTTTCATGCTGGCTGTACTACACATGTAACACCACTGAGGGTCAGTGTGTCTTCACATTTCAGCAGAATTATTGGCATCAAGGTAAAGTCAGGACATGTAGTCTGACTCTGCTCTCACAAGTAAACTTCCTCTGGGATGAGATGGTGACTCAGAGGTTCACAGCAGCCTCGAGCTTGTTTCCCTGTTTGTGTGCTCACTGATCCATGCAGCCCAGTGTTGGGGTGAAAAAGATGAGAAATGCCACGTTTGGGCTTTGATTGATGTTTCGATATTCTGAGGCTGACACTATGACCACAGCACTGGATTATCTAGGCTTTGATAAAGTTGCTGTGTTCAACTTCTTGTGTACTTTTATCAAAGAAGAAATTTTATTTATTTTAACAAGAATCTATAGATGTTGTCTCCTAATAATTGTTTTAAAAGGTCACTTAGTAACATTGTCTAAAAAAAGTCAACAGCCTACACATGATGTGCAAAGACAACTTGGTATTGTAACTAAAAGTTAGCATGCTAACAAGCTTGCTGCACTTCGTGTAATACCCAAATGTTTAAAGCAAGGTAACTGGTATCTTCTGAGATGCACTCTAAAAAAGTTCAGTTGCTTTGCTTCAAACTCTTGAAAAAAATGACCTGGATGACTGAGAACCATCACTCACATTTTGTGTAATACTGTTAGAGGGTAAACTAAGGTTTACATGTAACATGGACATCAGCGACAGAGGATTGTGTCTTGTGTAGAAATCATCTAACAACTGACTGTTTAAGTGACTTCAACTAAGAATACACATTTTGGAAAACATGTAAGACTCATTTTAACCAAAAGAGGTTTAACCATTTTAGCAGGAAAATCATCTAGATGTTGATTCCAAAGCTTTAATAATTCGTTAGTGTTTGTTTTTGTGTTTACACCATCTGTAATATAGATGTGACAGTAGAAAAACTGACAGAAAAGAGATACTAGTTTGATGCAGCTTCCAGTGAGCTTCAATTTACTGTTTACTGTTTTTTTTTACTCTCATGGCATCATTTTTCAGATATAGAGACACAACTTCACAGCATGCACACAACAGAGCATTTAGAAACAACAGAACCAGATGGTGCCCCTAGAAGGTAAAAGTAAAACAAATATATCTGCAGAGTTACTTGGCTGGAAGTGTAAATAATACCCATTTGTACACCTCATATGGATAATAAATCACAAAGTGCACTGCATCAATACAAAATACACAATTAAAAAATTAGTTATAGTCCGGTTCTGGTTTGTATTCAGTGTGTGCAGCCATGTATCTGCATTATTAATCATCCTGCTGTTATAACAGAACAGAGCCTGTTGCATCACCATGCAGACAGGTGAAGGAGATGACGATGCAACTGTAACAATGACATGACATACATGAATCTGTGCTTCATAGTTCTGAGCCCACACTGCAGACCTGAGATATGGACTCATTTCAGGGTTTATGTTCTTATCTGTCTCTGATATCCTGCATCATATTCTTCATATGTTTACATTCTATAATTTTGTCATCTCAAGTGTCTACACTGGTATGTTTGTATTCTTATCTGAACAGAGTTCGAGGGAGGAATTTCTTTTAAACTATACAAAAAGAAGAGGCCCATCTCAGCCTGTGCTCTTCAATAAATATTTGAGGTCTGGCACATATGTATTTTATTGCAACTAGCAGATACTTTGTATTTTGTAATAAATATTTTGCATTTTTGTTAAAGAGCAGCAAACATGTCACACACTAAAATGTACTTACATTGCCTAATAGGCCTATATGGAGCCAAAAGCTTGTTTAGTGTGTATACTCAGTACCCTCTAGCTCCCACAGAACTTAGCATGGTCATGATGAATTACCATTGTTTGATGGCAAGAATCCAAAAAGTTAAACTCTTTGACAAAATTTATTTCACCTCTTCAACCAAATCCACCCACTGGTCCTACAAACCTGACTCCATATAAAAAAGCTCCAAATGTACAGCCGTTAAATTAAAGGAGTCAGTGGAATTTAGCAGTTTATCCAGAGACAGCAGGAGACTAACACAGTGTAACTGCGGTGTTGTAAATCTACAAACTGTGGCTCCACCTCAAACACTCATCCTATACTCCACTATGGCCCCACATCAGCCAGAAGCTCTAATTCCAGACAGCGACACAGAAATAGCATCAGTACCTCTGTGGCACTGAGAGGTGCCAGTGTGCAGTGTTTTATTTGAACAGTACAGTATGTGGGTATTACCATGGAAACTGCAGAAGACTGTCCAAATGACTATCAAAGAGCCAGGAGGATGCAGAGAAGGCGCACACAGCAGGCATGTTGTAGAAGCTTGTGGTTCCAGTCTTACAACAACTGAGTCTTTGTTATGTTAGAAATGTGCTCCCAGATGTTTTTCTTTGGGCGCAATAAAACTTACTGGTTTAACTTTAAAAGAATGATGATATGATTGTGAGTACTTATAATAAGCTACTGTGGTCTACTAATACCGTACTGTAGGTCATGAAATGTTCTCTCTACCCCAGAGCTTGTGCTGCTGTGTTTTTTGTACAGTGAACTGCACTCTGCAGTGAATGAACTTATGACCTCACTGAGGGAATGGCATGTTAAAAAGCTCAAATCCCTGTTGTGTGATTTCCTGTTGCACTGTGGGAGAAAAGCACTTGGGTCAAAGTCTGTTTCCTTACACAACAAGAAGTGAAACAACAACACACAGAAAACAATGACTCTGATGAGAATAATGAAAAACTTATAACAGAAGTATAGAAGAAGAAGAACAAGAGAATGATGGAGAAAAACAGAGAAGGAATAAAACACAGATCAGCATTCAAACAGCGTCTTTATATATATGATGTCATTGTACTTTAACCGTAAAGGGGGAGGGGGCTTTTTAAACGCTTAAACTCTTTCAGCCAATAAGGAGCAGGCGCTGAAATCTCAAACTGCACAGGCTCTGTGGTGCGTTCATGTGTAGTTAGGAGTTTTTCACTTCTATACACCAACTAAGTGCTTTAAGTTAAGAAGCTGGTTTCGTGTCTAATCTTGGTTGATTGATCTTGTGAAATCGCTCTCTTAATGATAATACATTTATAGAAACTATTTTTTGTCTTCCTACACACCACATAAGCCCTTCACAGCTTGAAAATGCATGATAATAATGGGATAAACTTACAGATTTAGAGATTTACTTTTTTATATAACATGTTGCAAAGTAGATGCTAGTCGGAAAATAGGCTACCCGTCATAAAAATGTGTTCTATTGTTGGCGACAGAGCACACAGCCTTGCTACTACAGAAATGCATAAAAAATAAGAAAAAACATCAACATGTGCAGCAAAAAGCAACAAAACAACACTCTCAGATATGAGTCTGATGCTTTTCTGTCACATGATGCTAAACGGAATAGCCGTTCCGATCTCATATTATTATTATTATTATTATTTAGACAATAGTGGGTTGACTAATTGTTAACTGAACTAATAGTTCCGGGTGTAGTTATTTCTGTAGGGACCCTGAATGCACCACACTGGGAGGGTCTAGTGAGTATCATCTTGACTGCTTCTCGGCCGTGGTTCACTCTGATTACAGCTGCTTTCTGGGAAGGGCAGGAGGGAAACACAGAGCTCAGTGGTATCTGAAAGCAGACTACTACTTAAGTCCAGGTAAGGAAATAATATTACTCTTTCTCCCAAAACATGTATTAGAGTGTTTTTGTGGAAATAACAATACGAGTAAAAGTACTTGAAAGCAGCACCGCCCCGCTCGTTAATGATCCGAGATGCCAGAAGCAGCTCGGTGAGTTGAAACCTGTTACTGCTTCAGAAGTTTTTCCAGCAGCGTTTCGAGGTCTGCTTGGTAAGACGTTTGAATAAAAATGCGCTATGGACACACCTGTTTCCTTCCTACTGAGGATGTGGAGCATATCGGTAAACCCAGCCCTGTATCTGTCCATAATATACTTCATCGCGTAATTTAATTATTGGACTTTAGCTGTAGAAACACAACGAGATGATCTTTAGTCGCTGTAAAAAAACAACAACAACAAAAAAACAAACAAACTTTTGCCGTGTCTTTCTCTACAGGAACCTGTTCGACCAGTCAGCGGGTGTTGATAGTATCGGGTGTATTTCTTTTGCCTTCTTGACAGGAATTCTTGGAAAGCTAAAATATCAAAGCACTATTCAGTTATCGAGGGAGTGACATCTTTTATTTAGTTATGCAGTCAAAACAAGTGTGTATTCTTCGCCTGTGTCAAACAGCTCAAACGTTTGTCAGTCCCGAGGAAATTCCTTTCCCCGAGTCACCACACCCTTGTTGTGCTGCTCGGCTACCGTAGCGCAGACCCTCATGTCGTCACAGCGACTTGTTCTTTTGGTTTGGCATCATACTCGAAACAAAACTGTCATCTAGTGTGAACCAAAGTCAAACCTGCAAAACTCTGGCATGCTTCAAATGACTACTCCTATTTCTGTTTCTGTGCTGACACACACACACACACACACACACACACACACACACACACACACACACAGGATGTTGCAGGTCAGACACGTGTGCAGGATGTAGTCCTCTATCCTCCCTTGTATATGAATATATGTTTAGAAAAATATGATGTCATTGTGACTGAACAGCTGACTGAGCAGTGGAAATCCCCAATCTAAACTACATCTTTGGCTGTAAGTGTTGTAAATTAGAGAGATGTAGACTGTATGTGGCTTGTAAATCTAGTACATTTAATTGTAGGATTTCCACATACAGTACAATAAGTGGTGGGATGAATAATGCACGATGTCCCCAATAGGGTGACACCAGAGGTTTAGGCTTTAGGCCTTATGTAGCCATTTTAAGAACTGCTTTATCATATAGGACTTTAAGTAATACAAGAAAATCACAAGTAATTTAATTAGTCCTTAATGTCAAAAGTATAACTACAGTGTATGTGTGTCGATGATGAGTGTAGTCGGTGTCATTTTTGTCTTCTTTCTGTATTGAGGTCAGGCAGATGAATAGCACAGTAGGTCAAAGCCTTCATAAAAGACTGTTAACGGATCAAAAGCTGCATGCATGCTTTGATAGCCAAAGGCCATTTCACCCTGGTGCTGCATCCTATTTTGGCAAGTGACTGACCTATAAGGCGTATTTTACTTTTCACAGATTACAGTTGAGGAAATACACTAGTACTGATTTAGGAAGTAGTGTGTGGACAGGAGAGTGGTTGCTCAGATGGGATTTTTCCATCCGCCCTGCTTATAATCATATTCTTAGGAGAGCTGTGTGTTTGTCCATTGTTAAGCTATAGGTGTTTATCGGCTGAGGTGTTTAAACACCATGCTTCACTGTATCCTGTCTCAGACTAGTGTGGGCAACTTTCCATCAGCAGTGATTTCCATGGAGGCCGGTGTCCCTCTGAAAGCTAATGCAGCTCTGCAGCTTGTTCTACACAGTTAAACAGAGGAAAATTCAGTTGAGTTGAGGCTCTTAGCCCTTCCCATTTTCTAGCCATATATCTGTGACTGACAAACATGGAAAATTGTGTCGGTAGGCTGTGGGGTGTATCACACACGGGCAGCTTGAAGAAAAGGTTTAAGAAAATCTCTGCAAGAGTTTCCGCTTTGGATCTTAGGGCTTACAGTTTAAAGTAGCCTTAAAAGGATAATTTAAATATCCGGTTTCATTCTGCACCGTGTTGTGCAGAACACCTGGGTCCTTAAGCTGTGAAGCTCACCATGTCCCCCCCCACTCTTTGACTTCTTACTCTTTTTATTAATAAAACATGGGTGTATTTCCTCTGTGGGGACTAGCAGACCATTATAAGGTGGGGCAGTGGCATGTTCCCAAATCTGCCGTGTGTTTTAACATGAGAATAAAAAGTTAGTTGAGTAGGTCTGATAAACTGCAGGGTGGGGCTCTACTCACATTGTTAAAGACAAGAAGCACTAGGTGTGCTAAATGTGCCTTAGAGTTTCACACAATGTCACACATGGACAGATGAGGGAAAACAGTGTTGGTGTTGGAGGATCTGACTCTATTGAGACTGTGAGCATGTGAGTCAGCTTTCATTTTCTGCTTTCATTTGTGCTGTGTATGGGAATCGGAAAAGGAGGGATGCAGCACCCTAAGGATACGCACCATTAGCTCCCTGATGGTGACATCACACTGCAACACAGGAAGAGAGGGAGAGAGCGAAGAAAGTGATGAGAGGAGGACAGAGTGAGAACAAGAGCCTGGAAGAGAACGGGTAGAAGAGAGGAGCAAACAGTTGCAGGAAAACAATCAAGTCAGCTGGTGCTACACTATGTCCAGCTTTGGTGGTGTGTGTTTGTGCATGAGCACACTTTATAATCTTGTAACAGCAGCCTTTGTCAAAGACTTGGAGAGCATAAAGTCCCAAATAGCTGTTTCAATACAGCCCGTGATTAATGATGATTTATACTTATGTAATATTAATCGAAGACTAAATTATTACAAACTGTAACTTTTTTTCATTGCTGGTGCTTTACCTCCATGTTTTAGTTGTGACCACCATGTTTCTCTACCTCTTCCTTCACACCATCTGTCTGTTTGTGCTGCAACCAGGAGGCTCAGAGGCAGATGAAGGAATAATTCTCTGTGATATTTGTCTCTTTCGTCCTCTGCTCAGAGCTGAGCTGTGTGCACTGTGATAAATTGGGCTGGGGGAGTCTCGATGGCTCTGTCCTATTTTGGGCTCCAGCTCGGTTCTCTGACTTTTGCTGCCTCCCTGGCCTGGATCCTGAGCAGCCACTTCTGGTCTTGAGTTTGATTCAACCTTGAAAATTTAAGCTTGGCTGTAACTTTGAACCAAACATTTTCTAATCCATGTTTGGTTAAGAAAATGGGGGGATGGAGAAAACTCTAGACTCTAGAAAAACTCTAGAAACTGATCCTGCATGCATATATTTTAATTATATATTGCATTTTTATGCATTATATAACTCCATTGTACATGTACAGCCTTAAGTAGGTCCACATTAAAATTAATTAAGCAGCAATCAGACTATCATCTTGTTACATTGCACGCAATACCTCCTGGATCTACCTAAATATTTTTCTTAAACCGCTGCTAGTATGTTTGTCATATTTTTACTCAGTATGGACTTTGGTTTGGACACACACACATACAATGCGTTCACTTTCCTGTGCAGCAGAAGCTATGCCTTCTCTGTCTACATGGCTCATTTAATGAATAAAACACAGATGCTGCTACAGTTTTTAGTTATCAACAGCATTTAAAAAGGTGGAGCACAGGGCTGGACTAGAAACAACCTGTTTGTAACATTATGCTGCTCCACCCATTCAGTTTCAGAGTTTAGGGTTAATATTTTTAACATGCAGCATTAAAACTTTGAAAAACAACTGTACTGCACTACATAACAAGAACAAGTTCCACTTGTTGTCTCATGTGCATAAATGTTTATTGAACACATGTTCTCTAATGAGTAAGCTTTGTGTAAGATGTGCCCTGAATATTTCAACCAGGAGAAAGAAAAGATGGAGGAGATGCCGGTGGGGGAGGGATGTTGTGTGTGTGTTGAGAAGAAAAGGGTGAGAGCTGTTGAAAGTAGGTGAGAGATTCCTCATGGCTTATGTCGTCCCACATTTTTACACAGTCAGACAGGGCTGTGTATGAGTGCTTGGTGACCCGTCATTAATCATCACATGGAATGCACTTTGCTTCTTTGACCAATCAGTGTGTCAATATCGGATCTGCAAACACTCAGTTAATATTTTTCTTTTAATAACAGCTTGTCTGTACGTCACAGGCGTACAGTTAGTTTACAGTTGCAGGGGTATCCCGGCACAGCTGCTTGTGTCACTTTCTAAGGAGAAGGAAGACAGGGAGGATTAACATGTGGCTAAAACACTGTTTATCTTATTGTAATTCAGAATTTCATTTTTGGCCTTACTTTGAGTATTCCTACAGCCTGTGGTGTATATATTAGTCTTTCTTACTCAGAAACTTACTGATAATGCACTGCCTGTTAATGGTCCCTGCACACTCCAAACCAGAAGCCACTCTCCACCCCTGGAGTTCCTGATCAGAATCAATCACATGTTTATTAGCATACAAAAAGCCACATTACAAGAAAATGGGTCAGTAGAAAGCTGAATGTTTTATGAAAGTCTGATGTAATTGAAACATCAGACTAAATGACCCACACTTTTATGACTTAACTGGAACTCCCCTTGTTGACCTGGAGTTTGTAATTGAGGACTGTTACAATAATAAGTTTATGCCTTGTACATACTAGCCAGTAAATGAGTGACTAAGTGGAGAGTTTGTGTAAATTCTGATCTATATTAAATGAGGCTCGTTGTTACTTCAAAAAGAGGAACAAGTTTTTTATCTTGCTGCCCCTTGGGGAGCTCATTTAGGTGCACTGTGTTATTTCTACCCCCTGCTACCTCTAATGAATAAGGCTGGCTAATGTGTTACCACTGTAGGTGAAACTCACAACATGCCAGGGAGGAGAAATGAGGGAGACAGACGAGGTAGCTGTACCACATGTGCTGGGAATAAGAACTTTGTACTTTTCTACTCCTAAAAAGCACAAACATTATGCAAGGCAGGATCATTCCTCCTCAGACACGTGCGAACATGCAGACTTCTCTACAGTTACCTGCGGTCAAGAGTGTGTGTGCAGGTGCAGTAAGTTCTTATAGGGCTCTGTCTTTCACAGTGAGATTTGCATTAATGTCAGAAATCAGAAACGATCTTGTCTTTGTTTCTGATGTTACCTTGTATGCAACACATTAACTTAAAATTAACTTTTTAAAATATTTGTTTGGTTGCACCTCCTGAAACACACATCATCTCAGTTGGCTCAAAACTTAAATAGTCCACTTCTACAAGACTTTAATTATGCCTGCTCAATGCAGCAGGAACATTCATCCAGTCTTCTTTAACCCAAGTCTCATAGATAAGTGTAAAGGAATGACAGATTGTTGTCATAAAAAGACAAAGATTCCTTATATACCGGTGATTGTTTTGTGTCTGTATATGAACCCTTCCTGAACTTTAGTTCATATAGCACACAGGATTTAAGTTTTTGTTGGTGCAGTAATCTGATTTGGATTGCCGGTGCTGTTATGTGAATATTTCCTTTGTGTTATATAGATACTAGTGAGCAGCTTTATGCTACTTTCAAATGCAGCAGAACACGCTCGGTGATGAACTTTAATAAAAGAATAAGTCCTTCACAGCTCTTATGCTGTCCTTGTCCTGGCACAGTGTGCAAACACAGACACATTAATGCCAAGTAAAGAGGCCATTATCCCCACTGAGCGCCATGTGCAGTAGGGAGCCTGCTGTGAGAGCCAATGTCATCAACAAGCTGCATTATTTTATCACAGCACAAAATCTGCAGGACTAGACCCAATTTTCTGAAGCGCTCTGTGATGGCACTGTAGCTACTAGTCACGTGTGTTTCAGTGTGTCTTCCCTCTGGCAATGACAGTATGATGTATGGCATAGTCGCAGCCTGCTATCACAGAGAACAGGTGGCTATCTCCAGAGACAAACCGACAACACACCCTGGCCCGAATTAATGTAAAAAAGCAAACTGAACAATTGTCTTTTTATTCTTGTGGTGAAAATGGTAGCTGTTGTTGTAGTGATTGAGGGTGAATGACTGAGCCCACTGGAGAATCGCAAACTGATGTAAACGGGCAGAACCTGGATAGGATAAATATTTTCTCCTTTTTAAATAAGAGAATCATTTGTTTCCTCGTGGACTTTAATTAGCTAACAAAGTCATGTGGAAGCAAAATTCTGTTTACAATCCAGAATCAACACGGTGTGACCTGTGTTAATATGTGTGTGAGTGTTTGATAGGCTGAAGATGCATACTAATGAGTCACTGAGTGCTGAAATAGATGTTTCAATTTCTCACATTCTCTGGAACATTTCTGCTTTTTATCCAAAAGGAAATGACCTCAGTGCTTTCTTGTCATTAAATTAGTAAACACACATTTTGTTTTAGGTTGTAAAATGTTTATTATTTACTATAATATATTTTAGATTTTACTCTTTTAGGCTACATTTAAAGGTAGGGTAGGATATTTCATTCTGATGCACTTTTTGTTAAATTAGTGTAACTTCTCTTTACAATCCGATAGCAACCAATTAGTTTGGCAGTTTTGCTTTAAAACGAAGAATATGAATCATCTGTGGAAGCTATAAAATGCTAAAAACATCAGCCAATCCTACGAGGCGCACCTGCGCGTTTAGTTGGCTGGTTGTCACTCTCTTCCTGCTCTGCGCGCACCAGAGAGGTACGTGCATGATGGCTGAAGTCACAGACTGGTTGGGAGGCGTGGCTTCGGGGTGAGCTCCGAGAGAAAAGGGCGTGTGTTTACTTTCAAAATCTGGCTGACTCTCACTGAATTTTCAAAATCTCCTACCCTACCTTTAATTATCACCATTACACTCGATTGGCAGTAGATGATTCAACATGTGTGACCATTATTAACATTTTTTGTCGATGCTAGCAGCTGTTAATGTTATGTATTTTATCATGTGTCTGGTGCCTACAAGTACTAGAGGAAAGCAATTTGTAGAGCAATATTTATTTTCATTAATAATAAAGGTTGAACACAGAGAGCATAAAAGATCACATTAGCTGCGATCACTCCACCCCAGCTATAAATAAAAATACTGAAGCTGAGGGGAAGTGCTGTAATTCTTTATGAGTTGATCACTCTGTGCTACTTCTTTAAATGTGTGTGTCTGAGTGGTCACAGAGGTTTTGATCTTTGTTCCAGGTGGTTTGTGGAAGCTGGTGCTGGTGGCAGACAGCCAGCACATTGTCTCATCTCCTACTGCCTTCTCTCCATTATTGTCAGCCTGTGGGAGATGGCTATTGATCTGTGTGTGTTTGTGTGTGTGTGTGGCCACCTCTCTCTCCTTCTTTCTCTCTCTCTCTCTCTCTTTCTCTCTCTCGCTCTCTCTCTCTCTGGCAAGCCACAGTTCACTCACATATGCACACCTTTCAAGCAAAGAGATGTGGAGAAAAATGTGTTCAATATAGAGGTGTCAGACAAAAGCAGTAGGAGCTGTAAATCACTTGACCACAGGGATGTAGAAGTGAAACATTAAAGATCATTAATGATGTGAATGTGTGACAGGGGTCAGGCAGCATGTTAGTATGTGGAGCACTGCACCAAGTCTGTGGCTCTCTTCCTTATCCCTTACCTCCCACTGATTTTTCTTAAATGGTGCTCAGCCCGACTGTTTTTTTTCACTCCACACACAGGACGCAGCCCAGGAAAGGGAAAAGGGTGTGGCTCTAAAACAGATCATCTCTTTTTTTCCCCTCACTTGTTCTCACTGCTTCTATTTATGGTTTCATTCTTTCACCTCCCTCTGCTCTTTGAAAAGACTTATGTCTCCAAACGTATAGACTAATCAGGGTGTGTTCTGTTTGCAGATGGCTGCGATCAGGAAAAAGTTGGTGATAGTCGGAGATGGTGCATGTGGAAAGACTTGTCTGCTCATTGTCTTCAGTAAGGACCAGTTCCCGGAGGTCTACGTCCCTACTGTGTTTGAAAACTACATTGCTGACATTGAAGTTGATGGAAAACAGGTAATTCAAATATCAGCTTTCTTGTTTCAGTTCAATAACTTTGGATCATTGTTTCATATGTTTATACATTGTTAGAATGAGATTGTCCACTCTCAAAACTTCACATATGGTCTCAATTAGGCGATACTTTGAGGTCAAAAGAGGTCAAAATATGAATTATTTCATCAAACAGAACAGAATGTACTGATACATTTTTCTGTTCAGCTCGAAGAGACGAATGTTTGTTACATGTGTCAGTGTATTTAATAGGTAAGGAATAAATATTATTAGTTTCTATATTAAAGTGTTACAACTTAAGTAGAATGTATTATTTTTGCTGCTTTTACTTCTAGTTCTTGTGGTATTTGACTGAAGGTTTGGTCACCTGAAAATGAGAGATAATCCTCCAAAAGACTGTGTTTTTATGACCCTGTTGAGCCCCGTCCATTGAAAACCACACATCATCATAACCAATGAAAATAAGTGCGAACTGTGACCAAATATTCGAGCAGTTAATTGTTACAAAGCCACAGACCTCCAGTCAACAACAGGAAATGGATCAATGCCACCTTCCTGTGCGGGGTTAGAAATCTCCCTCCTCATACATCATGACTAATGTCCTATTTCCTGTTCCTGTTTCCTGCACTGCAAAACTTCCAATCAGCTGGCTGAGGTTTGGCTGATGAAATATAAAGCAGATATCTCAGCTGAGTCATACAGCTTTAAAAACTGTATTATATGTTTCATAACAAAACCCTACTGTTAATCTTACAGCCACTGCCTGTTTATCAGCCTTGCATTAAATTTGTGGCTACAGCAAATGAGAACGGGAGTGTCAGGAGGCTGACTCTTGAGAGACACCTAGTGGAGGAGGAATCAAAAGCAGCAGATGAATGTTCGGCAAGGTGTGAAGTTTTATTTGCAGACAGAAGATGTGCTGTAGCTCATGTACCATGGAAAATGCCCAGCCTGTGGTATACTATAAGTCAGAAAGTGTTATGTCTAGCCAGACTTGCCAATGTAAGTAGTTTGTGAGCCAACACGAAAGACTTGGCAAGACATACGTGTAGTGAGACGTCAGTCCAGATTAACTGCAGAGATTCTATAGTTGTTCCCCGGGGGACGATTAGCAGAAGCACAAACAGTTTTCCAGCTGTGATTGTAATGATAGTAAATTAAATCTGCAGATAGGAGACAGTGACACTGAAAGCCATGAGATGACACTTCTAGGCTACTGTGTTCTAAACATTAGAACAAGTGCTGCAACTTTTGCTAGGCATTTGTTTTATCTGGAGCAGGTCAGACACTGAGGGACTGCTAGCAGTTTGATTAACAGCCTAAAGCTCGTGAGAACCACCTCCGCCTCTGGGAGGTGCTTTTTAGGTGGAGGAATAAATGTTCCTTTTCCTGTTTAATCAATTTGTTTTGTTCTTATTGTCCATATTTTATGTTTGTGTTTACTCCTCGTCTTGCTGTCAATAAGGAATGCATTTGCCTGCCTTTTTTAAATATGTATGTGTGTATGTGACTGGATTTATGCTGTGTGCTAGCAGCCGCTTGACTTGCTTGTTTTGCTTTTCTCTCTCAGGTGGAGTTGGCATTGTGGGATACAGCAGGTCAAGAGGACTATGACAGACTGCGGCCTCTCTCCTACCCAGACACAGATGTTATCCTCATGTGCTTCTCCATAGACAGCCCAGACAGTTTAGGTAAGACTGAACACTTATTCAACCAGAATGGAGGCTACATTTTATGAATCCATGGGTTTCCTAATAGGTTTAAAATGTAAGACTCGCATATATTGTGCTGCATTTATGATGGTGATCCAGCTACAGCACGTTTGATAACAGTGATGCAAGTGGTATTCCTGCTATAGCACAACATGGCATCTTGCTTCAGACTTCACAACTGTTGATTTTGGCTAAGCTCGGACCACGTGTCTGCCAGGGGTCAGTGGCCTCTTAATGTTTGTATGCACAGTCACAAGGGAAACTCTCCAACTGTCCTTGTAAGGCAAAGTATTTTGAATGTACTGTGAGACTTTTTTAAAATGTATTTTTTAATGTTTTCAGAGAACATTCCCGAGAAGTGGACACCTGAAGTGAAACATTTTTGTCCCAATGTCCCAATAATCCTCGTGGGCAACAAGAAGGACCTCAGGAATGATGAACACACACGTAGAGAGCTGGCTAAGATGAAACAGGTGTGTGTGTTTTTGCGTTAAATCATTTTCTTAATGTACGCATAGGAAAAAAAAATGTAACCCACTGTCGGTATATGAAATCCTCAGGAGCCAGTGAAGTCCGAGGAGGGCAGAGACATGGCCAACCGCATCAGTGCCTTTGGCTACCTGGAGTGCTCAGCCAAGACCAAGGACGGCGTGCGGGACGTGTTTGAGATGGCCACCAGAGCGGCGCTGCAGGTCCGCAAGCGCAAGAATACAAACCGCTGCCAGCTGCTGTGAAAGGCCAGAGTGTGGCACACAGAGCGAGGCTTAGAGAAACCTTAAATCAATGGCTTCCATGGACTATACCTACTTCACAGATGCAGAAATGCCACAGACAAATATGAAAGACTGACACACCTGTTTAAAAAGCACCACAAATCTATTCACTCTTTTATTGCTTGTTCCTTTTTTTGTTGTTTATCTTCACCAGCACACCAGTCTCAGTGTGATGGATCTGCCTTTCCCTTTCTATGTATGAATGTATGTTTGTATTTATATGTGCATATACTTTACAGATACGTCATGCCTCTGGCTCTGTATTAGGATTGTTTACAGTGAAGGGTTGTGTGACTTGTGTACATGCCCACAAGCTGTCTTTCTCCCACAGTTCTGAGGTGCAGACAGTTTTAGATTTGCTGCTTCTCATGAATGTGCATGTACCACTCGGTCTACTTTTTATACATCAGCTTCATCTTTTCTTTTTGTTATACCTCCTATTAATTTTTCACCCTGAAAAGGTGCTGTGTCAGCAGAGCTCCATTTTCCACAGCTTTCTCTTCTGTCACAATGGACTAAATTTAGAGCCTGTTCACACTGCATTAATCCACAGAATCCTACATCAACAGAAGCAGCAGTGCTTATTTGTATGGAGAGGTTTTGGACTGCACCTTGGTCTCTCATCCATGGCGATAGCTTAAACTGGCACAGGAGACAGTGGTTTATTGTGGTGGGCACAATGCTCACAGACGTCACCAAGTCCTGCCTTCTGTCTGAACTCTGATTCAGTATGCAGTCATTGCACATCATTGTGTACTAGATTAACTGGGCATGAATGCACACTGTAGTCCTCACGTTTCCGAGAGCACGCTGTGTACAGCCATATTGATATCATAGGCCTATTCCGTGTATAAATGTTTTCATAATATTCCCAATTCATAATTCAACTGGGAGCCCAAATGTGCCATCTGTTCAGTTTGGCTCACCAAGATAAGGGGTCCTGTTGGCTGTTTTGAAATGATATGCAACCGCCCTTTTATTTGACACTATAAGGGCATTACTTGAAACGTGATTGGACAAACAGAGACTGACATTGTAGTGAATACCCAGTAGCCATTTAAAGGATTGACAAATAGGGTCCAAAGAGTTTAAACAGAATGTGCTGTGTCCAGGTGTTGGTGTGAATGGTGTCTGAAACGATAAATTTTAAAATATTTTCAGATTTTTCTGCGTATAGTAGATTTGAAGAATTTGAAGCAAATTTGGAAACATTGTCACTGCTTGCTTCCACACTTCAGACAACAGGAATCATGAAATCACTGTATCTTTAAACAGACCTCTTTCTGATGCAATTAGTTTGTGCTTTTTTTACCACACCTAAAATGTGATTGCCCAGCAAGAGCCCTGAACATCCTGTATGTGAGTTTTCTTTAAAGGTCATCCGATCATTATTACAAGCTACTATGTTTATCCTACACACTCAGATAACACAGTGGGCCTGTGCCTGACAGTGCCTCCATCTTCAATGTCAAACAACCCTATAAATCAAGAAAACATGTTGATTGTGATGGCGCTTTACAAACAGGAGTGGGATGAGATGAACTGTGTGAATAAAGTATTTTTGAAATACTACATAACCGGAAGTACCTCTGTTTATTTTGTAGTAGAATGACTGCAAAAAGATTTTTAACGCATATCAAATTGGCTGCCTTAACAATTCACATTCATAACTACAAGTCAAGACAAGTGTCTGTTCTGTAATGCCGCGCATGTGCACATCGATTCTCTCGTAGCCCCGATCTGTTTTGATGAGGAAAAAGTGATATTTGAGACAACTTAAAACCTGTTAGATTTGATTCACATCAGGAAAATTGGAAATCAGAGGCCATTTTTGAGTGCTCTAAATGACGGAAAGCAGTTGAGACTGAAGTACAAGAAAGGAAAGAAAAGCTATACTGTTCGCATTGGCTGCTTTTGAGCTGTTGTGCTAATTTTTTTGTTTACGAGACTGACGCATGTCGAGTGAAAAGTGACATACTCCGCGCATCCGTGTTGGCAAAATATGCTAACCAGATCGCTGTGGACCGTATTCTCATGTAGTGTACCATTTTGAGCCACTAGATGGGCTAGTGAGTCGTAGGTCGTCTGTCCTTAATCTATCAAGAGAGTAAGAAGTACACGTCACGTGTTCGTAAAACACTAACAATGTTGGCAGGTGGCGGTAATGGACCTAGGAAGTTAGCTGCTAACCGCCAATAAACTCAAAAGAAAAAGACCAGTGCTGGCTCCGTCTATCCTGCTCCTTGAACAATAAATCAGCGGAGCACACTAAGCAGCAGGGGTTTCGAGACTACTGCATCTTTTCAGAGAATCGTCGTTCAGTGACCTGCAGGTAAGGCTAACAGTGGTGCTACTTAGAGTTAAACCTCTTAGCTCTGCTGGCTGGGGACTGCTGCAAAGTAGGTTTTTGGTTGGATATTCAATCCAGGTCCAGCTGTGTCTCACTGAGGGACGTGATGAAGGTACTCAGGATTTTTAAACTACAGTGATAACCAAAACCATGTTTACTTCAGAAAAATATTTTTAATTTGGAAAATGCAGTTGATTAAAGGACAGTGATTCCAAATGACACTGTATGTTTTATATATTGACAGACCATTATTAAATGTAAAAACATTTATGACTGAATAAAAACTACTACCACAATCAAACTATTATGATTAGTCAAATTGACTAAGTTATACTTGACAATTCAAGTCATTGTCACAGTGTGATAGACAATTTCAAGTGCACAACAGTGTTACTGAAGCACACTGAGGTAGCTGTAGACAAACTACTCTAAATGTGAATCAGCTTCTTCTTTGGTATAGTTTCTATATGTGACATCAAAAATGTCATTCGATATGTTTTTTTTTTCTGAATTATGGCTGTGCCCCAATAATAAACCAAAGTAAAACTACACTGAATCCATCCCAGTGTTAATGATGGGAGTCCAGTCTCTCCTTCAGCTCAAATGTCATTCCTCCACTCTGGATCCAGCTGTTGCTGCACGACACTCTCTGCAGTCTCCACTGGTGGGAAATGATAAATAACTAGAACCTTTTTTCTTTTCAGATGTTAACAATAGTGAGATAGTAATGAATATAAATGTATGTTTGTGACCTTGAGTTTCAATTTTGATGCTGAGAGCAGCTAGTCTTTCGACCACATCATCATCTTCCTCTGCACGCTCGTAGCCAGTGTAGCCCTTTTCTTCTCTGCAGTACTGGATGAAGCTGCAGATAAGCAGACACAGAGACAGTTAGGGCACAGTTAATATAAACGCTCTACTAAATTTAAATTGGTCTTAATTTAAAGGTAACAATGTAATGCGTACCGAGCCCAGGTAGGATCAGTCTGCAACACTAAAGGGTTTCCCACCACAATCAGCAGAGCTTTGGCACGAGTCACAGCAACATTAAATCTCTGGACAGGAAAGGAATGTCAGAATAACATGTAAATATACACAGTCTGTACATGCACATGTTGTTGTCATGCTGTTTACCTTCTCATTTTTGACAAAGCCCAGGCTGAATTTTCTGTCAATCTCTGTGTAGTTGTGGCTGCTCCGAACTGTAGACACAAGGATCACTTTCCTCTCCTGGCCTTGGAACTCCTCCACTGAACCAACCTGATGCACATACACATATACTATATACAGAAACCACATAGTCTACACTGAATTTTATATTGTTTCAGTGTAAAATGTATTGTTACCTTAAGATCATTTATGGTATTCACTCTGAGCTCTGCCCCAACTTTTTCCAAGGCTTTACGGATTTTCTGCACCTATAAAACACAGCTGCAGTTTTTATCCTGGATCAAAAACAAATGCAACATCAATAGTTTGAATTGGATTGTAGATGGAAAATAATTCAACCTGCTTCCTGTAGGGGGCGATGATGCCTATATCTTCGGGTTTGAGGGTAGCCAGGCCCTTCTTGCCCTGTGTTTCCAGCAGCTTCTTCACATAGAACATCAGCAGCTCCACTTCTGCCACATTGAAGAATGATGGACTGCTGGCCTCACGCATGTCAACCCCGATCACCCCATGGAAGATCAATGGAAAGCCCTGAAAGGTATGCAAGAAAGGTGTAAAATGAAAAGGAAAAATGACCTGGCACACAGATTAAAAAATGCACAATGTTATTTGCAGTTTAATCCTGATTGATCCGGGTATGGCCAACCACCATATATGATGATTCAATCAAGACACTGCTGTTGCGGTTTTGTTAAAGTATTTGCATTATTTGCATGGCTTTTTGATATACTAAACAATTTATCTGGCTAACTCGTGTAATTTAGTTTTTTAGTTTTGTTACTGATTTTTAAATACAGTTATTTCAATGCTTTTTGTGCATAGTCCCATCCTTGTACATACGGGCCTAGCAACAGAGACAGTTTATGGTGGGTGGGTGGTTTCTCAGACTTTCTGAGTTTCTTAGAAAGGTCACTCAGTTATATATTTAAAGGAATTCATAGCTTTAGTTGACATCAATTATCATCAACAGTTGGACCAACAAAGATGTTCTGATAAAATATACTCTGTACTGCATTTAATGTAACTTGATACCTCTGGCACAAGAATTTCTTTCGGGATTAATAAAGTTTTATCTTATCTTATCTTATCTTATCTTAGAACTGTGCAGTAAGCGTTTCCTAAATGGGGGATCATTACCTTCTTTGGGAGACATTCCCATCTGCAGTAGGAGTTGCGAGTCATTTCATTAGCCCAGACCTGCAGCTCTCCATCATAGAAGAGCTCATTTGGAATCTTCAGAATGGCCGGGTGGGACCTGAGGGACAAAAAGTAATGGAAAAAGTAACTACTAAATGGTGCAATCTGGGGAATGAAGCACCAAGTGTTCAAAACCTTTTTTTCTTCCTCACCTGTAGTTGCGCAGCAGTTTGGTGACATAGCGGCTGTTGAACGTCCCCTCCTCATCCTTCTGGTACACAGAAAAATCATTCATCAAGCGCTCCAAGAGGGACACTCCTGCAAAAAGCACAGCTAATCAACTTACTATACACATTTTTTTAAATTATAACCCTGTCTAATACATACTGTATAATGGTATGCACAAGGCAGCATGAGTTTAAGAGGGCTTCTGTACTCACCCATGCCATATTTTATTGCAAAGGGAGATCTGAGAATGGGTCCTAGCTGCTTGGGGTCTCCAGCCAGAACAACTTGACCAGACACAGCATTGAGCAGCCCTTTGTACCACAGAACGAGGAAATCAGTCTTAAAAATACCTCAATCACTGTTAACAGAAGATGCTGTTTGTTTTTGTTACCTGCCAGAGGGATTAGGCACTCGGTCTCCACAGCGTGTCCAGCCTCGTCCACAAACACATGAGTAAAGTGTCCTACAGGAATGCCTCCTGTGATCAGCCTGCAGACACCAAACAGTACACAGGTAGGGTCAGTCATTTCACAGTATAAGCCGTTAGTATTATGGATGCCCACGAACAGGATGCAAATCATGTGTGATGCAAGTGAGCAAAGTGCAGTGTGAGTCATTCTCTACCTGCCAGCAGTTAATAGGGTGGTGACAATGATCCTGTACTCCATCAGTTTCTCTTTAGCAGGATAGATGTAACACTCACCTACCAGGTTAGAGCATTCCTGTAAAGTGCCAAAGTGTTAATCAAAACAAACAATATTACGGTTAGAGAAGCTGAGATTATGAACAATATCAAACATGTGAAGCACCAAGAAGCAAAGCAGCAAAAAAGTGGGCGAGTGCTTCTGATACACTTTGTCTTCACACACTGTAATACACTAGACTGTAGCTACTTCAGCCAATTTGTCATTTAATGTCAGTGTGAGTGAACTAAGTCACAAGTATTAGGTGTCCCACACTGACCTTTATTTTGTCAGAGACTAATTTTGGGTCCCTGCTGGTGGCATACATGCGGTACACATGACGCATATCCACATGTTTCACAATCTTCTCACAGAGCAGGTCTGCAGCGCTGTTAGAGGGTGCACAGGCCAGAATGTGGCAGAAGGGCTGCATCTGCTCCACCTGCTTGATGGCCTCCACCATTGTCACAGTTTTTCCTTAACAGAGAAACATCAGAGAATAAGTCTTGTGCATTGAATGTTAGGTGGGTGAGCAGTCGGTAGGGTAATGGCTAAAAGTGATTAAACAGTACAGTGCTAAAGAAGATGAAAGGTGTAGCACAATTCCAGACTTACAGTACCTGTTCCAGGTGGACCAAACACCAAGTAGGGAGCAGGTTTGGATGAGCCAGTTACAATGTTTTGTACTGCTCGAAACTGCTCTGGATTATTCTCCAACTTGGAGTCAAACAGTCTGTCAGTTAAAAAAAAAGAAGAAAGAGGTGGAGTAAGTTGACACTGTCCTAATACCTGTAAACTGTATCTTTGGAAAACCGTCTTTCTTTTTCATTAGTCAGGTCATATGTAGAGAAGGAACCCTACTGTACAAGCAGAAAGATGCATCTAATGTGCCTAACCTGAGTTTGGGAAGCTCCAGTTGCTGGAAATTGGAGGGGGGTGCGGCAGGAAACAGGACATTTTCCAGATTGTGTGTAGCTGCAAACTCTGCTGCTCTGTGCTGCAGACGCAGTGTCAGGCGGTTGATAGTAAACTCAACATTAAACTTCATGCCCTCAATAAAGGGAAACCTGCAAAGAAATGAAGACAAACAGTTTTGTGTTCTCATCCAACATAAAAAAATATATAGTATATTTCAGACTTACTGTGAACTGAAGCCCAGTTTAACATGATCCAGCAGCACACTGTGGACGTAGCCGCGGTACTTCACCGATTTATCTTTTTGGGGATACACCAGTATCTCATCTCCTCGTAGCACAGATGGTCGGTTCTCAGACACACCAGGTAGCTGACAGGTCAGCAAGAATTAAAAAAAGAAATTATTTTTAGTTTTGTGAATATGCAAGGCTTACAGTGACCATCATTGGTCATCTTCATCTTAGGTGTTATTTTTTCAAGATTTTGTATATTTGTCTCCAGGATCATCTGCAGTTAGAGAGCTGCATAATAATGCTGTAGCATAAATACATTACTCTGACAACGTACAAGGCTGTATGAATGTGTCTGGGTTAGGCATTGTTAGTGAGATGACATTGCCACCATGAGACCAAACCAGAATTCTGCTTCAGCATATTGTTCTCTTCTCATCTTTTGCTTGTTCACAAACTTAGAACAAAGCCACTGAAATGCTATCTTAGAACACCCATTTAAAGACCTGTCACCATCAGACAAACAAAGGTGTTGTAAAAAAAAAAAAAACATTAAAATATTAAATGAGAGCTGGATGGGTGGATGAGGGTGTGCTGTGTTCACCTCCAAAATGTGAAGTTTCTTGTTAGATTTGTCTTTGGTCATGACAGCGTTGTCTCTTTCACTGTTGGGGATGTTGTATCTCCTGATGTCCACCTCCATCTGAAGCTCCTCCAAATACAACAGCAACTGGAACTTCTCTGTGTAGTTCTCCCAGCTCAGGGGACTCTCCAGTATGGTCTTTCTAAACAGACATGTGAGAAGTGTATGGCAGTGTGTGCTGCGTGTTGTAGCATGGACAATACATACACTTAATTGTTGTGTTTCTGCTGCTTTCTTCCACTTACTGGGCACTGGCTAATGGTGATATATAGGGCACATTTACATTAGTTGCTACTTAAGTGTGAAACTTCGACTGGAAAATGAAGTGACTTTACCTTCGGTCAGAGTAGTGAGGACACTGCTTCAGTAGATTGATGAACTGGTTCATTTGTGATGGTATTAGGTACTTTTTTAGGATAACTTCATAATTTAGGCTCATCATGAACTGCCTGTTAAGAAAAGTGAAATGGAAAATGTTGTGTAGACAATGTAAAGCAAAATGTACTGTATGTCATACACATTTAGGAGCGTGTGGATTCATTGGTAGTACCCGTCAGGTTTCTGTCCATCTACAATTGTGTAAGCAGTGTCAGCAGCACAGACAGGGATGGAGGTAGGCTTGTAGGGGGCTACAGGCGCCAGCTCTAACCCTAAAGACGTTATGCACTGAGCCTCAATAAAGCGCACAATGTAGAACTCGTTGGAGGGGGCCTGCAGATCTGGTTTGAATTCAAAGGCCAGAGTAGCTGCATAAAAACCAACGAAGTCACACCGGAAGTGAACCTTGATTTGATAGCTGTCACCTGAGAGAACCAAACATAACATTCATGTTAAGTTATGTAATCATATGATTTATGGTGCCCATAGGTAGAGTGTTACACACATTACCTGGTCCTATTGTGAGAGGGTTCTGTTTGGTCACTTTGTAATCATCCAGCAGGGCTAAGTACTTGATCCAGTGCAGCGGTGTGTAGTAAGTGAAATGTACTGGTTCTTTGCCAGTGTTTTTCACTGTCAGAGTTATCTTATACTGTTTGGAAAAAAATATACTTATGCACCAACATGGATATCAGCAGAGACATTTTGTATTACAGAGCATAAATACCTCATATGTGTTTTCCACACACAAGCCAAGTTTTCCATTCTCAAATGGCTGGTCGGAGGTGATGCAGATACCCTGTTTATCAGAGATGAACTGAACTCTGTAGGTGCAAAATGTTGTACTGTTATTAGAGGCAGCTGTACCTGTACAACTTCAAAGGAGGAGCAAAAATGAAAGTATATTCATGTGTTGAAGGCAGCAGAAACAGACAACTGTTCTGAGGATAAGCATTATGACAATACCGCAGTCAGACTGCTGTAGCCATGCTCTTTTTTTACATTTGTTTGAGTTACCTAAAATGTTACGTGAGACCTGTTGGAAACATCTTGCCATAAACATTAAAAACAGAACTCAAACAAACATGCTTTCATAAAACTAATCCACAGTACCTGTCTGTCTTGAGTTTGTTCATTAGTTGACTGGCCAGTTTCCTTCGGGCTCTCACTCCCATGTCTGCCTCACTTGCAGAGACTAAGACTTGTTCAGTGCTTGGACTGGCTTCTCCATTCTGGACAGGCTGTGGGTGGCGGCTCCTCTGTGTTTGCCACTGGTCCACATAAAGAGCTTTGACCTGTGCAGATTGTTAGTTTATGACAGTTTTAGCCCAGTTTTAATTGATGGTTCCACAAATATTGTATGCAAATAGATTATTATTTACTAATTCCTCCTTTAACATATTCACATATTCCACATTTTTTGCGTCTAAAGCATTGGTACTTGAGCCAAATGTTTGCCTTTTAATATTGATTATTGCTTTTGTTTATTGTTAATAGCCACTAATGGCAGATCTTAAAAACTAAATTCCTGAAGGCAAACCTTATGCCACTAAGCATTTCCTCCCATGTATGATGCAACAGCAGAAATATCTCACGTAATTAAAAAAAAGAAATCTTTCCAAGATTAATTATCATGTTTTACTAGCCTCTTTTACAGAAGTCCAAATTCCAGTCAGAAAAGTCCACATTAAACATGTCCTTCTCTGACTGTGGGTGTATTGACCATGTCAAATATTAAGTTCACTACTTAACATAATTGCTGGAGAAATAGTTTAGTTTAATGATGGCTACGACATAAATAAAGATCTTTTTTTCTGGAGTCATGAAAAATACTAACATTAATGAATAGGGTGTACATTTTTATTTATCTTATACGTGTCTGATAAATCTATAAATAATAAAACATATATATATATATTGTAGTCCTTTGATCCAGATTTGAGGCAGATATTTTTCACACACCAGAACAATTCCTGTGTGTCATTATTAGATCAGGGGTGTGAAAAAATCCCTGGGAGGAGAATAACAACTAGTGATGAACCTTAGTGGCCTGTGTGATGGATACAGTGACTCAAAGCACCTAAACTCACACTTTGTATTTGACATTTCTAAATAGATAAATACATGTTAAATCCATCCTACGGTTAATGCTGTTATGTAAGATAGGTATTTCTGTTAAACTTAACTCGTGCTAGATGATTATGGAAAATACAAAAAATATAAAGTACATCCATTTTCCTCTGCCTATCCGGGGTCGCGGGGGCAGCAGCCTAAGCCGCGAAGCTAAGACCCAAATGTTCACTTTGTCAGTGCAGCGCTTACCGTGGAGTTGAAGCTTATGTTGTCTCTGCGTCTTGTTATTTTATTGAACGTTTTCAGGGCATAGAGCACCGAGCCAAAGTTCGGATCTTTGGAACCCACATTCCTAAAATAAATCGCATAAATATAAGCTTTTGATATTTATAAATGACATCTAATAGTATGCGATAGAGAACTCACCTGCTCCTGAACTCGTTGTTGTAAATGTCTCGTAGTTGAATTCTGTCTCTGATGGATGTTCGATCTGTTTCCTTTAAAAACTCGAAGAAGTCCAGCCCAATCTGGCATCGTGAAGACATTGACATATTCACCATGATCAATAGTAAATGTGATCAAAGTTATCAAAAAAGAAAAAAAAGATCGAGTTGGGATAGCACTCTCATCAACACACAGCTGGTGCGTCTTGCAGGAAATCCCGGAGAAGTCTGATCGCTTTCCATTCCTGTACAGTCAGCATGGGCGGTGTCTCACTGATATTCGATTAAACGGAGCTGAGGCGGTCAAGGGCGGAGATTAAAAGCAGGCGCACCCAGGCAGTCCGTCAGGCCGGAGAAACGAAACTTAACGTGTTAGAGACTCTAATTATAAAACAACAGGAAGAAACTATAAACGCATTAGATCAGAGCAGTCATAGAGCAGGTGACCGGGATGAGTCAGGCGAATAAACACTATTAGATTACCGGTCTATGATATACTCGTTTTACCAAGTGGACCACACAGTAAAGCAAATAGACCGCTAAATAAGTAAATAAATAAGATAATAGAGTTATGCGTGTCTGTGCCAGGTGCTGGACTGTGGTGATGCTCGCGGCTTTATCTGCTTTTTGAAAAAGACTGCAAAATAAAATAATATTATATTCTTACAGATTATAGATTTAGACCCTGACACCATACATCTATGATCAATCTCACAGTAATCTTGGTGTTTTTTAGTTGCAAGTGAAAAGAAAGGAATGAAAGGAATGGTTCTGGAAGAAAAAACAGCACACACCAGACCTTCAACATTTATGGTTTTATAGGAGGCCTGCTTAATCTCCAAAAAGAGGTTATTTGGTCAGCAGGGACTGACAGTTGTTGAAATTGTTCATTTTAGATTGGGCTGATCATGATGATGAGGTTTAACTATATTCCATTCATTCTTCTCTCAGATTTTATTGCTTGCTCTCTCCCATCTGCACACTAAAGCCTTGTGATAAGTGGCTCTGGCTTTCTGGAGTCATTAAACGAATACCTTCTTGGTTTGGTAGTCTGCTTCAAAAGGATAATTTATGGCAGAAAGGCGGTAAAAGTGTTGGCCTGTAGAGGGTATGGGGAATATCTTCTATGTAGCTGACTTTAGCCAACTTTGTCTCTAACAGCCTTTATGGCAGAGATACAGAGGTGCCAGTCAGGGAAACTAGTTTTATTCTGTTTGATATTTTTCTTTCTGGAACTTGAAGAACTGGTGGGAAAAACTTTTTTCCCAGAAGGTCACAGGCTGTCCCTCAGTGTCTGCTTGCCTTGTGCATTAGTGCTGCTGGTCTGCGCTGATATGCAGTGGCATACCATTGATAATAAACTGAAACACATGCTCTCCTTTAAATGCTCAATTAGCCTGCATTCAAGTTCAGTCATACCTGTTCTTGTACTGCACTTATTTATTTATATTAATGTTAAACTGTATTTACACTTTGGAGCAGCCTGTGGTACGCAAAGCTGGTGTTGCAGGCGTGTATTATAACATGTCCCAGAAGATTCCCTTTTAAGTCTTCTTCATCCTCAACAAAACACTCTTTTTGTAGTTTTGCTTACGCATTTGCAATCTGATGAAAAATATAGTTTTAGCCATTGTTAGATTTTATGTCTTATGTTGTGTATATAATACAAAGCAAAAGGCCTCTGGTTAGAGGAAACTGCTGTCTGTCACATTGCTCCAGTTAGTACAGAGAGTTTATTTGGTTATCAATTGTTGAGGACCCCCTAGAATTCTTCTGGTCTCCTCCCTGAATTCTTTTGATGAAGTGGATAATTTCTGGTCACAAGATTAAAATTTATTATAAAACAACTCACTATGGTATTCACACTTTGATATAGGGCCAGAGGCGGTCCTACTACCCGCACACACACATGTGGTTACCCCAAGGTCAGATAGATTTCTCCCACCCAGTTCCGTACCAGACAGAGGTATCCCCACTGTTGTTTACTGCCTAATAAGGTGGAAATGTCAATTTTTTGAGTCTCATAGGTTGTTGGCCAGGTCTAGGGGTAAGTGGAAAGAGGAGGACAGGGTAAGATAATGTCAGGGGGTGGGGGCCTCCCTTTTGTCGGTCACAGACCTGAGCTGCAGAGCATGGTTATATGATACATTAATACGTTAATAAAACGTACACATCTTTATACTTTCACCATACTTGACTCACTTTGATTTCTACAATACTTTATAAAACATAAACATAGAAATATAAGCACTTCTAGTTATTAAAACACATACTACATTATAAAGTTGCCTGTTTTTTAACCATTCACAGTGAAGTTTAACTTAAATTCAGGGTTAAGGTCTGAGCTTGGCTTTATTTAACTCACACTGGTAAAATCATCTAGTACCCTTTCACAGTGTGCACAGTGTGCACAGCATTGGCACAGCATTATAATATACTGAAGAGCTCTTTAGATAACAGACAGGAAACACTTGATACTAGACTAGATATATGTTACTTTGTAAACAGGAATTAAAAAGTAGATTTTGCAAAAATTAGAAACCTTATCATTTTATACATTAAATTATACATTTATTAACAGCAACATCTGTTGCACATTTTTATTATCAAATGACTGGTTTGTGTGGTATGAAATGACACCTAGTAGGAGCTTTGTGAGGCATTTGCCAGAAACTTGTCTTGAATAGAAAATGGCTCATACTGTACTTAAATACACATGGCATGCTTCACTATGACTAACCAGTGACTATTATCATCCTGTTTCTAACTACAGCTTAAAGAATTAGTGTCTTACTCTCTGAATTATTCAGTCTCACCCTTTTTGGCATATCTGATATATGATGCATTTGGTTAAGTCTTCGTTTTGGTTTCACAATTGTTTTATACAAAGTTAAATGTGCATCCAGCCATGCTGTTTGGTGTGTATGTTATGAAATAATGAAGAAATTGGAAACATTTGGAAACAGTGTTGTTTATGTGGTAAGAGGAAGCTTTGTAGGTGTGTTAGCAATAGAATCATCACAACCTATTGTTGCAGTCTGCAAACTGGCAAATGCATATCTTCACACCCACAAATTAAATCCTCCTTCCTCCAGTCACCATCAGGCTCAGCTCTTTGGAAATGGTGGGAAAAATCTGCCCTAGATAGGAAGGCCATACAAGGTCATCCCAGTATTAAAGCACATTGATGGTATCTGTTAAAGAAGATAACATGATTGAAAACAAGGATTGTTTAATGTCTTTAATAAAGTGGAGTAACAGACTCTACAGCATTGCAGCTGCAAGGCTTTGATTACACTGACTTCCTTCCTGCTTTGGGTGTCAAGAATGTTCAGGGTCAGTTGCAGAGATGCAGCCTACAAAGGAAGAAGTGGTAACAGCAGTCAGCACAGAAAAAAAGCAGCAGACTGAAAGTTGAGGTGGGGCCATTACACACAAACCTTAATCACATCAGTGGCTGGTGAGGTTTCACTGCCTTGCAGTATTAGTGCAGTTGAGTCACAGGTAGGTCTTGTTCCAAGCTGCATGTATAGCTCTAAAAAGTTTTCTCAAACCAGATTCAAAAATATAGCTGTTTAATAATTCATTACTAGCATTAATAATACTATATAGTATATATGCAGGTCTGAATATTGAAATTGCATCAATATTGTGTGCATGTGTGTATTTTTCTCACATCAGAATCAGAATCAGAATCATGTTTATTGCCATGTAAGTGAAGGGGGTTCACATTACTAGGAATTTGCCTTAGTGATTGGTGCATACAAAGAACATATAACAATTAACATGCAATAAGATAAAAACTAAAACTAAAATAAAGTAAATAAACTAAAGTAAGGCTAAATTTACATGACAGACATGGCGTAACAGACATACAATGAACAGAACATAAAATACTGTGCAGATGAAATGGTAAACATAGACCCTTATATGATCGAATGGAACATATAAGGGTCTATGTTTACCATTTCATCTGCACAGTATTTTATGTTCTGTTCATTGTATGTCTGTTACGCCATGTCTTCTTTCAGTGTTTCAGTGTTAGAAATTACATTATGAGTGAAATGTCTGAGACCACTCAGGATATAAAGTTAGAGGAATCTGTTGAGTAGAGACACTACAGATGGTGGAAACTATGTATATAACCAAGATCCAATACCACGGTTTAATGCAAATTGAAATTGTGGCTGAATGATCCACATATGCGTGGATGGGTGTAAACGGTAATTCCAGTTATTCCAGTTATTCCAGTTCCAGTTATCAGAGTTCACTTTCACAGTAACCACACTAGCTTTTGGAAAGTACTTGTTTATTCAGGTAACTTTACAACAATTTTCACAGTTCAGCTTTTATTTTATTCACATATTTCACAGCATACATTTCACTATATGACATTTATTAGACATGATGAAGGTTGTGTAAAAAGCTTTACCATGTATCTTTACATGGTATTATTGTTACTACTTCTGTACTTTGATTTTAGAAAATGCAAATGTTTTATCCCATGAGGCACAGACACAGTAAATTTACTACATTTTAGTTTACATTTACTAAAATATCTGAATACATCTTCCACTGCTGGATCAAAATACAGGAAGTGTTTTTCAAAAGTGTATATGCAGTCATGGCTAAAAATGTCTAAATATATGTAACAAAAGCATAAAATATGGAATCAGTTGTTTTGGTCTAACTTTCTGTTGAGTATAAATTCACCCTACAAAGCCATGCGAGTGTAATATGTTGTTGAATGTCTTGAAACTGTCACGCAAATGAGAAGGCCAGTCACAGCAGGAACCATTGGAAGGGAAACAGCTGCTTGTGTATAAAAGATATAAAAGGTCTGTGTGACTCATGTTGTATTCAGACTTTGACCACTAGAGGGAAACGTAGACTAATTGTTGCTTCGTCTGTCTTTAATTGTAATTTAAAGTATGAAATATGCTTTGATGTGATATCTTATAATTGTGTTATAGGCAGCAGTACAATCAATAACACACAATAATGGCAAATTAAAAAAAGATTAGATCTGTGCTATAAACTGTATCCAATTATTCTGGAGATTTAGAAGTGCTTTTGTGTGTGTAGAATAGAATAGAATAGATTATACTTGTGTGTCTGTCTGTCTGTCTTCCTCTGTCTGAGCGTTAGAGGTCTCTACTATTGCCTCTGAAGAAAGTCTGCAAGTGGCCAGATGAGGATTAAAAGGACAGGGGGTTGAGTTTGTTTGACAAAAAAACTTCAGAACAACCAGAGGTGTTTGTTTATTCTGATGTGTGTTTGTGCTGTGCATGCATCTGTTAAGTGTTCTGTCAGCCTCCTATCTGTCTGTGTTTGCAGCTAAAATCTGTCAGACTGTGTGATGACTCAGTCGACCAGATTGTTTCGCAGTCATAGTGACTCACCATCTTGCTGTCCTGGCAGCCATGACCCGGCAAGCGCATGACACCCTAAGCTTACATGTAAGTGTGTGTGTGAGAGTAAAAGTAAGACAGTGCGCCTGACAGCAATGTACACGTGTAAATGTTTATCAAACAACACGTCGATGTATTGTGTGCAGGCGTGTCAATGACCCAGAGACAGCAGGGCCCAGAAATGACTTAAATGACCACAGCTGCATTACCATGGTAACAGGGTATTTTAATAGAGGAACATTATGGGCTAGAGCACAGGGTAATGACCACTTTGGCTGTCGGAATGCCTTGATCTTATCACCATAGCAAGAGGGGATGCTCCCACTTTCTGATGGTCTAATAGCCCCCCACACTAATAGACAGCCTTGGCCACTGAGGTCACCCGGAAACACAGACCTTCCAACACACACGCAAAGCTTTGCTCCAGAAGCTCACCTTAACAGTTTCTGCTTTTCTTGTCTTACCTATAATTAAACGGTGTCTTTGACCATATTCTGCATGTTGCCAGTATACTGTGAGGGAAATAATCAAAGGGTATTTCTTCTAAAAGTAAGAGGAAGAATGAAGGGAATGGGTGAGGAGAGAGAAGAAGACTGATAAGAGCTTGTTGAAAACATGTTTGCAGAAGAATGGCCTGTCACTGTATTGGCACCATCACACACTCTCATACAGGCATACCCTCCCAAATCTCACAAAGCACGACACAGTGTATACACGGACAAATCCTATAAGACCATTTGAATACCACAACAGTCTTCTTCTAATCTATTTGTTTGAAATTTGTGATGAATCTGCAATTTTCAGCAGACCCAGCGCAGGCCTTATCCACACCTATTTGTCCATGTTAAGGGTTGAGTTATTTCTCAACACAATTGGTTAGCTGCCAGTGGTGGAGTGTGTGTATGTTTGTGTGTGTGTGTGTGAATGTTGCTCTTTATCTTACTCAATGAGTGAGTGGAGGTTGGTTGTAAGGCAATCTGTCCCTCTCAGACACCTAATCCGTCTTTGTCACTGTTTGTACAGCCTGTGCACGTACATGTACCGTACACGTACACATACACATCTCACACTGATGAGCTCCCCTCACACAATGAAATGACCACCTCTGTGTTACCTGTGATATAAGTCATACTGTGTGCATGCTTCTACTCAGACCAGAAAAATAACTTAAACAAGTAGAGTTGTACAAGTTTTATTTCAGACCCACTGTTTTTGTACTGAAGTATCCTGTTGAGTTTACTGAAGTGGACTTATCTCCTACCATCCCCTCTCACATCTCACTCGTTGCCAGATCCAGACAGCACTGAGCGCCACACTCATCCTGCCCTACTCACTGCAGAGAGGCCTCTCTCTTCTCAGTCCCACACTCAGACCACCTCAGGCAAACATCATTCTTACAGTCAGCTGCTTGATTCTGAAGGTAATTATCCTCTCTGTGTGAGGACTAGACTCTGAAGGGTCATTGGCATGATGTTAGAAATGTCGCTAAAGATCCTAGTTATTCTAAGTTGACAAACATGATGAGGAAGAGGCCTATATATATTATATTTAGCATTTACATTTAATACAGTTAAGGCAACACATTATTTTGTTATATAGTGATTAAGCTGGAAATTGCTGCAGTGATCTTACCACAGTCACAGCTGCTTGTCTGAAATATAAGGCCTTTACTTATTCTCATTTGTATGTTAGTAGTGTTTTACGTTGATGCTAGTGACTGATTTGTACACTCTGTTTTTAATTGTGCAGTATATTTACCATTGGCAAAAGCACTATAACACTTTTAGGCTTGTGTCATATCATTCACTCTATACATGGTTAATGTTCCTTTGTGTATTGCTGCATGTAGTTTTGTCAAGCATTGTGTATTTTTCTGCAAGTGTGTTTATTGATCTGATGATTGATTGATACCAGGAGAGTGAAACGTTTTACCCAGCTGTATGACACTTTCTCACTCTCCCTTTCTCAGTCTAAACTTAGCATGCCTCAGCTGGCTGTCCACATGCTGGGTGAATATACTGTCAGACCCCTCAATACCTCTCCAAAACACAACCTCTCACTTTTCAAGATTACCTTCCCTTTTAAGCGTGCATCATGTTCCTCGTATGGTTGTTGTTGTTGTATTTGGTTTGGACCTCTGTGCAGTAAACAGCTGTTGGTGTGTGCTTTAGTGTCTGATAAACACATTAGACTGTTGTTTATTCTCCTCCAAACTATCCCAGTTCAAACACTTGATAGATATAGAGCTCTGAGCCAATAATGAAAATGTGAGCATCATTATAGTACCACGTGAGCAGACACAGTGTGGACAAAATCATGCAACACAACCATATTTAACACTCTTTACTTTTATACTGACACATTTATCTTTAAAAGAGGTTAAACAGTCTTTGAAAAGGTTGATTTAGTATTTGTGTGTGTTGGAATAGCTGGGTATCGTGATTCATACCGATCATGTGTTTGCCTGTGCAGTGTACATGTGTTTTTTTCACATGTTCTATTTGTGACCTATATGTTACAGTGAAGCTGGTGCTGCTGCCGGCCCCCACACTATCTGCACAGGAGGAGCAGTTTTTAATTATAAATTGGATCAAAACACGGTCAGTAGTTGGCCATACTGGATATGTGAGTGTACCAAAAAATGGTGTTATGATGTTACACTACACAATGGCCTCTCTTCTCTCTTGACCTTCTGTCTACAATGAGGCAGTTTATTTTATTTCATCATATTTTGCATAATTATGTCGTCTTTTTTAAGCTATTGCAGTTTCTTTATGGGTTTTAGTGTGTACAACAATTGCCATGACCAGTCACACTGAGTAGAAGCATAGAGTCCCTATGTGACAGAAATCTTTTCTTTTTTCTGTTATAACTTTTCTAAACATGTATATTTGATTAATAAAACCCAAATTAAAAAACAACTGATTAAAATAAAACAATATAATTTTGGGAAGGCTGTAGATGAGAGGGGAGTCAGCCCGTTGAAGTTATAGTCGCACCTTTTTATAAATAGATACTTCACTATTCAACACAGAGCATTTTAATTTATAGGGTTCCAATGATCTGTTTTGTTTTAATAATGTATGTCTGTATTATCCAGTTGAAAGAGTAACTGTAGATTCATAATAAAAGTTCAAATATGAGTCATGAGTTAGGCTAGCCTGTGCAATAGTATAAAATACTAGATAAATGAGATCAGGCTCCAGATTTGGGTCTTGTAGTATTAGCATTACAGCTGGGTTAAGCTTGGTGAAAGCTCTATTATATTTGATTGAATTATCTCCTTAGTCCGAGTGGGAGGCCTCAGCACAAACAATTCACTCTGGGCAGGGAGACGGACACATGAGTTCTCTGCTCTTGTTTTTGTTACACCAGCACTTTATTGTAAAACTGAAATGATATTGTTCCTGTGGCAGTTCTGTGTAAATGTTTTGTGTGTCATATTCCTCCATTTCATGCAGAGCGCCTGCTCTGTTTACCAGTGTTTACTGAGCAACTGAGGCTACTGTACTGTGTCCTTGTTCTGCATCAGCTGTCTGAGTGCTGGTAGGTGAAGGCCATAGTCCAGCGGGGATTTGTGTAAATTTGTCGCTGTGTAGCTAGAGAATAGGACATGTGATTGTAAAGATAGGCCAACGTTTTGTGTATTTCTAGTCTGGTTGTTTTAAGTCTTTTAAATGAGATTATACTGAATATTCCAGGAAGAGGAAAAGGGAAATGAAGAAAGCTGCATCTCAAAACACAAACAAAACAGTCTTCCACATTCCACACTAGGAGTGTTTGTTTGTGTGGTCTGAGTTTGGGATTTGTCGAATGAGTGATTTTATGTGTATCGTTAGCGGTTTGTGTTTTTGAAGGTGAGGAGACTAGCAGACTGAGAGAGGAACATTGGCTCCAGTGATGTGATAAACACATCTAACCAACAATAAACCCACACTTGTGAACATGTCTGAGTACAGGTAGACGCCCCAGCAGATGCTTTCACCATTCATCTCTATGTCACTGAAGAAAAAGAGTAGTTTTTGTTCAATCTTTGAGCTTTTAAAATGACGTCTGGCAGTTTACATCTCTTTGGTCACCATATGCTGATTGAACATTTTGGTTTGTGTGTGTGTGCGCATGTGTGTGCACAGCACACCGTATGTCTCAGTACTATCTATCAATGTCACTCAGGTAGCCATGGTATCACTGTTAGTGTCAGCATCAGTGTGTGTCAGCTGGTATCACTCACTGGTATCTGTGTCTGTGAGGCCTACACAGTTTGACCCTGACCCTGTATCTCTCCTGTTTCCCACACCTCTGTCCTGCGTGTGTATTGTCAGCCCAAACCCCCAGATTCCCTGGTATGTTGGTGGAATTTCGACTATTTTTCCAGGTCACTGTTGTTTGTGCCTTGCGAGGTGTGCCTGTAAATTCCCACACAGGGAGGGAGATAAACACACTCACACTGTCACACACATATACAAACCTCATCACATCACAGCCCACACCTTGTACGGTGAAGAATTCACTGCGATATTCTGTCTCACTGTCTGACACTGGCTCAGCACTGACGCTCTTTGACCCTCATTGTGACTGTTTGTGAGGTAGATCCACTGAATATTCTGCTTTCTGGCCCAGCAGTGAATGAGTTATAGTAATTACGGCTGACAAATGTGTGCCGGGTCAGGTCACACAGGGTATCTACTCAAGAAAAATTCATTGAGGTCAGCCTGCATTCGGTTGTACGTCAAAAGTAGGAGCCTTTATAGAAGTACAGGAAATGTTTAACCTGCCTGAGTGAGTGCTGGAGTACTGCTCCAGCAATGCAGGATAATCTTTTGCTACAACTTTCCAGATCAAAGAATTGATTTGACCAGAGTATCGTTGTCACAGCAGAGCTGTACTGTAATGTCTACCAGACGTGTTACTGTGAGCCATTATCGGAAATGACAGAGCAAAGGAAACAGTTGGTAAAGGTGGGGAGGAGTTGTGGGGAAAAAGGCTCAGGGGTAGAGAGCAGGAGGATGATTTTTGCTACAGAAGATAAATGTTTTATGTCATAATCCCCCTTTCCCCCCAAGACAATGTAATTCATACCTGTACTGTTTCTCCCTCTCTGTCTCTACACCCCTAGGGGCTTGGCAGGTTACGTAAATATTAGTTTGAGCTCCCTAACAAATCTGCACTTCCTGCTGCTTTCACAGCCTCACAACCAAAACCTGTTTCCAACAAAGCTACACCTCCTAATAACTAATGGCTGACACCCACCCTGTCAGATAGAGGCAGAGCAAAAAGATGAAAGATGCATGAAAGGGTTGACACTGTAAGCAGCTAACTGTTAGGCTAGATTTGAATCCAGCAAAGCAGGTGTTCTGACTAGGTTTACTACATTGCTGGCCAGTCAGAAGTTTAGCTACACAAGCTGTTAAATTTTAGGTGGTGTAGGCGCCAGATCAGCAGTGGCCATTCATAGTGCTGAAGGTTCTCTCTTGATTACGCTTAAAGTTTATGACCTCTGACCTCACAGACTCCACCTTCAGCCTCCACCTTCTACTGCCCCTAAGGGCTAAACTTACCCACCACACACAAACACATTTGTACATCTGCATGATCTTTGTGGTCATGAGTGACAGAGCAGAAAGGCTTGCTAACATATTGAAGGTTCTGTCAGACAGGTGATAGGTGAGTTCAGGTGGCACTGCTATGCTTGCCTGCAGGTATGTACATGTGAATATGTGTGCAAAACAGATCACATGGCTGACACCCAGACCACCCCAAGGTGGATCTCCAGCTAGATTCCCACTGACGTTTGCATGAATTGGAGACAGGGAGAAAGAGAGGAGCGGTGGAGGGAGGCAGTCAGTGGGATGTGCCAGATGGGGTGGGTAATGATGATGAATTGTGGGGAACGCGGTTCTGCTCAGATTAAGATCTGCTGATAAACATGCCCCACCAGGTCTCTAAGTAACCCTATACATTTCTTTCTCCCCAACAACCTCCTGTTTGACTCATTATCTTCTCGTTCACTCTCTCACTCTCATCTGGATTTTAAGGGTTAATGTCACAATCTCAGACTGACTATGTGGTGAGCTCAGTTCTGTCCAGGCACCTTGAGAATGTGCATGTGCATGCAGGGGTTTGTATGTAATCAGACTAAAGTTCACTCTCTATTCTCAGGGTTGTTGTCATTTGCCATCCAGAGCTCTCACTGACACACATTACATCCTAGACAAAAGGTTAATAAATCTTTGTATCTGTCAGTACTGACACACAGAGAGGAGCCAAGAGGGAGAGAGAATATAGAACAAATGTAATATATAAAAAAACAAGTGACAGTTTAATTGTGATAATGTGGAATAAATGATTAAGACCCTGTGCGCTGACTGTGTGCTAACAATTTAAAAATACTGCAGCAATGTGTGTCAGTGTACCACTTGAAAGCTGAAAGGACAATCTTTACCTCACCCAATGGAATTCTAAGGCTGCGGGTTCATGCTACAAACTGCACATCTGGGTTTTTTTTGTTGCATGATTGTTATGGATTCACAACTTAATGGTGGACTTATACAGGAAAAGTGCAGAGGGGAAAAACATAGGAGAAGGAGATCACAACAGCTAAGTGTCTTGCCCGCAACCAAAACACAAGCACGTCTCCCCGGTGCAGGTGTAGGTCTAGGTGCATTCTGGGTGTTGTTTTGATATAATAACAGATATGATAATAGAATACACAGCTTTTTTTTAACCATTTTTGGTCAACCAATAAGTTAATAAAATCCGTAAACGTGACAATGGTGTGAAAATTAAGACATTTAAGGCGTTAATGTAGTTCACCTGAGACGTCCAATGATAACTCTATAATCATCCCTGGACAGCTATTAAATTCACAGTCGTCTCTAAAATGAGATGTTTAAAGTTTGAGTCATACTTTTGGTATCTGGATAACCTTAAGTTTTCGGGAAATTCTTATGCCTCTGGAATTCATTTGATGTTATCATAACCAACGGCAGTCATGGAAACATATTTAAAAAAAGTAGATCAAAGTATCTTTTAAGCCGTCTGTCTCAACTTGATGCCATTTCGGCACAGTTTTCCACTCCTCTCCCTGGCAGTTGAGAAGACTAATGGTTTGTCTGTGATACTCTGCAACAGGAATGCTCTCGGCCTGGCATCCAGGACACAGATAGACTCTGCCACAGGACGCTGGCACTAGAATAGTCTCAGTGACGGCTTGATAATATTACCCCGAGGGACAATAAAGCTTATCTTATCTAACAATATTGGCCTCCCATGACTATTAAAAGACCACTTCTAGAATGCTGAGGGCTCCTTTGTTGCAGGAAAAATAAGTTTGAAAGGTGAACTAATATTATTCAATTAAAAACTTTAATTATAAAGCAGCATTACAAGAAATAGCTTGCAATGGGTGAGAACGCTCAGAAACTGAATGTGTTTGATCCTTCATCCTCCTCTGCCTGCACACTCACAGCATGCTATGTTAGAACCTTGCAGGGAATTGTTACAGGACAGTACATGTTTGCTCAGTAGAAAGAAACCAAATTGAGTTTACACACTACTTTTATCTTTGTCGAGCGTTATCCTGTAGTTCACTTTATCAGACGTCTCTGCACTCTAATATAACAGAACTGGACTGGTAGTCTGGGGAGCAGAGGGGGCAGAGGCAGAGAAGATTGCTGGAAAGTATTCCCTTTGATAAGCCAGCCAAGAAGCCTTTGATTAAATGTGGTCCCAGCAGGAGACCACACTAGGTCCTCTGTGGCACAACCATGTCCAATCACCAGCTATCAACAGCCCTGGGTAATTACAGCCATCTAGTCATTAGCCTGGGACCCACCTGGAATTCCACATAGTGAGGGGTGGGATAGAGCCAGCAGGGGTTGGGGTTTAGGCTGGGCCTTTAATCAAACACTTCTCTCCCCTTGACTGATATAACACACCCCACCCAAATCCACACAGAATCAGCCTTTGTTACTGATATATATTGTATTATTAGGGTTCCAATGACTCTCCGCCTCTATTACTGTGTGTGTGTGTGTTTGTGACGTTTGTGACTGCAGTGCAACAAAACTCACTTCCACTCATTCACACTGATTCATTTTGATCTGTCTGCATAATACGTTTGTTCATCTGAACAAAAAACAAAGATTCCAGTGTCATACTAATGCACCATATATTTCATATGAACATCTGTTTAGATAAGGGAAAATACACAATGCTATACAAGCAAGCTGAAGAGCAGAGAAGTGACATCCATCAGATGCTGTGGTTACGTATGACTGAATGACCACCAAGGCCTTAGTTTTCTTCTCAGCAGCAGTTTGTCGTCTTACACGCTGAAAACTAAGTACACCATATAATCACAGTAATGGGAGTGCTCTTCTCTCTTCTAATGTCAGCCAATTTAGTGCAGTCTCATCCACAGATGAGAAATGAAACAACACTTTACAATTTAAATAAATCACTTTAAACATCTTTTTTTTGTTCCTTTTTTGTTGTTTTTTTACAGTTGCATTTAAAGTCTCAATGACGAATCCGTCCATTTATTCATCTGGTGTCCATCTCCCTGTTAGTCCTCTGCATGGACTCCTGCATGGCCACACAGAGCCCAACATACACTTTGTTGTCCACTTCTAAAATTGCACTTACCAAGCTACATCCCAAAGTCCAACCAAGTATTCTTTTTGGTAGATAAAAATGCATTTACCCCCTCAAAAAATAAAACAAAATTATGTGAGTATATGATGTTGTTGCAATAATACTGGATATGTTTGAAGGCTCAGTTAATGTAAAAATTAGTCTTTAAAGCATCATGAAAGCAGCAAAACAATTTAACCCAGAACGATGCACTAGAAATAAAAGGCCACTTGGACTGAATCTTCGATAAAAGCCAAATCCAAACCCCAAAGTGTATCACTGTTCATCTGATCCCAGTAGCTCAGTCACAGGCACATTCACAAATAGGGGCTAATGGGCATTAATTCATATTGTTGGGTACTGGATTCTAGTGCTTTCACAGACACTGGTAGAAAAGCCATGCAATGAGTTGAGAACGGGGGAAAGGGAGGGCGGAGACGCAGAGCACTTTTGGACAAACTTTCCCAGAATTCCATGTTCCACAGGATGTCCTGCAAAAGGGGGGGAAAGGGGTTGGGGTTGCATTACAGGGGAGCAGAGAAGAGGTGGGGAAGTGACATCAGGTCTGGTCCAACCACTCTGCTCGTTTAGGGGCCTTGCATGTGTGTACGTCCACGGCTTCCTCACAGTCCTTACACTCCACAGCACAGCACCATTTGAACTTGCACTCGCACTTGGTGATTTGCTTCACTCTGGTGGTGTCATAGCCACGTCCACAGCACATGACCTCACAGCCATCTGTACCACGTGATGTCTTGTTGCAGATGCGTCCAGCAGTACCCAGGGAACCTAAAGAGTAAAAAAGCGGTTAGCTGATAATAGCTAAAAAGGTAAACTAAGTTTAAGCTGCCGTACTGGTCTGTTATGTCAGATATCTGTGCTGATTCCAGAACATGTTGCATGAAAAGGACAGAAAAAGTCACTTTCAATGAAACTCTGGTGGACCTTTTGCATAGTTTTCTGACAGTTTTAGATAAACAGACTAATCCATTTTGAAAATTTAGTGTGCTGATTTCCTTATCTAGCGTTTTTATTTCTCCTTCCTTGTTCATTCTCATCACCTAAAGCGTCTCTGTCTGTGTCTGTAAGGCTGGTGATGTTAATGCTTCACTCATGCAGACTGGGAAAAGAAGATGAAAGCCACACATTACTGGCTTGGGAGTATTACTGTATAATAAAAGGCTCACCTGCCAACTACATTTTATGAAATCAAGTACAAACTCACAGATAAAATATTCTTTTTAAATGCTAATTTGGTTATCTTGGTGTTAATGGTTTATTTAGAAGCCAGTGTGTTCTTAATGTTGCCCTAAGAACTTTCTAGCTCTCTATTTGGTATGATGTTTCCTCAATGTAGCATGGTGTATCAAAGTGTTTAGCAGTCTATTACTTAATGCCATGGCATATTGTCTGTGTCTTATGTGAATATCATCCCCACAGAGATTAGCGCTTATGTTTGGTATGAGAAGCTCCCTGTTTGAACTGCTACCTATCACAACAAGCTACCCATAGAACAACGGACCCACACACACAACTATGCAGTGTTGGTAGAGCGGCCTATAGTTACACTGCCTTTCCCAAGCCAGTGCTCCCTTTGAAGCCACTGTGTGTGTGTGTGTGAGTGTGTGAGGGTTAAATGGACAGTGGAGCGTGACAGACAGACAGGCTCTCACACTCTGAGGCCCACTCTGCCCTCCAGCTATGCTTAGTTCAGACAGACAGAGAGGGAGAGAGACTGTGACAGACAGAAGAAGGTGTTTTTTTTTTTTTTTTTAAATTAGCTGCTTGTGTCCCTAGGCTGTGGATTCCACTGAGAAGGTGAGAAAGAGGGGGAGGATGGATGAGGGGACAAACAAAAGAATTATGGACAAGGAGGAAGTGGATAGAGCTTTTGAATGATGGTGGTAATGTCAGATATCACCAAAAATGTTACAGTGTGTTGTCTATGCACATGATTAAGTGTGAAGGTTGATAAGATATCCACTGACCACAGTGTTGTGTGCATATGTATGTGTGTGTGTGTGTGTTGAAAGAGACTGACAGAGGTCAGGTCGTCAGAAAATGACTGTGTCCCCAGGGTACAAGGATATTAGCTTCCACAGACATCACACAGGAGGCCTGCTGTGTTATCTGACTACCATTACACACACATACACCAACATTCACACACACAAACACACTAGTCATGCATGAACCTACACACAACATACACATAACACCCCTAAAACATAACACAGTCGGGGCAATCCATCAACATCCATGAGAAACTGCTCCTCAGTCTTTCAGTCTCCTCTGCTGTCTTACCTGCAGCTTTGTCTTGCAGACAATAATCCGGTGAGTTCTCAAAGTAGACCAGGTCATTTTTGGTGGCCTTCCTGAAGGCTTTGTTAGCTACAGCGAAACCCGTCCCATCCTGATTCATCGTCACCTCGATGGCCCCATTGTATTTCCTTCTTAGGTAGTCTCCCGTCTTTCTGAAGTCCGCCATGGCCATCCAACATGTCCGCAGTGTGCAGGAGCCACTCACCCCGTGACATTTACACTTCAGCTTCATGAAACGCTTAACAGCCTGAATGACAGAGTGTTCATTACTGATGTTGTTTCAGCCATTTTTAATTAAATTTGAATTAAATTTGACCATATATTTTATGAATAATTGCCTCAGTAATTGATACATTCTATGAAAACCTCTTTTAAAGTTATTTTTTACAGATAAAACGAAGCACTGACTGAAGTTGGCATAATATAAAAGATAGTATCCATCTCTCTGCGTGGAATCCAACAGTGGCTGGTGTTAACTAACCAACAGTGACAGCTTTTACAATGACCATACACACGGGGGTCACAACAAATGGTAGCATTGCAGCTAACAGCAAAGTTCTCTAATTCTTAGTGCCACAAGCAAATAAACCACTTGCACCTTAGAGAGACAAAGCATGGAAGTGGACAATCTTGTATTACTTTTGGCTTAATAGTCGTTGTCAAAGTGGTTACTGCTGGTTAGCTAATCCAAACTACTGTCACCTCCACAGCAACCAACCCAATGACGTTACCATCTGCATTCACACAAGATAGCGCTACACATGTGAAATGTGCAAATAAAATTGTGAGTATTTTAATCTTGCTTCAAAGCCAGTGTTCCAGTGTTGCCTCTGATATAGTATGTTATTGATTTATGCTTTATTTTAATTTTGATGGGAAAATTGTGACTAATTGTCGTGGCTAATTTCCTTACTAAACTTACTGTTCTGCCGCAGCGGTTGTTGTGTAGGTTCATGAGTGCCCGAGCATCTCGGACAGTCCTTTCTTTAGCATCTATGAAGGCTTTGGCAAACTTTATCCCATAGTTGATATTGTCACTGCAGCCGCCCCAGTCGAACTCTCCTCTCTCGTCACTCGCACGTCCTCGTTTATGTGGGTCACAGTTACAAGTTTTCAGCTCCCCCTGGCTGCAAGCACGAGTAAGTGCGTACACCACACCCGCAGAGGAGATGGCGTAGACAAATGCTGCTTCGCGGCTGCCTGAGAAGGAGAGTCGGAAAGCAAAACCGAAAAAGACACAAGGTTAGAATAACAAAAATCTGTTTTTGAATACAAAAGCTGCACTTAGCCATATCACGCCATGCAATAGATTCTCTAAGTGCCAAGGACTAGGAGCACTCCAGCCCACTTGTTATCATGCATTCACAGATACACATAATGCCATGACAAGGCCTGGGTGTGAGCCATCAGGACATGAAGGTGCAGCTGACGGGGCATATCAGGCCTAATGTGGAGTATAGACCAGCTCTGTTTAAATATTATCATGGAAATAATCCTAGCTGCGGGGCTCTCCTCTACTCACATAAATTGTTTAAATACAGACACAGTGATACCCCATTAATCAGCGCCAGGGTGATGTCATGACAGCATTATCTACCATTGCTCTGCTCATCTGTTCTTTTCTGGTTTCCTTAAGTTCTTTAGATTATGACTCATCTATTGTGTGGCCAAAGACACACAGAGAATTAGATATAGTGTTTGGTCACAGTTGCTTTTTGCAGCCTCTGAGAAGGAATGCCCCCTCAAAAAACACAATATGGCAGATGACATGAACTTGTTCACCTTTGGGCAACATAGTAAACAAAAATGATTTAAGTTAAATGCTGCATGTAAAGTAAAAACAACTGTGTCCATTTTCATAGGGCTCAAACAAATGATCATTCTGAGTCTAAGTCTGCCCAGAACAGGATATTTAAACTGCCATCAGCCATAAAATTTGATAAAGATATTCAAGGCTTCTAATGATGTTGGGCCATGAGAAACCATCTGGAAACAATGCTTTGAAATATGACAATCATCTAAAAAGTTAATCTATATTAAATTGGCTGTGGATATTTATGATTCTTAAAGCATGAATTCCAATCTTTTCCCTCAATTCACCAGCAGGCCACATTCTCTACGTGTTCTTTCTGTTGTAGATTTCTACCTTAGGTTTAATTTAGCACCGCCCTAGGCCAAAATATACATAAACAGTTATGCAACACATTGACTGCACATTCAGCATTCATACACCTTCTTTTGACTCTGTTCACACACAAAGCATTGGATCCATCCATCTGATTTTGTATGAGCTAACCTAACGCACCAGAAATGTGTCATACAGAACAATCCAAAGTCACCCTCGGAAGCTGTATGTAGAAAGTAGGCATTTTCAACAAGTTTGTTTGGCAGGTGATCACTGTCTATAGGTGAACATCTTAGTAAATCACTAAAAAGGAAAATGTAATCTTACAATGCAAGGTAGCAAGGAACAACAAACTCCTAAAATTGTGAAGATAAAGTTTGTGTGACGTAACCTGCTTGTTCTGTTTAAACTAGCGTGCCCCATTACATTCATAAAGTAAGGAGATGGACCAGTGAGTGCTGAGTATGTGTGAGGGTGGATGAGGTGGGAGCAGGATGGGTGGGTGGAGGAGGACTGCGGAGGGCATTTCTGGTGATCCTTCAAACCTGCACTGTTTGTCTGACAGTGAGAATATCTCTCTAAATATTTACATCCACATAACTGTTTATTCCTCTTCACCCCGCACACACACACATGCACAGAGCCTGTATCTCCATATCTGCTGCTTTTTTCCATGCACCGTTGGCCCCCACACATGCTTGGGATGGCTGGAAGAGGCACAATAACAAGCCACGGAAAATGAGTGACGTCAAAAACTTACGTTTGTGCACGAACCTTTTTATGCAACCTGCAGTCTTGCCTTAGTCTGAAGATTTAGCATCATAGAGATAGGTTTTACTCAGTAACTTGCAGGTGCACTACTGCTTCAATGCTTTGACTCAGAATGCAACAATGATCTACTTTCATGCTAAAGCACCAAATGGCCTCACAAGACACTAATGCCACCTGCCTGTATATTTATTTAAAGCCCATGTCCCTGATATTGTGGCCATATACAGCTATAGTGCATGCACTGACTCTAAAGACTGTGGCACAGTACTGTATGTGAACATGCTTATGCACCCATGTGCATGCATGTATTTGCATAACTGTGTTACAAAGCGAAGTGGTCTTGCAGGAGTGTAAAAACAAGATGACGACAAGCCCACGTCTTGAAGCCTGTGTGTTTATTGACGAGGCGTAAAGCATTACAACAGTCCATTAGTGACTATAAACACAGGGAACCAGCAAACATAAGAGGAGCAATGACCGCGGAAAGAACAGGAAAGATAGAGACCACAGAAAAAGTGAACAAGACAGGTGAGAAGGACAGACATGAATGGATCTCTGGACAATCAGACAGACTTACTCCGTAGCAAGACACGTCCAAAGACAGTGTGATCACGGTCCAATGTGCTGCAGTTCCATCGGTGGTGTCTGAACTGATGCTGGCACTCTCTGATCCACTCCTTGGTGCCCTCACCAATGGCCTGCATGATGTCAGGGTGGCGTTGACAGAGTTGCCGCTGCTTGTTCACCAGGCCGGGGATGTTATCACAGATAACACGGGCCCCTAATGCACCAATGTACCTGAATGTGCCAAAAACGTGAAAAAAAAATTAACACAATCGTTCTTTTCCTATTGAAGGATTTATATGCAGGAGCCAGCAGACCTGTATGAATGTGTATACACAAGTGGATGCACACATACTCATAGGTGGTGAGTGGCATGGAGGAGAGCTGCAGTAACAGTCCTCTGTGAGTCAGAGTTCACTACACTTAACAGTTTAAGGTTTGCGAGTAGGAGGGGAGTGGAAACCATTTACTCCGCTCTCCAAATAAATACGCACTTAACCTCTCCCCACACGACCTGCATGTGTATGTGCGTTTAAATGTTTCCCAACGGCAAAGTCGAAATCATGTCATCACAAATCAAAGCACAAATGCCAGGGTCTCCAATAACCCTGTCAAACTCAGACCCTTTTACTCACTTTACTCCTCTCTGTCTTTTGCCTAATTGCTCTCATCTTACTCACTGTTCTCCTGCATGTGTATTCCAATCTTTACTCATGCCCCAAATAAAACCAACTTTTACAGTATCCTGTCAAGATAGATGCTCTATAGAGCTCAGCCAAAATAAACTCTAATCAAGCCTCTGTGTCTGAGTGCAGAAGACCTCTTGCAGCTTGGTGGCTGCAGGGCTTTGGCGGGTCAGCGAGGGGAGGCCAGGGAGCGTGTAGCTGTGTGGTCGTGTTTTTTATGAGGCTGGGCGAGAGGATGGATACTAGAGACTCTCTACTCCCCAGAGTGGGATTAGAGAGGAGGAAAAAGAACAGAGTGCTCATCAAAGGAAAGTACCAGAGCTACAATTCACACTTAATTTTCTCTCTCTTCTGTCTGAGAGCAAGGTGGACTTGTGGATTTTATGGGATAGTAAATCTTTATCCACAGCTCTAAACCACTGTGGATCACAAGAGAGAGTCTCCTCTGTTTACATCTGATGACTCTTATACGTTCATTCTTCAGCTCTCAAACAAAAATGACAAAAGCTCGTCCCATAAATTATTCATATTGTTGCACTGGCAGTAATTTACAGCAATCATTTTTGTAACTATGCTGAAGTGTTGAAGCCTCTGATCTGTCCATATCATGACTTACTAACCATTCACAAACATTTGAGTTACAGTTAGGCAAAGTAGCGACCTTCCTCTACACTAAAATCACCCCCAAAGCCACTAATGCCCTGTCAGAGCCTACACACACACACTCCCCACGACTCCCCATAACTGCTTTTAATCTACACAAACTATTAGGCATTCCATCACCCCCACAGCACACACCGACACTTACTCCTATAAACACACTCACACACGGATATTTCGCTGATGTTGTTGTGCAGGCAATGAGATATTTTTAACCCCTCACCTATGCTCTGGATGGCTGGTGCTGTGGGGGTATTTCGGTGAAGTCGTGTGTGTGTGTGTGTGTGTGTGTGTGCGTGTGTGTGTGTGTGTGTGTGCGCGCGCGCGCGCGCGGTATACCTGGTGAATTAATGACTGTCGAATGCGGGCTCCAGCTGAGCTGAACACGCGCAGCAGCCAACAGCACCGACATAAATTACATTTATCGCTCTATTATTATTACTCAACATGGCAGGCCAACAAACTGACACGGAGAAAATGATTTTAGAGACGCTAAAAATCTTAAAGGAGCTTGAATCTCATTCACAAACCTATAACTTAATCTAATTTATTTTTAATGCTCCGCCGTGTTTCTTTGCTCACTTTTAAAGGAGTAAGTCAATTGGAATTGAATTAAATAATGACATTAAGAGTTTTTCCTTGCTTTCATTACCCCATAAAATTACAAGGCAAAAAAGAATATACATATATACATAATCAACTCCCATGTATTAAGATTATTTGCACCAAAAAGTACAAGTAATAATAATAATGATGAACGTTAAAAGTTCCTCATCTACAGTATCATAATACATGTTCTGATAGGCTTATGCACATATATTGGACTTCTGCTGCTGTTTAATATTTAAAAAGTAAATGTAATGCTGACATCAAGACCCTAAAACTAATATGTATGCGGCACTTAATATTATTGTTATTATTTTTAAGTGTTAAGCCAAATGTACGATTTCAATCAATCATAAATCAAGGTGGCAGACAGGTACAGCACAGGCCTTCATGTGTGATAGATGCAGACTCACCACCAAGAGGAGTCCACCCGAGGCGTCATGAGCAGCAGCAGCAACAGACACGCACAATAAATCCTCGAACTGGCACCCGAGTTCTGGCACGAAGGAGACCGGGATGAGAGTCTGGCTCCCGGGGAACCAGAGCGCTGAATCCGAGCTGCCCGAAGGCTGAGAATCCTGTTTAACCCCAGCATGACGTTTCCTCTTTTTTTGTCCCCAAAACGTTCCCAAAAACTTTTTTAAAAATAAAATAAATTTCAAAACCTCAATAGAAAAGGGTCAGATGAAGTAAGTCAAAGGCTCATACAGTGTGTAGGCCTCATTCATCCAGTATGTGGTTCCATGTTGCGCGGCTGTCAGCAGAGTGAGGAGCGCATTTTCGGTGCCATGTGCGCACCAGACTCTCTACTGACGACTTCTGATTTTCAACGGGGAGGTTTACCTGGCGAGGCGTGCAACAAGTGTCGGAGTTCCCCTCTTATCCTTGGCTTTTTGTTTAATTCAGAGGCAGAGAAATAAGAGCCAAATGTTGTTAAATGGTACACTGGCTGCGGTTGTGTCGGCTCTGTGACTCTGTGCTGGGTCGGATGCTCGCGCCGGACCTCTCCTTTATTAGTGCACGATGGATAGAGTCCGAGCTGAGGGAGGGAGCGAGAGAGAGAGAGAGGAGAGGGGGGAGAGAGAGGGAGAGATGAGGGAGGGCTCGCTTCTGACAGCTACACTCGCTCATTGGGCAGAGGCAGGGGTTACAGAGTTTGACTAGGAAGGAGATATTAAAAAAGGGATGGATGGAGAAAGGTGTGTGTGTGGTGGTGCTGGGGTGATGATGCGGACTTCATCTGTAACCACAGAAATTCGTATAACTAATGATGGCGCCTTCATTTTACAGCCCAGTAAAACCAGATAATTTAATCAAAAGAAAAATGAGATTTTTCTTTCATATTTTTAGACCTTTTCGACAAAAGGAGTCAATTAAGGTCTTATTGTAGTCAGCATGTACATTTGTTTTTGTACAAATGTGAAATGCTGTAAAATGCATCAATTTTGAATCTTAGTCCATGAATCTTATGTTTATTTATGTTATTTTGTCTACTTATAGTTCTAGTACTCATCCTGCTGTTTTCATAGAGATCATGCATTATATCATCATTTTCTCCAGATAAAAAATATATATAGGCTACATCATATGAATGTTATCCAATGTGCTGCTTCTGAAAAAAATATGTAAATCAAAAATGTTTATAAATGTTGTTATTGTTGTCAAAATGCATATTATATAAAAACTCAAAGCACAGCAGAGAGTCAGAGAAAAAAGCTGGGAATGTGGGACCAGGAAAACAGAGCCAAATCGTCCAGTGGAACAGCACTATGGCTTAAATATGAACCACATGTGAAAGAGAGAGAGAGTGCTGAGACAGCATTGGAATAAAGCACACACACACACACACACTATCAACAACCTTCCTTACCTTTACTCCCATCTTTGTTTATTGCATCTTCGTGTTGTCTTTAGGCTTGGCTGTGTGCGGTTATCCAGCATCATCTCTCTGATTGTCCTCAAAGCTCCTTATAGGTTAAAAGTATTGTGAAGTACCCAAAGGGTGTCTACAAACACAGCAGTGTAGTTTGTAATCAGTGTACAGTTTAACACTGGTGGACTGAAAATACCACACTTGATTCAGCTGACCCCATTATACTAACAAACAAGTAAACACATCTCAAAAATCCCTGTCGGAATTGAAACTATTAGAATTAGCAATAGCTGTTGCAAAGTGCTATTTCATCAAAAGCTTGAGAAAACAGCTCCAGTGTTTATGCCAAAGCTGCTGTTAAAGCTAAGCTCCTTCTAGAGACATTTGTATTTCTGCTTAGAGCTTTCCAGGCAGGCTGCTGCTGTCAGGTTGAGACACATTTCCATCGTTTTCTGAGACCAAGCTTAGTGGACACAGGTTTGTGAGTGGCCGAGAGGTGAGGCAAGGAAGCTCGGCTCTGGTGAATATTTGTGCGCTGCAGCTTAGCTCACAATTTTCTGCTAAATCAAAAGGAATTAGGGAAGCACAAACACGGCTGAGTTATGCTCTCCCTCCTGGGGCTGGAGCTGGAACAGACTTTCTCTCTCGCTCTCTCTCCCTTTCTCTCTCCCTCTCTCTCTCCCAGCCTGTGAACTTGACCTCAGCTTTCTCTTCATAAACAATAACAGAGTCAAGTGCCTCCTTGTCAGTTGGAGGAAAAGTTTGCCCTGATGTACGGGGCCCAATCTGGCAACCATCTCCTCAGAGGAAAAGTACTGACGGGGGTTGCTATGTTTAAACGCTGCACTGCAGTGAAAGAGGGATAAAGGTGAGATTTACAGAGGCAGGGGTTTTGTACTAATCCAATTGATTTCTGTGTTGATACATTATAATTACACAGGATTATTTCTGACAGAAACGTTGCAGTTAGAAAAGAGAATGAGCTGAATGAACCGAGGGCGAGTCAGAGGCATGCGGCCTTTGTGGAAGAGTTGGACTAATGGCCCAGTAATGTGTCCCCAGAGAGGTTTATGCGGTGGGCTGCCACCAGGCATGAGCTCAGTGTGTATTCCCATCCGCTGGCAGGCTGGCACAGGGAGGACAGCCTGTCGTCAGGCCTGGCCAAGTTCCCATACATAATGGGACACAGAGAGCCACAGGTGGAAGAGGATGAACCAAAGAGAAAGAGAAAGATGGCTAATATTTATAGCATTCTGATATCAAGTGCTCCATTCTGAACCTCAAAATAACTTGGTTACAAAGTTTAATAAAAAAAATACTTTGTTTACCGGTATTCCCTCTAAAACTGCCTAGACATACCTCTAATCTGATGCCCCTCTCGACAGGACAGCATTAGTCTGTTCCCCTCCAAAATTGCTGTTCTTATGTATAAATCAGGTTTATTGTGTTCACACTTATAGTTTGGTTTAGTTGCAAAAACAATTTGGTCAGGTTTAGGAAATCATCAGGGCCAGTAATCTGTGTATGCCATCCTGGCATAATGTCGCCAAATGCATGTAAATATGTATATGTGTATGCCTTACAGTTGGAACTGGGCTTGTCAACTTACTAACTAAGAAAATGTTTGTTAGAGTTGGGCTAACTTTGTTCTATAATTTGCAATCATTGTTTGTTTTTGTTTTTACCAAATGGATAAGTTCCTGTGCACTGTTTGTTGTTGTTATCTTGTTATTTTGTTTTAAACTATGTAATTGTAGTTAAGACAGCTACAGTTATTTATTGAAGTGATGATGATGGAATCCTTTGATGGGTGATAGGGCGAGAATGTGAGTTACAACACCGTATTACTACTTGCTTGGGATGAATTACAAGCATCGAACACGTGAACAATGGCTTTTTTTCTGATGATTGCCTCATTGTGTTTTAATTACTACAAGATGACTACTAAGGATTTATTGTTAATTATCTAAACAGCTGTGCCTGTTTAGATAATTATCATCTGAAAATCCGCTAGCATTATCTATAATGCTATTGAAAGGTCAGAATACAATGCAGACTCCAAAAATATACAGTCCTCCTAGAGACGCACAAGCCACAATGTGTGTGTGTGTCTGTGCTTGTACTTGTGTGTGCTCATGAATGTGGACAAGCCAGAGAACCAGATCTGTGATAATTTATTGTCTTGTAAATTTAGATCTGCAGTCAGAGTTGAACTGCCTTAAACAAACAGAGTGGCACTGGAACTCCAGAAGCTTCTGAAACATTTGGTGTGCTCTCAGACATGGTGTCAGCCACTTTCCCTACTGGTGCACAAGGTGCATCAAGAGGTATGTGCTTGCACACACACCCACACTCATCAGTAACTTGCTGCTACCCTCATGTTACATCATGGCCTCAACAGGGCTAAGCTCTGCATACTTGCGAGCCTTTCTTTCTTTATCCCCGGGATAGCCTGTCATTAATAGATTTTATAGCTCCCGTGAACACACAAAGTAACCATAGATGTGGTTGTGATAACTCAATAATAGGATATTCACAGGGTTGTCGGGGTTGTCGTCATGCTGGACTTGTCTGAAGCATGCACACACATTAACATGCACACACAGACACACTGAGACTATGACAGGTGATAGAGATGACATCAAAGAGATATCCAGGGCAGCGTGGCCTCATTGACGTTCAACACATCTCAGACACTTCTCTGGGCAGCAGGCATACCCCAATGGCAATACATAGACTTGGACAACAACACACATATAGAAATAATCGACCATATATAATCCCTATCAGATGCAGCCCAACTGCTTGGATTATCCTCTTTTCCATTAAAATTATGCTTTAAAATAATTTGTATTGAAATGTACCTTGATGGATGCTGGTCAGCTTTACAGCACAGTCACTGCCCTCGCTCCTGCTGAGTGGAACTGAGTTTGTGCTGAGTAGTTTCCTGTTTTAGTAGGGAACTGTCTGTGTGATGTACACTGCAGGTCATGGGTAAGTTGGTCACAGGTTGGCTAGTTTAAGTTAGCATAGTGAACAGTGACTCAGTTATTTCCTGTCTGATGACATTTAAAATAAAAAGTGAACTCTCAGATAACCATGTTTTATGGGTGGAGGTCTGTGTAGCTGCCTATTCAGAAGTATATTTTGTTTACTTCTCTTGTTTACTGATGTTGTAGTAAAAGTGTCATAATTTTACTATTTGATCCTTGCCAGATCTGCCAGGTTGCACTGGAATCTACAGCTGGTACTGGTATACTCACAACACACGAATGGATATAGAAATCTCAACAGGCACAAAATTAACAGTTCTTTTAGGTTGTGTGTCTACTAACAAGCAGGGACAGGCAGGGACACCTAGACCTCCCTTTTTGAGGATCTCCAGACACTCCTAGGCCAGCTGGGAGATAACACCTATCCAGCAAGTCATTGGTTTGGGTTGAGGGCTCTTGGTATCCTACTGTGTCTGGTTAGCCCCTAGTAATTCCTTAGGTGCCTCCTCTTAAATGTGCATGAGCACATTACTCTACAGTTCATCTGTTTATAGAATGATACAGTGACAAAGTGCAAGTAATGAAACAGGTACATGCAACGCAGCAGACTTTTCTTTTGAAGTCTGAGGTTTGAGTCCCCTTTTACACCACGAACTGCGTTGTTTTGTTTTTAACACTCGGTGTTAAAAACATTTTTTTCTGTGCTTAACTTTTATTTCAAATTGCACTTAGATTTGACATAAAAACTATTGGCTGAGGTTAGGCATTAAAGCGGTTAAAGGGTCTGTCTCTTTGGATGTGCAGCCATGGATGCATGTTCTGTTTTTAGTCATTGAAATATTGACCTTACGTTAAGCTTTACTGGTGGTGATAGGGTGTATTAGGTATACATTTGCTATGCGTTTTTGGATAATGAGAACAAAGTACAAGTATTAAATGTGATTACTGTGATGTATATCATGAAAAATTAGGCAATATCAATGACAATATAGATATTCTGGATATCATAATTGAGCTTACGATTAACTGTATTTATCCATTAGTGGAAACTATAACAGAAAGAACAGAATAGATCCAAGCATGTGTTAATGGCTCTCTCTGTGACTAACTTGTACATGACAGCCTTTGTCCACACTCTTTGGTGGAGGTTAAAATGTGAATTGTGATGGAGGTGGCAAGGACCTCAAGTAAAGGAGCAGAGGACCTGCTGTGAGGGTCCTCTGTGTAATTGATGCTCATCTCTGTAGTCAAATTATGGGCTACCTGGTATTTTAGGTTAAATTCCTGAGTACAGGCCATTATGGCTCATTGGCAAAAGGATGTGGGTGGTGAGTGCTCTAAGTTGTAGGAGAGGTTCCTCCACGCCCTGAGTGATGAGAGCAAGGTTTAACCGGCTGCAGGTGCGTTCAAGACAGGCGGATAGGGCCTTTGAAGTAGAAGCCAACTGGGACCCCAGCCCATCGCTGACCAGCAGCCAGAACAGACACATTCGCTTTCAATTAACACTCGCTCTTCTTTCTCAATCGCTGCTCTTTTTGCTTTCTGCTTTCTTTTTCAGGTCTAATATTCTAGTATATGTTCGGTCTGAAAACTGTTCTGTGATACGTTCAATGTCCTGTTTGTCATTAGAAGTGAATGACTATCCCTAATGACCTGATGAATGCAATGAAAGCCTGATGCCAGGATATTTTTTTCAGAGAACATTTGCTCTGTAATTTGTCAGTGTGTGTGCGTTCGTGTATGTTCAGTCTGTCTTCACCTCTCACTTTGGGCTTCATGAATCTTCTTGTTTCCTGAGCCAGGTTGAGTGTCCAGAGGTCCTCTGAAACTCTGAGGTATTGTTTCTCAGTTTATGTGATAAAATCACGGACCTTGTCAAGCTCACACCCTGTCATTTAAACAGGATGCATCCCATCTTTGGTGCAGGCGAACTCATCAAGAAGTGATGCAAATATTGCTGTATTTTATTGGCTGTTTGCACTCAACCATATATACACAGCATGTATGTAAGCATACTGGCACACATCTCATTAAAGGGAATGAAAAAGAGAAATAAATGGCTGTTCCAGTGATAAGCTCCCTGTAGGCAGCTACAGTACATCTGGGTCCTGTTAGCCACAAGCGTATAAAAATCAAATGTGGTTTAGTCTTAGGCACTCTGTATCACACACACACACACACACACACACACACACACACACACACACACACACACACACTAGGAGGTAGTACTGCAGCTTGGTGGTCACCCCCACTAGTCCCAGTCCTTACAATACCAACTCAGCAGACATCAAGGAGCTCAGACAGAGACTAGTATTCCTGGCACAAACAGCATCCATATGCAGCATCTATTCAGACATTAAACCCTTAAAACCCTACAGATACAGCTTCTAATATGTCTGAAGGAGAGTGGGGGGTGTTGGTAATAAAATAAAAAAATATCTGTCTGTAGTAGAATCTCATATTTGGACTGTCATCCTAGTGCATTTTTTTCATTATGTTACAAATAGAATAAATATATGTCTTTGTATTTAGCAGTTCTCTGAAGCCATAATTCAGTCAGTTGCCACAGGAAATTGACAATTTTGAGTAAACCTGACAATGTTTTGTCGATCCACTACATTTTTTCTTGAACTGCAATGGCACAAGACCCTCTGTTCGTAGACATCTGCCACTTTGAGGTGACTTTCTTGAGGAGCCACAAGCCAATGGCTTAAAATGATTTGACGCGAAAGCATGCTACTGTGCAAAATAAGGATGCTAAGATAACTTCATCAACAGGATGTAACTGATAGTTTATGCTACATAAACAGACACTCATGGACAAGCAAGTGAACTCAGACCAGGCTACCTCTACACCCCAGACGTCCAAACAAATCTGTGTACGCTTGGCGACACTTGGTCGGGCGATGCCTCACTAAAATTGTGAGTCATTCAGCAGTCATTTAATGTTGCTGCTGATAGTGAAATCACTGACACACACTTGAAGCATGTGCTCAGTGTGAATGTAACAACATCATTAGGAAGAGCGGCACACAGAAAAAGCAAGAGGTCATTCATTGACAACCTCATTATATCTTTTCACCCCACTGCAGACAGAACGTCAGTTAAATTTCTGCAATTATCTGGTTGTCTCTTAAGTGTCACTGAGGTCAAAACCAGCTCGTCCTGTGTGTTCCTTCAAGCCCAGCAGGCATGTCTGAAAGATTCTGTGAGTCTGTCTGTCTTTCCTTCAATTTCCTGCCCTGTTATACCCTGGACCAAGCAGCTATCATAATTTAAGGGGGTTGGTGGGATATAAGTGTACGTCAGAATAACATCACCAGCATCCAAACATACCTGAACATCACAAGTGTATGGTATGTGTTTTTGTCTTGACAGCTCAAACCTTATTTACACACTACCCACAAAGCGACATCAACTTACCAGCTCCATGTATGAGACTTTGTGCATGCCAAGCCGATGTCAGGAGACTGTTGGCATCAAAATGAAAACATTTTCTTGGTGAAGAACACCAGATTTCACGCCATATTTTAACAATAGTTGTGTTGTGGCCACCTGAAGCGGTCCAGTAAAAGCTGGCATATTGTTGGCAGCAGGTTGGCACTTCTCCTGGTCTGTCAGAGTGAAATGTTGCTTTTATGTCAGCTCTCAGTAAACTCTCTGACTCTGATCGACGGGCCCTCTCACGGTCTCCTGAGATCTGACACACAGCAAGATACACCGAGGCTTAGATCAGTCTCTGGACGGCTTTGAGGTCCTGGAAGCATCTCCTGGCTAGTTGCTGCCAGGTTTCAGTTGATGGTGAGGATCAGAGAGTTTGAGGCCTCTTTCTTTTGCCTGGATGCAGTGTACTTTAAGCAGTGCTGTGAGACATACTTCACATAAGTTTAAGTATCTATATACAAGCACTCCATCTGTCTGGCATTTGATCTCCTACTTACAGCAACCCAAGCATTTCAAGATAAATCTCAGGGGTTGTAATATGGGTAGGAAAAGAAAAAAGCTGCCTCTGTAAGCCTATTTTTTGTACCTTTTTGTACACAAATATCGGAATGAATAAATGCATGTTTTTTTTTCTAGTTCACAACATTCTCTCATGTGAAATTTCACATTTGCATTGAGGTGTTGTCAACATGGATGTCATTAAAATGACAAAAGCTTGTTGTCAGTGACAGATGTTTGTTTCGTAATATGTTTTTACGAAACAAACATTCCAGTCTTTGCTACCACGCCCACACAATCATCATTTTCAGAGTCCACGACAATCAAGATATTCTAATGCTTGTCGAAAGACGTATTGGTTAAGCCTGTTGGCCATGTTGGGCCCCCGGTGAGTGTTTATGGCCCTATTTTGCAGTTTTGCACTGTTGGCAACAGTCAGCCTCCTGTCAGATTCATGTTAGCGACTTTTTAGCTGATTCTCCGTCACTTTAATTGCTTGTTCATATCTCTCGCACAGGCGCAAACAACAGATTAGTTGGCCCTTGCTTAAAGCGTGTTTAAGTACTTTTTGGTCCCTGTAAGGCTTTGTTAACAACAGTTCTTTCATGACAGTTTGGTGAGCTTTAACATGACATGGGGCCCCAAGCAGATGTTTTTTTGTAAGGATCAGCCAAGATAAGTTCTATGAAATACATGTTGCATTTCTCTGTTGTGAACTCTTGTGCAGTGGACATTCTGAATAATTTCTTGTTGTCTCACTGATTCTTGCTGCAACATGCATCATTGTTTGTTGTGTTCATTTCTGCAGTAGATATCTTACACCATCGTCTCCTGGGAGTCTCCTAATGTACATCTGACCTCTCCTACCAGACCTGCAGGGTCGTCATACACAAATGTTTCAATGCCTGAACATTTCACCATGTGCTTCTAATCCAACTCCAAAGTCTTCTTTGGTGGTCGCCTGTCTCTCCATGGTTCTGCACCGAGCTCTCTCACTTTCCTGTCTTAACTGTCATGTCCTTCTCAAACCTCACTTGGCTGTCCAACTTGGACCTGACATTTTGGGAAACAGGCTGTTTGTTTTCTCACAGAGACTCACCAGCACATGCTCACATTTTCATTTGCATCTGTGGAGTATACATTAAACAGATTTCTTTTTCCTTATTCATTCATTGGAACTTGTTGTAAAACCCTTAAACTGAGTTCTTCTTCATGTAGTAAGATCAGGTTCCAAAAGGGGTTTTGCACCACAAGTGCTCCAGAATGATGCTGCTTGAATGTCAGATTAAAGGTCTTGTGAATCTTATGGACTGCCTTATCAGTCAGCTCTGTGTGAGATTTAAAACAGACGTTCTCGTACCCATTCAGTGTGTATGTGTGCATTTATGCCCTGTAGCAAGCTGTTAGCAGGCAGAAACACATGTCCACATTAAGCGGTTTCACTGATCAAGCTGATATGACTAAAGATGAAAGAACAGAGTGGGAAGTCATCCCCTGCCAGTTTTGCTGCTGCAAGCTGTCAGCAGCAGTACTCTCTAAGCCTGCTCATGTTATCATTAAAACTGCATGTCAATTTAACACTACCGCTTACACGGCAGGATAAAAAACAAAGGAGAGGTGATCGGGGCTAGATATCATTGGTTTGGACGTGGGTGTTTGTGAAACACATGATATTAATTCTTTTTCTTCACAAGGTTTTGGAAGCATCTCCAGAATGAGAACATTGAACAGGAAAGAAAGGAAAGGAGAAGAGCAGAGGAGTGACTGATTGCAGGGCATCAGGCCAAATGGGAACCAGAGGCTGTGAGATGTCAGAGCTGCTATAGATTTATACTTTACCTGCTCCCCTGGGATCTGCCACACATACACCTGCTCAGAGCAGAACAAAAGAGGGGGGAGAGATGTGAAAACGTATGATCACCAAGTCAGAGGTCGAACAGTGTGAGAGGATTAGTAATAGAGGCCTACAAAGATGAGTGAGCGATGAAGGACTGGAGAACAAGAGGGCTGGGTCTGAGGAGAAAACAGCAACATCAGCTGGGTCTTATTTAGACCAACCTTTTGTACTCTGAAAGTAGCCCTGTGCACCCGCCTGTACATCTGCCCTCCGCATGTTGGACTGCAATGGGTGGGCTGCCTTTTCTGCCCTCTCCTCATACTGCCCTGTATATTTTTTAGGTTACAGGAGGCTTCGTGTTGGTACTCATTTCTAAAATTCTGATTAGGCTTTAAGGCAAAATTACAAGCCACATAGTTCAATTTATTTTTTTTTGCATCATTTGCCTGTCTTGATGGTTTCAAGTATTGTCAGTGTCACCAATAACAGAAAACAATATGTTTCCAGGGCTTTGGTGTGTTGCTGCAGGTCTGCTGACGTGACTGTTGACTTTAAGAATCTCATATAAACCATGTCACTATAGTAAAATCCACAACTGGTCACATCCATGTGTTCAAGGTTAACGCTCAAGCTCTTACATAGAAGGCATCTCCTGAACACAGCTGTAAAATCTTTTTGGATTTGTCATTTAAACACTAAACCCTCTAACAGGCTGTATTAAAAAAGACTGATACGTTTTGTACTGATTACACTGACAATCGTTTATTTCCTGAAATCATGGACATAGCAGAGTACAACGAGTGGCAGGTGTTTGAGCCACCACAGCAGACTTTTACTTGTGGAGGTCTAACTGGCTTTATCTAAAAGTTCCTAGACAGTATTTAAAGGTCACATGGACTGCCAGAGTGAATGTAGGTATAACTGAGAAGTATATCCAGATGTGTGCTTGAATGCATGCGTGCGGAGCCCTAATGGCCCACTGTGACTTTCTCTGATCACAGAACATGAACACATGAAAGTACTGTCAAAAGAATCTCCTCAGGCGCTCTGACAGGAAGACCCCATTACAGCATGTGTGTCGATAAAAACGGTCCCCCCATCTGCCCTCTGGCTCCTGATAGCCATCTCCTCCCCTCAGTGGGTTCCTACTCAAGCCATGCAAGTCCAACTCTGTTACTGGCCCCCAGAGAAACAATATAATGGAGTTAAGGAGCCACTTTACGCTCCAGATAAAACTAATTTACCCATACTTAATTCCAGATTCTCCATATTGCTGGTGGGCACATGCTCATAGATATCAGTGCTGTGTTTTAAATGTGTTCAGTAATGGCATTTTAGCAGCACACTTTGTGTGCACGTGTGTCTGTGGGGGGCAGAAGATGTAATCATTTGACTTGGTCACACAGGAGAAAGGAGGAAGTTGTGCGTATCTGAGATGCTGCTTCAAAGGTTCAACTTTTCTCTTTTAATTTAATTAAGTTCAAAGTCCACATGAAATTTAATTCAGTGCCAAATTTCAGTGAGTCGCTGTCATTTCCTGGAGAAATGATTCCAAAACTCAAAAAAGTCATCATGTAGTGGTGTGAATAAAGCACTTTATCTAAGCTTTTCCACAAATCACCTTCAGTTACGCATGGCCCCAAGATCATCACAATCATCTTCCACTCTAATTTCATTCCTGTTTAGTTCATCTGTAAGACACATGTGTGAGGATGATAATTCTTAACAACAAAGGTCTTCTCCTAATTTTTGTAACAGCAGCACACATCACAATGTGTTCTACTATTTCTACTCCTGCATTTGAGATCTACAGGAGTTGATATCTATGATGCCATCTTTATTTGGCACAAAAGATGAAGACCTACAACCAAACTGAAATTCTTCTGTCCATAAGTACTGACTGATTTATCTTTTTGCCTCTAAAAGCTCCTGTGTTCACCAGAAGTCATTGACATGTGAGCATAAAGAAAGAAAAGAAGCATTATTAACATTCCCTCTGTGTCAAAAGGCATAAATTGTATGTTTTAATGACAGTTGATGCACACATCACAGCTACCCTAGGAGCTGAACATGTTAATGTGCAGCCTCTTTGTATGTAAACACTTCTCTTGCCATACAAAGATGCAATACTATGATGTCTTGTTACCCTGGGAGTTAAACAGGGAGCGTTTTCTCTCCTGCAGTTGGAGCCATCTCATCATGACATTATAATGTAGATGAATAGCCCTGACCTGGCAGACTCTGCTCCATCACTGCTAATGGAAGAATAAAGTCATATTTTACTTTATTGCACAACGCTGCTGGCAATCACTCTGAATGATTGAAGGCCATGCACCAAGATTGACTTTTTGTATTGATTGGTGTAAAAGCGACACTTATCACACATTTTTTGTGGAGCACACAATATCTCTTATAAACTGGTGCGTTGGTGGTGGAATGATACCTTTCACCCTGCTGCTCTCTTGACCCTTGTTTTCAGCGGCTATAATCAGCCTTGATCTCCACTTGACCTGCAACCTCAATAAATTAGACTCCTGTCTGGCTCGCAGGACATTCGTCCAGTGTAACATTTTCCTCGCAATACCAACAGTAACACTGTTGTATAATAGATGAGTCTAAATTATCTCATGGGGAGTGTGGGATTCACCTATGATAAAGGTTCTGCCTTCACAGTGAGTTCAACTGGTGTCAGTGTTTTTCAGTCTAAACAACAAACAGCCCAGACAGAGTAAAACTAGCTTCAGTTAAAGTTAACACACACATGCAGCAGGGACAGCAGCGTGCGCTGCGGCCCCTTTCTCTGTGAGGGATAAACACCCTGCCGTGTGGCCCGATCTGTTTACGAGTTAGCCCCTGATCAGCCAGGGTCGTGGAGGTTGCGTGTGTGTATTCTGTGTGTGTGTGAGCATACAAGTGAATGTGCTATAGAGGGATTACAAGCAAACTGGGAGTTACTTTCATAAGAAAAAAACCCATACTACTATGTTAAGCAGTTTTTATCTATCTATCTATCTATCTATCTATCTATCTATCTATCTATCTATCTATCTATCTATCTATCTATCTATCTATCTATCTATCTATCTATCTATCTATCTACCCTTTAATCTCCTTTTCTCTGGTACATTTGTTGTTCACCTGTCATACTCCACCTTCTCCCTGAATGACGCATGTTGAACCTCTCAGAGGTCACACCAACCTTCCCAGCAACTCTAAGCCCTGGCTACTGATGATGCTGCAGCTGTTCCCTGGACCCGACCACTGGCAGGAGCATTGAGTCAGTTCACGGGCCCTGGGATACATACTCCTGAACTTACCCACAGAGATGTTTCACAAGAAGCCAGCTGGGAAGTCAGTGGGAGCCAAGAGGAAGGTGGGGTGGAGGGCAGGTCAGAGAAGCTGAGGACAAAGAGATGATATGGGTAACACATGTAGGAAGATTAAAGAAGTGAAGGTTCTGGTTATCTTTGTGTGTTAGACAAGAGGAAGGGCAGGAGAAAACAGTGAATACAGAAACACACATGCTACAAGCATCTGGCAATACATGATATAAATCTGTTTTTAAGCACATTTCAAAACATCAGAAATTACATTACATCAACAAGCTAATTACACATGCCATGTGCTTTGTGTAGTATGTAATATACCTGTTCTGTCATACTGCTGGGGAGAGAGAGACCTCTACTGGAAATGTTTATAACAAAATTGATTGAAACTATCTTTATATTAGATTATATTGGCACTCCAGGTCATTGACTTTGTCATGAACATACAGGTTGATTTGTCACTGCTGTTTTCACCAATTTCTTTAATTGTTCGACCTGAATCTGCATTTTATCCTGTAAATACGTTTTAATATCTGGGAAGACCTCTACCTCCTACTGACAGGATAGAGTGACACATGGGCTTAAAACATGAGTGGCACAAGATAAAATCACTCCACAGACCGAGGTGTAAATTGTTATAATTCACTTGGCAGAATTATACTACTTTGAGAACCAAGCATAACCATCAGTACCAATAAATTTAATCCAAGGCACAATACAGTTTGCATCCCCCACAACATATAAAATAACAATAACTGACTAAATAACAACCAATTATATTTGTATGCCTCTGTTAAGTAGACATACGGGTGACAAAATATTATGTAAATTTGTTTCTTATTTGTTTGTTTACTTTTAACTCTATTTTCACAGTTGTGTCATTGACTTACAGACAGGAAACTTATAATCTTCATTTGATAACTCTAATTATACCACTAAAATAGCTCTATATGTTTTTCTATGTGGTTATGTTTGCTGTTGTGCCCTGCAGTGTGTAGAGCTTCTCAGTTGACGAGGATTATCGTTTATTATGCTGCGTTGGTCGTAGTACTTCTCCGGTCCGGTAGGTGGCAGTAATGCGCTCCTATATTATACACAACGAAGAATAAGTAGAAGCAGCGTAAGAGGCAAAAGAAGAAGAAGAAGAAAGCAGGAAGTACTTGATTGTTTTTATATTTTTATATCCTCACTTGGCTGTCTGCGTATCACTTTTCTGTTAATGGAGAAGCGGGTATCATATCACGTATGTGTTTGAAGTAAGAGGACGACTTAGCGTAACCCGAGAGCCTTAAACTCGTATTATGTGTAATGCTGATATAGAGCTGCTTTGTAAGTAGCTACCAGATGCTATCTAACGCTGGTCTGTTTACTTTGTTAACAGGCTAATGTGAGTTAGGCGCGATTTACGGCTTGGTAAAATAATGTCTATGGATATGTGACTGTTGACACATACATGTATGGGAAAGGTTATTGGAGGTACACCTTTATCTGTATTATAAACAGCATAGAGTCCTGCTTCCATGAGGGTTACTGTGTTCAGTTTTGTTGACAGATTTGCTCAATTAGGACGTTTGAGTTGCTCTTAAACTGTTTGCTGAGGTATATGTAATTGTTCAGGTTTCTCTGAATCATTCAATTTTTTTCCACAAAGAAAGGCAATAATTCACACACTGTCTTTAACTTGGTTAGAAAATAGAAAACACTGATGGTATATTGTTTTTTTTTTAATGTTTATTCAAGTTTATTTTCATGTGTTTTACAATCTGTGTCCCCACAGATGATCACTTTTTTCATCTCTGATTATTTTTCACAGTGATGGAACCCATTCACCTCCCAGAAACACTACAGAGTAATGCTGAGGCTGTTGATGTCACTTCCTGGCTGTCCGTGTGTCCCAGTGGCCTCTGGAAGGTCCAGCAGAAACATACTCATGTGGGAAGTCAACCCGCTGTTTCTAACTCTGGAAATGTTGCATGTATGATGCTTTTTAAAAGCCTTAAAGGATTTAAGGCTGTCTAGGTTTTTAAAAGAGTGAAACTTTGGAGTACTTCACATCATGTCTCTTTCTCTCTTCTCTAGCATATTTATCCAGCTATGGTCCACGGTTGGGTTCACTGTGTCGAGTCCGTGTGCGGCTCAAAGCGAAAACCGATGAAGCAGAGACTGAAAAGACAGATGATAAAGTGTCAGCCCAACCTGACCAAACATTTAATGATGTTACAGAATCAGTGCCCACACCATTCCAAAGGTGTCAAGACTCTGTGCTACAGGTACCTCTGGGTGACTGGACAACACTGAGGTTAGGAGAGGGTCATTGTGACATCACAGAAGCATGTTTAGAGGGAATGAAAGCTGAGGAGAAATGTGAGGTAAGAGTTTGTGGTGTGTTTTATTATATAATAGCAGACAAACTTGTGACAAAACTATGACCTTACACTTTAATCTACTCAGTACTGTCAGTAAATATGTTGTTTTAAATCACATTAATACCACCCTCTATGCAGGTGAAAATCCAATCATTTGATTGCCAAGAACATTATTTCATTATTATTTTCCCCCTCTTAACAATAAAAGTATATGGCAGATCTAACTGTTGTTTTTGGCCCCTCAGATACTACTTACTCCTGTAGAGAATGGACCAGGTGTCACTGTTCCCCAATCCTCGGGTGGAAACCTTCCTCTATGTGCCACAGTTGAACTCCAAACTTTTACACCAGGCAAGGAATCTTGGGAAATGTCTCCTGGTGAAAAATGGCAGTGGGTGAAGTCACACAAAGAGAGGGGTGGAGTGAGATTTAGGAGCGGAGATGTGTGGGGAGCTGCAGACAGCTACAGCCGGGCCCTGAAACTCCTCATCACTCTCTGCAGCCATGTTAAAGAACAGGAGAAAAAAGCTCAAGAGACACAGAGAGACACAAACACTACTGAAGAAACACAACAACCTCCTTCGGCTGATGAATTCAATATGATCAAAGCGGAGCTCCACTCAAATTTGTCTCTGTGCCAGCTAAAACTGAAGCAACCAGAGCAAGCTAGGGCTAGTGCTGCTAAAGCTACGCAGTTGGAACCTGGTGGTGCTAAAGCCTGGTACAGGCTGGGCCAAGCATGCCAGATGTTGAATGAGCTGGACGAGGCCAAAAAGGCATATAAGAAATTGCTGGAGCTGCAACCAGACATGCCAGCTGCTTTGAAGGCACTTAAAGAAATAACAAGCAGAGAGAAAGAGACAAACGCACAGCTTGGACTGAGACTCAGCAAGATGTTCAGCTGAAGATGAAATATTATCAGAAGAATAATATATTTCTTGTCATGATTCACCACACCTGTAACTGCCTCAGACCAGAAATAAAGGCTTTAATGTGTAGCCGCATGTCAGTCTCCCAGCTCTGTGCTGCCTATATGTGAACTGCATCCAGAGAGACAGTGAGGTAGTTTTTAATGTGTTCACAAGTAATACCCTGAGAAAATGTAAATGTGCTGACTGCACAGTATTGGGCCTACAACATGTAGGTAACATGAGCACATTAACTTGGTTTAAGGAAGTCAGTTCAGTCAAACATTTTCGTTCATAAAAGAAAGAAGAGGGTGCAGGATTGAAACCTATCCAAAGCTATCAAAATTTGAACTCTTTTCTTCTAGTAAACGTTTTGTTGTTTAATTATATTCAGTTCAGGTCAAACTTTGTGACCTACTAAGGCTGAAAGTTTGGACATATTTTGATATTATGTTTGTGATAGTGAGAAAATGCCCTGTGTCTGAGTACTTTTTTTAATCAGAGGAGTAGTTGAATTTTAATGTTTAACATCCGGAAACATATTGCACATGGTATAGAAGTATTAGCAGTGTAAAAGAAGAAAAAACTAAAACCTACATTGAGTGTTTCAGCATTTTAGTTAGAAAACTACTCTTGTTGCATGTTAGGTTTTCATTTGACATCTGAAATGGGAACCTGTACATGTTAAGAATCAATCTAATCCTAGGGCTCTAGGTTTACAAAAAAAGTACAAAAGTAAAGTATAGTCATAGGCAAAATGGTCCCTGCTTCTGAAACAAAATCGCTTGCAGACTGACGGAACAGCTTCTCAGAACTCTTGTCAGCGTTGGAATTTTTCAGGTTGGGATAAAAAATCTTGTGAATACCGTTTCACAACCTGGATAAACATTGGATAAACTATGGCGAAGTTATGGTAATAGTTCTCCGTATAGGGAAACCGGGCCGCTATCGCAGTAGGTAAATGAGTGTCTTATGTTGTTCAAAAACTGATACAAAAAACGCAAATAGCCTCAAACACAACAGCCAGATTCAGTGTGTGTCCGTAGTAGCATTGACAGATTTGACGCGTCAACGAAATAGAACCACGCAATGCAATTGGTTGTCAGAAAATGGACTTCCCAATGTGATTTGTTGTCTGGAAGATGGAGTTCCCGATTTGATTGGTTTTCAAAACGTAAGTTTCCTTCAGCGATTGGCCTGTTCTGCAACATGAACGACTGGACACGGAAACATAAAGATATTACATATCACATAAAGACATTAAGAAGTGGTTGGAGGGGCATCAAAATGCCGAAACCCGGGATCGAACCAGGGACCTTTAGATCTTCAGTCTAACGCTCTCCCAACTGAGCTATTTCGGCTAGTGATGAGCTTGTGTTACCCTCTCCATCGTTCTGTAGCGTCAAAACGGTAATAATTAGTGTTTATGTGTCAATTATTTCGTAATTTGTTGCGTGCGGTTACACCCCTAGAAGTTTCATAAGCGTTCGTCATGTTTTTCGATAATATTAGGAGGCCGTAAGACGAAAGGCCATCAGCTCTTCAAGAGTCCCCTGTTAGTGGGAAGCAAACCTTTGCGTCTTTGTTGTGTCTTACTATGCTTTCTGAGTTAACGGCATTCACATAGAAAGAGAATACTGCGTTAAATTTTCATGTTTAATGTGGTTAGACATAGTTTGTCCAGCAGAGGACGCTGCTACTCCAGGCTTACTGTCCCTGCAATGATCTGCACTGACCCCTACAGTCTGATCAAGACCATGTGGTGAATGAATATAAAGGCAGCACTAATATAAACAACAAAATTCAAATCTTTTATGTAAGCAGCATAAGAACATTTATTTTTAAGGGATATAATGTCTTTTCACTCAACAATACAAACTGTATTCCTTGTGGTAATTGTCCTGCATGGTCGCCACCTTGCTGCTCACTGTGCCTTGCTCTTGTGTGACTTTGTGTTGTCTGTGTGTCTCTGGGCGGCTGACAGATGTCTCCATGCATCCAGAATGAGCGCCAGAGGTATGATGATCCACAATACGTTCATGAACACAAAGTAGAACCAGAAGTAGATCGGATGGCCCAGCTCGCTGTGAGCGTAGCCGTCTCTGTGCTCTGTGAAGAAGTAAAGCACTGCTCCATACAGCTGACCTGGGGTCACATGAAAAATAACTTTTAAGTACTGATTAACAAACACTCATGTAGGTATGTCATGTAAAGAGATGTATTATGTGTTTGTACCTAATGAAATGATGAGCTGCAGGACAAATCTATAGGGCTTATTGGACAAAAAAGCATATACAGTCCAAAAGCTGAATGGGCCCCATAACCAGGCAGTGACCGTCTCCATACAAACGGTAAAGTTGTCGGCACTGCAGAGAAAAGAAATATTAGTCACAGCTCCTCCTTGTAAGCAAAATTCAATGCAAAAATGAACTCACATTACATATCGGCTGTCTCCTTTGGAATACTCTTTCCCTGTGAGAGAAAAATATGAAATATATGGACCTAAAATGCACTTTTCCCATTAACATTGAAGCACTTTTCTGAATATATTTTCACTTGTACTTACAGAGCTGTGACAGGAAGCTCTGGTCTCCTGGAATAATGTCATAATACATTGAGAACCAGCCCTCAATGACGCCATGGATGAAACCACAAACAGCAAACCAGCACACAGCCAGACGCCTCCACGTCCCCAGACTCCCTGTGCTCCCTTGCCGGCCAGAGATGAGCCAGGTTACAAGCAGAAACACTCCTGACACAGAAAACAGAAAGGCCAGGATCTCTGACATAGATCTGTCATTGGCCACATAGGTAGGAATCAAGAGGTCTCGTGGCCAATAAGGGTGATGAACTCGAGCTGTTGAAGTGGCGTCCATCATCTGTTTAAAGACAAAATAGGCACACATAAACAAGTGTTAATTTTTTAAATTTTCATTTTAATCAATGAATAGCTTTTACTGTAATCTGAGTCCTATAGATTCTAAGTAATACCTTCTCAGTTATTAGAGGTAAAGTTCTGCATAGAAGGTCTGCAGGAGACAAAATCTATAACCTGTGTCTTTTGTTCTTACCAGTGATGCTAACGTGTTGTCCAGCTGCAGAGACGTTAATCCTTAAATATCCAAATAAGCTGAACAATAACTAAAATATAATGTTAATATCCTGTAACTCAGATATTTGTTATCTCTCTTAGTACACTCTCTCATAAGCACAGAGAAAGTCAAACACGGAAGTCACGGCAGTGAGGGGCGGTGACTCATGCTTCAAAAGACCAATCAAACATCTGTATGCATGGAACTAGCAGCACATGCGATCTAGCCGATCACTGATTGGCTCTTCATCTCGGAACACGGACGTTGCCATCGGAAACCACCAATGAACGCGTATCTGTCACTCCCCTCATATAATCGGCAATACTGTCTTTAGGGCAAAGTTGTAAAATATTTCAGCAGAAGGTGAACTATGACGCATTTAAATAATTTAACGATTAATAAGCCTATAGTCCGACTATACGCATGATACGTGCTCTTGTACAAGTGATCCCTGTGCAGTAATAACAAGACGCCTTAACGGCCCGAGTTCAGCCTGTAAAACACATGGCAACACCTTCCAAATGTCAATAGTGTAAATTACTAGTAATAGCTTCATGTTATGGTGTTTAATTGCAACCTTTGAAACTCACTTGAATGTTCCTTTCCAGATTAAGAATTGAAGGGAGTAAAAAAGAACTCCCATGCCGTGTCAGGGATTTATTCCTGCCGTGACCCGGATTCGAACCGGGGTTGCTGCGGCCACAACGCAGAGTACTAACCACTATACGATCACGGCGAGCTACTGGGAGCCATGTTTACTCCGCTCTCAGAAGGCTTCATAAGCCTGTAGGAAGGGGAGAGTCATTCTACACGTGGCTTCTAGAGAGGAAGTCTGTCGACATAATTTATACACTCGTTTGCCTTCACTGTTTTCAAGTTGCCGTGTAAACTGGTCATAAACCATGCTTAGCAGTACATCAAGTTAGGAAGGCACTATTACTAAACACGCATATCTAACATAGTATGAACGATTTGTTATACTGAGATCTTCACAAATTACACAAAATCACACAACGGTACCCACAAATTTACTCCTTTAAAAGCAATGGCGCGTCAACACAGTGGTGCCAGTCCCATATGGTCTAGCGGTTAGGATTCCTGGTTTTCACCCAGGCGGCCCGGGTTCGACTCCCGGTATGGGAACAACCTTTTTCGTTTTGTGTCATGTATTTTGACGAAGGTTCATTAAAAAGGTACATTGAAATTTGTATTATTTTATTTCCACGTCCAAACCAGTAATACGCATGACAACCTTACCTTTAATAGTTTGAAAGCAAAACGGTGTAGTTTTGAACACGTGATGTGTATCACGTGACGTTATGTGTCATGTGATGCGGAAGCTGAAACCGGAACGTTCTTTTGGTTAATCTTAACATATATATTGGTGATAAAGACAGTATTAAAGTGAGGATACAGAATCGGTATGGGTGTGCCAGAAGAGGAGAAGTCTTCTCTGTTGTTGGACGAAAAGCTGCTCTGTTTTATGGAGCAGCTCGAGTTATTGGAGGCGAAACGAGCCACTCTCAACTCTCTCATAGAGCAGGTAGCAAAGACAACCGCATGCTACAGTGATGAGCTGTTAGCAAGCATGCTAACCTAATGTTTTATCTGCATAGGATATGCACAATATGTTTTACAATAACTTTTGTTGATTTCTTAGTTTGTAGTAACTGATTAAATGTGTGAGTCTTAAGGTATTTATGTGCGATCATATAAAACAGAAAATGTGTCTGTTGGAATTCAACACATCAAGTTATTGAGAAGCTTCTTTTGTTTAATCTTGTCTCTGACTGCATGTGCCTCCCAACAATACCTAAATATCTTTTAGGTGTTGTTGTGAACCCAAGATTGATTTCAGTGTGATACTCTGATGATGTTAAGGGTCGTTCTAACACTTATTGTCACAGTTTTAAAGTCTAAGATGCGTTATGTGCCCCTTTTTTAGCACATATGTTAAAGGAGCAGTTTGTGTTTCCCACAGGGGTGGTTTTCTATCTCCAAGGCCCGATATTCTATGGGAAACAAACAGGTCTCTGCGCTTCAGTATGCAAGTGAAATCGAGCCATTGGTTTATGTTCATGCGAGGTGAGAAATGTAATATGTGTTGAATAAATGCTACTAGGTGAATTGTTTTGCTAATTCAGTTTTTGACTGCTGACTTATGTTCATGTGTTTCAGAACACAAGACACAAGTAAAATCGATTTCTGCACAGAAAGACCTGCACAACACTGTAATAACGATTCCTGTAAAGATCAAAGATCTGTAGAGGATATTGGACCCAGAGAAGAAGGTGATGCGATTTTCAAATGTATGTAGTTAATATCTGTTAGGAACAAATGTCTTATTTTGTTTATCACACTGTGTGATTTCACAGGTGTTAGGAGAAGAAACAAACCAAAAAAGACAGAAAAGGACACAAGTGAGAGTGAAGGTAGCGAGAAGTCTCCTGAAATTAATCCAGTGCAAAAAAGCGACCAGAATCCACAGCAAGATCCGCTGAAGTGGTTTGGAATTTTGGTGCCACAGTCACTTAAACAAGCACAGATGTCTTTCAAGCAAGGTATGGCAATCCATCTATACTTGAATTATTAATTTTAAAGTTGTATATAGTGCTTTTTTGACACCAAGTCAAAGGTACTCAAAGCACTTGTGAGCAACTTAGGGTTAAGTGTCTTTCTAGGGGATGAATCAGTATTAAAAAAATGGTATAGTTTTGGGTTGTTATCTGTACTTCGGACACTAACACATCAGTATGTGCAGGCATGTTCATTTCTTTTCATGTATCTTGAAAACAAAGTTAGTTTTGCATACAGTATCAGGTCTGCTCTGTTCGACTCATTGTATTTGAAGCATGTTTTTGTATTTGGTTGTATTTTGTATGTGTTTTGTTTAGCTGTTGTGTGTCAAGCTCTCAAGTTCATATCGGTTTCTCATGTGTATTCAGCCCATAGGAACCTCATGCAGACTGTATGAATACCTTTCATCACGTTTCATCTTCTCTCTTACATTACAGTAATAGAGCTGTCTGCTGAGATTGCAACGCTCCAGGCTGCAGTGTTGAACATCAGACAAGAGCTGAAGCTCAGCATGAGCAACAAACGTACCGCAAGAGAAAGACTCGGCAGCTCAGTGGGACAAGATGGCAGACTACATAACTCAATTGATTCAGAGCAGGAGGAGGCTAAAGCAGAACATCAAGCCACAGACAGTCAGTAGATTATGCCTGAGAGTCTAATGAACTCAACTGTGATCTTACTGGGGGAACTGAAAGGGGATGTCACGGACGTAGTGCTTCCTACTGTGTGATGTTTTTTGATGATAGATGATAATGATCTCGTGCTGTTTCGACTGATAAATTGTGGTGGTTTTGTTTGTGAATGCTTAATTTAATGATTTCTCTGGACAAATTGTAAGCAGTACCTGGTCAGAAGTTTTCAATAAATGGTCTGTGCTGCTTCCTAGTATGTGACTTATTTTGAAGGATATAAGTTGTAACTTTTTTTCCATCAGTATGTATTTTGTCATGAACACAAACAGGGCTTCATTTCGGATTTTCTGTTTGTGTGCCCTTTGTGTTATTTTTGGTTTCTTTAATAACATACCATCAAAGGGATTTTTCTCACAACATTACATTTATTGGTGTTTTATACAAATTACAGCAGAGCAGTAAACACAAAAGGAACTCTTTTAATTATTATTGAATCTATTTGAGTCTATTTATAGTTGTACCGCTCGGTTATTGGTGATACTTTTTTCTGTTTTTAATGTATTACCATATATTTCCTCCATATCCGGGAAAATCTGGCTACTGTTAGTTCGGGGGCAACCGAACATTGACGGGGACTGTCGAACTGGGACGCGAAACTCCGCTTATTGTGTGTACTTCCTGGTCTAATTATAATACGTTCTGTATGTCTCCATGAAGCACTGCGCGCTGCCTCTCCTTCTCTGTTGCCTGAGCGGCGAATGGGAGCGCAGAGACGGCGGATGTGTGGCCTGACTCCTCATATTATTGATGTCTCCAGACATCCGCAGCAGCCTGTGTGAGCCTGATTGTGGCTGCGTTTTAAGAGGGGATAGCGTGCAAGCGACGCAGCTCCTGCTTGATGTACAATTTCTCTTGTCTGCGCAAACGGTAACTACATGTTTTTTGGATGTGGGATCGGGACGTAAACACGGCGGCCTGCGCTCATGATCAGAGGCGAGGTGAGATTGATACCTCAGTCTCCGATTGCCCTTGATTGCAAGTTGATTCTGACTCAGAACTGGAGGGACTGTTGGCTCCAATGGCGTCAGTTTCGAAGGTGTCTATTCTGGATTACTTTAACATCGTGTTTGAAGGAGAGAATGGTAAAATCGAGTCCAATTGCAAGGCTTGTGGCACCAGAATCCAGGCGAAAAGGAGCGTCACGTCCAACTTCGTAACGCATCTGAAGGTAATGATTTCAAAATAAAAAGTCATGAGTGCCTGCTGACACATATGGATCAACATTTCTTATTTCTGTTTGCATCAGCTGGCTCTACAGCAACTGTTTGTAGGGTCAGCTGACTGCAAAGACAGTCTGTTGCTTCTCTGTTTATTAAGTCTTCTTCATGTCAACCAATGACCTGCCCCTTTGTCACTTATTCACAGCGTAAACATCAGGCCATGTATGATGACTTTGTGAAAAGGAAGGATATGAAGAGAGAGGGTTACACCACCGCCACCCCCCTGCACAGTTTCACCACCAATGGAGGGAATACCCGCTACACTCTCCCCATCAGTGCTGGAGTGGGTGGAGGAGGTGGAGTTGGAGGAATGGGAACTCTAGAGGGAGGAGGCTCTGGAGGAGGGGTGACGAAATTTGACAGACATGACCCACGGCAGGTGTGTGTGTGTGTCATCACCACTTCCAACTCAAATGTCTTACAACAAGTTGCTGTACTGTACTGTGATGTTTTTGTCGCTGTAGATTCTGATCTCCGAGGCCATAGCTAAGATGATCGTGCATGACCTGCAGCCAGTGTCCATAGTGGAGAATCTAGGCTTCAGGGAGTTACTTCAGCTCCTGGAGCCACGTTACACTCCTGAGCCTCAGCACTACATCCAGAGCCAGCTCCTTCCAGCCTACGCCTACCAGGCTCAGCTGGCTACCCGTCAGGCCCTGGCCTCAGCACATGCCCTCAGTCTCAGCCTGGATCTCTGGAGGGGTTTATCCGGCGCCACCTCAGGGTAAGGAGGTACTAAAATAAACTGTGAACAAGCAGCGGACAGCTTGGTTTGACTCCCTCACTGAAGAGTCTGCCTGTCTCTCTGTTGTTTTCATTCTCTGTAGGTATCTTGGTGTCACCTGCCATTTTCTCACATCTGATTGGCAGATGCGCTCAGCTCTCCTGGCGTGCCTTCCACTGACTGGAGGCACCTCTGGAAATCGAATCCTTGCAGATTTTGATGAAGTTTGCCACTCTCATGGCGTGTCAGGGAGAGCCTTCCGTGTTGTTGCTGACCCTTTCCTGGCAACAACAACAACCTTGAAGCCTTGTAGTCTTCCCGGGTTCCTGGCTGCACCTGTTTATGCCAACGGCCAAGACATAGCTGGAGAAGAGGAGGTGGACAATGGTAACAATGTGGAGCGAGAGATCAGGAATGGCCACAGTGACAGAGGAGAGGAGGTGGACTGGGAGGACTCGTGGGAGCAGGGTTTGGGAGTTTCTCGGGTGGATTGTTTCTCTCGCAGTCTGGAGCAGTGTGTCAGAGACGGGCTGCGCTCCTGTCCACAGCTCTCCTCCACCCTGGCCAAGGCGGCAAGTTTTTACAACTACATTACCTCAGCTGTCCCACCAGAGAAACTCAGCCAGGTGTTTGATGGGCCAGGGTTGACAATGGGGGGAGCAGGAAATATCCCTGACACAGCACAAGACTGGGCTTCTCAGCTCAAGGCAAGTATAATAATCAGTTAACACACAGTTAGCTGTAAGGAGATAAGAGGAAATTGTGTGTGTTTGTTGTTTAAATGCTGCCAGAAAATGCAAACACAAAAGTGTGTTTCTTACCTTGTGAGTCAGCTAGATGCCAGGCATTAAACTATGTGCCTTAGTTTGTCTCAGTCAGCTTCCATCTGTTTCCTTGTGAACTAAATTTTAAGCGGCTTGTTGTTTTTTCCTCTTCTGCATACACATAGCAGAGGTACATCAAAAGACGCATTATCCTTCTGTGACATCATTTATGGCTTTACTGATTTTGTGTCTGCTCCACCATTTTGCAGAGCCTGAATCCAGCTAAGTACCAGTTAATACAGGTTTGGACAGTGGTGGAGCATGAGGAAAGCTGAGGTAGCAGGTAGTTCTCCATCTGAGATGGCACCTACCTCTTTTTCAAAACAGTCATGCTCCTAATGATGCAAAACTAAAGTCTTAAAATAAACAATAAATGTGTTATACTAAGAGAATTGTCCCTGTAATTGTCGTGCCAATGTGGAAAGTATTCCTAAAGACCAGGTTGTAAACCTCTTATGCTTGTGCTGTGGTGTTTGGCTTACACTCATGTGGTCACTCGAGTAACTGCAGTGTTTCCACACTCAGTGTTAATGATTGTGTTGTTTGTTTTAATGAAGGTTCTTCGGCGGCTGCTGGACTCAGTGGAGTTACTGGAGGAGATGAGTGGTCCGGGAGAGATGGCGCTGGGTGGCACAGACAGAGCCCTGCTCAGGGAGCTCACTGACACGTTAGAGCCCTTCACTGAGGCCTGGGATATGGTGCATGGAGACAGACAGGCAGACTTACACACAGACAGACATGTGTCCATCAGCCTGGCTCTGCCTTGTGTCCTGGGCCTCCGTAAGCATCTCTCTGAGGCATCAACACCCCACTGCCCCTCCCTCCTGGTGGGCCTCAGTCAGGCTTTAGAGCGTCTGCTGGCCCCCATCCTGGAAAACCCCCTGTACATCACTGCCACCACCCTGGACCCCCAGTTCAAGCTTACATGGAGCAGCAACCCTGACTGGCACAGACAAGTTCTTATTGAAGAGTTAGCCAAACATTCCACAGCCTCTAGTCCCATAGACCTCAACACAGACCTTCATCCTCAGTCCCAGACTCCTCCTGCCCCGGCTCCATCACCAGTCTCCTCACTGTCGCGGCCCTGCAAGCTGTTCTCTTTCATCAAACAGAGACCTACAACACAGGCTAAGAGCCTGGAACAGGAGTTGGCTGTTTATCTGCGTGAGGAGCCCACGGACGAAGAAGTTTTGCATTACTGGCGACGTAAAGCTATCGACTTTCCTCTGCTTGCCCAGGTGGCCAAGCAAGCATTTACCATACCTGCTTGTGGCACTGTGGTGGAGAGCATCTTCACTACAGCAGGCCGCTACCTGCTACCAGAGCGCGGCTGCGTGTTACCAAAGAACCTGGAGACGCTCATCTACCTCAAAGCCAACTACAGATTATTATGGACTTAGAGCAAAGAGACACCCATGTCTTTTACCTGAATAGCAACTGAGGCGTTCTACCTGCAGTAAAATTACTTCTTGGGAACACGGTCCTGATACTGCATTTGGTTTAATATGATGTAGAATTAAACATCAGAGCTGCCATTCAGTTTCTGTTCATCAAATGAGCTTTCAGTGTGGATTGCTGCTGCTCACCATGTAGCCTGCATTCAGATACATGCTGCGGACCATCGAGGTTAGAAGCAGATCAATACTAACGCATTTACTTTGACGTTGTTTTGCCTGATCAGGATCTCCAGACAACCACAAGACTCTGTTTTCCCAACCCTAAAGATATCATCTCTAACTAACATAACAATACCCAAACTTTCAGTTACTGTAGCATCTGATTTATTTTCAATGATACACAATAACACTATAGGTTGTGATTAACTCATTGATTGGATGTTCAGGCTTCAAACGGCAAACTGATATGTTGAGCCACTTCTTGGTTTCCTCTGCTGTATGATTGTGTGCCTCACTGGGATATCAGAATAAATGAGCTTCACTTCCTAACGCAGGTGTGTGTGCAGTTTGCAGATGAGAGTGCACTCCTGCACTGTTTTGTATTTTTTTTTTAATCTGCTAATTTATATGTTCATACAAAGTGGAGGTCTTTTCCATTGCGTTTCACTTATCAGCATCATTTCATGTCCTTTTCTATTTCTAAACTTAGTTAGTGATGTTTCTTTTAGTCTGGGACTGTGCTGGGCCAGTGGGGAGGAGGCAGGGTAATTGTGGTAATTTGATTACAGTTAAATTTGAGTCAGGCAGCAGTCACATCCTACACAGCTCAGCCACCCAGACTCATAAAGACTTCCAAAGGAAAGAAAAAATGCTCCAATGAAACTGATGAATGATCTGTGGTTAATAAGTAGGCAGTGGTATCTGAGCAGATTAGTAGGACTTTACATCAAAGCTGCAAAAAACATCTTTATCCCAGTAGTTTTGCTGTTTTTGTTTTTGTTGAACGCCACTTCAGAGCAAGAGTATTAATCTGTGGGAGACACATAGAGCTTTCCCCTCATACATCATAATTATCAAAGATTGCTGTGATCTTAATGATTGTCACCCCAGGGAGTGTCTGTGGATTTGGATGTGTCTTTTAGAGAGCTGTTTGGATGTTTCAGTATGCTCGTCTTTGTGCTCTCACTTCATGGGTGTGTTGTTGTTGTTGTTGTTGTTTGTGTGGAGTGTATGTGGAGCAGCTTGAAGTGCCTCTCCCCTCCCTCCCGCCCTCCCCGCTGGCTGTGACAGCTCATCCATTTGAGTTAGACGACCAGGCTGGGATGCAGTGCTATTGGTAATTGCCTCTGAAATGAATTACTTGGCACAGAGTGAGTCCGAGAGGGAAGGAAATTGTAATTGAACTGCCCCCCTCCTCCACCTCCTCCTCCCTCATGCTCTCTCCCTTATGCCTCAAGTTATTACATCTGCAGTGCAGAAAGCCATTTTCCATCCACACACACAAACACACACACATACAGACACACACACCCTTACAAAACCAATTCTTCCCCTCCCCCCACACTATGGCCTCAGCAGAGCACCATATTGATGCAGGGTGATTTCACAGATTGATTGTTCACGGACACATGCACACTAGGGCCATGCTGCACTCTTGCACTCTTATTCATAGCACAGACACAGATGCTCTCTTGCACTATTTGCATTTGTTTGTGCTGTCCTGCTCTAAATATTCCCTTACTTGGGCTGCCCTTAAGCTGGCCTTTCTATTGCCCAATGGGATGGAGGACATGTTGGCACAAACAAAAGTGGTGTTCAGTATCTAGAAAGCCCTGGTTACCCCATACACACAGCCAAAGTACTGTTATTAATAACTTGCCTGTAGCTGGCCTGCTGACAGTTAGAAAGCCTGATGGATTAAAGAGCTGCCATTCTTCCTTTTAAAGCTGTACATTCATACACACACAAGGTAATATTTCTGCTTTGTTGAATTTGGTAACTGTATAAAGTGAAGAAGGAATGTTCCCAGGCTTCGTCATGCAACACATTAGCACTCCGTCCTGTGCTGTCCTTTGGCCTTTTAATAGTAAGGTTATGGAAAGAGGGGGGGAGCCAGTTAAGTGAGCTATCTCCCCTTGCCCCAGCCAGGCATGCACATGTTTTGACTCCAGCAGCAACACAATAGAATCTATTTCAGTAAATGCACTAGGGTTATCACTCCACTTATACTGACTCCCCTCCTCTCTCTCTCCCTGTCTCTCTCTCATTCACCCCTCACTTTATCTAGCACTTGCACAAAATCATGGCCGACAGAAACAGTCGTATCAGCGTGAAGAGGAAAGAGAAGAAGGTGGAAAACAAAACCACTGATGAGCAGGACAAAGAAAAGGACAAAGGAAAGGCTGCGAAGAAGCCTCTGAAGAAGGCAGAGAAGAGCAACGAGCAGCCAAAGGCAGATGAAGAGAAGAAGACGAATGGAGAAAGTGAAGGGGCAACAGGACCAGAGCCAAACAACAGTGAAGAAAATGGAGAGTTTCAGCCCATAGAGCTGCCGCCTTTTGAGATTGTCACAGGGTAGGATACAGTGTGTGTCTAACAGCTGATCTGCTCTTTATAACATTCACTTGTGATAAAACTAAAATTAGTTTAAAGCCATTCAGAGAGTTTGATTTAAGTGTGGAAGCAGACTTGCACCTGGTGTCCTTGCTAACCCGGGCATAAGAATAGGGATGAGTCACAGAGGAAACACAGATTCCAGCCTCTGCTGTATCACTCTGCCTGTATCTTCTCTCTGGCCTTTGAGCCTAGGCTGAAATCAAAGCAATGAGAGTGTTTTGTTGTGTTTTGTTTCTATTCATGTGCACTATAGCAATAGATTAATAAAGAAAAACAAATGGAGTGTGTGCTGGAAGCTTACATTGATGACTTCATTTATTTTTTAGTGACTTGAGTGCTGGAGCCAAGAGACTCCTTTTTACCCTGTCAGTCACCTTTCCTTATAGTGCTGTGTCATCCACCATGATAAAACTGCTATAGATAGACGCTGCTGAATGTCACCATGGTGATGATGACAGGCTGATGTTGTTTTTTGTAAAACTTTTCACTGGGAAGAAAACAGGTTAATTCATGATAGATTTGTTAAAACTCTCACGTCATCTCTCCACCAGGGAACAGATGAGCCCGTTCTACTTCAAGTTTCAGTTCAGGAATGTGGAGTACTCATCAGGGAGGAACAAAACCCTGCTGTGTTTCAGAGTGGATACAGCAGGAGGCGATGCAGAGCCTCTGAAAGGTTATATGGAGGATGAACATGCCACAGCTCATGCTGAAGAAGCCTTCTTTCAACAGGTGATGAACGCTCTCAGCATGTGTTTGTTTTCTCCTTTGTGTTGACATAATTCTCCACTCTCATCTTTCTAGGTGCTCCCAAACTCCTCCCAGGGATATGACATCACATGGTACGTATCATCCAGTCCCTGTGCAGAATGTGCTGCCAAACTGGTCAGAATCATCCAGCAGTGCAAAAAGCTCAGTCTCTCCATATTTTGCTCCCGTCTCTTTGAGTGGGAGCAGCCAGAGATAGTGGAAGGCCTGAGGGCTCTGGCAAGTGCTGGCTGCAAACTGCGGATGATGAAGCCATCCGACTTCCTGCATATTTGGGAAACATATGTGGAGAAGGAGGACCAGAGCTTCACACCGTGGGAAGATTGTCAGGAGAACTACGAATACTATGTGGAGAAACTGGCTGACATCCTCAAGTAGATGTGAGTCAGTGAGCAGTGTGTGTGCAGTTCTACTGGATCAATACAAACCTTGATTTCTAACACATTTTTCCATGTGGATTTTGTCCCCTGTGTTTTTGCTCCTACAGCTACTCAAGAATTCCTCCATTGACTGAACCACAAATCGGCGTAAACTACTTGGCGTGTTTGTTGCAGTCACAGCTGAAAATAGAAGTTTGAATGAACACTCATGGACTTTTTATTTTCATAATTCCATAGAGACATAAAATGCTTGAATACATAGATAAATGTACAAGTGCTTGCTTTAGAGGGGTAAAGCACTAACATTCATGGCTGAACCATTTACATTAAATAAGCTTTCTACTGACATCTGGTGGACGTTTAGGGAATTGAAGCACAAACTGAAATAAAGAATAAATACATTCTTCAGCAAATTCTCACATCTTTTCAGTAACTGAAAGGTAATGAATATGACTGATGCTTTTCACATAAATAACATGTTAAACGTGCCTTTTGTTTAAATGATATTAATTAAAAAAATATGCCTATAACTCCTGATCAGGTTGGATCACATCACATCACTCCTGAGAGAATGAGTTCCCATACCTGCATGTTTTCGCCCCAGAGGATGAATGCTCAATAATTTACTTGGATTTTTACCTGCCACTGCAGACAGAAGAGTTTCCACCTGTACTAACAGGTCATTCACACACATCTAAAGCTAATGCAAACAAAGGAAGTCATGTTAGCATTCAAGCTTAAGCACAGTCAGACAAGCTGTGGCTTAGATATCCTAACATGACCACAGTGGTAATGACTGAGACTAAAGAAAATCTGGTGACTTCAAAGGGTGATTGGTAAGTTTGTGGCCTAAGTTAAAGTTAAGATATCTGTGGTATTTTTGCAACTGTCTGGGAAAATGGACAATGTTAGCCTGTATGTAGTCATCAGAGAAGATTCAGGATCTGTGTGTTCTGTGGCTGCTGGACTTTTTGCTGGATTTTGTAAGTGGGAAGGATGAAAGGAAAGGAACTGACCCATACTTTAGGCCACAAATGTATCTATCACACTTTGCCTTTGTAAAAATGTTGTGATGACATCTTCAGTAACTCATTTGAAGGAAACCAGCCCGCCGTTTTCTGCTGCATCATGGTCGCCCGTCGGCACAGCTGAAAACATAAAGAGTGGGCTGTGGATCAGTGATGCTTTATGAGAAGCTTCAGGGAAACTGTGTAGTGTAGAGCGTCATTACCTTGGTCCTCCTGTGTGGTTATTGGTAGTGGAGTTGCTTCACTGCAAACTGTGCCATTCTCATTCTCCTCTGCAGATTAGACAACACAATGAAAATATTTGTTAGCCACAGCCTTCATTTGAAATGAATTAGAATCAGTTAGCTGTTGTCTGTTTAATATATGAGCTTTTTTCACCTTTAGGTGGTGCATTCAGGGCGGCATCAGTGATGTACTCAACCAGCGGACAGGGTGTATCTGAAGTGAGAAACTTAAATATCAATAAACAAATTCAAAACAAATCTTTAAAGTATCAGCTGGAAGTTTCACAAGCAACTATATATATATATATATATATATATATATATATATATAAAGTTTAAAGCTGGGCTGGAGCGTACTAGAAAAGAGATGACTAATACCACAAGCCATTAGAGGTGTTGGCAACGTACCACAGCCCTTCTGCTGAGCCATTGTGAGAAACAGGTTCTCCTCTTCTGGTTTCATGTCATCACCCGCTATGTGACAAAAAAAGGTAATGAGTCACTTCACTGTGGGTTTTATTCTTAGTTGTTGAAAGCAACACATTTAAAACCTGCACAAACTGATGTGAACTCTGAACTCTGGTGTTAAAGGTTGTTTAGGTTTGCCCCTATCCCATGATGATTATTAATATTACAAAAAGTAAAATGAAATTCAAGTGCTAAAATTCAAACCTGGTTTGCGGGTGACTCTGAGGACAAAGCATCCGATGAACACAGCAATAATGCCAAAGAAGATACAGCCAGAGATGGACAGAAGCACCCTCCTCTTCAAAACTGTACATTAACAACAAAATAATAACAGAGAGTGAAAGTCAGACAGAATATTTGTTAGGTAAATATATTCAGATTTCAGTTATACTCACGAAGATTCTTGGTCCTGAAAGATTCGCTGGTTTTTGAATACGATGGTCTACCGTTGCGAACGCCCTTGCAGGTGTACAGGCTCTGGTCTGGGTCGTTCTGTGGTGTGACTATATGCTTATCAGAGGTCGACTGATTGATTGGCGTCTTTGAATCAGCTTTGTACCTGTTTTAATATTATTATGTTGAATTTTCTAGGTTTTAATCAAGAATTTTCTGCATAAATTCCCACATTATTATCATTATTCTTACCAGGTGTAGTTCCACTCGTCCTCACTTTCCATCACCTCACATCTGAGCACCAGGCTGTCAGTGGAGAAGACTTCTGACCAGCCAGTCAACAGAATGATACCAGCCTGTGGTCGCTCTGTAATTAACGATAATATTATAATAATTAAAAAAAAACCTCCAACATCAGTAATTCAACACCACTACAATAAAAAGAGGAAGTAAACACAAACCTACCCTTAACCTCAAGCTCTGCAGCCTGACTATAGTCTGACCTGAAAGCCGGGTTTACTCCTCTTTTAACTTGACACTCATATGATCCACTGCTTGATGTCTGAACTGAACTGATGGTGTGACTGTTGCCAGATGCAGAAAAAGGTGTGCCGTCTTTGTACCACACATAGTCCCATCCAGAAGAGACATTTATGTGACAGCTAAAGGAGACTGAATCTCCAGTGTGCATCAACCTGGACTCAGGATCCTGCTTCAGAGTGACTGTGGGTTTTGTATCTGAGGATTAAAAATAATCACAATTACAAGAAATAGCAGCATTTAAAGGCCACAGCATAAGAAGTAGCTGGCCTTTTACTAGTGTAAAGAGATTCAAATATCTATTTTCATACATGTGCATATACTTCCTCAAAAAAATGAGAAATACCACTGTTCATATCTTATCACTTGATGAACTTCCACTTTATGTTGCTTCTTGCACTACAACAGCCATTTCTTAATAATTGCTTAATGTAGCCTTACCTGCATTCAAAGTTAGGACCAATGCATAACTGAAAGGGTCACAGAAAGGAGAACTAAAACTCACCATGCACATCCAGGATTACTTCTGAGCTGGACCTGCTGCCAACAGGGCGGCTCTTCAGCTGTGCCGAGCAGCTGTATTTTCCGCGGTGAGCAGCTGAGGCAGATCTGATGGTGAGAGTGGTTCTATCGGCGTCAAAAGACACGGTCTCATCATCAGGCTGCTTCTGTGCATCTTTGAACCATGCATATGTCCACTCAGAGCTGCTGGGCATCCTGCAGCGAAGCTTTGCACTCTCTGTGGGGAACACATCCAACCACTGGGTTTCTAGTTTCAGAGATGGAACAGGAATTTCTAAAGAAAGAGACACACAGACATTTAATATCACATTTGAATCTTCACACAGTATTTTGTGAGGTAAATTCTTCTTAGTCTTTTAAGACTTTATATGACGCACCTGAAATGTTTAAGGGTTGTGTATCACTGTGCTTTGTCCGTGTTGTGCCTCTCATGGCTTTGCACTCGTATGTCCCACTGTCTGATAAAGTAGCATTAACCCTTTTGAAATTGTTGCTGTTTACATGGAACGGTTGTCCATCTTTGTACCACTGATAGCTCCAACCAGTTGAGATTTCTACTTTGCATTCAAATTCCACAGACTCCCCAGCAAACAAGCTTTTACCACCAGGCTTCTGGATCAATAATGGCTTGGGATTTTCTCCTAAACAGATAAAACACAAGCAATTTATCTATGTGTACTGTACTTTAAATTCCATAAATCTCCACAACAGAAACACTACAATTACATCTTTACAGAAACATACCTTTTACATCAAGCTCTTTAACTGGACTTGAAATGCCAAAAAATGGATTGCTGCCTCGTTTTGTTTGGCATGTATATGATCCCTTATCTGTTGTTTTAAGTTTTTCAATTGAGTAGTCTTTGCTAACCAATCCTGTCAGCTCCTTGCCATCTTTGCTCCACTGGTATTTCCATCCAGATGAGACATTTATGTGACAGCTAAAGTTGACAGATTCTCCAGGAAACATCACCTTGTAGTCTGGATTCTGCGTCACTACCACAGCAGGCTTTGTATCTGAGGGTACACAAACATACCATTCAGTTAGTATGTGAAATTATACTGTTGTCATGGTGACAAGCAAATATTTATTAACCCAAAATGCAACCAAATGTTTTTTTTATGAAAATTTGAAATCTTTTTTAAATAGCTTTTTATTGTTAAAGGTTTTCAGATGTACTACCTTTGAGGAAATTCCCTACAAAATAAGTGTTTGTATATATTTTTATGAACTTCAAATATGAAAACTCACCATACACTTTGAGAGTAAGTAAAGGACTTGAGTGGCTGCTGACTCCCCTGTCGGGCAGATGTCCCTTACACTCATATTGTCCTCTGTGTTTGTCTGAAGCAGAACTGATTGAAAGAGTCGCACCAGTCTCATCAGCCATTTTCTGTGTATCTTTGAGCCACTCGTAAATCCAGCTGGAGCTCGTTTGGATGTGACAGCTAAATCTCACAGTCTCAGTGGGGAACACATCCAACCAGTTGGTTATGTTCTTCAAAGATGGGATGGGAATTTCTGCAAAGAAAAACAAGACACGTTAACCACCACTTCCATTGTTTCCATTGAAAATTGGGTTAGATTAATATTTGCTTCCCATTTGCTATACATATGCCGCTGAGGGATCCCTTCATGCTCGTAGCATATGCTACACCACATATCTTGTTACATCAAGAAATGTATAAAACAACATAAACATCAAAAGAGTGCCTTTGAACAACAAATACTTCTCTTACCGACAACATCTAGTGGCATTTTATCACTGGCTTCTGTTGTTGTTGTTTTGCCTCTGGTGGCCTTGCAGGAATAATTTCCTTTATCACTAGTTTTAAGTGAGATGTTGATAACGTTTCTGACGTCACTGAGCATCTGTTCATTCCTGTACCACTGATACGTCCAGTCAGAGGCCATGTCCACTTTGCAGGTGATGATCACCAATTCTCCAACATACATAGGGTTAAAATTGGGAGCTTTGCTCACTGTTGGTTTTGGTATTTGATCTGAAACACACAGACATGTTATTATAGTAGTCATTTGTTTCTTTGCTGCATTGTGATACAACTCTCATACAAATATAAATCAGCCCAGTAAAGCTTGTAATACATTACACAGACGTACTCATTAGGTGTACACTGGAAAAGATTAGACAGGGTGGAAACTGTGCTTTCTACATGAGAGGTGAAAAGATCTATATCACGTCATTTTCGCATGTGGTGTAAATAGAAACCCGCCCAATAGCTGGTTTTCTCAGCACAAAGACAAAAATAAAAAAACAGCTTTAGACCTATTCAGAGGGACAAAAACCTCTGCTAGAAAAAGTGACAGAGCTATTCCTCTATAGCTGCTGGTAGAAGGTTTATATATTTAAGGATTATAATGTCACATTTATGCTGTGATGACAAAATTCAAATCAATGCTATTATATAAAAAAAGCTTCGAAAAACTCACCATAAACTGTGACCTTTGCTGTGTTGCTGTATGCAGAGGTGACTCCTCTGGAAGACAGGTGAGCTTTGCAGGAATATTGTCCCTCATACATTTTATTGGCTGTAATTTTGAATAACGATCCGATGAGGGACTGCTCTGAGGCCTGACTCTGTTCGTTTTTGTACCAGGTGAAAGTCCAGCCGTGGCTGTCAACTCCACACATAAACTCCACTTCTTCACCTTCAAACACATCTTGCCATTGAGACTGTACCTTCAGAGTTGGTGCGGGCACGGCTGAAAATGTGCACCACAAAGATATTTTCAACAATCATAATACATCAAATGTATCATATCATCAACATTTAGTTTCAAATAAAACTGTGGTGTGAGTAGCACATCCCTCCTGACACTAATCATTTCTTTCCATAAGAACTCCACCTACAGCGTGTATGCACACACAGATGCCCTTTGTGTTATATGCTACACCACAACATCCTGTTTCAACAGAAAATGCATAACGGAAGCAGGCCACTTTTTCACTGAATATAAAACAGTACAATGAGAACTTGTTTTACACAGCATAAAATAAAATGTTAAAATCTACCGTAAACAGTAAAACTACTTGCTTCACTTACCAAGCACATCTAGTGGTGTCTGATCACTGGTTACTGTTATTTGACCTCTGGTAGCCTGGCAGGAATAGTTTCCTTTATGATCAGGTTGAAGTTTGATCCTGATGCTTTCACTGATCTCAGCGAGCTTCTGTCCATTCCTGTACCACTGATACTTCCAGCCAGAGGCCACATTCACTGTGCAGGTGAGGGACACTGTTTCTCCGATGTACATAGGGTTAAAATCCGGTTTTTTGCTCACTGTTGGTTTTGGTTTTTCATCTGAAACACACAGTTTACCCCAGATTACTGCTTCAATCTTCTACAAAGCTTGTGATGCAGTGGTTATGTTATTAAGAACAACCTGCTGCCGGCCTGTACAAACTGTTTTGCCCTCATGTCTGTAATACCAGTGATGTTAAACTGAACTATTCAGGCAGAAAAAGGTAAATTTAAATTTTAAAAAAAAGTAAAAAATGTACCATAAACTGTAAGTTTTAGTTCCTCGCTTCTTTCAGAGAAACGACCTTTTTGTTCACCAACACAGGAATAATTTCCAGAGTGTGTCTGAGAAACTGAAGGGATTGTAAGCACGGCTCCATCTTCAGACAAATTCTCTGAACCTATCTCGTCGTAATCTCTGTACCAGCTGAGCGTCCAGTCGGAGCTGCCCTCAATGCTACAATTGAACTTGACGCTCTCACTGGGGAAGACATCCAACCAGGCAGTCATTTGCTGCAGAACTGGTATGGGGGAATCTGAAAGTATACGTAAAGTATATTATGTAAAGAGTTAAAGAATGTTGTTCAAATACGACTATAACCACAAATGCTACTGACTTCTATTCATCAGTCCAGAACACATAAAACCAATGAATGAGAATCTCACCATAGTATCCAGTTTCTATTGTTGGGGTAGGAACGCTGCTGTGAGTGACTGGTGGGTGGATGAGAGGAGATGTGGATAGCAGGATTTAGATGAGAACAGCATGCAGGTAAGCTTTACATCAGAAGTCAGGGTTTAAACACAAACAGTGGTAAAAATCACACAGTTAAGGTAAGCAGTGGTACGGTAAGCTCCATTTGACGTCAGTGACATGTTTCATTCTATGTTTGCCTGATGTAGGATTTCAGCTGCTCATCTGTGTATTTAATGTTCTAAATCAAGTTCTTAGGCCAGGTTAGCAGCCAGACTATTGTGCCACGCAGTCGGTGTTGCAGTAATAAGCACGACACATGTAAAGATTCCTACTACAGAAGCATGTCTGTTGTTATCGCAGCACTGGTCTCCAGTGAACTCATGTTTAAACATTAAAATCCATACATTTACACACAACATTATTTTTTTAGAAATAAAGATGTAGATGCTTGTGTAAACCATAACCATGTAAAGCAGGCATTAGGGACTATTGACACTTGTACTAGGCAGCTGATATCAGGAACTGCCTGACAGTACTTCATGTTCCTCATGGTAGTTTTAACTATAATACATCCTACTGACTGTTATAAAGCCATGTGATATACAAATGTAGCTATTTTAACCATGTTAGTTTTAATATGATTTGGATACTGAATATGTGAGGTTTTAATAGGGATGTCCCGATCAGGTTTTTTTGCCTTTGAGTCCGAGTCCGAGTCATTTGATTTTGAGTATCTGCCGATACCGAGTCCCGATCCGATACTTTCAAGATTCTCCATAAGATCAATAAACTTTAATTTCTAAAGAACATTTAACACTGGAAACATTATTATTATTGTTATTATTAATGATATTAATATTAATGTTGATATTATTATTATGAGTAGTGGTAGGCCTATTACCATGGCTTATCTGAGCATAGTCAATGGAGTTAAGTCAAACCAACTAGCACGTCATGAGCAACAGAGAGCCAAACAACACGCACTCTCTGGGAGTGGGCTCACCTGTATGCACATGTGCTTGTGTGGGCACGCGTTTGCGTGTGTGTATGCGCATCAGGCCGCTGCAGACAGCTGCAGTGAATTTTACAAACACCACCATGTAGACAGAAACACATAGAAACTGATAGCAGAGATGGCACCAGAGGACTGGGCAAGAGAACTAGAATGGGTGGCGCTGCAGCGAGTGTCGCCAGTGAGAAGGCAGAGAACTTCACTCGTACAACGCGGACTCTCTCTGACAGCAGGTTCTATACATGAGCATGTTTAGTGTCGTGGTGAATTGTGGCAAAGTGTTGAAACAGACGCAGACAGCGAGCTGACCGTGGTCTGCTCAGAACATCCCGTAAACGTTACACAATGAGTTAAAACATTGACACAGAGCCACCCTGCACAGAAGGCGTTAACTATGAGAGCCCATATATCCGAGTCCTGATCGGGAGGTAACATCCGAGTCCGATCGAGTCTGAAATCGCGTAATCGGGCCCGATTTCCGATCACGTGATCGGATCGGGACATCCCTAGGTTTTAATATTAACTTTTAAATCTTTGCAACCTGAAATATGATCTTATCATTAGGTAAGTTCTGTCGTCCTACCATTCTCTGGGTCCTGAGCTGCACAAGCAGCGGTCAGACCTGTAGAAACCAACAAACAGTAAGAATTACATTTCAATGTATGTGAACACGTTCTTCATAAATCACAAAAATCAACATTTAAAAACTTACAAAAGACACAGAAGACCTCAAAAAGCTGCATCTTCCATGAAGCCTCGTGTGTGGAGGCTGTGCCGCAGAGTTGAGTCATATATCTGATGTGTAGTGAAGTTCAGGAAAGGAAACTGACTGCAGTTTAGAGGGGCGTGTGTCAGCTCACCTCAGGACACTTCTGTCTTTCTGACATCTGCTTTTTTTGTGTGTTGAGGCAACAGGAAATGGTTTGAACCACATTCAGATGTCTGTGCTCTCAGCATGCACAAGACCTGCTGATTTGTACTGAAATGTGACAAAGGATATAGGGAATTGAAAGAAGTTACAAAAATGTTGACAAAGTTTTGTATCATCAAGAAACCCAGAGGGTGTGACAGAATTCCAAAACCAAACTTCTGATCTTTTTTATCTGTTGGGCTTTTTTCAGTAGATCTTTAAGGTATGAGCGGAAGTATTAGCACTAACACGTTAACACTTTTTTTATAGTTCTATGCATCCACCCCGTAAAACCACAAACTGCAACGGCCTTCTGTTTTTTGTCACTGTCAAGACATGCACATATAGGAAAGACAGCTTAACCACTCTATACAGTGTTATAAAACTATTATTATTATTACTATTATTATAACTTAAGTTTGGGTCCCACGTCATCCGTCATGTGGGTTTCTGTTCCTCTATTCCTGTCATTTTCTGGCCTTTTAGGTGTACTCTCTGGGAACCACATGATGATTAAAATGCATGACTGATGATGCTTTTCAGGCTCAGGTTCAGGTTTTCATCAAGGGTTGGCTGCACTCTTACTTTACAATCAACATCAATTTTCGTCCTAAAAGTCTCGGCACATTGATAATGCTGTTTCATGAGTATCCTCCGTTTAGTGTTTAGTGATGGTGTACAACACTGCCATTATCCCTGGTTCTGTTTTCATGTTGATCCTTGGTTCCTAGTTGTTTGGGGTGTATTTGTGTTTTTCTTGGTTTTGGTCATGGTTCCTGTTTTATTTTTAAAGTCCTGTTCTCCTTGTGTGTTTTTCTTCCCCTTGTGTTTCGCTCCATGGTGATTGCTTGACCCACCCTAATGCGTTTCACCTGTGTCTTATTAACCTTATTTAAGATCAAACAAGTATCTATTTAGGATTCTGTGGTAGACCAGGTTTGCAGTTCATCTTTAGAGTGTTCTTGTCTTTCTGTCATGTTTATGAATAATGAGGAAACTCTGCATACTTGCGTGATCACAGACAGCTCTGCTGCCCCAACTTCAACTGCTCAGCTTATTCTTATGAAGGTGCAGCATTCGTCTCTATGTTGTGCTCATACTCCTTCTTTATATACTACAGACAGTAATGTCTGGAATGTAGAGCAGATAAGTGGTTAACAAAATAAACACAGCAAACCTACACTGAAAAAGTATGTTGGGTCCATATGTGCCTGATGATGCAAATGCTACAAATCACTCAGGCATATGGCAGTTAACACAGAACTACTCTGCTGTCTTCCTTTCACTGTGATAAAACACAACTATGACAAACTATGAAGTCTGGTGGCATGTTCAGATTTCTTCTAGCACTCACTGTTGGCCTGTTGTCGTTATCTCTATAGGTCATCCTCCATACAGGATTCCGAATCAGAAAACTTTATTCATCCCTGAGGGTCAATTTAAGGATAAACGGTAACAGTTTATTTTTTTCTATATCAGCGCTGTAATGAAATGAAAAGCATTTTTTGCAGAACATACTGTATGTTTGCAATGTCTACCAGCTCATTTAGGCACGGGCTAAAGATACGATACAGAATGCGGAACGTTTCTAATACGGCGCGGTTTTCGCCCGGAACAAATGTTGTGTGGGACAGCTTCCGCCAAACGATTGCCTTGCGACCTGAAATATCAACATTCGAGCTCACGAGGTATTGTTTCACTAAATATTTAACAACACGAACGTATAAACATATATCCACTGCTAAAATCCTTTCTTACCCAAACTCTGCTTTATTTTGGTCAAAGTAAATCTGCTCGTCATATTTTTTCAGAGACGGATAAACTACATGTATTCAAAACGTGCCACATTTTAGGGGGAATTCTTCAAAATGTCGTCGACGTAAAGAAGTCGGTCAACAGGTGAAAACAAGTTTTAGTTGCTGTGACAGACTTTGTTGGTAGGTTTAAGTCCAGTAGCATTTAAAGGGGCTGTAATGGCTAGCAGCAGTAGTAGTAGTGTGGACATGGATCCAGATGTTGCTCGGAGGCTGTTTGAGGAAGGAGCGACCCTGGTACTGCTCGGTATCCCTCAGGGTACAGAGCTTGGCATAGACTGCAAGAGCTGGCGGGTGGGTCCCCGTTTTCGGGGTGTCAAGATGATCCCCCCAGGTCTCCACTTCCTCTACTACTGCTCTGTTAACTCACCAAGCTGTGGAAGTGAAACTGGCCCAAAGACCGGCCTCTTCCTCACTCTCAAGCCGAGAGAGATCATACTGGCCAACTGGGACCCCAAAGAAGAAGATCTGGACTTCTCAGCCTCCAAAAATGAAGAAGAGGTGAGCCGGATACGTTCAACGTTGCGAGAGCTGGATCCTTACTTAGGCCCTTATCCCTATGAGGTGATGAGAAAGTGGGTGTCCCTCACTGACCGCCTCACTGAAGAGGTGGCCAATAAATTACAACCCCTTTCAGGTCGAATATGTGCCTTCAGTGATGTCATTCCTGAGCTTCAGCTTAGACACACTGAGGACAGGGCAGATCAGCCGAGGAATGACACAGCCTGTCAGAGCATGAAAGAAGGACTCGACAGGCTCCCGAAGATGAAACACAGGGAGGGCACTGAGCTGCGGCTCTCTGTTATCCCCAAAAAGACCTACCCTGCTGGAGCTACGCCAGCCCAGATCACCCAGTGCAGCTTGGACCTGAGCTATGCCCTGGAGACTGTGCTGGAAAACAACCATAAGCAGCAGCCTCTCAACCTGCTAGGTATGTGTAACATTTAAATGCCACACATGTCATATTATATGTAAAATCAAAACGAATGAAACCCACATTTAGCTACTTTTAATTACTTGCAGGTGAACTGCAGTTCGCTTTTGTGTGTTTCCTGATTGGGGATGTGTATGATGGCTTTGAGCACTGGAAGAGCCTCCTGGCTCTGCTGTGTCGCTCAGAAGAGGCCATGCAGAAGCACAAGGAACTCTACCTGGGTCTCATCACTGTGCTTTACCACCAGCTTGGAGAAATACCTCCTGATTTCTTTGTTGACATTGTGTCACAGAGCAACTTCCTTACTTCCACAATGCAGGTAGATACCCATTGCTCTAAGTCTATCTACTTTAAGTAGTTTTTACAACACTGTCAAAGCATCACACACATTTTAACTGTTCTCAGGGTCATTCACAGTTAGAAGTAACTTGAGTGTTTGACTTGTTCTCCTACAGGATTTCTTCCAGTTTGCCATTGGACCTGGTGTAGATGGTGCCCTGCGTAAAAGAGCAGAGAAATTCAAAGCACACCTGACCAAGAAGTTTTGCTGGGATTTTGACGCAGACCTGGAAGACTGTGCACCTGTTGTGGTGGAGCTGCCTGAAGATGTTACTGTGGACTGAAACTGGTCTGTAAAGTATTTAATATCACATCAAAAGGCCTGAAGACACTTTAATCACTGAAGTCATTCAGAAGACTTCTTAGTCTTCTAGTTTTACAACTGTGTGTGTTGAGGTTGTTGAACTTGGCCCATATAGTGTAACTTATTTCGAAGAAGGCAAACAGGTTATTTCATTTCAGTCATCTAAAGTTACAGTCAAGGCTGAGCTGCAACAAATGAGGACAGAGTGGTGCCCTCTTTTGTTTCTTAGCGAGTTTCAACTGTGAAATCAATCCCTTTGTATTTTTTAGGTTTACTTTAGTTAGACAATTATGGAAGGCAATATGAACCATGCCAAACACATAGTTTCTTCAGCCACGTGTTAACATAGTTTGAAACAATACATCACCCAACCTTGATGAAGGTTCAACTTGAATATTTGTTAGATAAAATGCATACATCTGTTTTTCAGGTGGCGATAATTGTGCCCTTTTAACTCTCTGTTGTTCCTACAAAACAGGTTAACAGAGTGTTAGTTTTTTTCTTCTTGTAATATAAAATGCCATTAAGAATGCCTGCTTTGTTGTTTAGGCAATTTAGAGTGATAAAAGTTAAAAATAAAAATAACAATTCTGAAACAAAAATAGCTTTATGGATTTCTTTAAGTGTTGATCATTAATTATGAATGTGCAGTATGTTTTAATAGGTGTCTGGAGGAGTTATTTCTTTTTCCTCCACTAGGTGGCATGCAAAGGCTTTTTGTGAAGATTTTTGACCTCAAGTATGGTGCCTTCATTTGTAGGTGTGTTCATGTTGACTTTGGAGGTTGTTTTAAAACTTTGTCAGGAATATATGCACAGTACAGTAGGATCAAATGATCACAAAATCACATACGTTTATTTGTTTTGTGCATGTGTGTCTCTTCCTCGACTGTGACGTATGGGACAAACCTTTTGTTTTCCTTTTATTCCATTAATCTATTCATCCGTTAATTTCGTCTCTGCCCCTGTTGAACTTTTTCTCTGTCCAGCTGCACTTCTCTTCTTTGACATGCCCTGGCTCCATTAACCAATCTATAACCACGAAGCTGCTGTGAAATGAATGAAAGCCAGCTAATGCAATTATGTGAGTAAATGGAATCTGGCCCTGTTGATGGGGATCCAAATGCCAATGCAAGAAATCAATTCTTTTCCCAGAAGACAGATGGTATTGTGAAATGGCCGGTAATGGTAGGCTTTATGATGAAAACTCCCCCTTTTGAAACTTTATGTGCAACTTAAAAGAAGATCAGCTCTGTGTTTGTGGTCCACTGTTGGACCACTGGGGCTCTGCATGTACTGGTTGTTATTGTCTTTTTGCAATTAGATGAAGAAAATGGCTTGGAACACATGGTGGAAACATATCACCGTAACATGGAAGGAAATGTAGTGATTTGTAGATTCATATTCCTCAGTAAGGATGAAATACTGTACATTGTCAATGAAGAAGACAGTCACTGAAATGACTCTACTGGGATGTCCTTGGCATTCCAGCCCCTACATTAGTGCTGGAATTACACTGTACAGCAAGTCAGCGGACAGCTCTTTAAGTGTCCAGGTTTTTTGTGCTGCACACAAACCTTTTTCCTCAGCGAACTCCTGCCATGTTCCTGGTATGGCAACCGATTTCCTTTTAATCTTTCTTATTTGTTTGGTTTGGTGCGGCCACCCCAGGGAGTGAAGCATACTGAGAAATGGGCTGCACTGATTATGCAGAACCTCAAAGCCTAGAAGGCCCTGTCAGTCACAGGCTTTCTCTCCATTAGATGTGAGCTGGCCATTTCCATGGGGCTCTCAGGCTGCTCACCCTGCCAGTGTAAACACAGGCCCCTCTGTTTCTTTCTCAGTCAGTCACTCGCTCAGCTCCCCTCTCCAAGGCAGCAAGAAGGACGGAGGAGAGACTGTGCGCACATGCGTGTGTTTGATTTCTTGACAGAGTGTTGACTTGTTTTAATAATAATTAAAGACTGAACAAATATTGTCTTTTGATCTTTTAAGTACAGAATAACTTAATTAACACCCAAGCCTTCTATAGAAGCCCATTCCTGAATGTGATCAATAAACAAAGATGAAAAACTCTCACAAAATCATCAGTACAGGTAATAATCTCAAAAATCCAAAAGTTTCATCTCTAAGTGGACTGTTAGGCATGTCTCATTGCTTTGACATACCATCTTTTTAACGAGAAATGTTTCTGTCAAAATGACAACCTGACCTGATCGCAAAAATAAAACTTTAGTGGCTGAATTCTGAAGCCCAATGGAACACCACAAAAAGCAGCATGTTTGTCTCCAGACATGTGTTGTGAAAGGGAAAGCAACATCTGAAAACCACAGTGGGAAGTGACCACTAGTTAAAATGTGTAGATCTCAAAGGACTCTTGGTGGAACATCTGTGGAAATTGGATTCCTCGCATTAGCAAGAAATAGGTATATGCTAGATTTTGTTGTAAGACAATCACAAATAAGCTATAGGAGCTGTGCATGTTTATTCCAGCCTATAGTTTTAAAGCCATTTAACAACTTTTTGCATTGATCTATACCTTCTACAAATACTATGACTTTGTAGATAATCTTTACTATTTCTCTTGTTATTATTGTTGCTTTTTATCTTTTCATTTACTCATTCAAAGTCAGTTTCTTTCTCTGATCATTTGATTGATAGCATGATGTAACAAATAGGCTGTCAAAAACTGAGCTTTTAGTAATTGTGTTCTGTAGGAAAAGATGATTGTCCAGAAGTGGGAAGAGTGATTTTTTCTGTTGTTGACAGTAAAAACCTCACTTTTCATATAAAAGCAAGTAAATCCAGATGAAGGTTAAATGGTTTGTGTACTTGTGTGGATTTCACTGCCTGTCCATACACATCAATTTCCAGCTGCTGCTTCCTCTCACCTTGTAAGCTTGTCTGTCTCATAAGTAAGCATATATGTCAATGACCAGGCTGTGATTATTACTCCTAACCCTTTCTCTGCTGCAGTACTAGCAGGGGCTTCACATGTCTGACTCATGACCCAAATGTGAGTTAAGCACGTGTACATTTTCCCAGGATGCATATGTGAGTGCACAGTTTGGGCGCATACACATTTTCAGCTCTGCTGCCCAGACATATGGGTGTGTGTGTGTGTGTGTGCTAAAAGTGGGGATGGATGAGGTTAAAAATCCCTCCTGGAAATTTCATACACATCAGGAGAGAGAGAGATTGGGTGTGTGTGTGTGAACAATATGTTCTGTTATAGTGATCTGCTGAAGTGATTAAAGGCAGGAGCTAAAAGCAAGGCGGTAGACCTTTGAGGTCAAGTCCGCAGGTATGTGCGTGTGTCTTTCTGATCATGTACAGCACAAGGATGCAACAGCTGGCCAATAAATTTCCCAGGCTAAGTAACTAAATTTGTAGAGGTGAAACAAGTATACAGGCTGTGATTAGCACACACAGACACAGATCACCTCCACTGTCATGTCTCAGTGTTGTCACAGAGCTCATAAATGTGTCTGAGCCTGTGCTGTATATCATACTCCAGAGCTTAACTAAACATTGGACGGTCATTTAGAATTCAGAACAGTTTAGAGAAACCACAGGAAAGACCTCGTCCTGTTCCTGGTCTCTGTTCCACATTCCCAGTCCATCAGATATCTTTCATTCTCCCCCACCTGCCCATCAGATGACTGATCTCTGACTTCCATTTTTAGTGAGGTTGTGTTGTTTTTGGCTGTGGCACTCAGAGCATGAACTCTGGCAGACGTTGCCACAGCAGAAAGGATTTGAATACTACCCCTGCACCCCAAAACACACACACACACACACACACACACACACACACACACACACACACACACATATGCAGTTGTGTGTCTGCATGTGTGTGTGTGTGTATCTACACAAGGGTTCTGAAGTGGAAGCGGACCCCTCCTGGTAGCCCCACACCCAGGGGAGAACCAGCTGAGTAGGTAGCAGTGTGGGGAGGAAGGGCAAAGCCTGAGCAGACCGGACCCATTCAGTGCTCTGAAGAGGATGAAAACATTCTTCACTCATTCTTTTCCACTGGGTATTAAAAGTCATTCCTGTTTTCTTCTGCCCTTTTCTGCTTTCTATCAATTTTCTGTACTTTCTCTTTGCCTCATTTCTCTTTACCTTCTGCTGCCTCCACAAACACCCTCTACCTTGTGAATAATTCAGGGATTCCTGATGTATTATTCAGACTTTTCTCACCACACACTTCTTTTGTCTGCTTTGATTTATCCTCCCTCAATCTTAATACATATATATACTATACAGTATATAAACCTTCCCTGGTCATTGTTTTCTGTGGAACTCTTCCTCTACCAGCTTGCTCTCCTGTGCATCCGGTATGACATCAGCAGGTATAAATCTTTCCACTCCGGAACAAAAGATTTGCTGGTATTTTTCTATATAGCATTTTAAGAGCTACACCTAAAAGTATACCGCAGAGGTGAAAATGTCTAAATTATGGCTGAATATATAGGACGACTTACTTAAGAAGTACTAAGTCTGCCATTTTGACCCTTGTGGTTTGATCTCCAAGTCTCCCTCCTTTAAACATGGCAAAGACCACTAATCAGATCTCTTTTCAGATAACATCACTTGGAGGGTAAATGTCACCAAATGACTACTTTGTCCCAGTTGGTTTCAGTTATTTTAGTAAATATTGTTGAATCAATTAGCAGAGAATGATTACTTCTATTGTATGTCCTTCTTTTTCATTGAACCTTAACGTCATGGGATTTCTTTTGTGACAGTGGAAGCTTTTAAAAAGCCACATAAAAATCCCCATGTCCCCACTTTTATTCCAGCATCTTTTTAATACAACAGTAAATCTTCTTCCTGTCCACCCCCCTTATTCCAGTCTTTCCTACCATATTCCACTTCCTCCATCCTTCTGCTTCTCCCTGTCTAGGCAGGAGTTGAATTATGAGCTGCTATCAGTATCTTCTAGCTTGCTCTCTCATTTTTTGCTTGTTGAAATCTCAGCTTCCCCAGAATTTGCTCATAACCATTAACAGACCCAACTTCTCATCAGGATGTAAATATCTCCTAATTACGATTTTCTTCAAAGTCCTTCCAGCTCTAACTCCCCTTTAGTATGTGCTGGCCGGAATCCTAGATCTTTCTCAGCTGATCATCCTTAGTCTAAGCCCTTGCTGTCTCCTGTCCTGTCCTGCTGCTGTCACCACTGCTATTAGAGCTGTCTAATTAAACAGGCTTCTGTTAATGTGTGTGTGTGTGGCCATGTTGTGGCCAGGCTCACTGGAGCCAGGTGGCCACGTGTTTGGCTCACAGGAGGCTATTTTTTTGTTGTTGTTAAGCCACAGGCAATAAACACAGCCATGTGATGCACCCAGTGCAAGATTTGATGTAACTCCAAAGACATGTAACCAGGAATGGGAGGTTTGGCCGATTCAGTTTAAAATCTGGCCACTAAGTGGTTTGTGTTTATTCCAAGATGGTAATGACCTGCAAAGAAGAGATAATGTCTGTGGATCTGAGATGCAGTGATAAATTATAGATGAGAATTCGATGGGTCTCTGATGAGTAGGCAGGGTCTGGAGGCAGAAGTAGGATAGGCTCATGGAGTGTGGGGTCATTAGGTGCATTATCACAGAAACAAAACAAAAACACAACTGCAAGTTGTAAATTATCTACATTAAAAAAAATTCACAGTAACAACCCAGCAACATGTTAGGTGTGGTATAATTGTGGTATGTCAGCTTATAGGATCATTAAAAGCTTAAGTTACTCAACCCAAATCACAAACAACTTGCAGAAGCTGCGATGATATCATTAAAAGTCTGCAGAGCAGCTTTTTACCATAAACACTTCAGCAACTCCCCCTTTCTCTGCAGCAAACCCAGGAGGAGCAACACTCATATGTTTCCACACTTCTTCTGTGTGCTGCCCCCTCCCCTTTTCTACTATGTGGCTCAGTCTAATGCTGCTGGTGCTGTTTATCTCTCAGACCCTATGCCGTCTGACCAGTAAATAGTCATTGGCTCTGTTCCTGATTTGGACCAGCTCCATGTTTCTGCTCTGGGCCTTCTCCATATCCACATTACCACTGAACCACAGCTGGCTAATGAAAGTCAGACCCTGACTGCCCACAGAATGCCTTCGCAAAGACTACTGAAGTGTCCCCTTGGTATTGGACTTCTACTGTGGATATGCCAGTGATTTTAAAACCTCAGTTGTGTTCCTCTGGTAACACTGTAGTGCAATTTAAGTACTGGAACCATCAGAGTTTATTGTATGCGGTTAAAATGTATGTGCATGATATACTTGGAACACACTCACAAACACTAAGAACACTTTCTCTGTTTTGCCAGGTGGGGTGTCAGAACCTGACAGGAGTATCCACCTCTCTGTTCAGACTCGAGGGATCTTGTTCTTGTAGTTTCTTGAGGGAAGACGTTTAGTTCAAAGTAAACATTTGATCTAAGAGCTCACACCTTCACATGCAGCTGCATCTACAGAGAAGCTGGCCCTTGCCATATGTCAAGCTTATACATACACGGACGCAGAGTGAAGCTCTGCTTTATGGCTAATGATATTCTACTCCCACAGCTTCCAGTCTGCATCCCTTCCTGCACCCCCAACACCAAGGCTGCCAGGATTCATGGGTAGACAAACAAAGACCCGCGCTCAGACGGAAACACACGCCATGATCTGGTCACATTTAATGGTCATGCAGGGGAAAGGAAGGGATGTTTTCATGTGGAAGATTGGTGCTGGGGGTGCATGAAGATATACAACATCAGCTTTACAGATACAAATCTTACATAGAGCCAATGTAACTATAAGGGTTATGATGTATTTGTGACATATAAAGTTAACAACACACCAACACCACAACGTTGTGATAAAATGTTGCCCCCTGTTGTTAGAAGTTATTACGTTTTAGAAGAAAAAAAAGGAGTCAGTCTGTCAGTTGGCTCTTAAGGGTTAGTATGTGAGTCAGATGGAGAAAACTCACAAAGATGATACAAGTGTTGGAGGAGATATTTCTGAGCTCACGTGTTATATTGTCTTTCTCTTAATTGTTATTGAATGAAACACATGCACATTATTCAACAGGCCTTGGCAACTGTTTCTCTTGCTATTGTAGAGAATTAACCTGATTTGCACAGGTTCTAAAGGCTATTTTAAGACTGTTACTGATTCTAATTCTATGCATCTATTTGTTTCTTTCTCTGTCTTGTTAATTTGAAAGGCAGTGTTCCCCCTCCTTTTCTTTTTGGCAGTCCTGTCAGTCTCATGAAAGCAATGGAATGATTGGCAAATCGGTGGCCGTCACACCCAACCAATTTAGAGTCCAGCTTTTCACGCAATTATTTCACACGCCCAAGAGACCTCTGTCTCCAGCAAGGACATAGGAGCACATTGTAAATGTGTTTGTTTGACTGTTTGAGAAAATATCTGAACTTTTTTTTATGAGTGAAGACCTATATCAAACATAAACATAACACGGAAACCCCTTTTCTTTTTGAGGTGCACTGCTGACGCCTGGAAGCTTGAGGAGGGATTCAGAGCTAATCCAACAGAATTCTTGACGGGACCAGTTGGGAATTGTTTCAGTTGCAGCCATGCCTCGGTTTTATCAGTGTGCGCTGCCTTGCTAAGTGGATACAATCTGCCTTACGTTAGATATCTGGGGTCACCAATGCACAAATTCTTGCCTTAATAACCAATAGCCTGAGAAAACACATGGAAGTCTGTAGATAGGCACGTTGGGGGTTCTTAATCCAAACCACACAAATGTACTTACATGTGCATGCATGCACTCTCTGTCCTACATAAACACACACATACACCTACACGTGTTTGACGGGCACATGTTCTGTGATTGTTGCGGCAGATATCCTTCATATCCTGTCCACTAAAGAGCGGAGATTTGTTCGTCTTTGAGATTCCTGGATGAGTGGCTAAATCCACACTGTCACCGCTCGGCTTTTGGTTTTGTTTTGTTTTTCATTACAGAAAATCATCCTCAGGGCAGACAAAGTGACCTTCCTCAAAGTCAAATCAACACCTTTCATCATCATAAATATCTTTGCATCAGAGGTGAACAAAACCAGTAACTTTGCAAATATGACCCATTACCCATTAATGTTCATATATCATAAAAATAATCCTAGTCTGATACCTGCCAGACTCGGTAATTAAAAGCTCAGATTGCTGAGAAGCAGAAACATTGATTTCAAATTAACTGAAAAGGAAATTAGTACCATACATTAGTACCATACATGCCTTTAGTGAAACCCTTGAGAGCACAGTAGACATGAAGGTATTTTGTATGAATAATGGGGCTCAATAGTTAGAGGGCCTTTGGTCATGGGATTGGGGTTGGGGTCAAGGACAAGGTCATGGGGATCATAGAGTCACCACATTCACACAGCCAGAGATTGTTTTGATTTGATGTTTGTTTTTCCATCATACTGAGTAGAGGTGATAAAGTTATCCAGTTGTCTTGCTTCAAACTCTTGAAAATATTGAGTGATTCTCTGTTAGATTTGTTGTTTGTTTAATGAATTACAAATCAACGCCAAACATACTTGTTAAGTGTTTGTGACCTTTATTCTGGAGAAGCTTTACCCATGTCGTGGTCATACCTTCATCTTCTATCATTACAGGAATGGGTGAACCTTTAATTTTGTATTTTTTTTAAATACATTTACAATATGTATTCCCTCCAGCATCACACTCAATCCAGACTTGGTCCCTTCACCGTCTGGAGAAGAAATCCTGTCTTTATTAAAATGTGAGATTTGTTTGGCTAGCACTGTGTCATATGAAGGATTATGCAGTCAGACAAAAGAGTCTGTTCAAACCTCCCCGGGTCTATACTGTAACCCATCTGTATGCCAACATGCTCCAGCTTACTAACTTAACCCATTCATTAACATTTCATTATTGATTTATTGACACTGATCCACCAATCAAGCATAATTACATTCCACTATATTATGGCAACAGTCCTGCACTGCATCAAAGTCAATGTAGACTTGTAGGCTCCCCTGAAAGTAATGTATGCACACTCATGCATGCCTAGGATTTTTCATGGCTCAGAGCTGTACAGTAAGACATGTAGTGTGGAGGCACTGGGAGCAGCTGCTGTGTGCTTGGTATTTATTGCACTCAATACAGTGGCCTTTACAGTGTCATTAGAACATTCTTCAAGAGTGACAACAGGAGGTCCAGGGGAGATATGATGGCACAGATCACTGTTTGAGTAATGTATATGGTCTTGCATGTACCCAAATGAACCAAAAGAAAATAATTACTGAGCCTCTCAAATGTGTACTCTGGGTTCATCGGTGAAGATGGCTGAGAAGGTGCAGACAGTGAGGAATGTGCTCAACCTATTTCTCAAATTCATGGTGCATTTGGGTGATGATAAGGCCGTTTTACTGACTTTGTGGGTTCAGGTCAAGAATGGAGGCAGAGATAAATGTTCTAGTGGCCTGTCCTAGCAGGAGATGTCAGGGAAAGCTACATTAAAACCTTTAATGCAGTGATACATGATTAATGTTTAAAGTTTAAGAAGTGTCACACAAGTCTACCATGGGCGACCTAAGGAAAATGGTCCAATTGCTAGACTGATTGGATCTATCGTGAGCTACTTTTAACCAATCACATGAGTGAATTTCAGAAAGGGGAAACAATAATTTGCTGAGGATCTTTGAAAGCTAATGCAGTAGTCAGCATGTGTTCACATCCCACAAGTGCCAGTACCAATGGTACTCATGGTGTTGATTTGTCTGAACCACTTGTTTCAGGTAGCAGTAGACCTTCCATTACATGGATGTTCTGAAGCAGTGACAGAAGGTGATGCTTGGCATTCAGTGATGGCAGTAATGGTGCCAGATTTGAGTAACACTTTTGTAGTGGTCCAGAGTTACGTGGCTTCTACAAGGAGGTAGACTATGTGCACATGCTTCCCCATAACCTAAAAGTATAAGTGTACCCAAATGTACATGAATGTCAACACAGTTGAACGCAAACACCACAGCTACTGCTAGAAACACATACAACTTTACAGTCAAAACTAAACAGTACAAAGCTATTAAAAATGGAAACAACTAAATTTTCCATCAGTTTCAGATGCCAGGGCCCCAACACACACACACACACAGTGGCATGTGATTGGACCTCCAGCTTTCAGAACTATCCGTGCTTCTCCTCTGTTCTGACCCTGTGCCAGAAGCTGTGAAATGAGATTATTATGTGTGAAATGATAAGCCTCCCGCTTCTTCTTATGATCCAGACAGAACAAATCAGAGTTTAAGACAGACGATAGACGGTGCTGAGAGATAGCTGCAGGCTAGTGCTGCACTACAGGGGGCTACAACCTTGGACTTAATTCTTTATCCAACTTTATCTGTACCTTGAGTTAAAAAACATCTATAGAGCCACAGATAGAGATGTTGGAGGCACAACCATCTCACAAATAATCCCAGGTTGAACAAACATTGATCTGGGTGTGAGGTTTAACCCTCATCTCCTAACCTGCTTACAGACCTCAGCAGTATCTGTCTGGCTCTGCTGCAATGGCATTCCCTGCATACCTGTGCTCTCAACTGACGGGAGCACATGCACAGGTCACAGGGCCACAGCAGGGAGCGGATGTATGTGTATTAACTCAAATCTCCAATGACAACCCCATTTTCCCGTTATTGCAGATTAATTTTTCCCAGGCTGTGAAGGTATAGGTCATATAGGTTAGGCTGCTGAGTGAGGAGAGGGTGATTGAGTGAGGCAGTGCAGGTATTTGAGTGAGAGGTTTCAACCCTGGTAGACTGTGACCTCAGACCTCCTGATGTGGACTTGAGGCAAGTTCAGTAGAGACCGATCTCCTTTAACAGAGTAATTAGTGTGAACAATAACACACAATTGGTTACAGTTGGATTAGCTTGAACCCATCTAATAAGGCATGCAATGCACCAAGTGGCTCAGTGAAGCGCTCAGTTTGGGGAACGATACACATTCTTTGATGTTTTAATGAAAGGCATCTCCCTCTTCCCAGTTCACTGGCTGTTTGATGGCCATATGTGCTATAGATAATGATAGGGGTATGAGGTTTCTGGAACAAATGAACAATAAATGAGCAAATTGATGAGAGAAGACTTTCAGTTTATTATACAATTTAGTTTATAAACTTGATTTTCCCTTCTTATTAATTTAAAGCCTTTTTTCTATTGTTGCTATTCAGGATTTCTCATCTGTGTTTACAAAAGCTTACCCATCTGTGAGTCCTTTAAATGTAATTTCTTTGAGGTTAATCTCTCCTTTTAGATGATAAAATCAATCAATGATGCCTATAGGCCCACAGTGTATTTCATGGTAACAGTCTCTGGATGGTTTTAAAAGTCCCCCAAAGGAAAACAGATTATTACAGATTTGCATGTCATGAAATGAAATCTCTGGGATCCCAAACAGAAAAGAGTTTATATTATATATTTTAATATGCATGGTTAATTTTGTATTTAAAGCTTTCCCCAGTATTCTATACAGTCTATTCTTTTATATGAATGTAGCCTATGTATGAAAGCTTGTGGTGAGATTTCCAATAAAGTCTTATCTTTGTCCTGAACAGATGCAGGTTTAGAATGGGGTCATAAATATTGTTGATGAGAATCTGACCTAAAGACCTATGGACTAAATATGAATAGTAATCCTCAGTTATTCTCTCATTTGATGCATTTACAATGTACAGCCAGACAATGTACAGACAGATATTGTTTTTTAGGTGCACATAAATTTGTGCTGCAGCTTAGGGGCAGTATATTAAAAGCAAAGGTCATCTGTGCTTCTTGCTTATAATCCAGTAAATGTCGCTGACTCTCATTGTTGGCTTCAGGCAGGTGTGTCTCCATCATTATACACGGTGACACCATCTGCTTCTTTTCACCTGCTAGCCTTGCAACTTTGCAGCATGTGAGGATGTTGATGCTATCTGCCTGTTCCCTTCCCCACAGGCATCCTGTGAGTGCAGTAAGCTGTTGCTTTTGGTTAGGCCAAAAACAAAGCAGTACTGCTGTAAAATAAAAGCCTTTAAGGTGGTGGACGAAGTAAGTAGTATTTAGTATTTCTGCTAATTAACATAAAAAGACTCACTGTCACACTGTAAGAGAACTACATTCAACTATTCATGCATTCTTCAGGAGACCTCCTTTTACAATAAACTGTACCATATTTTATATTTGTATCAATTTACGTAAGGCATGATTGCCTTAAAGAGCACTGTTGCAGCCGCAATCGCATTGTACCTTACCATGCAATGACAACAAGGCCTATGCTATTCTATTCTATCATAAAATGCTCTGTAATACGCCACCATACATTTGATGGCCGAGAATTTAACTGTCACCTGGATGCAAATGTTCATGTTGACTGCCTCCGGCAATTTCGTCTGTTTACTGCCTGAAGTGCAGACTGATTGCAGTTGTCTCAGTGTTTACTATTGTGGAGCAGATTCCAACATCATTAACAGAACCAAGTGGACTCCAGACCTCTGCGAACCAGCCTCTGGTGAGCATTTAGATTCTTGCTGTCTTCAGCTCCTGACCTGCGTCCAACTCTCCACATGAAGGCAAAACAAATTCCTGAGTGGAATGCATTTGATTAATTTCAAATGTTTCAACTGTGTCTCGCCACCTTTTTTCTCCCTGCATCGTATTAGCATGTATAGCAGTAAATACTACATGCCTCTTAACAAGGCTCAGTTAATTAAGACTTTCAAAAGAAAAGAAAGCATCTCTGTTAAAGAGCAGAGATCTGATCGCTTGCAGTGGGGGAATGTTAAAGAGGCCAACCACGCCAACTTGGTCCATGCAGGCTGGTTTCTAGGGAAATGATTGAACAGCCCTTCTGGCTTTAAGTCTGAGTGGATCAGGAGCATATCAGCAGTAACATATGCTGCCCTTATTTTCCCTTCTAATTTCTCATTTTCTGTTTTGTATGTTAGCATACAGTTAAAAAGGCGAATAGAAATGTAATTGAGAACCTTCATTTGTAAGTCCTAGAAATTATAATGTGATCCTGCTGATATGCACTATGTAGCTACTTATCTTGATTACTTCCCCCCAGTGGGAAAAGCACGCATAATAATTTAATGTACAATTGCAGCCCTGCTATACAATTATATAGGGTCAAGCTATGTGGTAAAAGGCAAAGGAAAGTCAGTCAAAAAAACTCACAGCCAAAATAACTAACTAAGGATTTATGGTGTATACAGCAAGTAATGTTTAATTGGAACAGGGGTGTCAGGGGAGGACTAGCCTCTATTACCTCTGATTGGTGAAACTGAAATTATTTCCATTCCTCCATCAATTAAGTTTAGTGGTAGAAGTCCCATCTGTTTGTGGTTACAGAGCCTGGCTCTGAAGTGCAGCCTATTCTTTTATTTGAATGCTGAATGGGTTTTGTTATGATCAGAGAACTTTGCAATCCATGCTTTGGGTTATAAAATGCCATTCAGTACAGTAAGCATATCTGCGTGTGCGTTCATAAGTAAAAGCTGACTCCTGTTCTTTTGCTGTTTTGATGGAAGCTTGAGATTTCATCAGCGGTTATGTTGTTTACCATACTTGTCTTTCACACAGTGCGTAGAGTAGTGCGGGTTTGGACAGCAGACATTCAAACTGTCTTGTAAATCATGTAGGAAATATTTTAATGAGACTGTCCCTGGCTGTGAAGAAAGGTCAGGGTGTTATTAGGGGAAAGAATATAGTGTTGCTAGTGTTAAATCTTGGGTGTGCTTTGCTTCTATAAAAAACAATAAAGTTGATAATGATGAAAACTGGAAGCAACATCACATCTGCCACTTCTCATTCAATGTGCTTGTGCATCAACTAACAAGCACTGATCATTACCAATATTATTCACAAACCTACAGCTTGATTTAACTTTGCTGAGCAGCAGTGTGGACAACACAGTCACACTGCTGACTTGTCAAATATGGAGACTTGGCTTTTGCATCATATTAAGTGGCAGGTACCCCCAGGCAAAGTGTTTCTGGCAGGAGAAGAGATCCCCTAGGACTATGACCCAGGAGATTCTTTTTACAACTAAACTTTATTTTCACTTCACTTTATTCTTACTTTGGTTTTGTCTACACTTTCAATGACGATTATGTTCATTAAGTTTTGGCAACAAAAGCACTTTAAATACTCTGGTAAGGAGCTCTGTCCCAAATGAACAACACTTTAGTAGAGTTAAACGGTCCTCTCTTGAATCCATCAGACTGTCCTCACATTACATTCTGAGTGTCCATGAGTGGTAAATATGGAGTGAGACCACTCTGTCCTTGGAGGGAAAGGGCACAGAGTAACTGAACACTAAGCCCTCCATTATTTGTTATCAGTTTTTAAGCTAATCCATGCTCTTATGAATTGCTGTCAATTCTGCTATTCACCACATTGGTCAATCCCTAAAAGAAGTGAACATAGGTGTCACTGAAGCCAATATCCACACCTTAAACTGGGAAAAATGGGACCTCCTCTACTACTGTCAATTAGAAAGGGTAGATCTGTGACTTTGACGCAGCTACATAACACTTACAGAAGTTCCTGTAGATTACACAGGATGAAGAGAGAGAGAGAGAGGGAGAGAGAGAGAGAGAGAGAGGGTTGAATGAGTGCATGACACTGGGAACCCTGACTCATTGGATCAAACATGTTTGGAATTCTTGGCTGTTCTCCAGGAGAGATGGCTTTCATTTTTCTGATCACAATCACAAAACTTATTGTTATTGTGTCATCAACTTGGCTCACAAGGGCGCTGAGCTGGAAGTACAGTGCTGTTTTTATTGCGGAGCAATCAACCTACTGAGGGAAACTTTCAACAATGTGACTTCTGTGGTCTCGTTATTGTTTGTGTTGTGTGGTATGTTAATGATTTCTGTATGTTTTTCATTTGCAAAACAGAGTAGAAAATAAAAAGCCATACACCTTGTGCATGGCAAGGAACACACAAAACACCCTTAAGTTGTTGATTTGTGGGTCCTTCATACAGAGTGAAGGAGATGAAGGGAGTAAAAGGCTGTTGTAATGTACCTGGCTAGTAGCCTGTAAGGAGGAGCTGTGTGGTTCTACAGAAGTGACCAATGAGACTTTTGGTCAATTTTCATTTTGCAATTTGGCCTTTTTTTGATTTGGCTCCAGAGCTTATATAACAGTCTGGCCAGCAGCTGCTGTTACATCAAGAGCTACAGGACAGCGATGTCCTTGGAGGTGTAAGCACAGCTGAAGTCACTCCGAACAGCACATGTTTGGGCATTACCGAGGCTAAATGGCACTTGACTGTTTTGTAGGACTCTTCATTGATAGGTTGGATTTGTTTCAATGGACTTTCATCTCCATTAGATAGGCTTAGAGGCTCAGAGTGATGGTTAGGGTATAATGGTGTCTGGCAGTCGATGCACTGAATGCATCTCACTGATGGAAAGTAAAATTTCTGGAAATCCTTGGCAAGGACCATGAGTGAGGTTAATAAATAATACTGGGAATAATGCAGGAAGCCAGGATAGCATCTGGCTTTTGTTTGACCAGCAGGCCACAGAGCCAGCCTCTATTAGACCCCGGGTATGTTTATCTGTTCAGTTTACCTCTCTGCTGCCCTCATAAACAGCCAGCTGCGTCAATAGAGGTTTTATGTCTGGCTATCACTGACAAATGTGTCATTCAGACTGATGTGAGCCAAAGTGAAATGGACTGAACTCAAATGTAAACTAAGCTGTGAGGGAAATGGGGAGTTAAGGTTAATATCTTGACTTCAAAATAATGCTAATATTTTCATAAACAGATGCACCAAACCAACAAATGGACATGTGTGTTGCCTTGTTTCTCCTAAATACTGCATTCATCTCCTATATACTGCATACATATACTTTGCTAGCATCTACAATGGAGCCCTGCTGCCAGTATTATCTGGTCTGTCACACACACCCCCATAAGAACACAGTTCATTACACACAGGTCAACCAATATGGTCAAAAATAAATAATAATGGCCTCAGTAACAGTCATTTGTTGCTCATGCATCTGATTACATGTCACTGTTGCCCCGAAACAGACCATAAACACACCCTCACCTTCATTTGGAGCCATACCACTGCTTTTCTCATGAACCTGCCAATTAGCTCTCACCCTCCTTTGTGACACAAGATTTACAATGTGGGCGGACCCCTACTTTTATATCTTAGACAGTGCAGCCTCTATCTAATCACATATGATCTACACACACATAAGTTACACTCCATCTTCCACACACCTGCTGAAGCCTATAGATCGTGGGAATACCTGTGTGGATAATTAGCCATTCTTCCTGGCGAGAAGCCATGTAGAGGCAGGAATACGGGATCATTATTTCGTCATTCCAGTGACCCCACCTTGATGGATCGGCTTAACCTCAGACCTCAATAAGAGGCAGCAGACAGCTGTACAGACCCAGACCCAGGCGGACCCTGTTACACCATAGCAACAGCAGGAGCTGAAGACAGCACAACAGAGGAGTGGTACTCAACCACAGTGACACAAGTGACAAAGCTGTTGCAATAGATGGCCTCTTTAAAAACAGATGTAAAAAAAAAAATAAAGACAGAAATCATTAAAGCTGCAGAAGAGATGTCAAAGAAGAACAAAGGAAAGACACAACAGAAAGGTGACAGTGCCAAGAATCTGACGCACAGAAATAAAGAGGGAGCAGTGGCTAAACAAACAGTCAACAATTAGGTCAGAGGTCAAACTGGGTGGTCCCAAACAAAAGGTTGACTCTATCCAACTTGTCAATTTGAATAAGTCAATGATTAAAAAAGTGGCTTTGCATGTGTATGCTTGAACTGATGATGGAAGGAGTCTCTGGCAGGTCAAGAAAAATAGCTCCACAGGTCACGAGTTGTTTGTGAGTCAGTGAGCTGTGTGACAGTGAGTCTAACTGCACCCCTGCAGGACGGGTCTCCGTCTGTGACTTTGATATTGAAGCAGTGCTCAACTGGATGCTCTAAATAAAAAAAAATAAGTCATTGGACTAGCAAGACACAGACGAAAGAGTAAGTAGAAAAACACTGCAGTCGAGATGTTTCCTGAAAGGAAAGGAAAGCAATGTGGAATTCTAGAAATCCAGGATTCCCAGGCTTCCCACTGTGGCTCGGAAGCTGCAGGAATCAGATTGGCTCAAAGTGACAGGATGGTGCAAAGTCAAGCTTCCTGAGAAGATGTGCATCTATGTAAATAGGCAGAGAGTCTAGTGACTGAGCTTTTTTCCCCATATGCATATAATGTAATGGTAAACAGTAAATTTGATTTGATTTGTTTTCCATGTCTGTCTACACAGATATTCTACAAATCAACCAATCTGAACACATGTTTTAATCAAAATCCCAATTCTTTGAACACTGGGTAGAAAAATAAATGATACTTCCTTCCTTCTACAAGTATCTACTGATGTGTTGGCAAAACATAATGACACTGTTTCTTCAGTGTTAAATGATTAGGCATTTGTTTATGTTTCACATATATCCAGCTGCTGTGTTGATCCTTGTTATGCCACTCAGGCTTTCTCAGTGGCACTGACATTGTGTTAGGCTGTCTTGTTCAAAAGCCCACTTCAGAAGGACTATAACCAAACAAAGGCTTCAGTTTAATCATTGTCATGCATGATTAATACCAGCTTCTACTGTGCTCTTTACACCCTGAAAACAATGAGTCACTCTTGATTATTTTGAAAGCACACTTAAAGAGAAACTGTGACCAGAAAGAAAACAGGAAACAAAAAGCAGCACGGAAGCAACTCAGTTACCGAGGGACACATAGAGTTTTACCAATGAGGCAAAAAATATTTATTCATGTATTTTGAAGAATAGAATCAGAAAATAGGAACTTGGAGTCTAGACTGTGGTAGTTGTAGTGGAGCTCCTGTATGAGGTGAAGAAAGAGAGTTCTGACAGTCTGATTGACAGAATGACAGCATAACAATGACACAGACTGATAGGTGAGGTGTGAAAGAAGACCATTGGACCAGGGTGGTGATGACAAACTGAGAATGAGGTGAGCTTGAGAGGGAGTGGAAGTGAGCGCAGCAGAAATAGAACATACACCAGGAATGCAGGCTGTCATTCAGGGAGTAAAACAGTTTGTGCATAACATTATGATGTCACTGTGAAGCTGAACAGTGACTCTTTGGATATGAAACGTATGGGACATTTGTCTGAAATGATCTTAGTGTATGAATGCTTGAGTTATGGCCAAAAAAGTTTTTGTAGGTCATAGTGACCTTTGACCTCTTTATTCTAATCGGGTCTTCGATCACCATAAAACTGTTTCCTTATTCTCTGGGGATCTATGAAGGTGAATTATTACCTCTTCTTAATCAGAAACCAGCTAGATTAGCAGCCAGGAACAAATTGTTACAGATTTGCTACAGCAGTGGCTGCAGGGAGCGCAGCATGTATCAATATGTAGTGCACTCTGCAGCTTGATTTTAGCCCATGTTACCAGTTCCTCAGGGCACTTATCAGGCATATGGAAACAGTATGTGAATAAAAGGCTTTTTTGGTGTGCTGGACTGACATGAAGGAAAATATAATGGGAGGGATGAAATGTGAAACACTAATCTAGCTGTAAACTGTAGAGTGAGGATTGGTGGTTGTGAAAGGTCACAGAGTTGAGCACGGACACCTTCATGTGTTAGATTTCACACACTATTCTCGTGTTGGGTACCGCAAAGGTTTTACTACGTATGACATTTCAAATAAACAGCAAAAAGGGTATATCAAATAGCATGAACCCGAGCTGTGTTGTAGAAACGGGTGTGTGCATGTGTGAATCCTTGTGTTTTGCTCCATTATCCCTGGGTGGAGCCTGGTTTCTGGCAGCAATGATGAATATTGTTCTCTTCAAAACATTGAAAGCCACACCATAGTCTCTGACTGCCCACAACTCAAACCCCTAAAGATGAGCACTGTTCACAGGAACCCAGGACCATTGTTGTCCTCTTCTGTTCACAGCAGGGCATGCTGGCTTCTTTCAGGAGCTAGAGACAAATCATATTCTTATAAACTCTAATCACATTACAGACAGTCAGCATCATTTACAGTTACTTTAATGTTCAACGACGTGTCTTAACGATGACCCCATTCACTTTGACATTTAGAGTCAGTCTGCCAGTCAGCCAGTGCAGGTGCCCGATAACAAGAGGCAGGTGTGTTTAGAGTTTCACAGAAAAAAAAATGCAGCCAGAGGGGAGTGATGTGAAAAATGCATGCCAGGTGATTTTCTGACACATTTTTTTAACTCATTTTCCTTCCCATCTAACAAGGCCACTCATAAAAGGCTCACAGGGTACAGACATGTCCAAACACTGCCATCATCACCGAAGGCTGCAGGTGTCAGGCCACATTAGTATCAGCGACCCCCACCAAACACATCTGTCCCTCCATATTAAGCTCCAACTCTAACCCCGGGCTTCCTGGGCCTAGGACAGGCCACACCTGCTTTAACCTGTCCACAGATGTTGTCTCTGTTTTGGTGGTGAATGAAGGAAAAGCTACAGAAAAGTGGGACTGGCCTGATTCATTGGCTGCATCAGAAAGTTTGGATCCACAGGCCAGTGTCCTCAAGCATAGGTTGTGAGTGAACCAGGTGAAGTTTACAAAGTTTCCAGGCTTCTGTTGTGACTCTTGTAGGGTTGAAGGTGAACAATCAAAGTAAGTGAAATTAGTCAGCCTTCAGTACTAAAACAAATCACATACAATGCATGTAAACATACAGTACACAGTACAGTAGGCTGCGTCTCCAATAGATGTCCTCCTTCTTACCTTGACATCATTTCTGCATGTACTGAATGGGACAGTGGGAGAGTTTATAAACTCAGGACAGGTCCGATCTCATACACACAGAACAGATCTGCTGATCTCCTGTGCTCTGATAGGTTCCAGCTGCCCGCTTCTTTCCCCTCTCACGATTCCAATGTATCCCAGATGTCTTATGCTGACTGGCTGGACAGGCTCACAGCTGGCTAGGAGCACAGGGCGAGAGAGAGAGAGAGACAGAGAGAGAGAGAGAGAGAGAGAGAGAAAGGAAAAAAGAATCGAGGGTACCTGCCAAACCTGGATAGTTCTGTCACACTGTGGACTTTATAGTTTATCTGTTTTAGTTCAGTATGAATAAATAAACAACAACATATTACAACAGATACGCAGGGGTCATTGTCATATATACCTTTTGTGCCAAACACCTTTCATCAGTTAAGGACACAGTATGAACAGTGTGGCTGCACAAACTGATGTATTTTGAGATAACAATTTGTCATAGATAAACAGGCACACAGGGGAGCAGGAAGCAAAACCTCCAACTTTTGTTTCCTCTCCTGTCCATCACTTCTATGTTCAATCAGCTGTGTGCTATGTTTTGTGTTTACTTTTCAGTACTCCCTGTACTGAAAGTTAAGATTTGGGTGTTTTAGTGCTTGTTATCATAGTCCATGGGAAAACATTTCATTTCTGCCACATTGTCTCCAGCAAGCCGAACAGAGACGAAACCCATGAGACGACAGACCGCCTGCTTCCACACTGACACTCCCTCCATAACCCAGATCTGCCTCTCCTCTGTGTCCATTAAAACTCCTGCATATGCTGCACAACCTGCATGCACACACACACACACACAGGCAGCAGGCTTTCAGTCAGCCTCTGTCCCAAGTGCTTTTGTCTGGAACAATATAGTGGAACACACCTTTAAATTGGTCTTTCGGGGATGATACCTAATGCACGTTTCATTAAATGTTTTGACGTGTTTTTATTTTATTTATTGCAGCGGTCATAAGAAAGTGTTTGTCTGACAACTTTTTCCATTGGAGGAGGCACGTGTGTGTGTGTGTGTGTGTGTGTGTGTGTAAGAGGGGGTACACAGACTCAAAGTGAATAAATATGGCCCTAAAACATCTTCCCAATTTCTTAAAGTCTAGTAAATAGCTGCTCACGGGGAAAACTTGTGCAGGGCTCCAGAAAGAAAGAAAACAAAATACAAGATGTTCCCTGTTTATAATCCAAACGCTGAAACATTTGACGGAACTGATTGGAAGAGTAGTGAACTTACGAGACTAGTTAAAAAAGTCTGATCCAACTCGCTCATGGCTATTTACACTGCAGCTTTTAGGGTTCCTCTGTGGTTTTCTCATCACCACCGTTTTACAACAATGCATACTTCACTCACTGAATCATCTGTCAGACTTCAGCTAGCTGGTTGTATTCACATGAGTTTGACCATGTCAGTCCTCCCTGGGATAATCTGCAGTCATTTTAACAGGAGTCATTTGAAGTCAGAGGCCCTGTCAAAACAGATGGTCCTGCTATTACTTTTCCCAAATCAGCTTCAAGACGGCTACACATGGGAGCTGCTAATGACATGTTGACATCAATGTACAGTAACATGAAGAATTTTTGCTGCTGTTATTTCATATCTAAAACAGGTCTGTTTATGGCTGCACATTCTGTTTGGTAATGACTACAAAATGCACATTTTAAATATTCTGAGTATGTTTCTAAACCCACTGTTACACCATATTTTGTGACCAAACAGAGTTCACCTGCACAGTTACACAGAAGGAGGAGTGTAGAAGTTCTGCGCTGTAGCTTCAATGAGGTTTCAGCTGGACAGGTCACCAATCCATTGCAGATCTTGACGTTTAGGTACAATTTCTTTGTTCTTATTCTTTGTTTTTGTTTGTATGTTTATAAAAACTAGTCACTATTACAGCATAGAAACCAACCAACAGCCAACCTGCATGATTCTCTGATACAGATAGAGGGAGTGGTAGAGTGCAAGGGAGCACAAGTTTGGCAAGAGGGCAGTGCTAGGCTAAAAACAACACAGTGTGTTTTCAGCTTTTAAATAATCGGTTGTAAGATTTTAAACTCGTTTTTTTTCATCAGGATTTACAAAAAGGATAGAATTTTAGATGGTAGAGAAGAAAGTCAGCTACCTGTTTTTCAAGTCATCAGCTAAAAAGAAGTACTTCTGAGAAATAGGTTAAAAGGAAAACAAACTTTATCTCCAATCTTGGAATTCTAAAATAAATCCTCTCAAGTTATGAACACTTCAGTTTCCTTATCGTTTCAGGCAACAGAGTAAACACAAACAGTGTGGAAGTAAGACAAGAGAGGTGGGACTCAGAGGAATGTTTTGTGATGTACAGATTCCTGAGATCACATGTAGCTGTAAGCAGTGGTTCCATGTGTGAAAGAGCTCTTTGTCTGTGGACCAGGTTCTTGGGTTCAGCTAATCAAATGGATTAGAGACGGCTTTGAAAGTCCGCCCATTGGAACCGGCCGTCCACACAAAAACAAACACACTGTAGTGGCTGCAGCCCTCCACTTTCACTAAGGTGCCTGTTTGTGTTTGTGCATGTGTGTCTGCATACCAGTGCACTGGACTGTATGACTCTTTGTGTCCTTGTGTGTGAGTTGTAAATGTGAATCCGTTTGTGCATATGTCTAGTCTAATGAGAGCGGATGAGGCAAACTTATCTCTCAAATGTTGATCAGCAGCTGCAGCACTCACTGATAATTACACTGAAGTGCTCCTTCCCCGACCTGACACGCTGGTCCAATGTGTTGTCTGTATCAGTTTCTGGCATTTTAATAAGACCCAGATCCCATTATTCTTGATGCTTTCAAGTACATCTGTTTGTACTGCGATGTCAGATCTAATCAGCATGTATCAAGTACAGCTAAATAAAATGTCTCAGGGTCCTTTGGAGAAAAATTTCTGCTGATTAATTTACATCTAAGACAAAATAAGCACATGTATTCATGTACTGCAGAAAGCATGATTGCAGCACATGATTGTCACTGTATAACTGTGGATAGTCAGTGTTTGGACTCAGGTTTTCCCCCAGTTTGCTTCTTTTATATAGATATATTTGTAATTTGTTTAACTTTACATTACTGCTCAACTATTAAAACACATGTTAAGAACATTAGATCACAACCTGCTGTTCTTCCCCGTGTCTCCTCCATCATCTGTCCCTGAGGACATCATACCCCCCATGGTTAAAATGTTACAGTGTGACCGCTGCACACACCTGTTTCTCCAGAACATGCTCTGACTATCATCAATCTACAACTGTATATCTATCTGCCTGCCATCATGTTGATTGTTTAAAAGGGGGACGAGTGATATTCAGACAATCAATCAAGCTTCACCACAACCTGGAATTATTAGCTAAGCATCCGTCTGATCCCAAACCCACAGAGAGGAACATGTCTGTCTTCTTTTTAGTTTATACTAAATGTTTGCACTACATCAAGTGTGGTTGCATTAATCATTTAGATTGGGTTTTGGATCTGTTTAATAGAGATCATACCAAGAGAGGGAGTTTTAAAAAGATAGATAAAGTAAAACATCTCAGTAGGTGGGTCTGTTCTGCTCCCACTGACATTACAACATATTTCTGGGATTGATAGAGCCAACCTGACATTCCAAAATAAAATTACATTCCTAAAAGTAATTTAGTATTTTGAAACTTTCAGTGAAACTAAAGATCAGAGCGTGCTAAAAGAAGGGCTTATCAGTAAGGATGCAGACTTGTTGCGGGTCTGTTGATCCTCAGGTTTGATTACTTAGCTCTCTAGGACAGAAACACTAGGACTTTCCACTCCATCCACTCCACGTGCATGTATGTTTGTATTTTCGTTCCACTGTGTTGAGGAGTTTCCACTGAGTGTTTGCTTAAGAGAAGAAAAGGTCAAATTGTGCAGGACTCAACTTACCCTTGTGTCTCAGTCATGGAATCGCAGATGTCTTTTGTGTTTCTTTGCCTCTCACATTGAACTGTTGTGCTTTTACAGGCTGGACACCCACAAGTGTGCCTGTACACACGCACATGGTCGGCTAACTGCCTGGAAGTGATAAAATTGGGAGGCTCCCATGAGACCCTGGGACTGGGAAAACAAGCTTTTTTTTCATCATCCATTTTAGAGATGGACTGATACAGTGCCACAACATCATTGGAGAGTAGACAGAAACAATCTCACTGGGAGGTGACACTACTTACAAATACAACACTCACATTAAACAGACACGAAGATAAATGCATGAAAATAAGGATATTTTGGCTGTTTAATAACTGAACTTCTTGTCTCATCACGATCAATGAGAAGCACAGTGATATGTGTCCTTACATTCTGTTTCTTTTTTCATTTGTAACTGACTACTGTGTCTGTGTCTAATCAACCACAATGTTGATGCTCCGAGCTTTGCGCAATGGTATGAATTATGGCTGAATGAAAATCAGTGGGTTTTTTTGCCATGTTTATTTCCAGTATATGATGCAAGATTGCTGTAATGAAAGCCGGCAGGCACCACAAGATACGGATTTCACATGCATGTTCTCACTTTCACTTTCTCTCCCTCTCTCCCTATTATTGCATTAGGAAATGTAAACGTGTCACCCTGCCTTTTTCCAAGATTTTTCTTTCTTTCTGTGTTTACTTGTACACGTCTCTGGTCTACAGATGTGGATATTTGTAGTGGACAATTTATCTGCGCAGCTTTATGATATCTGTCAACCCGTCAGAGTGCAGAGAGCAAATTCAAAGCTGATGAGATTCAAACTGAACGCTAGTGTCTTGGGTTTGTGTCCTTGCTTGACCACGCTGACCTTACTTGAAACTGTTTGAATTAACTGGAAGTGGGCATACACAGCAGTGCAGCAGATTCAAGTTTTGTTTACGAGGGAGATCAATATCACAGAGCAAAGCTAGCTGGCTAACTGTCCGAGCCTTGTATTTCTATTGGCTTGTGGAAGGCTATCATTGTACATGAAATATACAAACTGCTAATGTTAATTAAATCGATGCACACTGAGATGGGGCACCCATTTACATTGCACAGCCACACAAGTTGTGAATATAAGAAGAAAAAAGTGAAACAGCTAGATGCCTCATTTTAGATAAGCGGTGACAAACACACAACTTGGACCCTTATATATAGGGTTATATAGGCTTATATATTTTTTTCAGGCTTATATAGAGATGACGAATTATAAAATCTGCCAAATCTGCCTGTATTCTCTATAGATTCTTTTGAGCATCATTCATCACAGTGCCAAAGTCTTCAACTACCTCTGGCTTTGTCCTTGGTGCTATCAAAGATGTCACTAATCCAGTGGATGTTCTTAACCATGCCTCTTCTGCTACTAATTCAACCAATTATACCAGGAAATCTGTTCCCCATCTCCCTGGCTCGTGTCCCTATGGTCTTTGCAGTTCCAAGGGCCTGGCTGTGTCCAGCTGGCATGGCTGGAAGGGACTAGGACAGCTGGGATTCTTGACCACCCAGATTACTGCAACCCAGTCATCATCATCATCAGCCCATCAAGACAAGGAGTTTTCCACTTCAAACCCATGGAAATCTCTCCAAATTCCCAGCCATCACTCCAATTGTTGTTTCATACTTGGACGTAAAACAGAGCGTTTTCTGAAATCCTCGACCCTCTACAACTACTTCCTCCAGTAAGTGAATAGTTTGGATATATCACTGATTTGTTAAACCTCATACCTGACCATTAAAAAATGAGAGACGTGTCCTTTTTGATATCCACTATGAGAATGTTTAGACTGAGAGCAGGTTTTGGCATGCAGACTGTGTATCCTCAGTGGATATGGTTCCCTCATCGGCCAGTGTGATCACAGCGTGGCTGTGGATCTGAGAGTCAAAAACAGGAAAAGGCTTTCAGCAGTAATGCACCATTCCAAATCTGAGAAGCATGTGCCTTGAAAAGAAAAGTGTCATCTACTGACCCCGATGGCTTCCAAAAAGTATGAGCTGGGATGTAGCGCTCTGCCACTTAACCATCTGTGTGTGAGTTTTGCCTCTATAAAGAAAGTGTTAAATTCAGACTGGAAATCTGTCAAAGTGACGACTTTTAGGCTTTCAAACACCGGTCACATGGATGAGAAAAGTGTTGCAAATAAAGCTGCAATATCTGTTATGTGGCATCCAAGAATCACTGGCTGCAGCGATTTGTTACGATAAGTACAATACTTCATCTCAAAGGTGAAAAGAAATCTATTAAATGTTTATGTTACACATCCTTAAAAATTGATTCTCACCACAAAGTCAAACTAATACTGCTTGTAAGGACTGTGGCACAAGTTCAAGTAGGAAAACAATTGTCAATCTTGCATTTTGCTTCCACAGGGTTTGGTTGTGGTCTTTGTCTCACTTCTGGTTTTCTCTGTCGGTTGGCACTAATGTGAGGGTGGCTGAACAACACTGGTGCGTGTTCTGGCTACATGTGTGTGTTAGGTGTGATGACAGTTTATAGTGACAGAAATATGACACGATCCCTAAAGTGTTTGCTCTTTCCTAACATTTTCCATTGACAACTTCCCAAACGGCTCTGTGTAACAAACCATCTTGCACCTTTATTATTATAATCACAGATAACCAATGTTCATGCTGACAATTATGGAACCTTGATGGTATCTCCCTCATTCTGCAACATGCCTACATACATGTTTGTCCTCATGGTCACACATGGGCAGAGGGCACAGATGAATTGACCTCGGGCCTCTGTTTGGCATGGCTAGGGGCCTCCCTGTGCAGACTAACAGACTCCTGCTTTTGTTGTGAGCTGCCCTGTGAGAAAGCCTAACAGCCATGGTCTGAATGTTGACCCTCCATGCTAATGGTAAACACCAGCCAAATGCCACATAAACAAAGGCAATACAAATAAAGAGCGTCCACGTTGTCTCTGTAATGAGTCTCTTTTTCTCCATCCCTCTCTTTTTCTCCTTTGCTCCATCTCCTCGTGTCCTCTGGAAAGCCTCAGTGGTTAGTGTGCTAATTTAACATTGGAACACAAAGTGAAGGGCCAGGGCTAGCAGCAACCCAGAGTTCACACAGACGTCTGATGGAAATTCAGCTCAGCTTTGTTTACATATTCATTCAGTATAATTTGGCCCAAAATTATTTGAACTTGTGTCCATGCTAAGTTTTGATCACTCTTTCCCTCCATTTATTGTATTTCTATAAGCTTTCAGAGTGAATTGGACACAAACCCATGTCTCCACATTTTGCCTGTTTATATCCTGTCAATACTACACACACACACACACACACACACACACACACAGGAGCATAATTTAACACAGTCACACAGTGATAAATGTGTGGTTCCTTAGATGCCAGCACAGCTGCTATGGTGGTTAATAGTCCATGGCTTTGTCTTTTATCCTTTCTCTTATATATATATATATATATACACACGCACACAGAAACACACAGTTAATCCAGTGCCAGTGTAATTTAGCCAAATCCAGGTTATGAGGTAGTGTATGGCAGGGCTCCCTTGGTTTTGGCCCACGAGGAGCCACTGTGTTCCAGCCCTGACCAGCAACACCAGTTCACACACTTCTGGATCTGTAAGGAGACTAATGCCTTGTGGATTTTCACTGATTGACTAGAGTAACCACACTCTCTCTGCATTCCATAGTTCTCCTGTAACCGAGACTAATCCTGTAAGCCCTAATAGATATTATCACTTTACTCTGAAAACCACACACCATTTAATTAAACCCGGCTGCTCTGATCCCGCAGCCAAGTGTGTTTAAGAGCAGTGCCAGTCAGTTTGCAAGGACGAAGCTACAGGTGTTAACTGTAGTAATACTTAATTACTAATGACAGCTGAATAACACTGCACGACACTCGGTTTCTCTGTGGTTCTGTCAGTCCGCTCTTGTCCATTCAGGACTTTTGACTGGCTCTTGTCTTTCTTCCTCTCAGTGTTTGTCTTGGGATGACTATGCCTGCTGTTTTAGAGTTCTGCTTTTCATTGGCTTTATGAGACCAACTGTAAATTCCAAAGTGTGTTGTGTCTCAGTGGACTCCGTCCACTTTTTCCCTTTTACTCCACTGAAGTCTGCCTCTGACTGGCAGGCACTTTGCCCTGGCACACCTTTTCCACTCTCTGTTTGGCTTGTGAAAACTTGGACCACTAATTATGAGGTGATAATTATCCAGTACAGCTGATGAGGGACGTAATGGTTGTGGTAAATGACGTGGGGCCCCCTTGTTGATTATTTCCCACAGAAGGTGTGCGGTTTAATGGGCTCAGAAATGCTCAATGTGTTGAACAGACACAATAGAAGGCACCAATTAGACTTTTGCATAATAGTTTAATATTATCTTCTCCCACTGGTTCATCTTCTCAAACATATATTTCACAAGAAACTAGTCTGCAGTTTTTTTCTCAGTGAGCATCTGCATGTGTTTGCTGCCTGTGTGCTTTACCACGTGAGCTAAAAGGATGGAGGGAAGGAATCGAGCCAGACATGGTGACTGAGAAAACGGAATAATGTAGTGAGGTAGAGCGTGTGTTTGTGATATGCTGGCTGAAGGAGGTTCTAGACATCTGTTAATGATTTTCCAGATGTGTGTTGGGGACAGAAAGGGCCAGGTTTCATTGTAACAACAGAAGCTTCATTGTGCTTTGTCTAATTTTGGTGCATTACATTCTATCTTGTGACGCAGGCGCTGCAAGTGTTGGCTCTCAGGGCTTTCTGAATGGTTACCATCACTCTGAGTGAAATGTCAGTGTTGTCAGGGATGTCGCAAGCAGTGTTGGCGATAATAATTTGATGTAAGGTTAAGAATCAAAGATAGGGAAAAAAGTCAGATGATCCTTCCATGATGTCATCCTTAGGTTCTTCTCAGTAGCTCTCTGTGAATCGCAGTATGGTGGCTTAAGCAGACAGTATATAACTATGACATCACCCATAGCTTTCTGAAGAGCTTTTTGGATCCCTGTTGGACACTCCGACTGTCACCATGTTGGCTACATCGCAGTCCACCTTAAATACAGGCAACAAAACTGAGTGTGAGTGAAGCTGAGGGGGCTTAGCAGTCACAGAAGTGACAGACACACCCATAACTGGGCAAATTTTTTTATATCATATAACACAAGTTTATTATAAAGACCAAAACTGTTTTTGTTTCAGGTTGTACACTTGTTTATTTCTGCTCCAAAGTTGTACAATTTAACGTGGGAGGCAAGAGGAACCAGCCCTTCTAGAGGCTGCAGGAGTTTGTAACCCTTCCAGGGCCATGTCTGAGGCTGCCAATTAGTTATGTATTAACACTGTCCCTCTAAAAACATACTTTGTCTTTATGTTATGATCCTTCAATCTATGAACTGAAGCACTAAGTGGAAAAAATAACACAGGTTCTAACAGTGTGGGATTATCCCACATCAGAGCTAGAAACCAGCCTCTACATAACACCACAGCCCTACATGGAGGAGACAAGGTCAACCAGGGTGTAAAAGGTTAAGGTAGGACACAATTACACCCATTTCTCTTAGTGTACAAGTACATGCTATGGGACAGTTTAGTATAATAGCTGTGGTGTTGCTGGGCATTTCCACTGATACGTTTGAATGACTTTACACCCACAGTTTTTTAATCATAATATTTTTATCACCACAGTCAACGCCTAGTCAGCCTCCAGGGTAGTGTGTATCCATGCAAACACACACACACCAACAAAAAGAGTAATCCCTCAAAGACTGGTAATACCAGTAATGCCCCAGGTATGTCCTGTAACCCTTTGAACTGGCTACCACAGCTTCTGTCTAATAGATTTGAGTCAAAGGTCACTGCTGAAGTCTCTCAACAAGAGGATATGATATCTGAGCATCTACATTTTGAAAATCTGCCGCAGACACGGGGCATATTTGACTTGTAAAAAGGTTTGACCTTTGCCTGAATGGTCTGAGTCAACGCTATGTTTCTGAGGTTGTGGTTTAATATGGAAAAAGATCCCTTCGAGGAAAATGCTGTAAATAACATTCCTCTATCACTGAACTGAAATCAACCCCTCTCTTTATGAGCAGGACAAACAGAAAGCATGAATGAAAGAGGTACAGAAAGAGTGGGGGGGGGGGGGTGAAAGAATGCCATAGACAGCAGTGGTGGCGGCGGTGGCTGTGGGAGGGGATGAGGGGCTTTGGAGAGCAGCAGAACTGAGTGGTTGATGGTCTGAAGGGGGTTTGGGTCTGATAGCTCGATGTGCATCGCTGCTCGCTCTCCGCTCCCAGCCTATACACACTCATCCCCCTATTCTCCCTCCGCCATTCACAAGCACTTTCCCACTGGGGAGGTCAAAGCCCAAATTAGAAGAACGTTTTGCTGCTACTTTGTGTTTGTTGTGGGGAAAGTGAGTGGAAAGGGCAGCCTGGTAATAGAAAGAATTTGATTCTTCTGCCCCTCTACCAATTCAGACTTCACTAGTTCCCAAATGGGTTGCCCTGCTGCCTGCTCCCACATACTCAGACTTTCATACTTGTCTAGACAGAGACAGCTTGTGCATCCATATGAAACAAATTAATTTACAGAAGATGATTATATCACAGATTTTTGAATAATAATCAATATTTATTATTATGATCAGAAACAAAAAGAGCATTTTTTTGCTTGTGTGTGTGTGAGATGTATGCACATGTGCTGGAATGTGCATACATATGTGCTGATTTTATGCTTTTATGTTTATTGGCACAGGTGCATGCTGCAGTGCAGGCCTTGACTTTGAAGAATCCAGATCAGGAAGTTGGGAGAAACAAGGAGGGGTTCTGATGAAAGAGAAGTTGAAAACCAGTGGAAGCTGGAGGTGAGTGCTTTGCTTACACCAGATGGAGTCTACAAATGGTTTTTAGTGTCCTGAAACCTCACTTAACTCACTAATAGTAAAAGTTTAAACAGAAGCGTATGACTGCAGACATTTCTATCAACATTTAAGGAGAATAATTGCCTCACAGCGCTCAGTACTGCAGGCCTGTCTGCAGCCATTAGAGTGTCTAATAGTGTTTCTGATGGGACAGTAGCTCTGCTGTTTGACCCCTACACTGTGAAACTGGCTGTTTGTGGGTTAAACGTGAAGAGTTACAGATGCAGCTATGAGATTCATTTTGTTTTTTTTGTATGTGGTGCAAGACTGCTTTAAAAGTTAAGTCTGCCTGGAAAGTAAGTTAGTAATCAAAATCACATCAGTCTTTAGGGTTCAGTAAGTATTTATAGTACACAGGCTGTGTTCTTTACAAATGTAGAACTGGAGCTCGAAAGCTCTTGGGTAGGTCTGTTGTAGTATGGTGATTGGCACCAGGATGTGATTGGGCGGGACACAGGAAGACACTATTTTAGTTCTTGGTTTGAATGGTGGACAGAAATACATATAACCTTCAAGGACAAGAGGGAGGAAAGTTTACACAATGGCACCATAAATTAGCCTTTTTTTATCGGCTGGTGCATCATATTGAATTGCATACTCATGTTCCAGTTTTGTGAGTGTTTGTATTTGCGTGCCTGCCTGCGGACACTGTCGCCCTGTTTGTTGAAGGTGAGAATAACCTTTCCAGACCATGGGAGCTACGGACTTTGATTGTGATTTGTTCTCAGTCTGAAACGCTTGTTAGCCTGTGATGGACACAAACAGGAATGCTGTAACTTAAGCTGCATCATTCATTAAAAACAATCACGTCATTTCTGAGAGCCAGGATTTGTGTTTCTTAGTCATTTTTTTCTCTCCACTCTCTGGATGGAGGTTTCTTTGTGGTAAAGTTCAACATAGCAATGGCTGCTGCACAAGCCAGTGCGGCCTCTGCTGGGTTTCCTGGTTTTCTTTTATACCTAATTGCTCACCACATATGTGACAAATGATGCCAGATGCCACAATGGGGAAAAATCCAGCTCTCTGAGATTTATGAGGAACAGTTGGCCTTATTTATAGAAGCTTTTTACTAGACCTGGCCCCAGGGAGTGCAGAGTGACTGGACCAAGTGCCAACACAGACCAGGGCACGTTCGATCCATTAGGTATACAGAGATACTTCAGTCAGGTGTGTGGAGTGGCAGGTTGTCCTTTCTGACTCTGGGTTTGTGTATTACTTTCTGGCACAAAAAAAAAGGTCTGAAGGATAACTTTCGAAATGAAATAGATTACAAGCTCCTCTGGTAAAAATTAAATAAGCAATGCAACTATTTTAATTGAGGACACTGATTTTCTATCAAAGGGTTCATAAATAAACATGCAGCTGTGCAGATCTGTTTGGCTAGCGATTGATTTGTCATGAAAGGAGGTTTACTTAGCTATGTATCCTCCTGTGTTAGTGCAAATAAACACATGTAAAATCTCCTGTTCATTACCATTACCATTACCACCAACACCTTTTTCAGAGGTGTTCCTGAACTATTGACTGAAATATGTACAGTATCTTTCTTTAGCTTTTAAAGTTATTTTTTTTTCATTTAAGTGCTGTTTAACTTATCTCTATGTCCAGATAAGTCTTCCTGCTTCCAGCTCAGAGGCTGCTGAGGCTGCTTACCACAGTGAATCTCATGGCGGTGTGTTTGATGCTGCTCCTTTGATTCCTTCGTCCTGTGTCAGCTCCCTCAGGTATGCAGGCCGGGGGGTTCTTGGCATCCGCAGCTTTAGACTGTAGCCCAGATGAGCCCTACTTTACTACATGTCTGCTGTGCTCAGCTTACAGGAAATTATAGGGGGAAAAAAAACACTTAAACGCAAAAGCACAGTTTGACCATTGCAGTATTTTGCTGTATGTGTGATGAAGTGTGTAGTCATTACACTGATATTCCACTGGCTTGATGAGGAGTCTCCTGAAGCGATGACTTGTGGCACAAAAAGTAAACACACCAGATTTGCATTTTTTTTCTATGGAATCATGAAAGTCATTTATGAAAGTCATATGTCAGTGACAGCGACCTGCTGTGTTTTATGCTGAACAATGCCAGTAAATGTTTGTATGTGTGTGTTCTGAGAAGGCTGCGTGGGTGGTGAGGGTTAAAAAAAGAGAAACAGATTACAAGCCAATTTCAGCAGAGTGATAAAAGCCTTCATCACAGCCCTAGATCACAGCACGGTAAATGGTCCCTCTCGGCCTACAGCTTCTGCCAAAAAGCTCTTCTTTCCTTTTTCCTTTTTCACTGTCAGTGGTGTTTATAAATCATAAACTCAACACACAGATAGAGGAGCCGGACTGCTGAGCTCTGTGAACCTGCAGAAGGAAGTAACAAACTCTCCTCAATGTTCCTGAAAGGAGCACTACAGCAAGCTGTGATGGATGGAGCGTCTGTATCTTCTTTTTTTTTTGCTCCTACCAAAGTGTGTGTTTTGAATTTGACAGTCTGAATTTTATTTTTTCTAATGTATTTTTCTTCATTTATTTTTGGGTGCAGGGTAAAATGGTAGAATTAACATGTGTATTGTTTTCATATAAGTCCTTAATATCAATCCAGACTGCTAAATTAATTGAAGACAATAGAATATAAACTGCAGGCTCTTGTTCCCTCCTTATTATAGATGTGTTGTGTGTGTTAGACTCTTTGTGCTTCTTTCAATGACCCTCTCCTTTCTGCACCAAGAGATTTATCATTGAGTGAAATTAAGTGGCTGGGTGTTAAGAGTTTTGTTTCTTTTGACTGACACTCTAAAAGACCTTTCAGTTAAAGCCCTTTTTAACACAAGAGTAAGCAGCTGGCACCAGTCAGTGGTGCTGTGGAAAAGCGTATTATGACTCCTAGTGCATGGTCTCATGGTAAAAGCGGGTGGTTTTGGACTTCATAGGGTGGTGACACCAGCACCAATCACAGTTTACACACTACAGGATCAGCTTAGAAAGAAAGCCAAGGAAGCTGCAGTTTAAGAGTTACAGTAAAGAAGAACATTATTTCATCATGATGGAGTGATGAGGCAGTGGGTAGTCAGTTAAAAAAAAGAAAGATTAAACTCTGTGTCACTGTGCTGTGAGGGGTGGAACAGATAAAGCAATGAATGTTGTTTTAGACAGATGAGTGATATGCAGGGATATGGGCAAGGAAAGGCAATGATGGCTTTAGTTTTGTGAGTTTATGACCCCTTTAAGTGTTGACCTCACGTGAACCATTAACAACCCCCTGGTGTGTGTGGGAAAAACACACACTCCGCAACAGTGTAAGAGCGATTGGCCCATTTCTGTTGTTTTCCCCACAAGCCACATAAAGAGAACAAACACAAGGCCACAAGGCTGCTGTTGTGTTCCACCCCGTGTCACGGATAAGGAAAGAACAACAGGGGCAGTCAACAAAGCCTTTTTGTTTAATTGATTTATTTCATTTTTAATGTGATAACACATGATACATGATATGAACTAATACTTCTCATAACATACTGTAACCCATATGAAACATAGGGCTACAGGAATCACCGTCATTTAGAGGTGTAGTTGCACGTTGTCCCCACAAGGGGCGCAGATGCGAGCCTGTCTCGCTTTCTGCTCGAGGTCAAGCTAGCGTCTTAGCGCTAGCTTTTGTGTAGAGATTCCATAAGAACCAGTCAGGGTTATGAGATGTTTGTTTTATGAGAATGTTGTCTGATGTTTATAGCGTAAGCTGATGTTACTGTATCGTGGCGTTTATATGTTTGAAAGGTTTCTAAAACTGATTTCCCAATGGAAAACTGATAGCTGGGTGAAGCACTTAATGTGCTATGCGTTTTGTTGGCAATTAAGTCAATGAGTTTTAGTAGGGATAATAATTTCATGGTTTGCACTGTAATTACACCAGGACTCTCAGGTTTTCAAGTCTGCTTGGAGTAAGATGGAGGAACACATAGCCTCAAGGAACCTGCAGGAAGGCGCTTCATCGCATAGTGAGGGCAGCTCAGAAGATCATCAGCGTCCCTCTCTCCTCCCTCCAAGACCTCTACAACATCCGTCTCACCCATAAGGCCCTCCACATTGCAGGAGACAGCACCCACCCTTCGCACTGCTTCTTCAGTCTCCTGCTGCCATCAGGAAAGAGACTACGAAAGCCTCGCTGTCCTCGCCAGGACCAGCAGACTGAGGGACAGCTTCATTCTTAAGGCTTTTAGAAAGCTGAACTCTCTTCCTGCACTCTTACTGCAACTTATGTGTGTTAAATTTTGTGCCTTGTATTTTGTGTGTAACTCATTGTATATTATATTTTGTAAACATGCGAGAGCCCTATTGTAATGCAAAGAAATATTTATTTTTGTATCTTGTTATTCTTTATTCTTAAGTATATGTTGTGGGTTTCAGAGTAACACAGTTTTGATTCTCTGTATGTCCAGTACATATGCCATTATTGACAATAAAGATGACTTGAATTAGATTTTGGACTTTGTTTAATTGCATGTCTCACGCTCAATGCATGAGACGTGAGAGCGGTGAATTAAATTATGATTTAATTGAATTTGGTTGCAAAAAGTATGCTAATTTTGACATGACAACATAATTCAAGTGTAAAATGAATATATTCAAATATTAAAAGAGAAGAAATTCATTTATTTTACAACACATAAGTTGTGGCAACAACCCCTAAACCCATTGACCCCGTGTAAACTAAATACTAAATCCTGTCTTGAGTCTGTCCAAATAACAATAATCCCTGTTCATCATGTGTGTCTATTTTGTTGTTGGAGACATTTCAGAGGGAGTGGAAAGAAAATGTAAAGACCGCATCTCATTTTATACACATGGAGAAAGTTATGCCTGTTCACACACCCTGCAGTGCTATCATAAGACACATCAGCCTGGTGTGGTAGTCCTGAGAAAACACACTATCTGTACAGTGCATTCCAGTCTGAGCTGTAGATACAGGCTGACTGATATCCAATAATATTTAACCAAACTATAGACTTGAACTCAATGATTTGTTTATGTTGTAATTCTAAGCATTTAACATTTTATTGTTCATTACAGTTGCATAGGAGGGATCTGTTTTGCTTATTATTTTAAATAATATTTGATGATAGTCTGAGAAATAAATCCTTCCTCATTAACTGATACGTTGATATAAGGTGATAGAAAGAGATGAAGAGAACGCTCCTATTACATGCACATGTTGTACCTTTTGCTGTGTTTCTCTTGAAGGTAATTGCACAGACCGTTGTTTTATATGTTACCCCAGTTTAAATGTCTTTTCACCCACAGATGTCCACAATATGGTGACAACACTAGAACAGTGCTCCAACACATGGTAAAGAAGTGGTCCCCTGAATTGAAATGTGGCAGAAAGAGCCTGGAAGTTGGAGCAGTAACTTTACTTGAGTTTCACCACCAAATGGTGAGAAACTGTTTTTCCACCAGGGCAACACTTGAGCCCACAGGTCTACAGTACTGATGGCTGCCATCCAGAAATGAGGATTTGAGCTCATCCAGGACCTACCCTATTCACCTGACTTGGCACCCTAAGATTACTCCCCAAGAAGCAGGCCAATGGTCGTGTTGACAGTGACACTACTGTGGACCAAATTTCAACAAAGAATAGATTTGATTCCTCCAACTGCAGGACTTTTTTTACTTTACAGGAGTAAATTAACATTAATGCACAAACTGCTCCACCCTTGGATTCCAGCATACAGCTGTGTGTTAATGACTGTGACTTCACTGTAAAGTTTCCGTCACTCATCTAGATTTCTCATCATTGTGAGGTTGGTAATATAGGAACCTCATGCAGCAGCAAACAGGGCATCCCTTGTGTTGCGGTGATGTGGAGTGTTTTCCTTCTGCCAACTTTGGCTAAGTACGTATAAACGATACATGTACACACATGCAACAGACCATGTGTGCCTGTTTATATCTGTGTGTGCGTGCACATACACGTGCCTGTGTTTGTGCTTTCCAGGGTGTGTGCCCGTCACTCAGCCTTCAGCTGGGCAAACCTGGAGGATTGCGTCACATCCAGAGAAAAGAGCAGCCCTGGCCAGTAAACTAGTCTTTAATTGCTTTGCAACTGAGAACACATTGCTGGGGAAACAAGGGGCTCATTGTGAGTGCGTGTTCATCTTAGTACACCTCATATTTTTCTGCAGACCACTGACCCCCACCAGCATTTTACAATAAAACACAAAGTAAAATTAAAGTACTAAGTGTTTGCATGCATGCTCACATGGAGATGCTTTTACCATGTGTGTCTGCACTTCTATGTGCCGATCAATAGGTTGCGTTGCTGTTTTTAAGCATCAGAGATTAATACGAAGTCAGTTTGCATGTTGGAGGATGTACAATGTTGTGCCTCTGTGTTTCACTCTGGATGTGGTTCATTATGTTGCATTAGAATGAGCGATATTGAAATATGTGTGTATGTGTGTGTGTGTCTTTCGTGATAGATCTGGCCTGGGTGGCGGTTGTGGTCTGGCTGTGATGTAAACCAGATGTGGACTGGATGCAGACGATTGTACCCACTGGAGGCAGAGTGAACCCTGTGAGTGTGTGTGTATGTAGAGCGCCAGCATTGATTACAAATCCAATGTAATTTTGCATTGCACCAACCACATTTGGCAGAATGGGGTAGCTGGAATGAGCTCATGCTTCATATGACTGACCCATAAATCACATAGACTTCATACGCTAGTGCTGTCACGGATCCCAGCAGTTTGAGACTACTAGTTTTATCATTTAAAAGCAGATAGATAAATTATGTCAATGCATGGTGAACTTCTGGGTCGACATGTATTATGTTTCTACTGATGTAAAGATTAAGATAGAGGGATGATCATGAGATTTAGATTTTAAAAACCAATTTTCCCAGAAAGGCCACCAGAGAAATTCCTCTGAAACACTAAATGTAATTTCATAGTAAGACTAACTCTTAAGAATGAATGAAATTCCTTTTTTTAGGAATTAGTTAAATCTAATTAACCTATCAGCTCTGAACACTGGGTACAGTTGATAACACAGACATTAGTGTCCACAGTGCATGTTCCCTGTGTTTGCAACTGTCCCAGTTCCAATCTCTTCAAATTGACAAGTCCTCTCTTAGTTATATGTTTAGATGGAGAAGAAAGAATAGACTCATTCACAAAGTCAGATGTTTTTAGCTGATTAAAAAAAAAAGAATTCGGATGGCATGAATAAATTGGTCTCATGGAAACTCCAGTGGGCGTTTAGCCCAGTCACGTGGAACAGATCAATCAGATTATCATATCATGAATACACAGTCTGTACAGCTTTGAGAGCTACCCTCTTAGACTGGACACTGTATGTCTGTTCTTTTACTGGCCAATTACTTGCATAGTGTAGCATAGTGTAAAGACGTGTGAATCAGACATTAATAGGATATGCCCAAACCAGACAGGACCAGCTGTAGAACACGGGACCACAATCAGCTGGAGCAATTTATGTAAGAACACAATTATTAGTTTGAAAAAAGTTTGAAAACCATTCATGGTAACAAACCAGGCTGTAAAATGTTGAAATTGTACGTTGTACCACTAGATGGGATTGTGAGTCAATGTGCGATCTAGGCTACTCAATGGTCCAGCATGAGAGAAAGAACAAAACGCTATATTTAGTTCTCAAGTAAAAAAAGTAAATAAAGCAATGGTTAAAACTTAAGTGGTTGAATTGATTGGAGAGCAGGATCAACAGCCATGGTTTTATTTTACAATGGACACTAATGGACATGTACCAGTAATCCTAAGACAGCCATAACATGAATGTTGTGTTTTTGTTTTTCTCATTGAATGTAAATTGGAATATGAAAAATAATCTCTAGCTGGGTGTATGACAAAGATTTATCAGGTTTTCCTTGGCAAAATAACACAAGAAAAATATTTAGAAGAATGAGCTGTGTGTTCACAGTCATGTTTACATTGTGAATATCAGATATACAACATCAGAGTCAAGAGTTGTAAGGAGCCAATCAACCCTCATCGCTGCAACGTTTTTGGTAAATATATTCATGATCAATTTAACCTTCATGCATAAACATTTGCATTCATATCTGACTGCTATTGAAATTAGCAGCTTGAATGTATTAGAATGGATCTACAGGCAGCTGCCAAACAACTTCCGAAAGAAAAATGACCTCAGCTACTACAGGCAGGGAATGAAGAATGGGCCTGGCCTTTGGCTCGGAGCTGCACCTCCCACAGCTTTATTTTCCCTCACTGTGATGTGGCCAAACTACAAATTAATCTTAATGTATTGTTTTCAAGTAGTACTGTGCTCTATTCCAGCAGTTTTTCACCACACAACCCAGGAATGCTGCTGTGCATGCACACAGATGAGGTCAGTTGACGATTTGGTAAGGAGTTAGGAGCAGATAATGGGATTGGGTATGTCTTTTTCATGCCTCTTCAGACTCACAATCACACCTTCTGCCTAGCTTCCCTCCCGCTGCAGCACCTGAGCATACCTAACAACCTGCTCACCTGATTCAAATTCAATAACCAACAACTTTTTAGTACTTAATGTGTGCCCCAAATGAACTGTTTTCTTTTGTTACCTTCTCTCCAAATTCTGCTTTCTGTACATTTCCATTTTCTGCATGTGTTTTGTAAACATTTGGGTCCTCTGAACTAAATAATTTGGTGTATTTAAGACCCTGTTTAGACATGTATGGATTGAGCTGGATTGAGCACAGATGCCTGTGTGCAATAGCCAGATTTGAAAATAGGTCTGAACATATCCGGTTTAAAAGCTATCTGGACTCAATCCCACTCTAGCTGGATGGTAACTTTCCCCAGTCTGAACAGGGCCTTCCTTTGGAGCAAAATGGCTGCAAGTGCAAGAACTCAACTTTAGTGTATTATTATCTTGTATTCTACCCAAACTAAAATAAGTTATTAAAACAAAGAGCTAGTAGTAGGCAACAACTGGCTTTCTCATCTCTCCATGATGAAACCTCCAGGACGGTTATGGGTCATCTGCAGCTCACACTGGCACTCTGTCTCAGCAACAGCAGTGCATGTTCTCACAGCCAAGATGCTGCTTCCACCACAGTCTCAGTTAGGTGTCAGTCTGTTTCGTCAAGTCATGAGGCCTCTGTGCTGCATTCATTCCCCTGTTTTCTTATTTAAAGCTCTGGACTGACAGTAAATTGCTTACCTGCTATAAAACCGGATATAAAATGACTAGGACATCCAGAGGTGCTGTAGGAATTTGTGGATTCACAGAGTGTGTGAAATGTCATGCCATTCCCACACCTACATCTTTATGAGTTCATATCCTCCTCATCCTATTGTGAAAAAGAAGCTGTTTCCATCACAGGAAGGCCCTTTGACCCCTGTGAAAACATTGAGTCTGTCCCTCTTTTTTGAGGGCCTTTGTTGGCTCAGTACACAATGGTTGCCCTTTGGTGTACTGGGGAAAAAGTACAGTTGGAAACTACTAATGCAGTTTAAAGCAAAACATGTATCCTGTATTTAACTTCTAAGCCTTATGTAAATATTGATTACTATAACTTTAAAGCTGCTGGATACGTAAGTGGTGTTCATATATATATGTCATGTTCATATATATATATATATATATATATTATACATATGACAGTCAGCCTCCTCTAGAGTCCATTTTTCATTGTGCACTCCATGTGAAATGTAGCTTTTCTAGCTGTACCCAAGCCATTTCAGAATACTTCCTTTCTCTTTGGATAGAAACCACCGGTGGGTCTTTAATGCCTGCGGAGGTGAGAGAGAGGCTAATTTATCACCGTCCATCTTACACTGTTGTAGATGTGGAGGTGTTTTATTGCTAGTGTCACATGTTAACGAGCACTTTTTTACCATGGAAGTGATGGAGGGTCACACCACCTAGGATTTTCTTTTTGTTAAAGAAGTTAAAAAGTTTTTAATTGAAGGTCCAGTTTTGCTAATCAACACAACTGTTAGTTTGCTCTTTGGCAGAACCTATAGCACTTGACAGTTGACAGTGTTTATGTACATGTGCATCTCTCTCATGTCAGGCACAGGGAAATAAACCCCAGCTGTTCTCCCAGTTCTTATTTCTTTATGATGAACAGGTCACTTCCCAAGTTACTACTGTAGGAAAGGATCAAGTGTCCTCATTGCTAAGCAGCTGATGTCACTAAACTGGAATCCATTTTTTTTCTTCCTCACTGTGTCTGTGCCCCTGTGTCTAAATCTAATAAACATGTGACCTGTATAAAACCTGGAGAAGACAGATAGCAAATGATGGAGGTGGTTCATGGAGGGGTTAGAGAAATGAAAGTAATTGAGTGGTGTCCCATTTCACTAAAGTGGATTCATTAAGTTTGTCTGTCAACCCTGCAGGACGGAGAGACACATGTTTATCTGAACAGTGTCTCACTGTAAACCTGTATAGAGAATTATGGGAAATATAGGTGCTAATATACATTTTCTCTACTGTAAATCCACTTAAAGTAACAGTCCTTTACATGACAAGAGAAATATTTGCTGTACTCTAGTAGTACTGTAGAGCTTAGACAGTAGGAATACTGTAAAAGTAAAAAAACATGTGAGAAGTACAGTAGAAGCACTACAGATTAAAAAATACTTTCACAGTAACACATCCTGCAGAAGACTTATTACTGAACATAGTGCTTTGATACACCACCTGTATGAACCAGACATGGTTTATCCTCAGTCTAAACCATACAAAGATGAGGAAATTGCACATTGCACAGTTCAGCATCACTGCCACTGACTTATTATTAGTCTACAGTGTTTTATTTTATTTATCCCATGCTTGAGAGGCTGTCTGTACTAAAATATAGTTTCATGAATTTCTTCTCTGATTTCCCTTCATTGTATGGAGTCGGTCTAGAGGAGCAGATAAGGATACTTATCTAAAACCACTCACAGATGTAGCACAAAAGATATAAATCCAGAACTGGCTGACTGACAGTCTATCTGCATAAAAACGGAAATAAAAAGAAAGGGAAAAATGGAATACATTTCATAAGTCATAAGATTTTCAGTCAAACAGTTTTAAATCAGTAATTCATTTAGTAGAAGTAGTACTGATTTATATTTGTATTTTATTGTTCATTCGTTGTTGGCTAAATTATTGCAAACTAACAGATGTCAGATTTACAGATAATTCTCGCCTTTTCTTGACATCTGGACAACGTGCTGGGACAGACATCTGTTTAAAATTGTGCCAGTCATTTCTGTGAAAAATGGTATTCCAGCTCAGAGCCGTCTGCCAGAGAGGACAAAGATTTAGAACGGTTTCCTTTTCACTGTCTCACTGCCTCTGTGCAGTGACAGTTTCTGTGATGAGATGAGTCTTCTGCAGGAAACACTTCAGCTTCTCACACAGCAGAATCATGAAAACCTGAAAAGAATATTGTACCACTCCACACTATGGCACATACAAGATAAAGGAATAAATATATAAAGAATCATAACTCCATGCACTTATCATTTAGAGCCTACATTGCTTGTTAGATCCACTGCGGCTGTTTAAGTGCTCCTGAGTCTGGAATATATTTAGGAACTCTTCCATTCAAGTGTCTCTTTGTGTGTTTTTCTTTCATATTGACCTGTAAATGAAGTGTAAACACAACAGGGTAAAGGGTGAGTGGTCCACACACAGGTGAGAAGGACACTACAAACCACCCCTTCAAACAAATGGGCCAATTCAGCCATCAGCCTCTTCTTTGCATTGCTGTGAATGTTTAGCCTTTGCTGCCCATCAAGTCAAAGCTACAGCAGTGTCTCCAAAACTGTGACCAATGTGGCAAAGTCTGAATGTAGTCATAAAACATAAAGCCACAGTCATGTCCCTGCCAAGCATTGGCCTGAAGTAGGTTCATTTTGACTAGCCTGTCTGTCTTCATACAACAATCAAAATGACATATACGGTTGTTTGATCGAGGTAATAGGCCAAGGAGCAGACTTTCTTCTATTAATTTGCTTTTTTTTATTGGGTTATGGAAAAGATCATTGTTTGGAATAATTTAGAACATTTAACTATGTTAAAAATAAACAACTACCCTTGCCCCTATTTTCTTAACTGCCATGTTGGTGAGCCACAATCGACCACATTGCGCATGGAGCTATGTAAAAACCAGTCCTTAAACATTCAGTCAGTTGTTTTTCTTTTGAGGAATCCTGTGATTGTTCAGCTCTGTGTCAGCTTATTTTAGGGTTTTTCGGTTGCCTACAAATGGCTATCTAAATTTTGTCGCACAATATTCCTTTATTCTCTTGGCTCTCAAAAGCCATTTACAGACTGATCAGAGCTCCGTCGTTGCAGGAAAAACCCTCTGAAAGACACAGGAGGCAGTTATGCATGAATTCAAGAACCACATAGAAGTGCAGTATAAGACGTAAGCAGGGGGTCGGGGTGTGATTTGCAACTGAAGCTGTGGTTGAGATATTTAATGACTGACCGCAGTGAAGCAAGGAGGAGGTCCATTGTGTCCAGATCTGCAGCGTCTTAGCATGGCTACAGTCTACAGTCAATAAAATCTTTCAGGGATTTAGGAGACAAAAAAACATGAGATTGAGAGAGAGGATGATGAAAAGATTGAAACCAGAATTCAACAGTTGAGCTGTTGGTTGTTTTGAATCATATCAGGAGCTGTCTGTATGTGCCCCTTTGCATTTATGTGAGTGTGTAATAGCAAGAGAATAGGAGAACCCAATGACATTAGCAGCCAGCCCCCCTCTTTGTGCAGAGCAGCCAGGCTGGAGTTGGGGTGGGATATGCAAATACAGGCCGTCTGTCTGCCTGCCCCTTCAGAGGCAGCAGAGCAGCACGCTGCTTCTTGCACACACACCCTCACTCATGCAGAGTGCAGATTACTTGGAGGGTCGAGCCTCGTCAGCAGGTCTCACACGCTTGTGTGTTTATATGGAACTGAGACTTTCTTAGAGAAGACGCTCACTTCTCTTCCTTCCTATGTCCTGCTCTCCTCTTTCTCCTTTCCCCCTCCTTCAGCACACCTTTGTGTTTTCCTTGCCCTCTTCCTCTCCCCTCCCTCTTCAGCCTCACTAACTTTCCCTCTGCTCTGTCCTGTGTGCTCAGATTTCGGTTAGTGTGCAAGCTGAAGGTGTACAGGGCGAGATGCTGCTGATGCTACAGCTGTTTGGGCTGCATGTCTCCTTCATGGCCCACTGAAGACAACTTCAAGAACACCTAAAGGAACCTAAAACTACCGCTTTTTGTCTGTTTTCCTCTCCAAGCAGTTGCATTTTTTGCAACTCTATTTAATTGAGATTTTTGTAGACTTAGTAGGAAAAACAAAAGAACAATGTGGACCAAGTTGTGTAAAGTTCTTGCACAGTTCTTCCTCTTAGGAGTGTTACTCTCTTTGGTGGACAGTAAGGGAACTTTGTATGGAGGCCATGTCAACCCTTTCTATGGAAACAGATACAACCTCTACAAAGCTGGACTCAACCCTCATCACTTACCAAACAAGCCCATGACCCGTCACAAGTAAGTGCTCCGCTTTGCACATGCCACAGGCACGTTTTATTCCTCTGTCCAAGGTGCAGGGTTTCTAGATGCATTCCAAGAAGCTGGAGTGTAAGCAAGACCCACCTCATACTGTATTTCCCCTGAGAAAGCCATGTCACCAGTGAGATGCAGAAATATGGTTTAAGTTAGAGAATCAGCGTGGTAACAGATCCCTGAATTGACACTCTGTTTCTGTTTTACTCCAAATCAGCCTTTTTCTGTGGTTCACACCTAAAACCATCTGTGGCCGGGGATAAACAGGATGGAGCAACAATGACATGCTGCGTTACAAAAACAAAGCCATCATTATGGTCTTTGTGGTGCAGTGAGGGGGGGTGCTGAGTTGATGACAAGGGTATTGATCCCTCATAGTCACTGAGTGTGGGGTGGTGGGGGGCTCAATTAGAAGCACGACTTAAAGTACAGCTGGGCACCCACTTCAAGAAGGGAGTGGCACAGCTAATTCCAATTAATACTATAGCAATAGCACAGCAGTCTCACATGAAGTTGCATTGGATTTGCCACTACTAATCTTCTACTTCACTTTTCCAATATAAACAAAAAAAGGTGATGATGGGTCTTGTGGTTTTAATCAGTGAACTGTGGTGCATAAAACACTGTGTACAGACACTGTCATGACAGTCAAAACTATACACACAAGTAAGAATAACAGTACCTTTAAGCTAAAGTGAGATGAAACAGAGCTTTGTGGATTTATTTCACCTGGATAGTAAAGGCTGATGTTTGGCTGCTTTCAGTTTTTCCTCCCTTTTCCTCCTCCCCTTCTCTTTTGCTTGGCTTCCCATGAGAGCTGTTATGTCTTTGGACAGCTCCCCAGCTACCTGCTGCTTCACTCAAACTGCCACAGAGGACTGCTGATTGCCCAGCCCTGCTTAGTCTGCCATGTACGCTTACCTCCAATGAATAGGCTGTTAAGCATCACTCACCCTCAATGCAATGTCCACATTCTTTATGTAAACATACTTTCAGATATACCTCTCCACATTTGCCACATGCAACTTTTCTTTCACTTGTGGTCATTCCTTAACCAGCACAATTCTGTAATACAAGGTGTTCTTTTTTTGTAAAGAATGTCACTGTTGCATGGATCCTGTCCAATGATTTTCTGTTCTTGGCCTAATTCTCATTATTTCTATTTATTTCTATTTCATCTTGAGTGTTTTTGTCCAAAGAGTGACACTGCTCCAATTTCATCTTACAACCAACCTGCATGGTGATGTGCTGGATACACTACATAGTCTCCACCAGGCCTCTGACTCTCATTGTTGTGATGATGCCTGTTGATGTTGTATATAGAAATGAAAAGAGATCCATGCAAGGCTTTAACAAATTCTATTTATGCTTCTGTGGTTGAAATACCAGCAGCTTCAGCAGTCTTTGATTCATGTACTGTTAATCCCTCACTACCTGTCCATCAACATGATTGACACAAGGCTGGAAGTACAAGCAACATTTTGGGGCTACACTTCTTGTCATGTGACTGAGGAAAGATAGATGCTATGTTGACTCCCTATCCCACCTTGTGGTTCAAAGCGGTATTACACTAGTTGCATGCTAACAGCAGTCGCTGTATTTACTAGCCAACATCTTAATTCAGGATTCAGAAGTGTTATCCTCATCACTATTTGATGTATGCTCTGCAGCTTCTTTTTCATCACTTCATACTTTTAACATCACTATTCATGTCCACAGCTCGCTGGCAGCGTATGACAGTGGTCTCCATTTACTTTTTTTAATGTGGTGCCAAAGATGTTTATTTATACAAGCCAGTTTTTCCATGTCCAGGACAGGACATTGTAGTTTGTGCTCTACTGAAACTGATCAGTTTTGGCAAATAGTCTGTAGTTGCTTGTCACTGGTAGCTGATCATGGTCTCCTACATGTGTCTGCTCATGTCCAACTATGGTGTTTACACAAGATCTGCTGACCCCTCTTGGATGCAGCAGACCCTGGGGATGGTGTCAGTGTCAGACCACCACTACAGATATTTCAGCTCAGTTGTTTGCCGGCCTTAATGGTCAGTGGAAATAGAGACTTAAAAATAACACACGTGCCATGACGTGTGTATGAAAGTGCTTGTGTGCATGTGTAAAAGTGGATGTGCATCTATTGTGGTGTGTGTTTTGTGGGGGATTTCAGACATGTGCTTTTACAGCTTGTAAATTGTAACCTTTTCTTTAAGCTGCTGGCTTCTCGTAAGATTTTTTTTTTTTAAATCTCAGCTGTTGATGCACCACAGACTTTTTGTCTTCAAGTGGAGTTATTATCTGTGTTTTGGCAGCAAAGCAAGTGATTTCACAGTCATTCCTTTCATTCAATGCAACCATTTGCTGCTGTGAGAAAATATGTACATATCCTTCTATTTGCACACTGTGACATCTTAGCCGGTCACATTACTGTAACTTTATTGCCAATATTCTTCTATGAGTAAAACTATAGCTTTGGGAGTTTACATTTCCTGAATGAGTTTTCATCAATCACTTTAGCAAAGAGGACAAATATTTCAAAGAAACTACATTTTATAATGTTGACATTTTTATTCTCCGTCTTCTGCTGGAGCAGATTGTTTTAAAAGACTAGAGAAACCATATGGATGCAAAGAATCTGTTCCATAACTATTCTGTGTCATGCATTACTAACAGTATAATTAGTCCCCAAAGGAAAAAGCAAACATAAAAATGTATTTTGCATCTCTCATGTTGTGCTATGACATACCACCATAAAACAGGTGAAACACAATCCAAGAATGTATACTTCCCTGTAAAATAGGTGTGATATAAATCAATTAGGATTCCAGCAGATACCACACGTCTTCACTGATCAGATTAGAGGCATGTTTGAGGGCTTTTTTTCCTGTGATGTATGGGACAAAGATCAGGGGGGAAAGGTCAAAGAGTTGGTAGAGGTTAAAGGTTATGGGTTGATGTTGTAAGTTAGTTGAGTGTCCAGTGAAGGGCCAGAATGGAGCCAGTCTCCTGCTATGGGTCACATAGTCTGGGCAGTAAACTCCCAAGCACCCAAACATATTTATATAGCTTTTTTCTGAGAATATCTTACTTGTGTAAGACATAGATTTTTACAGTTTGCACTATTACCTTTTTCCTTCTTCTTCTTCTTTGGACGACTTTTTGTTCGAATCACTACATAAACCAGGTGTTTTTCAGCCTAATACGTTCCACGCCTTGACACAGGTACAAGAGCAAGATGATCAGTGTGATTAATTTCCTGTCAGTGGTTTTTGTGACACAGGTGAAAGTTGACCGACCATTCAAAGCTACAGCTAGCAGCTCATTAACAGAGCATAACAAATTTTGCCATTTTGTCCTCAGTGGATACTATCAGTGGGGACAAAAAGAGGTCAACTTGAAGTCAAAGCCGGGTTTGGACTGCTGAGGGTGTTTTCACCCCTGTGGTATGTGTTTTTGTTCATCAGGTCACCACTAGTACGAATAAAATAGATATCAGGAGATTTAGAAGTGCCAGATTGGTTTTAGTCTTTAGGATCGCTGTTGCTGTGAAATTCAAACTATTTCTCTGCATTTCAAGTTTACACATGTAAAGAATGTTGCAGTAAAAATAGTGGATTCTTTACAATTAATGCCATTTGGACTTTGATGTGGATTGGAATACAGTTTTCAGAATACCTTAGCACCACTGTCTGGACAACTAAACGCATCATACAGCTTCCTGTTGATTTACTTTCACTGTATATACAGCACACAGTCTAACAAATCTAATAAATCTTATTCCAAAAGTGCAGACAGCTTATTGAAAGAAGATTACGTTCTTTGGGTAAAGCCTGGGGATAAGGAATGGTATGCTTTTATGCTGCAGATATTTAAACCTTGTAACACAACAAGTGTTCCAAACTACTCACTAAAGCAGTATATAACCGCTATTAATAAAAAGTGTATACATGCATCATTTCAAAACAACAAAAAGTTGTACCACATAAGTTATGATCTTCTTTTAAGCCATGGTAACCACTGCTGGCTCGGACCTGACCTTGTCTCCAAATGATGTAGTGATCCTTTCGGTCTTAGAGTTCTTCTAACCCAAATCATTAGCCAGAAGAGTGGCCTCAATCAGCCCTGCACCATGGGGCCTTCAAGACCTGCCAGTTGGCTAGAAATAGGCATTGTTAAAAGCATATATGAACAGAGATGGGCCCTGGAGGAGATTTGTTAGCCTATAGACACGGTTGTTAAATATCCTATTAAAGATTGCACGGTACTCTATTTGGCCCACTCCAGCCATAAATCTGTCTGAGCCGACAGCAGTGGCCCGGGTTCAAGCGGTCAGAAACCCCTGCAGGTGAGAGTGTGGTTAGTAATGAGGAAGGTGAGCCCTTTAGTGCCACAGTGTCAAAACAAGCAAGGCGGTGAGGGGAAAAGTGGTCAGATGTGTCAGGGACATGACATCAATAGGCTTTCTGAAAAGTCCAAAGAAAAAAAGACGATATTAGAAACACAGGCATGACTTTTATCATATAATTAAACAGATAACCTGCTGTCTCCACCTTTTAAAGGAAAAAGGGGAACCTTTATGAGAAAAGGGGGATTGAAAGGTGAGTTCTGAACTCTGCAGAGGGTGGAGGTGTAGCAGCAATAATATTTGCCAAAAAAAGGCTCCACATGAGAATCTGAGATGGGAATACTGCTTTCCCCTTGGGAGGCTGTGAAGTGATTTAGGAACTGTAATGCTATACTGGAAACATTTACTGTGGGACCAGACTAGCAGTCAAAAAATGCCATGCTCCAGTGACAGGAAAAAGACTATATTATGGAGCTAGCAGAGGGAAAGGAGGGCACAAGAAGAAATAAGTGTGGCTTTACTGTCATGGTGAAAAGAGATGAAATTTATTTTGCTGTTGACTGGAGAGACTTAGAGACGCACAGTCACATTGATCAGCAGGGACTGGGTGGTTCAGTGAAGACTGGGAGTTTTATTGTTGGTGCAGCTTGAATGTGTTTATAAAACATTCTAAGCATTTGATGTAAAATGTAAAAGGATCAGCTTTAGTGGAGGATTTTAGAAGAAAGTTCAACTTGTTTAAACTTGTTTGTGTTTACTGTTTACATTACCATGGTGACAGATTAAACTATGGTGGTAAATAATATAGCCAACAAACACATCAACATTTGAAACATGTTAGTATGAAGATGATTTTCCCTCCATCCATCCATTCTATATTATTGACATGTTTTATAGTGCACATGGTCACAGCAGTGCTCTGGTCTATACCAGCTTTCATTGAGCAAGAAAATATGTGCTGTAAAGGTCTATGACAGGGGGTTATTTTAATGGATATGTGATGATTGCTACGGTGGTTTTTCACACTCTACTCTGTAGTTTATTGTAAAAAATTACACATTTTAAGTTGACCCCTAAAATTAAAAAATAAATTACTTAGATTACTAGGATGTTTTTTTGTGCTTTACACTATACTTTCTTGCAAAAAAAAAAAAATGGGAAAAAGGCCACATTTTAAGTTGACCCCAAATAACATAAGGGTAACTCATCCATCTATCCAGGGTAACCCCATAGGTCTTTTTCAGTTTTTTCATAATATTTTTGACTTTGTTTCACCTTTAAGCTGACACATACATCCATCTCTAACATGCTATGTTAAGTTCTTTCAGTTATGAACTTGTTTCAAGTATCAAACTGTTAACATGACCGGCACAAAGAGCACACAGCTTGATTATCTATCAGCTGGCCTCGCCAGAAGCTCCAGATCTGTTGTGCCCAGTCAAGGACTGTTTAGCCAATGAGTGTATCTGTATATATTTATCAAAAGAGCAAAAGACAGATGACACTATGGCTGAAATGGCCAAGAAAAGGTATCCCTACAAAGATGACGAGCAGGTCACAGCTTCAGTAAAGGTGAAAATCACAGGTCCAGGTGTCTCAACAAATATTTGCCACAACTGCTGAGCCATTGTGTCATTGTGTCTTTTCCCACAGGCCAGTGGGGTTTTTTTATTGTCGTAAAGGGACTCTAGTTTTAGGTTTGCAGGCAGACTTCCTACTCTTAGTCTATTTCTGAGTCACTTCTTCAGATGCTTTTTTTGTGTGTCCCACAGGCACAGTTTCAACCTCTTCATACCCCTCCTGCTTGCCTTAAAACTAAGTAATAGTTCATTCGCCCATCCATTTTATATCTGTTCAAATCATGCTACGTGTTTTAACAGTGACTCATAAATAAAATTAACTTGATCTATAGGTGACTTTTACTGCCTGGCACTTAGTGGGTTGTCCTGTGTGGTCACCCACGAGTTCTAAAACAAACACCAGAAAGTATTTATACTTTTTAACACCAGCCTCCCTGTAACACATTGGTCAAGAGATGAGGTGTGGAAAAAGCTTAGAATAGTCTATCACTCCCCCTCCTCCTCTTGCCTCAGATCATACTGGATCAAGACTTCTCATACTTTTTTTGTCAGTGTCCAGATTAGTGCTGCCTGGTCCCAGCTGGAATCTTCCCACACATTCACACAAGCAGTGAAAACAAAGTTCTCACCTACCCAGCGGCAGCTGGACGCAGCTGACAGTAACAAATATTAAAGGAAACACGTTTTTTTTACTTCCACATCTTCCACAGGTCTGTAGTTTTGGCTTTAAGCTTGTGTAGACTTCTCTCTGCAGAGCTGTCTGGTCTCAATGGATGGAGATAAATGCTCTTTATTTCTCAATTATGCATCTATAAAAATGTGTAAGAGTGTGTCGTTCACACGCAGGTAAAACCCAACATTTGTCTTATAGAAATGTGTTTTTGCACAGCAGAGGAGGTGACCTACTGTTGCTCTGACCGACACTGCAGCACAGAGGGACAGGACTTAGCTCAGCGCTTGAGTTTGAGTCTAACAAAGCCAGAACACACACACACCCCCACCCTCACCCCTGTCTACAAGACACTGTGGATAAAATATCACTCAAAGACCCAAATGACATTGACAGATCTGTGAAAACAGGCAAAAGAGCAGGCCGACTGGGGAGAAACAGAGGCAGAAACAGAAACCTGTGCACAGGAGGAATGTTTTTTTTACTGCTTCTCATGTACATCTGGATTCCTGCACTTTGTCTTTATTGTGTGTGAGTCCCCAAGAAGTGCACCTGACAAAGAAATCGGTGAACATGGTCACTTCTCAAGTGTCTGAGAAGGGTCACACACTTACTGTCCTCTGCACACACATGCACTCTATCACCTGTCACAAATCCTTAAAAGCTTGTCTTCTCACATACACAAAAACAAGAACAACCCTCTATCCTGTCAGTAAATCTGTAATGTTTATGGCCGGCTATTAAATCTGATTTTGATTATGATCTGAGATTCTCCAAGAATTTATATTAACATGCACGTGTTTAAAAGACAAAAAAAAAGATTTATTTTGGTGCCAAATACGTTTTCCTTACTGAGCTGCAGATGACAGCACTGGGAGTGATCTGTGTGAAAATCCCTTAGGGATGGTAAAGAAACGAGCCTGCAGGTGGGGCAGTATGGATGAAAGCAAATTATTAGCAGTATTGCAACATTAGATGAGTCAACCTTTTTTTTCATGAGATTGAAAGTGTTCCAGAAACAATGATGCAGCACCATTTGTTCTGTTAAACCTTTAGTCTTTATTTCATGTACATGAGCAGCATGTGATGCCTAAAAAGAATCCCTCCAGACAGATTTCCTTGTTTTTCTTACGCTAAAGAAAATCATCTGCAGCAACCCGTGAGTTGCACATGTGAGTTTAAAGCACTTTAACAATTCCCATCATACCACATCAGTTAAGGTCATAACTGCCACTTCCTTTACAATGCATGATCTGACAGCAGGTTGTCAGGCTGGTATGAAAGGAGCTCTGTCATTCTGACTCCTGCCCTTTTCCTTCCACTGCAGTTAACATATGTCAACACAGGGAGAGTGCTGACACACATTCACACAAATACAGCCAGCAATTAAGAGAAAGCAGCCGCAGTGTGATGGATTCTCACAGATTCCGACAGGCTGTCCTGCGTGTAAGTCCTCTGAACCTGTTAACTTGGTGTGTGGACCCTCCCCAGCCCCCATGTGTCCCCCTCTTTGCTACTCCAAACCCCTCTATTTGTCCTGAAACAGCTGTGGAGCAATGTTAAGTGCTGCATGTGCTGCTAAATGCTCCCCTCTGAATGTTAGAAATGCTTCACATGTGAGCTTAAAGAGTGCAGATCATCGTTTCCTGTGTTGCACAGAGGCCACAGGAACATTTAACAGTTGCTATAGCTGCACTGGCAGTGAGAGCGGGAGAAGGTTCAGTTCCAGTGTGATGCAACAACCATTCAAAATAGTTATTGAAGTTATTATGTGTTGGATTATGAGGACATCCAGGGTTGAAAACGGTCTCTGTGATATTTCATGGTGTTAAAGTATTTAATTAAAAAGGAAAGGCCCAATCATCAAAGGCCCTTTTATTTTGCTGTTTGCATGTAATCTATCTTTCTAAAGTTCAGATAAGTTCACCACTTATCTCATGTTTCCATGGCCAGGTTGCAAGTTGTGCTTGCCCACAATGTCCTCCAGTGAGTCTCTGTACTGTCATTGACTGCACTTGCTGACAGCAGTCCGTGTTTTGGTCTTTCCAGTGAGCTGAGGGCCATTCCAAGCAGAATTTGCAGAGAACTGGTTCATGTGCCACTACACAGAGCTGACACAGACCGCAGGGCGAGAATGCCAGAAAATCTGATGAGAATAGCCAAGATGGTGGAGGCCATCTGTGGGATGAGAAACTCACTGGAGAGGAAACAGAACAGTGTTGAGGACTGCCATAACAGAATAGCCTGCAGAGAAAAGAAGAAGGGAAAATGAGCAGACTAGGGCTTGTGGGCTAACAATGAAATAAATACTAGACCAGACAGATGAATGAAATGCTTGCAAACATCTATTCTTAAGGTGGCAACTATGATGAAACAGTGTTCTGACCTCAGTTCTTTCTCTGCAGAAACCACTGTGCCTATGTGGTCCAAAAGAACATCACATGCACCATGCAGGATGGAGTGGCCACCTATGTGAAGGCTGAGTACACCACCAAGTGTATCTGGGGCCAGAAATGTCCTGTTGTGATGTAAGTTGATCAAATACAATATTGCAAATTGGTGTAGATGTGACATTTGTTTTGTGTTGTTTAAAATATTCTATTACAAGCATGTACAGCTCAATATAGAGCATATACACTGTGTCAGTGCTGCCCTCTAGTGTTCAGATCAGTTACTTTTCACAGACGCCTACACAGGCCTCTAGCTGTTAGCATGTCAGTCTGCAGTTTGCAACTGGGGGAAAAGGAAACAGACAGTATCATTTCCATCTCAAAAGCTATTAATGATTGTGGCTAAGTTATGTCTTATTTTCTACCTGCCTACCAGTGAGCAGCAATAAAAATATTGTCCATATATAACATGGAACAAATAAAAAAAACATTGTAAATATTGCCACAGATGTGAGTGTACACTAACCTGCAGTACATGTTCTCTGATTTAATATTGTATCTTTCAAAAGCTGCCACAGGGAAATTGGAGAGGATTTCCTCATCAAAAAACAGAAGAATTGGTGTGTGTGTGTGTGTGTGTGTGGAGAAAGATTCAAAAGCTGAAACTCAGCTTTAAATGAGATAACACTGAAGTTGGGTGCTGGCCCTGGTCAAATCCTCTGATGCCACATCAGTTACACCACATTTTATTTTAATCTCCTCTAATCTTCCGCTAATCCATGTTTAATCCCATAGAGAACAACTTCATCCCTTTATCTCTGCTCTGTGCCCATCATTCAATCCAAAGTCCTGCATCTGTGTTCATAATTAGTTAAAACAAAAGCACAGTTTTTCCTAATACAGCCTGAGTCTGATGTCAAGACGAACAAACTCTTAACCACTGATATGTAACTATGTCCCTTACAGGTACAGGACATTCTATAAACCAAAGTACAAGGTGGGCTTTAAAACTGTGACAGAGCTCGAGTGGAGGTGCTGTCCTGGATACTCTGGAGAAAACTGTCATGATGGACCCACATCTGTGCCTGATGTCATGATGCCACCTTTCAAAGGTGCAGGTTTTCCCCATCGTCCTGGTATGAAGGGCTTCCCCTATGGCCCTAGACCACCTGTAGACCAAAGGCCTGATGGGGGGCAGCTGGAGCCAGGCAAACCCCTCCCGGGTGTACCGGACCACAGACCAATACCCACAGGACAGCTGCCTGCTGGGAGTGGAAAACCAAACTATGGTGAGATTCTAACTGATTAATAGTTTGTGAATTCAATTGGCCACATCCTACATTAAGTTATTCTGCTTAAAAATACAGGAAATAAATTTGACATTTCAGGGGTGACTGGTGAACGTCTGGACCGCATGGAGGAAGACCTGCGTCGCCTCACTCAGGGTCTGGACACTCTCAATGGAGTTGTGGTTGGCCTCGAGGAGCGACTGCGCACATCCCTCCGGGAGGACACCAATAAAATCTTGGTGTCCATGCTGCCCAACACCCCCCGTGTGCCTGACTCTACAGTAGGATTTGGGGTGATCCCAGATGGGACTCCTGATGGACTTGAAGGAGGAGAAGGCTTCACTGGATTTGGAGACTTAGCAGGGAGAGTGACAGAAGTAAGGGATGAACTGCGAGCCAAGACTCACATTTTAGAGGAGATCCAGGTACTGTGCTGTTATGTTTGCACAAAGATAAGCTGATACATTCTCTGATCAGGCATCAGCTCTTTTTTTACTTTATTCATTGTCCATATCTCCTGTTTTTAGGGGATGGTCCTGGGTCATGACGGCCAGCTGAAGAGGCTGTTGGATGGGGCTAGAGGCAGGCCCATCCCTGGCTCTGATTCCACCTCTTATCTGCATGAGATTTTAGATGCTAAGCTTGCTGGGGTGAGGGCTGAGATTCTGGATGGCTTTGAGCGCCGGCTGACCAACCTGGAGACGCAGTGTGATGAAAAGATTGGGGAGGTACAGAGAGAATGCCACAGGGAGCACATGGATGGTCGGGAGCAGATGCAGCAGTCTCTGGATGGCAGAGAAAGCGGCCTCAGGGAGGAGCTGGGCTCTTTGCAAGCTCAGATTCAGGGTCTGACTCTTACAGAGAGCTGCTGTGGACAGGTTTGATGTGTTTGATGTGTTAGCAGCAGACATTTGTCATTTTACTTTCTGTTTCAATTCATTAAATTATTATTAGTCTTTTACATAAACATAAACAAGCATGTAAATATGAGTTGACTAAAAGAAATTCTTTTTAATTCCAGGTGAACAGTCTGTCTCACCGTGTGCTTCTGCTGGAGGACTCGGTTAAAGGCCTGACAGAATCTCAGAGACAGCTGCAGACAGCCCTCTCTGAGCAAAGCATCCATGTGGAGACTCTGATCGAGACCCGCCTGGTGGACATAGAGGGCCGACTCAATTCCAGTGGTGGGCCTGATGGAGTTGAAGGGCTCCCTGGGGGCCTTGATGGCTTCAAGACCATGTTAGAAGGCAAGCTGAAAACCTTGGAAGAGAGGGTGTTTGTGGCCGTGGAGGAGCTGAGTAATGCTACTGCCCCTGCTCTTCTGGAGGGTCAAGTGGTCCCTGCACTTGAGACAGAGATTGAGTCTGTGAGGAGGAGAGTGGAGGGAGATTTGAGTGGAATTCAGAAACAGTTACTAGACCTGGAGCTCCTTTGCACTTCCTCTTGTGCGCCTGCCAGTCCACCAGCAGGTGGTGTCAGTGTCACTGAAGTGGAGGAGGAGTGTGATGAGATGGAGAAGAAGATGACAAACCGCCTGAACTCCCATTCAAATCAGCTGGAACATCTGAACAACACCTTGCAGAACCTTCTCCTCCGGATCACCCAGGAGGAGTCAGAGGGCACCGTCCAGGGAGAGATCACCCTGCTGAAGGTCAACATCAACTCTGTGAACCGCACACTGAAGGGCCTAAAAGACTCTATTAGCTTCATTACTAGTGAAGTGGGCCACACTAATTCCTCATGGGAGCAAAGAGAGCACCAGCTAGTCAACCAGGTGCAGGGACTCACCAAACTACTGGGCCACCAAGCCTCCCTCCTTGGAGCGGGTGAGAGGCGACTGATCCAGCTGAAGGGAGAGCTAGGGGCCTTAAAGAGACAGTTGGCTGGTGGGCTGCAGGGCTGCCGTAGCACAGCTATAGAGGTGCAGAAGGAGGTGAAGTACGTTGACAGCAGGGTGAGCCAGGTAGAGGGCCAGTGCAGCAGCCTTGGGGAGCTGGCAGATCAGCTGGAGAGGATCAGGGCAGAGCTAGAGAGACACTCCGAGTCCTACCTGGCCCAAGTAAATGGCACTCTAGCCATCCATTCAGAACAGCTCGCCGAGCTGAAAGGGGAGGTCAAGGACTGCGCGGCCAAGGAAGCAGCAAACCAAAAAGGAGACCAGTAGCACTGAGCTACAGTTTTTTTTAAAGAGAGACTTGTGTGTGCTTATCATTAGGCTACAGTGACTTCGCTCTGTTTTTTATCCCATCTGCACAGATGCAAATTAAGTGAACTGGTGAAAGTCATTTCCCATGAGCTCCTCACTCCAGTAACTCCAGATGTCCTGGGTATTCTGTTTATTGATGTGAGGATAGGCAGATGCAGAATTCAAAGACATGCCTATGGTTGTATAGCTGGGCAATATTTTCCCCTGAGATTTTATTTTATAGGGCATTTGTATTTTCCCCTGATCATGATTGTTTTGTTTAGACATGTCACCTTTTTTTAACTTATATGAAGTGACTGCATTGTTATGATGTTAAACTGTTTGTATTAGATAACAAAATGCTGCTACGGGTTTCTGATGACAAGCACACTCGACATTCTCTGTGTGGACACTTGTCTGGTCTTTTAGAAGAATACTGTATGTCATCTTGGTGCTATTTACATTTATTTCTTGTAAACTTGTTTTAAATGTGTGTAAGAATGGCTTATATATATTGTCTGCTTTGACAGTTTTTTTTGTGATGCGTTGCCCCAAGTTGCAGAGAAGTTCCAAAATTCACCAGTAAGGGGGGCATGAGAGCACATTTGATGGCATGGTAGATGGGAGACAAATAAAATCTGAAACACTCAACATCTTGTACTATAATAGAAAAGTGTGTTTTCTAAAACAAATTTGGTAATTTGTGGTAAATTCAGATGCAGATTACATGACCTCTTCTGCTACTAAGTACTGTATAACAAGCCATGGCTTTTTCAGTAGATCATCTGACAGGCTCATAAATACTCTGATGTAAATAACAAATATAATTTTCTTAAAGGATGATAACATTTAGGGTGTTTTATCAAATTTTGTAACCTTGATCCCAGAATTGACCCATCTAAGAGCTGAAACAGAGGTCACAATATCTTCCTAACTGGACTTTTTGCATGTATTTCCCAAGAAGTACTTGTTACAGTATAGCACCACCTCCAGCAGCTGGTCATAACACAATAATATAATCAAGTGTAATAATATAGCAGCAGCAAGTAAGTATTTGTAATTTTAAATGTATTTATACTTTACTTAAGTAAAAATAATAGTGCATACTTTATACTTTTAGTCCATTACATTTTGCAGCTACTATCTGTACTTTCTACTCAACTACATTTCTACAATGTTTGTAGTTACTCGTTACATTTTATGTATACAGTTGTATTCATACAGCTGTGCTGGACTGATGTGAGGTCAGACGTGGCGATGAAGGCATCACGCTGCCAGCTGTGTTTCTATAATGAGCCTTAATCATGATGCCGGTGCGCTGGCTCAGTTAGCTAACTAGTAAGCTACTGTCTGCTTATTTTAACCTGATCATATATCCTTTGCAATGGAAATCCAATGCATGTATTCTATGCGTGGGTACTTAAGACTTTTACTTAAGTAAGATTGTTGATGTAGCACTTCTACTTTTACTTAAGTATATATTTTGCTGTGTATTTGTACTTTTACTTAAGTACCAAGCTGCAGTACTTCCTCCACCACTGTATAGCAGCATTCATACAAATCACGCCCACGTTACAGGTAAGCAGTCACAGCATTAACCTAAAAATAATTCACACTAAACATTACAGGAGAATCAGATTTATATCTCTTCATATCCATTTGCAATGAATGAGGACAGCAAACAAAATTTGAATCATGACTAGACCGGGAGTCAGGTTGCACTGTCTGCAGCTTTTACAGGATATCAGCACATAGTTTAAGACAGCGACATCTCTCTGATTAACTGGCTGTCAGCTTGTAATGGGAACCCGAAATATCATTAATACACTGTATGCTGGGCAGCATACTGTATATAGGCAGGAGGAATGTGAGGCATGACTATGCAGAGTAAGCTGGAAGTCATTTTGCTCAAAGTACTCTGGCTCAAACAAATTGATGCGACCATATCTGTGAAAAATGTCACTGCAACACCACGACTATGTGTTACTAAAGATGCAAAAAATCTACCAGCTCACAGTATCAAGGTCAGGTCACCATGAATTAGCCAGATAATAATGTAGGGCTGTCATACTGCAGGTGAAAGTGTGGAGGATATCAAGAATCTTTATTATTATTATGCAAGGCACAATGAAATGCTGTTTAGCAACTCTTGGCTTAAGGCGCACGGTAAAACACATGGTATGAAATATTAAATGAAATAAATATTAAATATTAAATAAATAAAAATACAATCAAGAATAAAAAGGATAAAAGTAACAGTGCAAATCAACTGGTATGAATTTATTGTACAGAGTTAACATTCTGTAGAGTCAAAGGTCAGGTGAGACTAAATGATGATGAATGAAGCTGAGTGAAATGAGCTGTAACAATTAGTTGACCTTGCATCGCTGATGTGCTGTCCTCTGTATCAGCACATAGTTTTTAAAGACGACTCACAGTAAACAGAACAGGATGAAGCAATCACAGCATAATGAATCCCAGAGCATGAAAACACATGAAAAAAATGCTTGCAGTGGCAATATGAAACGGATAGAGAGGTCACAGGCAAAGGCAAATATGGGGAGACACATACCAAGATATGGGATAAGATTCGAGGAATGATAGTGAGATGATCATGAGGAAAAAAATATCACATAGAGACAGTCCAGAGAAGTGTGGTTGTGACAGTCAGCTGAGGGAAGAGGCTCACTGAGAGAACAAGCCCCGCTCGCTGATAGACAGGGATGTGACAAGGGCACAGCAGGCAGAGGCAGAAGTGCAAAAGATGGACACAGAGACAGAAAGCACAACGGTGTCAAGGGGGATGAATAATGTGAGAAGTGGAAGCAGATGTGTTTACAGCCTCCTCGACAGGAAAGCCACAATAAAAGCTGGAGAAAAAGCAGCAGTGTAAGTTTAAACCCCGGGGTCTGACGGCAGCTTGATTCTCTGCCAGTCCCTTGGGAAGCAGATCTGCACAAAGGGCTGTCCTGTTTGTGACCTGGAAGAAGAAGGGAGAGGATGATGAGACAGAAAGAGGAGGGGGAGCAGGTTGCTGCAATGCTGGGAGACCATGATAATATAGTTATGTAATACAGAAGAATGTTACAAATTCATGTGACATCCAGACACGCGGGTAGTGTTGCTCGCTCTCTTCCTTTGCTTTCTACACATATACAGGCCGAACATGCTCACACACACACACACTGAGACGCATGCACATAAGCTAAATCCCGTAAGGCACTGTTGTTCTCTATTACTCAAACGTCTGATTTAACCAGATATGAGAGCACGGGTCCTTGGATGCGCAATGTCAACACATATATTATATGGAAGGTATGCAGAAGTCATACATACTGCAGGGCACCCCAGCACTTAAATACTAAAGGGCATGTTGTTTTCTCTTTGTTAAACCTTTAGTGTCTTTAGAAGAGGCGCAGTAGAGGAAGTGTGGATGAAGAGTGTGACACCATTCTGCAGCACAAACACTGCCTTTATTCAGCTATTCTCCTGATGCAGATTCCAGTTTAAGACACTGCAGGGAGAAGCACTGAAACAGACACACAAGCAGCATACAAAGGCAGACGCCACAGATCACATTAAAGCCTTTGAGTGGCACAACACTGAAGGAGTGTGTGTGGATGAATTAATAACGGGTGTCTGTGTGTGTGTGTGTGTGCTGGTGTGTGTTATATATACACACATGCCAGGACAACTCTTGAGATCTTAAGAGCTGCCCTCTGTGTGTGTCTGACAGCGAAGTGACACAGGTGTTAGCATACCAAAGCCAGACTCCATTAAGATGTGGCCACTCCAGCCGGGCTCCTGTTTGTCTGCCAAGACTCCTCTCACACACATAAAGACCCACACAATGCAACTACTCTTACACAGAGCAAAGAGGAGCATTTTTTTAAGATAAATGCAGGTGTTTGTGCACATTTATTAATATATCATAATACTTTTACATTTTATTGTTGGGAACCTGATGCACAAACGTCCTCATGTATATATTCTGCCCCTGGCACTTGCCATTTCCTTTCTGAGAGCATAATTAAATTATCAGTTGTCACTTCTGTTAACCAGCGGAGATGCGCAGCTAATGTGCTAAACGCCACAGGGCCAGAGCTGCTCTGATTCAATGAATCTTAAGTGACCTCTTATCAAAGCATCTCATTCTGCGTTTTATTTTTTCTTCTCTCTCTTTCTCTTTGCGACACAGGCCACAGGATCCCGAACAAGCATCATCTTTGTCTCAGGATTCAGATCTGTACTGTACAAACTATCAGCACAAGCAAGTCGGAGTGACATAATTTGACAATGAGACTAAAATGGGCACACTAAAATGGAGCAGTCTGCTCCCAGGACACAGGAATTTTGTAGCTGTGGATCACAAGAGCCACGGGCCTGGTGCCAAAAATACAGACAATAAACCTCTGTTCAGGGAAGAATGTTTAAGAGCAGACGTGATGCTGTCAATATCTCACAGATATTCAGAGAACTCTCAAACCTAATATTGCATAATAGAGCATCACCCCCAACCCCCCCACTATCGTCACCCACTATTGAAATGACAGTGTATTCCAGCTCACTAGCAGCCTAACTGTGGCCAGTTTGTGCTGTGTCGGTAAGTCATGTGTTAACAGGAAGTGTGACGAGTGTGAGAAGTGTGAGAAGGCAGTGGTTCACAGAACATAGAGAGAGACATCTATCTTTACAAGTTTCATTTTATTGGTGTACTTTGACAATAACAATGATGGTATAAAAGAAAATCTCCATCATACAAATTTCAATAATCAAAAGATAATATGCCAATACACAAACAGATCCACATAAGGCTGACATCAAGTTTTGACAAGTGGCTTCAAATGGCTTCAATTCAAGGAGAACTGCTCTCCTTACAATCAGAGAGTTGTGTTAAATTTAGCAATCTGTATCTTTTTTTCTGGTTTTTTTGTTATTTTTTAAACAGTTAGCTTTCATACAAAAAAATAATTTGTGTGGATTTAGTAGTGGATTGTGTCACTGGTTGGTTGGGGTGCGCATATGTTTTTTTTTTTTATTTATTTATTTGTTTTTATTTTATTTATTTATTTTGGCTGACACATTGGTATCCTGCAGTACTTTCCTTGTGACCTACACCTTACCCCCAACTGCTGTCACTATCAAAGAGACATCACAGGCAGACACAAGGACACAGAACATCATCATCTAGAGGATAGATGCCCACGTCTGGTGTGATCCGTCTCTCCTACTGCCACAGCATGTTAAGTACAGGGTGGGCCATGGAATGCAGAACACCTCTGAGATTGTGAGCGGAATCTAAAATTTATGAGTTTTTCTTTATTCAAAGAAAAAAAAAGAAGCTCCGTGCTGGGAAGCAGTGATGTTAAAAACATTGATGTCACTGTGTAAGCTTCACTAGCACTTAAATGGCACCAGATAAACCCCTCCCCCCTCAGCCAAAACCCCTCCCCCTCCCCCGAAGCCTTGTTCTTTATGCTAGCATCTGTAGTGATTTAAGACCTTATAGAATTTCTAAAACACTACACACAACAATATTTACAATGATCATTAACTTGATATGCATTTTTTTCAATTTAAATATTTTTTTTTGCTTATAAAAAAAATAAAAACTTGTGTGAAAAAAAAACACTGCAATAAATTAAGAAGCTTTAAGGCTGCCAGTCTTGTCAGATGCCCAAAGAATGGTCCCTTCATTTAAACTGGCACAGAATGGATCAGAACAGGTGAGATTATGAAGCCTCTTTAGTGAGCAGCAGTCTTGATCTCAGTCTGGTTCGAGACCATGTGTGTGTGCGTATGTGTGTGTGTGTGTGTGTGTGTGTGTGTGCTGTACGCAACAGGAAAAAGACGACTCAGCATGCTCTTATCACCAACTGAAATGAATGTTTCTCATTTTGGATGAAAGCATGAGATTGCTGGCCATTTTGCACCCGTCACTAATCATCTAGATGACAAAGCTGTCTAGTAGTCATAAAAAAAACATCTTGTTAAATATCCTGTTGGCTGATGGAGCTGCTCGTTCTACGATGTTGTGTATAGAGCCTAACACTGACTCTAAAAATATCTAGATGGTCCAGAGGGCCTCTTTATTTTTGAGAGGTCCCAAATCCTCACCTGAACACTCATACTAAAACCATTTGGCTTTATTTAGTTATATATCCATCTAGCTTTTTAATTTAAAAGCAATGAAATGTTTTTAATAAAAAATACAGTGTATCATAAATGTTAAGAACTAGAAAGAAAACCTGTCAGTTGTTCACAACCAGGTCACAATAAATCAATTTCTTATCAGTGCTGGAAAACAAAATGGAAAAGAAACAAAAAATAATAGATGGAGGACAGTTAGACCTCGGAAAGGTTTAAGCCATTTCACTCAAACACACACGGAAAAGTAAACTCAACACAAACGCTGCCACGGTCTGCGACTTTCACAGCTCACCTCCAGAGTGATTGGCTAGGAGGTAAACACGTGCTTCTGCTTGTGGCAATGAACCAGAAAAATAAATATCGGCTCTACCTGGTACGATGAAAAGGCAACAGGCTTACAAATGTATGGATGTAACCACACGATATCTACTCCACTTAGGATGGAACTGAATGAAAGAGCCATAGAATGATGTTTCGCCTGCCTCGATAATGTCAGGACTGGGCTCCAGTAAGCACGTAAAAGAGAGAGTCCCTCAAAGAAAGGAGCTCTGAAAGGTCAGCACCATTGATTATCAATTATAAAAGGAGGTGATCAGTGAAAGGCAGCGGCCGCTAGCGTTTTCTGATTCTGTGTTTTGCTCTTCCCAGTAGTCGTCACACAAAATGGCCGCCTCCAACATGTCTGTGTATAAGATTAATAACACCAGGCTACAGGTCCATTCCATTTTATCAGAACCAGCTATTTCTGAAGAAAAACTCTGAATGAAATGGAAGGACCCCATTGTCCACATACCAGAACCTCACAACCTCACACAAATACACATAACTATGTTTCAGTGCATCTAACACAGGCTGTCACCTACTAAGTCATCACATCAACCGCAAGAAAAAAAAATTAACAATTAAGGAAAATAAATAAAATGAGGTCCAGCCTCTTTACTTCTTGTTTCATCAATGTGGGAACACAACAGTTTTGTCAACCACCCACATTCCCCCCCAAAATATACGTCATAAGAAAGGCGATTTGTGTGAAATGAAGTAGCTGCATGACTAGAGGGCAGACAGTGAGGAGAGCATGTCTGTGTGTTTTTATCTTTTTTGATTTTTAAAAGGAACTACATTTACAGTATTGGGATGTTTCACTTAAAATCAACACTGTCGAACACACAAATCAGAAAGGAGCATCACGCTGTGGTGTATTACCAGAGGCTGTCAATCTGTGTCAATGCACAGTGTTAATCTAGATAATCTTAATTCACGCAAAGAAACTCACGCACCAAAACCTGGCCACGAGTTATCCAGTGGTTGTCACATTAGATAAGCATTCAGTTTTTTTCATATCCAGGACTAGACAAAGACATTAAAAACAAAACAAAAATAATAATAAACAAGACAGCCACTGATTGATTTACAGCACCCACGGCGGAGGAGGGCTGGCTAACAGTATTACAAACACTAGACAATCTGAAAAATAACAAAGCAAAAGCTTCTGTAAACACCAGTGACAGCAATCAAGTATTCTCTACCTCAAATTCTCTTTGTAAAAATGAAGGTGAGTAAACATTAAAGATGTGGGACCTAAAAATAAAACTTATCTCTCCCTGGCCTGCATTTATACACCACACACACAAAGTGAGGTCGAAAGACTGTCTGTCAAGAGTTTGAGAGACGAAAGTCTCCCCGAGGTCACCTCGATAACTTTGCAGTGACGAGAAGATACATGCAGGCCATTTGCATAGCTCTCCCTCACTCACACGCAGACACACGCATGTTGTGAACAGGGTGGCATGTTTGCTTAGGCAAAGTTGAGTTGAATGTGAAGTTTGCATACACAGTCACTCCTTCTCTGTAGTCAAATGAGGGTATGCTAGCACCCGTGCTATTGCATCTGTATGGTGAAGAAGTCAGGGCTAAGTTCTTGCTGTCTGATATCACAGCTTATTGCTAACAGGATGAGCACTGCACTCCAACACACAGCCACTTGCAGGCAGCCAGAACATTCAATGCAACTATGCAAACACAAACATCATAGTCTTTAAATGGTATGCTCAAAGGACAAAAAATAGTTGGTAAGAGATGATTAAAGAATTAAAAGTCTCTGAACTTAGAATAAACTATTTCACATACTATATATATTTTTAGATATATATAAGTATATAGATGACAAGAAAACACTCACTCTTCATTATCTTCTCTTGCTCTCTTCACCCGTAGATTTGGCATACCTTATGCAGACCAGCTGCAAGAGTCCACTCTGTTGAAGTTGCTGCGTGGTGGTGCGCGTGCATGCAAATGTTTTCACAGGTTTACTGCATTTATGAAATAAGAAGTGCAAGAGAAACATAAAAATCAAAGCCTCAGGACCATGTCAGCACATGAAAGTCAAACTCTTGCGACCGTGCGTGTTTGTGCGCACTTGAATGTGCATGTGTATCATAGCCTGTTTCTCTTTTTTATTTTTAATAACCAAGCACAGCAGTGCAGGGCGGAGCTAACATGGACAGAATATGAAAGTACGTCGATGAATGGATGCTGAAGGCCAAAATGGTGCAAAAGGCATGTGGAGACTGAAGTCTAGATAAGCCCAGATGAGAGGAGTGATGGACTGTGGCACAAACAAGTGCAGCATTTATCCCTATTTTCTTAGATGATTTATCAAACATACTTATTTGCGTCTCCATTTTTTTTGCATACAAACAAAAGAAACAAAGCAAACAAATCCATAAACTAAAAAGTACTACGCAGTGCTGCAACTGGTGAGATATGGCTGACATCCCAGAGGACTTTGATTGGTGTTTTGCAGTCCAGCTCTGCCTACGTCAGTAGTTAGCTATGGGTGCAAGCTTTCTGCTCAAGCTGACTGTGATGTTGGTGTAAAGAGGCCTCCTGGACACTAGGGGGGAGTAGTTTAGGTTGTTAAGACCGTCCACTTTCTGCCTCTCCTTTGAGTGACGTAGTAGACTATACCTGCAATTAAAAGCAATCGATCAGGGAAGAAGAAAAAACAGTAAATGTATTTAATGTTTAAGTTAGATAAATAAGATTAAGTGGAGGTTGAGCATTAATCAAAAATCGGATATGTAGTGAAATAAGTGCTGTGTACTTATTATAGTATATACTCATTTCTTATGAACAAAAAGGGTAACATTTATTCTTTGTGCTCTTTAAGTAACTTTAAAATCTGGCCCCAAAGCATACAAGCACATCACATGCTAAGTCTTTAAAATTGTTGAAATTCTCTCAAAGTCACTGCACTGGCTTTTCATGTGACTGGCTTACATCACATGAGCCTAAGCCTGCAATTATCAGCTTCCACTTTTAAGTGTGTGTGTGTGTTTGTGTGTGTTTGTTTTTTCTGTGTGAATGAGCTGTGCATACATTGACACTAACCTTCCTAAGAACTGGACCTCTCCACGATGGTGATGTGGAATTGACATGTAGCGGCCCACGTCTCCGTGTGGTCTACTTACTGTGTAGTTGGCAAACCGCACCCTATACAAACACATTTAATGTTTTTTTAATTACATGTTGTACTGAACAAGCAATCCTTGATTGTCACATTTCCACAGAATAGTGGAAGTAATTAGTACTCAAAATAGAGATGCTATCTTATTACACACTGTCAGTAGCATACTATAGACATTTACAATACATTTACAAAGAAAAAGATTTCACAGGAACTTCACACAAAAGGGCCTCCGCTTTACATGAGGGAACAAATAGTCATTTAATGAGAGTTTGCAGTGTATATTGAGAATCTGTGTGTGTACAGCTGCCTGTGTGCTGTGTAGGAGGGGGGAATTCTGCAAAACAAAGGGGAAAAAAACACTACAAAAGCCTGCAATGAGCCAACTGGGCCAAGTCATCTCTAGAGCACACCTAAAGTCAACAACACTGTCAGCTTCATGCTCCAGCTCTGTCACACATGGCAATGACTGAGTGTGAGTCTCTCTCACTCTGCTCTCACCTGTTCCAGAGGTCATCGTCTTCTCCTCCCCAGCCCCAGAATGCATTAGGAAATCCATTAATCTTTTTGAACTGCTTCACCATCAGGCCACTGACACCACCGAAGAACTCATGATACGGAAGCCTTGGGGGGACATTTATACATATTAGATTCATTTTTAAGTAAGAATACTTTTGCTTTATACTCCTATGGTGATGGAATTGGGACCCACATGTAGGAGTACTTGTCCAGCTTGACCGCAAAGTGTCGGGGCATGTCTCTACAGCCGTAGTAGTTCCTGTCATTCTCCATGAGGTGGTCGACATCGTGGAAGATAAGACAGTCCCAGTCCAGGTCCTTCATAGCCTCCTTGTAGCCCACATTGAACAACATAGCTCGATTAAAAGGCTCTGTGCCCCCCTAAGGACAGAAACGGACACCTTTATTAGACAGTTATTCAGGACTTATTTCATTCCCATGTGCTTGGTTTCACACAGTAACAATGAATAGATGTGCACTTCATACCTGCTCTATGACATAAAAGGCAAACTGGAGTCTCTGCTTCTGTAGCACTGGCACCAGGTGTCTCAGGAGGATGGGCAAATGTTCATGTCGGTTCCTGAATGGAACTAGGATTGCCACCTGGGGGCACAAAATAGGGTAGAGCCATGTAATAAAGTACTGATGCATAAATACAGAGAAACACACATAGAAAAAGATACAAGGAGACTCAAAGACACATTTGATGTAAAACCAGGTCAACGGTACTGCTGGTACAAAGTGCATAGTATTTCCATGTTGTGATCTCTCAACGGTAGCTAAATGAGAAATGTGGGTGAGGACAGCAACAAAACCCACTAATCACCATAAAGCCTCATGACAAAAGAGTGGCAAGTTTGTAAAATCTCTTTTTCACAATGAGATCTGACAGGCATCAGTCAGAAGCACGGAGGCACTAAATATCTGTGAGAGGCAGTAAATGTCTGTATTTATTTTTCCCCATGGTGCAGTAACTATGGCAGTGCCCATTTTTAAATTTCTTTTGAAGCTCAATAAACAAAAAACAGTGACACTGTAATAGGATGGCACAAAAAGCAATGGAAATGGAAGACAATGAGAAGGCTGTGAGAGACATAAAGAGAGAGAGAGAGAGGGAAGGGGGGGGGGGTGATAGATGTGAGAGAGACTGCTGGCTAATAAGAGAGAGAATTTTTTGGTTGTCAGAACATACACAGTCCTTCAGGGAGAATGAAGAGAGACAGACAGACAGATGGTAGGCAATATTGCTCTGCTGGACAATAAACATGGACAGGAAAAAAATGCATGCTTTGCTTTTGCTTCTTGTATTTTTAGTGTATCTGTACATTTTTTTCTAATGAATGTGACACAGAGGCTTCCGTGTCATTCAGAATGAGGAAGAAAGCTAGACAAAAGGCTGGCATGTGAAAGATGCTGAATATTTTGACCACCACTACCACACTTTTTTGTGACACTAAAGGGGGGGTCAACGCTGTCTCTTATATACTGAGTGCTGCAATATACAGCAATAGGTTTTCTGTGTTATTAACTTACAGATATAAAAGAGGTTGACTGAACAATGGAAACACCTGTCAGTAAAATGTGATACAGATCAACAACGGCACAGCGTGTGGCCTCTGAAGTGATAACACGATAGTCAAACTTTATATCAACAAAAAAAAACTGACATTACACATGAGTTTGTCTCTCTGTTAGGATGTGAAACATTCAACATCATAGAAAGCCAGGTTAGCAGTAGCAGGCATTACAGAGATGTTTTGGTTAAATACTGGCTTAAATAAGATGACCCTGTTCCACAGGTTTCAGGATACTTCTAAACACCCCACTGTATTACATGATGCACACTGAAAATTATCATATTCAAAATAATAGTTGTATATTAGTGTTTATGTAATGTACTCCACTCTTACCTTCCACTGAGGTAAACAATCTGTGGGCTTCCAGTAGCCACCCAGGGCCATGGTAGGCTCTACTTCCAGCAAGGATCTTTCCACCTCCTCCAGAGATACCTCACTCATATTTACCTCCAACCTGCCCTCTGTGTGAGAAAGAAAGTAGAGTCCATGATCCATGACAGTAAGGAGGACTGTGACTGAGTAGGCCATGATTTAATGTGAAGAGTCATAAAGAGATGTGTAGCAGCAAAAAAAGGGAAATATACCAAATATTTGCATCATCAATCAAAGCTGAAAGCACAGAATGTGCTCTGAATAATGTCACCACTCATTCTTAGAACAAAGACGCTGCAACTATGAGACATGTTCCTCATTTAGTGCTTAATATACTGTATATATACCAGGATTGCAAGTCAGGATCTATACAAACTGTTAACAGTAACAAAGGACTTACTCATGGAGGGCAGCCTCTCAGGGCAAACCTGAGAGGGGAGGTAGGTGAAGTCCTCAGGAAGGTATGTGGTGGGAGGAGCCTCACTCTCACTGAAGTTGAAGTCATAGGAATAATCTGGAATTACACATGCACCTGTCAACACTACAGCTTTGTGTTATATTACATGAAAGCCAAGCCTCCCTAACAGTTCTGAATGTCAATATGAATGTTTTACCTGTGCCGTTGTTGTAAGCCCCTCTCACTACTTGCTCCAAAACCTGGGCCCCAATGTTCTTCACATTCTCTCTTATCTGGATCCCTCTGGCTTGAACCATGAACACATACTCATTCACTGTGGACAGAGGTGAGAACAAGAGCAAAGATGAGCTATTATGTGATTATGCACAGACTTGGGGCAGTAATTAAAAATTTGGGAGCAACATCATAACATTTACTTTGCAGTAATAACCTGCAACAGATGCAAAGGTCTGAGAAACAGTATAGAACCGATAAATAATGTCTGCCAGTTAGCACACTTTTCCATGTGATCTGCCCTGGCGTGATTAACGGCAATAGAAACTTAATGAAGGGGATTTCCCAACCACACATCAAGGGGCTTTCAGTCGAAAGACGCCAACAACTGGAATGTTAATCATTGATGATAGAAGAGGAACAGGGAGAACTTTTACTTATTTAAGAAGGAGAAGGGGAGACCAGGAATAATAAATTTGAAATTGATTGGTCGCTGCTTTCTGTGCATGATGATTGCAATGTTTTGCCTCATTATGCTGTACCATTTCCAGTCATTATATACTGCACCATTAATAGAGGATTGGTTGCAGTAAAAGGCCACAAATACAACCAGGGCAGAGAAAGAGGAAGAGTCACACAGAGAGGAAGCAGTAAAAGCATCTGAGTGCATTTGAATATCCCTAACCACCTCTCATACAGAAGCACTAGAGCGTACACTGACAGGAATCCAGTATACCAATATGTGGATTACAGTATGTTAACCTTCTAATACTGCAAGTGTATCAATAATCTCTTATAAGAATGTCCCATGTTGTACATTCCAAACTTAGTAGCAACTTTTCCACTGGCTGTCTAGTCCTATTTTTATGTATAAAGACTGTTGACTGCAAAAGTTCAGTAAATTTAAATAACTGAGTGGAATTTCACCAGAAAAGCTTAGTACAAGTTCTGCTCAGTGTGGTCTGACCTAAATAATACCACAACAGAGGTTAACCTGTCAATGAGAAGCAATGCACTGGAAAAAGAGTGGGGGGATGTGGTCTAACTTTGTGTCAGTAAAAAAGGCCCCAAGTTCAACAGATGCACTACATTCCACCATGTGCTATGAGAAGGTGCATGCACAGTATAAAGCTGATTTTGCACAACTTTGAACAACTTCATGATGTCAACAAGCAACAGAAGTAAGGACACAATTCCTGGAACAACCAGGATCACTAAGTACCACTCTTGTTTTCTTTGTCTTGGAGCAAAACTCCACCACGGTGAAGATCTGCCTTAGTGAATCTGTTTCTAACTGCACAATCACTGGCCATTAATCTAATCAGCATTTATCTTAAAGCAATCCCAATCCAATCCACACTCAAGTGTCTGTGTATTCGGTGCGTGTGTGTGTGTGTAATAATACTGCTGAGCTAGAAATCGACGGGATGTGATTTGTCATTAGTAATTGTATTACAGTTTCCATCACATTCATCTTATTTTACAAAAACTGCCAGGCTTGCAGGACTAGGCACTAGTGGCTAAGCTGTAACTGAAATCAATGTTCTCATTTTAATTTAGCGACATGCACATACTACACTGCAGTTGAAGCAAGTTTGCAAAAAGATAATAATGATAAAAAAAGGAAGCAAGAACACCCAACGGATACTGTTCACACTGTAACACATGCAGGGTAGGCTAAACATATGCATGCTTGCACACATGCAAACACTCACTGATGCCCTTCTGAGGCACCATATGATGGAAAACTGCTAGGAGGCTTCTGGAGTGTGACCCAGTGCAGGCAGAAACATCTTTGGACATGACTTATTCTTATGCCTGCCAAGCATATGTCGATATATTATTTATGTGCTGCCAAACCAGGACAAAGTCGAGGTACATGTCTACTATTTGAGGGGTGAATGGTAAATGCATGGCCTAAGATAGACGGACATGAGTTATACAGCTCACACTACATGAATGTGCAGTTCAAGATTAAGAAACCTTTATTAGTCCCACAATGGGGAAATTACACAACTAAGCACAGTCTGATAAAAGACTTTGGTTATTGTGGCATCATACAGTAATGTATGTTTAAAACCAACCCAAGTCTCTTGATATGTTACCCTTACTTACTCAGTACAGAGAACTCAGCAGTCAGTAGTCATGGTATCTAAGACAGATTTTTTCAGAAATCTGCAGGATCAAGGACCACTGAACCCCACTGTGTGCATTTCTCTGAGCCAAAAACTTCAATCAGACTTGTGCTCTAATATGTATTTCTCATATGTATTTTAATTAATCTTCAGGCTTTTGACATCTGCAAAGCAAAGTGTCTCAGCATGGCCTTTACTTTAAAACATTTTTTCAAAGCATCACCACTAGTTGCTGGACAGGTTGAGTTGGCCTGAAAAATACTAGTTGTCAAGTGAAGAATGTCAAAGCTACTGTATAGAAAGCACCAAGCACAGAGGCCCACTCACATCCACATGCCTCTAAAGACTGCAGTAATGGTTAATGCTGAGGTATTTGAGGCTACAAACTGTAACAAATGCAGAGAGACATGAGACCTGGACGCAGTAAGCTACAACACAAGGCCATTAGTGCTGGACATACTGTGTATGTGTGCATATACACACACACAGCACCTCGATGCATGCATGATAGACATGTAGACCAGTAGGACCCAGCACCACAACCCAACCCCAGTGGCTCATTCTTTCAGAAACCCCACTGTATCCCATCAAGCATGACAGGAGACCTTGAATGACCTTCTCTCTTATAGCTCTCACAGAACATGCTGTTCGCCTGCCAGGCCCAGCCTACCTCCTCCTTGTCTCAGTCTCTCCACATCACTCCTTCCTTTCACTTATTTGTCCTTCCCGCTATCTTACTCTCCATCTTTTTGTGCTGCTGTCTCTGTGTAATGTGGTTTGTATCACTTTCTGTCAAGTCCGTTTGTCCCTATCATCTAAGTAAATAATCTAAATGATAGATTGCAGGCTTATGGGAACAATTCAAGGCTGAGCCCCCTGCACCATGTTGCAATGCAACAGAGGTTAATCGAAAAAGAAAAAGCCAACAAACAAGCAAAAAAAAAAGGAACACACACACACACACACACACACCAGCCCCCATGCCTCCTGCTTTTTCTGAAAGGCAATTAACTCCACATTGATAGCTCAGCAGTGGGAGGTGATCGGCCCTGTTCTGCTCGCTTCCTGATAAGAGCTGAAAGGCAGTTTTTACTCCCAGCTGAAATGGTTTTTATACGTGCACACGCCATACTTACACTCAGAGCTTTCACCCACTCTGAGACGGATAGCCCATCTCAGAGTCATTTTAATGCTATCGCATATCAGTGACACCCACAGACCCACACATTCTTAAAAGATACCCAGGATGTAGGGCACTACAGGGTGCAAATTCATCATACTAAATGTGTTTGTTAGCAAGTCAGCAGAATTAATTACTCTTAGTAATGTAACACATTTAACTGCCTATGCATGACTTAGCAGGCTCTTTTCAATACCTTAATGGAAAGTAAACAGGTGATTACTCAAAGCATTAACACTCTAACTCCTACAATTAACTGGAACAACCACTGTAATTTGAGACTATTGATCTATCGAGGATGTTTGGTATTGGCATGCAATGGTGATGTAAGTCCTTTTTAAAGAAATACAATAAGCGTGTCTGCGTTCTCCTCTAACGATTACTGGATCTCAGCTGAAGGGACAAGCCTGTTATATTGCAACCGTGCATGAGTGATGCTGAGGCAAAAGCGGATCAATATATCCACAGCAGCCACTAAGTTAATGAACACACACAATATTTTTTTCAATATTTTGCACGCTTCATCTAAACAAATGAACTTCTTTTCAGCCTTGGTATTTTAAATTTTTTTCCCAGTTGATGCAAATATACTGCGATAAAAAAAATCGTAACACAAACTTTTCAAGTTGGGATTTCTTGTGACTCAATAGGCGGATGTGTAGTCTGATAGATCCAAGAAGCGATACCAAAGTTTATATCCTGTCTGTATGCCACCATGAAAACCCACTATTTTTGCACAATATGCCATCGTACCATATGCTTTCCCTGATGCTGACTTATTGTCGTGAAAGAGAGACTTAAATGCCTGTTTTAGGGAAGTATTCATTTACAATACTGAGCCAAAACCTAAAGAACACCACTCAATTCTGAGGAAAATTTCAGTTCCTGAGACGTTTTAGCAAAGGCTTATTACTGTCAATCTACACCACTGTAAGTTGTCTGCCCTGATATCGTGATGTATCAGGAAGCCTGCTCTTACTTAGAAATGTTGGAGTTGCTGTAAATTACCGTTTTCACTTCAGTTTTGGCAGCCTTTGCATACATGTTAACATAGGCAACTCAAGGGGGAATACTGTAACTGTAAAAGACACATATTGGCCATAAAAAATATCAAGTTGTTGCTTCAAGCACATTTATAAATTGGTCCAGATATCAAGGCCTGGTTATACTCTCACCAGAGGAAGGAAGGAAAAGAGGTCACAAGCAAGCAAAAGAGGAATAATGGGATGGAAGCGGACGTACACACAGATTGGATTTTTTTTTAGGTCAATCATGACAAAGACTATTAGTGCAAATTAATAACATGTTATTTGCACAGTGAATCTGTTTTCTGAAACAGGCTGACATGAGCATAAGTGGTTGCAGCACATAATGAAGAGAATATTAGTCCAGTGCTAGTTATTGTCACATGGCATTCAGTCATAAGTGGATCATGAGGCTTCCTCCGAGGGAAGGACAAAGTGAGAGACCATTGCAGTTAAAAGGAAGCATGAAATACAGGATTCTTAGAGCAGATGTCTTTTTGACAAATCGAGTACTATCCATTTGCTACAACAGAAGTGACATCATCACATCAGTTTCTGGCAGGCTTCCAACTTCCTGAGAGCATCCAAACCACTTGCACTCCCTCTTTACTGCTTCCACCACTTCCTCTTGTGCAGACAATTTCATCCATTCAATCATTGTTATCTATCTCCCCAGTGTTGTAATCCACACTCTCTAAACTGGTGTTAAACACTAGCCAGTGAAACAGCCTTATAAAAATGGAAAAATCAACAAAAAGCTTTGAATAGTTTTTGACGCCAAGCATCACCTTATCGCCATGTTGGTTAGAGCTAGTAAAACATATTATTGTTCCAGTCTATTGACTTGTGAATTATTGAAACCACCCAATCTGAAAAACGGAAGTTCCAAATCAACACCTGAAATATTTTAATCAATGACCTGAAAGTGGAAGTGACATGACTATTCAGTTCAGCTTGACTAAACACTTATGACAATGCACATTCTTAGGAAAAAAGCTATTCTTTGTGAGTACTCGAAGGCACATAAAGATGGAAGAAAACACAGCTTTCATGTGTAACTTCTCTTCTCAGCACACTGCTTTACTTAATTATTCTTAACTATGGGCAGAGCTGCTTCCTTTTCAATAGCGGAAGACCTATTTTTTACAGGTCCTAGTCAGACTGAACCTCCTCACAGAGGTTTCCTGCTTTCTTAAACTCAAGGCATTTAGACATGCCCAGGTAAATGAATGACACAAACTGACTGCTTTCCCATCCCATAAATGTGTTGATATCTGTGCTTAAAGATGAAACATGGCACTTGTTACTGTAAGGAATGTTGAACTTTTCAGCTGATAATGTCAAATACCAAAGATAGGAAAAAAAGGAGTGGAGCTGATAACATACAATAAGAAGATAAACTAGTGTCAATAGAAACTATGTGTAATGGAAAGAACTATTGTTTGAGTAAAATAATAAAAAACACTCTCCCAAATAACACATCACATCCAAACACAGCATACGGTAACACATGCCAGCGGGGACAACATGGGGTCTACTTTGGGTTCATTATCGGTCTTCCACTAGTCACTCTGCCCCTCCATCTGTTCTCCTGTCCCAAATGTGTGCGTGTGCCCATATCAGCCTGTTTATGTGATTGTGTGACCCTCCCCTGAGTCAGACTATGTCTGCCGAGCCACGACATGGCAGAGAAATACAGGGACCAGAAGCAGTGAGGAGATTACATAAATGGCACAGTAGTGCCAGGACCCCTTGTTTTCACACTACTGCAAGCATATATTGGAAAACAGATCTGAGGGAAGGAAAGTGAGAGATGGAGAGAGAGTCAGACAGATTGTATGTTATGTGTGCTCAAGACAGCGACTTCCTTTTCCTAGTACACATTGCTATTTGTTTTATCCTTTCTGCTGCTAAGTGATTTTTCAAGGTGGATAAAAAAGGAAAGGGAAGAAAATTATGCAATGTTCTGTCTGTCAATATCTACTCTTTCAAAACACTGGTGTTGATAAGGGGTACTATAGCTTCGGTCTGAAGGGGGGGAGGGAAGAGAAATTCAGAGGAAAAGATTTCTGTTGTGATATGTGATCACAACATGATCATGGCATCAAGGCAACATGACAAGAGAAAACAGGCGAGGGTTAGCAGAGTTCTCATTGTACAACTGTTTCAAAAATATGATTCAATATACAGTGAGCATTTAGAAACCAATGGGTCTTCAGAAGAAAAATTAACAAACATAGTACTGAAAACCCATTTCAAACAGAAAAAAGGCTGCATTATCGACTGGCTGATGAATCCAGCAGAGCAACAGCAGCTAAAGAAACAGACACTTCTATCAGACATAGAGACAATAATTTAAGTGAGCTGAAATGTGACTGACTGAATGAATATGTTGCAACAACTATGGGTCATACCTGTCATGGTTTTCCAGCCATTGAAAGGTATAATGTATAAACCAAAATGTGTTGAGCAGACAGACACAGTTGCACACACAAATGAGAAACAGTAACATTCTGGAGAGTGTTGGGTGATTTTTAAATAGTTCTTGGCTCCTGTAGTACACTCACCTGCAGGTGGTGGTTATAACCCTTCCTAACCTCCCCTCTTTCATGCTTTCCTCGCCCCCTCCACTGCTGCTCTTTGTGCCCATTTGACTGCATTTTTAACTAGTGTGGAGCACGTCTGATTTTCAACACATCTAAGCAGCTCCTTCACTAAATGCAACTATACTGCTGGTTATGAAATCAACGACTCATTTAAATCTCTTCCCTCGGTGTATTCTCTGTGGTTGTTGTCTTCTGGCCCAGCCCTTGTTTGTCCTTACTGTTCTTCTACTTTCACAATCTGTGACTGTGTGTAACGCTACATTTGGGCATGTACAGCCTTGCTTTAACAAGTTAACCTGCCTCACTGTAAACGTAAATGTCTGGTCTCCTCCCAGCTTACAGTAAGTGCTGCTGTTGTGATCGGGAAGTTGTTCTTTCCTGCAGTACCCCTGCAGCTCCCTTCTGCCCATTTCCGCCTGCTTTTATATTTGGCAGCTGTCCAGAACATTCTTGTGTTATTGCAGTGGCTTGGTGTATGAGGTGTACGGAGGACATACACAGTCAGGTACACACGTGCACACCCCCCACCCCCCAAGCACATCACACGCACACACACACACACACACACACACACACACACACACACACACACACACACACAGAGCCTATTTTTCTCCTTCTTGCCCCCCCACCCCCCCCCAAAAGATGAGGTCTCATCACAGCTGGAGGTTACTCCTGTTGACTGAACAAATGGGCCAAAGCAGACAGCTAGAATACCACACTGCCACAGTAGCTGCATACAGTGAGGCAAGGCATAGAAACACCAACACATGCCCTTCCCTGTGTATTCTCACATTTACTGTAACTTCTACTATGGGACACATATAGCTGTAAATGCTTCCGGTTAATTTGCACACAGCACTGTGGCTTGAGTAAGCAACCTATGATACACATAATAAACGTATAATAAATTTTGATAATATGACTAATAACATGTATGGCAAACCCTTAAAAACCTTTGTGTTTAAAGTTGTAAACTGTAAAGTTAGTATGATCAATGGGCAGAAATGTATGTTATGTGTATCACTTAACACTAGGATGATACTGTCCTGCAAGTGATGCAATTAATATTTTATTAGAAATGTTTTTGTTTTCATGCACAAAGACTATGTGAACAGCCCAAAATGATAGTAAATTGATTGATGAATCCAAACAACAAATGATAAAACCCCATTTCTGCCAAAGTCAATGCAGGTCATGACACCGATTCTGTTGGTGGTCCACAGAAACTGATGTTTTACAGGAAAGGTAATTTTGTCGTTTTGTGCCAAATCTCATCTGGCTACTTAACCTTACTCCATCTTCTGAGTCACAGTTTATACAGTAAAGTATAAAACAAAGCAGGCGGGGATAAGGCTTTATTGAATTTGCGCTATTATCATGCAGCTCAGAAGCTGTGACTCAGCTGTGGCCATACCTACGCTTTGTTAATCAACCAAGTTGCCCTCCCAAGGTTTCCTTTAAGCAGCCTTTTAATGAAGCTCCTACATTCTTTCTGTGGTGATTGTTTTGCTTTTGCTGCCATGACAAATGTAAGATGCTGATATCTGGCAGGTCAGCAGTGTTATATTCACAGTTTGGTTGTGTTCACAAAAACAAAAGGTCGATTAAATTATTAATCCTGCTAAGTCGGGAGGCCAACAATGGGGTTGTGGGAATGTCACTACAATGGAAACATCCAGCAAAGATCCAGGTTACACCTTTGAGTTAAAACAGTGCACTGTAACACCTAAGTTATTCAAAGCTGACACTGCAGGTAGAGAATGTTGTACAATGTACTACCTGTCAAGGCCTAGTTTTTGCCTCTGGGTGTAAATACAGTTTAATTTTATTTATTTATTTATTTTTTTGTTTTTCATGTATACTTAACAAACCGGCCCTAAAGAGACCCCTTACATTTCCAGTAAGACAGGGAGAGAAAATTCAATGTATGACTCAGCTAACCTAACCCTACGACTTCTGCAGACCAAGGCAGGGTTGCTTCACTGTGGCTCATCATGAAAACACTGAAGGACAGTATTTTATACTAAAGAGACAGTTACTCTGGAAGAGACCTACTTGATTTGCCTAAGCCAGACAAGTGAACCAATATATTAGCTTCACAAGGAATTTTTAATATATTACTGTGTGGAATGACGACTGTAGATTTTGTCATTGCTGTGTTTAAAACCATGTTAAGAATTAACTCTTTGTTCCTTTAGAATTTCAAAAATCCCATAGGAAAAAATAAAGGTAGTTGTGTAAAATTTCAGCATGGAAAGAACAGGTTTTGTGTTTCTGCTCTGAAGTAACGTTTAAGTACAGAGTAAGTACACTTGTTTTCATTGAATAATCATGGTTTAATCATGGTTTAAGTTTAAAACCAGTTCCGTCCTCACAATACTCCATCCACCATTTTTAACATTGTACATGTGTGTTCGGATTAAGCCTCACTGGCAACATCGCTGCTGTACTCCAGCTAATCACAAGTTACAGTTTGACTGGCTTCAAACACATGACCAAAGTAACCATGGTAACCATCTCAATAACAAAGGGAGACTCAGACCAGGTCAACAAAGACTGGGATTCTCCTCAGGATGATTAGGTTACATAAATGATTAGTGCCTCAACACAGCACCCTCAGTCAGCCTCTGAAATGACTCACAGCACTCATCTAAACATGGACACATCTCCGCCCCCTCACCTCAGCTCCACCATCTGTCTGTGGTCAAATATCCAGACTGCACAGGCTCAACAGGGGTCGTCTTACCAAAAACAGTTTCAGGCATAAGAGTATGTTTGTTATGTGTGTAGTGACCACCTCCAGGTTAGCTATGCTTGCAATGTCTATACACAGGTATTTCAACCAGACTGCAGTTACCATAAGCATAACAGAAATAGGAACATAGAGTGGGTTAAGCTGTGGTTATGATGTGCTTCATCATCATTAAAATTGAGGAAGCCATTAGTAATTTGTGCTATATACCCTCAAGAAACATCAATATAATAAATCACAACAATCAGTATCAAAAGAGTCATAAAGTACTTGCAATTTCTTTCTTTCTCTGCAAATGTACTGGAAATAAAACAGGTTTATTCTGTTTCTCCAAGACTGGGAAATGGCAGCACATGTGCTGAGCTTTCACTTTGGTCCAGTTACAGACGAAAAGATGATTTCTTTGGTTGACGAGGATGTCGGAACACATTAGAAACACCTCTATCAAACAAAGTGACATTGAGATCTTTTTACCCACGCAGGTATGGGTGCTTCACTGAAGGCCAAAGCAGAGCCGGCTCTTGGCATGAGGGACATAGGCAGTTGTCTTGGGAGCTACATGCTGGAGGGGGCATTGCTGCAGGTAGAGAGTCCGTGGTAAAAAGGGTTCTAACAACAAACATCCACTGACAAGAATTTGTCTGTGAATTAGCGTAAAACCTGTTGTATACCAAGGTACTCTGTAAAGTAGATGTGATCCAAATCTATGCACTTTGGACTTATATCAAGTTATCTCAATTGAGTGTACTCTGCTGCTGAAAATGCAAGTCTCTTATATGCAGAAAAAGAAGGAATGCTTTGGATTTTAGTGTCACAATCAAAACAGTTATGTAATCCATAACCTTTTCAGGGCAACGCTCACAGTTCCCGTGTTTTCTAGTAAACCTTATTTGGAGTGTACTGTAGAGGTGTGTGTGTGTGTTTGTGTGGGGGTGTATTATAGGCGATAGTGGGTAGAGTATCATGCGGTCAATGGAAGGCTTTAAGAGGATTGCTCATGCCTCTGACTGCCTCACAAGGTGCAATAACCTCCCACTCTATTGATGTTTAACTAAATTCCTTTGTGAACAGGGTATTTAGAGTCACATGTTCTTGGCCTGTGCATGTAAATTTACAACACAAGGACTATCACTGCAGGCAGAGCTGCACAAATGAAAAAGGTCTAGACGGCGGAAACAGAAATAACAATTTTGACATGTTTATTTAAATAAGGAGGCAAGTTCTAATCGGACCTGTCAGTGCAAAATCCAGCCTTACCTAAAGTTATTTTTACTAGCTGTAATGACTTTTACTGAAGGGTCCGATCTTAAGTAGACACATGTCCCAGACAAAAAAGACTTGGCTCATGACTGTAATGACTATATGCTAGGGGATTTCTTGTCACCCAGATCATCATGGGAACAAGGGTGGCATGTTTCTGTGGTTGCTGTGACAATAAAAAGGAGTCAGGCCAGGATGGGAACAAGTTCTCTGGGAACCATGGCAACTGTAGAGAAAATGTCAAATGCCAGATCTTAACTGTTCAAGCCAAAGGAATTCCAGTCACTGCACTGTTTTATGTCCAACTTTAAGTTTTTGTTTTTTGTTAGTTCTTAATCCATACATTCATGTTGAACAATTTTGCAAAACTATTATTACTATTTACACTGAAATCTATGAGACATGTTTAGCGCAAAGTTAATGTTTCATTGTGGCTATCCCTAGTCTCTGGAAATTAGCCTAAGGAGGCTGGCTGGTTTGAGTTAATGAGTGGATCAATTAAACACCAGTGGGAGTGTGGGTGTAGGGGTGAGGCTAAAGAGATGGATTGCTCAAAGTGTGCCAGAGAAGCTCAAGCATCAACTAAGTGAGACGTTGGCCATGCCCACCAAGCATAAAAGGAACAACAATTACTATATTCCACAGACGCCTTGCACTTAAACAAACACACTTACTCAACACTGCAGTGCACAAAGACAGAGACTTCTGTCACAACAGCAAGTGAATGTTTTGGAGTCTATCCAATGCTGAGCTCTATGGTTACCACCAACAATGCCGGCATAAATTTGTACCCTATAAACTTTGGAAGAAAACTACTTTTACAAGACACTGAAGAGGCACGTTAACTACATTTAGCAGTAATTCAGAAATAAAGTCCTACTAGTGGTGTAAAGGTGAAGATCAAGTGTTATCCTTTATTAAATGGTGCAAGTTTATCTAATCCATTTTACATGTTGAAGAAGAAGCTTAATGTGGAGTTGAACAGCACCTCTTCCTCCTGAACAAAGTTAATAATTTACCTACATTAAGCCTGTCAGGTTCAAGTCTAAACAATATTGTCACAAACACGTGCTAATGATTTCCATCTTAAGCACCAAACTGTAGCACTAAACCTGATCTATTCGATCTTTACACGCCTCTTATCTCTTTAAAGCCTACCCACCTCAACTATCATTTTTTACCCAAATTAGGATTCAAATCTGTCTGAGGTAAGGCTGTTGTGCATTGCTAATTTGGAAGGTTGGTTTTGCAGGACGTGACTCCACAAACAACATAGACACAATATTGAATAGAGTGTCATATGTGTACAATCTCATAGCTTCATAACCCTGAAACTAAATGTGGAAAAAAAGGTCTGGGGAAAACAGCTTTCTAAGAAACAGGCTCAAGAGAGGCTCAAGAGACAGGATAGGACAGAACTGACCTCTGAGATCTTTGCCATTAAACTGATGATGCAGGGCATAAATCCAAGCACAAATCAAAAACATGATCCTTCTGCTAGTCCCCACTAATTAATCCCATGAGACAGAATGAGATGAGTGAGAGACCATTCAACATTGAATTATCAAACCAAATTTATGATGTTTTTTCCCCTCAATGATAATGACATTACAAGCAGGTTCTGGAATATTTTGCAAATAAAATAAAGACTACAGCACAAGAAAAGTCACATCATTTAAACAGCCATAAACTGTGGTAAAAGGTTCACAGGAAGCAGAACAGGGTCAAAGCAGAAATGCCAGATCTATATCATACAAACAGCAAAAACAATAGTCCTTTTTCTAAATTTTAACGCACATGTACTATTATTTATGTTTTAAAGCATCCATAAAGCTATGCCAGCATGTAAAAAAAATGGGGTCACACAAAATTACACTTGGGAGTGAAGAGTATGTCTACTATAAGTTACTTTCAGTATAATAGTTGCTGATAAAACAGACCTGCCAGACATTACATCCACAGATCTATTATTATTTTCTGCTTCCGAGACATGTACTTACTGGCAGTCTTAAACATCACAATAGTTCTCGGCAAAATAAGTAGATGAGGCATGTAGGTGTCAGTGAACTGAGAGGGAGGCTGCTTCAAATAGTAAACACTGCATTTAGAAACAAATTCAGTACTACTAAATCATGTTACAGGTCAAGCCATATCTTCATTGCTTCATACATGTGTTGCAACTTTTAAAAAATCTTTGTCCCATCAGCAGGCCACACCTAGAAATGAATCAGGTAAATGCTAAGATATCGCCAGTATCAGACAGATGTACACCCACACAAAGTTATTTTGGCAAGGGGATGAACATGCTCTCTAGAGACATTGAGAAGCACCTGGTTTCCTGTCTTCCTTGCTCTCCCCGTGTGTGGAGGTGTATGTGCGTGTGTGTATCTGTGTTGCAACCTATAAATAGAGGTTGTGTCTTCCCTAGTGCTCATTCCAGTGGGATCCTCTCATGTTTTAATTAAATAAACTGCTACGATCAGGCCCAGCTGTGCCCTGCATCTCCAGCCTGCATCAGTCAGCATCCATGCTCAGGGGTGACATAGAGGCAGGGGTGTCAGTGCATATGAGTACATAGAGACAGAAACGGAAAGCGAGACAGGGGCAGACAATGAGAAAGAGAGAGAGGTGGACTAAGCTGTGAAATTGGAGCATTCTGCACTGAGGCCACCTGGGTATCATAGGAAGCCCTGTTCAGGTGTTCTGGATGGGATCCCCAATGTGCAAACTAGCAGAAGGAAAGGAGCTCAGCTCATCTCTTTCATCCTCTAAACCCCCCTCCTCTTCCTCCTCCTCCTCCTCTTGCCCTTTTCCATTTTTCTTTCTATTTTCTCCTGCTCCTGAATTATTCTGAGTGGCAGTCAACAATTATATTTCATATTTACAGTCAGCACTTGTTTGATTTGTTGTTTTGACACATAAGAAGTATCAAACTAATGGGGATAATAAAACAAGAATTTTGTTATGAGAGAAAAACAGGATTTTACATTGAATGTGTTGTGAAGTACTGGAAGTGGTTCAGACCACAATATGGAAGATATGGTCACGGTTCGTCAGACAGCAGCTTCTCTGTACCACACAGTAACAAAGTAGTGAAGTAAGTGTGGTCTATGAGGGTTAAAGCATCATTGATCATAAGACAGGATGTTGTATTCTGCTGGGGGTAGTTAAATCAGATGCTAATGCTCTGCTGTTAATTCCAGTGTTATTGTTAACCAGGCCCATTTGCTACTGTTTGTCTCTGTTAAGCGACCAGCCTACTGTAGCATCTTTGACCACAGGAGTTTATACCTCAGCTAAAGTCCATATATCATATCACTATCAGTACTAGTAAATCAATCAAAATAAAAAGCTCATCAGCCCATCCCAAAACCCTCACATGATGTCCAGGTTTAGAGCTTGTGTTGTTGCTCAACCAGGCACTGCAAGTGTAAAAAGACTAAACTGCAGCTTTTAGTATAACTGCAGTAAAAGCTGCCTTGTTCCTGGTTATCATCTATAATTAATGCACTGGTGCTGCTGGTCCTTGTTCTGTTCCTGAACTAACCCCCAGTAAGCCATGTGGCCATTACAGCCCTCCACCCAAGAGGATGAATATAGTGCAGCTCTTAGTCAATTACCAGACACCATCAATACTGAAGCTGGAAAAGTAGTGCTGAGTGAAAGATTATTTTTATCCCACTTACTCAACAATTTAATTGTTTATTTGTTTCACATTTAGAATAATCATTGCTCTCTGTAACTGGGGCCTATTTCTGTCAGTAATGTGTCCTCCATATGAGAATTGATTCTATTATTGATTAAGTTGTCCACAGCTGGTAAAAAGCGTGGACAGATCAATACCTTTTTTTGATGAGTAAGAATGACCAGCTTTCTGGTTGATGTTGACATGAACCCTATTTTTCACTCATTGTCATTCTCCACACCATTAGGCTCCCACTTAACTTCCTATTTTATATAAAACTGTCCTGGAAAGTTGAAAGTGCTCCCTCAATTCATTTTGGGTCTGATGGTGGGAAAGAGCTAATTACTACTAAACAATTGTTTCAAGGAAGCCCCGCCCCAATGAGCATGTTCAGCAACCACAACAGGATATGGCTCAGGCATATAGGAAGGTCCCGGTAGCTAACTTTCCACTGAACCTTTTCTTCCCTCAAAAAACATTTCCTGATGAACCTTTCTCAAAATAGAACAACACTAAAAACATTCACCAGCGTTCTTATATATCCAGTCTGTCATTTATAACAGATCTGGTTGGCTCAGAGTCAAGGACAGAGCCAGGCGAAAGTCCCATTTACAAGTGCAATAGATCAAGATAAGCTCTGCTCAGCTAGGTGTAATAAAGTAATTGATGTTAGGGTATCATAGGAGTGATGATCACCAAAACAGCAAACAGAATTAGCCCTACCCATCTGGGCTGATAAGATGAGTGGACCATGGCCTAAGCTTAGAAGGCCACCAAGAAAAAAAAAGAAAAAAGGATGAGCGATACACTCAAGAGGGTGACACAAATGTGTCCATACACATTCAATGACAGAGATGGAAAGGTGACAGAACAATGGGAGGGATGGCATGATGAGACACATTTATGAATTAATGACAGGACATGTGATATTACACAACTGCTTGTGACTTACAGGCAGAAAATGATGTAAGGAATGGTTGTAAGTGATCAAATGCCTTTTATGCCTATGATTCCATGATTCGTTATCTGACCTTTGGCCTGCCAAAGAGACAGCCAGCCAGGGTAAGACTAGTGAAATACATATAAGTCAATTCTGACTATTCTATGGGTGGCAGCAATGTAACCAGAATCAAGGCCAAAAAAATGCCACATTTTGCCTGTGGGCCCATTACTATAAGCATACTAATCAGCGCCGCTGGGCCTACTAACATCAGCATGATTATAATAGCCATGCTCATCAGGGTGCTATTATTATCATGGACAGGTACATGGACATTATAGGATTGAGCTCCAGCATCCAGCGGAGTCTCATCATCGATTGGGTGAGATCAAGGCTGAGCAGAGAGGCGCATGGCCCCTTCTCTTCGCAGCCGAGCTGTCACACATGACCTAACAGACCATTCAAACAACCTCACTTCATCCTCGCATCATACAAATGAAAACACAACAAGACGGTTTGGTTTAACTTACCGATTCCGGGGGCGGAGTAAATGAAATACAATGCCGAGGTGGACAATGAAAAAAGAAATAAAAGCCCAAGGAATGACCTTCTTCGGAACCGCAAATGTGTCGGCATTATACAGGCAGCAAAAGCACACACACAGGCACGTTCGCGTTATCTACAACGGCGACAGTCCAGTCCCGATGTGTCCAGATGCCAGAGCCGGTAGTCCGCGTACGGTCTGGGTTAAATGAGCCGAATGGGGTGGTCGGTCTGCGGCAGCGTTCGGCCAAGCGACTAGGAAGTCAGTCTTATTTCCGTGGCTGCTCGAGAACAGACTGGGACCCGCAATATTCAATTCAGGTCCATTCCTGAGGGGATGGTTTCGGTTTTAGCTGAGAGTACCTCCGTTGTCGAATTGGCTCACGACGAAAAAAAAAAACGCAGTGAGAGAAGTGGCGTGGTTTTCTCACTGAGAGACCATCATCTGGGTTCCACACTGTCGCTGGTGGTGTATTGCCGTTCCTGCGCTTCGCTTGCCTGATCGCCCAGCCCTATGAATGGAGCGGTCCCTCCGCAAAAAAAGAGCAATACCTAAAGTGGGCGTTAACACCAGCTCCCACTGAGCCAGCAAACATGTAGCCTACGTTCGTTAAACCGCGTAACTGTAGCAACCAAGAATTCGAACAACGTAACGTTCGACGTTGCAGCGTCGTCATTAACGTTCAGGCATATGGTATAATCATAAGCTAGCCATTTAGCTTAACATAATCACAGGAGGTTTAATGTATACTTAGAGTAGCAGCTCTGTAATTGACTATTAACAAAAACTGAATCAGATTACAAACATTTTTTCACTATAAACCAAATATGCGAGTCTATCAAACACAGAAGCCCTGCCAACTTTTACCCATTTTAACGTACAGACCTGCACATCAATAAAAATGTATGAGACACGCATTTATTTCATTATCAGATGGACGCGGTTTGTACTAGTTAATTAGTAGGATTTGTATTGTATAGTTTAGCCTTTTTAACAGTTCAGATGTATGTTTTGCAATCTTTGCATCATTTACTGTGACTTACAACAAATGGTTATGTGCCTTTAACGTTAACTACATCTGCAGGTATGCATGCGACAAAAAACTACAATATCCACGACAACCAAGCGATAGGCTGACGCGCACACTGCTATGACTTATGGGAAATCGAGTACACAAGGATTTTTGTGAACGTCGGGATTTTATGTACACAGGTGACAGTGGGGTTATATTGTGTGGGAAAAATATATACACATATTGCCAACGAAAGTTGAACCAACCACATTAAATTTGTTGATTTGCCACTTTTAGTTTCATTCGTGCATCCTAGCTAAATACTACAACTCCCAACAGAAGCTCAACCAGGATGTGGTTCCGTGATGTCAACATATACATGGAGATGTCGACATGAAACTGTCAAGTGTTTTTGTTTGTTATGATCATAATACGTTGTTTTTTTGTCTAAATTTAGCGGCTTGAGGATGAGAGGCGTTTGTCTGAAAGTTCTGTCGCTTTCCTTTGTGCTGTTATTTGTAAATGTGTGCGTGTCCGGGCGAGATGAAAGGGAAAACACGTTGGACCTGCATGAGAGAGATGACGACGGGGGAAATGAAAGAGATAATACGCTGGCTGAAAATGAACAAACGTCAGTAAAACAAAACAGAGAAGATGGACTCGCTTCCCATGACCCTGAGAAGGACGGGCAGTCTGTCAGGTTTGAGCACAGTACTGTTTCTTTAGGGTGGTTTGGCCTAGTGCGGTAGCTAGGTAGCGACTAAAATCGTAATGCTTTTAACCTGGCTGCTAATGTATTACCTACTATCAACTTAAAGATACGATTCTAACGTACTTTATCCTAGATGTTTTTAATGTGAACATAGCCTACTGTGTTTAAATTAGACCATGCAATAGTACTTTTGTGCGATTACACACCTAAAATTGACTTCCGAGCATGATTAAGAACTTTATCTATTAATGCCAGTTAAAATAATGAATTACTGTTTCATATCACACATAGGGAGCCTGTAAGTCATACAAAGTGCAGCATGGTCACTTCTAAATGTGTGTCACACCCACGCCTGTCTTTTTGCAGCAAGACCAATGACACCACAGACAACGACAGCAATGACACGCTCCACTCTACAACAACTGCTTCCAAGCCAACTACCCCAGCACCCCCGACCCCCAAGCCAATTCTGCCTGTGCAGACCGGTGTCAAGGCCCAAGAAGAAGAGCAGTCCAGTGGGATGACTATATTCTTCAGCCTGCTTGTTATTGGTCTGTGTTTATCCACATTCACTAAAGAGCAGTCTGTTTTACTGTTGTGATTTGTGCTGTCAGCGGAAACTTCTCAGGCATTTTCCCAAGACGACTATAGACAAGAGCTCCTCATACATATTAGAAAGTATGACATAAATGAAGCTACAACAGACATTATGCTCATTGTGATTCAAACAGTATTCATTACATCTTGCACTGCTAATATATATGAAGGGGATAATGTGGAGGCACTTAACTTTCATTAAATCAGGTTTGCAAATGGTGATTTAGGATGATGGAAAAGGGAAAAGCAAAGGATGTGGTTACATTGTAAAGTACTTCTTAAGACACTTAAAGTGGCCATTAGTGCACTGTACCACTCCACACGATTTTAGACCAAGGAAATGGCATAAATCATGCATAAGGTTTACTAATTTGACACATTCACTTTGTTTCTTAAACACATAGCTTTGATGTAACATACATTTGATTTCATTCATTTTCTTAAGATATTAGCAGCAGTATATAGTTGTTTAAAGGATTGTCTCAGAGTACAGACTACAAACCACTCCATAAACCATGTTTAGCCTTTGTCTGTGACTATAAATACATTAACATAGGCACACATTGATTTTACTCATTTATAAATGATACATAGGTTCCAATCTTACTGTCACAAGCTACTTTTATGTTTATTGAGGGCTGTTATATTTTATTATACAGTCTAAGAACAATAATTATTATGTCAAGCCATTTGCTTGTAGTGAAGAATGTCACACAATTATGTTTGAACCCATTTACATAAAATATTTTCCCAGTTATATTGATGCAAATCTGAGTGTGCATTATATTGATTTAAATTTCAGTTGACACTCTTGTTTACCTAATAATCTGAAGAAAAGAAACAGCAGCAGACACGATCATAATTATTTTTTTATTAAATTCCATATAAAGTGGACATGACTTTCAGAACACGGATGTAGTTGTATTCAGTATAATATTAATCATTCAGTGGTTTTCCTGCTCACTCCCCCTAGGTATCTGCATCATATTGGTGCACCTGCTTATCAAGTTCAAGTTGCATTTTCTTCCAGAAAGTGTGGCTGTTGTGTCCCTTGGTGAGTACCTGAATTTATTGTGTTTCTACTGGTAAGAGCTCTTAAGGAGGTTTTTAAAGACAAGAACAACAAACTGATGTAATCCTGAGACTTTGAGGGTTGGCCGATGCTACACTCCATAGAGTCTCCACGAGTAATGAAATTATGATCTTTTACTTTGCTGTGTTTTGTAATTTAATGTAAATATAAATGTAGTAAATTAGTAATAGTAAATTTAAAATTTTTAACATCTAAGCCTTTAAATCCGTTGATGTCATTAGCAGCCTTACCTGAAATGTAGGAAGTGCTTTATTTTTACAAAACAAGATTTTTTTTTTCTGAAATGAACGTTTGCTTTACTTGAGCTTAATTCTCTTTCCTCTGATTCCTTCCATCCCCCTTGTCTTGACATGTTTTTGCGGTTATACTCACTAGGTGACACACATCTGTCTTGACCCTGAAGGCCTTTTCCTCTTGTGCTCTTGTGCTTATGAGACTGCGCTTGTCTCAGTGTTTGTAGCAGGGGACTCTGCTGAAGAGAGATAACACTTTGCTTACAAATCAGGAAGGGCTGCTTTTCCTTCCTCATCACTTCCCCTCTCATCTACTCATTGTATTTCTTCCTCTGCACTATCCCTCTCCATCTGACAGTATATCTGGGTCTCACACAGTGGTTTGAGGCGTATATTTAATTTCTTTCTCCATCTTATCTGTCTCCCTTTCTCTGCCCTTTACGCAGCTTTGTGTTTTCCTCACCCTTTTAATTAATGTTCTGGTGGGCTCTGTAGCAAACGAGCTGAAGGCCCAAGGGAGCTTTCTCAAAGACAAAATTAAGACAATGGCTCTTTTATTCTCTATGTTTCTAATTTATCCCTGAACTACGGTGGATGTTTTTCAGGCATCCATTTATTTTAACCATTAAAGTGAAACTTAGCCTTAGGTTTGGGCTCCCATCTGTGTTTTGGTTGTATTAAAATTTTCATAAAGTGAAGTAATGAAATATTTAATCAGTGGTATCATTTTTCCTGTCTCCTCACTCTTTCCAGGGATTCTAATGGGAGGCTTCATTAAGATCATTGAGTTCCAGGAACTGGCCAACTGGAAGGTATAGTCTGACTTACTGGTTACACCCTGATTCACAGATCCTGTTCTTGTGTCCACATTTTACTGACTCCAGTGCAGTGTAAAAGCTGCTCTCATTCAATTTTATATGTAGCTGAGATCAAAATTAAGCCAAGTTAAAGATGTGTGTGGTTTGATAGCTTATGGGCTGTGACGTCCACATGAGGATTGGTATCTCAGCAGGTGTGACTCTATTATAAGGTAGTTTCTGCTTAAGGTAAAAGATCTACATTCCTCCACACAACAAACACCCTTTCCCCTTCCCCTCTACAGACCATCCTCCCTAAATGCTCTCTAAACACTGAAAGTTGCCTAAATGCTATAAAAGAAAAATGCTCTGGCTGTATCCGTCATATTGACTGTATTATGGAGAGAAGGGCAAGCACAACTCGTATAACCACTTTTCCTAGTTCATGTGTGATGCAATTTATCCCACTGCAAATTGCCTGGGAATCCCACACCCACCCTTGATAAACATCTGTCACCCCGTGCAGTAGACTTTCATTTTTCCTTCTGAGCCCTTATTTTCATTCATTTCCTGTATGCTGTGTTTGTCTCAAATCTCATCTCACTAATGCTCTTTTGTTATATATTTATACTGACAAACACCACGCTTTGCTTGCTATCTTTCCATTCTGTCCCAATGAGCCTTCCTTTTTTTCTCTTGGTTCTCACAGCCTTTAATTAACATTCCTTGTTCTCTGCCAGTGAGTGAGAGAACAAATGAACAAGAGAGGTAGAGAGAGATGTAGAGTGAAGGGGGAGGGAGCAAAAGAGGACAGGTTGTGTCAATGTTTCTTGCACACAGGGGTCCATTGTTTTTTTTAGCTTTGGGGCCCCAGGGTGTCGCTGAGTCATCAACACTAGTAACCGAAGCCCCGGAGCCCCCGTTTACCCTTTTCTGTGAATCCGTAGATGACTATCTGTGTTTGTGTTTAAGTTATGGCTAGCAGGCCAGCTAATCTCATATAGAGTTGGTTCTGGTATCATCGGTTATCACTCTACAGCTTCATAAAACAAACGCATTAGGTTATATGTTACGCACCAGTCTGGACATGGATGCTCAATGGAAATTTTAAAAAAAGCCCACTGGAAATTGTAGAAATCCAGGCAATGATGCAAATCCACTATGTCTGACCTATTTGTTTTTTGAAAGAGGCTCTAATAGTAGGATGCATCATGCAAAATGTTCAGTGAGGTGAGTAACGCAGCCAGTGGCAAAAGTGTGATTCTGTCAGCGTAGTTTTTTCAGTTGCTACACTTTTAAAATTGTGCACACATGTACTCACCAGTCTATAAATCACTGTTCCAGGTGTCTGTTCTCCCTGATAAACTGGGAATTACATTAAGTCTTAATCTACCTTTTTCATAAGGCAACAACTAAATACAGCACAGCATCTTTTCAGTGTAATCTCCTCCTGACAAAATACCTCTAAAACTGGCTCATTTGGCTATCTAGAAAGCCTTCAAGACTGTCCTACAAACCGCCAAGGGTGTACAAACCCTTCGGGCAGCAGCATCCTGTCAGCTCTGGATTTGGCCTCTCAGCTTTCAGCAATCTGCTATCTTTCCTTCTGGCTCCTTAAGCTCTCCATCTCTGGTCCCTACAGTCCTGCAAATGAAGAGAAGCTCTTCCCTTATGTCTTTTGTGGTGCTCCTTTCTGCATTCTTCTCTCATCTGCCCATATCTCCCCTGACACAGATAGAAGGAGTAATAGCATGTAGTACAAATGCTAGCAGCCATTTGTCTCCTAGCTAAAACACAGAGAGATAAACAGGTGAATATCTTTTCATTGTTGCTTTGTTTCCTCTTTGTTTAAGCGTTGATGTCTGTAGTGTATTATCGGGGCTCATCATTTCTCCTCAGTGGCTGCAGTGATGTGTTTTAAGCCCCAAAGGGCACCGCATACTTTTATTAGAGCTCTCCCACGCCACGGATAGAGAGCAACACAAGGAGAGAAGTTTTAATTGTGGTTTCAGGGGCCCTTTTCCCATGTGGTGATGTCACTAGTTAAAGCTGAGCCTCTAGAGAGTTTATACTCTGAACGAAGGTTCCTTCAACGGTTCCACTCATATATTTCTTTTAACTGTGCTCCCTTCATCTCGGCATTCATCTTTTCTCATTTAGTTCAAGCTCTGTGTCAGCGCTTCTCCAGAGTGTGAGCCTCTGCTCTCTGGGTTTATCCATTTCATCTTTCATTTTCTTGCAACGGCTGTCTATCAATATCATCTGTAACTGAAATCTCATTACCACTATTCAGTCCACTAACTGTTCTCATGGATTCAAGAGGCAACCTTTCTGAAATGAAATCGTATATGTTTTTTTAAATTCTTTTTATGCATGTTAATAACAGAACAGAGCTTTGTGTGCATGTTCAGTCACAGCTGTAGACATTCTTTTGTGCTGTAGTAAAGCATGTACATGTATGGCATTTCTTCTGGTGTGTCAGGTGTTAATATTCATTCCTGACCACATAGCTTGAAGGGCAGAGGTCTGCTGGAGACAAAAGTCAAGAAAACCTAGAACCTAGAAGCAGGATTTGGCCTGCTTTTTCTGAAATTTGAATGTATTAAGACAAGAGGTATGCAAGAGCATTACTTTTTGAGCCCACATCTTCTATGTTTGGCTTATTTTTAAATGCTTGAAACCCTAATACAGTTGTTTAGTATTAACAGATCAATAGACCAAAATTACAACTTGACAGCCAAAAGAATGTTTTTTTCAATTAAACAATGTTCTGTGGTGATGTTTTCTCTCTCCAAATGATGTCATTCCCCTTTGGGTCTGAGTAATTAGTTAGATAGGAAAATAAAAAATAAATTCAGAAGATTATGAAACAAGTCATGTCATTATGTTTTAGATGAACTACCAGCATTATCCTTGAGCTTTTATATCACCAATTTCCCAATGTTTTGACAAAATAATATACAAATTCAGATAATTGAAAATTAAACTTGCAAGAAGGAGGTGTATCACATTTTTATGTGGCTGGCCTCTCTGCTGTTGTTCATTGCATAGGTGTTAAAACACTTCTACAGAATCCCAAATGAAAACTGGACGCAATTGTCTTCATGTCCATGTGGGTTGTTGGAGTTGAGATTCAGGCTCTACCAGCTGTCAAAACTGGTTTTGTAATACAAAGAGCGAAATCGTTGACTGGGTGGAGTAAAACTGGCCCTACCTTAGTCCATGTTTTTTGACAGAAACTGGAGTGTTAAGCCCAGCCCAGAAATATAACATCTACATGAACATTCACTAATGCAAATATTGACTTTTACATTACTGACAGATTATGCACAAAACACACACAGAATGTTCATACACACACACACACAGTACAGGAACACATGGTGCATCATGCACAGACACATTGGCAGCCAGAGTGTAATGCATGGGCACATGATGCCTATGCCTGATCCGGGAGCCTGGCCCATTCAGCTGAGAAGCAACAATGATTTCATTATGTTGCTGAAATAATCAGAGAGCTAAGGTCACTGGGATACTGTGTGTGCGTGCGTGTGTGTTTGTGAATGAATGAGAGAGATTCGGAGATCAAAAGAATTTCTAGAAAAGGATGTCTAGATATTCATGTCTACAGCTTTTGTACGAGAGCATATTAGTGGAAGAGATTAAATGCATGTGGAAGTGGTGAATAGGATGGCTGGCAGGCAGGCATTGCCGCAGATGAGCACCTGATGTATGCGCTGTCCTGCGGTCAGTATTTGGATTTGTTTTGTCAGATGAAGGGTTGTTACTAGCAGCTACAGCATGGCCCCTACATCACCCTTTCCCCTGCTTCCATGACTAAGTATTAGGTCAGCTGATGATCACTGAAGCAACTTTCATTAGTCAGATGAATAGTAGAGAATATATCTAGACGACTGTGTAATAACCATGGTCACATGTTTTATCATTCACTGCAAAACACACATATTCAATTATTAGGATTTGTGTAAAGATAATTAAGAAAATTTGCGGCCTCTTTTTCATGATGGTAGAATGTGCAATCACAATTTTCTAATAAAGTTAGGGTGATTTTTTTTTTTATTTCTTTCCTTTTGATGTTGATTGCATGTAACGTTGTCGTTTTTTTTTTTTAAAGGAGGAGGAAATGTTCCGCCCCAACATGTTCTTCCTTTTGCTTCTGCCACCCATCATCTTTGAATCTGGATACTCCTTACACAAGGTGTGGTATTTGGGAAAAAAAAAAGTTTAACTTTTAGTTAATAGATTGCTCCATGTACATTATTAATTTGAAGAGCTCAGAGAGAACAGTACAGTTAATGTCTATTTAAATGTGCTGACTCAAAACAGCAAAAAAAATTAAATTAAAAGCTTGGTTATGTGTTTTGTGTTCATCCATAAGCATTGTTTTCATTTGTTATCACTATAACGGTTAAATTGGATGCAGAAGTGGCTCATTACATTTTATTATGCATTCATAATGAAAATGCTGAGGAATCTCTTTCACATCATTCACAGTGATACAGTTTTTTTTCTGCACCTTTACTGTGAGCTATGTTTCATTTCAATGTTGGCATGTTATGTTATGTAACTCTTATTATACATGCCTGCTGCTAAGCCCATGAATACTTAAGCTGTGTGTGTGTCCATGTATGTTCAGGGGAACTTCTTCCAGAACATTGGCTCTATTACCCTGTTTGCTGTGATTGGCACAGCTATCTCTGCCTTCATTGTTGGAGGCGGAATCTACTTCCTGGGCCAGGTGAGAATTCTAGTAATCAGTCAACTGCTCTGGCATTATCTGGGCCTGTTCAGACAAAACAAACTGTGTCCTGTGTCTTGATAAAATATGCTTTGACACATTTCCTAAAGAACCCTGTTAATACAAGGAATTTTTCAGATGCTATAGTAACTCACTGTCATTTTTTGTTTTAATCAGGCTGATGTGATTTACAAGATGACCATGACTGATAGGTGAGTGTCAGTCTTCCACTTTTATATAAATTAGCATTCTCTATTTTTCATTTAAAATTGTCCTTGAGGACATAAACACCACCCATCCATTTAGGGAAATCTGGATGGTGGTATTTATAGTTTTTGTTTTTTTTAGCAACTTTCACATAGTAGAATTGTCAAGTTACCAGAGGCAGCTGACAGAATGCATTTCTTTACTTGGCAAGCCCAAGTCCCCTTTGTATCTAATCTGTCATCCACAGTCAGCATAAATGTATGTTATGTGTTCAAGCTTCTTTCCTGTTCAACAAGGAAAACAACAAGGATAGGTCTCCAGTCCCATTTTTAGGCCTCTTCTCTCAAGATTTTTAATTGAATTTGTCGGAGAAATGCAGGAAATGGGCTAAGAAAGACTTGATTATATGTCAGTGGGGGAAGTCCCCACACAGTCCTGAAATTCTTTTTGCAAACACATTTTATCGCACACCCATTTCTGCCTACACAGAGTGTATGTACAAAAAACTTTTTTTCCCCACTTCTGCAGTAATTTGATTTAAGGTTCACCAAATTTTCTGTTAAACTTAGGACCGATTTTGTTTTTCCTTTTCAAAAAAACAACTCATGACCTATTATGAAAAATGGCTTTGGTATTTAGTTTGATGCATTTTTATCTCGTTTTAATATGTTTCCCCCCTCTTTTCTTTAAGGTTCATAACTGCTGACAATTGTTTGTCTTCTCTCTTCTGTCTTCCTTGCAGTTTTGCCTTTGGCTCACTGATCTCAGCTGTTGACCCTGTAGCTACCATCGCCATATTCAATGCTCTCAATGTGGATCCAGTCCTCAATATGCTGGTGTTTGGGGAGAGCATCCTCAATGATGCTGTCTCTATTGTCCTCACCAAGTAAGAGTCTCTATCAGTCCTGTCATGACTTCTCCAGTGCACATATTGACGCATTACATGCGTCCATGCATCATGGTATGGTTAAAAAAAAACATTTTTAAAAGGCAGCCAGCCGGACCTTTTTTTGATGAGGATCAGAAACCCACGCAATTCTGTCTTGCCATGCTTCATCAATCTATGTGGTTGCAGCCAAACAAAGGGTGCTTCAGACCAATCAATGTCATGAGGAAGTGTGGGTATATATGGGAGTGTTTCAGGTGTGACAATAGTGAGAAACAACAGTTCATTCATCAACACTTCTCTCTGCCATAACAGTTTTCTTGATGCTAGTAACAATTGCCTTTTATTGGCATGCTCTCCATGTGAACACTAGCTAAGTTCCTCAGTAGTTTGTGGTTTCTGCTTTGGCAGTATGTTGAAATGAGTAGTTGATTGATGGTGACTAACATATGGTCCACACAGTTATCTGCCAAGTATTCTTCTGGTCGCACCTTTTCCTTTTTAACGGAAAAGGAGAAGAAAGGATGATCACTTTAAAATCTAAGGAAATTCAACTGAAGCAAGACAATTGAATTCTGTAAAAAATGAACAGTGAGGCCTGTGGATATTAAATTTCTTCCACCTCCTCTGTTGGATATCCATTGAAAGGTCTCTACATGGTATCCATTCTATTCCTTTCCTAGGTAGGCAACTTAGTGGACACTGCACAATATGATTAAGTCCGGTGTAATTTGTCAACAATAGTACTTTAAAATGCAGTTTTAAAGACTGTAATTAATAATTAGTTATTTTAAAATGCATGGTCTTTCCATTATTGGTAGCCTAAACAAAATGTTCTGTTCAATTCAGTTCAGTTTGTATAGTTTTACAATTTTAGAATCAAAATTGTCTCTAGGTGCTTTAAAGAAACCCATAGCCCCCAAGCAAGCAGACAGGAACAGGACCCGGCTCACCAGGAGAACCATGCTGCTGATAGTCGGCCGGGTAAAGGAAGAGAAGAATAGACAGGACAGAGAGGATGAAAGAAAGAGAGAGGAAAACAAACATTACAGGACAAACTTGGCAGGTTGTTGTAATTGTAATGCTGACAACTGTGTATTGTATTTATATTTTAACTAGTATGTTGTTAAAGTTAATTATAATTATACTGAACAGATGAACAACATAGACAGGTGTTGACAGGAAACACTACAAATAGCACAATTAAAAACCTTGCCCAGTTTTCAATTAGTTTATTATCTGCTCCTTTCTGGCTGAATTATTTGCTTAAGATATGTATTTGCTTAGATAAACACTAATACATCAGTTCCTTACAGCTGTAAATAGCAGCTGTGCAGCCTGTGCTGACCCACCCAGTGTTTTACGGTTACACATTGCAGTCGGACACGTAGGGAGGATAAGTGACATTTTTATCTTCCTGAAAGATTAAAAAAAAAAAATCATAGTCACGATGCACTCAACATGTAGGAAGTGTGTACTGTTACATCTGAATGGATGTAAGGTAGCTGGAATGGCAACCTGATGAATGTGGTGTTCACTGATGAGTATCTGTGTCATACCTGGAAAGCTCAGCCTTCCAGTAGTTTGAAAATAAAGTTCCGTATTTGCACGTTTTTGAAGTTAATTTAATGTCAGTTTGCATGTTTACACATGAGAATGAAATTTGCCATTCAAACTAGCAGCATACAACAGACGCTAGAATAGTTAAAAAAGTTAAAAGGAAAAAAAGCATAGTAGACAGAACAGCGTGTTGAAAAAGACAGGTATAGTCTCTTCAGAGTATCCTTCTCAGAACTGTTTATGAAGTTCATACAGTATCAGCAGACAGACAAAAACTTGACAGACGAGTTTGACAGAAAGTTTGCTGACTTCCCTTGTTTATACCTATCACCGTCATTTTATCTGCTATCTGTACTTCCTTGACTGTTGCCCTGTGTCTCCTACTTACAACAAGCTAAATGTGCAAAGTGATCTCAAGTGACTGCATGCCTCTGTCGAGTAAATGAATGTATGAATAATAGATAGAGTGAACAGCACTGGCAGTTTACTTGTTGTTAGCACCTCAGAGAGTGCCATTCTTAGAAAACTACTTTACTGTTAGGCCAGTCCAGCAGCCATGCAGCTAACGCTTTTGCTTGGATACAGGTATTACCATCAGATAATTATACTTTGTTGTCTGGTTGTTTGTCTAAATAGCTTTAATTATAAATAGGATTTAAAGAGTACAATGAAACAGGCTGTCTCAAAATTGTGGTTTGTGATTGTGGTTCACAAAATGTCCAAGTATGTTTGTTTTTGTTTGTATTTACATTACTTTAATTTAGATGAAGGGTATTTGAAACTGCATGCACACTACTTCTGATGCACTTTTTCACTGTAGGAGTGTTTCTGCCATCTAGAGTAATATTTCAGTATTACAGTCAGAGTCACAGTTTTTCTTTTCTTTTTTTTCTCTTTCAGCACTGCAGAAGGTTTCTTTTCACAATCAGACAACTCCATGGTAACGGGCTGGGAGACATTTTTGCAAGCTTTGGGTTATTTCCTGGAAATGTTTTTTGGTTCTGCTGCCTTGGGAACCCTCTCTGGGCTCATCTCAGCTCTTGTATCCAATTCATTCTATATGTGTGAGCTGCTATATGTGTGTCTGTCTCCTTGGTATATTTGTGTTTATTTTCTGCTCCAGTTTTACATAATTTCCCTAACTCACTGATCAGTTTCTGAAACACTTTGACCTGAGGAAGACGCCATCGCTGGAGTTTGGAATGATGATAATCTTTGCTTACCTCCCCTATGGCCTGGCAGAAGGAATCAAACTGTCCGGTAGGTGCATACAGACCTACATTTTTCTATATGAGTTTGAATGTTTGAATGTTGCTCTTACTGATTCCTCCCTCCCATCTGATGCTCTTCACCTACAGGAATAATGTCTATCCTGTTTGCGGGAATTGTGATGTCTCATTACACCCATCACAACCTGTCTCCTGTCACTCAGATCCTTATGCAGCAGACTCTACGTACAGTGGCCTTTATGTGTGGTCAGTGAATTCCCATTTAGCTTCTTTTTTTTGCCCTGGTTTTAATTTTTTTCCTTGTTTGCATAATTTTCAAAAGTCTTCCATTTCTTTTTTTTTTTCCAGAGACGTGTGTTTTTGCCTTCCTTGGCCTCTCCATCTTTAGCTTTCCTCATAAATTTGAAATATCTTTTGTAATCTGGTGCATAGTAAGTACCCTCTATTTACATTCTATCTGACTAATCCTGTCAGTTTTTTTGGATTCACACAGTCCTCTTTTATGTCAGATTTAACAGCTTTTGTTCTCTTTATAGGTTTTAGTGCTTCTTGGCCGAGCAGTGAACATCTTCCCTCTATCATTCTTGCTCAACTTTTTCAGAGACCACAAGATCACACCTAAAATGATGTTCATCATGTGGTTTAGTGGTGAGATGACTCAACACCTTTCTTGTTATTTGAATGTGGACACATACACATACTGCAGTATAATATAGAACAGAGGAGATGTAGCAATCAACCAGCTTATCTAATTTTGCAAGTAAACAAAACGGAAACTGTGGTGCAACAACCTTCTGCAGAGTTCATTAACTGCACTGAGGGGAAAAACAAAAACAGGAAGTTTGGTGAATCTGGGTTAAATGTCTGAAGAGACACAGTCATTACAGGATCTCTGTTCTTCAGCTAAAGCTGGCACTGTGATTTATTTATACAAAAAAAAAATCACAATTATTAGCTTCTGAAATGGAAGAATATTTACATTAGTCAAAATATGTATTTTTTATAACCACAGGACACATAACTATTGCAGCCAGAGAACATATAAAGGGCTTAAATATAGTCCTGATAACCTGACACTTTCCCAATAGTGTAAGAATGATGATCAGAAAATGTGATTTCTAATGAAAATATAGTTGCTATCTTACACTTTCTATGTTAATATTAAATCTCCAAATTTGTCACAATTCAGCAGTACATGTGATTCATTTTAAGATTTGATCTTTAGGTTTTAACTATGCGTATTTGCATGTTACAATTTCACTCCTTTTGCTAGGTTTGCGAGGGGCCATTCCCTATGCTCTAAGTCTTCATTTGGGCCTGGAACCCATTGAGAAGCGTCAGCTAATCGGCACCACCACCATCATCATTGTACTCTTTACCATCCTCCTCCTCGGTGGCGGTACTATGCCTCTCATCCGGATCATGGATATTGAGGATAGCCAGTCGCGGCATAAGAACAAGAAGGACATCAATCTCAGCAAGACAGAGAAAATGGTAATGGTTGATGGACTCTGATTTCACACTGAAACACTGACAGTTAGTTGTATGCAGTGATGTTGGCTGTGCCATCCTCTTATCTGCCATCAGGCACTTACTGTTCTCCCCGGAGGGGAAAAACATCAAAGGGTTGATTGTGGTTTGTGTGAAGGACACTGAATCAGCAGGAAGCAAACCACTCATCACACAGGCACAGTTGGAAACACCGACTATTGGACGGACTCAAACAAACCCCCGCATTATTACATTTTCCCAGATACTAAAATACACTCTATTGTGCTTAATATTTGACTTAATGATGTTAGCTCTAACTCTACATAATGGATAATTCTTCTGAAGTGCGTCCTATCATTGAGGTCAGTGGCGGCCTGTGGTGGTTCGTTTGCATGACTTGTATGTACGGTATTGGCCTGTTTGAAGTCTTCCAAAGCTAAGTGTTACCCCCCTAAGATACCAGCCGCTTGATCCATCAAACCCACATTTTCCCTTACAGCTCTCATGCCCTCTTTGATATTCCCTCTCTTTGGTCCCTCTGCTCTTTCCCCCTCATCTTTGTTCCTTTTGTGTGTGATCTTGACTCCACCACCCTCACCACTGTCATGTCATGTCATTTTAATTTTCCCCTGTATTCACCTCAAATTTCTCCTCCATGGCATTCACCTCCACCTCATTGGTCAGCCTCTCTCCCTTCTTTTTTTCTGTTAATATGACTCCCTGCTCTCTTCTCTTCTTTTCTCACCAGGGTAACACCATTGAGTCAGAACACCTATCAGAACTGACAGAGGAGGAGTATGAGGCTCATATCTACCATAGACAAGATCTGAAGGGCTTTATGTGGCTTGATGCTAAGTACCTTAACCCCTTCTTCACTCGCAGGCTCACCCAGGAGGTAAGAAAGAGAAATCCTCTGCATTATATGGAGGGCCACAACCTGATTTGTTGCTTTTTTTTTCAAACTGCTTTTCAGTGAGTCCCTGTGAATAATGTTCAATATAAAAACATGTTTCATGATATAGCAACCACACAGTCATGGCCTGCTTTTATTCCCCCATTTTTTAAATCATACAGGGAGTTTTATTTATTACAGTATAATTGCAGGGCTGTTTTGTACACTAGAGAACTGAAGCAGGGATGGAGTGGTTTTGTCAGAAAAATAGCTTAACTGTTTGTGACATTTAGCTCAGTGACAGCACTAATGAAGTTACTTTAAGTTTCCTTTGGATTAACTATCCAAGCAGAATCACAGCACAAGGAATAACACAGCCTTGCAGCTGTCCATAGCCCTGGGTGTTCTGATTGCAGCCTATAAATGAGTGCATATACCTCTTGTAGATTACCTTTTCTACCTGTCCTCCAGTTAGTGGGGTTTAAAAGCTTTAGCAGGAATATCCAGGCACTGTTTTTTTCACATACAGCCACACCTCAGATCACTTTAGGTGCACTTTATGCAAAATCTTAAAAACTGCAGCAGACATGCAAAGTCTAAGTAAATGTCCTGTGGAAAGTCTTGTATATGTCTAATGTGAGCGTGTGACAGGACCTATTACATGGACGGATCCAGATGAAGACGCTAACCAACAAATGGTATGAAGAAGTACGACAAGGACCTTCAGGCTCTGAGGATGACGATGAAGCTGAACTTCTGTAAACACTTGCAGTTCATAAGAAAACAAGGGATGGACAGTATGTATCCAGAGCTGTGGGTGTGTGTCTGTGAGTGTGTCATTCTGTGAAGACATGCAGTCTTTTCAGTATGTCAGTCACATGCACTTCTTATTTGTTCACCTGTCACCAGGTTTATGTTACAGAGGCATCTTAGACGGTGCCCAGAAAATTGTAACACCGAAAAAAGAAAATCTGTGAAAACTTTGGCATTCAACTTGCTTTAAATGCCAAATTATTAGCAGCTAAAGAATGTGACAGGATGGTGGACTGTGTGCTCCACTAAAATGCTGAGCAGGACACATGGGTGTTTTTATCGTGTTCTACATGAAGGTCTATGACTGAAGGGAAAGCAGCAGGGAAGCTGAGGCATACAATTTCTATATAAAGCAATACTAGTGCACTTTCTCACCTTTTCTTTTCTAATTTCTATCGTATACCACTGTTTTCTCACTATCTTTCTGTTAAACCAAATGTAATTCTCACATACATTAATGATTCTGAGTTCATTTATTTAGAAAACATAAAAACCAACTCAGAAACTTTGCAACAAGAGAAGTGCAGCAGAAAGTGAAAACTTGTGAAATGTGTTAACTTTTCAACACATTAAAAAAACTACTGTAGGTTACAGGAGAATAATCGAGCTCAAGATGATTGTTAATGCTTTTATGTTTCCAAGTTTGGTAAACAAAATGAACTTTTCTGTGTTTATAACCCTTCTCTGATGAGGTGTTGTTACTACACTGTGTTTTTTTTGTTTGTGTGATTTTCACAATGGGCACCGATGAATGTGGGACGACTTGTCTGTAGATGTTCTATTTATTTATGAAATGTTTGTGTGACGTTTGTGCGATAATGGCTTTTTTACACGCTCTGTTACTACAACAGGGTTAGAAAATGACACCTATAATAAATGACATTGAGATTATATCTGCATTCATTGCTTCTCTGTTGAGTGAGCAGCTTCAAATATAGCAGTCACTTTTCTCATGAACTGTGTAGGAGGCTGTATGTGGTGCATATTTGTGTCCAGCAGACATGTTTAAATGTCTTTTTTATCTATAGATAAGATAAGCCACAACTAATTTAGACGGGATTATAGAAAATCCAAATTTAAAACTTGCTAAACATGAAACACTGTGTGTTCTGTGATGTGGGTAAAAGTAAAAAAACTTCTGACAATGCAGCTTCTGAGCTCAGGCAGCATTACTTATATGTATCCCTTTTTCAATTAGAGTTTCAATGATTGTTACATGTGTGGTCCCCCTTCCAGTTTCACAGGATGCTCCCACTAATTAGCCCACAGATTGTTGTAAGTGGGAGGTTACAGTGTGACTGGCGAGGATGGGGAGCCAGACCAGTCCTCAGAGTAATTAGAATACATAAAAAGGTTAAAGCATGGTGTTGCTGGGAAATGTATCCTGTAACCTCCAGTCAAAGTGCTCCTGTCCAGCCCTGAGGAGCACCAGACTGTCATGCCCTTGAAATGTCTCAAAATGTCACATCTCATTAGGCATACTGATGAGGAGGTGACACTGTTAAACTGGAGGAAGAAATCATATCACAATCTCCATGTCAGTGCCATAATTAATGTTGGCAGTGTGTCTGCGTGTATCTCAGGGCCGTGCATGTTGTGTATAGAGTGGAAGAACTGTGAGGGAATGATTGAAATTTTTATGCAGTGCATTTGCTATTCATAAAAGGGAGGAAATGTTGCCACACATAACCGGCCTGCACTGAATCTGGACATCAGTTTGTAAAGGCCTGAAAAGCTGGTACAATGCTTAAAATATATAAATATATTTTTAAAAAACGAGCAAGTTTTTCTGATAATTCAAAAAGTAGATTACAGAACATCAAATCGGTTTGCCTGCTAATTAGGTTTGTTGTAGTACTGATTTACCACCAGTAGAGGGGGTCTAAATCCACTGCATTGGTACATGAAAAATTAATATTGTCAGATGACAGTAGATAAATTTAAAATTAAGTGAGTTATTGCACAATTATACCCAATACCCCCTATTAATAATATATAATAAAAGAGGAAGTTACGTTTTGGATGGTGGTTTAAAAAAGTTCATTTTTTATATGAAATAATTATCAAGTAGTAGACAAATATTTCTTTGCAACTATCGGTCTATTCTATCGAAATTTTGATGGGTTTATTTGCTTTATAAACGTATGTTTTCTTTTAGATTAGATGAAAGATTATAAGTATTGAGTGAGTGAATCAAGCTAGATCCTCTGTCAAATAGAGAATGAAATTACAATCTTAGTTTGCACAGGTGATGAATATCTCATCCTGGCACCCTGACAGTCTCTGATTATGCATATATACATGATGTATAAATATGTATGTGTGATGGATTTAACATCAAGCCTGTGGACTATCACGAAGAATTTTACTATTTAACATGCATGTTCTGATACAGAGATATAAATAAACACTCTAGAATTAGAAGGTACAGATCAGAATGTATTCCACTGTAGCATACACTGAAAGAAGAACAATAGCACCTGAGTAATAATAATTAACAATAATTCAAATATGGTCAATGTGGTGAAGTGGTGACGTTCACTTATCTATCCAGAGAGGGAAGTTTTGTTTTTGTTTTTTTTGCTGCCGTGATGTTCAGTATTTTATTATGTTGTGTGGGGATTCATTTAAAGGCAGCCTCCTGTGGCCACTCTTGGTACTGCTGTTTGAAAGTTGCAATAGCCAATCAGATCGCAATCAGAGTCAGTGACACCAAGGCCAGCTAGAAGGCCTTACCCTGAATAGCACATGAACGAGTCCTGTGATTGGATAAGCAAGGCGGCACTTTGCAAAATCTTTGAATTAAACCCAGAGATCTGATTGTTACCAACACATGCTTTTCAATCCATGATGGCTGAAGGAGGAGAAAAGATAGACGTGGTTGCAGATATACTCGCGACGCCATTTTCGAGACGGAACTTCTACGAAAACCTGGATCTGGTGAGAAGAGGTCGGCTAACCCCTGTGCTAGCTAGCTAGCCTGTCCCAGCATTAGCCTACATGTCCACAGAAAAGGACTTACTGATGGAACTGGAAGGCACAGACAAACTGTACAACGGAGCCATCGAAGTCTTCTAGGGAAAAGAAAGGAGGATGGATTTTATTTAAGCAGACACTGGAGGAGATCTGTGTTGGTGAGTGCAAGCATTTTATGTTTATTTGAAATTTTTGACATTATCTGTCAAGCTTCCCACTCTTAATTGTGCTTATTGGTTGTAGATGCTCAGGAAATCGGTTTGTTGAGCTAGCCTGTATTGAGGTGATGTTATGTTTAAGTGTGATTCCGTATGTATTCTCGAGCCATGGTGTCATATTGATGTTATTATGAGGTGTATTCACTTAGTCCTATAAGTGGGACGTCGTTGAAGGCCTAGGTGTGGAAACAACCAATCATATGCTTTAGGGTTGGGGGTAGGTGGGGGTCATGGTACAACAGAAATGATCACCAGAAAAGCCAACAGCATGACAGAAGTAACCATTTCCTTTCTTTTGTTCGCTGCTCAGTCAGTTGCTCTGTTTCCAGGTATTCAATCACTATACCATTATTTCTGAGGTGTTTAAATCATAGATATCTATGGATTTAAAATATACTGTCCCTTTCTGACTTTTCATCTGTCTGTAAAGTGCATAGTTCTTTGAGTCATAGGTGAAAGCCATCATTTTAATGCACTCACAATGCAACAGCACATGATGAATTGTAGTATTGTAGAGTTCTGACTCTCACAGAAAACGACAATATGTCACACCAGGTGGGCGTGAAAGAATTTTGATTTCTATAAATGGTGTATATTCCATATTTAACAGTGGAGGGGTTTTCCAAAAAATTAATAAACCAAACTAAATCCAAACGTATAGCCATTACTCCTGTAGGGTTCTTCTGATCATGTCTGTAGCAGGGGTGTGTTATGCAGTATTGAGCAGTAGTCAGTGCAGCCATGTTACAGTAAATACGATGACTGAATGGCAGAATAAAAGGAATAACAGAATCAGGATCAGAACTTAGATTCATATTCTTAAATGCTATACTTATTACCCATATATACAAGTATATGTTATTTTCATTTTGTTCTAAAATTCTGTCAAGCAAAAGCTTAGCTTCCTAAATTATCATCCTATCAAATAAAACATGGGTCAGCAGGAGCATCTATTTTGTCATGTGTTTGATATGATAGGTATGTATACAACATAACTATCATCATTTAGATGCCAACAAAATAAAGCCTGAGTTAACTTTAAGCGGTCTTCTCACTGACCCTGCTATTAGCCTGAAGGATTGTTTAAACCAGCTTCAAGGCATTTTGCAGTCTGTGATGTGCATGTGCGTGCTCTCTTGAATGCTGATGTACAGTGGAGAGACAAAACAGGGAGTGTATGTTTGCAGGCTGAATTGACCATTCAGCAGAAAGAGACACAACGTCAATGGTGGCGATGAGAGTGATCAATAATGCATAGTACAGTTTGGTGGTTAGATGGTAGGATTAAGAGGCTTATGGTGGCTAACCATAATGACATTTTATTTCAACATTTATCCAGACGGCATATCAATACTTGAAACCTTATGTATTGACATAACGACTACCATCCATAATGTCTGTTTTCCTAGGATAAGCCATAATTTTTTTGGTGACATCATTGGAGATTGACTAAATTGTTCATTGATGCGGATGGATGGTCTTTTTGCAAGTCATTTATAGTCTGCAAGTATCATGTATCATCCAAAGGTGTGGTCCTGTCAAAGGTGTTATTTAACTGTAAAAATCCATGCATTTTAGCACCAAGCTAACATGCCTAGACATATTATGCAAAGTGGGTCCAATGTGTCATGCTATTTACGCACAATTTATAAATAAGTATATTACAATATCAGAATGCAAGATATGTCACAAGTTCTAAAATTGAAACTGTGCTGTGAGGATGTCCTGTATTAAATCATGGCTGTAAGTCATTCCTGTTGATCATCTTCCAGAATCTGAAGTGAGGACAGTGCAGGTCTTTCATACAGCTTTTGACTACGTGGAGTTACCCTCTTCCCATATCCACTTGGCACTTGGTAGGACTCAATATGTTAAGAAATATAAGAAATCATATTCTTTAAAGAGAGAATTATATATATAAAAAAAGCGACTTTATCATTAGATACACCAGACACACAGATTTTTCTTCAGCAAGCAGACAAATCACTTGAAAAGGTCAGAAGAAGCACAAGCTGTGGTGCATGTCTGCTGTTAAAGGTCCTGAGTGTTACATTTAATGGCATCGAGGGGTGAGGTAGCAGATTGCCAATTATACTTTTTTTCCCTGCTGTGCCTATTGTACTCCTAGAAAGTCTGTGTGCAGTCTGTGCTCAAAGTTTTCAGGTGTAGGCTGCACCTACACCTAACACAACCTTTCTGCAGCATCAGCAGATTTTTTAGTTTTCTGGAGCGTGTACAGGTGTTTGTCTTGCAGCCTCTTGGTGCAAAAAGTTTGTTTTTATGCACGATGTTCAAGCAGATACCTATTATCACCCACTGATTTACATCCCACTGATACTGAGCCACAGACACAGTATGAATCCCAAAGTAACTTTATAGATTATATTTGAAAACAAAGTTATCAAAATTAAGCTAACATATGGTGTATGTTTGCTAAGTTCTGCTCATTCTCTCAGCATACACAGAGCAGCAGGCTGCAGTGTTACCGTGTTAAGGTCAACAAGCAGAATGATACACAGACTCCACTGTGCCTCTCAGATGTCCTGCATTATTAATTTAGCATCCAAATTGTAGTCAGTTAAACCACAAAGAACAGAAAGCAGTTTGCTTGAGGAAGGAAAAAAAAAGGAAATCTCTGCTGAATCGTGTTAACTCAATGAATCTTGTGGCTTTAAGCAACTGAAGCAGCTCCCTTCCTTTTATGTTATTGAGTTTAACACACTCAATAAACATCTGACCAGTGTTATTGGTGCATTCAAGCCATTTAACAAAGGTTGGATATAAACTAAGGTAGAACAGCAGCTAAGCTAAATGTATACCGTACACATACAGTATATACACAATCAATACTTTTGTGAGATTAACATTACCAGCTCTGACTGGTTTCCAGTTACATATAATGATAGGAAGAAATTCATAATACCGTCCTTATTCATTATTTTGATCATGTACATAAAACAACCACGTTTCAACCATCATTAGATGCTACAGGCAAATTAAGCCATCAGTATAGCATGGTTTGTTGTGCTTGGTAATTATGGTAACTAATCAAACATGAAAAAGCTGCTTGTCCATGCTGTTGATGTTGAAATGTTACCAGATGGATGATGGAACCTCCTTGATTAAGTCTCCAGAAACAATCTAAAGATAATGATAGAGCTTGAGGAGGCTGTATAATACATGCTCTTGTATCATTGACATGTAAGTGACAAGGATATTTAGAGACCAGCACCACCCAACTGAATGTGTAGGTGCTAAGAGAGCTGATTGATTGGATGAAAAGATAAAGATGCTGGAAATACACGAATGATGAGTGACATGAAGGTGGGAGAAGAAGAGAGGCGATCATTTATGTAAAGATCTCCATCTAGTTAGTGACTAATCTTGCAACGTGGAAATTGTAGATGTTTATGAATCTCATTTTTTAGGCACTGTAGACATTGTCAGTCAGTTTAAAGCTATTTAACAACACATAAAGGACAAATGTAGATTAGGGTGCTTGTATGTTTTGGGCCTGTATAACATTAAATGACCCCATCATGAATTCCTGACTTTTATGTTCAGAATCTTTCCTCTCTCCTTTCATACATGGATACACAAACATGGTGTGAAATGCATCACTTCCAGTCAGCTCTTTTTTGTTGATTTGAACAGACTTGACTGCCTCTGTCAGTTTGAATATGTACCACAAGCCACAAAAAGCTGATCAACATTTCATAATCACGGAGCGGAGAGTGCATCCCCAGTCACTCTAAATATCTCACAATGGCTAGCAATTTCCTGCTTATGAAATGTACCCTATTGTACCTATTTTAAAATTTCGCTCCTACCTAATCTCCAGCTTCCACTGTGTATTCCTCATTGTGCTCTTCTGTGAGCACGACGTGTAAGGCATTGATTTGATAGCAGTTTTTATCCATGATTGTCATGCATGGGCGTTCCTGAGGTCAGTGGCCCCTATCTGTAGCTGTAAGCTGCAAAGCTTAGACGGTTGCACGGAAATAAAACTGTACAATTTCAACAGCTCAGTGTGTGTGGCTGAGTGTGTGTGTGTGTGTGTGTGTATGATTACTAGATGTACACACATTTCTAATATGTGTGTAAAACTTTCATTACCCTTAAGATGGGCTTTCATGGTGCTGGCAATTGCATGACGACCTTCACTCCCAGAGTATAAAGCGAGATGTGTTTGTGTGTGTGAGTGTATATGTAGCATTACAGGATTGAAAATAAATTATGAGAGGTGTGAATCCCTAGCTTTTTTCCAGAAGAGTGCCCAGGCTGATTATTTTACATGTCCTCTGAAAAACAACCGCAGAGGTGAAGCACAACCTTGGAATTTGCATCATCAACAAATTGCTCTTACCTAATGTGATGACAAAGTGCCGTAGTGTGCACCATCAAAGATTTATGTGGGTCAAGGCAGAGGTGGTGATGATAGAAATATGAAGAGTGACTAAGGACTAAAGAAAAACACACTGAGAATGAGACTGAAGAGCAGAGCTGGGGACGGATTTGTGTCACACACCCTCTCGGTCATATTCACAGTGACATCATTGAGATGAAGCTGTTGTTTTCCAGAACAATAAATCAGGAATTTACCTCTGTCACATGGTGAAGACTGAAGTGTGCATTAGCGATAACTCATCACCTCATCATCCCGCCACTAAAAAAGCCAATTTAGACTAAATTGAAGTCATGACCTTATGTCTACTTTAATTCATCTAAGTGTTATTTTGAATGTCGCCATGATACAAGGACACATACAATACCCCCTGTACTGGATAAAATAATTTTGAATGACACTCCTGTTTTGCAGGAGTGTGCTTATCAGAGATTAAGGGGAGAGAGGAGAGAGGAGAAATAAATGCTGATTCTATTTAAATCACATTGTAATTCTATAGGTATTTGTATAAACACCTGTTGCCAATAATGTAAGGTAATATGAATTTATAGGATGTAATCTGTATTACCATATTGGATGATAAGGAGAAAGTAACCCAGATTACGTTAGCTATCTTTTGTAGTTGTGTGAACAGTATGCTGGTGCCTCCACTGCGACTGGAAACAGACATTTGCTTTGAGATGTTAGTAAAGGATACAGCTAACCAATCATTTTTAGTGGCTAATTAAAGATGAATGGAAAGACATCATCCCCACACTAGGAGGTGAACCCCAGTGTCCAAGGTGAAAGTAGTCAAATTTGCACACTGTCAATCATCTGATGATAGTTGAAAGGTTTGATGCAAGAACAGTTTCTGTTCTATTTTTTATCAGTTGCTATAATTCCATAATAATACAACAGACCCACAAACTGTATGTGAAATTCAAAGGTTGCCAGACTTGATTTCATAAATATTAAATGCTGCACTTGATGACACTCAGACTGTTACTGGCCTTACAGCAGGACCCATTCTGATCTTTGTGGTTTAAATGGTGCAGTGCTGCCACAAGAACTTAGTGATGTAGTAGTAAGAGCTTTTGGTGTTATTATGGACAGATGATAGGTATGCCTCAAGACTGTAAAATTGCTAATAGTGTATTAGTGATATGCCCTGCTGCTTAATGCTTCTGCTGGCATCCTTGCTGAAATTTGTATACTCTACCAAGGGGGTCATGCCTGGCTGCTGTCCAGGGTGCTGATCTGACTTTTAATCCATGGTCATGTTCACAGCCCCCCTTTACAACCACTGGATATATTCCACAGCAGGGCATTGAGGATATGTGATCACTGAATTATAGAGTGCTTCAGTTTGTATTGTTCACTCCCTGTGTGAGCCTGTGGATTGCTGAGTATTGACAAAAGACTTTTTTGGGAGGCAATGCCACATTCTGTGCTTCAGTCAGCATGATTTAACCTTTGTAGTTTTGGAATACTTTCTACCTTTGACCAATGTTTGATAAAGAACTTTTGCCTTGTGTTAGTGACGGTCTAAGGAAAAAAACATATGCATCAATGACAGATATTAATTTAACATGTTACATGTAACCATTTGCTGAATGAGGTGAAGTGATTGTTGTAAGGTACCTTTTCAATTCTCTCCTCTTTATTTAATCTTTACACTATATAATAATAATACTAATAATAATATATAATATGTAGGTAATAGTAATATGTAATATTTTAGTTTTGTTTGTCAGCATGTAGCTTAAATAAGCATTTGTAAAAAGGTTCTGTTTTTTTAGACTAAATATTATAATAATATAGCCTAAGGGCAGAGAAGGAGATTTATTGACATTGATATTGATCATTGCAGCTCACCTTCTCCTTATGAGAAATATTTGCTGAGCTCACTCAGAGACGACTTTATTATTCAACTACAACATCAATGTCACACCATTGAATTACACCCATCACCCAATGTACAGATTACAGCAACAGTAAACATGTATATGTGATAAAATTTGCCCTTGGGGCAGGTCTGTGGGTCAGACAAAGAGCTTTACAACCCAGTGACTTTAATTATAGAAATGAACTCTGGCTTTGTTTGGTATTCATACAATCTCAACCTGACAGCTGTTCTACATCTTCCTCTTCTTCTAAGGAAAGATTTATTGATAAACTATAGCCATTTTAGTGCCTGATGAGCTCCACAAACCCTTGTTTTTCTATATACCAGCCAGTTTCATGGGATTTATTAAATGTAAAAATATGTGCCGTGGTCTAATCTGCTTAATTTAAAAAGCAAAATGCAATAGAAATCTTTCTACCAAGATCTGAGAGAAGGGGCTTCTAGATTTATATTGAATCAAATAGCCTCTAATTGATATTCCTACTTACAGTAATTGGACAGGAGAGGATACAGTGTGTTCCTGAAGGATGCTCTAAATGAACACACAGCAGGTAATGGTGCTGGATTGATTTTATTCCATCTAATAAGGCCAACTTTTTGCCTTTGCGCTTCCACATTTCTATGTTTTTGCATTTTAAGTGTTATAATCTCATATCGTGGTGAGAAGGTGAAAAAACACGTCATCACAGCCCCACTGCTTTTATAAAAGACAAGAAACGTTGCATGAAGGAAGCTTGGATGCAGTCACGCATATCAAACAGTGCTTTGAATGCCAGCATTTCTTTTTTCAGATTTTATTTTTTTTGTATATGTGTCTTACAGAGCACTTTATTCCTTTGCCAACTGTTGCCCAAAGTGATAATGATATTTGTCCATCATGATACATGATTTCTTTCTTCTTGGAATTCTTTGACAACAATTGTTGTGTGTCACATAGCAGCAATGTACAACAATGGTATCTTGTCCAACACTAATCAAATGAAAAGAATCTTCTTTGTGTGAAGTTATTACAGTATATTATAAAGTTGTCACTTTGTATAGAGAAATCAGTAAGGCTGTTTACTGCTTTGACTGTGGATAAATAATGGAGGGGGGTGAGGGTGGGACAGGGGGCTGGTGTAATTTACTCTAAGGGGACTTGCCCTTGAACATAAACACCCCTTGCATTTCCACCAAAAAGCACCCCATAAAGCAGCAGAGGAATCATAATTGACCATGAGTGCACAGTGCTGGCTGGCTAAAGTACTATGAGGAGTGATGTGACTTACAATGAGCTGTAAGTCAGGTGCACAGTAAGCCAGTTGGTTGCATTGCTCCTCCACCCAGTGACTTTTGTGTTATGCACAGATTTTCAAAGACATTTTGTCAAGAGCACACTTGTCGATGTTAAATTGACATACAACCCCTGGGACAATTGGTGTGAAATGAGCCGGTGTTCACATATTACAAGGCTGGGTTGTAATCTAGTTAAAATGAAAATGTATTGAAGAGAGATGTACTGTAGTGTGCATCACTCTGTCAGCCTACTCATATTAGAACCAGCATTGTATTGGCTGCTGAGATTTATAACTGGTTGTACTTACTAATTTAATTAAGGCTGTTTAGGCTTCAGCAGCGATGGGCTGAACCTGATGGATGTCAAGTTATTATACATGATTCTGTGCATGTGATAAATTAGGCAGTAGTGCGTTCATAGCTCCTGTCCTCCTTTTCCACATGATGTAAATGTTAAGAGGTCTATGGAGGACACAAATTGCCTACTAAAAATATGCCAGCTGTGCACCCTGGATGCCACCCAGCTCTCTGGACAGATGGATGGGCAGGAGAATAGAGCAGCACCAGGTAGATTGAATGACTAAATTTTAAAATGGCTGTGCAATCTTATACAGTCATGTGAATGGTGTATATAAAATCTCCTGTCTGGCAGAGCCATCTGCTTATTGCAGATGTACCACACCATCATCTATTTTGTTTGTTTGTTTTGTTTTTTGCCCATTAATTTAAGTGTTTAAATGTAGACCATTAGTGCTGTAGTGCTTTGTGCCTAAACTGTGCCAATTAGTGTTGGTTGCTAATTGTGGTCAAGTACTGTTGCTATTCCGTTCCATTAATGCTCTGACCATTTAGTTTAAAAAAAACAAAAGGCAGACAAGAAGTAAAAGCTTCTACAGGTGCAAGGCCTGCGAGTGACTACCAAGAATCCAAGAATTCTGAGAACAGGGTTCTCAGAAATGATGACTGCAGCCAGCAGTCTCCACAGTGACCTTTACTTCTTTCTCTTTCAGTAATGATTAAGAGGCTGTGTCTACTTTCAGGGCCATTAATACCCAAACCGAGTAAAAGCTTTATTGTTTGCGATGTAAGACACTTAATTACATTTTAATATCACTGTATCTATAAGACTTACTTTCCTGAGAAATGCTTAGATGTAAATGTCTGACTCACAGATACATGTGCAGATGCACAGATTACCCAATACATTCATAAATGATGGATGAAGTAAAATTCTGAATATGGTTAAGGTACATGGAAGAAACATAGCAGTGGTGAAAAGAGGGATAATTTGGAGCAGGACACTAAAAGGGAAAATAAAGTGATTAAAAGAATCCAGGAGAAAGACAGGACATAGACTCTGACTGTGTTTTAATGAGCTAAACTGAACTTATAGTATGCAGCATCACCACTCCCAGCATTAATTAGTGTCAGTGATTCTCTGCCCTGGCCCCCTGAAGCACCAAGCCTGTCTCGTCCTTACCTTAAGCCAGCCGACAGTCTGTGTAAGTGCTGGGTGTTTGTGAGATGGTACTTCTCTTAGCTGCCTTGAGACACCTTGAGACACCATGTAACATCTACTCCTTCCAGCTGTTGCACACACATACAGTAGACCAACTGGCAGTGCTGAAATGCAGCTGTGTGGAGGCATGTGAGCAGAGAATGGCAAAAAAATCATTGTTTTATAAAGAAGATATTTAAATGAATGGAAAACCATTACATCTCTTTAGTGACATGTCCAGCTTTATCCAGATGGTTTCCTCTCTAAGCGTGGTCACAAAATTCAGAAAATTGCCTGCCATATTTACAAATGAGGAAAAAATTCATAGCACATACTTATCAATGCCTTAATGATTCTTGATTAGTCCTTTTTGGTTTGGTTTGCCAGATAAAAATGGTAAACATGGCCTCCCTCCTTTATGCAAGTTATGATCAAGAAGTGAAAATGAATGGGTACATTTAAGTACTGTAGTTTGAAAGCACCTTGTTTGATTTACTTAAGATATGTCACACTTTCGGAGTTGCTGTGGAAACCCAGCTCTGTTCTTTAAGTAGTCAGTAATGCAAGCACAGACAGTTTAGCCTATACAGAAGGTTAGTCAATATCAAAGGCACATCAACTCGGTTGGCTGCTGGCACAAACAACAGCCACACAAGGGTGAAAGCTCTGCTGAATATATTTATATGTATGGTATGTCAGCAACAATTGAACAATCTATAATCACACTCTGTACACCCTGTGTTTGAAATATGAGCTCTACAGAGGTCAAGGGGAAAACTGTAACCAAGCTGATTTCTTTTGTGTATTTGGGCAACATACAGGTCAAAGGGGATTGGCTTTTGGAGCCAGCCTCAAGCAGCTATTCAGGAACCTGCAGTTTTTAGGGAGAGTGCTGCTCGGTAGCAAATGTAAATTCTGTCAGGAATAGCAGCCTCACAGATTACCTATCTAAGAAACATGTGAAATGAGTCTCTCTCTCTCTCCCACTTTCTCTCTCTCTCTCACATACACGGTGGGCTGGTTTATAGCCACCCTCCCTCTTTGTTACAACAAACACCGTTTTATACTTATTATCATGCCCTCACATCCAACAGTTGCAGGTTGCGTAAAACTGCAATGACGTTTATCTGTGTTTAGCTTCAGCCACATATCGTCCCCACAGTGTGATGTACTGTAAGTGTGTATGTACAGCGCGTGTTGGCCACACGTGTGAAGTGTCCTCTCTCGTATGTAACTAAAGGGCTTTCCACATGATGTGCAGGACAGAAATAGTCCCCCTTTAAATGAACCATGAACAGCGCCTGGCTATTGGAGGTCTAAAGACAGATAGGCCTCCTAATGATGCAGTGCACATATGCGTGTCTGCACAGATTCCACATTACAGTCATTATCTTAATAACTTAATTGTCTATTGAAATTGAATAGGGACCATGAGCTTGTGTCACAGGCACATCATAGAAATGGATCAGTTCTGAAAGGGTGAGGTGTCAAATAAATCTCCCAGAATAGTTTTGTCGTGACATACCTACATAGTGCACAATCCTTAAGCTGGGGCGTGAGTGGGAATGTGTGTGTGTGTGTGTGCGCGCGCACATGCACATATTTTTATGTGTGTGTGTGTTGCAAAGGCTGATAAGAGTCACATAGACGTGTCCTCTGGATGTTACAATACCCCGAGGAAGAAGGTGTCACTGAAGAGGATATCAGGCAGAACAAGAACTGCTCTGTGATTCTCCTTTCTCTCTGCCTTCACCTTCTTTTTTTATTCCTGTGCCCTAGCAGTACATTCACTCCACTGACCTATACATTATTTTTTATTCTACCCATAATGAAGGCTGAATATGGTCTGAAATGATTCAATACCATTTTTTTCAATAGCCTGCCTTCAGAAAAATCAATGTGCCTGATATATTTCAACACCTGTTGGACAGAATGCAAAGAAAAAATGTTCCAGCTTTCATTACTAATAGGACTAAGGATTAATCTTGTTATCTTTGTCGAAAATTTACCTGAGTTTGAATGCAGTACCCTGAGGCTGCACTTTAAATGATATTCTATGTGACTTTTTGCAGCCATATTATCTAGTAACAGGTTGGAATGTTAGTGTTTTGAGCTCATATCACAGCCTTGAGATGCCTTTGCATACCATGGGTGTATTTATTTAATTTTTAAAATCACTACTGTTTCTCAAGCAAATCTTGTGAAATATATAAAGCAAAAAAAAAAAATGTTGTTGGCTGTTAGGGTAACCTCCCACTGACCAAAATGATAAGAAATGATAAGAAATAGTGTAGTAATGTTGATAAGCTGGTACCAAAACCAGCTACCAAGGAACTATCAATTTTAATATACAGTACCTCACTCGCTTACCTTTATACATAATAATAATAGCACTGGGTTGAGTGACAGGTGGGAGCCTTCTCAGATCAGTAGCTTATGCAGCCACCTCTTTACTTCAGACTCCACAGTTATCCACAGTCTGTCACCTAATTCCAAGCTAATCTTTCAATCATCTCTCTTTCAGTGAATGAGTTTATCATTTAAGGTGACTTTGATCATATTGATTGATTGAGCCTTCAGGCTCCAGCTCCAACACACTGACATAATACATTTCCCAAAATGCTGGACTTTAAATTTACTATCCAAACACATGCTGTCATGAACTGTTCATTGATGTTTCTCACACATGTGCGGTTGTACAGCCCGGTATTTCGCCTACAACAACAACAAAAAATTCCCACATCAGGCTCGTGATTCATTCATGCTGTTGACTCTGATGAACAGAGGGGGGCTATTTTAAGTAACTCACACTCTTGTTAGGGGGTCTGAGCCAGGAGGAGAATGAGGCTCATCTCTTAATGACTTCTGTAATGTTTTCTTTCTCTCTGTTGAGGTTTGGATTACATAACTCTCCTTACAGGAGCTCAGACTCAGATGTGAACTGAACTGACATGCAAACTGACAAATTATGCTTCATGTGCGTTCTTCAATCAGCAAACATTTTTGGAATGTTGCATGTAAGCATTAAATCAGATGAATGCAAACTCAATACAGCAAAGTGATTTTTTTTTTTTTTATAGTCGCACTCTATTTACCCCTGAATGTGTTGTATAAGGGTCTCACTATAGAGCCATGCTGTCAAGAGAACAGTTATTCTCACAATAACACAGCAGAATACAATTAAAGTACTAATTCCCCATCCGCCATTGAATGGAACCCTGTATGGTGCAGGAAGGCTAGCCCGTTGATTTCTGAAAAAATGAGCAAGGAATTGGCATTACACTAATAATAATAATTATTTTAAAAACCCCACACACAAATGCACCTGTGAATGTATCATTTTTCCATGCATTTATTGCTAAGGCTGCAGTGGGAAAATGTATCAGCATGATCTCTAATTGAGGCTCAGAAGGACATAACACACTCTTAATACTAAAAAATCCCCCTTTTTTCCCTCTCATCTGTTTTTGTTCTTTTTCTGCATGCATCAGAGCTTCATTATGTCATGATTTACATTTACAATATAACCTCACAGGCATTCATTTATATCCACATAATCATGTGGCTAGCTTTATATTACTCTGTCTTTACACCCCTACATACCTACTCGGAATACTTCTATAAGATCTTGTTGGTCTTTGCCTGTTTTCTCCAAAATCTTCCAGTGTATCAAAATACACCATACATTCTATGGTGTGCTGTGAAATGCTCTGCAATTTGCTGGTTGGGTTAAAGTAAATGATACATCAGTGGCTGCTCTTGATGATGCTGATCAGAAGAGAACCCTTTGTGAAGACTTTATTTGAATATTTTTCATCTCTTCAGGGTGAAGAAGTCATAATGATTCTTCTTGTGATCTAGTGGTCTAAGTTTAGATTCCCTGCATGGTGAAAGAAGAAAACTTGCTGAGGACATGACCAACCATTTGCATACACACATGCTTGTGTGGTAAAGACACACACACACACACATATATATATATATATAGTTTATAATGGTTATCAGTGATTTTTACACAAGTGCAAGTAATAACAAAATGTAGAGGGAAGTGAAGATTTGTGGATAAACGCTTCAGGGCAAACAGAACTGCAGCTTTCAAGGGCTACATCTGACAACTAATGCCATCAGTTTTCTCCTGATAGCAAAGGATCCAGTGGTTGGAGTCATGTGTAATGTGTCATGTGAAATGGCTTTAAGTTATATAACAGGAGCATGTCTTTGTGTAGGAAGCTGAATGTCTATAGTCATGTGTTTTCACAGATATTGATCTGGGAGGTCAGGGGATATTTCCAACTTGCACAAATTAAATGACACAAGGGAGCAAATTAATCAAAATGGGAATTAATTAAAATGTAGGAATGATTATTGTTCTTGTCTGCACACATTAGTATATTGAGAACTCCAATATGTTCTCTCTGTGTGACCACCTGTGAGAGGAGTGCAGAAAAAACACTGAATACTGCCACACATACCCTTAAGCAGGATTCGGCCGCATCCTGATCAATCCAGATGTGTTTTTTTCCGAGTGTGAACACCTCGAATCCGGCTGTATCCAGTTTGATTTCAATCGATTGGCTCAAATGTGGCTCAGGTGTGAACGCAAATGTGGCGAGCGGTCCTACCGCGGCGTGAACAGACTCTGTATATTACGAGGTGCCACCTAGCGGTTTGGAGGACAGCAAACACACTGGATGAAGCCGGATTGAGTGCGGACACAAGTGTGTGCTAGCCAGATTTGAAAATAGGTCTGAACACATCCAGCTTAAAGGCTGTCTGGGCTCAATCCTACTCTAGCTGGAATGACTTTCTCCAGTGTGAACGGGGCCTAACAACAGCATCCAACCTCGTAACACAATAAAAAGTGAGTCGGCATTAGTGTGCATCTGCATTGTATTTTAGCCTTACATGCTTCATTTTTCGTCTTCCTGTGAGACATGAACACAGATTCTGATATTTACATAGATAATATGAAAGACACCTGAAAGTCACAGAGAACAGGATTTTCTGAATAGTGAAAGGATAAATAAAGCCAAAAGGTCAACATGTTGATTTTTGTATTGGATGGGTTATTGAATTGCCACTTGTGTACTTTTGTACCTCAAGGTGCCTTAGATCATTACAGTGTAATCACCTGCTTAGTGAAGTGACCGTGATGAAGCTTGTGGGACATGTTTGTGCCCTGCTAGCACTCTTTTATACCGATTAGTTGTCTTTCAGTACTGCAAACCCTGTCTGCAGACACAAGCTTAAATATTTGTGTGTAGTTTTTTGTTTAAGTGGTTAAAGAAGTGTTTTATGTTCCGAGCTCACTTGTTCATTGGTTAGCCAGCACTCTGTGTAAAGAAGTGGTAAACAGAGAGGTAGGTTCTATTCTCATATTCCAGGTCCACTTGTGCATCTATCTTTCATGAATACAAATGAATTTAAACCTAAAAAAATGCTCATGGCATCACTTGATCACTTGATGGTTGCATGTGAGGACGTGAGCAATACATTTCAGTCTTGGTGTGTAATAAGACTCCGTCTGAGGTTTGTGTGCTGGTGTGATTGTTGACCTGCCAACGAGAATGCAATAGCTCTGGCTATTTATGTTACTGGCGTGGACAGTTTTTATTAACTGCTAAATGAAAGGTCTTTTGTTAACGATAGCTGGAACCGAAGCAACCCCTCCTTCACACTTGCAGACGTTTACACACTCAAGTGTGTCAACCTGAAGAGGTTTGTATGATTTTTTTTTTTTCTTCAGCAATAGTAGAACCAATTTACAAGCTGACAAAAGTTATTTGAATATATCATTCAGTGAATGCAGCCATCAGTTGTGGTTATTTCATATTTATCCCACAGGCAGTTACAAAACCTGACCTAATCCAGGCACTGTGTAATACACTAATACACCAATTACACTACGGTGAATCACAACAAAATGCAGGTGCACACAAATACTACATGCACAACCACCTGAGTCATATAGTTGTTTAGCAGTATAACACCAGCTTGTTGTTATCAAAAAGGTACATGATTATGGTAGCTTAAATAGGGTTTATATCGCCTTATTTTCAAGGGCAGTTTAAACCTCTTACATGTCGGTTAAAGTCCCTCTATCCATCTGTGGGTTATAGTATGGCTGCTGTATTGGAATTAAAGGTCATCGCATTCTCCAAGTGGCCCGGTCACAGAATCCTCAGAGCCTCAATCAGCCATAAAAATAATGATGATCCAGAACATATACATAACTAATTTACAGTATGGAGAATGCCTAGGCATAGGCTAGGCAAGGCATCTACAGTGTAGCCTATAGGCAGGCTGTACTGTAGATGGCTTGATTATGATAGAAAATGCTCCATAGTTAAATTCTACATTAAATCTGAGCAGCTATTTTGTTGTAGTGCAATTTTGAGAATTCTATAACATACATTTTGCTTTTAACAGCTGCTGCCTTACTGCAATTAGCCTCCTGACCGCCTTTGCCCACAATTCATCTGTGGCTGCATGTTATAAATATCAGTTCTGTATCTGTGTGCATGTATTAGGGGAAGCGAAATAAGGGAAATTACCTTGTACACTGGCTGAGCTTCTCTTCTCAGGAAAGACTTTCAAAAGAGCGTCACACTTTTTAGTCCAATTCTAGCACAATGACACAGAGGTTGTTTCACCTAATTTTACCTCTGAAATTAAATCTGCACCTCATTATACTCAGGGAATACAGAGTAGAAGTGAATGACCTCAGGTTATGTTTTGAGTTACGGTTAAAAGTAATATGGTTGTGTTGGCTTTAATCAAATTATCCTATTTCATTAGCTGACCACTGCCAGACCCCGGGGCTAAATCATACACATATTTGTAATCGCACTGTAGTGAACAGCTCATTCAGCTGACGTTCAGTTTATCCTTTCCTCTACCTCACTTATATTCTCCACCCCAACGGAATAAAAATGGGTTCATCAGGAGTCTCACAGATTGTAAAATGGTTTTTGTCTTAATATTGAACTGTATTAATTCAAGTCACATTACACTCCACCCTGAGGCTGAGAGTAAAATGTAGGAGATTAGATAGTTATGATCCAAAGCTCATTTATATGTATAGATTTAACAGTAACAAAGATTTATGAATGTCATGAGACACAATCTACAGAACAGAAACTGAGAAGGGTGATAACAATGTTTACTTTTATTTTGTAAATCACACACACATCACCAAATGGTATCTGAATTTTTTTGATGAATTGTTAAATAAAACTTCAAAGGAGTGAACAACAAGCGTGTCCCAGCCGCGTTCCTCACTTTTTGGTATCCCCTGGAAAAAAGTCCCTTGTTGTGTGGCCCACTTGCTGTGTTTGTCTGTTTTAAATATTTTTTCTATTTGGTATCATCCATCCATCAATTTTTTTAACCTGCTTTCCTGCAGTGCATGGTCACTGAGGGCTGGAGCCTATCCCAGCTATCTACAGTGCTAACCCATCAACATGTTTATCAACACCACCATGTGTTAAGATCTCTAAACCATGAATATTCTTCTTCCAAATCACCCATATGACCTACTGTCATGCTCTACATGACTTGCAAACAAAGTGCGTGAAATTAATTTTAAGTGCGTGTATGTAAATGTGGACCATAACTGCTCATAGACACGAATTTTTCCTTGCACACTGCTTGCATGTACATGGGCCTATTGGACCGTGCAAACTACTAATACAGACATCTGTGCAGAGTCCTCCCCCTCTGATGATAAATTTACACATTATAACCTACATACTGATCCCCCACTTCATCTATTTTGCTATTTATTCATTTAAAGTCTATAAGTATTAAGACCTAAAATACTGATAGTAAATGCCAAGGTTAATCACAGTCGCACACTGTAATGTGATCAGATGTATGTTAAGTTCTTGTCAGTGTGGTTGTCATGTGGCATTGTATTATAAAATCTCTACGATTAACCTACTTTCATCTTAGTCATGCCACAAGCCTTCTCTCACCAATAAGCTGTAATAGTGAAAAATATATAATGTTATTTAAAGAACAGGGGGATGCATCTGTGCATGATACCTTCAATCTTAGCACTAGTTAGTATATTGATATTATACATCATTGTTTATCATACAGTCAGCACAGGCTCTGACTGCACACGCCCTGTGCAGTTTAGAAGTGGCAGGCTCAGATTAGGTGATAGAATATGTGCCACTGCCACAAGAGTCATGTTAATGACAGCATTAAACACAAGATTACAAACAGAATGAGGCAGGAATTAGGGGTGGTCTTTTCAAGTGTATGTGTGACTGACAAATAACATAATTAAAGTGATGGCAGATAATTAGGACTCTGCCTGCTGATTATTTCTCACACTGAAAGCTGTTAGCTCATTCGTTCACAGACTGCTGACATGACCAAGGAACAGGCGGCGCATAAAAAAAAAAATCACAGCTGATGTCAATAGGGGCTTTACATTTTATTTTGGCAAGCATCTTGGAGCAATATGACCATGAAGTGGACTCATGTGCTGGGTGCAGTTTCTGCAGTGATGCAGGCGTTGTATAGTGCTGTAGTGGTCTATCCCACCTATGGTCATGGGCAAATGCGTGTAATGACTGACAGAACAAAATTGGGATGGAGAGGGTCAGAGATGTGCCACTGATTAAGACTTTCTGGTGGATTGGGTACCTAATGATGATATCCCCTGGACATGAGGCCAGATGTGTAGTACCTAACATGTGCTGTATTACACGCAACATTACTTGACTGCTAGTCTTTGCAATTCAAAGGACTGACAACTTACTGGAAACCTGTGTGTCTAATTTGCCTTCAAGTCAACCAACAAATGTGGTGTCAGTCACAAGGGTAAGCAGAAGAAGAAAATGTCCCTTTGTCTGATACTTCTTGGAACAGCATGGCTGACATTGAGTCACACATTTTACCTGAAAGCAGTACAGTAAGTGGTCCTTTCCGATCGATAGGTGATTCTTGTAACCGCTGTGCGAGAGCAGTACAGTGCTGCTATGCAGCCAGCATTCTACAGAGGAGGTCAGACTTTTTTATTGAATGAACTGGCCAGAAAGTTTGAGGAACACATTCACCATCGCTCAGTGCATTGTTCATTTCTTCACATGCACTATATTAATTATTAATGTTAGGGTAACAGTGATGCAGGAGTAGAGAAAAAGGGCCTATGTATATTTTTAAAAAAACAAGAAAGTTAAATAAACGGCAGTTTAAAGTAGAAGATTTTATTTTCAAGAGCAAAAGTTGTGGGTGTAGGATCAACAGTGAGTTCACTTCTCCAGTGTCTGTGGTGTCATTTTGATTTCCCAGCACAGCAAATGTTTCTTTTTCTGACATAAGAAATTTCATGCCTGCCTGTTCCCATCCACGTCTGGATCCGGATCAGTGGTAAGGTGGAAACAGTATTTTTTACATTTATTTTTCTTTACAGTAATACCTCGTACCGTTCCTGTGCTAACTGCACAGGACGTCAGTATGTATCTGATTTTGTAATCCCAGATAATCTCCTTTTTTTTTTTTTTACACATTAAGCATGGGATCCAATTTCTACCCCCTGTGGAACTGAAGGGGCTTACACAACCTTTGCACTGCAGGGGTGGCAGTCAGATGTTTACTATATGCTGTATATCCATAGCAGAAAACAAACTGTCCTTAAACATCAGCTGGCGTATTCTAAAGAAACCAGCATCTAGAAAAATAAAATTATCACTTTGAAACTACTAACTGCTGAAAGCACACTGTAAGTGTGTCAGCGATGTCAGAAATGTATTTTCCTTCCAGTTAGTTGTTCAACAAGCACCCAAGAATGTAGGACAATGCAGTGTTCACACTGCAGATAAATGAAAACAGCAGGAGGCAGCTCAGTGGATGTCAGACGTACAGAGAGCATGTTTTTTTCACACCAAAGACTGGAATTTGTACCCTAAGTGGTGAAAGACAACAAAAACCCTCGGGTTAAAGTAAATGTGTGAAACTTTACGTGAGGAAAATTACATACAAGACAACAGTAATGGCTGTATTGTGTTGTGGATTGGAGAGTTGCTAATATTTTCTTATATTCTCTATCAGTTATTTCATTATGTATACTCTTCTCTTATTATGATGATAGAAAATGTGATCTGGATACCCTTCAAAATGCAGCCTGTCTTCTGATGTACATTGGTTTTATGTTGTGTACATCATTTATTTGAAACAGTGTGTCTACATTAGACATGTGTAAGGTACCCATAGCCAAGATAATGTAATTCCTTTTTATAATGTTCTCTCGTGTGTCTCCCAAAGTCACCACATATGTAATTTATATATTTAGCATGCAGTAGAGCCCGCTCTGTAGGACTGTGCGTGTCTTCCTGGGAATATGGATGTATAAAAAGATCAGAGGGATGACAAATACTGCTAAAAGAGGATTATTATTGCTCTTTTTCCCTCCTTCCTGGCCTTTCGCTTCACTTACTCTTGAATCTTGAACTTCACCAGTGTTATTCATTCCTCGTGTACTGCAGGGCAAAACAATATTTATCCCTGTCCTTGTTCATTTTCCCTTAATATTTAGGTTCAGAGTGAGAAACATGAGGTTGCAGGTAGAGAGAGAAAGGGTGAAAGCTTGAGTGGAAAGTTCACACCGTGCAACCAAAGTGATTTGAAAAATTGGTAACACAAAAGAAGCTGAGGAGCCAAAAAACAAGTCTCAGAGATGGGCAACTAACCATAACTGATGACATGAACCCTCAGTGTCCATTTCCTTTTCACTATGCTGTTATGGATGGAAACGGCAGGCTGTCACACTGAGTAATCACACGAGGATACGTCTTCAAAAAATGTTATGTTCTTTTCATCCACAGCCCACAGTAAATGTTGAACTACTGTCATCGGCTTTAGCTCATTCCTGTTAGAATAATGGTATCTCCAAACATGGTAATGGCAGGACTGACACTAGGGTTGGGCGATATTGGCAAAAAAATTAATCACGATTAATCCTGGCATTTAGCCGATAACGATTAATTTGACGATTATAATTGATGACAATTGCACTTACATGTTTTTGACTCTAAATTGCCACATTGTTCTAAAATGATACTGTCAAATCATCAGTCAAGTTAACTACTTCATTCTAACAGGTTAAGCTGGTAAGTAGTGATTAGGCACCAACCAGCCATGTTTGAAATATGTGTTGATAACAGATGCACAATGCACAACTGCTTCAAAATAATAATGAAGCAAACATTTAAAATAACTTTGTCCTTCAGATGTTCTTATCTTAAGGTCACAGAGCAGTGCATATCAACATTAAAATTAAACAGGACAAATAAGTTCAGAAAAGTCACATCAGTGATTATTTCAAGTTAAAAAAATGTGTCTGTGCAAATTAACCTGTGACTGGAATATGTCACACACTAGTGCATGTTTTCACTCATACTGTGGAACAGCAGCAGAAAAAAAATATCACAAACAAACCGGACAATTCCGCATTTAAATGTATGTGTGTGCAAATTAACCTGTTACGTTCTGTCCTATCTTGCTGTGGAGTCAATTAATAAAGATCAGGAGGCAGCTTCTCCAGCCGCTACAGCGGCAGCTACAGCTGTAGCCGGCGTTGTGGCCTCGTCGCGCTTTCTTCGGCTTTCTACTTACTCGTACTTATTTACTTATGGTGACAGATGTTGAACCTCTGTTAGGAACGTGCTGCTCCGCATCATTTAACTGAATACCACTGCCTTCCGCTATTATTGTTATTGTGGGCCCACATGTGATGCGACGCGTACGTCGCACACAAAATTGCGTCATCATGACGAGGCACTAATCGATAAGTGACAAGTATTAATCTGTGACATTTTTTCTGACGATTAATTGCACACGATACGATTTTGCACAAGCCTAACTGACTCTAAGGATCATCAATCATGTCAGACAAGTTATTTATCTAATTGTGCATAAAAATAGTTTATACAATAGTATTTAATAGATGCCCCTCCTGATATTTTATTATTTTGACTGACTAACATGATGTTAAGCACATGGTCAGCTTTATTTATGACACAGTGGACACTGACTTCACTCTCTTAGGAAGCTGCTGAGCTGAGATGACTCTGCAGGCTTTGCTGTACAAACTGTCAGCAGCAGCTTCTTAGACATTTAAGCCTGCTTACTGTCAAGGCTGGGAGCAGAGAGTCTGATTGGAAGCTGAGGAAAAATTCAATCCAATAAGACCAATAGCTGATCAACAGAGATGAATTATTAATTAGGACATGAAGTGTGCTGCGATGATTTGTGTATGTGGGCTTCATGTAAAGCTTGTTACATCCACGAGAACAGAGCAATTTGTTCTTATTCCCGGGCTCCGAGAAAATGACCTCATTGTCTTCTCGGAATTCTGGTTTAGGACTCGCAGCTTGTTCTCAACGCTTCCTCTGGGCAGAAGGTTTGTTCTTGGAGACTATTTCTAAATAGTCTCCAATGGGTTTTTGCCACTCCCAGAGTACCCAGAACTGTTTGTTTAGAAAGTGACAAGAATCAGGCAGGTGGACCAAAATACTGCAGGTGAGCAAGGGGATGAAAAATATCAGAAATAGTCAGACAGCTAGAGCAGACAGCTTTGGAGGAGTTGGCTGATTGGTGGCATGGTGAGAAATAGAAAAGCGAGGGAGAGGCCGGATGGGACACTGAGAGCTGACTGAGGTGCAGAACAAGGTTAGATAAGAAGAAAGCCATGTGAAATAAACAACACTGCTTTGTGGACTTCCAAGGCCTGTGCTGGATGACTGAATATGTGAGTGGATACTTGTGACTGTATTTTGGTAATATAACTGACAATAATTCATATCCAACAGGATTGATATTAAATTGTCAACAGTAAAGAAAATCCTCTTTGGTACAACTGCAATACAAACGTTGACTGGAAAAACATTAAAGATTGAGTGGTGCCTCTTCCTCTGCAGTGATTTAGTGGCTTTCTCCTCAGCAAGTAGCACCACAAATGATCTTCTACTATTTTTCACATACAATCAGGAGTCATTCTTTGGAAAATGGTTAAAGTGTGTGTTGTATTTAAATGGTGAGTCACTCATGATGATACACTACAATCCCCTCTACTTCTCTTTACTGTTCACTGTTAAGACTGTTCTGGTTCTGAGTGCCATTTCAAAGGAGGATCTACATGCAGACTCACAATACACGAAACATAAACAACACAACTGAAGGGGTAGTGAAAAATAAAACAGTCTATACAACGTGGGAGAAAATGAAAAATTAAAGGTGACCAACTACAAAACTGTGGCTGGTGGTTATAGTTCAACATAGGTGCCATGTAATAAAATTTGCAATACTGAACCATGCGAGTCTGTTTGTGGCCTAACTTCTCATGCTCGGCTCTTTTTACCCAAGCAGCAATCTCTAGGACCGAAGAATGAACTTAATGCCACAGTTTGTTTTCGTGAGGACGTTGCCTTCATGACAGCTACACTTGTTGGGTGTGGCCACTTTAGATGGCTTGTGGATGCTTTCAGTTCAGTTCAATTTTATTTGTAGGGCATTATTTCTGGGTACCTTAAGGAATCTGTCTCAGAGCCTCCAACCTCCAACATGTATGAATTACAGTGAACTAAGACAGGTTATAGTTATTGGCAGATGTTTGCTACAAAAATCACCCTCTCTATTCTTTGTTTTGGGGGATAAAATAGAAGTTTGCTAGTATCTTGCATCTTCATGTTTTTACACTTTTGCTCGAAGGTGATGGAAAAAGCAGTTATACTGAAACATTTCAAGTATGCAGATACTCTACACAAATGTTCACATACCTATAAAATTGTTTTCTTACTAAATACAAAGGCATCTGAGCTGTAAAATCAAAACTGGAGCTGGATTTGAGGAGCAGCTGTGTGAAGAAATCCATTGTACAATTTGTGTTTAAGCCAAACAATGAGGGAATCAAAGAACAAAAGAATGTGTAAGGTGTAAGTGTGGTGTAATAATTTCTCCATGCAGACTGCAGACAGACTTAAAAGAAATACTCTTCCATTTCTCCACTTTCTGTATGGCAATAATGAAGTGTAATTGGAAGAGTTATAATAATTCAAAGCACATAATTTGAAAAAAAAGTGATGCTGAGGTACCAGAATGCAACCTAATCACTTTCGACTGTTGAAAGCCAGTCGACAGTACAGGGAATATACTTAATGTGAACAAACTCAGAAAGGACCTGGGGCTTGGATGGATGGTGAAATTAATGGGTAAAAAGACAGCACATATTTGACGACTATACATCATAATAACGCGGTGTCCTGCCAAGTTATGGAAAAGGATTACAAGTTCATGAGTGTCCACGTGTGCATGCATTTGTACGTATTAGCTCTTAGTGAGTTGTTGAACCCAACAAGGGCCAAACTCACTGTACTGCTTGTTTACTCCAGCCCAAGGTCACTGTCATCGCTTTGTCAAGTTGTAGAACTCAATTAATCATTAATCAGTTTGTTTCAGTCGGCTGAGCAGATAAGCCGCTTCTGTGGGATTTGACTCAAACTGACACTCAAATTCATCACAGGCCATGAATACAATATGCGGCTCATAGAATGAATCCTGTCAATGTCAAAACAAGAAAAGTGCAAGAGAGAGTGATGCTTGTCTGTTATGTCAGTTAATTATATCTTTTCCTTTTGAAGAAGTCTGCCTTTTGCCTTTGTGCAATCTTTTAGATCTTAGAATTGAACTGTTACTGTCCACAGGGGCCTTTTTTGACATAAGAGAAGCAGCAAGTTGCAGTGAAGGGAGATTTTTTGCAAGTAGCTGACCCTTCAACTCTATGCAAATGAGCAGTGGCCAGCTTGATCCCCTGCCTGCCAACACTACAAAAATTGATCTGCATACATTAGATGACGAATGTGAAGTGTTAAAAGGATCCAGTGGACACCTTTTATTAATCTAATATAGCCTGTACCATCACACCTAATCCATATCGAACACTGCTGGTTATTACAAACACCTGCAAGATAAATGCAATATGTTAGCTTGTTATCACTGTCTCTGTGTATTCTAAGCATTGCTGTGCTTATCCTCACAGAGATAAATGTAACAGAGGACTCTTATCCATGTTTGCTGTAGCTAAACCTCCTGTTAAAGCCATCTCTTCACGATTTCACCTTATTACTTTGTGTTGTGGGAGAAATCTGTTTGCTTTCTTTTCTTTCATCTTACTGCCTACCGGTTTTCCCTGTCTCAGGCTTTTGGATTCGCTGCTCTGTCTGTTATCAGCTGTTCCTATTTTTGTGACAGTTGTTACAAGGGAACTGCCTTGTAGCCTTCATGCTGAGACCTGAGTCTGTATTGTAAGCTCAGACTCCTGCTGGGCAGTGACAGTTGCTGCTGTCTGTTTGATAAAAGTAAAGGAAAATCAAAACGGATCACAAGTGGATCAAAACGTACTTCAGCCACTCCTACTGTACAGCATTAACAAGAGCAAGAAGCAGCCCTAAAAAACTTTGTTCAACACAAACAAATATATTAAAGAAATACTTTGCAGAACACAATCAAAGATATGAACACTGGCATTGTCATCAATTAAGTTTGGCCACAGTGCAGGATCATCACAAAGAACTGGACAACTTGGAGTACCTCCCTTTGTTGTCAGATCAGGTGCTGGAGAAGTAGAGGTGGAGGGAATAAGTGGAGTGCTCTCATTTGTTTGACTGCTGGCTGGGACATCTTCTTGAGTTTCCTCACAGGGCTCCCCATGTGAGGCTTCCGATGTGATAAGACCATAATAATCAGCCTAATAATTACAAATTTAAATAATCCAGATTAGACATGATACATATAACTTCATCTCTGGAGGTTGTGGCATCTTCTGAGGAGACAGTGAGCAGACTGAGGCATCGCTGCAGTGTTCATATCTGCGCTCTGTCACAACTTAGTTTACAACAGGTCTGTTGTATGGTCTCAGTTGTATGTTTTTACACCCTCAATTCCTGATCCTGTGCATATTTATATTGTGTATGTGCTCTCGTGATTATGAGAGCTAAATGTGTTGTTCCATAGAAATGCAGTTATTAACACTTCCACGTGGGCTTCATTCTCAGCCCAGGGAGGTTGCCACTTGGTATAGATTACTTATATAAGATTTAAAGTACCAGAACACGCAGATGTGCTTTCAGTTCTCATAATGTCCCGAATATCAATGTAACAACCATCTGAAGTCACACGGGTCACTCACTAACTGCCTCCTGACATCACAGGAAGAGCAGGTGCGTGTCCTATTGAATTCCTGCTGGAGTGGCCATGAAAGAAATGGCAATTATTATTGATTAGTTACAGTCCAATGTGTACCGACATGCAACTGCACTCTCTCTTTTCCACCAGCAAAACCCTCTACTCTATTCCTGAAAGTTATTTCTTTATTTCGCTGGCTTTCATAAAGTAAAACACAGAGAGGGCTGACCCACATATTAAAAGTGTGGCTTGTGCTACTGAGGAAAGACAAAGAAAAAGAGAGAGAGAGGGATTGTCAGAGAGACAAAGTCAGAGACAGAGAACGCCAAAGATAACACAATGCACTCAACTTTTAGGCTGCCATTCCTGAAGTGGAACCTAATTCTAAAAATATAGCGACAGATGTGAGAAGTTTAACAGTAACAACCAGGCATATTTATATGCATAATTATGGCAGGATTCTCAGGATGACGCATTATAGCACCCTTGATGATGATAAATACACCTGGGAATTAAAAACAACGAAAAGATTAAATATATACATGGCAGAGTACACTGCTCTCCTAATATGTTCATAATAGTGGAGAAATTATGTTAATGTAATTATCTAAAATCAAACTGGATACAAATGTGAGTAGACTTTCAATGACAACAAATGAACCTGCACCCCGTTCGTGTACTTTCCCATGATGTCAAAGTCAAAACACATGATAGCTTGCTGTAATGGGTGGTGTAACCACAAGCCTACCCCCCCGAGGGGGGGGTTTCCTCTTATAATTTATGGTTTCGCTCAGGGCAGGTTGACCTGATGGTTGATGTGATGGTCTCATCTTCCATTCATTTTAGAGCAGCTCAATAGCAGCTTTGATATTCACTTCCTGCAGTATGTATAATGGAATCTCTTTATATCTTTATATCATCTCTATAATCTGATGATTTAAAAGACTGTCTAGTGTGTGTCTGTGTGTGTCACAGAGTACAGTTGCCTTTAGGAGTTGCTCTATTTTTTTTAAACATATGCATGCGTGCCTTTGTGTCTTCATCATCTGTGCAGTTGGTCTGTGTGAGCTCACATGTTCAAACTGACCATTGTATAAATCAGTGGCGTCATTACTGGCATGGTCACATGGGGCTGCAAGACACAGCAGAGCTGTCCAGAGGGGAATGAGAGGAGGGTCAGTTTAGGCTGAATTCCTCGTCACTGCGCTATAAGGGACATGACATTATCAGAAGCACTGTCAAAGAAGCTCCTCCTCCTCCTTTTTGAGATGTTCAGTGAAAAAAATGTGGCTGAGCACATTAAAATAAACATTCCTCTCCACACATTATGTAAGGCAAAATATTTTGGCCACACTGAAGACCACAATGTAGTGGAGATGCTGTGCAGTTTATTCTCAGCTTGTTTCATGTTCTCACACATAAATTATCCATTTCTAATGACTTATATGTAAGAATGTTTTTTTTTGATGTTGGACTTCGAGAAGACAGAGCTGTGTCGGAATCTGCCCACACAGGGAGTCTTTTCACTGTGAGTGAATTACAATAGACTAAATCAATAGATTCTACAAAATGCTTGGCTAAAGTTCAACAGCATCTATCTTGCCACTCATTACTTTATACAGTACATACAATCTGTTGCCAAGACGATGCCTCAATGTGTCACCTAACTTCTTCGAGTCAGTACAATTTAATGTTTTGTTGTTTTGTACCTGTTTGTGCTTTGTGCCTACCGTTTTATGAGAAGCCTAAACCAGGTGCTTGGCAGCCGTCTTTCTGTTCAGCAGGTGTGCTGTTACCGCCGTCCATGTTCACTGCTGATTCACATAAGCATCAAGGTATCGTGTCCAAGTCTAAACAGATGGTTCACAAAGGCAGTGCAATCTGACTGCAGAAAACAGGATGGTTGAAACTGTCAACAAACAAAAACACTCCTCCACAAATGTGACACAATATGAGAACATCCACAGTGCCAATGTGCTAAAGCATTAAAAATGTATATGCTACAGTTTTTATACAGTTACCAGTATAGATATATTGGGATTATGTAAATACTGATAGACTGCTGTTTTGCTCCCACCCCTGTTTTGTGTTTTTATTCCCCTCACACAGCTCTGCTATGAATGAAAGCACATCTCTACATTTACATGCTTTCATGAATGGGTGCTGATTACCATTTTCATTATACCACATTTATTGAACTGCATTCTTTAAGGTCACACACATACATTCATCCATTTCAATAATGTGTCACAAATCAATAAAGACTGATGTTTGGACTTTTGTTTCTGTTTTCTTCATGAACAATGGTCCCAGTGCATCCTCCAGTGCATTGTGAAATTGCATTGCAGACAAGCTAGGGAAGCAAGGGTATGCACACCACAGTGCCTTTGCTGGTGGCAACAAACTGCACCAGCTACAGTGGCAAAGATTAACCATGACGTTTTGCTTTCACTTGCACTTCAAAGCCAAAACATTGTGCCCCCATCTCAACACACCCTGCAGAGCTCTCCACATCCAGATATCCATTTTGTATCACGCTGTTTTGCCTTTGACTCTTCACTGTTATCTTTTTGTCTTTTATCCTTCTCTTATCTGTGCATCGATCTTCTTCATCCAAAATTAATGTGCAGGAGTATAGCGTGTGCTAATAAAATATGACAAATATTCTCCCTGCGCATGGGAACTACATAGAGAGCGTGGTGTGTGAAGAAAAAGAAGTGTGTGTATGTGTGAAAGAGACTTGCAGTGTGGAAAATGCATGTGTGTACAAGAAGGAGATTTAAGTGGAGAGGGAGAGCAGAGCAACAGAGAAGGGGGGAGGAGAGACCAGCAGCTCAAACCAGCCATACGTCTGTCTCTATCCTTCGCCTATCTTGGATCTCCCTGAGCACAGCTGCCGGGCTGCTGCCGAGTTGTTAGTGGATCCTCACGCGCTCTGTGACTGTGTGAAGGAGAGCCTGAGTAGAGAGAGCGTAGTACGCACCAGAGTTTCCTGCAGGCTATGCAAAGCAAAAGCCTGTGTTCAACTGTTCTTGTCACTGTGCTGCCACACATGAGTGAAGGTTTGCCAGCTTCGCTCTGGACTTGACTCAACACCCATGATCCCCAGCCAACTCTGGTATACCCTCTGCCAAAGGTAAGCTGATAGAATGTTGCTCTTTGAGTTAGTATGCATGTATTTTTGTTAAATTTAATTTAAAGAAAAAAACAAGTGTGAAACTGAACGTAGCACAGAAGATCACGTTGCTGTTGTCCCGGGCTCTAGTTTCACTGTTTATTGTGTCTGGTTTGACCTGCTTTATGTGTACAAACCTCTTGTACTTGCCTGTATCAAATGGTGACATATCTTACTGTATCTAGCTGTTGTGCTTGTGCAGTTTATTTTACATGACATTGTTTCATATTCTCTCTGCTTTAAAACGCTGAAAGACTGTTGGTGGATTGTTTTAGTAGCATCTGTTTGCCACAGATGTTTTACAGGTTAACTGAGTTTCTGTATGTTCAGCATAGCTGAGTTAGTTACTTAAAATCTGTCATGTGGATTGTGTTATCTACAGCATAATGCTTTACAAATGCTGTTTGGAAAGTGGTATTTCAAGCTATAGAAAGTTTGAAACTACAGGCAACATTCTGCTCTACCTACATCCGACTCCCGCCTAGAGGGTGGGCTGGGGTGGGGGGTGCTGTCTGTATAAAATATAAACCGCTTTCCTAAATATATACGTCTGCTTCTGTAATGCGAGCTGTCAGAAACCCCTCTCTGCTACTGCTTACCGCTGCTATGTCTCTGCACCTCATTATGTCTCCTAACTAAATTTGCTTTTACGGGTTCCTGTTTACAGCGATGCTTCACCAAAGAATAGAGCTACTTCATGAGCATTAATGTGCTAAGGATGATTATTTTATCCTAGAAATACACTCTAATTGATCAGATAAGTGAATTGCACTTAATTCGATTCATCTAATTGATTCTGGTGTTTCGATGCTGCTTTTTAAAAATGTTTAGTGAAAAAAGAAAGAAGCATAGACAAATTGGTAAATCAAATATGATTGCCTGAGCCTTTCTTATTCTTTAATTTGATCACAGCTGGAAGAAATCATAACAAAAAATATTGTGTGAGCTAACAAACCACTGTGTGATTGTGTTTTTGCCTGTCACAGCATGAGCGCCAGAAATGCCCGTCCTTTCTATGGCAACAGCCATTTTTTACAACTGAACCATTTAGGGAAGATGTACATATATATATATTATTTCCTGTTGAAACTGATGACTGCACATCCAATCTGTGCTGCTTGCCCTGCAAGCCTCGATAACAATTAAGCAGCCCACTATCCTATAGCTACCATTAGACAGCAGGATTTGTTCTGCCCTGATGCCAACATTGCTGGAGGAAATCGGTAATGCCCGCTGTTCTCTGCCAAATTTATTCTTGATTCACATGATGTTCAGGACCACAAAGGAGGTCTGTAATAAAATATCAGTGGGAGCAAAGGCTGCACTGAGTAGCAATATATCAAATCAAAGTTGTGCCTGTAACATCATACCGAACATGCTATGAATGAATGTGAATGTGTGTGTTAAACAAAATTTTGTTGAAAAATCAAAAAACAAGAAACCCCTCTTTGATTCTTACACAAGATGCTCTTCATCACTGCATAGTTTTAGTAGAAAAAACAGGAGTCAGGTGATAGGTAGATTTTTTATGTTTATCAGGGAAAAAACAAATACTGTTGTGTACTGCACATTAATCTGAATAATTAAACATGAATATGAGCTGGAATTGTTAATTCACAAATCAGTTGGCCAACAGAAAATTAGATTGCAGCTATATGATAAGCAAATTTAACAAGGAGTCATGTTAAATATCTGATGATGCAAACAGATGTTTGTGGACTCCTTATCAGGACAAAAGCCAAAGTGTCAAATTTGAGAGTAATATCCAAGTTAGAGTTTAGTGGCAGGTTATCTCTTTCTGTCTTTTGGCCCTATGTGTGACATGTTTGGTGTGTGTGTATATGAATGTATGCCCTTGAGTTTGTGTGCCATTTAACTTCTACAAAGAAGCATACGTAACACATGATGTACCCCAGCCAGGCAGTGTGAGAATACGGAGGTGTCAGTGCGAGCAGCGGTGTGGGAGGAAAGGTGTTTTGCTGTGACGTGCCAGTGTGGGTGAAAGTCTAATTAATCATTGTTTGTGAAGCAGATGAAGGAAAACTCCCATGTAGCTTTGAATTAGGTGGGAGATATTTTATTGACCACTGTCCACCTGTGTTCGTGCTCCACGGTTCATGCATCATGTTTGTATCCTGATGGTCCACATAAGAATGCTCCAGGCTATTGTTGTTTGTTGTTGTATTAACTTTAAAATGGGTAGTAATGTATGTGTGTACACACACACTACTACATGCTTAAAAAACATGCCTTATTATCTTTGCACCCAAACGTGAGTGGAAGAGGTCACTGACATTGTGTAGGAGAAGATAATAAATGAACATTCATTATAGTTCCAGTGTGGGTAGACGCTGCACGGAGATGGTCATCTATCTATTGACTTATGAATCCAGCCATCCCAGGAGTGTGGATGTGGGTCAATTTACTCCGTTTCATTCACTTTAACTGACACGCTGCCCATCATCTAAACTCCCGCTCCCTCACACTCATAACTGTGGCTAAAAATTTAGAAGAACGTTTCAGATTTTCCACTGTCAGCAGCACCATCATGCTGTGATAATGGGACCAGACTGTGTGGCAGTGAGTTAGCACATTTACAAAGTATGAAGACAGACTATAGCAATAAACAGTAGCATATTTCCATTGCTGCTGACGGATACATCCCCTAAAATAGGTTTACACAACATGGCTCTATAGATTACGACGATCATGTGTTGACATAAAAAATACCACAGTGGGAAAAGCACAATGTCACACAGTGGGTTTGTTTTAGGTATTTTCTTGAGAAACATAATACTATTGACAATACAAAACTAAACCGCAGCAGTCTAATATAACAATTCTACAATAAATCCTAATAGTATTAGGGCAATAACAGCCAAAAATGTTTAACTTATAAATGAAGCTCTGATTGACATTTCACAGGAATGCAAACACATTAACAGAATGCATATATTGTTAAGAGTTACGGTTACAGAATTCAGCCAAAGGGGTTAAAGAGCCACATACTTTTCTAAAAAAGGGCTTTTTATCAGTGGGATTGTGATCTTAGCAATGAATGAGAACCAGTGAGTTCTCTCACATTTAGTACAAACATTATTATTTCTTTTTTGTCAGATACTTTATTTATTTGTGAGGTTGTTGAGCAGGAGTCAGAAGACAGGCCTCAAGGATGAAGTACTGTGTATAGCAAGCATAAGCCAATTTTACCTTGATGTAGTCCTTTTGTCATGTGACATGTTTGATTGTTACTACTGCATAAAAAAACAGCCATTCTCTGCGAATGCTCTATTTGAATATGTTTGCAATAGAAAACATATTTGGTTTGAAGATGAAAATGAGTCGTTCTGTTCTGAAGGGTTGCAGGGCTTTCACTACCTATTCTGTCACTGCTCTGTAGTGTTAGTTAACCCTGTCCTGATTCATTTTGTGCAGCATGGGAAAACTCTGTTTGGTTCTTGCTGGAGGGGATGCGGGTGGGGGGTAGGGGTGAGGGGTGCTTTAGCCGCAAGGGAAGAACAACAAATAACACAATAAAGTAATATCAATTGTACTTAAGCATGCAGCGAATATTAATGACTTCAGCAGGAGGCGAGCACACTGGTGCAGCTTGTTGCAACAGGCTCTTGTCAATTTCAGTTGACTTCATTCAAGTTCAGTTTAATTTAATTAAGTTTTATTTAATTAATTGAAAGGGGCTTTGCTGCATAAGCATCATAGTTGCACTACCACAATAATACATTAAGCTGTGCAATATGTATGGAATCAGCTTCCCTAAGGGTTTATTGGTTTACCCATATACACACTAATTTCAGTGTAACAGGGGTATCAGTGATTAGCTCTTCCACTGTTGGATGCTATGCTTTTTATGACCTCACCTGTCAATCAGAGCCCATGTTCTGTTTTTTTTTGGTTGCCCTGGTTTTGTGGTCACTGAGCCTGTACACTTGGTTTATGATCTCTGTAAGGAAATGTTCTGCTGATTCATAGTCTCTCTTTTATAGTCAGGCATTTGAATCTGCTGAGTTTTTGTTTCTTCCTTTTGATGTTCTGAATAGGTTTCATTACATTTTTTTGTGATTAAGTTTTAAACTAGATGATGCTGTTGGTTTAAGTCTCTCTGAGAGGAGGCGATTGCTGTCAAAAGCTCTTGGATTTGGATAATTTTAGATTTGAATGTTATCTGGACATCTTGGGGCAATTACACATTTAAAAAATTGTGTCATTTGTCCCTTTCAAACTTGTGGATACATATTTAAACAAATGATTTTTTTGTAGAGAGACATGAGACAAACGCTGTGTGAGTTAAACAGGGACGCTTGCTAGCTGTGTTCTGAAAACAATGGAAAGCATGTTATTGTGATTAGGCTTGCTGATTTGGCCCGCCTACAAACCCTGTCAGCGCTTGGAGCTGCAGCTCTCGCTGCGACAAATGCATGGAGACAGCAATGGTTCAATTAGATCACGCTCATTTTCTGAGTCATAACTCAAGCATGCAGACATCATATACACATCTTCATTGAACTTGTGCTATGAGGATCAATCAATAGCTCTGATGTCCAGAATGAAATAAAGATATGAGGGGACACCGTGTGCATGATGTTGTGATTTATAATAGATCCTTCTGGAGACATTGGTTATGTATGATTAATAGCCAACAGATCTGGAACATTAATGTGTAATGTCAACAAGAACCAAACAAAGTAGAGCAGGATTCTTGAGATCTCACGCTACAGCTAATGCAGCGTTGATTAAAAGTTCATGACCAAATTTCACAGTACAACCGAGGGTGCAGTTTAAGGCATAGTAGAAAGAACTTTTTTTACATGTGGATTCCAAGTCCTCATTATTAAACCACAAAATGAAAATTCAACATAGTCAGCTTTTGCATTTACACATTTAGTCCAACAGTTGTGGTGCATACAGTACATATGCCTGTAGCCACAGAGTGTATCAAACCAGACCCCTCTATTACCAATGCGTGTTTCATTTTTTATTTATAAAGCTAAAAATAATGGTCGTTGTGATGCTATCAGAAACTGCTTGTTACCTTCCCTAAAGGTGACCTGTGATTCAGGGTTAATTTCTGTCCAACTGTCAGAGAGTGCAGTCACACTGTCAACAGCTTGAGGCCAAAACCAGAGCTCATAATAAATGGTGTATGAAAAAAAAAATACAAAAAAGGGACATCACATTAATTATACAGTCAACTTGTTTCTATGCTGCAACTTTGGGAGTTTCTGTTGAATTAACCACATTTAGCATACATTATGCTTTCATTAATTTCATGGTTTGGGCACACACAGCTTTAATTTGCATGTTTCTTCATTTTCCCACTCATCAAACAGGCACAGTGCATATGCCACAGGCATGGGTTTCACTAAGACCAAGGGATACTGGGGGTTATTCCAATTATGCCAATAATTAATAACTGTAATCACTCTCTGCTTCATAGGCCTCAATTACAGGCTTTTGACTCCCAGCCTAAATTCACAGCTGGCCCCAACTTTGTCTTAATTCTTAGGCTTCACCAGTTCAAGTTTCATTTCATTTTTGCGTTTGTGCCCAGTAAATAAATTTGTTCAACTGTATCGACAAACAATGAGTTTGTGAGAGTTCAGTCATACAAAAGCAAAGTGTGCTAGCAACAGAGACAATGTGCAAAAAGTGATCGTCTTTGCTGGAATCACTAATAGTCAATATATTCTCATATTCCACACTAATGTGTATTTATGTTTTATTTGTATAGAATGACTTAGGTGGGCTACCATGTTAGTTTGTTTAAAGTAACAGCAAAGGCTCTCAGTGGTATACCACTAATTTGAAGGCAACACATTCTTTAGGAAACCTCAAGAAATGATACATTTGGTAGATAATTACATCTACCAGATATAAAACATGGTTACTGTTATGCTTGATGGCCAGAATAGAACATTTGAGGTTTGAGGGTGGTTGGTGACACTAATCCTGCAGCTGACTTTCAACTGTAAAAATCACTGTTTACAGTTAGGTGCTAAAAAACACTGTTAAAGTTATGAGGTAAACCCTTCCCCTGCCCTTTTCAGCTACCATGGTGATCCCACCCCCCAAAAAAACACATATGACATGCGGGCAGCAGATATGTACACAGTGGTCAATTCCCAGGTCTGTAAATATTCAGCTCATATTACATTTTCCTGGTGAGGCGATAATATTCCAAATATAACACAGACTTAAATAAAGTTCTGCTGCTGACTCACAGGAGATCTATGACTGTGCACCTGTCTGCTTCATCTCAATCTAATGCAGGTAATAAACAAACTATAAATAAGTACCCATAAAACCCCATTCAAAAGAGATTAAACTATCGTTTTGGGCCCAGTTACATTTGTCAATAACTCACGTTTCTGTATAGTAGATGATAATTATAATTAAATACAGCAAACTATGTTATATTTGTTATTTAACATAGTTCAGAGAAATCCACTATCCTCACACACATACACACACAGTTGTCTCCGCTGTCAGCTTTTCCAGAACTAGAAAAGCAGCTTATGACAGCGTCATAGTTTCACAGATTCATAAGCAAAATGAATACAAATGAAGTGTTGAAGTCTGGGGTGTGCAGCACTGTTGGCACTGAGAATATTGGCATAATATTCACATACACTGTGAACATGGTTATAATTAGACAGAACGTATATCAGAGTTTGACGTCAATATGACATAAGAGGGCTAAGTTAGTCCCAGGCTCATTAAATATGCATTTATAAACTCAGGTTGAAGTAAGGTTGCAACAGGATCACAGTCTTTGCCAGAACAGATTTCACCCAGGAAAAATCTCCTCTTCTCTCTCCACTTTCAAAGCAAAAGTACACACACACATACTGAGTGCTGTAAAGTACTAAAAACAGAGGGTTAGAAGACTAAGCAAGAATGACACGAAGAAAATCCACAAGAGTTAAAAACACACACACACACACACACACACACACACAAAACAAACAAACTTTGTTCTCTTTAAATGTTTTGTTTTGACAAGTTCCCTTCATTTGGTCCGCTCTCACTGAACTGACACAAACAGCCAGTTTAAAAATAAAAGCGTGACTGCAGTAACAGTAAGCCTTGGCTGAGCAGCTGCATTCTCCATTTCTCCATGACTCTGTCAGAGTGTGTGTGTTTATGCTGCGATGTATGTATTTCAGTACACAACATGAGTCTGCACAACAGGCCTGGTTGTTTGTGCAGATCTGGCACAAACAAGTGTGAGTTAAGGATGTTTGTCTGTGAGTTAAAATTTAACTATGGGCCCATGCATACTGTATGTAGTAGAGGGAATTGTGTAACACATCAGAAGCTGAACTGCAGGCTTAATGAGGTTACACAGAAATGGACTGATTTGCAGTTGTAGCTGAATAGAGCCTTTGACTCTAACAGGGACATCTGCCATGTGCTCCCCGAAGAGAAATACGCTTTGCCTTTGGTACAGTGTGTTTGTGTGTGTATAATTACCCATGAGTGATTATCTGCTAGCATGGACATTCCCTTAGGAAGATATATCCTGAATGATCGGCTACCAAATGTCAGCTATCCTTATCCTCTTTTGACTGTAGGAGCAGCATGAAAATGATTTTACGCACAACAACAACAATTTGACACCAACACTATAACGAATGCACAGAAAAAAAACAAGTCATTTTTTCTGTTTTGTGCATCAAAACCCCTTACCCCTCAGGCAAACTTTTCCAAAAAGACTGTCAAAAACACACAACACTCTGAAGTTTTTACTTCAGCAGTCTGATTTACTGTGACTGTAACTGGTACATAAATAGAGAAGTTTAAACACACAAAAATCTTTTTTATTTTTTTTTTATCTATTAGTTGCATAAGTAGTCAAGGACTAAATAACATTATGAATCAAAAGTACAACATATATTCTACTTCCAGTTCAAATATTTGAACTGTTCTATAGCTAAAATGTTTTACAGACATTTTCTGGGTTTTATCCAGGCACACAGTGTAAAATAACTACATTTTATAACTGCAATTATGTCAATACAACACATGTAAGCATTTCAACAATTTTGTTGCGATGTCATGTATGAACTGCCATGATGACTAGAAATAATAATAAAAATACCTAGTGTAGACAATCCCAGGGTTTTGCCTTTCTGTGTGGTTGTGTCCTGAAAAGGTTAATATCAACAAAAAGATAAGAATATAAGCTTTCTAATGATGCCTTGGATGTGATCAGCAGAGTGTCTTCGGGGTTGAAATGGAAACTGGGGGGTCTGATAGAGCCAGAGAGCCTGTATACGGGCCGGGTATGTAACATCTTGTTACTGTGTGCGTGTATTCTCACGTACACATACTGTACATGTATATGTGCACCAGATGCGTTGTCATCATGCAATAACTCAAATCAATTTGCAATCATGAAGGATGACAAATTTGCTCCAACATTGCATCCATGGCAACAAGTGTTAAATATGCATGTTTCCTTTCCCCTGATTCATAAAAATAAAACATCACAGCGCTACCTTTACTCCCAACACATTTTAAAGATCAAGCACACAAAATTAAGAATTCCTTAAGAAATTCGCACACATTTAAATAAGCAGTACGCACTACAAACCCCCAAGTGTATATGCATGCAAGCCGTCTGATCTCATTAACTTCTAAATGACTCATTTAATCATCTCTGTGGATCTCAGTTTGAGGTTTGCAGAAAAGGCCACATCTCCTGCCGTCTCCTCTCACCATCTCCTACATGACTTTCTTTGTCTGCTAAAATATTACATCACATCTCAGTGCTACTCTCCCTCTGGCCCTCTGCCTCTCACGTCTGACACAGAACCTAAACTACAGTTACACTCTCTCCTTCTTTCAGCTTTTGTCATTGTATGTGGTCTGAAGATGACACAATCTGAAGTCATTAGGGAGGTGCAGTAAAATGCTCAGCACTTCCATTACATTCCATCCATTAGTACAAGACATTGGGCCTCATGCAAGAAACCATCCGTCCACCCATTATCTATTAACCCGCTTCATCCTGCAGTGCAGGGTCACGGGAGGGCTGGAGCCTATCCCAGCTAACTACAGATGAGAGGCAACATACACAGATAAACAACCATTCACACTCACATGCACACCTACAGGCAAACTAGAGTGACTAATGTGGGGGGAGGAAAGCCAGAGCACCCAGAGAAAACCCACACAGGCACAGGGAGAACGTGCAAGAAAGGCCCCAATCCAAGGGGGCAGATTTGCTTTTGACATTGGTGGGGACCTAAGTTTCGGAATGGAATTTAACCCTTCCTGCACCCAATGAGAATCTGTTTTTTAAGGAGGGGGTCAAATTTTTGGTGGGAACACATCCCCTCTGTCCATGCTAAAACTACTCCCTTGCCCCAATAAGAATCGAACCGGGAGAAACCGGTAAGCACAAATTTTCTCTTATTTTGTTCGTACCCATATAGAGTTGTGGGATTAAGAGAGAAAAAAATTGCGGCCCAGGAAGTATTTGTAAAATCATGGAAACACATGTTTTAAATACATAATACAATCTAATTCCATTCCAAACAAGAGATCAGCAGTCCCTAACATAACAACAAAATATTACAGCCATTGTGATCTTGTCGCTAGAACAATAAATTAAGAGGAATTTCACACCAAAGCCAGTTGCAGTGATTATTTAATTATGAGCTTTTGAGCAATACGCAATAAGAAACATCATGATGTATAGGCGTATTACTTTCCTTTAATAACACTTGCAGCTTATTTTTTTAAAACTTCCACACTATTGATATTTTTTGCCGTCTACTTTAGCATCTAGGTTTGGATTTCTTTTTGACAACATATTCATCCATACAATGTGTCTAGTCAATCTAGTCTCCCTCTCCTCTGTCACTGCTCCAGACCAAAAGTTGGCTGCTTGCACACAGTACAACACCTGCCCTTTAATGGTGTTTAGTGGGTGCTAATTACACTATACACGTCCTGTTAACGATCAAGGGAGATTCAACAATTAGCACCCCTGGATAAGAGCAGATTTGGACGGTGAGAACAGTTGATGCATCCAGCATTCCTCTTATTGGAAATAATATAGCCAGTGATCAGGAAAATACCACTGTGAGCACTGCTTCCACTGACTGATCCAACATTTAACCATCTCAACTAATAGCTAGCTCCCTGGGTGTGTCCATCTGGTGAACCATAGGTGGTGTGGAGTAATCAGCAGTGTAAGGAAGAGCCTGTCTTAGGCTCACACTGGGGAAAGTTAATCCAGCTAGAGTGGGATCGAATCCACTTTTTAAGCCGGATACATTCAGACCTATTTTCAAACCTGGCTATTGCACACACGCCTCCATGCTCCAAAAATGCCACAAACCGACTCCTGGCAAAGCTATTGTAGTTTGACGGATGTTTACACATGGCTTTTGTACGCGACCCGGATACTGTCCCTGTGAACAATTAAGACGTAGCTAGCTTGTTTCGCTAGTGTTCAGACCTTTGCCAGATTCCAACGAATCCGGCTCAACCCACCTTCAAGAGGTGGAACTAATCTGGCTTTAACTGAATTTGTGCTGCTCAGATTGAGAAAAAAACAATCCTGCTATAGTGGGATATGGCCCAAATCCCACTCTAGCTGGATAGATCTGGATAGAAGAAGTCTGAAAGGGGTCAATAGTGTGAAGATCTGACTGCTAAAAGTCATGGATAAGTGCCTCTTTTTACTATGCATTTCCGAATTGCTGATCTGATCTTAGTTTGAGATAGACAGAGACTTATGTTTCATTAAGATCACATCATTTTTAACAAGGTTACAATTTCCCTTGCACATTTTAGTTATATTCCTTTTAAGTCAAATTATCCAGATATGCGCAGCAACAGCTGAGTCAGAGTATTCCCACGCATGTGCTGCCGAAGTCTTCGCAGTGATGGATTTGTGGACAACAACAAACTGGTGAGCACGTTGACATCGGTGGAGCGGCTCATGTTCATCTTCAGATGAGGAAACATACATCACACTGGCCCTTGCAGACTTAGAGGCATGTACATTATAACACAAGTCTTGGTTTAAGCAATTACGCTGAGGTTTTCCTATGAGATATTCAAGACAGTGAACAGTGGAAATGAACAATAAAAGTCCTCAAGGCATTCTGTTGCATTAAGACATGCTAGTGTGACCAGTGCCTGCAGTAGGAAGTCATACATGCATCATCAACTGGGTTTTATGGTGAATTACTGACAGGTCTGGCAAAAATAAATTATTACTCTCTCAAAAATGTAATAAATGTAAGAGCTTACTGGAAACTATAAACTGTAGGTCGCACAACAAGTAGTAAAACATACTGTGAATCTGTCTGAGGTTCCAGGTTTATCAGTGGAAATCAATAGGGTGTAAATGTGTTTTATGATAAATAATCACAGTACAATACAGGCCAGAAACTGGCTGTTTGTGCAGTCTTCACATCTGACCCCACTTGTGATTATTTGGAAAGGTCTTAGTAGACGGATGACTCGCTCACTACTACTGTTTGTTTATGAGATCTCAAAATATCATATTGCCTGGGCCCCCTTCATTTCCGCTCTTAAACTTGATGTTGATAATGAAGCATATTGTATAGGAACAGTTAGGTCTGAAGCAGAGAAATGGGATACATATTTTTTTAACAACGTTGGCATAGATGTCAATCTGTTGATTAAAGATGTGAATTAGGCAGTTTAGAGAATTAATGGACGAATTGCTAGAACAAAGCATTAGCTGTAATCAACCAGAAGATTTTTTGGACAATGACAAGAGGTCCAGTTCATATCTAAGACTGTAAAGTTTGTGACAGACTTCAGGCAAGTAGTGGTGCCTGTTGGCTCATGGAGCTACAAAAGCATGGGCATGCATGAACTTAGAGCTGACTGCAACAAGAAGGATACTAGCATCCTATATCTTCTTAGCAAGTGTTTTAGCAATCCCACTGATTTTCAACACTGGTCCATAGGAGCCTAGCATAGGAGGGTCCAAGAAAAAGACAATCGATAATCCAAACTCAAACTATCTAAACAAAACAAGCTGTTTCAAATAGTAAATATTAAATAATTAGAAATAAGTAAGAGTATTAAAGTGCAATTTGCTGGAATGAGACTGATCTATGGCTGTGACTCTGGACTTCAAGACATGATGATCGTATTGCTATTAAAACACCATTAAAATGAATTAAGGATATTGATAATTGGCTGTCTAAGTAAATGGTGGCAAAATGGAAATTTTAGTAACAGAGGAAGTCTCTTAAATTGCCACAGCTGTCTTTGGAATCCATTAGACAGGCTACAAATAATGGTGTGATCATCTCTTTTCACATTAAAGGCATAAATAAAATAGATTTTATCATTTAACAAGCATTTAAAAGCAAAAAGGATGTATTCGCGATTACTCCAACAAGCAGTTCAATGAATATCCTTCTGTGCTGAGGTCGTTCTTCAAGTAAATAAAAAAAAAAATGAATGCTTGTTTTCAAGGCGCTTACATAATCTGACACCCTAACATCTGACATGCTTTGCAGCAGCTAAACCCCTCAGGTCATCTGCAACAGGCTGGTGAGTTATTCTCCAGGTCTCCATGAAAACTAATGAAATTGCCTTTAGCTTTTATGCTCCAAGAGGCTGGAACATGCTAACCATATCATATCAGGTGGCCTCCACTGCTATTAGAACCAAACTGACAACATTTCTTTTCCTATGCACCCCCAAGCGTTCTGGCTCACTTTTCTATTTTATTTGATTTTTACTCCTTACACCTTTGCATAATTGTATTTTTTGGTCTTAATAGTATTAATATTTTGACTTTAAACTGTCCACTGTTTATGTGGCTGCAACCTCCATCTAGCTTGTGCAGCACATTGTGCTTTGACCAATGAAACGAACAGTTCTGCTCCCCTATTAACCAAATAAAAAACATACAGACATGCAGCTCAAGGAGCAAAGATTATAATGACTGTGCAAATGATTTCTCAAGATGACAATGTGGCAATTACTGACAAAAGGTGGAGGTGAAAGCTGCCGGAAATGATGTAGGAGGAATCCGCTGATTAGATGCAGATGATGAATGGAGCGCTGACAAGGTGCAGAGGGCTTTGACAGCACAATAAGCAAACAGACAACGAACAGAGTGCCCTTCAGAAAATTGCCTTCTGAGTGAAGTGCAGCAACCTCACTGTGATAAAAAAATGCAGTCATAGTTACAAAACATAATTGCATTAATTGCATAACATTGAAACAGTGTAGAATTATCATGTGGTGTAGGACGTAGGTGTTTAAATGGAATTATGTCATTTCCTTTAGTAAATGGGCATAAATTGTTCAGGGAGGAGGCTGAAAACAGTTTTTATAAAAGAGAAGGGAGGGGAGACAGGCTGAGAGATTACTGAATGAAAAATACACTGCACTGAAATATGCTACTAGTTGTTATTGTTTACACTGGTGGAGTCCTTCTTCAGTAATCCACTCAAATGCAATAAAAAGTAGTTGTTTTTTTAACTGCATTTCAATCATGAGAGACTCACTGCACTGAATGAGAAAGAATTTATTAATACAATAATTGTAAATGTGCATTGGCATCCTAGATCCCATCATTAAACTATAGTTTTTGCAATGGGAGGGGGAATGAAGCATAATTTTAGAACTCCCACACTTCTCCTGTAGTGTAAATGCCTTGAAGCTGACTCAACAAACCAGTCAGGCATTGTTTTTGTCCAACACTGACGTTAATGGGCAATCTAATCATGTAGCTTTGATCCGGTGGCTGCGAGCTGGTATGTGGGCTGCATATTGCTGGCTGAATGGAAAGACTGTCTGCTAATGCAATTACTCCTCAAAGGCTGAAGCAACAATAAACAGGCTGCGTGAAATCTGGACTAAGTACATTTAGGAAGGATGCAAGTGTGATGTCTTCATTCAAGGTTAGGAAGGCCTGAGGATGCGGTTGTGTCACCAGTCCTTTGAGGTACTGTTGCGTTGTAAAGGCACCGTTGTTGCAATGATACCTTTAGAGTCTGATAAACAGTGACTTACAGTACCTGCGGAACAGTGGCTCACCTATTGAAACCTATTGAATCAGATGTAAAATTGAGTTTGCCATTCCGTTTCCAAGTAAAAAACTTTTCTTCTTCCATTTGCCTTTAGACAGTTACTGCATTAAAGAATATATTCAGGATACAGCTTTCAGCCAGAAACAACTCTTTTTATGTAGAACTGTGAAACTAATACCTTTAATGCAGCTTGACTTAATAATCTACACCTTGTTAAGAGAGACCCTTAAGAAAGCTAGTAAAGGCTGCAAATTGGGGCTGAAACATGCTGTTAAACATGTCCGACCTTCACTTTTGGTCAGATGCAGATTAAATTGTGTGTGATATATGAGTGACTCTACACTGGCATTGGCATTCTTAACAATGCTTTCTGGAATCCCTCTGTGAGTTTTTTTTTTAGCAGGCACATGTTTTTTTTCTGTGTATAATCCATCACACTGTAGCCCATCCAGCAGGCATTGCAAATAAATGAGGTGTAGCCCCTTGTGAAAATGGAGGGAAAAAAACAATCAGCACAATGTAATCCTTTGTCTTTTATCTCTCTTGGTGTGCACATCTGATTAACCAACATTAGATTTAGATTCTTCAGTGTAAGCCTTCCCCTGAGTCACTGAATAACATCACAAATGATTGTTTCACTCTGCAACACAAGAATGATGTAGCTGTTCCATTTCATTATACTACAGGTTCACTCATGCTGGAACTGCATGTACATAATGCTACATAAGGCTGTGGAAAAACCCAACATTTATACTGGATAAACCCCTGCCAATGGGTTTATTTTATTTATTTATTGCCTGCAATATTCACATTCACTGGATCAGGTAAAATTGAGCCTGTTTAAGTAACTTGGTTTATGGTCATATGTTATGGTTATGGTCAAATTCTGGCATATTTCAGTACTGTATGTATGTTTTCCTGTAGGCTTGAATTCTTTGGACATTTCTATGTAAGGTAACGTCAGGCCATGTATTGTTCTAGCACTAAAAACTGAACCGAGAGCTATGACTTCATAAATATGACTGATAGTGGGCTCTGGCATAGAGCATCAGTCATGTCTTGCAAATTACCCATCCACTTTATAAGGTCACTATCCGTCCCTGTTCCGTTCTCCTTCTGACAAAGAAATTGCATTTGGTTTTGTGACCACAGGCTCGGCCATCTGTTTAGAAAAATTCAACATGTGTCTTGACCTACACAATAAAACGTATTAGCTGGAGACAAAAATTTAACACATGTATTTTTATCCACACGTCAGATGCTTACCTTGCATGCTGGACACTCGTGACATCACACACTGTGTAGGTTTAAATCTTTGCAATTGTTGTGCAGACCAATCGGTGAGGAACTACTGTCAGCTGCCAATAGGTGCATGTGATGTGTGACGGTGACTTCTGGTAATGGCAGTGAGAAGCAATCATATTGACTTACACGGTTATATACAGATGATTCATCAAGTTATTTGCCAAGTGAAACTGCTGGCCCTCTTCCAGTTCCTGAGGATGTTTCAGTTGGCCCTGTGTAACAAACCAGCTATCACTGCCAGTGGCCTGACTAAAGCAAATGCTACCCTCTTGAACCATCAATTTGATAAATAATTTAAGTTGAACACATTGGATCTGATAGTGCTGCTCGTTTAACACAGTTCAGTGCTGCTGCCACATCTTCCTCTCACGAAGACGTCAAGAATTAATGCGGATTAAGATAATTAAGGGGTTTTGTGCAAATTTCAGTGTTCATACTTTAACACCATGTGACTCAATGCGAAGTTCAACAGACTTAGTAGTGCAGGCCTGAAATTAGTTGTAATATAAAGTCACAGAGGTTAGATCTGAGTAATTGGCAGTTTAGCACCAAACCAGTTCTTCACCACATGCCCACTTCAATAGCTGTGACATTCATTAAAAGACCCCGCCAACACAAACATAATGGAGTTATTTTTCCTCTGAAATGAATAGGAAATGTTTTTGACTAAAGCTAGAGCTCATTATTTTGCCCAAAACAAAAGGCACTGAGCATCTGAATATCAACAACAAAAAGCATGCTTGTGCAGTTTTAGATTATTCATTATTTTCTTCCGTTTGTACTGTTGTACAGTTGGTGCTTCAAAGGCACCCATTCAGGACAGAAATCTGAGGATAGCTCTCATAAAATTTAACTCAGTAAAAGTGAAGCTGACAATTACAGTTTAGATTTTTTTTATAGACTTTCAGAGACAATTCAACACAGCTCTGAAATACAGTTTTTTTCTGGACTCCCTTGTTGCAGTTTAAAGTGTGCAGTTTCAGCTTGGATTCGGAAACATGGCTAAAACAGAGTGAGAAAAACATCCACAGAATCATCTTGTATTATACCTGCAATATAATGTGCCCCTTGGCTGTCCTAAATGACCAACTTATACCACTTCTCATTATTCATAAAAAAAACTATTTAAAAACTCTGCATTGAGTTGAAATTACCTTCCTCAAAAGTTTGTTTTAATGTATTTTAAAAGGGATTACATCTCATGTGGTTTTAGGCCACTAGTAGCTGTAGGGATTGCAGATTGTTCTGAGAGTTGGTCAAGGCTGAAGTATTCTCGTCATTTATTTAGTAGATTATATGAGGAATGAGATGAGATCACTGACGGACTTTGGTGATCCTGTCACTCTTTCATTGGTGCCATGGCAGAGACGACCATTTTCATGGAACTGTGCCATGACTAATCAAGCCCCCTTAAGAATGAATAACCTCAATGATCCGTTCACCTCAGTCTGGAATCATCAAAAATCAACAGCGTGTGATGTCATGCTGGAATCATTACTGCACATTTTGTGGTTTTGGTGCATTATTATGCTGTACAGCACCACTAAAGAACTGCCTACCACTGTCCTTACCTCTAATAGTGTGTCTTGAAGCGGTAAAATGACACACAGACCTTAAAATGTGTATAAATGGGTACAAAGACCTTAATAGTGTATAAAACTTTCATTTATACCCAATTGCCTGCATAACTATTCACTCCATCAGCTTCAGCTTTTTGTGATAATTTGCAGGTATAGCATGCATAAAGATGCCTGCTAAAGTGTGCATATTTACACTGTATGTTGATAGTGCAAAAAAAAATCACATCAATGTCCCCACTCTGTCATGAGCTAAATAAATGACCCAGCAGGTGCTTTCTTTAGCTGTGCCACATTGCAGTCTATTGTTTGGTTCCCTCAGGTAAGTTAAAGAATAGGCCTTCAGCTTGTATTTTCCACTGTGGCTCTCCAGAGAGCACCTGAGGGTTTGTCTGACAGTCCCTCTAGGATTTCATGGGCCTTTTTTGAGATTGTTGCGGACTAAAATGTCTGATTTTGCATTAGTGTTTTCAAAAAGTTGAGATGAAAGTTGTGACAAGAGAATGTTGCAAGAAATAGTTGTGATTTTTTTACCTTCCAATTTATGAATTCTAAGGAATTTCATTTGCCGACTTGGGGCTGAATGACTTTTGGGAATTGACAGCGATTGGTCAAATTTGCAGAAAAGTTGCGGTGATTGGTTAAAATAGTAAAGCCGTGCGGAATTCATGGGCAAAATTGCAATGAAATTGCATTATTATTTGCACTATCAACATCACAAAATCCTGGAGGATCAGGTCTGTAACAGGTTCGCTCCTCTGTCTTGTTATTCAAGTTAATAATACTGAGCACTTTTGAGGTTTTTTTAGGCCTGATTTAATTTTCAAACAGAAATTTCAGCTTATGATGTCTTCCCTTTTTCCTAACCTCCTCTCGCTCCCATTTATATCCTTTGAAATCATCACAAAATTGTTGCATAATCAGGATCTGTGTTATTTTGAAAAGAAATCATTAACATTATCATGTAAGTTGGGGAGTTTTGTTCTCTGAGAAGCAGACTGTTATATGCTCAGGGGAGAGTTAGTCAAATATAATTTGCCAGATCAAATATTAAGCCTTTTGTCCTCATGTAAAGTTAAAAAATACAGCTCCAGTACTTACGGTAACACAAAATCTCAACTTTGAGGCTCTTGTCCAAGTCTGGAAGTGGCTTCTTATTGCCCCTTTGTGTGCTGGATTTGAGCCAGACTACAAGCAAATAATTGAACAAAAACACTTCCTCAACATGTTGAGAGTTGATTAGTTGTAACCAGTCCTGTTTAATAAATGTGATACTCAAACCGCAAGCTGGTTAGTTTATTATTAGGCTCATATGACTTTTCCAGTCAGTGACATCCCTGGTTGGAATCATCAAAGACTCTTGTATGAAAGCATTAACAGTATGGATTGATTTTTCCCCCCACTGGCCAGTTCAGCAGTTCATAGTTATTCAAGGAACAAAAACCTCCATTGTATGTATTGTTTTTATTCTCTCTCGATGATACCCTCGTGCAGAGCAGCAGGCCAAATGGTGAATTTGTTGTCCCTGCTATTGTTTGATGTTGTCATCCGACCAGATGACTCCTGGCCCTGCCGTGGGTTGTAATGTTTGTGTTCTTTGTAAGAAAATATGTGGTGGTGGGGGTTTTTGAGTTTTTTAATTTTTTGTTTATTTTTTTGTTCATTCCATTTAAACCACAATGGTCAAATTTGATTTTACTATTCCACTGAGATATAGTAATGAGAGTAATGTGAATAAACAATGATGTATAATTTCTGAACTCTAAAGGAAAATATTTTTTTTTCATTTGTAATTGTTGTCAATGATGAGGAAATGGTTTATCACAGGTAAATGTATGATTAGACACACGATGTGAAAAATAATATCTGGATGAATTGCAGTAGGTCCTTGACCACTGGTGGAATCTGGCTGTCTTCACGTGCCACCGAATGAGAGTAATGGTCAGTGTCCCTCCTGAGAATCGTGTGTCCTCCGAAAAGCCCACTTTAGGTGCAGAGTGACTGACAGTTTACTGAGAATTTATCAAATGGATGAACTGGAGCAGAGTCATTTGACTCTGCCTTGTTGCATTTGTTGGAAAACAGCTCTGTATCCTGCTGTATGTGTGACACACAGTGTTTGTCTTTATTTTAGGCCAGTCAAAAATAATTCTATGTAATATGGTGACAAGTAATTCTGCACTTCTCTCCTCACTGACATGACTCACAGGCATATGAGCATACAGTAGCAAGCTCCTCCCATGCAGATGTGTTAAAATAGATTTACCTCTTCTAGTCTCATAAGTGGCTTTTTTTCCCATGGTTTTTTTATTGAAATTTTTGAGAAGTACAAAACAGAACCCTTTCACAATTATCACACAGTCAAACATAGGATTTCAATAAGTGATTCTTACATTCTCACACCTTACCCATCCCATCCCATCCCACCCGGCCCAAGCTGTGTTAACTAACAGATTTATTTTTCACAAAACAACACAAAATAAATAAATAAATAAATAAATGAATAGTACTTAAAAAAAGGGGGGGGGGTGTCCCTCTCAAATCCCATACACAATCAGTGTGAGGAGGAATGTGTAATATTTTAGGTTAGTTTAATGATGGTTGTAAGATTAGTGAGTCAACATGCAAAAGAAAGGGCTGCCAAAGTGCATCAAATTTGGACACTGCACCCCGCTTGAGGTGTCTTATCCTTTCAAGCTTCGAGAACATTAGAACATCCCTAATCCAGAGAGTATAAGAAGGTGGGTGCTGAGATTTCCAGTGTCTTAAGATTAAATGCCGGGCAATAAGAAAAAGAAATGCAGCAAAGTCTGACTTAGAGTTAGAAAGTTTAATAGTGTCAGGTAGGACCCCAAATAAGGCGGCAACAGGGCATGGGTCTAGGTCTATCTGTAGCACATCTGAAATAGAAGAAAATATAAAATTCCAGTAGGTATGTAAAGAGGGACATGTCCAGAACATATGTAAGAGTGTACCACGGTAACGGCGACACCTGTCACAAAGTGGGTCAGTGTTGGGGTACACACGGGATAGCTTAGATTTTGTCCAATATATACGGTGTAGTAGCTTACACTGAATGACTCCGTGTCTAGCACATATTGACGATGAATGGACCCGACCGAGAATAGTCCCCCAGATAGGCGTCAGGTCTTTACCTAAATCCTGGGACCAAAGAGCTAAAAGAGTCTCATTAGAGGGGGAGCAAAGAGATAGTAAAACATTATAAAGTGTAGATACAACACCACTCATCATCAGGGGTAACTTAAAAATTCTATCAGTAGGAATATCTGCTGGGATATGTGGAAAATCTTTAAATGTCTTTCTATAAAAATGTCTCACTTGCAAATACCTGAAAAAGTGAGATTGGGGGAGGTCAAACTTGTCAGATAGCTGTTCAAAGGTAGCAAAGACACCCTCTACAAATAAGTCCCTGACAGTACATATGCCCCTCTCGCACCACAGCATAAAAGCACCATCTTGCAATGAAGGAGGAAACAAAGGATTATAACTACTTGGCACACAAAGCGATGGCGTCTTGACCCCTAAATGCTTGCAGAGTTGCTTTCAAATACGTAAAGTGGATGTTACAAGTGTGTTTTTCCCAAATTTAAAGTTAGTTAGAATAGGGGAGCATGTAACTAAGGCACATAAAGTGGTGGGTGCGCATGACAGGGCTTCCATCCGGCACCAGGCAGGTGACGTATCCGGATTTGCTCGCATCCAGTACATAACTATCTGCAAGTTGGCTGCCCAGTAATAGTAAGTAAAGTAAAGTAAAATTAGGCAAGGCCATCCCCCCCATCTCCCTTAGGCTTTTGCAAGACTGTCTTCCGTAGTCGTGGGACCTTTTTGTTCCAGATAAACTGTAAAATTACCGAGTCTAAGCTATGAAAGAAAGATTTTGGAATAAAAACTGAAATACACTGGAAAAAATAGAGGAATTTAGGGAGAACATTCATTTTGACTGAATTTATTCTACCTGCTAACGATAGAGGGAGGATCGACCATCGATTAAGATCTGTGCAAGTAGTGTATTAAAGTTCACATCAAAAAGATCTTTATACTTTGGAGTAACTGCGGCGCCAAGGTATCTAAAACCATCCTTTGCCACTCTGAATGGAAGCTGTGAAAGTAGATTCATACTGGCAGATTTGTTAACAGGAAAGATTTCACTCTTTTCTAAATTGAGTTTATATCCTGATATTGCACCAAAACAATCTAATGTCTTAAGGATGTTTGACATAGACTCAAGTGGCTTAGAGACAAATAGAAGAAGATCATCGGCGTACAGAGACACTTTTTGTTGTATACCATGGCGTGAGATTCCCTTGAAAGTCGGCAAAGCACGGAGCGCAATGGCCAGCGGTTCTATTGCCACTGCAAAAAGAAGAGGGGACAGGGGACAGCCCTGTCTGGTGCCCCTATGGAGAGAGAAGTAGTCAGAGAAATTGCCATTAGTGCGTACTGAGGACAGCGGAGAGGAGTAAAGGAGCCATATCCAGGCTATAAAGCCCTCACCTATACCAAATTCAGAAAGGCAATGATAGGGCCATTCGACTCTATCAAAAGCCTTCTCAGCATCCATGGACACAACCACCTCAGGACATTCAGATGAGCTATTATCATAAATAACATTGAAAAGACGCCGTATATTAAAAAAAGAGTGCCTGTTTTTTGGTCTGGGTGTATGATGAAGGGGAGGACAGAGTCCAATCTGAGAGAAAGAGCTTTAGCGAGAATCTTGATATCTGCATTAAGTAATGATATGGGGAGGTATGAGGAGCATAGATTTGGATCTTTGTTTTTCTTAAGTATCAATGAGATAGAAGCTTGCCGTAAAGAAGGGGGCAGAATACCAGATAGTAAAGATTCACGGAACATATTTAACAGCAGAGGCACAATTTTTGAAGAAAATTTCTTATAGAATTCTATAGGGAGTCCGTCGGGGCCTGGAGATTTCCCAGATTGCATGGCGCAAATAGCCTTTGTGAGTTCCTCTCCAGTGAGCGCTTGGTCAAGAGTCTCTTTTTGGCTGGGCAAGATGGTAGGCATATCTATTTGACTAAAAAAAGATACTAATGTCTGGGGATCTGCATTTTGTTCAGATTTATAGAGAGAGCTATAAAAATCTTTAAAGAGACTATTTATCTCTAAAGGATCAATTGTAAAGCCTGCAGGGGTAGACAATTTAGATATTAGATTAGAAGTTGTGGCCTGTCTCAGCTGATAGGCTAACAGCTTGGAGGGCTTTTCACCATATTCATAGACAGAGTGTCTAAGCTTTAGCAGTTTAGATTCTACTTGTTCTGTGGCTAAAATATCAAACTCAAAATGTGATTATTTTTTTATATCGCTCCTGGGTGGGGGAGGAGGCATACTCATCGTCAAGCCTAGCTATTTCAGTAAGAAGCTGACCTTGCCACTCCCTGCTTCTCGCTGCTTCTCTTGGGATCCAGAAAAACTTATAATTTGACCCGATGTAGGCTTTAAATGTCTCCCAAATCAATGAATGGGATACTCCTAGAGAAACATTGGTGCAAACAAAGAAATCAGTTTGGTCTGATATAAAATTAACAAATTTTTCATCTGAAAGCAAGAGCGAGTTAAAACGCCAGGGAGAACGCAAATTAGGCCTCTCTGGGAAAGAAAGCACAAGGGACACAGGGGCATGGTCAGAGATGACTATAGGATTATATGAGACCGAGCGTATATTGGAAAGCAATTTATCATCTAACAGAAAAAAATCAATACGTGAGAAAGAGTGATGTACTGGGGAGAAGAATGAAAATGTTTTGGTTTGAGGATATAGAAACCGCCATGGATCACTGACACCATATTCCTCCATCAAAGATCTGATCACATGAGCTGATTTAGAGCTGTGGCCGGGTCTAGTGGAGGATCGGTCTAAATCAGGGTTTAAACAACAATTAAAATCACCACCTAAAATGAGGTGATGGGATTGAAGGTCTGGGATTTCTGAAAAAAGTTTCTGAAAAAAGGAGTCATTATCCCAGTTTGGCGCATACACACTGCCCAAAACCACAGGCATATTGTATAACCTGCCTGACACAAAAATATAGCGCCCATTGGGGTCTGCTACAGTGTGGACTGCCTTGAATGAAACTGCCTTATGAATTATAATGGCTGCCCCCCTTGACCTGCCAGAAAAGTTAGAATGATATAGTTGCCCAACCCATTTTCGTCTAAGTTTTGCATGTTCCAAAACTCCCAAATGAGTTTCTTGTAAGAAAGCAATCATGGCATGTAGGCTATGTAAGTGGTTAAGCACCTTATTGCATTTGACAGGTGAGTTCAAGCCCTTAACATTCCAACTCACAAAAGGGAGGCTACCTCCTTGAGTCGAAGAGCCTGTGTCTATAGCCATAGAGAGTCTAACCTAATATAAGTAGTACCGCTTAATACAAACAGAGTTAAGGACTGGAAAGAACCCTAAAGCTGGATCCATACTCCGCGAGACAAAGAGCGGAGAACGCGCTCCACGGGTGGTAAGAGATAAAAAAAAAGGTCTTTTCCGCACTGAGGTACCATACTCCGCGAGACGCGTGTGTGCAGAACTCCTCATACGGCCCGCCCACTAAACTATAAGGAAAGACTTTACTGAGTTTTTAACACACCACAAGGACTTGTGCCATGGCAAGAGGGCATTATACAGAGAGGGTGCCTGCAACAGCGTGAGATGTCCGGCGATGAGTTGTGAAAATGCGACATTAAAAGTAACAATAGCAAAGATTCAGTGTTTGTGCCTTTATGACCACATTTGCACATCTACTGTGTTCCAATGTGCCTGCGATACTTCAAACTGTCCGGTGATGAGCTGTGAAGATGCGACATTAAAAGTAACAATAGCAAAGATATACAGACATTGTTAACGAGCCTATTATGCCCGGGTATGTAGGAGTATATAGAATGGTAATAACAGTCACCATCTGGTATGTGTGAACGGCTGTCTGGAGTTATTGGTGACAAATCACCCTGACTTGCCTTTCTTTCTTTCTTTTATTGCTCATCATGCAAACCAGTATAGTCTTATCTAAATCTGTTGAATCAGCGCTGTTTAAACACCTACCTATATACCTGGAGAGGCTCTTGCGCTTCTCCACTTTCATCACGCCCACAATAAATTCCGACCAATCACAGCATGGTTGCCGCACAGCCTTGAAAGACAAAGTTCGGCCCGGACCCTGTGCACAGGAGTGCGGATCAGCGGGCGGTCAGAGACAAAAAATGACGTCATTTTGTGGGCGTAACGTCTGCACGGGGGAAAAATGTCTTTGTCTCGCGGAGTATGGATCCAGCTTAAACCTGGTGATGAGACATGAGGGACCACACAGAGAGGGAGGAGAGGGGAGGGGGAGAGGAAATAAATACATAAATGAGTAAACAGAAAACAAAAACAAAAAATGCACAATAGTTATACAAAAAAAAAATGTTTTGAAAACGCAACAACCACAAGCCTGGTACTCCCCCCAAACAGTTCCCCAAACGAACTGCAGTTAAGAACATTGTGTTACCTTCCAGAACTTCAAGAAGCATCCAATGCTTCAACAAGAAAATGTGATATACATCTTCAATGAGACTACTAAAACACAAATAAAATTTAAGTATTGGCAGGACAACAGCTATAACCCACAGATAGCATAGTTTGTCAACGATAAAAAAAAATGCTAAAGGGAAAATATAAGAAAAATAAATAAAAAAGGGAAAACAACGGCCAATATCACCTGCATTTATGTCATTTACATACAGTAGTTAACTAACTAGAGGGTGATCCATCAAATTTCCGTAATAGCCTACTAGGCCCGTTACCTTACATCAGTCATGGCACTGAGTCCACATGAGCACTATCAGAAGCGCCGTCATTCATCTCTTCAGATGAGTTGAGGTGTGCCGGCGAACAAAGCGCTCCGCCGCAGCTGGGTCCTCGAATCTGTGCCGATCCCCGTTCTGTAAGGTAATTCTCAGATGGCCTGGGTGAAAGTATCCATAGTCCGCAAATGCAGAGTTCCCACGCAGCAGACGCTTCACACCAGCAAACCCCTCGCGCTTCTTAGACTGGGCAACCGTAAGGTCAGGAAAGATATGCACTCGTTTTCCATCATGTTTCAAAGCATCCCCAATTGCCCTGGCTTTGCGAAGAATAGCAATCCTGTCCCTCTGATATAGCAGTCTTATAATCACTGGGCGCGGTGCATCGCCACCCTTTGGCCTGGGACGTAGCGCTCTATAAGCGTGGTCGACCGCTGGCTCGTGGTCAAGTTCCAAAACATCACATAGCCATTTAGCCAGCCAGTTGCATGCATATGAGCCTTCCATACCTTCCGCTAAGTCAACCACCCTGATGTTGTGGCATCTAGATCTGTTGTCAAGCTCCTCACATTTGACTTTCAGTGACGATACCTCGCTGGTCAGAGTGGTAACAGTGGTCTGCAGGTCTTTCACAGAATCCCCGCAGAAAATAGCAGTGTTCTCGAGCTCGACCAGTCGGTTAGCATGAAAATCCAACATAGCTCGTAGAGTGCTAGTAGATGAGGCTAGCTCGTCTCTCACTGATGTTATTTCAGATCTAAGCGACTCCACCACAGAGTCAATCTTCCCAAATATATCCGTCTTCAAACCATTCATCAGGTCCGAGAAAGTTGTCACATTTAGAGAATCATTCGTCTGGCTACCGGCTTGGCCATGAGCAGGTTGTTCACCCTCCTTAGCATTGGCAGCCTGTCGTTGCTTCCGCATCATTGTAGCCAAAGAAAAATGTAATAGAACGTCACAAAGAAACAGTAGAAAGGGAACCCGATGTAAAGGAAATAACGTCCGTGCGTATATATCCAAAATGTGTTTTAGTAACCGTAGTAGTATAACAATAATTATCACATGCTTGCGGAGCTCACTTAGCCACGTCTGCCTTGCTCCATAACCCGGAAGTCGCCCCCGTCTCATAAGTGGCTTTTGTTGTCTGTTTTCTTGAAAGTAATTAGTTGGGACGATGATTAAGGTCAAATCCAGCACTTAGTTTGTTAATAGCAATCTGGATCTTTTCAAACCCCTTAATGAATTTTGTTATGGTTACTTTTTAGTATTTGCATGAAACATAACACTATAAGTCTATGCCATCTTAGCTGTTATCTACTTTTATTTTAAAATAAAGCATAAATAAAAATCAGGAAGTCACTGGCTTAAACACCTCTGTTTGCTGTGCAGCAGGTGAGACACACGCACAATAAAAACCAGACCATCACTCATGGTTAGAATCACACCTTAAACCCCTTTGTCATCCCCACTTTTTGTGCATGTGTGTGTGAGTGTTTGTGTGTGCTTTGATGTCCTCTCTTTCTTCACACACTCTCTTCCATCGCTCTGAATAAAACATCACCTGAGACCTACTCTTGTCTTGGCTCCAAATGCCACCACTTGTTTTCTTTCAATGCAACAGCTTCACTGCAGAAATCTGAAACCCTAAATCCCAAAACAGGAATGAAACATAGCACTAGAACCCTGATACATGCAGCGTAGCAGGCACGATAGACAGACAGACAGACATAAGGACGGATGGACGGATAGACAGAGACAGATTTCACTGATGCAGAAATATTTTAATTTCAATAGGTGCCCCCGACATGTCTCATTAATTTCAGTTGATTAATTAAACAGTTTTATTTGTAACTTTAAAATGAAATGCACTGTTGCATAGAAAGGTGCAATGGACAGTTAATAATTTGGGGAATCTATATTTTATTAACTACTTTCATTACTTAGGACTTTATATCTTTTTAAAATTACTCTGCATGGAAAGGAACACATTTAGAACAATTGTTGTTCAAAATGTATTATTGTGTAGTAGAAGCAAACTGCTGTTCTTCCTGCCTTCTTAACCTCAGTATCTGTGCAGCTGCCTTATGATTGTTTTGTGTTCTACAACACAGACTGAAGACATATCTTCGGGGTCATGCAAGGACTACGACTCCATTCACACTGGGGGAAATCAATCCAGCTAACAAACTGGTGTTAAATAACATGGTTCTTGGAATTTGTCCTTGCATTTAACAACCTCTGTTGAATATAACATTAAGTCTTGTGCACATGATAAGCTATATATACCACATGATAGTCTAGACAGTATTTCCACTGATGGCCATACATTTACTGCTGGAACTGAATGTTTCAAGGGCTGTAATTGCAGTGAATCCCCTGTAGCTATCATTTCAACACACAAGCAGGGGAAAAACTGAAAGCTGCTTCATAATTCATCTACTGTGTTTGTGTTGACAAGGCATCAGTTTGATATGAGCAGACAGTTGCCTAGAAGGAAAAGACTGAATAGAGCTGAATCCCACACTCTTCAGTTAACTTGGCTTTGGAAAATCTGTAATGTTATTGTAGCAAAATTACATTGAAGCTGTATTAGTCACAGATAATATCAAAGTTCGTTAGGACTAAAAACCTGTAGATGTAATCTTTATTTGCTAAAGAAAAGTTTTTTTCATTCCTATCTTTGCAATTTTTCAAAATGAATACTGTCACCAGGAAACAGGCATTATGCTCACAATTTCATCCAACACTGGTTAGAGACTTTATTTACTGGAATTAATGCAGATGTGTATGCTTTACCAAGAGTGGGCGTAATTAGAAAATCTTAACAGCTCCAGGCGGTAGAAAACAGAATTAACACTGTTATGTTGTATCCTGTGAGATACACATTAAAATCAAATTATATCAGGAGTTTGAAGCTAGTGTTCTGCTTCACCTTTTTCATTGCATTCTTAATTTTAACACTGTTTCTAAATGACATAAAAACTTTGGATGCATAAATTAATCCATGATCAGTTATCATATAATTAACATTTTTCACATTGTTTTATACTATGAATCATGTGGGGTCCAATACAGCTCCAGAAGAGAGTCTTGAAATGAACTGAAATTTAGATGATAATGCATGCGTTCTTATTTAGATTATTAAATTAGAACTGAATCTATCTGAATAATTTCCAACTCTGCTCAAGTATAGCTGTTTAGATTTTAGGAAAAAAAAAACAATAACCTAAAGATTTAAAAGGGGCAAACACTTCAGTGTATGGCTGACCTCCTCCTCTTTTATGCAGCCAGTCCCTGCTGTCCCTGGAACTCGCCATAAATCCAGAGGTAACCATGCCTTTGATGCTTTGGCACTTCATTTATGGATTGCCCTCACCTTATCAATGTGACCTAATGACTCCTGTGACACCTTTATGAAGCAACTTAAGATGTTTTTATTCGGGCAGCTTGTGCTTTTATTCGTTTGCTGTTATTTATTTCTGCCTTGATTTTTGTTTTTTTTGTTTTTTCAGATTCCTACAAGGTTATTTGCAACTTGAAATCTTTCAATGGTGCAATTCCAGTAAGCTTTAGTTACTGACCACTAGCACACTTCAGTCATGACTTGAAATTACAATGAAAGAGTTATAAATATAAATGTATAACACGAGATGCACCAAAGGCTGGAGAAGGATATTATTATATTATAACATGTATTAAATTTGGTAATCTACCTGAGTCTTGGTAGATCTGAGGAGGAAATGATCCCTTATTTACAGAATATTTTGATGAAGTCCTCAAATATAAATAAATAAATTAAAACTTCACATGCCAGGTTACAAGTACAGGTGGGATATTGGTCTGCAGGATTATCAGTGACATTTCTACTCTTATACTAAATACTTATAAATTGATCAATATGCTTCTCCTCCAGCTATATTAGTATTTGAATAAGAGACCTCTGACAGCAATTCATTTCTTCTTCTTCCTGCCAGCCTACAGACATATTTCACCAGGGAGTCTGTGTAAAGGTCTCAGCTATGATGACCTGCAGACATCTTTCTCTTGTCAAAGATGGTGCAGCATTATTTGTAGCAAGGCATTCATTTTTCTAGGATATCACTATCATAATCACGATAAGCCTCTTTAGAAGACATTTGATATCTTTATGCTTTCAGTGTGTATTGCATTAGTAATTCTGCCATGTCTTAAGCTAACAGCTAGTTTCCCCACTAAGGCTACAAGAAAGAACAAAGTAAAACAAAACAAAAAAGGAACAAACATGACTCATAGTAAAAATACATAACTAACAAAATACCAAGCTGGAGCATGACACGTGGTGAAGAGTCATGTTCGTATATCTGATTAGTGATGAGTCACGCTCTTGATTAGTAATAATTCGTTCTTTTCATGATTCTCAAAAGAGAGTGACAAAGTCTCTTATTATAAATCTCCTGACTGACTGTGTGTCTGCTCATGCCTTTGTCTGTTTTCCCTCACCTGGTCTTGCACATGTCTCTTGACTTGGCTGAAGCTTATTGAACTGTTGAACTAGCCAGGGGAATCTTGCCCGGGCAGGCTGTTATGTCAGTAATGTTTGTATTCTGTCAGCAGTGGAATGGCAGTTTTTTTTCTCACCAAAATCTCAGCACTCCATCTTAGAGGATAAACACCATGGCTGGCCTACTATTAGCCAAGAAACTGGTGCACAGACAGGCTGTCTTAGCTGCGTTGTCCCTCCTTTTTTTCTTATTTCCTGTATTTCATGTTGGCAACAGGCAGGCCTCATTTTCATTCTCTACACCCACCTTGTGAAGGGATTAAGCTACTGCTGACAGGTACTTTCTTTTACTGTACATGTGCTTGTATTTGTAATAACTACTCAGGTTTTGTATAAAAGCCCACAGACCTCCATTTTACAGGTACAGTGCCAGAGAAGTGGGTGCACAATTTATGTGAGATTTGATGTCCATGTTACTGCTGTATGATCTGAGGCCAGGAACAACATCAAAAACAAAGTCAAGGGGAAAAGAGCCAATTAAAATGAAATACTGGAGGCTTCTTTGCTTAAGCACCAGCTCACCTCACTCCAGAGGTTGCTGTAAGGATACTGATTGGTTTGACTCCAGTACCACCTGTAAGGCTAGATACATTTGTGATCCAATTAGCAAGAGTACAGCTGATCCTCCAAAATATTTGTGATGTTGGTTCTGCACAGATTTAAGATTTCAGCAAATTTAAAATGAGTCGTTCATTTCAAAATATTCATGAGTCAGACTCAGATTCATTCAGACAGTGATGTATAGCTGTTCAGTGAGTGACAGTTTCACTACATAATTAACTTCAGTTCTGTCATTGCACCATACTGATAGAGGATATAAAATAAGGCTTGTTGTGGGCCAGTGTATATTGATGTGCTTATTTGTCTCTGCCAGATATATTGCTCTCTGCAGTAGGTGGGTCCTGTAAAGATAAAGGTCTGTGTTAGCCAGTGGATCTCTCTCTTTTCCCACATCAAATCCTTGGTAAATCGCAGCTTTCAGGAAGTGTCCCAGGTGGGCTGTGCACACAGCTCAGAACTTAAATAATGACCTTAACGTTATTTACCAAGAGAAATCCACACAAAAGAGACAAACCAGGATCAACCACCAGCAGAAAGACAAGGAATATGTACACTCTAGTCTACATATTTGAACCTGTGAATGTTCATAAACCCAAGCATTACATTTCTATTAACTGTTTCACATGAAATGGATTTTTATGCAAATTTAAAATGTGCAGTTTTAATGTTTGGTGCCTATATAACTTCAGAGCCTACCAGCGTGCACTGAGGAAGTGGGCCTTTTTTAAAGTCTGACAACAGTGGCAGCAAGCATGAGCAGAGATTTCAGGTGAACAGGCATAGAGCACTGATGGTTTTAAGAATGCCACTATGATTAAAGAGGTGTGCTGGATCTGCGTTGCATTGACAGTGACGTGTGTCATGTTAATGTAGCCACGACCTTCAGGTGCTGAAACATGTTTGTGGAGTTAGTTTCATTTCAAGTAAGTACACTTACAGCATGTAACTATTATCAGAGTAAGTAAAGCTAAATTCATAGCTTTCTTGTTGGAGATTTTAGGACAAGCAACAAACTTAATTTACTAACATTAGTAGCATCATTAGTGTAAACATATTTGGAGGTATGAACAGGTTTCTCTTGAATTTCTTCCTCCTGTGCGAGACTACGTTCTCATCTGTATTCCCTGTGTGTTTGTAGCATGTAATAAAATTTAGATTTGAGGTTCTCTATACACAAACACCCGCTTGTTGTTTGTGACATTCTGTGATAGCTGGAGAATCGTCTATCAAAGTGATATTAATTCCCTTCACTCTTTGCAATTACCATATTCAGATTACTGTATATAAATGTAAATACAAGACATTATTCAAAGTATATCCCTTATCCTAGGCACCTTTCAAACCCCCCTATTAAAAGATATCCTGAAAAGAAGGGAGCCAGAGTAAAAGAGCAAATAGGAAGGATGAGTCTGTGGCATTAGCAATGGAGATGATAATATATGGAAGAGGGTTTGTCGTCTTTGCCCCACACTCTTTAGCACGTACATGCCGGAACCTGAATGGTGTTGCTTGAACCCTAGCTTTCTGGAAGCTTTTCAAAGTAAACAAATCAGAAAACTTCTTCCTGATTTGCATGAATCTAGATCTACATCAGTCAGTTTGTCATAAAGACAAAAATTCTGTAGCAGCAAGAGCAGCTTGACTTGAGGTGACCAGATGGGAGAGTAAAGGATGAATGACTGGAGTCACTTGTGACATGAAAGACAAACAAAGTGTGCCATGAAATAATATCAGTGTTTGAGTATTGTGCTGTTTGGGAAGCATTTGTCAGAGGCAGAGAGGTGAACAGATGGGTGCATAAATGATTGAGGGACAGGGCGCACGGGAAAAGACACAACGGAGACACATTCAATTCACATGAACTTGGATAAACTTGGATAAATGTTTGGAGATGTTGGCCGGAAGATGGATAGGAGCATTTGCCTGAGATATAAAGAGAGAAGACAACCTTCCATCTGGCTGTAAGGAAGTTAAGTCACAAAGAATCACATGGGGTGATGCACAACTGTACTGTGCACTGCAAATTGGTGGCATGCAATGCACAAATGCACTAAATGCCACTACATGTAATATGATTCTCATACCACAAAATATAAAACATCAGTTTGTAACAAATGTTATGTAGCATATTAGATTACGAAATGTAATGCACTACAGGAGCCAGCTACCACCCAGGCACACAGCTTTTAGCACATTGATCACCATCATTTCCACCTTTTTTTTAACGTCGTCTGTAAAGGAACCCCAGCGACACTCTGCTCCTGCCTTCAATAATTTAAGACCCATTTTGTCTTGTTATTTTGCTATGTTTAAAACCTCCATGACAAGTCTTGATATCCTTCACTGCATTGATTTTCATGAGATTGACAGGCAAAATAGTTACCCTCTTTTCTCTAGGTGAATTACAGAAGGTGTCAGTCACAGTGATTGTTCACTCTTGCAGGGAACAGCTGATTGTCAGGTCATCTTCCTGAAGTCGCCTCTGCCTTTTGATTCCAGAAACATGTGAATAGAAAGTCAGGCTACACGACCCTGGAAAATGTGATTTTGTTCTGAACAAACTTCAGCAAACAGAAATACAAAATAAATAAACATGTGCCTTTATGTTTATATACAGATATGGACACAATAGATAGACATTTGTAAAAGACTGTTTCAGATGGTGTGTCATGCCCTCTTTAAACTGCTACAATTCAATGAAGTAGCTCTTCACCAGGTCTATTAAAAAGCACTACTAATGTAGATAAATGCAGAATGATTTACCGATGTCCTTGCTCAAAAGGTTTGTTTAATCTAGTTTTTTCTTGCTGATAAAATCGCCAAAGTGGCAGAGAAGATTGGTCTTTGAGGGGAAAAAAAGCTGCAGAAAAGAGAAACCAGATTAAAATGGGCGGCTGGACGGATGAATACCCTTAGGGGGAGAGCATGCGGATGAAAGTTAAAGACATGATGGTACAAGGGAAGAGGAGAAGCACCATATAGCAAGAAGTAACAACAGGAAGTTGAATTGAGAAATGGAGGGAGAGAGCTGTAATGGAGCCTGTTTGGGTCAGTTTATACAGCACTTTAAATCAAAAATGGACACATTATTGATGAAATGACCCTGCCAGAGGTGATTTAGCTCAAGCCTGAAATTTAAATTGCAGCCAATGCTGAAAATACAACTGCTGATGTAAACTGGAAATGTTGCAAAGTTAGAAACAACACTGTGAGTTATGACATTCGTTACAGTGACAGTTTTGTGTTCCATAGCTCTTCTGTCATGTTTTTTAAGTTCTACCAGTAAAGTGTCTAGTGAGCTAAGGTCACCTTTTAAATGAAGAGTGCTATTGCAAAGGAGTCATCAGGATCAGGCTTGTATATATGGAACAGTAAAGCAGCAAGCACCCCTTTTTACATGTGAGTTATGGAGTAAGGAATGATTGATGAGCTTGGAGAAGGGTAAGAGACAAAACACTGAGGAAGAAAAATAGGAAAGCTGTGCTAAAAAAACAGGGAAAAGAGTCTTAGTCCTCTGTATCTTTCTCATCAGTTATATCTGGGGGGAAAAGATAATAACTCATGTCCTGTTTACATAACGATGCTTATTTGTTATAATTGGCTTCAAGTGATTCTGTGAGTCTTCAGTTCTTGGAGATGCACCCCTCTCTGGTTGTTCCTGTCCTCTTTTATTGTGTCTTTCTTGTGCTGTAAAAAAGAATCTGCATCGTAGTTCATGCACGGTTTAGGTCACTGTAGAAAGATTTGGATGGACTTGTTAGTCATGAGTCTAACGTGGTTTGAATACCTCAATAAGATCACAGCTGCTTCATTCAGACTGTAAGCAGATCAGATTTGTTTCTCTAAACTTCTGTGACGGACTGTCCACATGCAGAGCTGTTTGCAATTGATCAGGTCAGACTTGTGTGTCCTGCTATCAGAAAACCATTGGGTGCAGTAGCAATGGTAAGCATCAGTAACTACACACTGGTGACACAGCTGCCTTGTTTTCCTTCCAGCGTTGTATGTACAGAAGCCTTAGTCTTGGAGTAAGTAATAATTTGAGGTCACACTGCAAAGTTAGGGGTTGCAAAAATACTGTCATAGGAACTGTTGCTGAGGACATACACAGCCAACAAAAGTTCAGTCAAATAGAGAGACAAAGAGATTATTTTCTGAAAAGGGATGCAGTTTATCAGTGTTTAAAGGGAATAGCCTTACAATAAAAAGTATATATTGTTTTGTTCCTTTGTAAGAACTGAGAACCATCTACATCAGCATAATAGAATGTGAAGTCTATGATGATTTAATTAGTTTTTCTTTAATCTATCTAGAGTACAAAGGTTTATGTAGCCTCACAAAGGGGGAAACAGTTTTTCTGTGTGATTATGCTTTGTATACAAGTTTGCACTCGCTTAAAAGGGGCACCGCCAAGGGTTCAGCCTGGGGAATACTTCAAATTAATGAAATATTATTAAAAGAATCAGTTAAATCAACCTCCCATCAGAGGCTGTAAATCCTCAGCTTTAGTGATCTCAGTGCTCATATTTCAAAAGAACTGGGTAAAGAATAATATATTTATTAACTACAGAATAAAATATGAGATTAAATGCAGAGTAAATATGAACATATGCATAGAAAGAGGAAATAAGAATTAAGAAAATAAAAGAATAAGTGAAATGGAAGGTGTTGGAGTGATGGTAATAAAGTGAATGCAGTTCAGTTTTTAGAAAGCAGATAAACTAATCCTAAATTTGTGGTGTTCGAATGTAATAATTAGAATTTTGATATCAACTCTTATCAAGGTGCAGGTTGTGGAGCTGGATGCTCAAAGATCCGAACTTCGGTGCTGGTGCCATCCTCTCATGAAGGCTCGTGTGTTGCTAGGCAGCAGATGTCACCGGGCTCGGAGCCATGCAGCAGCATGAAGTGGAGCGGACATTATTTCATTATAACACCGGTTGGTGTGCTCAGGTCGCAGGCTGCTGGATCCTCAGTTGTGGGTTGATGTGAAAAACTAAGCTTCTCTAAAAGTCCAAAAACTATTTCTGATTCTGGTGATGTTAGGCTTGTAAAATAGTCAAAAAAAAAAGTGCAAGTGACATTAATAATGCATAAAATATAAAAAGATAAAAACATGGCTCGGTTTGTTAGGGTTTTCTGTAAAATTATGAGGAGTAAGAACAAAGTTACAACAATATGACTTAAATACATTCAAATAATATAAAACAAAAAAGCACATTAGAGTGTGAAGTGTCCCTATGGAATGCACCAGAAGGTTTTGTGAGGGGTCTGGCCCGTCTTTATCTTTATCAAGGCTGTGAGGATGGGGAGTTGTAATTCTGTAGTCTTTGTTTCCTGGTTGGTTCATTCAGAGGTAACTTGAGGCAAATCAATGATAGCTAGCTGTCCAAATTTATTGTGTGGAAGACTAAGTGTTTTCTTTAGCAGATTAGTCTTTCAAGTCTCAAATTCCAGAGCTCACCAATGTAAATCTTATTGTCAGTTAGATGATGGTCTCTTCCTTGAGGAATGCTCATTTCTAACACAGTGGAGCATCAGAATTGACAGCTTTTTAAAATTTCTCAAAACACAGTTGTCTCTTTAGAAGAAGCTGTGCAGCCATGGCGATATCGCTACTTCTACATCCTTATTATTATTATTATTATTATAAAGCACATTAATGCAGTTTTAGGCACTTCTATTCTAAAACGCAGATACTGCAAATGTCAACAGAGACTTTAAGCAGAAGATGGAATGTCTTGTATTTACTTTGTTTATTAATATTTAACCAAATAACCAGTAAGTGCTTCTGTGGCCTAAACCCAGTTCTATGCTGGTTGTGAAAAATGCTTACATGGGCTTCATCAATCAGTAGTTTTCAATAGGGCTTCTCTCTAATGTAAGAAAATAAGCTGTGTTGCAGGCATTAGCCTAATATGTATTTATTGTTGGTAAAGATTTTAAACACTTTGCTGCCTTGCTGAACTTAACAAAAATGTATTTTTGTGAGTCTGCAACTACTGAATTCCTAACTGTAAATTAAAATGCAGATGCTCATTCTATTGCTGCTGTCTGTAATATCAGGTTTCATAACCCTGGATAGGAAAAACAGGCGCAAACTGCTTTTGGTGTGATTGAAGAAGCTGGAATCTTTAGTGGAAACATTTGCTCTATATAGTGTGGAGACTCAGTTTATGAGAAATATAATAATGCCAAATTTATTCAGCTGAAATTAGCTGTGTTGTATCTCTGGCATTCCACAAGGGTATTCAATGGTATGTGCTGTGCTGTGAACGTTTTCAGTGTTACTAAGTCGTCCCTTTGTCCCATTTTTTATGGGTAATCGTCCTCATTCTGCTTTCAATCCCATGCTTCTTACAACTCTCCTCCTTCCTCACTCTCCTTGACAATTTCTTTTTGCACCACCATTGTGTGTCTGTATATGTGTGTGTGTGTGTTTGCAGACTGTAAATTCCACTTGTGTGACAGCAGGGCTTAAGTTGTCACTGACGTCCTCTACAATGATTAGCCCCATTTTCCACCATTCATTCTACAGACTGACAGTCACTTTATGACTTCCTGTCACTTTTTCTCACACTTTTTTTCTCCTCTCAAACTAATTGGGGTGAGCGTCGGTTCCTCACTTCTTATTTCAAGTGTCTCCCTCTTGATTTCATCCTCTCAGGCTATTAACCTTGTACCTCTGACATGCGTGGATTTAGACGAAAGCATTATCACTAGACCTTTATAACCTGCACTTCATCTCTGCCTAAGACCAGAGTCTCGATTAGCTGCAAGCATTCAAATGTCTGACTGAACTATTGGAAAGAAGCATGGAATGAACATAGAAGCAGTTTCCATGCAACTTCTCTCAGGCTAGAATTTCATATACGACCACCATTTATCATCTGTCATCATCATCATCAGTATGTACTCACTGCTCAGATGAGTCTTCTGTGTTAGTCTTTCTCCAACTCTGACTAGATTAAAAGTTAAATTACAGGAAAACAACATAAAAAAGACCAGACACTATTTTCACAGTGCTGTTTAAGCACAGATATTATTTTAGGAATCTTGATATCACTTAAAACGTAGCTGTGTCCCTATCCTAAATCCATGATAAACTGATCATATACTGTTTAAAATTAACACCATGGTTTAGCATGAATGCAACATGTAATGTTTTATATAGAGTATAATGTATCATCAAGTAGCCTCAGTAACAGACAAAGATAAAAACTCCATGTTACATGTGCATCATCAGCTCCCTCAATAGCAGAATCTAAAGCTCAGCACTACATCATCATGTAGTGTCTGTGCAGGCTGAGCTTTCCTTAGGTGTACTGAAAAAAAAAATATTTTTTAACAAGACCACTGCTTGTCTGACCATGGTGTGAAGTTTGAACAAAAACATTCAGATACTAAATATTCAGCATTTATTCATCAAGACATATAAATCTCTAATGGAAATTCTGCTTGGCTCTCAACTGCACTTCACTCTCTCTGCAAAGAAAGTGGAATCTAAAAGTTTTAGTGCACTTCTAAGAATTAATGTCTTTCATCATGTATGGAAAAATACTACATTTTTATATTTGGCATATTTTAGATTTACGTTAGGCCACCAAAAGGCAAAAATGTGCAGTGGGAAGCAGCTTAAGAACAACAAACTCGAGATTTATGCAAGCTGAGGAACAGAAGAAGATTTCAGCATCCTGTTATCATAGTGAACATGAAATTGAAGGTCAAGAAGCTGGATGAACTTACAACCTAAACAAGACATCGGGATTATATTTTCATCTCAGGAATATGTCAGAATGCTGTATGAGTGGGTAAAGGGTGTAGACTTAGAGCAGATAGATCAGTGTTGACATTTATAAAACATATCTAATACAGCTGTTCTGTATGTGTTGATGTGATACTCAGCAGAAGGATTTAAAAATCAGATATAGATGTATGCTAGGTTTAAGAAGAGGTTAGTTTGTTAGTTAACTAAAAAGATACTTTTGTTTATGCTGTTTCTAGTTTGGAAGACTCAGTGGCAACATTAGGTGAGAGGCTTTGTCTTACACCATGAGCAAGAAGAGGGCTAATAGAGCTTGAGTTATGACTCTTGTCATGTGACAGTTTCAGTCCCAATCACTGGTCAGGAGACATTTGATAAAATTCATTACATGATCATGACAGATTACCTGATAACAGAATGACACTTGGAATTTCAGATGAATGTGTTCATGCATTTATTCACAACAAACTCCAAAGGACCAAGATGCCAGCTCACTGCTCCATGAAACAACACGACAGGCAGATTTTGCACAATATGTAAAAGAGATGGTCTCCCATTGTTAGCTAACAATGATACTTCTACAACTTCTGTACAGAGGCCAAAAAAAGATCAGCAATCAAAAGCCAAGAAAGTTAATTAGCGAGTCTGCAGGCAAGATCTCTGCTTTTCAGGCTGTGAAGTGAGTTTTGTTCATAGGTCAGGGTCCCACTGTGCTGAACTGTGACAGAAAGTCAACAGATTTGATATGTGAAGCAGACAAGAGGAATATTCATCAAAAAAAAAAAGACATCTCATCCCAAGTCTACAACAGTGATGGCTGCCATCCCATGATGTGGATTTATATCCAGATCTATTCACCTGATTTGTCACCCTCAGACAAAGCCCTCCTCCCCAAGATTAAGAAAGTGCTCAGAGGTCATAATTTGTCCACATAATTTGTCAGTAACTGTCCAAAAACCCCTTTGCTTCCTCCATGAAGTATAGTTAAGATATATGGTGTGACAGATTAATACTTTTATGGCCAAAAGATTAATACCTTTGGTCCCAAATGTATTAATCTCCTCTTAAAGTTACAGCTTACTTACACTTTAGCAATACTACATAACATGTGTTCTGTATAATGGGTATTTATAACTTACATTGAGCTAACATTACTTGTTTTTTAATGTGTGTAAATATTGTGAATCTGTATTCCTTCAGTGGGACCAGTGAGTGGACATATTAACATGCCCACTCTCATAGTATCACTGAGGATTGTTGTGTCAGTCTCCTTTCATCTAAATTAGCATATGCAAGAAAATGGCTTTTGAATAGCCGTCCACTGTAGTGACCTCTGTGTATGAAAGGGTTAAGTTATTATAGATAATACACAGCAAGGGCAAAGAGAAACTTTTAATGCCAAAGCTCAGGTAAATTCTGTAACCCTGCTCAATGCTTCTGTGCTGTTTCATTAACTGATCAACCATTTGTGCATATGATGTCTCCTTTCTTCATAAAGGTTTGTTATTACAACACTGGCTATTTTATATAAAACAAGTAGATCCTTCATCCAATTCCAGAACATATCTCTGACATCTTAAGCTTCCTTGAGGGCTTAATAAAGCACCGTCACCCCTCCGTTCTCTGAAGTCACCAGACCCCAGCCCTTCAATAATATTGACAGGAACAAAGAAGAGAAATCATGGTATAGGGACACAAGACAAGACCATTTTGGAGATGATGCTCATTCTCAAGCTACTCACTGATGCAGCACAACCTATAAAATGATACAAGGGGGTATTTATAAGAATATTTTATTCATGTACTACTGCAACAGTGAAATACTGACTGGTGCTGTTTGAGTTAAAAAAATGTTGGTTCTGATAAATGATGCAACAAAGTACTTCTTTGTAGGTTATGAAACCCATCAAAAGCAGCACACACACATCTAAATATACATTATCTTTCAGTACTTTAACTTACACAAACCTTGTGACTGGTCACATGAATGCTAAAAGAAAGTCACCACTAAATAACCTAAAAAATCCCCACCTCTTTGAAGATGATTTCCCCTTGTGTGTAATGGGAATGTATCCATGTGCAGCTCCGCTCTTAACCTCGGGTGATTTAGCTTGTCTCTTCCCTTTACAGGTAGAGTCAATGAGTAAATAGAAAAGGCTATGAATATATTTTCATGTTATCTCCACCTATAAATTTCTTCAGAAAGATTGCCTCAGCAATTTGACTTGGCCGGAATGAATAGTATATTGGCAGCAAGCCATGCTGTGTATGCAAATGGCTGCCTGCTCTACAAGATGAGACTGGTTTTGAAGTGAATTTCTACGCCTTCTTCTCTTTGGTGTGATTCTGTGTAGGCTCCAAGTGATTAAAAAAGAAAGAGGGTGAAAATGTAAGAGCTCTTCTATTGTTATGTCACCACTTTCAGAAAGCCCATTCATGTCTTTCTGCATTTTCTGTAGATTTAATTAGATATATTTCCATTATGATATGTGAAACTGACAGATTTTATATGGAAAGAAATTAGTATCAAAAGGTCACGTGTATTAGGTGCAAAATAAGATTTACACATGACTGCAGCAATTTCTACACAATGTTAGGGTAGTCACAAAGGCAGAATCTAACCAAAAATACTAAGCAGTCTGAACATGTGCAAAATAATTGTACTGTAATAACAGATATAATAGCAGATAGGATAAATTCACCTGCACAAATCTGATTGAGTTGCTTGTGTGTGCATGAGTGTTTATGCCGCTTTATGTTGTTAAAAATTTGACTGTGTTGTTCTGATAAGAATAATTGATGAAAGAATTTAGAAATCTAGTTTGGCTGTTTATTGAAACAACACAGAGAAGACCGAAGTGTTTTGTTGCTGTACATTGTCCTGATATGGTAGATTGGTTCCTTTGTGAGGAATCTTGCTTTTTAAATTGCCTGAAGGTGCAAACACATTTAAAGATGTTTCTTCTTCTCTCTTTTCTCTCATCTGTCTTTTCTCTTTTCTCTTTTTTATTTTGCTTCAGATGGGAAATGCCTCCGAAACATTTCTGCTCGTGTCCAGAATATCGAAAGACAATGACTTCCTCATGGGAACTATCTACACCATTTTTGGTAGGTGATCTATTTCCCCCTCTTAGTTTTTTTTGGACTCCAGTCCTACAGCTGTTACTCTATGATCCACCTCTGTGTCTGCCAGGTGTGCTGTCAGTGCTGGGGAATGGGATCCTGCTGTTGGTGGTCTATAGAAAGAAGTCCTCCCTGAAACCAGCAGAGTTCTTTGTTGTCAACCTGGCCATCAGTGACCTGGGCATGACCATTACCCTGTTTCCACTCGCAATTCCTTCAGCCTACACTCACATGTAAGTGAGCACTTCTACCTTTCAACTTTCATCCCCACATCTACCAAATCCATATAAAAGAATTCCTTGTTGACAAAAATGTAGTAATCTCTATCAGATGCCTTTGATGGTATCTTGGTTCTTGGAGCGTTAAGGTTATCCAGCAGCAGTGAGTGAATTTGGTCTGGGGTTTGCCTCTGAGGCTTCATAAGCTGTGCCCCACCTTTTGTAGGAAGAAGGTTTTTGCCAGTCTGCAGCCTATGACTCAGGGCTGAAAAAGAGTTATATGTATATATCTAAATATATCCATACATCTTTTCAGTAAGTTGTTCTGCTAATAATACAGGTGCATGGCAACAATTCTCTATTCGGGTGTTTTAAAATGAAATATAAAATCTACAAAGAAGTAAGGATAAAGAATATACTAAGGTCTGGACTGAACAATTAGATAGGAAATAAGACAAGTAATAAGGCATTAAATTAACTATAAAGTGATATCCTTTACTGCCTTTTTGTCTCTTACACGCTTCCTACATCATCCCCTGACCTTCACTGGTTGCTTGTCAGATCCCCTGAGCCGAGTGTAGCTGAATGCTGTCATATTCTTGGTAAAGGATCAAAGTACATCAGTGTTCACCATGGTAATGTGTCCCAGGGGAGACCAGGAAATGTATTACTTGCTCCAGATCATGTGTATTGTCTAATTCAGCAGAAGGACTTTACAAGGAAATGCTCTGTTGATATCAGGATGTCAATCGATAGTAATGTCCATGTTTTCCTTCTCTCTCCATTCAGGTGGTTGTTTAATCACACAGCCTGTATTGTCTATGCCTTTTGTGGTGTTTTGTTTGGACTGTGCAGCCTAACCAACCTCACGGTGCTCTCCTGTGTCTGCTGGCTCAAGGTCTGCTGGCCAAATTACGGTAACACAATCAGTTTTATTCTTTTATTATTCATAGTAACACAATAATCTACAAACTACCATACACCTCCTGTTAGTCCTCTTCTGTTAGGTCAGACAAATTTACTGATAACATTGATACAGTTCACAATCAGTCTTTTGTCTTTTTTAAAATAACACTATACAAAGCAAACAAGCTATATAAAGCAAAAGCAATGGACCAGTCTTGACAGTGGTCCAACATGGAACACAATACACATACTTTGTTGGTCTAGCTTGGTCAAACGATTGTGAGCATGTATCTCATAAAGTGGGTGAAAATGACTTGTGAGTCACAAACCTGGGAGTTCATAGTTCAGTGAGGACAACTTCACAATTTGCCATTAAAGTGTTGCATTTTATAGGCTTTTGAAAAAATTATTGAAAAAAATATTTACACTTTTTTTATTTAGTGATTAGCTAAGATGCTTGTCTTTTTAATATTGATCTACATTTCTGATGCCCTCCGCCTGAAGGCAAAATCCTTGAATCCAAAAAGTAACACAATAAAATTGTGAGACCAACAACTCAAGGACTCATTACAAAGAAAAAAAAGGCCACGCTGCAGTTATGTTAATGTTCAAGGGTACACTTTAACCTCTTAAACAAGCAGCATATGTAAATAAGGAAATGTTTACACGGACTGTGAGCTCCCGACCCATTTTGATGTATTCCTGACAAGGTCTTAAATTTATTTCTAATTATTGAAACTGCATGATTTTTGCATGCTGTACTAAAGCAACATTCATGCTTTTAAAGTTTACTCATGAATTTTGATGTGTGTTTCTGTTGAGAACTACTACAAACACCTTTGTAAGTGTAGACAAATTCAGAAGCAGTAAACCCATATAAGATAAAACTTTATTATCTTCTTGCAGGATTTACAATATAAACAATGTAGGCTATAACACTGGAGGCTATGCAGGTAAAGTGCCTTGCCCAAGGACACGCAGTGACTAGGGAGGAGCTGGGATCAAAACACCAACTTTCTGGTTATTGGACAGCCCTGCTATACCACTGAGCCACTGCTGCCCAAATGTATGTAGTTTAGATTGCAGTATATGAGTCATGTCAATACCATAAAACTAGGAGAATGTCTCCACTCTGGGTTAAAAACTGATGCCACATTTTTCTCTTGTCGGTGTTTTCTCAAAGACAGTGAGTAGTGCTCTCAGTGGGATTTTTTTCTGTGTGATTTAGCCCTGAGTGAACCTTATATGTCCTCACACAAATGTCCTCACACACTACATTGATAATGGGGTGAGTTCATTCGAGGTCTGTGATTGTCCTTTAAACGTCAAGTGCCCTTACACTAAAGGAACCAATCAAAATGTTTCAATGCATATAGTAAAGTGTTTGCCCACACAGATACATTGTATTTTGCCTCTTTTAAGGTTCAGTAGAGATGGCTTTTAGTTAACAAAGAAAACAGAGAAGTTTGAAAGGCAAGGCTGTCCTGTACACTTATTGTTTGAAGCATTTAGCATAAAATCCAAAAATCTAATTTACACTTAAACATATCGATTTATTCTTTTGATGAGATGGCAAATCAGATTTCAGGTCTCACTACTCAAGTCCATGTCATAATATTTTCTAATAATGCCATAAGAGCAGAAGATGAAAACCTTTGTGTTCCTTCTGTATGGCTAAGGAAAGAACACTGAGAAGAAACGTTTCCATAGAGGCGACCTCCACAGACTACCTAGTCCTTCAGATACACTTTCTATACAGCTTGACAGACAGGTGCATTTAAACCCTTTTAACATCTGGCTGTAATAATTGAGACAATTTCAATCTATGTCGAATGTTTCTCAGATCCATTTGCGCCCAGAAATGCATGTAAATTATGTCTCTGTGACCCGCCATGTCCAAATAAAACGCCCAAAAAAAGCCCAATTATTAGTTTCAGCTGTGTATGGTCCTCCATGGACATATGTTGGCATGAAACCCCAAATTGATCATGTATAATCACATCACATCAAAGACGTCTATGTAATTGTGTTGCACAGATTGTCCCTAATATTAGTATGCTAACCAGATACGCACTGCGCTGTAAAATCAAAAGTCTTTCCTCAGCAGAAAAAAACACACAGGGGGTTGATTTTTTTCACCCTTCAAAATGGAAACTTGAATGCAATTATTCACTTTTTTAATCATTCACAAAATGACGAAAGTTCTAATTGTCATTTAAAGGAACAGGTGGAAAGACCTTTGTCTGAACCCAGGTCTGAAAGGGTTTCCATGTCCTTTCTGTTTGCGTGGGATTGTCCTGGATGTTCCAAAGATCTGCAAGTTAGGTGGCTTTGATGAAATTCCCACTGAGGAAACAGAAAATAAGACAATCAAATCCTCTTAGTCACAGTTAAAACCAAAGCTCGACAACTGCAGTTGAAATCAGTTGATTTTGCTAATTAGCAGCAGTAAATAGGCCTGGCAGCAAGGGCTGTGATTTTGTTGAAGCAACACAAGACAACTAACAAATGAAAATGAACACATTCAAACATATAAAGAGGAACAGTCCAATAAACTGAATCTACACAGAAAACCATCTAAAACCAACCATCTAGATTAAAGAGTTCATTGAAATTAGCTGTCACAGCCTGTTATTTTTGGTATGCAAATGTTACTCAGGGGGATTCATTAAAGATAGTCAGCTAACTGTTGACTAACTGTTTTTTATTTCAGATAAATATTTTGTGATGTTCACTTTCATGCTGATATTCAGCTCTCTTTTTTCTTCTTTTTTTTAAAAATTAGATGGCACTCTTGCTTTTTGAAACACAGTAACCAGGGTTTTTAGGGCACTACAAGAAGCTATGATGTAGCTCTTTGTAATGAAGATCAGAGACATGCACACAAGTGAAATACTGCTCCTGCACTGACCTAAAATGCACTCGCTGAGAAGAGCTCAAAATGTCAAACGTTATAAAAAACCTGATGTTTGTGTGTATTGGACACATGTAGCATTTACACCGACTTACTATGCAGTGATTAAGCAGGCTTAGGGTTTTGCTCATGGACACTTAGGACCACAGAGTTCCAGTCCAGCACAACTTTAAAGCAGTTTCACTCAACATTAACAACCCAGTTTCACAGTGTTTGTGCAGATGACTGCTAACTGTTGAAGCAGCACATATTTAAAGAGCATAATTCATGTTTTGGCCGCTGTCAGCTATTCAGGATTTACTTACATGGTTGTGCCTGTGCTAAATCTCAGCAGCACATTAATGTATGTTTCTGCATCAATGTTTGCAGTAGCTTAATTAAATTTCAGCTTCTTTTTTCCCCACAGAACTCATCATTCACCTCTAATTTGTTCATTAAGCCCTCAAGTTTCAGTTTTGTCTCACTGCAAGAGTGTGATAATTACTGCCTAGCCATAATTCATAAATCATAATTAATTTAGATCATTGACTATGTATTATGTAAAATTGGTATCATTTGAAAGAAAGTGTATCTAATTTAATTTAATTCAGAAAATGTCATCATCACACCCTATTATGTGAATGAGTGTACAGTTGTACCGTGCAGTATGGATTCCTCACTCCCTCATCCTGGAAGGCAGAATCCAGGGATGTTCCCATTTATATGCCCCGCACACTCACACACAGCAGGGGTACACAGAACAGCAGCAGTCTGGCACACACTGTATTAATCAGACTTCTAGGCTTTGATACACAAGGTACAATAAAATATGCCCTAACCGAGTGTATTTTAACACAGTAAAGCAAAGAAAAAGTACATGTTAAACACAGCTGGAGATCTGATGAACACCCCTCATACGTCACAACTGAACTATACCAAGCTTTGTCTATATTTAAATACACAGGGCTAGAATATAATTTAGTTGTTTTCCACACTCTAGTAGGTTTAACGATTGCATGCATATTAGCCACACTCTAATTGAAGGCTGTGTTTTGGAAAGAGCTTTTCTTGCCTTTTTTTCGAAGTAACCCAGTCTGCAATGCAGTGTGTAAAACCCAAGAGACTACAAGGTTAACAAATAATAGTGTTTGAAATGCTAATGAACGCAAATAATTACACTTTTATGAGACTTCCCTACAAGGATCCCTGTACAAATATGGCATCCTCTCGCCTAAACTAGTTTATACATTGTAACAGACAGCCCCCCTAGTCAAACAAGCACACAGCTCAGGGGTGCAGCATCATTTATATGACAACTGAAAAAATCATTGCAGACGTGCAGCAACAGCAGTTTCACTCTATGAGCAATAAGGACCATATTAAAAAAAACAAATATTTTATACTTTACTTTAGTCATTTCAGATGGTAAGCTTACAGTTGAGTAATTGAAGAATATGAGCATTAAAAAGCTTTTTTAAAAAGGTAAGATCACCACACATTACCTACACATTTCAACCTAGATTGACAATATGTCTTCAGTTTTTTCTTATAAAATACTAAATCTAAGCAAGAAAGACAGCAACAACATGGACATTTCACAAGGTGACATCTCATTCATTGGATTAAATAGGAGAAGGACAGATAAAGCCAAATAGCACCTTGGAAGTGTGTTGCTGCTGCACTAAGTGCAGAGAGGCACAAAGACAGAACTGATTTAAAATCAAAGAACCTGACCTTACAGGGACAAACAAAATAGCCAGAAGGCGCCTTGACGTTCAAGGCCCAGCTGTTGATCCTTTATTGCACCTTGCTGTTGTCACTGTTGTTGAGTGCTGAGAGACACTTACATATGTAATGCTGCACATATGAAGACTGAATTTGAAGACAGAATGCCAACATGATTTGAAAATGGGTGGGATTTTACCATCTATGTGTGGTCTTTAAAAGTTAGCACTAAGGAGGGCCTGTGATGCATATAAAAGGCTGAAATACCACCACATATCCAGGAGGGCTAGGCTAAGCATAGCTAATTTTGCTGTTTCCAGAAGCAAATCACCAAAAGACCCAAAAATGATGCTTTAAGTAAGGTTAAGAAAAAGTATTTTGGAATTTTGGAACAATAAGAAATGTCTGAATTAATCTGCTCCAGGGTGTTTTTTTCTATTCCACCAATGAGCCAACCACCATGTAGTTTAAATGTATGGTTATCAGATCTGTTGTGGGTGTAGGCAGACAGTCACACTCATTTGATAAACACTTAGATCAATATCAGGATAAAGAAAGAGTTCGATTCATCCATATTTAAAGAGTACCACTGGAGGGCTTTTCTCAGAAATTGAGTTCAGCTCTCTGGATAAAAAGAGCTCAGGTTCAGGAGCCCCACATCAGATAGAAGCCATCTGTAATGGCTAACGAGGATTCTTGCCTTAGCACCATCACAGTTCAGCAAGTGCCACAGGGTGTAATCACTTCCCTCCACCCTCAGCTTAAACAGTAAGAAGGGCTGACATCCTGCTGGAGAGGCTGTGTGCTGCCATAGATAAGGCTGCTCGTGGTCTCCTCCTCACTGATTGCACACTGAAGAAGCCATTGCCTACATCAATTATCGTAGACTGTGGCTGTTGCAGAGTTTCCCTCTCTTCACACACTGGCATGAGTGCCATAACAAGCGGATGCTGCCTGAAACATGTAACAACACATTTTTGTTGTTTACAAAGCTTTACATGGCAAAGAGAGTAAAAATACAGCAAAAAAGAAAATGTTCTTAATGTTTTAGTTCAGTTGTTCACATCAATTGTCTTTTTGTACAAATACGCATTTATATGCCAAATTAGACTTTATTGTGTTTAATAAATATAAATTAAAATCAGCTGAAGCTGGTTATTGTTTTATGTGTACTGCTTTTTTTCAAATCTTTTATTTAATACTTTTCAATGAAAATAAACCATTAAGAAAGCTAAATTATCAAAAGGAAAAAATGATAATTACCTCTGATTCATCCATTGAATTAAATTACTTTTGACCTTTTGACGCTGCAGATCAGCAGTGCAGAAAAAAAGAACAGATTGTGTTTGCTAAGTTTCTTCGGATCTCACGATAAAATGTAATTTTCACTTGCACTTGGGATTAGCATTAAAAACTACTGGTTAAGATTAAGCATTAAAAACAGGTTTAACAAGTGGTTAGGCAAAAATCATGTCCCAGAGTCTAAATCGAGGCAACTGTACTCAGGGAGTGGCAAAACGTCGTCCAAAAAATCCAGTCCAATCCAATCCAGAGTCCAGTTGCCTCGATTTAAACTCTTGGACATGACAATGACCTGGATGAATGAGAGCATCCACAGACATATAGGCAAAAATCATGCATATATAACAAACATATTTTAGAAAAAATAAATACAATTTCACCACACAATCACCATTTTTCGGCTATCATGCATTCCTCCATGTGATTTTTTTTAAATCAGAAATACCTGAGGTAAAATGTTAGATAACAGAGTAATTTATCTTGATTCCTATTTATGCAGTGTTTTATTCTCCTTATTAAATCTACGTGTCTATTAAAGTCTCTCCCTTCATTCTCTCTCAGGCAACAAGTTCTCGTACTGCCATGCTGGCCTGCTAGTTGCTGGCGTCTGGTGCTATGCCGGAGTGTTTGCCGTGGGTCCCCTGTCTGGCTGGGGAGAGTACGGGCCCGAGCCTTATGGCACAGCGTGCTGCATCAAATGGGATACACCCAGCCAAAGCTCTGCCGCCATGAGCTACATCATCTGCCTCTTCTTCTTCTGCTACATCATACCCTGCACTGTCATCTTTATGTCCTACACATTTATCCTGCTGACTGTTCGGGGCTCTCGCCAAGCTGTCCAGCAGCATATGTCCCCACAGAACAAAATCACCAATGCACATGCACTGATTGTTAAGGTAAATGTCCATGCTTATCCTTTAGGATAACACACATTCTACATTGCTTACATGACCAATATTTTTATTTTTTCCAGCTTTCCGTGGCAGTTTGCATCGGTTTCCTGACAGCATGGAGTCCATATGCTATTGTGGCCATGTGGGCAGCTTTTGGTGATTCAGCAACTGTACCACCCATGGCTTTTGCCCTGGCAGCTGTTTTTGCCAAGTCCTCCACCCTTTACAATCCTATCATCTATCTGTTCTTCAAGCCCAATTTCCGCAAGTCCCTGTGTCGGGATGTGGCCCAGTGCAGGAGGACACTCTGCGGATGCCTGTGTCAGCACAGCCCGACACAGAAAGGAACTTGCGGGCAATCTCATGAAAAGGAGGAATGCAACTCTACAAGGTTGTCTAATGGGCTGCCGGAGAACCACAGGACCTGCAGACACTGTCCTTGCCCTGAAGGAGTAGCTGGCACCAGAGAAAACGTTACAGGCTACAGTCCCAGGCAGACTGCCAGGATACTTCAAGGATCTCAACACAGCGAGGTGGCTGTCAGTCAGCTCTCCAACGAGCTGCAGAGCGACTTCCTCTAGTAAAGCCAGACAATGTGAAGGTGAACAAAAGCTGGAGAACAGGGATGAGGTGGCAAGAAGGAATGTTGAGAAAATTGCAAGTTAAGGAAAAGTGAAAATGTAATTCAAAACAAAGACTGATATAAGAAAAAATATAACTTGTCTTATGCCTCAAATATGTGATACTGCCAAAAAAAAGGAATACAACCAATACAGGAGGAAAAGCGAGCCAAACAGTCCACAGATGTGTACATCAATATTCCGTCAGGTCAAAACTTAACAAGCGTCAACAACTATCTGTTCATTTTGAGTGATCAACATCACGCAAACAAGACTGAGCGGGGTCACGATGCAACTCAATTAACGCTGGAGGGAGGAACTGATGCCAAACTGTTGTACTCCCTAAACTATCCTCTGTTTGTTTTAAAATTTGCTGTATTTGTATTTAGATGTTTATTATGCATGCCTCAAAATCAAGGACCACAGGGTTGATGTTAATATCTCAAAGGTATTTAGAGATGTCTCAACATTGCTGAGGCTAAATATAGGTGTAACTATAGCATGTCAACATCCACATTCATCCATTTAAACCAGGCCCCGTGAAGAAATAAGAGGAGGTGTCATGTTTCTCAATGTCTATTTTGTCAAATCACTTCTGTCCATGACAAAATTCAAACGTGAAGGCAGGACTGCATATAGCTCTCTGCAGCTACACTTTTTACATTTACACTCGAAAAGCTCTACCTATCAGTCCATGGAGACTTTCTGATTGGATATTTTGTGTGGAATAAGCTACAAAATTTAAATACTACATATCATTCATTAATTAGTTTTTCAAAAATTATTTAATTTACTCTTCTGGTATAAAATCCAAACAAAAATACACAATATTTTAATTACTTACAGAATTTCAATTAAATTTTATTTATATAGCACCTTTTACAATCATCATTGTCTCTAGGGGCTTTACATAAACCCAGAGCCTGAACAGAGCATTACCCGGCTCACAGGGAAGAACCTTCCTGCTGACAGGAGTACATGCTTCAGCAGTAACTCCTTATTGTTAGTTTTGCCAATGTATTACTTCCTACCTTGATGGCACCATAATTTTTAACCACAAAAGCAAACTACAGACGAGTCATTTTAAAATGGGGGTGGACACATCAGATATGATGGTAGTGACGCCTGTGTGTAGCACATGTCAATGTGTGTTCAGGGAGGGACTCATCACCATGGCACCCCAACAAAAAAATAGAAAATATTTTCAATATAGTGAAAGTGAATGATTTTTATAACAAAAACATTATCAAGCAATGTCTAATTGGAACCATGAGAAAAAAAAAGTTGCATGAAGCATTAGAGTGCACATGGAGCCATAACAGCCCCACAAGGAACAAGATTTACAAGCCTCCTGCAAGAAAGTCTAGAGGCTCATTATAGTCACCATCCACCCCTCCACATTTGCAGACATTTAGCAGGAGGAGAGCCCCATGGATGGATTTTGTCAGGACAGAGTGGTTGCTTTGACAATCTGGCCGAACATGACCATATGTCATTGTTGGACTAGGTAAAAAAAAAAATCAAACCATTATGGCATTCATGTGTGGGGATGTGTTGGACACTTTAGCTAGGTTGAAAAATGTTAATTTGCTTTGAATAAATCGCCTGCCCTGAGGCTTTGTAATAGGGTAAAACCTTTATCTTTCATTACACTCTCTTTAGGAAATGTTGCCACATTTCCAGGTATCAGCTATTAACTTGGTTAGCACCTTATTATTTTTAACAGCTAGACTATAAATATAAGACCCCAAATTGTAAGAAACCCGAGTGATCTTCAGATAAGCCTGTTTGCTTGTGTATGAGAAAGGAGCGAAGTGACACAGTGTGGTTTATTTATACTGTATGTGAGTGTGTTTTTCTACCGTGCCTCTGTGAGGGTGCTTTCATGAGCAGAAGCACAAGTGTGCAGGTTCTAATAGAAGCAAATGGTGAACCAGCAAATTCTTTTGGCTGTGGTGCACAAAGAGGTAAAGAGAAACTAAAATGGGCACATTTACCATGTTCCTCAAGCCATTACAACAAACTAAGAGAGATTCACTTTATGTCTATGCATGACTATAGACCACATGCCTTTAGTGCTCCTCTAGCCTGCTGTTCAATAAAAGAGTTTGTAACATGAGACACAAAAGATTTCGCCTCAGCACCCTTCCAACATTATTCCAATAAAAAGTGCCCAGCAAGCACAGTTGAGCTTAACCACTGTGTTTGTTAAACAAGCAGTTTTGTATTTTTCTCCTGGCAGCATAGGTCATCAAATGAAGATACAAAAAAGACCTGTCATGGACAAGATTAATTAGATGTGCTTGAGTGCGTGTTGCGGCTGACTTGCATGTCATGATTCCTTTCTTTACTATGCTGAGAGAGAAGATTGCAGTTCTGTGCAGTTTTCACAAAATACCTGACTATATAGCCGTTCCCATTTTGTGTTCTCACTTTCAGTTTGTCATAAAATAATTTGCCTGAAGTCATGCAAAACAACCAGGTCAGCATATGTGTTGCATTCTGCTGCTTGTTACGCTCTTCTTATTACTGCTCCAGCCTTGGTAGTGCCTGCTTCTTCAGGAAATTGATACTAAGTCAGCATCACCACCTGAACTAATACCCCACTTGGGCTTTTCACACGACACTTAGCCCCTGGGGTTAGAAGCTTCTTAGCTCATGGCTTACTCTATGTTAGCTATGGGCTTAAGCTGTGTTCAGACTGACGGTTTGACTACATGAAAAAACAAAGTCCTTTTTAGTTTTAGTACATTACTGGCAACCCTGAAGGGGTAATTCATAGTACCTCCTTAATTTTAAGACAGAGGATAAAAACTATTCAACTACTCAACAACTTTCCACAGTCATCAAGGCAGTAATAAAATCTAAAGCCAAGGTTTTATTATAATTGTCAAGAATAAAGTCAGTCTAACTTTTGGAGGCTTAGTGGGGTGCTAACTGTGAGACGTGGTGAAGGTTTCTGAATTGTGAGATGATTCCAGAAATACAGTAAATTATTCTTATCTCACTCAAAGATGGAAACTGATGAGCAGCCTACCAGCTGTGTAATGTGGCGATCTCCCAGGAAAAACAAAATGATTGTACTGACTGCTCTGTGGGGTTTATGTTAACTGAAGAGAAAGTAAGGAAGGTCTGAAGATCTGTGAAATCTGCTCGTCATGTTACAACCAAAGTTTTCCAGTCACCTTTATTCCTGCTGTCGAAGTCAAAATGCTGTTTTGGACACACATATTTTTCTACCAATATGCAGGTTAGCGTGAAAACAAATATACATATCAAAAGACTTGGCTTCATGTCCTGTGCTGGACCGACGGACATACAAACCAGGCAACACAACTGTGAAAATCTGATTCTGATGTCTCATTTTTCTATTCTGTTCTGCTTTGAGAACAAATACTGCAAGTACCGAGGTGTGTATTCTGTATCTCTAGCCATTCCCACCTGGGTCACCTACTTTTATATATATATATATATATAGCATGTGTGTAGATAATATATGTCTGTACAGATACCAACTTAATTAATATATTGTAACAAATATCAGCCAAAATGTGTAAATAGGGGATGGAGAAGCCCCTTACAGTGTCTTGAAATGGGGATGCTGGGTTGTAGTTTTATGTTGTTTTAGCTTGTGGCGGCTTTTAAAAGTGTTTCCATAAATGTTTATTATTATAAGATAAAATAGCTGCCAGGTCTATGGCTTCCCTCACTCCAGCTGGGATCCATTTTCCTTCAGCTTTTCTAAAAGCTGTGTGAGAGAAGGTTACGCTGAACTTATAACATACTAATTTTAGTATCACCTTTATTACATAGCCATAATATAAAAAAAAAATACCTTTTTTTCCACCACAATGTTGTTGGCTTACAACAATCCAAGTGGGAAATTGAATCTATTGCAATGTATAATTTAGCTTCTATGAAGGTGACTGTCTCTACCTCCCAGTTAATCACAGAATGTACTTGTTGCTGAATTTGAATTAGAAGATTTAAACATTTAATATGAAGAAATCCAAGTAGTAGAAGTGTTTGATGACACCCGCATGGATGTATAGATGTCTTTATTGTGGTGAAATTAAAGCTCTCATAGGTCAGAAGTCACTTGCCCTTGCATTGACACATCCTCACCTGGATCGCATTCAGGCATCGTATTTACACTTTTGTGAAAATATACTTATTAACTTTACTTCTGGATTTTGCCTGTCAAGATGCAGCCTGGGAATACTTTGTTAATCCCATTTCAGACATAGGAATCAGCAAGAAACTTCTTATGCCTCCTGGATGCATTGAGCCTATACAAGGTCTGAATAATGTGATAAATCCTAAACGCACAGCTGTCTATATATATATATATATACACACACATATATACATATATGGTCTAATCCACTGTAAAGAAAGTTAAATGTGATCAGGACAATGCAAAACCCTTGAATCTGAATTGTCTGACAACAGCAGCAAAGTCATTGTAGGAGTCCCTATATTTTCCAGTTTTATACTGTGTTAACACACACATACACACACTCACAAGATTTTTTCCCATCCCCTCCCAGTTTCATAGACACAAACAAGGCTGAATGTGATGTGTTGTAAATATATGTGTTTGTACATGAAAAAAATCTATAAAACATTTGAAATATAATTTAAATAATTTAGAATTACTGAAATTATTATAGTGTTGTCAGTGAAGTTTCAGATGCACTGTGAAATGTTTACATTTACTTAATATTGAGGATTGTATGAAAAGTGTTAAGAACATCTATCTAAGGGCATATCATTTGTTCTGAAGTAAAATGGAATGATTAATAAATATCATTTAGGACTAAATCAATGAGTATTTAAATGCTTTTTTGATAATACAGCCTGGTAACCCATCTTCATTCTAGGACCAATGAGGAGTTTGAACATGTACAGTTCAGCATGTGGTTCCACTAACACTATATTTTAGTGTCACCATTCAAATTGAACAAAGAAAATCAGACAGGACTTCCATCTGATGTTTCTGAATATTTAACATTGTGCTGTTTAGCTCCAGGATGCTGTGTGTAATCAGCATTGTGTAAATGAATATTCCTGTGGTATGCTAAGTGCTAAGTGCTATGCAATAGCCTCTGGTAGGAGTGGGTTGCCTTTCCATCCCTGTCTTTCCTGCGTGGACATTGTTGAGCAGATGACAATATTTACATCGCCTCAGTGGTCACATGCACCTTGGGCTTTGAAAGGATAAAGTCGGAGGATCAACAAAATGAAGACAGATTATAGTCAGTGGGAGCCCAGCTGTACTGACTGCATGGGCATTGATTTATATTTCAGCTTTGGATTCCATCCACTGATTCACAGAATTAGTCACATCCCCTGCAGTAACTATATGTGCAGTGTTTCACTGATAGAAATGGATTTACAATTAGGTAACTTTTGTTGCTGTATATTATAATAATATGGTGCAGACAAGTTGGCAGGGGCGAGATGTGTCTATAAACCCTGGTATAAACCATGTACTTTTTTTTCTTGCCTTTGACTACCGTATTTTCACGACTATAAAAGTCTAAAATTTTGTCAAAAGTCGGCCCTGCGCCTTGTAATGCGGTGCGCCTTGTGTGTACACTGTGGTTACCACAGCATTCACCCTACCCCTAGCCCTGTGGTTTGTAAAGTGATACTCAATAATGGTTCCCTACAGCTCTTTGTAGCTTGAATGTTAATTTGATTAATTGCTTTAAGATAAATGCATCTGCTAAATTAGAATAAATGTATATTTTATAAATGTGTTGCAGCTGAGTCCCTGAGAAAAGGGACAGTACAACATTTAATGTGAAACTTTGTGCTTGTAAAATACAAATTATCAAACTTTTTTTATATTTGTTTGCACATATGTTGCTTGGGCTGAACTGTTCTTTTTCAGGATCATTTTTCACAAAGAGTGGATTAGTATTGAGAGCCCGATATACAGAACATCTTGAGCAACCCCCATGCCTGTGTTTTCCTGCATAATGTATTGCATATGTACACGCACAACCCACACATACAGCATCTTCCTGGGATTTCTTAGCAGGCAGGCATGGATTTTCAGCTCTAATTGGTTTTGTCACAGTGTTCTGCACCTCCAAAACAAGACTATTGATTGAGATTCATGAGTGTTTCCTGATGCTTTAGAAGGCCAAGTCTTTTCAACATCCATCATTTTATATAGCTGCTGTTTTTTTCATATATGTGTGCATGTTGTGTGAAGCATAACCAAAATGGAAATGGGAAATTCTCCTCTTTTTACATCATGGTGGGTGAAATCAATAATCTTGAAAAACCCAACCATTAGTATTATTTAATAGACTTTTGTTCCAATGTGAACTTAAGAGAAACACTGTAATCTCTATCTTTAATCACAGTTTTAGCCACATCTCTGACCTTGAACCAACTCTGCAGAAAAACTAATTTTCTCACCTCATTCTGTCTGAGACAGAGTGGGTAAAAAGTATCTGCTGATGCTGTATCTCACTTCATCCTTGTACACCTGGTGTATTGCATTAACCCTGCAGATTTAGCTGTAGCTGGGAGCAGATGTCCTGTGTGCAAACAGATGGACATGATCTGGCTGCTTCACCTTAACAACATGTCCCCGCTGAACACCATCTGCCAAAGTATCAATATTCTGCCAGCTCTGCATTAAAGCCGGATGGAGAGGTGTGTGTGTGTGTGTGTGTGAATGTGAACTTACTACATCCCTAAAGTTCTGTTTAGGTTTATGTCAATCATGATGATGACACTAAAACTTTACTGGTCTTCCAGCATAGAGTGACAGATGGTGAAAGGAGCAGGCCTCATTTATCAAGTGTGCCATTTTTAGAAACAAAAAAGATTAGAAAGTGATCGATTAGCTGCTAAATGGAAATGTATGTTTACACAGTTTATATACCACAAGAAAATACACCAATTCTACCATGTATTATTTTGCATTTTAACAACTCTTGAATTAACTGAAGCATGAATCTAATCATGCCAGTTCGATTCTGGCTAAGGCCTTTCTGTGTGGAGTTAGCACGTTCTCCCTGTGCCCGCGTGGGTTTTCTCCGGGTGTTCCGGCTTCCTCCCACATTCTAAAGACCTGCTTGTCAGGTCAATTGGTCACTCTAAATTGCCTGTAGTTGTGAGTGTACATGGTTGTCTGTCTGTGTGTTGCATTGCGATCGACTGGTGACCTGTCCAGTGTGCCTCTCACCCGTAGTTAGCTGGGATAGGCTCCAGCCCCCCTGTGACCCTGCACTGCAGGACGAAGCGGGTTATTGGATGATGGATAGATGAATCTAATCATTTTCCTGAGAAATTGTTTCTGGGAAATATCTGACCCTGTTTTTTCTTCTCATAATTGTGACCTCAGTGATTTTCCTGCACTCTTGGTCACACTGCTGAACTAATGATTGGCGTGTTGGTGTTTCATTATGTGTTTCTACCACCATGAAATTATGACCAATGTTGCAAGAGTGTGGAACCCAGAATTGGCCATAGAGAGAAAATGTTGTTGTAACTGACAGATTTTACACAAGGTTTAATTTTCAGATTCCACATGTTTGTTTTGTACTTATATTTTATATCATATAAAAATGATATATATAATACCTATACTGTTTATTATTCTATTCGATTCTATTCTAAAGGAGCTCATTTTACAATATAAAACACAATTCATTCCCACATAGTGGTTGTTTTGTGCACAGGAAATACATGTAAATGTTTAAAGAACTGGGACGCTGGACTGGCCTTTCTCTCTGAAGCATGAAGTCCACCCTGCCCTTTATAAAGTCATCCATTGCTGAGTTTTCATTTATTTGTATTAAATCTATTTTTTCGAAACATTACTGAAAAAGTGAATGTGTGTCTCTTTGAGTAACTAATCTGTGCCTTAAAAGTAAGATTAAAGTTGAATTGTCAGTTAAAAGGTACACTCAACAAAAATATAAACGCAACACTTTTGTTTTTGCTCCCATGTTTCATGAGATGGACTTGAAGATCTAAACTTCATTCCAGATACACAATAAATACACACAATATTACCATTCCTCTCAAACATTGTTCACAAATCTGTCTAAATATGTGATAGTGAGCACTTCTGCTTTGCTGAGATAATCCATCCCACCTCACAGGTGTGCCACATCAAGATGCTGATCTGACATCATGATTAGTGCACAGGTGTACCTCAAACTGCCCACAATAAAAGGCCACCCTGAAGTGTGCATTTTGTTTCTGCTTTATTGGCGGTCTGGGGACTCAGAACCAGTCAGTATCTGGTGTGACCACCATTTGCCTCATGCAGTGCAACACATCTTCTTCGCATAGAGTTTATCAGATTGTCTATTGTGGCCTGTGGAATGTTGGTCCACTCCTCTTCAATGGCTGTGCGAAGTTGCTGGATATTAGTGGAAACTGGTGCACGCTGTCGTATACGCCGGTCAAGCACATCCCAAACATGTTCAATGGGTGACATGTCCGGTGAGTATGCTGGCCATGCAAGAACTGGGACATTTTCAGCTTCCAAGAATTGTGTACAGATCCTTGCAACATGGGGCCGTGCATTATCTTGCTGAAACATGAGGTGATGTTCATGGATGTATGGCACAACAATGGGCCTCAGGATCTCATCACGGTATCTCTGTGCATTCAAAATGCCATCAATAAAATACACCTGTGTTCTTCGTCCATAACAGATGCCTGCCCATACCATGACCCCACCACCACCATGGGCCACTCGATCCACAACATTGACATCAGCAAAGCGCTCACCCACACGACGCCACACACGCTGTCTGCCATCTGCCCTGAACAATGTAAACCGAGATTCATCCGTGAAGAGAACACCTCTCCAACGTGCTAGACGCCATCGAATGTGAGCATTTGCCCACTCAAGTCTGTTACGGCGACGATCTGGAGTCAGGTTAAGACCCCGATGAGGACGACGAGCATGCAGTTGAGCTTCCCTGAGACGGTTTCTGACAGTTTGTGCAGAAATTGTTTGGTTATGCAAACCAATTGTTTCAGCAGCTGTCTGAGTGGCTGGTCTCAGACGATCTCGGAGGTGAACCTGCTGGATGTGGAGGTCCTGGGCTGGTGTGGTTACTCGTGGTCTGCGGTTGTGAGGCCGGTTGGATGTACTGCCATATTCTCTGAAACGCCTTTGGAGACGGCTTATGGTGGAGAAATGAACATTCAATGCACGAGCAACAGATCTGGTTGACATTCCTGCTGTCAGCATGCCAATTGCACGCTCCCTCAATGCTTGTGGCATCTGTGGCATTTTGCTGTGAGACAAAACTGCACATTTCAGGGTGGCCTTTTATTGTGGGCAGTTTGAGGTACACCTGTGCACTAATCATGATGTCAGATCAGCATCTTGATGTGGCACACCTGTGAGGTGGGATGGATTATCTCAGCAAAGCAGAAGTGCTCACTATCACACATTTAGACAGATTTGTGAACAATGTTTGAGAGGAATGGTAATATTGTGTATCTGGAATGAAGTTTAGATCTTCAAGTCCATCTCATGAAACATGGGAGCAAAAACAAAAGTGTTGCGTTTATATTTTTGTTGAGTGTAGATTCTTATAGAGATAGGTAGATTCTTCTTTTGATAAGCACAGAGATTTAATGGAGAGGGATAATAATCCCATTGTGGGGTGTATGAATTGTCAGTACAATAGACCCTCTATGTGAAGATGTTCTCTGAAGAGGCAGCCAATGGCTGAACTGTCTGTGAGTCTGAGTATGTGTACATTGTGTCATATTAAACTAAGCTGAACTAAAAACTAAATCAAAATCAAGTTAAAATGTATTAAATTTATAGCTACATTATTGCATTTCCTCAAATTAAGTTAAAATGTTTAATCTCAATCTTTAACCCTTATAATAATCCTTCTATGCTGTTTTTATTTTTTTAATTTTCTTGTTGCATGTGGTGCAATATTTTGCTTACTTGTTTATGATGTCCCCTGGATTCTGTTTTTCCTTCCTGGTCCCACGTCCACATCTCATTTTCATAGGCCAGGCCAGGCATTCATCGCCTATGGGCAGACTCCCTGCAACAAACCATTCACATGCCTCCCTGTCTTCACTCCCACACTCTGTAACATATATTGAACCCAACTGCAATACACTGTCAGTAAAAATAATAACATCATGAACCAATAATATCCAATCTCCCATACATGAGTATATCATCCAATAACACAGGATGTTAGTCGTTCTCATTGCCTGCCGCCCAGAGTATTGACTAAATCCAAAAATACGTTCACACCAGGCTATTTCCATATTTACAGTGTTCACGTAGGGGTCTTGTCTCGTGCTTTACCTCCTGTGGTTTCCCTCCATGTGTGATTACCTGCCCTGTCCTAATGTCTCGTTGTCTTCTCTGGTCCCATGCATTTAGTCTGTGTCTTCCTTGTACCGGCTAGTTCGTCTCGTCACTTTGGGGATTTGTGTCTGCCTTGCCAAGCCTCGACTCTGCGCGTTCTCCAGGTAGTCATGCCTTGCCTTGTACTTTGTTCATGTTTTACCCTAGCTCTGGAGACGTCTCACTTTTGCCACATCACATGTGATTTTTAGTTTTGTATTTTTGGTTTTCTTTCTTATAAAACCAAAACAACAAAAAAGGTTATTACATGTACATTCTGATATTCTCTGCCAACACTGAGAAATGTTGAATAGGATTAGTTGAATTTTGAATTAAACCTTTACAAAGATAACTGTATATTTCAATAAACTGTTAACGCCTTGAGGGCATGTGTAGATAATAACCGCCATTCAAAACGCTCTGAGCTCACTTATCTCTGGCTCTGAGCGTTTCTTATGGATTCTTGTGCCTTCACGAGATAGTGAGATACAGGCAGTGTGCTTTGAAGCAACAATTTGATAAATTTCCAGCAGACCTTTTAAATCTTAAATCTTAAATCTGCACGTTCACATGCACAAAATATGATAAAAGAAGACAAAGTGTCTGATTATAAATGTGAGGGATTAACTGACAGCTATCAAAGTACACACATTTTAAAACTATAGAACACATAATGCACATTGTAGTGGTGTAAAGTAAATCAGCTAAAATGTGCAGAAACCAGCAACATGATTCTCTGAGATTAAGAATGTAAAAGGATATTACAGTGATACTTGTTATTAATATAATTTCAGATAAGTGCACCAATCTGGAGCTACAGCTGTGATAACAACCCGGTGCTTGAGGCAGTTAAACAAAATTGTACAGAGAGCTGTGTGAGAGGCTGAGAACTGTGGTCCCCTGCACCAACTATTAAAAAGAACATCAACCAAATATAGGCAGTACATTTACTACTCAGTGACTTCCAACTCGTTTTTTAAGAGTTTATTAACTAAACCATGTTGGAAAAGTTATATAAGCTATGAAGATGTTAATTAGAAATGTTTTTCCTTTTTTTTAAGAATCTAAAAATATAGCTAAATGCACCCAAAGCAGTTCCAGACTCCTTTAGCAAGTCTTTGATTAAAACTAGTGCAACTAGTTAATTAAGAAATCATGGGTATTGCACATTTTTCTGCAGATAACTGTACTGAATTTGTGGATGCAGTGTCAACTGTATGATAGGGCCCACTATATTTCCATAAATAAATTAATTAATTAACTTGCATCATTATTATTCATACGATCCAGAAACAATGGAATGATATTATTCTGTATGTATCTGTGACAGATTAAAAAAATAAGGCATTTAACCCTCATGTGTTGTTCGGGACATTTTTGTCCTCTGAGAGAAATTTTTCTGTTTATTTTGGCCATAACTTTGTCAATATGTGGATTTTTACAGTTAACAACTTAATGACCATATGGTCATTAAGTTGTTAACTGTAAAAATTAACTGTAAAAATTAACAACTTAATGACCATAAGTTAAACCATAAGTTAAGTTGTTAACTGTAAAAATCACAAATTTTACCTCCTACCAACAGGGTAAACCACCAACAATCAAGAATGCATGATTATGTAGTGCCATGGCTGTGCAGTCAAAAAAAGTGTGTTTATAATGTAAGTCTATGGGACAAAATGGGAGAAAAAAAGAAAATCCAGTGCTGTGCAAAAACTAATAATGCAATAAAGTCAATTTTTTTACTGATGTTTGACATGACCAAGACTGTAATAAAGGTTAAAAAGAATCCAGTCCACATTCACCTTTTCTATTAAAAATGAGCCATTTTGTATGGTTTTTTTTTTCAATTTTCAGCACCACCCCTTATAAAATTGGTGATTAAAGGGTTAAAATCCTGGGGGAAAATGATTTTTTCACTACTGTTGATTAGAACTGAAGTTAATTAAAAGGTCTATGCAAAAAAATTTCAAAAAATATTTATCTAATATATTTTTAAAACCGTTAAAGTTAGGGGACGTTTTTGTCCCCGAACAACACATTAGGGTAGTGTTTGCGAACAATCCATGAGGGTTAAGTCAATGTAGTGATGCAGCTCTGGGGGCGGGGGGGGGGGGGGGGAACTTTACTCTTTACTTTACTCAGGCTCAATCTATCAAATCTTAGTTTGCCCTTTACAGCAGCATCGTGTGGCTCTCTCTCTTTCCGCTGGCGGGCGTCACAGCCTTATAGTGGAGCAGATGCTAGCTGCTCAGTTTGGTGTAGCGGTCAGGGTCACTGCCGCACAGAAGTTACACTACACCTACCATTGGAATCAATCTTTTTTGAGACAGTTCTGCAGGGCTGTTTTAAGTTGTAAGTTTCCTGATTTGTTTTATGAAGGATACAAGTGGTTGTAACTTCAATAAGCACAGGACAAGGCAAATCATGTTGCTTGTACTAAAGTAATTGACTTGGCCTAACTAGAGAGGTTTTGTAACATATACGGTACTCAATATTAGCTAGGTTGTAATAACTTAAAAAATATCCATGCAAATTGTTACATGCCCCTACCCCTGAAATATAGAAATAAGTTTAAAATAAATATGTTTGCTTGTGTCTTCTCCAAGCATCCATAATTGTAAATCTCTCACAAGCCATGAGTGGGGATGTTGTGGTCCATGTGTGGGCATTACACCGTGTGTGGCCTCTTGGCTTTGCAGTGTGGTCAGTTGTTAGTGGCATTTGGACCAGACTTGACCACATGTGGAACTGTTACTCTCTGAATGGTGGTCGAGTCATTTAGCAGTGTTGCATGTAACACCTATGGTCTCTTCAGCAGTAATTCGTTTTGGCTGATTGGCTGCTATTCCCTTTTCAATGGGAAAGCTGTGCCTCTTGTTATAGGTACTGATAGTGTGTATTTAAATGCTGAATGGTGGTACTTAGTTTTGTCAGGGTTTGTGTGTTGTTGGGTTTTCTTTTCTTTTCGGCACACCAAGGCTCTCAGTGGCAGCTGTGGGGGGCAGAGTTACCAGACCATGTACCTCCAACTGCCTTAAATTCAGTGATTATCTACCTGCATCTTACTGTTCTTGTTTTTCTGTGGTAGTATGGAACCCACTCTTTTATCTTTCTACAGAAGACCTTTTGTACTTCCCCTTTCTCTTCTTCAGCTCTCTGCTTCGGATTCCCACGTGGCTGCTGCTTTTCCTGTGATACCTTTTTTGAGAAACTGAGGCTTTGTAATAAGTTCCCTTACATTTGAGTCTGCTTTTGGGTCCTTCTTTAACCAGCTTTCAGCCGGTTAAATTACTGTCAGACCCTATGTGCTATGCTTCACATGCTAAACATTAGCTGTAAAATATTGACATGTCTGTTCTGTTGGTAAAGTAAACAAGTGTTTCATAAAATAACATCACGAGTTGTTAAGCTGAGTCTATTAAAGATGGAGCAACAAAGGAGTCAACTGGCTTCAGATTTCTCTTTTGCTCTAATGCATTTTTAACAGGCCCCATGTTGGCCAATCACATAAAAACAAGCACACATTCCCGATAGATTCCTTTGTCACATAAACACCTTATTTCCACCATTTACTTCATATTTTGCTGTAAAACCTGTTTGAGTACCCACGCATGTGCAGCACATTGGTGCCTTTAAATCAATATCTTTATTAATCTGCTTCTCCAACTGAACTGTTACCCTGTTTACCCTCACCAAGGCAAACAGCTTTTTTCTGTGTGCACTTATCATTATAGTCTTGTAGCTGCATTTGCAAGCCAAGATTGCACAGTATTGCTTTTGTTGAAACCAGAAGCAAACAGGGACAGTAAAAGAAACTCAATACAAAAGGTAGTTCTTTGCTTGCTTTGGCTGAGGCAGAAGTAAGGAAAGAAACATGTTACCGTTATTGCATAATTACTTTTTACATTTTGCTGACCTTGTATACTCAGCTGACATTCTACACGGTGGATTTAATAATCTGAAAAGTACAAATTTAAATGGATTAAACCTTTAAGCTTTACGAACATCTCAAAATAGAGGCTCTTGAACTCTTGAACAGATGTGTACATCTACTCCGCTTGTTTTACTTATTTTGTGGGGACATAAATCTGCAGTCCATCCTCACCAGAAAAACATCATATAACATAATTTCTTCCGCCCTTCAAAACAGATCCAGTGAGCGTATTTATGTGTTCAATTTGTTCTGTTGGCACTGTTCCTCTCTTTCTTTTCTCTTTGAGATTCCAACACTTGATCTGACACTTCTGTCTGTATTCACCAACTTGTAAACATGTTAGGTGCTTTAACATAATAATATTTAGTTAAAATTGGATTACCTAATATAGTTAGAAGGCCCCAAACTGCAGCAGAATTAAACCCTCTCTAACTGATCTCTTTAAAATGGACACTCGAAAATTCATGTAGGGTTTGTATCAGCCTTAGTTACACCCTGGAATTTATGGTAACTCTTTACTAAAGTTGTATATACACTCACAGTTAATACAATATGAATATTCAATTAAAACAATGATCAGTAGCTGCAGCAATCTCATCCTGACTGTAATCTACAGTATTACAAAGATGTTTTGATTATTTATTGTTTGCCATTGGTGTCTGTTACTTTGTACTTTTATATTATTATTCTTGTATATGCACTGAAAGTTGAATGATTTTATCTTTCTAGTGTGTCTATCCAGTGTCCAGTGTAAGGAACATGCTTAGGTTTGTTACAGTCTGCTAACCTTGGCTCAGGATTAGGGTTAGGGTCAAAACTAGGGTTAGGGTTAGGCCTCTAAGCCTCACAACAGCCGAGAACCTAACCCTAGCTCTGCATTAGGTGCTCTGGGACCTTCCTAACTGTAACCCTAACCCTAACCCTAACCCTAGTTGTAGGGTCTACACATGGATTCCACCAATTCATAGCTGACAATCCTAAACAATACAACTGCCAAGGAAAGTCAAGGGAAATTAGGCATTACAAATTAGGACAAGATGTTATTTGGTATTTGTAAGAAGCTATTTGGCATTTGCTGGTGATTGTAGCATGTATGCAAGTCTTACATATTTAAATGTTTAATGTAACTTACTTTATCATTAGAAAAGTTTTAGAAAAATATCAAGTTCTTGATCCGAGATAGTGTCACCTGCTAACCTCAGCTCCTCACCCACCACCTCTCCACATAGTGCTGTATGTCATTTGCCTGCCTTCATACATTCTTGTGAGGCCATCCCCTTATTATTATGCAATAGTGAACCGATAAGACTTCCAGCTGTCAAATGGACTGCAGATTATCTCCCATATAGGGATATGCTTTCCACCCAAAGCTGCTGTACATTCTCCTTCATAGCAGAGCGAACCCTGGTCCTAATCTCTGTACTCAGTCATCAACCTAGAGCTTATCTTCCTTACTTTTTACTGAACTCATCTATCCTCATATTTGTCTGAGCTCCTCGACCTCACAGGAAACATGAATAGCATGTGAAGGACACAGAAGGGCATAGATGAGAGAAACCTCTGGAAAGAGACAATTTAATAGAATCAGCACAGGGGATAAAGGACTACATAAAGATAATTAACATTATTCAGAATTTAATCAGATAACCTTTTGCATCATTTGAGACATTGCATGTTGATGTCAATCAACTCTTGATTTTATGCACAAAATGGATTGTTTGTTGTAGAGATTTCTCAAACTGTGTTTTTGTTTGTATTTGTGTTCCTGGGGACTCATTAGTCACAGCCAAATTGCCAGTGGCTAGAGCAATGTTTTTGCTAAAGGGTCCCATTTGGTTTGCATTGGACACATGCATAAAAACACCTTCAGGCATTCCAGCTTTTGAACGATCACAATAAATACACTGGATTGACAGAAGAAATGGTAACATAAAAATAAGTGCAGCAATGAAAATTGAAGCACAGAAGTACACCGTAAATCAGTGCACTTATATGAGCAGAACAATGAGACCATTTATCATGGTCACCTACACCGGACCAGCTTATTTTTTAATTTAAACCAAAATAGATAATACTTATTTTTACCAACTTAAAATTCCAAAAAGTTCACTAAACTTGCAAAAACTAAAATTTTAGGACACATTAGTGCACCTGAACGTTTCTGAGGGAAACATCATGAGGCAAACTTAATGGTGTGGAAAGATGCAGGTTATTTGTATTGGTGGTGCTTCGTGACTCAGCTCTAAGCACATAGTATATTTATCTTCCACCTTCCTCCTCTGCTTCTGCCACCTAGCCACTTTACTTCCTGCTTCCCCTCAATCCTTCAGTCATACTCCCTATCTCCTCTTCCTTTCCCTGTCTCAGGCCTCTTCCGCTGTCACTCCTCGTCTCAGTCTCTGTCCTTCAGTAACTCCATTTCAACAGATCGCTCAACCCTTTTAGCTCTTCTGCTGACTGCTTCCATTGATCTTCATCTTCTCGCTGATCCCCGTCTCTCAATTCTGTCTGATTTTCCATCATATTCCTCAAATTCTATTTCCTGTCTGTTGCATCACTGCACTCCATCCATTTTACTTTTTCTCATCACTTCATTTTAATGGCAGGTCTCTCCCAGTGGATCCACACAGAAAGGGGTGGGGGGGCAATTACATAATGCTTATATGACAAACTATGAACCCACTTTATTGCCATTGCAACTGTGAGAAAGCAAAAGAAAGAAACCCCAGAAATATGTGTAGGTGTCAATGCCACAGTAGACTGTACAAGCTCAGTCATATCCTGTTAAAGGTCATGGCAGTCAACATGGGATGCCATTCTATGTATGCTCCGTGACTTCTTTATTATGTATGGTTGTACATGCATTCCCTCAACCAGGCTTGAGGCACTGCTGAAGATAGAGGGCTGCTGTCTAAGCATCAGTCCTTTAATGTTAAATAAATAGATACATGGATAAACAGTCTGTCTGCCAGTAAGTTACAAATATACATAATGCATTTTGCTAAAACAAAAAGTTTAAAAATGTTTTATAAGCCTCCAAAAGAAAAAATACACCACATAAGCTGCACATTACCTCATGCATTTTCTGCAAACACTGGATACAATATTTTATATTTTGTTGATTTTTTATAAAATAAATACCTCACCATTGAAATCTCTTATGCTGATTGAGGCCAGCCCATGTCATTGTTAACTGAATTTGACTGTCTGTAATGTGTTGAATTCATGAGGCTATGTCCCAGTCAATAATATATTAAAGCACACGTCTGTTTTTTCTCATTCTGTTGTACATTTTGTTTTTCACGTGTGAAATAGACTTTCACTTCATTTAACACAGTGGCAGGATTTTAATAAGGTTAATTAGGATGTCAATGCTACCTTGTTTCACATTCACAGTCATGTGCCTGTTGGGGATGCTCACTCACTTTTGGATATATATGATGTGAATAATGATGAATGCAGCTTGTTAGGAAAGTGTCTGTGTCTTCTTATGACCCCCTATAATATTTCAATATATTGTTATTTTTGTGGCTCTTTCCAAACAGACAAAACATTCTGGCAACATCGCTTCATCCATTTTCATTCCGCTCGAAGGAGCACTAGCATAAGCAGAGACTCCAGCTAAATTAGAAATTAGGCCAACTGGGGTTGAAGACCCAGGAGGATTATTCTGTCTTTCTGCAGTTCATGGGTTAGTGTGTATTTGAGAATTTGTCCAAGAAGGAGGCTGACAGAGTATTTAAGTAAGTCTAAGTATGAACTTTGCTATTATGTATTTCCTTTCGAGGACTTTTTAGTGCACACACTGCTTCATCTTTACCCTAAACAAGCACTTTGGTGACTTGCCTTGAACCTGAATAAATGGGAGGAGAAGTGAAGATATTACTTAATTTTGGTGTCATGGTTTAGTTGATGGCAAAAGGCATTTCAATCTCTGGCCTTTTCTTGGGATACCTACATGGAGAGCAGTAATTATTTAATACAATCCTGCTGTATCTACTGCTGCCCAATGCACAAGTATAAAACAAAACACCTTCAAGCATCACTAGTCTCCAGTCTCCTGATGTGTTACTTTATTGACTGTGATCAGGAAGTTGATTTCTTGTTCATGCGAAACCATATTTGTCTACTAGAAAGTCACAATGTGTGACTTTCAGGTCAACTGGACAGGGCAAAGAACATGTCAAAGAAATGCATGGCTGTGCATGTCACAATCATTATGGAATCCTCTGGCAAACGCTTCTAGCTCAAAATGTTTAGGACAAAGCATTCAAGTTCACAAAAACCAAATCAGCAAACAGAGTATGCATGGCAACATTTTAACTTATAAAATAAGAAGGAAATGGTTGACCTTGGTGTTACACTGTAGGTAAATACCTCAATTTACTGTGCACCTTTTTAATGAAAAGTATTAAAATAACTGTACAATTTAAACTTGGTTGATATTTGAAATTATAACAGAACTGTTAGTTTACATGCGATGAAGAATTTCTCACCACTGACAGGAAGTCAGCCATTTGATTTACTGGGTTAGTAAAGACAGAGGGAAAAAACAAGGTTGCTTGAAGTGATGATTCAGTTGTCCTTGGGAAGCCAGGAACAGAAAATGCAGCCATTTACACTGGCCAGGTTTTGAATGCAGTCCATGTAGTCAGTGGCTGCCAATGTGTAAGTTCCATGGAGGAAAATAGTGACAAGGGAAATATACTGAATAGATTGAGCACATGCCTTATTTGCAGTTTCTATTGAAAAACTGATCATGGTACTAAGTAATCATTTTTAGACTAACAAAGGCCAGGAGCTGTTTTATGGCTGTATAATGAGAAAGTAAACAAAAACATCAATGGCTGACGCAGTCGGACCTCACTCCAGTTTACTGAGGGCCCAAGAGAACGAAAGAAAGAATTGACAAAAGGCCAGGTCTGGATGAGAATCTTAGAATGGCTCAAAGCAATTCAAACTGACACTTGAATATACACCGTATATACAGCCATACTCTGCAGTGTCTGCCAAAAAACCCCTGGCGCATTAAGGCATGAACTCCACTCACCCTCCGAGGTTATAAGTCAACACCTTGAACTGCCGCTGCTATGAGGAAATATGTGGGTGGACATGGTCAGCAACGATGCTTAGTCAGGTGTTACGTGTCAAAATAACATCCACATAAACAGTAAGAGTAGCTCCTTCAAGTAGCTCCTAACAAAAGAAGCTGTACATGGTGCTGAGCATGTTGGCTGTGGCTGCCATTTGTATCAGTGTCATTTACTTTACCTCTCAGTGACCATAATGTTATTAATGTGATGTTATGTTATGCTTTTATATTGAGAACTGAACATAATGCCCTAGTGCTGGCTACAGATAAAAGAAAGGCCTGTGCACCTGTCTCCAAATCATTTCTTTGAGCATAGATTAGTTCTGACTTATTTTGCTTGTTTATAAAGCTGACTGGCCTCTCTCACCTGCTTCATGACAGAAATGCTTAAAAACAGTGAACCAGACAAACCTCTGAGATCATCTGGCACTGGTCTGTTTGTTGTACCGAGGGGTCAATTCAAAGCACAATGAACCTGCTTCTAGTTTCTGAACTGGCCTGTTGGGGACCTAAGATCTGCTCTCACACACTTCTTTTAAAAGCAGATCTGACTTCAGTTTATATGTGCATATTTTGTGAACAACATACACTCCTTTAACTTCGTCTGGGAGTTTACTGTTATCATTTTTATCCTGGATATACTGTAAATATATAAATGGATGGTGGATGTTACAAATTGTGTGTGGATAGATTTCTTTGTGTTCCTTATAAATAAGACAAGATAAATAAAAATGACAAGAATGTAAATGCAAATTAGACCACAATGGATTGAAAATTCATAATATACCTTGATGGTCTGTGAATTTAGGCTTGTAGAGTGGCAAACAGTCATGCTCGTCACTACACAATAGACACCTGCCTAAATTCCATTGCTTGTAACCAGTGTTTTAAAGGCTATAATTAGATGTTAGTTTAACATTACAGCCAGATTAAATCAAGTTAAGGCTTGGTAAACTGGTAGTGAATTTATTAAAAGGCTAAACCATTCTGATTTTTCTGTCCCGCTGAACAGTAGTATTCTTTACTCTGTATGTCGTAGGCAGGTAAAGAGGTAAAGGTATTAGTCAGCACAGTTTTGATATGTCCCAGTGGAGAGGATGATGCAGGGTGCAGGGACTAACACTCACTCAGCACTTAAGTCACTGCAGATGCTGTGCTGATGTCCATCCGCTGATGTACCCTGTTGTGGATAATCTCAGCTATTCTGTAGCCGAACATTAGTTTGCTGTAGGCAGGCACTGGTCTGTATCCAGTTATGATACCCAGTATGGAAGATTATTTAGACTGCAGTGGGCGCTGGGCTCCAGCTCTCATTTGTTAAAGCACTGTGAGCCAAGACTAACATCTGTAAGATTATCCTAAGCAGGTGTCCATTCCTATGTGATCCTCTTATAGTCGACGAGACATAGCACGTGGATCTGGCCTAAATTAGGTTTGTTATGTAGAACTGGAATTTCATCTGATCTTCTTTTGGAACGAATGATAAATCCTATTCTAGACTTGTTACTGGCTGTCACTCTTACTGAGGACTGAAAAAAGAACTTATAGCAACATAACAGCACATAATGAAAACTCAGACGTCTTCTAAAGTTTGTGAGGTTGTAAAATACTTTTTTTACTTTCACATTTTCAGTAACTTTTTACAGATGTTGTTTAGATAGCTGTCAGGGCCGCCTGACAGATTTACTTTCATATTTGGCTTCTTCTGTCTGCACAGTTGTCCACAAAAGTTGTTTTAGTGGAGAAATATATATATATATATATATATATATATATATATATATATATACAGCTCTGTATATATATTATATATCTGTATATATATTATATACACAGATATATTATATATCTGTGTATATATCATATATATAGTTTAATATATTAGTTTAATTAAGTTGCATGTCATGTAACACATTTTCACCCTAATGATTTAAAAGCACCGAAATATTTGCTTAAAAAAGATACTGTCATCGTGTCCCAATCAGATACAAATATATACATATACATCTCTTCATTTGTGGCCCAGCATGAGACTTCCTACAACCCCACCTGAGACTGACTTGAAACCATCTGATTGGGGCACAACGACAGTATCCTTTTTAAACCGATCCACAAATATTTCGGTGCTTTTAAATCATTAGGGTGAAAATGTGTTACATGACACGCAACTTAATTCAAAACTAACTAAAAACAACTCATACTGCTTATTATAATAGTCTAGTGAGTCATATAAAATATGTTTAAAGCACTTTCAAGGTCTACAGATGGACATTGATCACCATCTACTGGTCACAATGGGAAGTCAGCCCATGTAGAACTGTGCAGCCTAAAAGCTTGTGTTAGCTTTTAATTATAACACAAAACCAGCCAGAGGTGAATGGTTAATAGTTTTCACTATATAAACAGTTACTTTCAGCACCGAAAGAGCTGGAAACCAAACAGAGAAGTTAAGGTGGACATCAGTCAAAAAACTGTGATAGTGGTGCTTATGTTTGTTGATAAGTAAATCAACTCCATCCATCCTCCTCTATTAGGCTGCTTCCATTACAGAACAGATACACAGGATCCGACAGCATAACCCAAGATGACTCAATAACTGGTAAATTCTGTGTCTTTGTTCGTCATGCAAAAAAAAAATAAATACATAAAAAAATAAATCAAGAGAGAAAATTTTTTTTTTTTTAGAATTTTATTCTTGAAATTATTTTATAAAATCTCATTTATGTTTTGTTCCATGTCTCTTCATATATAGATATATATATATAATATTTATATATATATTCACCAATTAACAATTTTGGCTATTTTCCCTTTCCACCCCCATGTTTTCCCACATATTGATCATAAAGTTCATACCCCTTCACATACACATTGTGCGATGATCCTCAGTGCCAAGGTGGTCGGGGGGGGGGGGTGGGAGGGAGGTTGGGGTACATGGGTATGGGCCTTGTACAGAGCATGCCAAGAAAGGGTTAGGGGAACAAGGAATGGTAAACAGGCTGCCTAACTACACCACCACTGTTAATATCAGTAAGATAACCACACAAAGAGGTAAAGGGAGTATTGACTTTCACAATGACCTCACTGTGTGGGTTTAAACCAATCAAATGTTCAAATGGCTCGATGTATTCCATGACTTTTGTTTTTCCAAACATCAGTAGTTCCTATCCAGCAACAGATGTAGAGTAAGCTCCACATTAGATATTATACCTATGACAAGTTCTCACTAAACCCACAAACTTAGCAGCAGCCCTGAAGACTGTTTAGCCCTTTGTAGTGACGTACACAAGTTATCAGTCGACTTGTTTGAAGTCAAATCCACATCCCATGGTGTGTGAGTAGGTATCTATGTTGATGGTTTTCTTTCTTGGCTCCTTAAAAAGGCCATTGTCTATAGACACAAGGCTAAACTTTAGCAAAAAAATCACAGATTTGTTACATTAACTGTACATCCAGGCAAGCCACAGGATTTAGTTTTCTATTTGTTCTTCATTTGGCAATATGACCACTCTTTCAACATGGCTCAATACTTCTGAAAATCGTCTTTGTTGCTGGTATGATTTGCGAACAGAGCTGAGTAAATGAATCATTTTTTCTCTATGATAAATATTCAAATTATTTAGAAAAGACTTAAGTAGATGGAAACATAACAATTGCACACCTCCCCTAAGGTCACTCACAACTTTTTGATACCAAGGTTAGGTAATGTTGAACCAAAAACATTTGACTGGTGTCAAAAGATCCCTTCTTTCCTATGTTCTCATTACTGAGATAACATAAAACACAAATTTCAGATTTTAAGAAAAGGAATGAAAAGAAGTATGAGAGTAGGCATCATCTCTAAAAAAACAAAGTGAGTTTACATCTGTATGTAAACAAAAACAATATAAACCAAATTTGACTTTCAAGAAACTTCCCAGAAAAAACACCCTTTATTTCTGCATTTCCTTATATATATATATATATACACACATGTGTAAATTGCTGCATAATTCTATAATCCTGTCTGTAATTTTTACCATCTCTGAAGTGGTTTTTGTGGAGCCCAGTAAAGATGTTAATGTTTAAACAACAGACTGGTAAAACAGTTAAATAACAATATCAAGAACTTAAATACTCGAGGATAAGTCAGCTGAATGAGCTTAAGGCATTTAGAGGTTATTCCTGACAGAACATAAGGGCTTTAGTAGCACAGGTAGTCTGTCAAAATAACCCAGACTCTTGTCTAATGAAATGTGATTTTAAATTAGCCCTTGGTGACCACTCCAATATACATTAATTCTCCCTTTACAAGGAGAATTAGCGTGTAATCACTGAAGGTACCTGCTAAATTTATGACCGCCAGTTTCCAATGTTTACCCAGGATGGATGCCACACTCCCCTGTCCCTTCCACGTACAATAGATAGTCGAGGTTTTAGTGTCATTATAACAAAACTTGCTGATGAATCAATCGCTTCAATCATGCAATTTCTGTGCTTTACATGCAGATGAATATAAATTAAGCCCCAGTGAAATGTAGTTTAATAGCAATACATTGAGTCTATTCATAACTGTGGCTAGTGGCTAGTGGCCTCTGGAACAAACAGAACTGAGAACAATTTAATCTAGTACCAAATAAGCTGGTCGGGTCGATTTATAGGTTTGTGGCTTATGGAAGATGGAGATTAAATCCATTTTTGTGGCATAATTTCTAGTATGTTGTGTCTTGAAATCATAAAAATGTTTTAGCCCATCCAACACTGGTCATACTCATGTGATTTGGCACCTTCAAGCAACTACTTCATCTCAAAAGGTGCCAACATTTCACTATGCATTGTACTATGTACAGCTGTGTGTGACAAAGTTGATTTGATTTGATGGTAAAACTTCAGTGGTTGCTATTTTGACAGTGATGAAATCATTGTTGCGCCAACAGTTACATTCTGGGCATGCAGGGAAATAAGCAAAAATCGCAATCAAAAACTCAACTAAACTGCTGGTTGCAAGTGAGTCAATCGTGGCTTTCTTGTGCTCAGGAGTGCAGATATTGTATTTCAAAGAATTTAATTGAAACTTGTAGAATAAACATTTTTGGTAAAATATCACAATTTTAAAGTGAGATTTGATAACATTTTTTGTATGTTACACATGATGCAATAAGGACCACTGAGTGATACTTCCTGTCCAAAGTTCAGATGGATAAAAAAAAAAACTTCACTCTGACTCCTTCTCCCTTAGACCACAAACTTACGTGTAAAACTTTTTTTTCTTCCAGAGTTTAAACAACTGTTTCACAGTTTAAGCTTGAGGGGTGAGGGGCATTAGAACTGACAGGTGACAGCCACGCATACCAAAATTTAAATCAAGACAGAATACATTGTGACTTATCATTCAGATGATTAAGCCTATGATTATCGAACAAAATATAATGTGTTGACCTCATACTCAGCTGAATGCTTTCTAAAGTTGGAAAATCAGAGCACATTGCATTAAATACAATATTGTACATTTTAAGGGCTAGTTTGAAACCACAATGTCACACTGGGTGTTATGAGCTGAAGCCATTTGAGGTAGACTGAAACCATGTTAGAGTATATACTTTCATACTGCCTACAACCAATTAACAGGCTTACACATTATCAAAGAATCACTTCATTTGTGGCCCAGCATGAGACTTCCTACAACCCCACCTGAGACTGACTTGAAACCATCTGATTGGGGCACGACGACATCATGAACCATGAAGGGCGTTGGGAGTGTAATGAAGGGGGGTGGAGGGGGATTGGAACTGACACAGCTACCCAAAAGAAAGTCAACGCCACACATCTTTAACATCTCAAGTCAACAGCAGCATTTAAACCTCAGTCATATAACCACAAACAATTGAGGGTTAATTTACAAGGCATAATCTTTTAAATAGAATATATGGCATCTGACCATGGTCTCAATGAGTCCCTTTGAGATATCCCCCACCCCACACCCATGTATGTAAGCTTACACCCCACAAAAAAGTCCCACTGCCAGACCTCATGCCCATTTAACAGTCTCACATTGTTCTAGAGAATAGAGATTAAAAATATATACTATTGACTTATTGAGTTCCAGTGTATCTTTTCTCTTTTTCCCTACATTTTTTCAAGTTTAAAAAGATCCCCTTTATCACAATGCAAGCTTAGAGGTCTTTTCTACATACACACGCACGCACACACACGCACACACACACACACATATACTGTATATATATATATATATATATTTATACGTTAGAGGAATTTTTAGCTGAGAAGTTAGGCAAAGTATATATGCTCATTTGGACGGACTTCATTCAAAATGAGAGAAAATTAAACCTCTCTTTTCTCCAGTTTCCCTTTGAGGAGGGCAAAATTTGAGGAATTTGGGAAGCGCTACAACATCACATGACTACTCAAGAGCAGGTAGCAAGGTAAAAGGAAGAAGAAATAGATAAAAGGCCTGAAGTTGTACAAGGCAGAGAGATGGGCAGACGATATGGCTCTCTGTGGCATGTGCGTTTAACGGCCCTACTGTCAGTTAGAGAAAATGTACAAAGTTCAGGAGCGGGTGAGAGAAAAGACCATCAGATAAAAGGGACAACAGTGAATGAATCGTTTAAGCAGGTAGAGAGCTAAAGCAATAGTGCAAGACTACATTGCAGGTAAAGAGGGTGGAATAAAAAGTATGAGGGGGGTGAATTGTCTGCCTGATTCATCGGTACACCAGATGAGATATGGTGCCAGATTTGAAGTTGAGTTGATGGTTGGGCACAAAGCTGTGCTGAGGATTCTTTCGTGTGCACATATCCTTTGCATACAAGCCCATGCATGAGTCACATGACACCTTAGAGCAGTTCACGCAGGTGTGTGATGCACCTGGCTTGTTGCAAAACCCGCATCGTGATCCCCCCATGCTTATTCGCTCACTGCTGCCTCCCTTTGGTGTTGTCAAGGCAACTGACTTGCTTGCAAACAGCTTTGAAGACATAAGGGGTTTCTCCACCATTTGAGGATGAGGGTGGGGATGAGAATGTGAGTGGGTCAGTGTGAGGGGGTGTGGATGGAGATGGGAGTGGGAATGAGTATTAGAATAAACAGAGAGCTTTTCCTTGACAGGAATGTACCCATCAAGGGGTCGTGGAGATTTTGGATGGTAGTCCTGGAGGCCACAGCATGGGGAGGGATCCACATCATGACAGGCAGCACAGAGGATCATGTCACATCTCTGGCAAGAGGCCATGCTGGAGCACCCCAGCCCACAACCCTGACACTTCACACTGCCATGAGCTTTTAGCAACCACCCATCCCTTGCATCCCGAGGCTCCCTGGATGGAGGTCGAGAAGGGGTTTGCCTTCCTCCTGTCCCAGCACCACCCCTCTCTGTGTACAAGTCAATCTCATCCAAAGAGGAAAGATGGTAGGATGTGTATGGATCAGCCGGGGGAGGTGACTGAATTGGGAAGAAATCTGCAACAGGGCTATAACAGGGTGGAGCCACCACAGAGGAAAGAGATACTGAGGTGCTGGGCCTAATGATCTCATCCTTCATATCCTCCTCTGCATCCACAAACAGGGGCTCCTTCCTCAAACTCAATGAAGCCTTCAAGACAGGTTTGCTAACTGCTGCATGCCAGTGACCAGCACCATCTGTAACATCCACAGACTTAGATGGCCGGCTCCCTCGCCTCAGGTGGTGGGCATGAGGCTTCTCTATATCCAGCGGCCGCACAGACAACCGTGCCATATCTGCCCCAAGGCTGTCACGTCTGCGGAGTGCCTCAGCACAGCCAGCTGCATCATCTCTGCAACCTCTGCGAAGTTCCAGCGCCTCCAGCTCTGAAGCTGAACCACGGGCCAGAGCCACTACCTCTCCCAGAAGACGACACTCTGCCTGGGCCAGGAAAAGCTCAAATGCCAACTGGCGGAGATGATTCGTCCCTCCTGGATGCTCCTGCAAATGGAACTGCGAATCATGGTCACAGGCGTAGCCAATGGTGCGCATCAGCGTTCGAAGTTCAGCATCAGAAATGGCAGACTGCAGATTGTACACGTATGGGCCAGTGAAGGTCTGAAAAAGAAATAATAAATAGGTTGTTATTTTAAATGGGTTGATAGGACATATAGAAAAGGTTACATAAAATGAGGATATGTGATCTTCAGATTAACAGCACAAAAAAATCAGCAATTTGAATGACCATCTTCCCTAAAAGTTTAATATCAAGTATTAATATTAACTAGGTGACTGGCTTGTAACCAGAAGTAAAAAGATCCTCCTATGCTCGTTTAATATATTACTTGTGTGTGTTTATTAAAATTACAGCTGTAAACTACTACATCTCATTTCAGATAATAAGATAAAGACATAAAACAGAGGGCTAACAATTTAAGAGACAGCAGTTTCCAATTTTGCATTTCAACCTATGGTGAAGGAAAACTGTGAGACAATAAATACCAAAACATCTATATAAATTAAGATGTTACTGCATTCTCTGCAGCATATGTTATGGGATCACAAAGCACACAAATAACCTGCATTATTAAATTGCAGCTCACACATCATCATCACAAAGTTATTAAGTATGTGCAATGCCTTTATAAAGATCACTGCTCTCTTGTACCAGCTAATACAATAGAGTATGTGAACTTAATGTTTGTAGTGAACCAGCTTTAAACTATTTTTGAATTAAACAATATAATTTAAGCTCACCTTTATACATCTGAACTCCTTCTTCCAGGGGAAGAGTAAGAGGTTGGTGCAGATGGTTTCCAGGGTGTGAAAGGCTCTCTCCAGGCTCTTCAGGTTACCCCCCCTTTGACAGCGGAGAGAAGTCTCCACCACCTCATAGAAACGCACCATGCGGAAACGCTGTGCTGGATCCGGCTGGTAGGCTCCTAGCAGTGCTGTGGCTGTAGAAAGTAGGGCCTCACTGTCCTTGTGTCTGCTTCTGTCCCCTTCTGAAGTTCCAGTCCCTGTGTAGTACCCTGCCTCCTCCAGACACCTCTCCAGTGCAGTCACATACCTCCGAAACAGGTCCTCTTTTAACTTGGCATCCATTACTGGCAGCGGACTAACGGTCAGCTGTTATACTTTTCTGTGAGAGCCTCACCCCTTTTAGTGCAGCCTGCACCAGGATGCCACATTCAAGCACCATCTTTGGTCACCATAATGAAGTGTACACAGTGACAGAGACTAAAAGTTATGTTTTGGAGAGATGGACGGGAAGTGTGACTTTGCATCCACTCAGCAGCACATCCTTTAAACAACAGATGTAGTTGTCTGGCGTTTTCAGTTGGCGTAGCTAGGCTGCTGCCTGTAGGGATGCCTTTGTACGGGCATCTCTGGGTTTGGCTTAAAGCCCAACTTGTTTTCAGACAAACAGTCCTATGTCATGCAAGATGAAGTCAAAGGGAATCTATACTTTATGCATTTAGTAGAGAGTTTTATTTAATCCAGTCCTTGGTTTCACATGTGTAGAGCCAGTCAAGGTCACTCATCTAGAAGACATCTTCATGACTGTGTGATTCTTTCCAGACATCTCTGAGCTGTAATGACACAGAGGAGGGTTATAAAAAGGACTATCACAGATTCTGACACACAAAGAAATAAATGTATTTGTTTCTAGTGACTAATTCTGTGTGTTTAGCATAGAACAAAATGCATTTTGAACTATCACTGCAATAAATATACAGATTTAAGAGGATATAAAGGTATCGGAAAGTCTATTTTCAGACAGCATCTATACTCTAAGTGTCTATAGTCTAATCATTGTGTATGCAACCAAGTTATGTAGCTACTAAGGGAATTACATAGTAGATAGTAAAGATTGCTACTAACAAATAAGTCTAATATATCTTGCACTTGTGTGTTCGCCATTGAGGTATCAATAAATACATCTAAAACCACAGTAGCGTACACCTAGCTTTGGTTAAATACCACCAAGGACGCAGTAATAGAGTTAATATCCCCTGCAAGTCGTTTCAATGGAAGCTGGCTGGTTATGCCAGTTCCCTCCCAACCTGAACGATCATCCGTACAGCCAGCTAGCAAACCATAGCTATCAACATTACCATGCAACACTATTGCGCATTAACAACAACAACAGACAGTTCACTGCTACCACTTGTGATAAAGAAGAACACTCTGACAGCTTATACAATTATGCTGCATGACTTCAAAAAAACGATGCTGTCACTGGCATGGCCCCCCAGCTGAGTATTAGTTAAGCAGTGAACGCCCATTTCAGCGAGGCTGGCTAGCTAACAATTGCTTTATGCTAGCAGGGCGTTACATCGCTACATGGCGATCTGTCGCATATTTTGGTCAATTATCTATACATACAGTCATTTCGGCAAGGCCCATGGAAAACCAACTGTTAGCATATTTCCACAAAGTGCCCACGCCGTTTTCTAACCACAAACACAACCATCCGCACATCTTACCTTTAACAAGTGCTAGCCATGGCTAGCTACGCCTCCTCAGCTGTTGGAAATTCCCATCATCGCAATACGCATGCGCACATCCTGACAGTTCATCAGCTTCAGGGACCCACGTGTTAAGGAAGAAGAGATGCAGAGCCCCTTAAACCCAACAAATGTTTCTGTTCTACAAGTAGGGGGGGGGCTGTGTATCAATAATAATAATAATAATAATAATAATAATAATAAATATTACAAAACTGATGTGTGGATTAAATTAGCTGAATTCCATCTAAATGCGACATGTATAGGATGTGAAGGAACTTGATTTAAAGTGAGTTTGTATTATCATTAATATTATTATAATTATGATCGTTGTTGTTATTATCATTATTATGTAATGGTTAGTATTTTGAGGAAGTAAATCAATAATGTCAAACAATTACCCATGACTACATTGTGCTTTGTTGCTTTTGTGTGTTGTGATGACCAGTCACTGTAGCTCTGGAACTTTCTATCCAGTTTTTATTCAGATAATTATTTACTAGATTATACTTTCGCTTATGACTCCGCCCCCCGCGCTTAAAAAAAGAACCCAAACCCGGTGACGTTGTAACGGGAACGCTCGGTGCTGGTGGGGGACTGACTCGGTGAAGAAAAGAAATGGCGATGCTCGGAGGGTTTAGCGCAGCACAGCAGAAAAACGTCTCTGACGGGAGCGGAGATGTGTCAGAATTCGTATGTCCAGTTTGTCTGGAAATTTTCGACAGTCCTGTAACAACACAGTGCGGCCATACGTGAGTATTTTGCCTTATTTTCGATCGCCCTCCCCTTATAACCACCAACGATGCAGCGATACGTGGTGAAAACAATGGAGGAAACGGCTTGATTTCTACACGTGACGTTGCACAAGCGTAGCGAAACACCTGCCGTTTGTGTTTCTGCTTGTGTCGTGATTGTTGAATTTTATTTTGCTTGCATTTATATCTGGAAAACCTGATTTCGGCTTGGTAAATCAGTTTCAGTTTTGTTTACATCAAAGAGAAGGCCTCACTTGGGAGTTGTAGTTTGGATCTGTATTGCGTTGACTCCTGAAGCCACTGTAAAGGACTACAAGTCCCTGCGCCCTCTTGAGGTGTGGGGCTTTCCGTCATATTTACAGGAAGCTCAAGTCTGGAACATAAGACACCTTTACATGCATGTGTAGAAAACATTACAGTTAATTCAGTGGATTATCTGTTATATATCACTTTACTTTATAGGTTCTGCCAGAGCTGTTTGCAGGAATGTTTGCGTCCACAGAAACCTGTTTGTGCTGTATGTCGGAGCACTCTGGGACCCTGTACTAAAGCTGTTGAACTAGAGGCTATCATACAGTCGTCTGTGGCAGCTTGCAAGGGATGTGGAGTCCAGGTATGCTTTTATTTATGGCATAAAGATAAAATATTAAAACATGTTTAGGCAGATCATTCACATAACGTTGCTGTAAAGGCTTAAGATGCATTAAGAACACAAGTAAGAATTTATATTATATTCAAGTAGTAGAGAGGCAGTTCTGTTATGCAGATGTCAAATGTAGTAGTAGTATGTAGTGACTAACATTTGTTTCTGCACAAGGTTGGCCTTTCTCAGATGCGAAGCCACACAGCTGCCTGTTCAAAATACCAGGAGTACATTGAGGAGGGGGTGAGGACCACTGCCCAGAGACAGCCTGCCATCAACAGGTGAGCCTTTAAACTGGGTTTATTATGATTTTGCTGACCAGAGTCCTAGATGCCAAACAACTACACACTTTGAAACGCATGTATATGCAGGTATAGGAAGTAATATTATATTTTGGGATTCTTTGTCTTTCTCATAGTTCAGTGCCAAATCGCTATACCTTCACTTGCCCCTACTGCAACTGCCAGAACCTCGATCAGGATGGCCTAATTGAACATTGCACTAGCAAACATGCTCGAGATGCACGCCAAGTGGTAAGAAATCCACATTATTGGTTCATATAGCCACACCTTTTTATTTAGCCACTAGTATATTGTATTTGGTGTAGAGTCTTCAAGAAAACTCTACAAGTCCAGACGCCTTGCTTCAATCTTCTCTACGTATGATGACCTGGATGACTGAGAATCTTCATAAACATTTGGTGTGTTAATTTCACTTTCATTTAGGTGTGTCCCATCTGTGCCTCAATGCCTTGGGGGGACCCTAACTACAGGAGTGCTGACTTTTTCCAGCACCTGAAGATCAGACACACTTTCTCTTATGATACATTTGTTGTAAGTGAAGCGCTCATATTTGTTGATTCTTTTATGTTCAACATTTCAGTTAGCTCACTTTTCTGCTTGCTTCTTGGCAGGATTACTCAACAGATGAGCACACGATGATTCAGGAGGCTTTACAGCGCTCCCTTTTGGACAACTGAAGTGTGAAGAACAATCCACTAGGAGGAATCCAGTGAAGGGAAGAGGTTCTTGAAAAGACACAACACACTGTATCATCATTCATTTAGCATGAGGATGGTGCTGCTGTACTATAATGGGTAATTATTATCATTGGGAACTGGTATAGTAACTACAGCCCAGATCCCAATGGACTTGTATAAAATGTAAATAAATACATAAGGTCCTAAACTGATTATCATTTAAAACTCATAGCTAATTGAAAATAGTACAAAGACAATATGTCATGGATCTAAAAAAAATCAATAAATATGTGCTTGTTTTGTATTTAATGCCAAAAATCCTCACATTGTTACCCTTAAATTGATGGTGAATGGTGAATTTGTCACTTAACCCTATTTAGTTAAGATAAGATTGTCCACAAGATGTAATTTAGCATAATAAAACTTCCAAACTTTGGAAATGTGTTGAGGGCATTAAATTAAAAATGAAATGAAAATTTGTACTAATATCAATTAACAATAAGGTTTAAATGATTTACAAGCATTCAGTTTGTATTTACATTTTATACAACACCCCCACTTGTTTTGTAAACAGGGTTGTGTGATCTATAGGCTTAAATTTCAGAAATAAAAAAAAAAACACAATATGGTTAAGAAAAGCATATAGTACTGTTTGACTTAGGAGTGATATTGTGTTGTGAAAATCACTTATCCCCCCCCCCCTAAAAGCTGAGACAGTAGACTTAATAGTCTGTTGAGTATCTGCTAAAATGATGTTTAAGACGTTCGTACATTATCGACTTTGTGTCATATAACCAAAAACTTCCAAAGTTGTGATGAAATTTCCCTGTTGTCAATACTTGATATGATAAGAGGGTTTGACCACTAGGTGGCTAATTATTGCCAGCACACGAGAAAATACTTCACTCAGTGAAGTCGTCAAGTAATGTTAACAATAACATAATATTCTACGAGTGACTGCACATAAAGAGAGGGAGAAGGGGGATTTTGTTTGTTTCTGAGGGAGATTAAAGCTCTGTCTTTTTTTTAAATCCTGTTTCTGGGTGAAGTGTATGTGAGACGGTGTGTACGTGTGTGTGTGTGTGTGTGTGTGTTCTTTCTGTTTTTGGAGATCTACTGGAAAGAATAAATAATATGAGGGTCGAACAGAGCCAGAAATGGCAGTTTGCTCTTTTGTAATGTTTCTCCCTTATGTCTTTGTGCCTGCTGGTAGATCTTGCTTTTGACTTCCAAAACTCACAGGGCTAATAGTTCATCCAGTAAAATCAAAACATGCACGTAGGGGAATGTTGGTGTGTTATAAACAGTGAGTTTTTTTTTTTCTTCTTGTTTATTTTTTTCATTGTGGTGAAAATTTATTTGCATGTTTATTACCACAGGAGGGCAGTAGAGTTCTACTTTTGTCTGACCATTTTTGACAAATGCTGGCCCTCGACAGCCTCGTGGTTCTTCTTGCAAGACATAATTCAACACCGATTTCGTTCTATAAGCGTGACTTACTCACTGTGTTTAGTTCCTGGTGTTGTTCAAATGCTGCGTACAAAATGTCTCCTGTATTTAGAAACAGATTTTAATGGGGTTATTTGTCATAGTTTAAGTATAACTTCACTTCGATGCTGTTGATGACAGCATCCTGGATGTTTCGGTCTTTACAAGGAGCACTTTTTCACTTCAACAGTTCTGGAAAAAAATGTATGCTTCCACAAAAACTAATATCATCTGAAGTTGCAAGAAAAATTCTGTTTGCCTGTTTTTGTTTGAGTTTCTCAATGTGAATTGTGTCTATCATTTGACAGTTTTCCATTCACTTGTAAATCAATTCACTTGTAATTGTCTGCAATCAGCCATATACAGTTCCCTGTAATGCAAATCTTTGCATTTGTCTTCTACCAACAGGTAAAAAAAAAAAAAACTCACATGCAGATTAAGTAGCTCTAAAGCAGAACCTTGATGTCTCTTCACTTGGTTCCACTTAGGCAGATGTTCATTTTTCTCTCTCCAGTAAATGTGTAATAATTTCAGAAGTGTTTCTAATGTATAATGACCATTTTTTTCTTTCTCAATATATCTCTCATTCTCTTTTGTCAGCCCTACTGTCAGAGGGTGCTAAATCCTGATAAATTAAAGCTCTTTAATTATTTAAACCCTGGCCTCAGAAATCAGCCGTAGTGATTTATACCTGTGTGTATGAGACGTGTGGGGGAAGAAACAACACTCACTGCTGATGGATGACCACAGTGTTGGTGTGTGTGTGTATGAATGTGAAAGAGCAGTTAAAAGGAAAAACAAGAAGCAGGGTGCATTGAAAAGTCTTTGCTCTGTTGTAATGAAAGGTGTGAGTAAAAATTGTGGACTATATTGAATAAGGCAGGATTTCCACAAAGCTTTGTTCATGTATTAAAAACCAGGGCAGTGTCATGTCATACCTACAATGATCTTACAGTGTGTTTTTGCATGTATTTGCTAACTTTATGATGAAACTTGGGCCCTTCGGTGTACATTGTCCACAGGGAAAGAAAACCCTCTCATCTCTGTTCTTTCCTCCTCTCCCTTCTGTAATTACAGTAACTAAATGATATTACAGTTTTTACACCTAGCTCAACAGAGAATCTCACCCACCAAACTTCTTGATGTCACCCCCCCTTTTTCTTATCTTTTCTTCTCTTTATCCCCCCCACCACCCCATTCAGGTTTTTGCTCCTGGCAGATAAAGGAGTGATGTTAGCTGTGAGAGAACTAACGAGATACTCAAGCGCTTCTGGGCAGGAAGGAAGTCGAGCCGAAAAACATGGCAGAGAGAAGTCTTTCTTGTCTGTTTGGTGGCGCAGCTTAAAAGCGAGTAGGGGGCCAAGGTGGGGAATAGGCATAGGAAGAAAGAGAGGGGGGAAAAGGGAAGAGAAGTGAACACATTGAATAAAAATTTCATAAAGTTCAGAGCGTGGTTTTCTTTGATGCGAGCAGTGGATCGCGTGTGCAGTCTGCAGGCTCTGTAGAGGCAGCAATTAATGCTACATGCACCCTAAAGGCACACTGTGAGAGAGAGAGACGGTGGGGACGGTGGCTTGTTTTAGAAGTGTGTCGTACCATCATTCTACCCGAGACACCACTCTCCCAGTTTTTGTTGTCTTTCAGTGTATTCTAAGCCTCTTCTTCCACCTGTACACTAACCATAATAAAATCACAGCAGGTTGAAATTCAACAACCAGGTTCATGTCTCTCAATAGTGGTCTAAACTGGCTGTTCCCTATGATGTTTGAATAAAAGTGGGTACAGCAGCTTTTATATCAAAGCTTGGCACAGACGACTCTTTTACTGTCTGCTTGATTTTTGGCAAGATTCTCAACAGTTATTTCCTTAGCTTCATAGGCTCCATCCATCCCTCTATCCATTCTACCCAAATAAGTCAATAGTCTACATCCATCAGTGCTTTCAGGGATTAGATTTACAATCTGTGAATAAGATCTAACATACATGGGTGAAGCGCTTGGCCTCAGGTAGAGGGAGTAGAGTCGTGCAGCTTCTTGCATGTGTCCACAATAATGATGTTGAAGGTTTGAGGTCAATAACTTTTGTGGCAATTCTGTTGCAGATGATTAAATATATTAGCTCAGCAGAGTATGGCAACAATAGGGCATCATTCATGCTTTCTCAACTGCACCATTGCATCCCTGCTGTAGACCACCAGGTCTGGAGGTCCATAATGACAAACAAAGAAAGAAGCAAAAAAGAAGCAATCCATATACTCTATGACTACAGAACTAAGTGTGTAAACACAGGAGAGGACAATGGTTAAAAATAAATCTGCTTACATTAAATTATAAATCCTGCCTCATGGCATTGCAATGTGTATCCGATCTTAAAAAATATAGTTTTGTGACATTAAGGCTTTTGTTGGTAACAAGAGTCAGGAACTCCTGAAAATGCCTGGACAGTTCTCTCTCTTATTTTCTTCTGTTTTTTTTGCTGAGGCAGGTATCTGCGATAAGGTGTGGGGCATGTGAGGAGAGCACTGGGAGTTTCTTCACCGAAAAATTCCTCAAAGTCAGGAGAAACAGGAAGAGCGGGATTCCTGCCACCCGGGTGCTGCCGCTCGGCAGGTCGGTCCTTACAAAATGTTTGAACAGAAAGTGCCAATGGGCTTCCCTGACATCAATACTAGTTCTACACCAACTCCTCTTCCGCTTTTAAACTCTTTAACTACCGACCCCCTACCCCAGCCACAGACACACACACACATTTCTGGTGTTGGTAGCCTGGGAGCACTGAGTCTTAACTTTGATTTAATAACGCCTGCAACCAAACCTGGCCCTGTATCAGCTGAAGTGGGTGTGTATGTGTGTGTGTGCGCACATCCATCTATTTTTGCACTATGACTCCTGCATATAACAAATGTACTCTGAACTGGAAGGACAACTCTTATCTTTAAAGAGTACTCTGTTCTTCTGTCACTGTGTTAAATTCAAGTCTTCTAAAAGGCAAGAACAATTATTTGACAAGCATTTTATGAATCTAAACAGGGAACTTGTGTCCCTTCACAGCTCCCTGCACTGGTTTTAAAAGCCCTCCTAAAAACTTAGAAAGTTCTCAAAATCACTGTTTCTGCAGAAATATTCTCCTGGAAGTGAAAATGAATATGAAACACACCGATAGAACTACCAGGAGAATTGCTAATCATTGCTTCCTCATTTATTTATTTATTTGAAATCCGCAGCAGCCGCTGTACTAATATTTGAAAGTTAAGCCCTCTAAGGTGTAAAAGAAGCCGAGGTGGGCATAGTCCCTGGTGTATCTGTGAATGTCACAATGGAATATCGGGCCAAGTGAGGCGAATTGATCTAAATCTTACTCTCCTCTCTCTGTACCCCTGAAGACCAACTAAGATGTGTGTGGAGGAGAACAAAGCCCAAGGCTATTATTCTCCCATTAATTTTTCCATTTGAAATCAAACCTCATGAGGGAATCAGAGGAGGAGGAGGAGGAGGAGGAGAAGGAAAGGACTGAAGTGGGGATAGCCTTATCAGGGTAGTGTTGGATGGGGGCATAAATGTTGGTTGTAGCAGCATTAGTGTCCAATAGGGGAGGCAATTTCACTTTCAAAGGAACCCTCAATGTTTGTCATACTGTCTAATCCTTGCTACTTCTTCTTGGGTCCCCAGTACCTTCAGGGAAAACTGCCTGATATTAAGACACACAAGAAGTCAAGTCTTGTTCTGAGAGAAAAGTGATCTGTCTACAGTACAGTAAACATTTAGTCTTTTCCACTTTCCACAAAAAAACAAGCACATTTTTTACTTCATGCAGCACCTGGTATATTCATCACTATACACAATCGACAAAGATCTGTTAATTTTCATTCTCCTACCCAACTACACACACACACACACACACCTTGTGGACCTCACACTTCCTCTTTGAGTCTACTTCAATTCCAATCACCAGTCTCCACTCCAGCCACCCCCATGTCTTTCTTTGAAAAACGCCAGCGCTTGCTAATCTGTCAATCAGATGTTGTCCTGTTGTGGCAATGATGGGGGCCTGTGATGGTGGGCCATACACCTCCGAGGAGCCTGGAGCTCAGAGTGGCTCGATTATTAACCAGGCAGGTATAGTGAAGTCAAAGTGCTGACAGCAGAAACACACTGACAGCTGATTTGAAAGACAATGGTCCCGTTCCCTCTACTTAACTTGTCAGAGCAGTCACAGTACCTTCTCACTTAACTTATGACGTATCTGGAAAAATGGAGGGAAACACACCCTGATTAAAAGCATTCCATTTTTTATATTTGAACAAAAAATTTGTTAGTAAATGGATGTACTTTACAGATATCAATGTGAAGAATTGTTGATAAAAAGTACATCAATTCTCCACACCTAAAAAATACAATTCAAAAACTCATTATCTTATTATATTGGGGAGAAGACACATTCACACCTAATCAATCAGACTTTCAGATGAACAGTCTCTTCTAAATGACAAAATGCAGAATAGTAGCATTCAATTTCTGGGTGCTTCTAGGATCCACATGTGATCCTTTAACTGTACCCTCTGAAGTGAAAGCAGCACACCAAACCCAACGTTGGCTTTCCTCTCAGATTAATAGTGGAACACTTCCCAATTATTAACCGCCCCTGTAGTGTACCATTCATATTCAAAGGTATTTTCCTCCCTTCACTTCCTATGCTTTGTATCTTGTGTCTTTATAGGAGCAAATGGACGATGCTGGCAGATCTGTCAATCAAGAAGCAGCCCCCCCCCCCCAACCACCAGTGGCTGCTGCTCATAGACAGCCATCCATACACCTCCACCAGTCCCTCCTCGGCTCAATGAGTAACTAACCTGCAGGTACTGAATCAAACTGCTGACAAGCACATGGAGGGAGGAGTGGAGGGGTTGGGGGAGTGGGGGGTCTCTGTGTAGGTGGATGGGAAGAAAACATGGAAAAGGAGGGGAGGACAGAGATGACAATAGCATCATTTTATAGCCCACCTTGGTGACGTAACCTTTAACTTTGCAAAGAAAGATGCGTTCCTTTCCTGAGTCCAGCCTCACTTCCCCCTCCACCACCCTCCACCCCCCTCTATCTCTAAGTGGCACCCTTTGATGGGCTGTCCCTGTCTCTCATCTTGTCTTCTTAGACAGATGAGTGCTGTCAGCGCTGTCATCACTGCCCAGCTAAACATTAATGACTCTCTTGCCTGACAAGTGTTGGCGGGGCAGAGGAGAGGTGAAAGGGGGACGCCTCTGGACAAAACCAAGGATGAAAAGGAGAAGTGATGGCTTTATCTGCTTGACAGATTCTCTTTTGTCTGCCTGAACTTGCGTATATGTATGTGTGCCATCAGCAGATTCTTGGCTTGACATGATGGTTTTATTGCCTTGTTTTTCTTCCCCTCTGAGGAGTTGAACCTCTTTGTATTCCCATTGCCCCTCATCCTTCCTACTGGCATTGCTGACATTCCTTCAAGTATCTGTGCATGTGCGAGAGTGTGTATATATATATATATGTGTGTCTCTGCAGCTATTTATGTGCAGGTTTGTGTGTGTTTCCTTCATATCCTCATGTGCTTTCTTGGAGAGAGCATCCTGGACTTTGATGTTGGCAACCGTGATGGCGGTGACGCCAGGTCACAGTGAAGAATCATCCCAGAGGGACGGGTAGTGAGAGGAGAAGAGGATGGACAGAGTAGAGGAGGGGAAGCTAAATGGAATGAAAGGTCTCTGCTGGTGGAGGGGTCACTGTAGTTTATATGAATACACAGCTTCATGCCATGTCATGCTTTCATCAGTATTTTCAAGGTTCTGCTCTTTTTCTTACTGTGTCTCCCTGTTTCTGTTGTCACTCAGGCCTATGGCCTGTTTTCCTCACTGTTTTTTGAATTATTAACTCCCCAGCTCAGTGAAGTGAATGTGTACTGCTGACTAGCAGCACAGACCCAGCTTCTCATTGCCCAAATTTCGGATGCTGAGGGGATTACATTGCAGCTCCTGTCAGTCACCTCACTCTCACATCGTTTCAACTGCAACATCTTTTTATTAGTATAGTCAGTATACTGAAGTTAATGTCCTACCAGAATACCTTTACTGTAGAGCTGCAGGCCTCCTGCGGAGCAGCCGCCCACTCGCCCTGCTTACTTCTCCCCGGGCAGCCTCTATCTCCTCTGGGTTCCCGAAGCAATGATTAACCCTGTTTCTGATCAATGCTTCTGCTGACTCTGATACATCACTGAAGCCTCGCAGCTGCCATGTAAAGGAAGCGTCAACTTTGAGCTCCTCATGACAGAGTATGTCCACTCCATCACTTACATCAGTGCAAATATGGGGGTGGCCAAAATAACAGACACCTGACAATACTGCAGTGCAATATAATAGCTCTGCTTTAGTATTGGTTCAAAGCTTTTAATTGTTTATTGCTGTTGTTTATTGTTGAGATTTTTTTAGTTAAAACAAGTGTTCATGTGTATTTTTATGTGATAGATGAATTAGTGAGTTGAATTACACTCATATCCCGGTGTTGCTCTTATTTTAGAAGTACCGGTAGATATTTTATAGCTTGATGCTATGTATGAGGGACAATTATTTCACTTCAAAAACTTTCATATTTAGACCTAACTCTAATTGGTTTCTAAATGTGCAATTAAATTAGCCACCCTGCTGAACCTGAGACTTTTGTGTGCATCAGCAACTAATGAGGAGGGACCTACAGTGAAGAAGGGTGACGAGAATGAGATAAACATAGAAAAAAAATAATAAAATAAAAAGATTAGCGAAGAGAGGGATTGTCGCTTATCATTCAGTGGTCCTTTACCTCGACAGCAGGGGAAGCCCTGATTTCCTGAAAATGACAGGAAACACAATAGCAGAGTGTTCTGTCAGCACATCCTACTCACAGAGCCAGGTTAATGATTCTGTAACCACAGCTGAGCTGCAGAGAGGGATGTGCGGAGGGAGGAACTGGGAGGAAGAAGAGGTGGAGGGAACTGGCATTCAGCTACACTAAGGCCATCATTACAGCTGCATTAGGAATGATGGTGTGTTTTTGTCATTTTAATTACCTTTAATCTGATCTCTTCATACTTGGGCCGTTTGTTAATGAGGCAGAACAAAAACTACATGTCAAACATGTTTAGCATGCATTTCCACTATCAGTCATACAGCTAACATGGCAAGGTGTTCACAGACTTTAGAAAGAGCCTCACATAAATTAAATAACACCATCGTAATTAGTTAATGTGCCAATCACACACTTTCTTGTTCAGATACTTATACAAAACAGCAGTCCCACTGGCTTATAACACTATAAACCTCTCCCTCTATATCTCTTGCTTTATTATATATGAAATAAAACTTCTGGAGCTTTGTTCTAAACCTCTGTACGCAAATACTTTTTCACTTCCTGCCTTTGAATTCATAAAACATAATCTTCAGGTCCAAACATTACTGAGAAAAATATAAGCATCATTAACTTTTATTTGTCTCAGAGTTTATTTTCTGCAAGAATCAACAAGCAAATAGAAAAATCTTATTTGTATTTTTGTCTAGAAACCATGGCTGACAGCAGGTTGGCCTGCAAAAATATGCCATCCCTGAAGCAGTGATAATAAAAGCTTTCTGTGCATCTTTTTTAGACTGCATGTGATAAAAATATGAAATGATCACATCCTGATTACAGTAGAGTTTTGATACAGGTATGTTTAGGTGTCCCACTAGGATACCTATGTGATTGACTATCTCTCTTTCTTTACTTTTCTAATATGGTGCCTTCCCTTTTATTATTGTGTTTACCTAAACATGTGTATCCTACAATAACAGTTTAGTTAGAGGTACAGTATATACAGATGTATGGGAAACCCACAGTTACAGGAGAGAGGGGGGCTGGGAGCACATCCATGCTTCGTCTCCATAGCAGGACTCAGTTAAAGTATTAAACAACTGCTGCTTAACAATATTGCTGACTGGTGTGTGGAAACAGGAGGGATCAAAGTTATCATGTAGAAGAGAAAGGCTCCATTCACTAGGTCCATAGAGCCTGTCCACTCCATCTTACCAGGCCATTCAAAGCAGCTATCCAGAGCAGCATGTGAGACACTCCCATCCTCCCACGTCTCACCCTCTCATCCTACTCTCATTTTTTATTCCCTCATCCTTTATTTTCACACTTCCACTTCCTACTTTCATACACTCATCATTCCTTTATGGACATAATATTAAATAATTATTTATTTCCACCAGAAAAGTACCTACATTTCTCCTCCTTTGCACTCCCTATCTTCCTTCACCACTGTCCATCCATCTCTCCATCTGTCACCTGGCAGAGTAATCACATCCACATTTGATAAGGCTGGTTAGGTGGGTCATAAAAAGTTTATGCTTGTGATGCTGGAGTCTCATTTATTATCCCTGCTAATGTAGCAGTTGGGAGTGGGAGGACGAGGAGGTGCGGGGTCGGGGAAAGGGGGCGGGTGGGGATGGACAGAAAAGAGTGCGAGTGGTTGAGAGAGTCACCACATTAAGTGATCATTACTCCTCTATAGGCTCTGTCCTTAGCTTTCAACACTGGAGATGCTTTATGGCCTTGATGAAGCCAGTACTCTCTGTATTTAAGTGTTCCATAGCCACTAAGAGTTCACGATGCTTATGGCACAGGAGTTAGTTACCATTCTGTAACCACAGGACTATTGGCTTAAGTTCTAATGCTTGTATCCTGCCAGCTACATTTTACTTCAACAGTAAATGAGCCAGCATGTAATTCACATACATTGACTAAGGAAATGCACTAATCTAAAAACACATCTACACAGTGAACAGCTGTAATCATGGCTAATAGGCAATTAACCTATACTCTGTTGCTGCAGCACAAATGCATGTTGACCAATAAAAGTGAAGCACCTTAAAAAAGCACATTTTTTTTACTTAGAAGTCCGTCTTAGTAAAAATGACACAGCAAAAATGTATTCTACAAATACAGGATATATTCTGTGCATCCACACTGATGAAATAAATCCTCAATAAACACAATATTCTCCTGTTCATAATCTAACAGATTGTAAAGAAAATATTTGCCTGTTTTTATTTCCATCCTGGGGCCACAGAGCAGAATGATGAATTCTGACAGGTCAAAAGATGAACTACCAGACTTTATTAGATTTGTTTAAAACTACAGAATATTTACACATTTAGACTTACTGTAATGTTAAGAGGCTTTTTGCTTTTTGAAGATCCCATTCAAACACAGGGCATAAAATTGTATGGTTATGGGACTGTGCAGATGGGACAGCGAGTGAGTGTGTATGAGTATGAGTGTGTTAGCGTTGAGGGGGAGGCTACCCAGAGGCATAGATAGTGATAGATTGGGCTGGGAGAGCTGTGATGCAGATCCACTCATCAAGATTGATGTTCTGCCATTCTGCTTTAAGTGCAATTAAATTGGCCCCTGTGTTAAAAAGCCCAGCCGATAACGTGGCTGAGGCTGAGATTACGCTACATTTCCCTTGCGCTTTCCTCCACCTGCATTCCTGCCATAGCCACTCAGAGATTTACTTTACATTCCCGGATTCTGTTGAACAGAAACTTTCATCAGTGAGCATCCTGACCCGTTCATCAGGCCCGTTTTACAACTTTATGTGCAGCATGTGTTTTTTTTTTCCACATAGCCCGCAAAGTAGTTTTTAAATCAATGCTCCCTAAAAGTTTTAATTACTTTCTGGTTGTTGTCTTACCACAGAATTGATCATTTGTACATTAGTGCATGTTTAATGTGTAATAATGCACAATGATTACCACTGAGAGGAAGGAACTTTAATGTCTTCATGAACAATTCTAACATAACTCTTGTCTGGCAGCCAGTTTGACAAGCTTTAGTCAATTCTCTGAACTAAGGACAAGGTCACAAGGAGATACATCAGTACTTTTTTGCCACATTGAACAGAATACAGTTTGAATGCAGACAGTTTTGATCAACACACACTTCCTGTGCACGCTGGAAAATCACTCTGACTTGTCCAGCAGCACGTATACTTGATAATGTACTCATATTTCTGCTAAATGGAACAATTTGCAATAATTCAAATTGAATGTCGATCACGGTCCAATCCATCTCTCTTTCTGTCTCAGCCTCCATTCTGCCACAGGCCTCACCCACCTCTGTCAGTGTCAAGTTGTTAACCCCATGTCAACAGTGGCGCAGGGCGTATTTGGACCCAGTTGATGGATGGGTCTTGGTGGACTTGTCCCACGCAAACATATTCTCAGAGTCAGCTGAGAGAGGTGCAGCGTGTGTGTGTCAACCCCTCCACCCACACACACTCGTCTATCCGTGATCAAGACCCAGAGTCAGGCAGTATGGTATCCCCTCTCTGTCACCTACTGACACCCAGTGTCTCTGGTTTAGACCCAGATGGGTGGAGCTCTGACCCCACTGCCCCAAAAGAGGCAGATTTTTTTTTTTCCTGAGCAAATGCTAAACTTGACCCATGTCCTTTGCATCATTACATTTTCCTTGTGAGTGCTTGACATCCTGTTCCCTTAACAAACCAGAAAAATTAACTGTGCCACATCACCCCAAGGGAAACATGTAATAATCAAGGGGAGGACCGTTACAAATTAGCATGATTTTTTTTCTTTTGTTATCATCAAAAAGCACTCTTTAATGACTCTTCGGGTATTAAAGCATTTATCTATTAGTTATTGCTTTTAGTTGTTTTTTGATTTGTCTAAAGTTTGTGTTTATATAGAAATTATTTTCTTTGTTTTGCCTATTTATTTATTAGTCCATAATATTATGCAATGATTGTAAAATTAGTTTAATTTTCAATTGACACTGATCTAATTAAGCTGAGTTTTTTTTGTTCTATAAGCTCTTTGTAATGAGGCAAATGTTTGTGTGTTTACACCAGAGTTGTGAGGCTGCTATTGTGCCGCTGTATCTTTTCCTTCTAAACAAAACAGAAAAAACAGCTGCAGCATTACAACACTCCACGCTACTGAACACATGGTTTGGGGCAGAGATGGCATCGGTACATGACTGATCACTCGTCAATATCACGGGTTCATCCAGCACCATTAGTCATCTGCACTATGTCCTGTCACTCCACACAGCTGCTTGCCGTCTCTCTCCTCCACCTCTCATTTTTCTATTTCTGCCCAACTTTCTCTGTTCTTTTTATACTCCTCACCAAATGTCTGCAGCTTCTAAGGCATTCCTGTCATGGTTTATGGGGGCTGGGGGTGAAAATAGCCTAAATAAAAGAGGGAAAGAGAAGAGTGCTGCGACTCATATGTAGGTGGGTGTGTTTAGTTACATGCCATGTGTTCTCTTTTTGCTTTTTGAATTGAGGTGGTGCAGGGGGGCTTGTCATAATGCGTTGCGTTGTCCACTCTAGCTCAGAGGGTCAGATTAACCAGGAGTCCCTCTTTGCAATGCTCCCCTCACAGGGCACAATGACAAGGGCTATCCATCACTTCTGTCCCTAACAGAGTGGGGGTCGGTGGGGGTGGAGGCCACAGAGCTGAGCCTGGCTCTGGCTCACTGATGGAGTGTTGAGGAAAACAGGATGGGGCTGGTTAAACTTTAACCAGCTCCCTTCCTACACCATGAAGACCGCATTCAGACACCATTCTCTGCTGTGTGAGATTCTGATGTTTAGTCAACCCAAGATCCATGACCTACTGCCCACTGAGACCCCCTCTCGCCCACTCATGGCCCCTCGCCCACCTGCTTCCATATGGAACACTAAGGCAAACTGCCAAACTTTTAGCCATAGCGTGGGAAGAAAAGTGAGTCTGAGGTCTCCTCTCCATCTGTATGTGGAGCAAGTGGCTATATTAACCCAGCCCTCTGCACGTGCCACACAGCCCTCTAATATACTAACCATGACTTCATATTCAAAATGGTTTCGCCTGTTTGACTGTGGCATCCAGTGTCAACACATTTTCGCAGTGGATCAATAGCAGCAGTCAGGGGTTAGTCTGAGGGACACAGTGGTTACACGATGAAAAATGATGGTTGGCTTTTTGATAGTCATTTAATACACAGTTGCACACTTTGATAGAATTTGGCAAAAGCCTCTCCCCGGTGAGTTAACAATGCGTACTGAAAATCATATTTCCATGGTGGCCCGTTCAATCTTATCCCCCTGTTCCAGGGAAAATTGTGGTGACAAATGGGATGTGAGCACATACTGGGTGGCTGTGGGTCACATCAGGTGCAGAGCAGGTTGGAGGTGTTATAACCCAATGTGTTCCTGTTCACTGGTCCAATCATCTTCATTGATTGAGCCAATGATTGAAAGGGGTCCTACTGTTCTTTATGATGCCAACAGGAGGAGTTGAAGGTTGGAGTGGATAAAGGAAAATGGCAAATACAGAGAAAGTACTCTGCAATAACCTGCTGTTTATGGGCGTTTTTGACACACATAACATATCATGAGACACATTAACACTGCAGTCAGTCAATTTATAAAAACAAGCAGGTATAAATAGGTTAGCCTAATTCTCAGTCATTTAAGACTCCTTTTATATGCATCATGTCCATAAGAGTGGGAGTCATGTGACAGCCTGATTTAATTAGATCTGATGAAGTGACTCTGCCCTCCATACACACTTAATAATGCAGTAATTTCTACCCATTTGACAAGGGAAGCGTGAGGGAGTGACACTCTTAGGTGGAAAGGGTAAGGGCAAGAGGGGGAGTGGATGGTCTAAAGAAAAAAAACAAGAAGGAGCAAGAAGAGAAGGTGGAGGAGAAAGGAGGTGAGAGGTTTGAAGTGAGAAGGAGGTGAGCTGTCCATTTGTACAAACCTAAGAATCTGTCATGTGTCGGTTTGTGTTTTCTTCACTGAGGCATCAAGGTGGTTTTGACAGCCAGGACTCTCTCTCCTTCATCCATGCTGCAAATGATATTAAGGAAATTGTGTTTGCGGCGTTGCCTAGGCCAGGGGCTCATGGGAAAGTAGATGGGTCATGGGGGTCAGGTAGACAGGGAGAAAGATGGGGAGAGAGACAGAATAAACAAGGAGCACACACAATTTATAACCGTATGTAAATATATAGAACACCTTAACAATAATAAAGAGGTTAAAAAAATATTTATGTATGTGACAATATTTATGTGGCCTAATGCAGAACTCATTTTTCCCAGTACTAACAAACATCAACCCACCTGAACTGGGATGTGCAGGGATTACTCCTCATAGCTTATATACAGTGCCGTGTCCAAGATTTGCCACATCTAGTCTCTTAGGGCATGCTCAGACTCTTAAATATTTCAGCAGTAGAAATGAACTGCTCTCTCAGGGGGGCAATCCTGTGCCTGATTGCCCTGTCCTGGCGTTTATAGCTTGGGTGGATCCAGGCTGACCTAGGCTATGCAGGCCAGGGTCTCCACCAAGCAGGTCTATACATCCCTAACATTCACTAACAAGGACCAAGGGAGCAGAAGGAGCAAAGCTCTTCCATAAAGCACAATTACAAGCTAAATTCAGGATTTTGTGTTGTTATATGTGTGTGTGTGATTTTGCCCCTTTACAGCTCACAATCAATCTTTAATGAGCCATTGAATATTAACTGGATTTGTAGGAGCAGAGTGTCAACTCCCATGAGTGTAAGCTGGAGGCCCAAGGTTTATCAGACAGTGAAGATGGAGAGAACAGAGAGCTTTTGCGAGGTGGGGGTGGAATGTTTTACACAGGGTTTATATGCAAAAAGTGGATATAGTCAATTACAATTACAATCACTCACCATGGGAAGGACAACCAGGGTAATTGTAGTCTTAATACCCCCCATGAAGTCACTACAGTAACTGCATTACAATGGGTAAAACAGTGGTGCAAGATAGATGAGGACAAAAGTACTGGGAACACAGATCTTAAAGAGTCTAACAGATCTCTAATATTACAGCTCTGTCACAACAGTTGTTGATTAATATCATTGACCATAACAGAGTCCCTTGTCTGTTCTCTCATGCAGGCATCCACAAGCCTGGAGCACTGTCTGGACCCTACAGCAGGGCCAGGATAAGTCTCTGGATCCTAACCCCTGCTAGGCAGCCTCTTTGTCACTGTGCTGCCTGCTACTGATTAATGGACGTAGTCCTGTGATCAGAAGACTCGGACGTGGTTGAGGTCCTGATCTCTTCATGTCTGAGAGCTACAGATAGGTCTAGCAGGCGGAGACAGATTAGGCCTTGATGCTGACCCCTACGGAGAGGCCTCTAGGGTGGAGGAGCAGGCCAGGGGGCCTAGGGATAATGGGACCCCTCTCTCACCTTTTAAAAGAGAACATGTTTATGGCTACTTAGAGGAAATTGATTTGATTGTGCCAGAAACGCATGTGTGAACACCCCTGGCATTTTTATTGGCTATTTGTCTTTTAAGTCACAGCTGGAGAAATTTATGCCTACGTTGGGGTTAGGGAGAGTGGGTGCGTGGCTGTTTGTGTGTTTAAGAGAATAAATATTAATATGTGTGTGCACATACAAGCATATGTGTGTGTGCGTGCCATATATGAGAGCAGGTCATGCTAAGCGATGCACTGAAGGTGCACTTTAACTCTGTGTCCATCATTAAGTATCAGGCTTAATGACTAAAAGCACATAATGGAGGCAGCGGCGGAAATAAAACAACAAGATTTGTTGGGACACATTAATTCTCTGAATTGATGTCAACAGGCAGCTACTTCCCCCTGCTCATGTTTTCATGCTCATGCATCTTTACTCTATTAAATGACAAATGTTTCAACATGAAATTCAGTTCAAGATGTCAGTGGGGCACTAAAAAATACCTGCCTTCAGTTCAGGATTTTTTTACTTTATATTGTATAGAAATGTGAGGCAGTGACTAATGGTGAATTAAGTGCTGATTGTTAAGTTTATCCAGACTGCATGCAGTTTTGTTTTTGAAAACCATTACACTAATCTCCTGCAGACACTCTTTAAATTGGATATTCTGCAGCCATAAAAAAGCAAAACAAACCATCCTTTGCACGAGAAAAATATTAGACTTGTACTTCACATGTTGTCATCCTGTCAAAATATTTACCATACAAGGACCATCACTAGGGTTTTTAACAATAAACTGCAGATGTATTACTTCTAAAATGTGTGAATGATGCGCGTGTGTGTAAACGGTGTTTTTGTGTTAGCTATGTGACCCGTCCACAGCGCAGCAAGCCTCTTGCCTATTGTCAGCTAGGATAAGTGTGCACAGCTAATGGAATGGAGCGATTGGTGTTATTCAGTGTTTGCTATAAATCATAATAAATCACTATGAAAAAGGAGATAGAGAGTTTAAATAGACTGATACTGTGTTAAAATAACTACATGATCAAACACATTATATTCTTTGTTAGCAACATCATGTCTTTTGAAAATAGGTGGAGGGGTGATGATGAGGGTTTCTTCTCAGACAGAAGAAGAAGCAAGGCAGAGAAATGGTCTAAATACAAAATGCAAATTTAAGAATCTGATCTACTGGCAATTGATTTACTTTGATACACTTACGACTGATATAGGGCCCCACCACCAGCTGCATTAAGACAAATCAAATTCATTTGTCTATCTCTTCTCTTTCCTCGGCTGCCATCCATCAGCCTCATTGCATCACTGTCACAATCAACGTATGTGTGTGTAGCATACTGCACTGACCTCTGATCAACACACCCATGATTTACTGCAACAGACAGAGACACAGAGTAACACTTCAGTGCAGAAAGTCTTTGTTTTTTAATGTCTTACATCAACTCTTGTGGCTGTATTTAGTTGCCATTTATTTACATGCAGTATCGATTCTATTATCTTTCTGGTGAAAGTGGTAGAAGTGTGATGGAGTGTGTCTGTGAGTATGCCTGCACAGAGCCACTGCCATAGAGTGCATGTTAATGATTGTGTGTGTGTAAGTGAACGAGAGAGAGTTATTTGGACATCCCCAGAGGGACAGGGCTTCTGCTCTTCTCTCTTAGGTAATGGAAGCAATGTGTCCATAATCCCAGTGAATGACTAATAAAAGAGAGTAGTGCCTTGGGCCTGTTCCCTCAGCAATATTATAGCTGGGTATTAAACTGAGTGCCTGTGTAATACTGTCAAGTCACTGTTTTCTCAAACACATTCCATGTGCACTTCATTTATTTATTCTGTTCTTGCATATCTCCATGTATTTGCAAATGAAATCAGAAGTGTTCTTTATGAGGAGAGATTGTTTTCATCGGTGTGAAAGCTGTTTATAAAGTCTTGGATGCGTGAATCATCAAATCGCCGGAGAAGGATTCAGTGAGACACCTGAGGCACTTGTGGATGTTGCCTTAATGGAACCCAAACGCTGCTTGAATACTAATAAGCCATGACACCATAACCCACAGCCCTCCATCCGATACCCCTGTACTCTCTTTAAATGCTCTTTAATGGCCGTGTTAGTGTTATACAAGACGCTCATTATACACTTTAATTGGTTTGGTTGGTGTTGACAGCAGTGTTGATTGGACGAGCCAGGCTGCAAAGTTTGCATGGTGGTTTGGGGGGGGGTCACTGTTGTTGGTGACTAATGTCATCATAGCAGCTCAAGAGTTGATAAGGAGGGAGCAGTGGGTGGGGGGGTCTCCCTTGCCCTCTCCGGCAACATGAGGTCATACTGTTTGTAACTACTGTTTGTAGACTCGCGTCTATAAAAATCAAAGCCAAGAGGGCTGGGTCACTGTGTACTAATTAGAGGACATTAGAGTTTTTAAATGATCAGCCTTCTTGTTTGTATTGATCTTGCCAGTTTTGTGGAGATGGCGTCACTTCAACTGGATGTGTTGTTATGGAGCTATTGATGATCAGAGAGGTGCAGTGGTGAAGATGTGACATCCGTTAAAACCCGGCTGAGGGAGTGTATTGCAACCAGGAAGCTTTCAATCTATGATGGCACAGAGCCGTCAGTCAAAGCAATCCAAACATTTAATTATGCGGCCTGTAAGCGTTAATATAAATAAAGCAAATAAGTTAAATACAATTTCATCCCTGTAGAGCTGTCATCTTTTGTTATACAGGGCTGTAAACATGCAGCTGGACATTTTAACATGAAAGTCTATGGGGAATGACTCATATTAGAGGCCAGCCTCAAGAGGCAGTGAGAGGAACTTCAATGTGTGTGTCCACTCTTTTGCTTTTGTCTGGTACACAGTCCTCTCTTTACTATTTAGCTTTGATCAAACTATAAAAAGAGTGATTGAATGAGTGGAGACCAGTCTTCCCACTGTCCATTCATTGCACTGTCCCAGCCTGTAATTATGATTGATTTGGGTCTGGGACATATATTGCTTGGCGGGCCTATTCTGACTGTACTTCATCACCAGGCATAGCTAAATGCTTTAAAAGCATTGATTTGCCTGAATTACAACATGGCAGCAGACCTCTCACCTGTCTGCGGGAGGCTCGGAGTGCGCATGCATGTGTGTAAATGAGTGAGTGTGTGTGTGACAGAGAGAAGGCAAAGACAGATCTCACCTCCACATATCATAACACTCGGCTCTCCCCTCCTTTTACCCTCCCACGCCTCTCTCCCCCCATCATCTCTGTCCCATTGATTTGCCCCATAAAAGGTGTTTAATTCAATCAAGAGGAAAGTGAGTGCCTGTTTTTCTGGGTCCCTGTCGATAGCGGTATAATCAATTAGAGTGGGCCTACACCTTCACTCTCACACACACATTCACTCCTATACTACCTCAGTTTCTATAAACTACCTATTATCTATTTCTGTTCTGCCAGTCCTAAATAACTTCCTGACCATCCCCACAGCAAAAACACCCACACACAACAGATTCAACAGATTCATGTACAAATACTAAAGGATATGAGGGATTAACAACAAATGGTACAAACAATGATAAATAAGTAAACTGAAAATTAACTTTGGAGTTAAAGTTACTTAAAAGTTGGCTTGACTGCCAAGTAGTAGACTGGTCACCAGCAAAGTCAGACAGTTTGGTGGCGATTTAACCAAAAAACAAAACAAAACAAATGAACAAAAATCAGATTTATATGTCAAATATGTTTGGTTATATTGTGCAGAATGCAAAGTAGCATGCTTCTCTGACTATTCTGACCCACAAATCTCTGCACAGCTAAGATGATGACATTACCAAGCAATACCTGCAAGACTCCATATCTACATTTGACAACATGCATGTTTCTAGCAAGCTTGGTGAATGGCATTCAGTAGCAGTGATTGGCGATGATGTTTACAATTGACAGTACAGCCTTTGTGTGGTCACCTGCATGATGTACTAAATGTAAAAAGCAGAATCGTGCGATTCGAATGTGCATTTATTCTAGTGTCAGTCTCTGCTCACTCTTTAATCTTTCCTTATTTTACATTGTTGTGTGCCATAGCGCAAAACATGCAAAAAAACGAGACATCGCTTCGAGGCACGTCTGCAAAAATCTGATTGGAATTAAATTTTGAACTTCCACCAAATTTGGTTATTTGCAACAAAAGACATTTCATGTAGGGTTTTGTCATCCAGACTTTCTAAAATCAATCTGGATATAATTGTTTGCCAAAAAAATGGATCACGGCTGCCAGTCTGAGTGCAGTCTTACAGCGTATCTTCCCAGAGCTTCCATGGATCAAATATTTCCACATACACACCTTTCTATTGTAACACTTTAGTTCTATTCAACAACAACTCGATTGCACAAAAATACGACACCTAACCACTAGACAATAAAGGGAATGAAGAAATAAAAGGTCCGATTCATCAAAATCACGAAAGACTCCACCACCCAGTAAATTAAACAATATTTCATAATCACTCTGACAATGAGACAAGAGACAGCAATTTGGGCTTCTCAGCGGAGGAGCACACACAAATACACACACACGGATACACATAATTATCAGAGCGGACATGCTCTGGAGGCCCCAGACACTCCCCTAGTACCTGCCCAATCAACTGTCCAACAACAGACACCCACCCAGCCTTCATTTATCTTGTCTCGGAGTGTATGTGTGTGGATCAAGCTAATTACCACCATGAACCATCCCACACAGAGACCTAACCCAGACATTGTGGCGCTGTCCAGGGACATAGGAGGTGGGTAATTAGCCTTCCATTATTACAACACACATACACAGACACACACACACACACTGAAGAGTGTGTGGAGAGGCGGTCAGGAAGGGAGGTTTGTGTTTCAGAACCTCTTTTAGGACACTGTAGGAGGTCACAGCTGATAACCAGTGAATTGGTGGGAGATTTCTTTCTAATACTTTCATACCACTTGTCATTAAAGGGACAGTTCATGAGTCTGTTTTGATGTGTTGCAGCAAGAAGTGCAGCTGCGAGGTGGCAACTTTTAAGTACTTTATTATAGTTTGTTTATTGTTGCAGTTAGAGATGTCGGTTACAGCTCAATAAGAGTCACAACTTTTCATTACATCGGAAATATCTACAAGTTGCCATGACAACTAAACTATGACGAAGTTTGTTCTTTTCATTGCAAATGGCACAACTCATTATATTCTTAGATCTGCAGCGTGTATACTCAATAATTTTCATCTTGTCACATAACTTTAGGGTTGGTTGCAACAATAATTGTGTTTAAACAATAATTGTCATAATTGAGTTCAATTACATGGTTATTGTTTATCTGTCTGAATAGAAAGGAAATGTAGAAAGTGAGACATTAGTCATCTGCGACAGCCAGGAACAACAGAAACACAAATCCACTCTGCACTCTAAGAAATGTCTACTTTGCCAAAGCTAACGCCACCTTGGGGCCATGTGTAGTGTGCAGGAGGGAAAAGATGCAGGTGTGTTGACGGTGTACAGAAAAAAAACAATCATAATTCCAAGCTGGCCCAAAACGTATTCCATCCCACTGCTGGTCCAGCTGTTGTCTGGGGGTGTATAATTGTGTCAAAACCTTCTATTCCCCTCCAAGAGTGCCCCCCTAAAGCAGTTAGATGTTTCCCCCCCACATGGTCCTGGGCATCATCATTTTCCAGCAACCATCCATCTTCGGCCTGCGATTAATTCTCTTCATTTCCAAGCACAGGCCATAAATCCTGGCACACTTAATTAATTTCACGGCCAACGCGGGGCTCCCGTAAAGCGGGGATTGTTCTCGCAAAAGCCCATATTAATTATGCTATTTTACAGCCATCTCATTGAAGGCTGTGTTTCATCTTTCATAATTACATTTTCAACAACAACAGGAGCAACAAAAGGAGTCTAATTATGCATTTGGCGGCACGCTCCCTTGTAATAAGTCAATGTTAGCATGAAGCTCACAGCGGCCACGCTAAGGCGTTACGACACACGGCATGCTGAGCAGCCCTCTAGGATCAATGGGAGCCTCCATGTTTTATTATTGTTACTGTAACTGTGATTTTAGCTGAGAGGACAATCATAACACAGAGCATATTGAAAGCATTTGGCAGCCTGCTGGCATAAATTGTGTTGATGAAGTTAGAGGAGATTATTGTCACGTTGAGGCTCTGGTGATCATTAGTCTTGTGATGGAGCTCACTGGGTCTCTGTAGTGGAGCTCGTCAGCTGCTCTCCTGATGTTCAGACAGCCCAGTCAGCCCATCATGGAACAAACATGTGTTTCTCGTGTGTTCTATAGGTGCTTATAGATCACAGGGAACTATCTCATACTGAGCAGATTAAACAGCTAAAACACTTTATTAGTCCTATTTGTTCACGCAATTGCATATCCCTGTTTAAACTGGGAGAAACCTAAACGAGATCACCAGGGTGATTTCCTTCCCCCTGGCCTTGTGTCATGTCTCCCGCTGCTGCACTTCCCTGTTGGTCTGCACTACAGGTCACCACCCAGTCATGATGGGTGACGGAGTCTGTGTTAACAGCCACCTACACACTTAGTCCGGCTTTCCACCCACACACTGCTTGAATTGAGCAGTAATAATATACTCAAACACATATGCTCGCCACAAGACCTGCAATAAGTACGCTGTGATGCATGAGCTGTCATGGCTGCCTGGATACTGGTGAAGTTAAAGTGCCACTTGTTAAGTCATGACGATGGGTTGTCAACTTTGACATGCTTTTATTCTTAATCATTACAGGTGCTAGTTAATTGACAGGAAACTGAAATTTTCATAATCAGTTTATATATAAAATAATTAAAACTTGTATTCAATGTAAAAACCTGAAGCTGATCAGTTAGGACAAGCAAGTTGATCTTTATGTACGTTAGAATAAAATTTAAAAAATAAACATAAAATAAATAAAACAAATATGCAGTGGACAGTGAAATAAAAAAAATCATACCTAGGAGAAATCCATGTGCAGAGCTGTGTTCAGTCATCTTTTCTTCTTCTGGAAAAGAAAGGGACACATACCACACATAACAGATCATTGTTTTGATGTTGACAACCAAACCTTGTGTTGTGCACATTATCAGAGGAAAGACAATAACAGTGAATTTGTGATGGTACACGGTGGTCATAATAGCTGCCTGGCTGACCTGAGAGCGTAGCTATGTCACCTCTGATCAGTGGTGTTACAGTCCACTGCCAGATAGTCCTTTCACTTCCCATTAGCTTCCTCACACTGAGAGTCTGTGCAATGGCAAGGGCCATAAGTCCTTTGACAGCGACCTTGAACATGTGTGAGTGTGTGTTCATCCATGTGCAACAATTACCAGCATTTTGCCTGTGTGTTTGTGCGCTTGTCCGTGTGTGTGTGCGATATCTCTTCCTGTCCCCTCCACTCTCTTCACTGATCCACTCTCCTTTTCAAGGCCATCGGTGATCAGTGGAGGTTAAAAGTTACAAATCATCCCCCTCCCCTGCCTTCCCAACCCCCCCCCCTTCTTCTTTCCCATCCCCTTCCCACCTGTCCTCACACTCACCCAGGCAAGGCCTCTAGGGGCCCGGGGTCTCATTCATATTTGGAAGCATGGCTCCTGTTGAGGGTCTGCAGGGGATCAGAGGCAGCAGAGGGCAATTACTCCTCTGCTTTAATTGGCATTATCATTTTAGCTGGCTGACAGAGATGGATCACCCAGCAGGACCCTGCTACTGTTGGTACAGGGGCGGGGTGGAGGCATGGAGGAGGGGGGGAAAGGGAGAGGTGTTGACCTGGTGGGCAAGATCTGAGAGAGAAAGTGTAGGTGGAACAGAAATGAAGGGCAGAAGCAAGGAAATAAATGTGATACTAACATCAGCCGAAGAACTTTAACAAATAACCCCCATTACACAAAAAAAGTCAGTGAAGGAACTGTGTGGGCAAGTAGCTCTCTGAGTCCTCATAAATGTGTGACTTTGCCCATGTGGTTGCAGGGGGAAAGGGCATGGTAAGAGAGGGGGAGGTGTATTAGTGTAACCCAGTGTGAAGCTGGGCGAGGGCCTAACGAGCAGCATGGCTGTGGCTCCATAACTCAGGTCCTGTAAAGCTGTCAGTGGAATTAAGAGGCACCCATTATAGGTGCCTCAATGCAAAATACCAGTCTTCTCCCCGGGGCCAGCAGCGGCAGATAATTTTAGCGACTTAGTGAATCATCTTCAAAGCGAGAGTCGAGCTTTATCAGCTCTGTGGTTACAGTTTCTACATTAAGTACGCATTCTCATGTTCAGCAGCTTCGTTTGTGCTTTTTGAGATTTTTTTTTGTTCCAGCACAGATGAACAAGGTCTCCCATCTCAGAGTGATGCCCAAAGATGCTACACAATCCCCAGAGGCTGAACCAGACAACACGCCACAGAAACACAGTGATAGATCGATGAAAAATTATTATGAAGCTGTCCAACCTGAATTATGGTTCTCTCTGTTGATAATCCCTTATTTCTCTTTTCCTGGCATCCAACAAAATCTGTCAGTCAGACTAAAAAAAAAAAAAAGCGAGGGACGATTGATGGAGGATGATGAAGTGAGTGGAAGGGAGGGGGGCTTAGGGGCCCCCCTACTTCCCGCCTCTTTTAGGGAAAGAAAATACTTGAAGGCACTGTGGGTCCTCTCCCGCTCCCTCTCTCTCTTCCCTGATATGAAAAATGAAAACTATAAGGGAGACAATAATAAAAATAGCAGTATGAGTGGACAGGCCGGAGCAGTCCATTACTCACAGCTGCTTTGGGCTGCGTGGTAAAAATGTGCTGCTCGCTGCAAAAGCATGCATCACCGCCAGCCCAAAACAAATGGGCTGTCTCCAACATATTTACCTCCAATTGTTCAAGCATTTGTGGGGAGAGCTACGGCCTGTCCAGACAACTCAGGCCTGTCCATCTATGGGACGAGTGAGAGAGAGAGAGAGAGAGAGTGGGGTTGTTGGAGAGTCAGGATGAGAGAGATGCCAGAAGCCCTGGATGACAACAACACAAGACACGAAGATAAAGGAAATATACAGAAGAGACCGAGAAGGATCTGAATCTGACAGGATTTGAAAATCACTGTTTAGTAATCAGTTTATTGATGGATGATTATTTATTTAAATCCACACACGGTTATAAAATATCACATGTAAACCACTGTTCTATGAAAAAATGTTTACATACATGTATGTTTCTAATGTGTGGGAATTCTGTTAATAAATATCCAGCAGCATGATGATGTTGCTTCCTGTATATATTTGTCTAAATGTTGAGATTATTGACCTGGAAAGAAGCAAATTCCTCCTGGGAGCTGTTGTGTTTTGTGTTAGCAGGCGTTACAGAGGAGTATTATTCTCATCATTACAGATCTATTTATTTTCTCACAGAAGACACTGATGACTTTGGAAGGGAAGATGAGGAGAAAAGGGAGTGTTGTGTATAAACAGAGCAGAGGAGACAGAAGGAGCGAGGGAGTTGGATTCACATAAACTACACATTCAAACTCATCTCCCCCTCCCACTCATCTGAATGCCTGAAGTTTGATAGTGTCCCTGCAGAGCCAGCCACTACAACCCTTCAATGGCGGTTAATAATTTAATTTGCCTACATGTTTTGGGAACTTGTCTTTCTATTTGTGATCATTTTGGATTTAAAACGGGCAATCAGAGCAACACTGAACCCTTGCAGAGCTTCAGGCTGGGATCTGAGCCAGCTACACTGCGCAGCTTTACAGCTCAACATCTCCCATATCCTGGTGTGATACAGCTGTGCTTAATGACAGAGCCCCACTTTTAAACAGCCCTCCTGATTAAGATGGCTCTCCATGTCACTCCTGTTTATCTCCTGTACGGTCGTTAGTCAGGATAGGCCCGCTAATGATGAGCACTTTACAATATGGCATTGTGGCATAATCGGCCTCCTGTCATCATCCTGTGACAAAAAGGAACCCACCCACCTCCAGCCTGTGGCTCTTTTATCTGAAAGACAGCAGATTTGGAGAGCATAAACAGGGATGAATAAACATATTAACACTTATGATGAGACATTCTTGAGCATGGGGAGACATCGCCTGACGAAGAGTACATTAAATAATATGCTGGAAGTGGTAATCAGTGGAAAGCACCTTTACATTTAAGATTGAGCTGTATATAACAACTGCATTATTATTACACCACAACATAAGCTCTGACTGCTGTAGGTTTGACGTGTGGGTGTGTTTGTGAAATGAGGTAAAATGTAATAAAAGGAATAAAGCTAAAGGAGTAATGAAAGGGGAATTGGGGAGCAAGGAGGTGCAGATGAGAGAAAATGTGAAGAGAGAGAGAGAAAGCAGAGAGAGGGAGGTGGTTATTTAATTTATATGAGGAGTGGGAGAGAGTGGCAGTGATACATGGGTTTGTTAGTCAATTGATAAAGGAGAGGAAATTTCTAAAAAACATTCATCACCGAGAGATATGGCCACCATACATCACCTATTTGCAAACAACAAGGGCTAATATTTATCCCTGGGAGGGACAGAATGACCCTCTCACACACACACGCAAATAACACCACACACACAGACTATACGTGACCTAATTAAGCAGAGAGAATAGACCTTAATTGGAAAAAGAAAACTGTGTTCTAAAAAACACAAAACATCTCATCCCTTTATGACAAAACTTAACGCCTTTATGCTGTTGTTACGTGCTTAGTCTTTTATTGTAAATACAGATACATAATGTCGCAGATTTGAGCTTTTAGTGCTGCAGCAGTTGCAGTAAAAGGGTGTCTGGAGGGAGAGGCCCAGATAAGGAAAGTGAAGAAGAATCTGGTGGCCCTACATGCTTAGTTGAATGTACTTACATAGCCTATATGTCAGGAAAAGACAGTAGAGAGTGTCTGTGTTCATGCATCATGCACATAAACTAAAAACAGCAGACCCTCACACACACACACACACACACACACACACACACGCCTTCTTCCTGTAATGTATTAGATGTTGAATCCCTCTGATACATTGCTCCAGGCGGAATCTTTCATCTCTCTCCCTCTTTCCTCATTCAGTCGACTTCGTGTGGGAGACTTTTAAATTGTCAAGGCTGAAATTTAATTATTTAATCCCCCGTGATCGATCATTAGTTAAAACACCCGATCCACACACACACACACTTTTCTTCACCCTTCATCACCACTCCTCCAAACCACCCATTAAGACACAGACAGGATTTTACAGATGGAGGGTGAAGGAGAAAAAAAAATCACATTTCATTCACAAAAAAACCCAATAAATACACTTTCCAATCCCTCACAAGCAGGTTCCATTTAATTCACTAAACAAACAAACAAATAAATAAATGTGTAAATAAACATGGATGCTGTGTGGGATAGCTTTTGGGTGTAAGTGTGTGCCTGTGTGTGTGTGTGTGTGTGTGTTGGGGATGTATTGGGGGCGTCTTTGTTGCGACTCATAGTCCAGATGGATGGCTTGTACAGGGGAGTGTATTTATTTTGCGGCGAGGCGACATCAGGAGATTTGTTATTCCCTGGCGTTGCCGAGTTTTTCACATTGCTCCACATCCCGGGGACCATATTTCATCCCCACACCCCCAATCCCCAAACAGATTTATTTACAGGCTCTCCTTCCTGTACATATACACCCCCTTCTAACACATGCATTCATACTGCTGTACACACATATACTCATGCATATAAACACCAGACATGCTCAAGCACTGAGAACAACAAACACACCCTTATCTGGAATCAAATGTATGAACACACACGATACACTTGCATACAAAACATATATTTTTGTCTCTGGGCTGCACTCACTGCTCTCACTGAGTTTCCAATGAGGCTATTCAACAATATTGCAATTTTACCATTTTGTTTAGGCCCACATTCTCTTCATGATGGGACTATAATTGCTCTCATATATTCAACAAAATATTCAGGAAGAGATGAAATAAGGAACCAAACAAGGTGCAGCTGGGAGAAACACACACAAGAAAACTGTTCCAGTAACATAATTTCTACATTCATAAATTTAACAGGAGTTTCTCTGAATAGTAGACCTTCTCTGAGCATTGTGCCAGTGATTGCACTAGAGATCTATGCTTATTATTAATTATGCTTATTAAAAGGGAATCTCCACCAGAACAAAGGTTCAGTGGCTGCTTCAAAAACTGAAAACCGTGTGAATTTTGTTAAGAACACCACTTACAGCAACTCTAAAGGGAAGCAGTCTTTGTTCTTTGGGGTGGACAGAAAGAGAGAGAGAGAAAATGAAAGTAAGTGGGACGGAGAACGAGATGGAAATGAAAGATTAAGAAAAATGACAAGAGAACTGGTAAAGAAACTACGAGTGCAAAGAAAGAATATAGTCCAATTGAAAACCATTCCTCACCCCCCCCCTCTCCCCCTTTCCAAGATCGAGCCAAAGCCTCAGTCTCTTAATAAAGGGGAGGGGTTGATATGGTGAAATGCCAGGCACTCTGCTTAGAAATGAATAACCTGGGGATATGTGCATGGGGGTGTGAGACTCGGTGTGTATGTGTGTAGGAAGGTGGAGGATGTTAGGGGTTCCTCAGCCCTGGGTCTCTCCCTATCTGTGTGAGTAATGATTCAGACTGCCAGTGCAGTGGTGTTGTCCCATCTATAACCATTTACACACAGTCGCACATACAAACACACACACACACACACACAAGCTCACACACACACGCAGAACATTAATCAGACAGGAAACAGGGCAGGTGGATGGACACGGCAGCAGGCTGGGTTCATCCATTCAGTCCTAAAACAGACATGCTGTAAACACACAGGGAGAGTTTTAGGTGAAAGCGGACACTGACCCACCAGCAGCAGCATCAGTGACAGCTTCACTAGCAACAAGAAGAATATTATACTTCATATCTGCGGTATATACACACACACACACACACACACACACAGTTACTTGTTTTCAGCTACCCACACACTTTGACATAACAGAATATATCTAACAGATTGTGGAAACATCAATGAAGATATAACACACTTTGGTCAAATGTCTGGGCCTTCTGTTATGATAACCCAATACACTAAGCCAAATCAATGCAGAAACAGTGTAAAGAACAATTAAACTTGCACTTTTATGTCAACATATGGTGCAAACATAACCTTTGATGGTTATCTCAGTTAACATTTGAGGGACAGGATTTAAAAGAATAGCCAACTAATTGATGATGTTTTTAGCATAGCACAGAACCCTGGCCTTACTTCCACTTCCTTACACACTATTTAGGAGTTACAGTGTCCCATGCTATGGCATTAGGCAACTGCACAGACAGACACCATTGCTCGTGTGAGACAGAGAGCAGGAAAACATACATTGGTCCATCTGTATTATACAAAGGTACTTTTAACTCATACTCATACTTTTCTAATAAATAAAAGATTGCAATCTGTGTAGACAAACATGTCAGTGGGAGTCTGTCTCTGCAAATAAGCCAGCCAGTAAATGAAACTACCATTACATTACGTGATGGAAGAGAACGCGAGTACTTCATAAATAGTGCTTGTCCTGTGGCTTTAGAGTAGGTTGGGGTGTGGTCCAGTGGTCAGGGAAATAGCCGGATGACCTGAACTGTGCTGAGTCATGTCCCAGGTGAGGGATAGAGCTGCCTCCACTGGGCTCCGGGCCGTGCACTTAACCTGCAGTAATTACTGGAAACAACACTGAGAACATGGCAACATGGAAGTCGTGGAAGTGGCTCTAAGATTTCAAATTACTCTGAGCCTCTGGAGGCACACTGTGGGGAAGCTGGCCAGGAGTGTAATGCAGATACTTGAATTGGTTTCTTAGCATCCTTGGGATTTATCAGACAGAAGGCGATCACTGAAAATAACAGAAACTGCAATTTATGTCTTTATGTCATTATAAAATCTGAGACAATAATTAGAAAAAATATGCCATTAGTAATAATCACACTTGTAAGGATAATGACCTTGCAAATGAAAGACACACATAGGACTGGGAGTCAATGATTGGACTGGGAGCAAAAAGGAGGAGGAGTAAATCCATGATCAAAAAGCTAGAAATTGGGAAGTAGAAGGAAGATAGAAGAAGAAGAAATAGGGTGAAGAAAAAAGGACAGAATGAGTGGAGAAAGGTGGAAAATGGGCAAAGACAGAAAGAGAGAGGGACCCTGTGAATGAGACCCAAATGGCTGCTAAAAATCATTAATCTTGTGGGGATCTGTGTCAGCGAACGGCGGCGACACAAAGAGCTCTCGGAGCAGCAAGGAGAGCAGCTCAGTGACCCGGACCCAATTGGCTGAGAAAGGCCCACCAGGCTTTAATAGACTTTTGCTGATCCGACACTTGTTTGCTGGAAGCCACAAAGAGGCGATTGCAGGGGCTGACAGGGGCCTGCAGGCCCGGGGGCTCCCCTCCTGGCCCATGATAAATGACCCAGGGTGGGCAGGGCCAGGGCCAGGGCCAGAGGAGAGGGGTGAGAGATCCAGGAGGCAAGGGGGTCACTCAGTGAGGGAGGCTGGACCAAGAAGGAAAGAAGAAGAAGAAGAAGAAAAGGGCCATATGGCGAAGTGGATAATGCTGGCAACTGGAGAGGAGAGGAGAGGAGAGGAGAGGAGAGGAGAGGAGAGGAGAGGAGAGGAGAGGAGAGGGGAGGGGAGGAGAGGAGAGAGGAGAGGAGAGAGGAGAGGAGAGGAAAGGAGAGGGGAGGGGAGGGGAGGAGAGGAGAGGAGAGGAGAGGAGAGGAGAGGAGAGGAGAGGAGAGGAGAGGAGAGGAGAGGAGAGGAGAGGAGGTAAGGGGAGGTAAGGGGAGTTGAGAGGAGAGGAGAGGAGAGGAGAGGAGAGGAGAGGAGAGGAGAGGAGAGGAGAGGAGAGGAGAGGGGAGGTAAGGGGAGTTGAGAGGAGAGAAGAGGAGAGAGGAGGTGAGGGGAGAGGAGAGGAGAGGAGAGGAGAGGAGGTAAGGGGGGTTGAGAGGAGAGGAGAGGAGAGGAGAGGAGAGGAGAGGAGAGGAGAGGAGAGAGGAGAGGGGAGGTGAGGGGAGGTAAGGGGAGTTGAGAGGAGAGAAGAGGAAAGAGGAGAGGTGGGGAGGTGAGGGGAGAGGAGAGGAGAGGAGAGGAGAGGAGAGGAGGGGAGAGGAGAGGAGAGGAGAGGAGAGGAGAGGAGAGGAGGAGAGGAGAGGAGAGGAGAGGAGAGAGGAGGGGAGAGTAGGGGAGGTGAGGGGAGTTGAGAGTGTCTTAAAGAGAAAAATGCCGGTTCGGCTCTTATCCCAAAAAATGCCTGCTGCAGCACCCACCCACCTCCTGATCAATCATGCCCACACACTCTACACACTACTATAAAACTGACTTGGGGTCTGTAGCTCCTATTGTTAGCTTTATTCCAGCGTTCCCGAGTGAAGAGTGAGAAGGGACTAACTGATCATAAACATTTATGCTTTACACACTTGACAGGAAAATAAAAAGTCTTGTCAGATATTACACAGAGCCATTTGAGGCCTATTAAAAACCTCTCTTCACTCTTTGCTTAACAACATGTCTGTGCTGTGCATTCACTGCTGTAGATGGTGCATAATTTCCAGAATCCTATATGAAGCAGATGCTTAATGCAGCCAGGCAATATGTTTTGACAGCTCCATATGAAGACAATTAGAAATGGCCATGGATGCTCAACACTGCAAGATACAGAAAAGAACAGTTGTTACAGATCAATTTTATGACCAGTGTTTGTTTATTTTTAACTACTTATAATCACATTTAAGTACATCATGGTGTTTTAGTTACATGTGTGCTTCTTTAGAATTTCAGTAGCCAGTTATTGAGTTAGAAAACACAGATGTAAATTGTGGTTATGATCCAAAAAAAGGGTCTTTAATTATGTTTATGCCTGCAACGGTATATTTGGTTCTTGTGGCATTGCCTGCATTCTGTGGCCTCACAGCCCCACTTTATAATAAAACTATAATATCATGCATACGCTTCAGCAAAGAGCCACCTGGAAGGAAGCCCAACTATTGTACATAGCATTGCAATTTACATTAATGAAATGACCACAGCAAAAGGCAGATTTATTGTTCTCTTTCTTCTGGGATTAAGCCAGTACAGTGCACACTGACATTTATTTGTTGTTATATTTACTACATGTCAATCAGAGGCATCTAATCTCAGAAAAGGCCTACAATTATCCCTTGGCCTCCCCATCATATTTTTATATCCTCTCTGTCCCTATGCCATTTTTTTTAAAGGAGGCCAAATAACTTCCGTTTTGAAGTTAGAGCTGTCTGCAGGGGGGGTTCGTGCCAAAAAAAGACTGCATGTCACTGATGATACACATCAAAGTATTAGCAATGAGTAAATGTGCCACCAGAGGCGCCCTGTCACAAGAAATAAGCCCTAATTTTCCCTGCAAACACAACTACGTGGACGGTGAGAGTGCATCTGCTGTGATAACCCCGGTGAAGAGTCAGAAACAGATCAGGCCTGTATATACAGGAGGAAGGCAGCATATAGAGTGGATTTTAGAGACAAACATTTGATGTGCATTGTTAAATCGATACGTTTTCATATTAATGAGACTGCCAGAATTTGCACTTATCTCACCTCACTTGTTGTTTTCCTGAAAGACTCCTCAGTCAATTATCCCTGATGGGGATGTTAGCCCTCTGCAGAGGCTGGCCTCTGCCTGTTTACACTGACGACACGTCTTAATAATACATGTTTTCACAGAGATAATCGATCAGTCTGCAGTAAACAAGAATGCCGGAGTACCTCTCGCATTGTAAACGGGAGATGTTTGAATTATGCAAAAATGACCACAGTAAACTTTCACTCTAGCCTTATTCTACGCCAACAAAACTGACTGACGGAAAGAGGTGTGTGCAGGGATGAAGTGTGGCAATAGACGTGTAAATCACATCAATCACTTCATAAAAGAGCGCAGCTAAAAACGATTTTTATACGAATTTTACACTAAATAAATACAGCAGAAACACGCAGTATTTTGGTGAGAAAGTTCCATCTTACATTTGCATAAATTATCCACTCCTGTTACATTTTAATGGGAAATACTGTCTAATTATTACGGTAGCGGCAACAACTTTTTGGAGACAGAAGCCGAGGCTGCTCGTCTGCGTCTCTTTTCTCCCCTCCTGCTTCAAAGCTCATCTAAGCAGCACTTCCGAAAGCGCCGTCTCTCCATCTCCATCCCTCACTCTCCCTGTCACGGGCCTTCCAGATCCGCTACCTTCCGTTTTGTTCTGTAACATTTCCAGGAATGTTCCAGGGAATCAGTAGAGTTAATCATTACGCACGCCAAACCGTCAGAAGATCACCAAATAAAACCAACTTTTTACCTCAGAGTGAGACAGAGTCTGATTCTGACTGAAAAAAGTAGTCCTTATAGTCTCTCAGTCCTCCCATACAGACTTAGTTTGAGCACAGATCCAAGGGGTCTTGGCAATGCAACTGGGCCTCCGGACCGCAGGTGCGCATGCATGGATAGGTCCTGAAGCAGAATAGAAGTCCACATTTGAGAGGGGAATCGTCTTCCTAAACACAGTCCATGGGCCTCCTGTGTGAAAGCAGCGGGCCCGGTGCAGGTGTGAGATGTGAGCTGTGGGAAGCTCTGCAGCCTCTGCAGCCTCCATGCGTCAACTGTTAAATGTAACATTTTAAAGGTGATTTTATTTCTGTTATTCATTCCTAAAATCCGTAGGATGGGACTCTCATTAGGGGCGAATAAGCAAGCATCAACACTTTTTTTCGCTGTCCATAAGCACATGGATCACTTAATAGATCATTAACCACCGATATGCTGCTGACATGGACGCTTTTTTACATCTCGTCTCTCCATTACAGCCCGTTATTACCGAAGGGGGAGAGCCGCCGGCGGGCCTGCCTGGATCTATTAGACGGTGGACTCGGGTTATATTAGAGAGCATTACGACCTAATGGGGCTGCCGCCGGGTCGGCCTCACTAGGCAGAGATTTTAGGTCGGCACGGCACGGCACGACTGGCTCAGGGCGCCTTCTGAAGTTAAGGCTGAGAATAGAGAAGCTCGCTGCAGGTGCAGGGAATTAAGAGACTATTGCAACTTGTATGCAGCAGTTACGTTTTTATAGTGTGCAGGAATTAAGGTATTTGAGCGTAGCAGTAATATGCAGGGATTTAAAAAAAATGAGAATATTGATCATTATCTATCGACTAAAAATAAAAACGGCATGAAGAACATAATAATAATAATAATTTATTTGCAATTATTATTTAATGATAATAATTGTGATTGTAGTGTTTTGGCCGCTACATATATACTTTTTGCTGTGTGGTTAAAAATAAAATGTTACTGTTTTTTTAACCTTTATATCCTTTTATCTAAGCAACTATTTGTTTGTGGAAGCTCCACATTTCATGGAATTATCAATGAGACCAGGATATTTCTGAGCATGGATTTATGACCTGAGTTCATCCATTGATACACTGCTTTACAGCTCCTACTGATTAAGAATTGAAACTAAACAAATAAGCCCTTCATTATCGGATCTCATCTTTGGCAGTCTCCTCTTACATCCAGCCTGATCAATAGGCGTTGGTCGCTGGCTGTGCTCACCCCGTGAATATGAGGTGGAAACGAAATGATAACCCAATCGATCCCCACAAATTGACTCATTTACAAGCAGCTTCTTTTTTTGCGGGGGAAGCCAGACATTTTCTCACTGCTTCTTCGTTTATTGCGTGCAATTAAATTAGTCAGATCAATGACACACGCACATACATCCAGTAACATCTAAAACTATTTTGGCTTAACTACCTGTTAAGACAGTTACTCCAGCGACATGAATGTTCCCAGTTAATTTGTATGAGACTCAAGTGACAGAGATTAATTGTTGTCAGTCATAATTACAGGATGTGACCTTTGAAAGGGAGCAATTAGTGCGGAGATAAAAATCCAAGCGCAAAATGAAAGGAAATCTATATCAGCAGCATCTCACTGAGCTTCAGCTCTTCACGTGTTGTCCACGCAGGGGCACCATTGAGCCTGTTTTCTGGTGAATCCCGTGTCGAGAGTACTCTGTAAAACAAACGGTCCGAGCCCAGGTGAGACTGATGAGGGGATCTGAGGGCACTAACAGGCAACTTTACTTATGCACCAACACAAGAATGCATATAATTATAACGTGGTTTAAGTATTTAAGAAAATAAATGATCCACAAATGAATGAAACCAGTATTGAACTTTGGTGCAGCAAGGTCACTGCATTATCACCACTCAGTTCCAAACATGTAAATATTCTGATTTGATCTAATATTGTTTAATAGTCTGAACCCTTACTTTAATATTAAAAACACTGAAGTCTGTCATTGTGTGAATAGTGTTAAAATGCAACACAAATGTTTCTAACCTGTATTTAACACCCTTTTATTTGCGTGCGTAATCGTGCTGGTTACCTTGTAAAACTCTATGTAAACGTGTGAGGTCACTGCAGCAAACGCTCAGTGAATAAAGTCAGTTTAATTGATTACTGTTAAACGAGAGCAACAAAAAACAGGTTTTACAAAGTACTGTGATGACAAATATTGTCATAAATTGCTCAGATGATGTGTCTTGAATGTTTTTCTTCTGCACTTCCAGAAGTCAAAGTTCACATGGAAGCAATGTGATCACCCCTGTTTCTGATTTACCTAAAACATGTGCTCACATTGTAAATATTCTGTGGAAGTGTCGCGCCATAAAAGCACTAATGGAGAAATGTCACTGAGCTTACAGCGCTGAAGCCTGTAACTCGCTCACATCAGTCTCACTGAGATCGTCATGAGTGAAGACACGGAGCACCAAAGCCGCAGATAGCGTCTACGAAGTGAAGACATTTCTCTCCTTCTTGCTCTCCTCCTTCTCTGCTTTTAGGGAAGTCAGTCAGCTGACTGTCTGTAGCTGTCAAGACTGAATCGTGCACCCTCTTCTCCTCTTTTCCCCTCCTACTCTTTCTCTTCCTCTGTTTCAGTGCGAGTCCCGCTCCCATTGGAGAACTGAGCGCCACCGATCCAGCCTTTCAGCACGACGTCACGGTGGGCTATAAGGATAAAGCGCCTGCTGGCTCCGAGCGCAGTCTGCTGGATACCAGAGGAGTGGAGAGAGTGAGAGGCGAGCCTTTAAATCTCTGCGGTGCAGAGCTGGTAAAGCTGCTTCTCAGCGAAATTCAGACGCCCTATTTACTCTGCTTATTTGCTCCTTTTATTTTCCTGGAGAAAAAAAGGACTTACAACCAAGAAGTTGCAACGAGGACTGGTGCCCGTCTCAGCGAACAAACGTGGTATTGCTTTTATTATTATTATTTATGTTTTTTTTGTATGTGAATACACTTCTACTGAAGGGACTGAGGTTTTTTTGTTTTTGCACTGAGACGCACTGCTTTCTACCTCCTGCCTGCTCTCTCTGCCAGATTATCCCAGCAGAAGTAGGCTATATGACGCAAACCGTGAGCAGAGCATTAGTCTGAAAGTTTTCCTCTGCAACTTTTTTTCGTTTTCCTTTTTTTTTTTTTTAACTCACCAGTCACACGGTGTTTCATGCTACAGCAAATCAGTGCACAGCGGCGGAGGAGCCAAAAGTACCATTGCATGAAACAAGAGAGAAGAGAACAGACGTTGATTAATAAGTCAGTTTTTGCGACGCTCGCCAGTACCTTTGCAAACCTGCAAAAGAGTCGTGACAACAACATGAGTGCAGAGCTGGGCATGGGCCCGGAGCTACCCAACAGCCCTCTGGCTCTGGAATATGTCAATGATTTTGACCTGATGAAGTTTGACGTGAAGAAGGAAGGCCTTGCTGGTTTGGATCGCAACGGAGTGCGCCAGTGTAACCGTGTACAGCCCCAGGGGTCTGTGTCCTCCACCCCCATCAGTACACCCTGCAGTTCAGTGCCCTCTTCGCCCAGCTTCAGCCCCATGGAGCAAAAAACCCAGCTTGAGGAGCTGTACTGGATGCCGAATAACGGGTATCACCAGCAGATAGATCCGCAGACGCTAAGCCTGACCCCAGAGGACGCAGTGGAGGCCCTGATTGGAGCCACAGCCCACGGCCATCCTCCACCTCCGCATGTCCAACAGCAGCTGCAACAGCAAGGCTCTTTCGAGGGCTACAGGGGCCCGCACCACCACCACAGCCATCACGGCCACAGCCAGCAGCATCATCACCCATATGCGGGGGGCATCCCACACCACGCTGATGAACTGTCCGGGCACCCGGGCGGACACAACCACCCACACAGCCAGCATCATCATCATCACAGCCAGGACCCCGACAGCCCATCCCCGGTGTCCCCAGAGTCCCACCAGCCGCTCCATCATCACCGCCACCATCATCACCACCATCAGCACGGCCACCTGAGCCAGTCGGGGGCGCACCACGGCTCCGGGGGCGGACTCAACCCAGAGGACCGCTTCTCTGACGATCAGCTGGTGTCCATGTCGGTGAGGGAGCTCAACAGACACCTACGGGGCTTCACCAAGGACGAGGTCATCCGCCTGAAGCAGAAGAGGAGAACCCTGAAGAACCGAGGCTACGCTCAGTCCTGCCGGTTCAAGCGGGTGCAGCAGAAGCACCTGCTAGAGAACGAGAAGACGCAGCTGATAAACCAGGTGGAGCAGCTGAAGGCAGAGATCAGCCGGCTGGCGAGGGAGAGGGACGCCTACAAACTCAAATGTGAGAAACTGACGGGGTCAGGGGCCAGTAACGGGTTCCGCGAGGCTGGCTCAACCAGTGACAACCCTTCGTCACCAGAGTTTTTCATGTGAGTTGTCGCAGCCTTTTCTTGTGAACCCTTACACAACAGCCCCCACACCCCGCACCTTTCCTTTCTCCACAATTGACTGACTGACTTTGATGATGAACAGACAATAATAATCCACACCTCCCATACTGTTTGATTATACTAATAACGGTAACAGTTATATTCATATTAGAAGAATAATCCATGAAATAGTATTCTCATATATAATCATCTCTCCATCCACGTGTCAACTGAGATACAAAGAGCAATGTAGAGTGTCTGATCAGTCGCAGCATCTTTGTAGATTAGTTGCTTGTAGTGAAAAGACTTTTTTTTCTTCAAAGAAGAAAAGGATCGGCTGATGAACTTTTTTCTCTCTCTCTTCTTTGAGGCTACAGCTTTTAAATAATCTGTAAGTAGTGTTTGTGAGTGTGTGTGTGTGTGTGTGTGTGTGTGTGTGTGTGCGAGAGGGAGAGAGAGAGAGAGAGAGAGTATGTGTGTGTGGGATGGCGTCGAGGCAGTTGTCTTGTAATTTTGTTCTCCAAAAATGATGACATTGTTATGAAACAACAAACAAGCGGGCCTGGCCTCACTCACAGCCTGCAACACACATGAGACTCACTTTTGACAAGTGGGCCCGTAATCCGAGAAAATCTCCACAAGCGGGACTCCACTTTATGCAAATTTAACTTCTGTCTACTAACCCGTCACGATGGGTGGGGGTGGGAGGGGGAACATTTTATGCAACATCTCTCTTGATTTATTGCCTGCTTGGTTATATTCGAATATATATTGAAACAAAAAATCTGCATTAAATATTAATCCTGCATGCTGGACATGTACGGTAATAATTTCTATTTTGTACTTTCATCTTCTCGTGTATATTAAGTGCATGTTGTTGATCTGCGCTTCTCCATAGTTTTTTGGGGGGTTAGAGAAATGCAGCGGGGAACAGAACAGCAGGACTGCCGGTGCAGTTATCATATGGTGTGGGTTTCTTTCTCTCTCTTTATTTTTGGGCTTGTAAATATTATGCAACCGCAAAAAACTGCACAACAAGATTGAGGAGGCTGGTTTGAACTTCTTTCTTTGTGTTGTGTTTTTATTTCATTTATTTGTGTTTTTTATCATTTTAGGATATTGATTGAAAGAAGAGTGCATTTTTTTGTTCATTTAAATACAACAAACTGTGTGTCAAGTGCACTTTTTTTGGATTTTTGCAAGTTTTCATTTTGAATTTTGTGCAGACCTCCCTCCAGGAAGACATACTATGATATTATACAGTCATTTTATTAGAAAGGCAGGCCTATATGTGCAAAGTTTTAGGTAATATGTGGACTCATGTTGTGCCAGGCTGAGGAGACAAAACATGTGGCTACAGTATTATTGGACCCAGACTGCACAAAAGAAGCCTTTTAATACATTCAACACACTCGTCATTTTGATTCAGTCTACTTTTTCTGCCACTTAATCATAAAAAAAGTCTTTGTCTGCTTTCTATTAACTCTAAAACCACATACCTCTCATTCCGATTGGCAGCCACCTGTAGCATATCGCCACTGATGATTTATATTTTTTAACAATATTAGAAAAAAAATGCAACAAGAGGTTTTATGTAAAGCTAATATTTAGATAACACAAATGTTTTAATACTACTAATGTTCTATGTTTTCCTGATTTTTTTTCTGCCGGCCAGTAAAAAAGGGGATTCAGGTTGTGCAAATACTCAAAATGAAAACAACGTCTATGTTATGTAATACTTTTTTTTTGTTTGTCTGTGTTGTTATTATTATTTGATTATTCTGGTTCTGCTGGCCAGATGCATAGTTAAAAAAAGTTTTATTTTAATGATTTAAATTAAACTGTCAGATCATATCGATTAAGCATGGTGCTTGCATTGAAACTGTTGTTGAAAAGTCATGCATTTAAAAACAATCTTTGGTTTTGTTACTGATTCAACTGTGTTGAAATCGAACTGAAACTGCAGCAGCGGGTTGTTGTTTTGTTTTCACCAATTTCATGTACTTAGCAATGATGGGGATCAATTTTCAATCCTGTTTATATAAATAATAGTAACACTTAAATCTGAACTGTTCCATTCAGGCTGGTTTCTGTTTTGTCTTTTTGTTGTTTTTGGAAGAAATTGTTTCCTATTTTGCTTATTAAAGTCATTGAAATGGCATTTACTCTCTCAGACTTTATTTGTTTCTGACTTCACTCATAAATGATCATAGCTTGTTATCAGTAATTAGCTGACACTCACACACACTCTAATGACACTACAGTCTAAACAGTTTGAAGAAAATAATTTTCTTCTTCTCAGAACTAATTCGCAGCTGACCTCTAAACAGTTTGCGTGTAACCCGTCCTTGGCCTTTATTTTATTTTCAGACTTTAGATGATGTGGAAACTTTGGCTTGAAGCCTACTGGCCCGCAGTGATTAGATCACCGGGTCTGGCAGTTTATGTGCCGCTGCAGGGAGATTCCTATATACATGCTGCTCTGCTGGCGTGCTGACTTCTGCAGAAACCCCGCCGTCACAAGAGCGCACGGTAAAAGGAGATCTTTGACCTTGCATACCGGAGACGAGATGAAAACCTCAGATTTACATTAAGAGGTAAAATAATTTGCAGGTATTTGTTTTGTCGTGAGTGGCTTTAAATACACTTTGAGGCTAAATCTGGATTGTTGTTACACAATTTGTCTTTTTTTTTTTATTTCTTTTTCCCGACTCTGTCGCCTATAATGTGCAAAGCCAGACCTCAGGTTTAAAATCATCCCCCGTGCGCGCCTTCGGGAGTGATATTTTTAATGGAATTTGTTATTGCCAAGTGTCAACACACTTTCAGTATCTAATATCTGCATGCAAACATGCGCACAAGACACCTACATTTTACAGATTTACTTAAGATATATATACACACACACATTTTCTGCGCACAAAAGTATCAACAGACACTGCCGGAGAAGCAGAGAGAAGAAGAAGAAGGGAGTAAGTGTTGATCTGGTCCTGGGCTAGAGTTTCTGGTGTCAGAACATTATCTGCCCCGTGTCTGCACATTCTCAAGGACAAAACCGCTAGGCAGAGAATCAACCAATGAGACCCAAGGAAGGCGAGTCTAGTGTACGTTCTCCCTCTCTCTCTCTCTCTCTCTCTGGACAGCCACTGCAGCCTGAGGGCATGAGTGCAGCTGGGGTGAACCAGGAGAAAGAGGCCTATATGTGTCTGATAATAAGCCAAAAATAACAAAAACAAAATATATAGGGTTCTTCCTTCTTTAGCTGATTATACATTTAAAAAGTTGCTGCATGAGTAAGACAGTCACAAATAAAGAGGGCAGCAGTGTGTGTGTGTGTTTGAGGCTATGTACAGTATAATGTAGTGTATTATAACTTTATAAATAAATATTATCACTTAGCTGCAAGCAAACAAAGGAATTCATCTAAAACTGGAGAATAACGTATATTTTCACCCTATGTATGAGAAATGAAATGAGAGAGAAATGAGATGTGTGTTGGACTGTTTGAAAAAGTTAAATTCCATCATATTGTTGCATGATTACTATCATTCAGTTTAAACGTGCATGCTGCAGAGATGACTCTTTGCAGATATTTGTAATGCAAATTTTACATGTTGTGATGGAGAGATCGTTTTTGTGCTTATGGTGTGTAGTCATTCACGGGGAAATGTGTAGCGGCGAAGAAAAGTGAAGAAAAGAAAAAAGCAGAGGGTGAAAGTATAAGAAAGCATCAGCCTCGGCTCAGCGGAAGAGCCAAGGACACAGTGACCAGGCGTACTGTAATGATTTTAGTCTCCAATCACACGTTCACGCCCCCCCACAGAGATCCTATCTGCATTCAGCCTGCTCTGCCAGCCTCCACCTTCAGCTCCTTGTATCAGCAGTGGAGAGCCCTGGGAGCAGCCTCAAACCTGGCCTGCTTATGTTTATCACCTGGACCTCACAACATTTTTAAGCAGGCAAGCAGCCTCCAGAAACTCTCCAAACATTACTTTCAGCCTGGCTGTGTGTGTGTGTGTGCATTTCTGCCTCTGACCTGAGACCCTGAGACATTGACAGAACCACATGTGGTTATTTTAGAGCTCTTTATGTCGATCTTGTTACATTTTGCGCCATTGAATTTGAGATGAAATGCTCATGCACACACCTCCACACTTTCAGCCTAACACCAGCAGCCCATTGAATTTCACTGGAAGGGTCTTCCCTGATACTGTAAATCACAATGATATTCTGAGCATTTGCCAGTTAGAGGCTTTTTCACAGTGTGTGTGTTTGTGTTCATCCACTAATAGAAATACAATGAGAGTAAGGAAGAGGATCAAAGGAATATGTTTTTTTCCAATTAGTCTGTCGATTTTGTGCTTGTCTTTGCACTGATGTGTGTTGCTTATGTTTTCATCATATGTCATAGTGTGTGCATGTGTTACAAACTGGCTGTGGGAATCTTAGTTTTCAGCATGCAGGACAAATTAATGGCAGTCGCTCTTATCCGTTCCTTCCCCTCATCCCTTACTTATCTCACTCTCCATCCTGCCCTTCATCTCCTTTCCTTCGATCGTCAGCTGAGGATGGGCCAAGTCTGGAGTTCAGATCACGACAGCATCTGTTATTCATCTTCAGACTGTTTCTATATGTGCAAATATAAAAAGAAAAAAACACACACACATAAAAAGATACACATTCTTAAATAAGACAAATAATGGCATCATCACTCTGACATAACAACTCTGACTGGTACAGGTAGACTTTTAAATACAAAGGTAAGCACAACAAGAATTTTACATAAAATAAACCAGTAAACTTTCACATTTATACAGTGCTTTAATGTTTTAAAACATAATTAATAATACCTCAAATAGTTCCTTTTCCACAGGATTACAGACACTTCCCACTGACCTCGTCCCCCGCAGCCTCTCTCTCTGTGATGAATCTGTGCCTTCATGGTCACAACCATTCAATGGTCTGTATGATGGATACCTATGACCATGGCCGCAGCGAGTCGATGAAAGTGACCCATGTGTACATCTCTGCTTCCGGGATGTGAAACCCAATTCCGGGTGGGATTGATCATTGATCCATGTCTGGCCACTGTGAGGATAAGGCCAGAGGGAGAAGATAAGAGCAGACACAGAGCGGTCAGTGATACGTTTGAACCATCAACCTCTACTACAAACAGGATGCTGTAGTAACTTTTAAAGGTGTGACAGACCATGTGTACCCACACTGATGCATACAGCATTTGACTGGTTAGATGGAACTAACATACATTATTGTTTTTGGTAGTTTAATCTCTAGGATATATAATTTTTATAGTTTACCTATGAATGTTAATCAGTAGCCAAAAAAAGAAACAAGTACACCTCCAATACTGGAGTACTGCTTGACCTGTACAGGGTCAGGGGGGTGCTGAGCCTATCCCTGCTATCTAAAGGTGAGAGGTAGGTCACCAGTCCATCACAGGGCCAACATAAACAAACAACCATTCACACACACTTACACCTACAGGCAATTTAGAGTCACCAATTAACCTAACAAGCATGTTTTTGGTATGAGGCCAGAGTACCCGTAGAAAACCCACACAGGCACAGGAAGAACGTGCAAACTCCACTCAGCTGCATTCAAACCAGGAACCTTCTTGCTGTGAGGTGACAGTGCTAACCACTGCACCACCATGCAGCACACCTAAAGGATGTCACAAAGTAATAGAACAGAAAATCAACTTCATAATTCAAAACAGAACACAGTGGACAACATGTGGCCTTATATTAGAAAAAGAAGTTTGATAAACTGAGAAAAGTCAGTTTGATCCCATTTTGAACTAATAACTTGATCAAGACATTTGCAATCTTAAAAGCCAAACAACTTCTTGTTGTATCAGCAAATATATTTATAATCTGCTTTATCAGTTTAATTAAGTGAATATTCATTATTGATACATTCTGACCAATGTTCAACAAGGAAAACGTGTAGAACTATTAATCTAAAATGAACTCCAAGAACATTCATCTTAAAGATCTGTGAAGACTATTTTTCTGTTAACCACTACACTAAATGTATACCCTACCTGTCAAAACTCTAACTCCACTGTGTACCTGGGCTGCAGCTGCAAGAGCACTGTCTGTATGCTGTGTGTACTGTATCATCTCCACCCTGTGTACTGTGCTCTGGCCCGTTGTCGCTCTAAGATGTGAGGTAAATAATTAAATGGATCCATTAATAAATAAAGTGCAGTGGGGGAAGAGGAAGAGAAGGGAGAGATGGGAGAGACAGGTCACTCATCTTTACAATCAGTGTGCAGGGAGTGGCATGACTGCAGACACACCTCTCTCCATCTCTCTCTCTCTCCCTGTGCTCTCTTTCTCCCATGGAGGTGTATGGACGTAATAAGCATTAGCTGTACTGAACTGTGACTATAAGCTCAGAGCAGGATGTGGCATTTCAACACATCTCCTCTCTGATCCACTGGGGCTAGGGTACTTCCTGTAAAACAGGTGGAGGGAGGTAACGTGGAACTGTCCCACCACAAGTCCAACCAGGCCTGTAGGTTAAGCAGTCATCTGTAAAATCCAGCTGGGCGGTGTTATTCCTATATGTTAAAGGCTGCTATTTATTATAAAAAAAAGACTGGCCAAGGGAGCTGTAACTGGAAAGGCGAATATGAAGCTGTGGTTTTGGACCATGTTGAATTTTAAGAGGATTCATTATCAGCCATTACAAAGCTGCAGTAGCTTTCTAGAAATGTACACTAGGTGCCTGTTCTTTTTTTGTAAGTTCACCTTCCCTAAGAAGAGTTACACTGCTCCAGATCCAGCTTGTATTCCTACTTGATTTGGTCAAATCAGAAAATTTTGGGGCGAATCACCAAATACAGGGTGAATAAAAAAAAAACAAAAAAAAAAAACAACCCTCACATAACCAATAAGTATTTTTCTTTCTGTCACTACTAACTCTGCTTTTCCTCTCTCCAGTTCACCCCATTCTTGCGTTTGCTCTCTTGCTTTCCCCCTTGTTTTCTCTTTCTCTGGGCTTTCTTTTTTATTTTACAGCCTGATCTCTATTTAGATTTCCTCGTTTGGAGTTGCCACAACGCTCCCTGCTGCCAACATCTGTAAGTGGTTTGCAGGCAAGAGAGACACTATGGAAAAACATCAAAAAATAAAAAAGAGGAGAATGGCGCTCCACTACTTGGGTTAGATAGAAGAAAAGCTGTGAATTGAACGAGGATCAGAGGCAGGCCGAGCCCTGACTAGAAATATGAAGTTACGGATCATGTCTGAATCAGGAAAAGACGTATGTATGTTTTAGCATAAGCCTTACTGTACCTGAACATGCTGCACTGCAGCTCAGATGGCTGGGAGTTTCTGAGACCCCACAGTTTGGGGTTTACTGTGGATTGACCTCAATCACGTGTCAGGTTTTAGGCAGATTGGACTAAAGCTGCAGTACTTTTAAAGAGATTATGTTATTGTAGGCGATTAGGGGAAGTAGATACATTGAAGGGAGCTAATGAGGGGTTTCTCCCCTCCCCAGCTGCCAGCCTAATTCAGTGCTCACTGTCCTGTTGATAATACACACTACAATGGTATTACTGTGGCATTAGAGGCTTTGCAGTGTTGTGGCACTGAGAGCTACTTTGTTGACAGTGAAGCTAGGAAGGCTGTGTACTGCATGCTATTTTGTGTGAGCATGTGGCTGCTCTTTATATGGGTGGAAGAGAGAGAGAGGAGAGTTTGTGTGTACAGTAGGGTCTCATTAGGTAATGAGGATGATTACGCTGCATTAGGTGGTGGAGAAGAGAGGCAACAGCCACAGGGTGGGAGGAGAGAAGGGAACATGTGTCTGTGATTTGCGGCATAAGCACATACCATTTAATTGACACAAGCTCTCCATGTCTTCTGATTGGTGCATAGTTGTCCTCTGCATGTCTGCTTGGCCCTCTCTGTCCTTGACTCAGAGGGCAGAGAGACAGATGTGGTGTGAAAGGGAGTAGGGGAACACAGCGAGTGTGGAAAGGTACTGCAGCTGAAAGTCGGCTGCAGTGAGAGGTAGAGGGTGGAATATTGGACGCGTGTAAAAGTGTTTTGTAGGTCAGTCCGTCGCAGCCGTGAAAGATGGAAAGGTTTTGTCTGGGAGTTCCCGTGACAGATTGTTAAGTGATGCTATGTGACTCGTGGAGAAACTACCAGACTGTTACCTAACATCGAGGAGCATTTGGCTGGATGTGCAGGCTTCCCTTTGCATGTAGCTGCCCTTTCTATTCCCCTTCTATAAGTAGGCAGGTATTTTTACCTAGGATAATGTGCTGACCCAGTCTCAGGTAATTACACCCCTGTTGGGCTTTGGCACAGACATGTCAGGGCGGTGCTGAGTGCACCTTACACCCCAGCTACGGGTAAACCACACTTATCTCACTATTTACAAGCAAGCATAGAACCTTGCTCCACATGAGAGAGAGGGTGGGAGGAGGGCATACCTTGGCAAGGCCAGGAAACCTTTCTCCTGGCAGAGGCCCACTGACATCCCATCCACCCATCAAATGGGACACAAAACCGTATTCCACATTTATACGGAGCATGTAATCACAGTTTTTGTATACCATCTAACTGAGAGATTTGTGTGTGGTTACATTTTCTGGCATGAATTCAATCCAATAATCCCTAAGAGGGTTAGGCATGCTCTAATCACTTCTAACATAATAATGTTGAATGATCATGAATGATGCATATCTTTCTTAGAGGCAGTTTTAGAAGAAAACAATGCTTCTATTAACAAGTCTGGGTGTGGTGCCTCTGAATAAATTTAGGAGCACGATAGTGCCTTTTTTTCTTTTTTCTTACCACCTTTGTTAATAAGTGTGAAGTGTAAAGGTATTTAAGGTTCAACTTGGCCCAAAGAATAGAAGAAAATAAAGAAATTAGGGCCAAAGACAAAGAAATGTTGAACAGACTGAATACAGTGCAGATTATATATTAGTTTAGTCAAACACACACCACAACAAATGGCAAGTCAACAGGTTGCAACTTGCTCGCCTGCTATGTAAGAGTTGACAGATAGAGTTATAGAAATTAAATTAAAAAAAAAACTTTACAAGGTTCAGCTATTGCCTTTATGAGTTTTAGTCCACATTTCTCAAAGGACAGAAACAGAAAGGACTGTTAGGCTTAGAAGGATCAGATGTAACGTTTGAGCCTGTGCTCTACTTTAGTTTAAAATATTAAGTGTGTTTTTCCATCTTCAGAAAAAGAGCATTTTACTATGAATCATTCTGTGATTCCCACTGACTATTATAATGATTATTTTAGGGCCAAAACCATGACTGTGAAGACAAGACGCACCAGCTCAGCACAAAGTTTGTGTTTCATTGATTACAACCATGCCCGTCCTGTCTGTGAGGTTGTTTTGAAGATAATATAAGTCTCATTTCAGCCTCTATCCCATCTACAGTCTTATGCCCTGAGAAGAAAACTCTGCATTAAAGCTGCTGAACATGTGTTTTTCAGACTTAGTCTGTGAGCAGAGCAGGAAATCTTTAGAACCAGTTGTCTTTACAAGAGACTTTCAACAGTATCTATATATCTTCTCTCCCATTAAACGCATGTTCTATGGAAACTATGTGCTGCGTGTTGCTAGGCAAAGCAAAGGCTAAGGGAAATGGCTGTGGTCAGACCATAGTCCTTGAAACTAAAGGGGAAAGCAAAGCAAGGAGAAAAAGACAGAGAGAAAAGTAAAGCACTTTCTGAATTTGAATCATTTACCTATGAATGTGTGCACACAAACTGTATCTGCACACACACATAGAAAGATACGCGCTCGCACTGTTCCAGCTGAGGTGCTGTGTGTAATAATACGCTGATGGGAATGTGCCACTGCACGTTAATTCTCCCTTCACGCTTGCGTTGAGGAACACAGAGCCTCTAATTGATGCTAAACAAACTGCTGACCCAGACTCAGGATGAAGGTCTGTCACTGAAGCACAGAGAAACACACACTCCTACACAAACTATAAAGTGTATACAGTGTGCACCCAAATTCCCAAAAAGTTAACATGTACAAATCCAATGGAACAAATTTAAACTGTCACACAATTTTTTTGTGTGTTGTATAAGAGGCTTATCGGTTCAAAACTTGAAAGTCAACCACCACATGAACACAAATGAGATGCTAGGTGGAAAACTGCAATGTCCTTGGACTTTTGGAGGCACACCCTGGAGCGTGTCTGTGCATCCCTGCTTTAGGAGAACCTACAAGAGGGTTGGCTGGTGGGCCTGAGAAGGTAAACTCCCAGCTCATCTTTGTGACCCACAAACAACTATACATGCATACACACACACACACAACGGCTCCTAAAGGAAGCTCCAGGGAGGCACAACGATGCCTTTGTGCGGGCCACATTTCCCATGTCTCCCTGCTCCAGCACACAGATAGATCATCTCAGTATAGCCCTCTGTATGAAGGGCAAGTGCATGCACGCCGCAGAATGAGACAGAGGGAGGGAGAAAGAGAGTGAAAGAGTGAGGAAGAAGTTACAACCCAAAACACTTCTTTCTTTTCTCTTTTTACACTTCACCCTTGTCTCTTGTCTCCCATACCCCCCACCCCCTCCTCCCCCGTGCCCTCCCCCTTTTCTCTCCCTCTCTCCGCAGAGGAATCCACTCACTCCTCTGGGATTGGAGCTCTTTGAAGGTGATCCAGAACTGTACTGCTTGCTGCCTCTGCTCTCCTCCCTCCCTGCCCTACCTCCCTCCCACAACTCCCACCCTCCACCCTCTGCTCCAACCCCTCAGCCCTCAGGGGGCCTGGATCCCGCTCAACCGAGAGCAGCCATGCTCCAAATCCAGGCCCGGGCTTAGCACTCCTGCCGCAGGCCTTGCTGGCTGTCCCACTGCACCACAGAGAGACAGAGAGGTGGGAGGCCTGGGAAGAGAAAACTAAAAGGGGGGGGGGGGTTTCAGAGGAAGAAACGCAGGAGGTGTGTTTGGTCACGTTCACATTTGGCACTTTGGAGAGAGATTAAGAAAGAGATGCTACAAAGAAGCTTCTATAAATGCTCCCTCCTCTGCAAATATCTCTCCCTCTTCCTTCACTCCCTCTCATAAATGTTTATTTTTCCTTTTCATTTCATCCTTACTCTCCCTCTCTTTTTCCATCCGACTTCCCCTCTCTTCTCTTCCCTCCATCCCAAGGGCAAGCTCTTCACAGACTCGTCAGACTGGTTTCTTTGGCACACCTCACGCACACACACGAACACACACAAGGATGCCAACATACACTCTACACACATTCCTCTTCATTTTAACACAGGGTCCTTCACTCATTGCCTCCGAGTTGAGCAGGAAAAGACAGAGAATGACAAACAGACAGAGGAAGAAGGAAAAAAGTGGCAGATATAAAGAGAGGGAGTGAACTGGAGGGATGTGCATTCCTTTGGCTCGCCTGGCTCGAGAGCGCAGGAGACGTGTTGCTGGCTGTTCGGTTTATTATCCCCAAGCCATATGGGTTGGCAAGCTTTTGGGGTGTGGTGGGATACATTTGCGTGTGTGTGTGTGTGCAGGCTAAGGCAGTGAGTGTGATTATACTTACTTTTATCACCTGCAGTATCTGTGTGTGTTCTAGGCCACAATAACCTGAGGAACCACACTCCCAGATTATTGCTTTCAATAAAACATAAAGGGCTTCCAGGACATCTTGGCCAAAATGACTGCACATACCACACATTTATGTACATGCTCACACAAAAGCAAATTTACACAAGCTGATTATCTCAGCTATTTGTGGCACAAATGATTTAACTGCAACTTAATCCTAATCACACAACAGTGGGGAGGTTTAATGCTGCTCTATTTGAGAATCAAGGTTTATTGCAATTTATTTTCATAGTTGCGGCTGTCATTTACATTAGTTGTAATAACACTGTACTCACAAAAGTTATTACTGAGTTCTAGGAACAAAGCAGCATCATCACAACAAAGACCATGTAGCTACTGTATATAATGCCTCCTTCACAGAGGGTTGTGAATATGTTGACAGGGGTCTTTCTACCACAGGACGACATGTATGTCTGTTATTCCCCCCACTGGCATTGTTTGACTGCAATTTTTCTGTAGCCATGTTAATATATTTCTGCACGTTTACAAATTATAGTGAGTTTCACCTCACTATTTCTCTGCTTGGTAACTATTTTGGTTCAATCTCTTGCCTTTAGCCTGCCACTGACGGCTTACTCCTTTTTTATTAGTCCTTACAATACACTTATCAGATGTCATAAACGCTGCTGAAAATGACTACTGTATTGTTTTAGAGAAAATCCTAATGATCACAAATACAATGTTACTTTTCAACAGGACATCATGGGTGATTCTTGGTGAAAACTATTGCTTAGTAGTAACACTACAGTTTGGCATGTTGTGACCCCTTGTGATGCCACCATGGTCATGTGGTACTCATTGGGTGAAGTCTTTGAGGCTAAGGTTGCTAACAACTACACAAAGGCCAATGTTTTGCCTTTTCTCAGACAGGGCAGATGTACAAATACCAAATACCCAAAACAAAAACAAATCAATCATCTCTAACATATTATTTACAGCTGCTTGTTGTACATGTTAGAATATCAGAAACTGAAACAGCAGCTTCCTGTTTACACAGAATAACTCAAATGAAATTGCATTTGCCAAAAGGAGGTTTGATAACATAAAAATCCCTAAAAAGGATTATTTTGGCTACCAAAATCTCCAAAGCAACATAAATAACACTCAGTCTTTATAACCCATTGATATCCTTTATTCAATCAGCCAATCAGCAGCTCCATAAGCACTTTCAATTTCTGCTTTTCTCCGTTATTCCTTCCACTTTGCCGAAATTCTTCTGACTCTGTTACTTTTATCTTAATCACCTTTTATTGGTTTCTTCCTGTTTCACCCCTTCAACATCACTGGGGTCGCGGGCAGTGTGTGTGTGTGAGCCAGAGTGGGAGTGCTGGTAAAAGTGTGTGTCTTTTGTAAATGTGTGTGTGTGTGTTTGAGGAAGGCGCAAGCTATCTATAGCCTGTGTATCCCTGGGGATTTGAGTCTTAAACTCCATATTCATGACACATCACTGTGGGGATTAGAAGGGCATCATCAGATAGAGGGGCTTACGTCAGCGGACACACACACCCTCACACACAGAAAATAATAGAGACACACTCTCAGCATCAGTCTCCCCCTGGAAAGCACAGAATATACACTTTCCAGGAAGTTCTTGACTTACTTCTGTATGAAGTGCCTTTCTTTTGTGCTACTTTTGTAAACTACTAACATAGAGGACTCCTCTCTGTGTATGATTGCTTTGCATCACTAACCTAAATAGTTCAGTGTTAATGTGAGCAGTGATTATTTGCCTATCACTGCCATTTCAAATACTTTGAGTTGGACCAGGGAGTGCAAATTGTTGAAAATGAGAACAAACAAAATGTGTGAGATGAAGGTGGAGGTGGGGCTGAGCAGGGAGTTGATTAAGGCCAAACCACGTGGAAGCTGAACTGTGGGGGAGGTAGGAGAGGGAGGGGGTGTTAGTGCAGGCAGCGTGAATCTGCGTTGTGATTGTTTGTTCATGCCTGGGTGTGCATCCATGTGTGTGTGCATGTGTGTTCTTATCTCCTCTGGTCCACAGCAGCAGGAGCATCAGAGGAAGCATGGCCTTTCCTTCCTGTGCCTTTCACACTGTCACAACACACACGAGCCATAAAACTCTGTGGCTCTGTCCAACATATAGGGAGAAAGAGGGTGAGAAAAAGAGAGACAGACGGGTTAGCTAGTGAGTGCAGAACATGTGTGTGTGATTTGTGGCATGCAGCACATACCATTTAATTGACACAATCGCCTTCTTCTGTTTGGCGCAGAGTTGTTTTCTACTGAGGGGAAACAGGGAGCAATTGAGGGCAAGATTCAAGAAACAGCTGAGGTGAATGAGGAAGAAAAGTGGCCTTGCAGCAGTAGAGGGTACTGGGACAATGGATGTTCAGTATGGGCTGGTTCCCTCCACGGGGGAGCTGAGAAAGGACACCTCTCTACCCTATATTCTGCACCTGGAACTTAGATCTGGCAGGCAGCCATTCACCCGCTTCCCTATTTCACTCTGTGCTGCTGCCGAACCACTCCTCCACAACACCTAAGCGATCGCTCTCAGTAACAGAGTTGTCAGTTGCACTATCACTCACAGACTGGGATTCACAGGAAAACACGGGAGGCCTACCATGAAATCAAACAGAGAAATCTACTTTATGTCTGACTTTGATCTTGTGTAAATCATCATTTTAAGGAAAAGATCCTCACATGATATACAATCTCCCCATGATTAAAGCATTATTTAGACAAACTGATGGGAGAGAGCCATGCATAATATTTGCCAAAGCACAGGACTGGAAGTTGTAGTGAGCCTCCATGTCCCTCCACCTTGACCTCATGTTCCCTTTGCTTGTTGATTTTAAACAGAATCCTGCATATGTCCTCAGTAGTCTGCTGATTTGCTTTTTTCTTGTGCATGGAAATATCTTGTAATCCTTATTTTCACCATACTACAGGTGACATGTAAATGTTAGTGTCACAGCCTCTGAGGAGCATTTCTGCTAATTTGATCCATTGTAAATGCATTCTGTTTCCTATGATATATACCTGTGATGGCATCACTCAAAACAGCTGCTCTATTAATTATGCATTATAATAGAATAGAAATACTTTATTCATTAAGACAATATCATCAAAAAGGAACAAATGTATATCCATATGAACTGTAAACTGTAAACTGAATTATTTTAATGTTAAGTTTAATATTTTAACCAAACAGCAACCTCTGAGGATGTGTCAACAACTGCAGTTCCCATCACAGCCTCTGGGGGACTGGATCCAAAGACAAGTCAATCTCTATATACTGCTATATTAACAAACCTAACATTACCAGAGATATAAACATTACCTGTTAAAAGAGTGGATTTGGTCTGTATTGAAAGTTCCTTTAGACATGAAATTTCACATAAATAAGGTAGTGACTTACGTAGAGAAGTTTGAAGCAAGGCGTCTGGACTTGTAGAGTTTTCTAGAAGACGTTTCGCTGCTCATCCAAGCAGCTTCATCAGTTCTAACTGTTTGGTGGGGAAACATGGTTTATATGTGGTTACAGACCTCAGTGGGTGGGTCTGGGTAAAACTTAAAAAACTTACAAACAATAGCACTAAATGTTTCCATACTTACCTGTGATGTTCTGGCTGACTGGGCCAGGTGTGTCTAACGACTGGCTAACGACTATGAAACTGCCGGAGGGGGACTGATTGACAGCCCTTTGTTCTTACTGTGAGTATGTGCAAACTTCCTGGGAATGGATGGAATCACTGCATTGTATGTGGTAGAAAGATGATGTCTGAGGCCACCACCTCTGTTAAGGGAAGGTTTTTCCAGCTTAACATAGATGGCTTCCTTGACTCCTCTTTCATACCAGCTTTCCTCCCTGTCTAAAATGTGAACGTTGTTGTCCTCAAAGGAGTGTCCTTTGTCTTCTATTATGCTTCTATCATGGCAAAACCAGTCACAAGTAGCCATACAAGATTGCTCTTTGTGATGCATATTCTAAAATGTTGAAGCCTGACCAATAAGAAGAAAAAGAACACACAACATACTTGTCTTAACACGTCCATTATCATGTAGGAACACTCAAAAAAATCCATATATTATCCATATATATACATGTTTTACTTCTCATATGAAACAGTGGGGAAAGGGGGAAAAATATGTACTGCACACAGACAGTGTTGTGCTGCAAACACGCTCCTTCTCCATAGAGTACTGAGGTGGGAATGGTGCCAAACCAACACTTCATTTCAATTTCAAATCCGAGGCCTGACTTTGACCTTTCAGCACAAAACTAGTTATAGACTCACTCCCAGCTCCTTCCTCTCTCTTCCTGCCTGTTATGTTGCTTGTCAACACACACTCCCTGCCTTCATCTTGTCCACAATTTTAATCCGTGCTTTCCTTTTCACTTCTGCATCTGCTTATCCTCCCTCACCACATCTTCTGACGACTTCTCGTCGTGTCTCCTCATGAGTACCCTAAGTGACTTATACAGCTCATCCTTGGTTGCTTCCTGTTTCCTGTGGCTTTTGAGCGGTGCTTCCTGTCTCCTGAGGAATGTCACCTTTCATCATTATGGGACATTGACACATCTGTCGCTGAAAAATGTGCGAGAATTTCTCTCTGCTGTTAAACTGTCAACAGTACTGATTGTGTGAAAAAGAGGAAGAATAGAGGTAGGAGGGAAAGTGAGAGAAGTGAGAAAAAAGGGTGTGGATAGAGGAACGAGCAACCAGTAAGGGCATGCTTTAGAAATATATATTGAGCCAAAGTCAAATCTTTTCAAAATAAATACCATAAATGATGCCAAAGTTCTGCACAGGTATTCCGATTAGGAAAAAAAAAATCAGGAATACTATGTAGTTGTAGTTGTGATAGCGACATAACCATAATGATATCAGTACAGAATGACTTCTAATCATTTCTCACTTCATATTCCAAAAGTTTTCTGATCACCAAATGGCAGTTACACAACAGCAATTACGGGGAGGGAGAGTGTTTCTCTAAGCCAGAGGAAGGGCGTGAGTGTAAAATAACACTAAAAACTACACCAAAGGAAGAAACCAGAAGGAGAAAAGAGTGGGAGATGGAGAGGGGGTACCCAGGCGGGTGTTCCAGAAACCTGTCAAGGTATTTCCTTCTGCAAACATCAAATTTGTGGCACTGCAACACACACACACACACTCTTAAAATCGAAAATATTATGCTAAAAATACACAGTAGTGGTCAACTCTGATTTAATGCATTCTTTGATTGCGTAGGTCTCGGGCCAACTCCCAATTTCCACGGCAGCGTCTGTTGGTCCGCAGCTGCATGAACATACAGGCACACACACCAACTTAATGAGCCATTCAATACCCCACCAAGCTCCAGACTTTGTGAGCCTCCTCAGCCAGTGTCCAAGTCCCTTGGTATCTCATGCCTTTCACACCCCCCACTCTGCATACACATTGGTCAATGTCTCGTCACACTTTATTCTACCGTGTATATTCCTGCGTGCACTCACATAAATATGTACACATCTACATACACACACAGACACACACTATGTCCCACTGCTCTCCTTTTAACACCAGCTGTAGTCCGCCCAGTGTGTTTACATAGTCTGCTGAACCACAGAGAGAGAGAGAGAGAGAGAGAGAGAGAGAGAGATGGACAGACTATGGCTGTTTGTCTGAAGGGGTTTTCCTGTTCTCACAGGAAGTGGTAAAAAAAAAAAAAGATGAGGAAACCAGGCGCAGAGAAAATAAATGAAACAACAATGTAAATTATGGGAGAATGAGGAGAAGGAGACACACAGTAGCATATAAAGGTCATGGATGCTTATGGAAACATCTGTCACATTGTTAAGATAAGCTGCAAGACAGGACTGGAATCATGATCTGGAACACAAACTCCCCCGCACATTAGGTTGTTATGCAAACCTGCCCTGTATCATAACAGATATGTTGCCACCTGTGATTGTTGAATCACAGAGTGGACCTTCAAGTGGATTGTGGTCTTGGTGAAGTATACATTTTCAACCTTTCTTACAATTATTTTAAAATCAACCTAATGCACTGCTTAAATTAATGTAAAAGACTTCCCTACTGCATGTGTTTCCCTGGTACAGAACCATGTTGTTTTGCCATTTTCTGTCTGTCTGTCTGTCTGTCTATTCTGGCTCAGTCTGGTGGCCTCAACCAATCTGACTTAAGCCTGTAGGGTTCTAAGCAGAGGCGCTAAACCCTAAAACCTTAACCTACTCTCTGGTGAGCAGAAATTTGGACATGTGAAGCCATCTGCAAGGTCCAGAGTGGGAGTCTGGTGCAGTGACTGCCAAGCAGCAGGTAGGAGAGAGGGTGTTTGGGCGTTTTGGGCTTCAGCAAAAACAAGAGGCACCTCATTGATACAGATAAATTTAATTTGTTGAAGGAGGCAAAAACACAAAAAGTGGTCCATAAATATGTTCCATAATGTATAGAAATGTATAGAAATGTATAGAAATGTAACTTCTGTGTGTCTGATGTCAGCTGTATTAGTAGTAGTTCAGGTCACAGTTAAAGCACCGACTGTGTGACAGAGCCATGGTCAGTTACAGTCCAAGTGAAAGGCTGGTTCTGTGTGGGCATAGATTGCTTACGGGTTTGCAACAAGCCTCTTCAACCCTTCCCCTTCTCTCTGCCTCAGCTGTCCACCTTTTACTGGAAGGCACTCCTCCTCTCATGCAGTACATCCTCCCTTCTCCAAAAGCCCCTGCTGCATTCCTTCATCTGCAACTACTCCACATTCTCCACTCTGTCTGCTCCTGCGTTCTGTATGTATGTATAGCAAAGTGAAGGGCCTCTCAGCAGCTTGTTTGACCTGTGATAAGGACTGAGGGGAGGCAAATATTGTCGCTCAGTGAAGCCAAGCACACGTTGTTCTGTCCTGAACTTGCTGCATGTGAAAAGTGCAAATGCATACACGCACAGGACACGCACGAAAGAATCAGGGAAAGTCAGTGAGAGTGAGAGGCATCAAGAGAAAACGTGAGCAAGAGAGAGATGCGACATATAATTGTGCTCTAATGAAACATAAACAGTGCAGTCTGAGGGAGTGTGTCTGGGCAGGGCCCCCAGCTGGCCTAAGGGCTCTGCTCTCCTAGGCTCTTAATTATGACTGAGCAGGTCAGTCACGCCTCCTCTAACCTGTCACCAAATACTCTTAAGCATTGTAAATATCGTGTGCTTGTTTGTGTGTTTGCACGTCTCCCTGCAAGTCTGTGTGTTTATGTGCGCTGTGTGCGTCAGAGAAAAGTATAGAGAATGTCCATTTTGCGGGAACCAGCACCTCCAACTGTTTTCATTCCACTCCGTACAATGACAAACCCTAATTGCAGATGCCCACCTGTTTGTTGACGCCCAGCAGTGGTCACATTCACTTGGAGCACCAACTCTTTTTATAACCACATACTTTCCTTTCTTCTCAGTCCTGGAAGGAAAAGCGCAGCTGTCACAGACCTCTGTTTCAGGGGTCACACTTGTCTCACTGAAGACTGACAGCTCTTGTTTTTCTAGAATGTTGTCTATACACTGAGACCTCCCACTCTCACATAAGACCTGTGTAATAATCCAAACAATTTAGGAATACAATTTGATTTTGGTCTGTAACCTGCAGTTGTTTATTCGAAGCAGGTGTGCATGTGTGGGAACGTCACTTGCGGCCAGGCTAGGTTTAGCTAACAGACGGGTATTCCCAGCCAAACAGTCTGGCCGCAAAACCCAGACTAACTAACCTCAGTGTCTGGGTGGCTGGTCTGAACCTCGCCGTCAAAGTCCTAATCAGCCAGCACATTACACACTGTTATGGTTACAGCGAGGGAGGGAGAGGGTGAGAGCAAGAGAGGGAGAGAGAGAGATCAGATAAAAGGAAACCATTTCAGTCTCTTTCACACAGTTACTCATGTCAGGCTAATAAAACAGCAGAAAAAGAAAAGGGAAAAGACACCTGTCCGCTTCTGTGTCTTCACTTTCTCACACTCCTTTTCTCTCGCTCTATTTCTGTTGTCCGTTTTCCCTGTGGGCAGACAGGTGAGAGGAGTAGAAGGCCTAACCAGGAAGCCCCGACCTTTCACCTCTCACCTCTAACTTGGATCGCCAGTTGATCTGCTACGGGTAGCCAAATGAGTTGACCTGACCTCAACACTGGCCTAGGGTCATCACCAGTTGTTATGTAATTGCAGAACACAACAAGCCTGGAAAAAAAGATAAAGAGGGGAATGCAAAACAAACACACCTTTCTGATAAAAGTACATTTACATTCATATATAAATACATAAAAAATAGACTACTGCATGTAACTGATACATGTGTTTTTTAACACTGAAATACTTAGTTTGCTTATTGGTTCCTAATCTATGAGTTAGGTCCTCTTGGAGTCATTGGGATAACAAAATTGGTTTAAAAAAGGTTAAAATAATAATGGGTGTGGGAAGAAAAAACAAAGACTTTAATTTAAAGGCTGTTTCATGAATGCACCATAGGCCTGAATTTTGTATGCAAGAACACAAATGTCAATCTCCCCAATGTTAAAAGCACTCTTCAGGAAAATTATGAATGATGTCACAGAGGATTTTCCCATTTACATTTATAGTATAAGTAGTTTTTAGAATTAAAAAGTATATAAGCAGAAAGAAGCATGTTGAAGCAGAATACTTCAGTAAATATACTTATACACTTTGCACTACTTGGGGTGAGGAGAGTTAAATAAGCTTCTGTAACTCATGAGCTGAAAAAAGTGTGCAAAAAGCCTCCTCTACATCTCTAATTGCATGTTTTCCCCCCACATACCTGTAATTACACTCGGCCTACCACTCATCTCTCTCTCTGAGGCAACAGTCGTGCTAAACCATAATGAAGCCTGGCTCTAATGATTTACAACTGCTTAGCATTAACACATACAGCAACAGCTTCAGACATTACCAGCGACAGCTAAATTATGCCTTTATCAAACCTATTCAAATTATATGAGATTAAGAAAAACGTATATTCAAGTCGTGCGATGCTCCCCACTTATATGTGTCTCAATATTTGAAATTCTGTAGAAGAGATGAACAATATAAGGCAACGGAGTTCTGCCAGCACAGGTTAAACTGAAAAGGCCCACTTTGAGTTCTCTTTACCTCAGATCGACAAACCCGTAATGGAAAAGTGTTTGTCCTTTGATTTATTTACATTTGTCCTGACTGACTGACTGCATGTGCCTCCCAAGGACAGAACTTTCAGGAGAGAAAGTGTGCATATGTGGACTCATTTGCATAAGTAGGCCATTGGTTCCTAATGGAGGCGTTTTGTTCAGGCGTTAACAAGGTGTCTCGCTGGGGCTCTCGTTCATTCGTTCCTTCCTGTCGGCCGCTGACTCTGACGTCCAGGCAATCAGCGCTGCATTTGGGCTCTCTCTTTGTGTGATTTACGAGCTCCCAGATTCATTTAAAAGCCATTGTTCTCCTCTGACGGATACCGTGGCCCCCTCCGCTTCCACACTCTCGCTTAGGGACCGCACACACACACGCACACACACTTTTACACAGCCGCCGCTTACTTTATCTCTCACTCACTCACCCACTTGCTCAATCACTCAACACATACACACACAGTGCCCATCTATCATGAAGCGATGCAGGAGGAGATTGTTATCCCGGTAACCGTATTAACCCACAGATCTCCAGCACCGGCTGATCCAGCAGTGTATTAAAAGGCACACACAAGACGGAGGGAAGAAGAAGAAGAAGAAGAAGAAGGAGAGGAGAGGAGAAGAGAAGAGAAGAGAAGAGAAGAGAAGAGAAGAGAAGAGAAGAGAAGAGAAGAGAAGAGAAGAGAAGAGAAGAGAAGAGAAGAGAAGAGAAGAGAAGAGAAGAGAAGAGAAGAGAAGAGAATTAAGAATATATTCTCATTCATATTTTCACTCATATCTGTCACCCGCTGCCTTTGTTCACAAAGTAAAGAAGATGGAAAGATGGCAAAATGTCTCCAGCCTCTTTTCCTCTGTTGTGTTGCTGCATGAGATTGTCTGTCAGCGAGGCGTCTGTAAATGCATCAGGACACACCTGTGCTTGATTAAGTGTATTTAGACTGCAGATGGAAGGAGGGGTGGGGGGGCAATTTAGAGAGCAGAGGTTTTATGAGAGTAATCATCTCCAATAAGACCTGCTTGGGAATCTGAAGCCCCAACCCTGCACACACACAGTGCCTAATGTTCACCACACACACAAACAAAAACACACACACACACACACCCGCACACAGAGATCCTTTATGCCTCTCCGTTCACTCTGAGGTTTAGTAAAAGCCAACTACATTTTAATCTCATTCCATGTAAGTGGACAACTTGTATTTAATTCTCTGAGATGAGGACAAGTTGGCCTCCCACAAAGCAGGCAGTATTGAGTTACAGCCTCTGCTCTGTGTTTGTGTGGGAGATTAACTTCTCTCTACGACTTCATATTTTCATTTGGGCCTGACTGTAGCCAGAGGGAGGCTGCTGAAGAGAAAAAGTTCAGAGAGGGGGAGGGAACCAGCGTGGAAAAGACATAATGTTGTTACATCATTTACTGATATTAACCCATACACACACATCAAGTAGAAGTAGACCGCATCATTACAAACAGTAGCCTGGTTTACAACTAAAGAAATTAAATCTTTTGAAAGTTTGCAAAAAAAATAGAAAAACAGAAATGTGTATTAGGTGCTTTTCCAGCAGGGGGCTGGTGCAGATAAACTGTGCTAGTTTCCTTGGGAGACGGTGATGTAAGTAACATAACATAACATAGCAGTAATAAAAAGTATTCATCATCTAACTTTACCTTTCTTTGCCTCTAATACGTAAATGAATGTTCACTACGGCAGAACTTATTAGCCACATGTGTTTCCATCTCACATTTTGCACATTGTTTTTTTTTCCATAGGTCAAAATCCAAGTGTCAACTTAATTTTGCCGTTTCAGCCTCACTTTTCAACTTTTCTGATGTGAATCACAAGGTGATGGAATCCCAGCTGCTTGTCATCCCCTCTTTGCCTGCCCACACTGCTTCCTGTGCACCTCAAGTAATATCTATCAAATCAAGGGTATAAAAGCCAAACAATACCTAGAAAACTGTCTTCCTTTTAGTATGTCTGCAATATGGAGTTTTTCTGAGTGTCAGAAATTGCTTAGCATCAGTGATGGAAGGAGCCAAATCACATCAAGAATATAGACTTAAACAACCAAAATGAGTTGGAGAATCTGATATCAGCAAAAATCAAATATTTTGCTGTACTGTAGATAATGTGGAAGAAACCAAAGTGCTCAAAAAGGGCTACTGTTATTGCTTCATGCCTCTTTCTATCCTTACTTTCTATGGGCATGTGATTAAAGTTAAAAGCTACAAAACTTGAGCGACTAAAAAAAGTTGAAGACAGCTTAACTTTATGCAAATTAGCTATGATGTGTTTCGGCTGTAAAATACAGACAACCTGTCGGAAAATGTGCTTGTGTGGATCTCGGGAAACATACTTAAAAACTTTGGTTGCTACTGTACTTTATTTACTTTCATAATGACATGCGAGAAGTTGATCACTGCCATTGCTGGGCACCCGGCGTTGTATGATCGTACTCTTAGAGATTGTCACAAAAAGGCTCTGGCCTGGGACGAGGTGTCACAGGTTGTTGGTTGGCTTGCTGATTTTATGAAATGTGTGAGAATATTGTAAAGTGGGAGACACACGATACTTGCCTGCTAATCGAGCTTCTAGCATGCTAGTCTTCCTTGCTAATTTTTTTTTTTACTTGCTACTTTTACTAACTAGATCCCGCAAAATAAACAGAGCCTGACCTAAAAGTGAGTACACGGGCACCTGTTCTCTTGATACCAAGTGACAGCTGTGTTTTTTTTTGTCTGTTTAACAGTTAAGGTTCCACAAAAGTGGAAGCAAAGGCCTAGCATGCGGCTGTCAAGCTGTTTGTAGTAAAAGCATACGGCTCCTTTAAATAGAAAAGCAAAATCAAACATGTCAATTCCTCACGCCATGAGCGATTTGAGTGATTTTACAGATTTTGGAATTTCCTAACATTGAAAATTTGGTGAATTTCTGCTTACTCTTAGCACTGTTGAACTTTCATGAATAGTGCAAAATATGTTTTGCACAGTAAAAAGCAGTTGCGTGTGACTCTACTAGCTGTAACAGCGTATGTCAGCTAAAGTGTGTCGGGAAGACTGCCGACAAAGATCCCGTAAGCACAGGCCATCGTGGCGCTGGTTTTAGGGTAAGTGGGATGTTGACAGGTTTTTGGACAGCTCGCACTCTGCTCTGACAGGCCAAGAGTTATTATCCAACCTGAGAAAGCCCAGTGGCACTGTTCAAACCCTCAAACATGCTCAGTTTCAAGTGTGTCTGTGCGAGTGTGAGTGTGTGTTTAAAGGAAGGCTGAGAAGGGCAGAGAGTCATCCAGTAGATTTACTGTGTCAGTAAGCAGCTGTGTTTGTCAGTGCTGGCCCGAGGCTTTTCAATGTCATCCAGTCGGTGTGATTATACACCGCTCCTCTTCCCTCATCCTCCCTTTTCCTTTAATGCCCTCAGCAACCCAGGGTTGTGTTACCTGGCGCAGAGTATTTAACTATGCACAATATTTATGTTCTTTGACACCCATCCATGAGACACACTCTGGCAAGAAGTAATGCTAATTCATGTGATTCTTAAAAAGACCTCATGTGTTGACCTGAGAAACATATAAGCCATGCTCCATTAGGAGTGTCTGTGATGTCTGAAAGGCCTCAGATGGGTTTTCAGCCAGAGCACTTGCAGGTAGTTCTCACTGCAGGTGTTTAGCCTTGGTTTGGTTTTGAAAGGATTACAGGGTGGAGGAGCTCTGGTAAGTACAGTTTTCTCTTTGTGTCTGGCTGTGTGTGTCTGAGGAAGTGAGAGCGGCAGCATTCGATTGTATGCATGCTTATGAGACTCTGTGGGTGTGTATGTGTTTGGGGTGGGATGGCATGATGGAATAAAATTGTGTTCCCACCTCATCTGTCACTCCTCACCTCGTATTATCTTAAACTGAAAATCCATCTCTCTCCCACCTGAATCACATTTCAGCTCCATCGTGTCCCCTCAAACTGCTTTTCTCACAGCTCACACTTACTTGTGAGCACGTAATACTTCTAGAACTATCACAGTAATGTCTGGTGGGAGTTATGATACTTTGACCTGTGAAATTTATTAGTAACTGTATCAAGTTGTTGTGTCTCTAAAAAAATGCACGTATCTGTGCAGGGCAGCTGTGGAGTGGGTTGCTGGGTTGTGAAAGCATAAAATGCAAGATTACTGTTCTTTTGCGATCCATTTGAGTCACTCTAATGAGGGCACAGGCTTCTGCATATCATGCAATTTAATTATGTGTATGAGAAAGATCTTAAACATTCACTGAGCACAGCAATAAGCCTCAATTTAAGTAAAATATGATGGAAAACACAACAAATCAATTGTTGAATGTGAAGAAACATGAAGTTACCCTGCGATTTGTAACCAGCTTATCAATGTAGTGTTTAAGCTGAGTAATAGAACTGGATCAGTGAGAGAGCATGACATGAGAAATCATCCACCAACCAACTTGCATGATTCACTGCTGGAAAAGTGATCTCAGCTTGCTGCAGGTTCAAGTCTCTAGTCATAACAAGGGCCAATGTGAAAGGCTCAAATCTGAGCCTGTTTACTCTGCATTACTTGACTACATCAGACTGCAGGAGAGTGGGGGGAGTTTCGAGACTGCTGCATCTTCAAAGAGACATACTTTAATGACAGAGTTTCGGATCCAGCCGTTCAGCAAGATGGGCTCAGCCTGTTTTCTGCCGACATCCGTATTCTGCTTCAACAGGGACTTAAGTAGCCTTCTTTTATCATAGCACATCACATCATGATATAAGTGGTTTCAGTGCAGGCTGTCCTTACTAGGAAAACATCACCAGGTCCATATTTCAGTCGTTAAAACAGAACCTGTACACAGCCACAGTCTGTGTTTTTTGGGGGCGGGGGTTCACACTTTGTAAAAGGTGTTTCATGTTATGAATATGTGGGTTATTTTAATAACTAACCCCAAGTTATGTGGAAAGTAATGTTTCTAGCTCCAGCCAAGATCAAAATTTAACTAAGAGCAAAAACTAAATTTAATAGCTGGTGAAACAAATGCCATGTTAATTTTCACTGTACAAAACCTGTTGAATTTTACACAGACTCATGAACAGCAAAATGTATTTAGCTGCAGGCCCTTATATTCATGGGCTGATGGAAACTGACCAAACAAACAAAAGGTGGCAACAAATATGATCTTACGTGTAAAGTAAAATTGTGCCTAATAAAAATGTGTTATCCCCCCATCCCAACCCCCCAGCACACCCACCTCTGGGCTCCCTTCCCCCAGGCTAATGGTTAAATAAACAGCCTGGTGTCTGCCCTGCTGTGGGAACAGTCACAGAATGTGTGTTGCCCTGCACACCTCTGCACTAATGCTGGTCAGAGTGTCATGGCCTGCAGGCTGCATGACTCCATTGTGGGCTGACAGACACCAACAGACAAAGAGAGACAGACAGTAAGGGAGAGGAGAGGGTGAGACAGATCTTTTACTCATCTTTGTGAATATCATTAACTGTTTCGTGCCCAGTTTCCTGCAGATGATCCGAGCATCTGACAACAACACATTGCACGGCGTCAGCACATCACCCCAGTTTTAAAGTCCCTCCACTGGCTCTCAATTTCTTTTAGAGTAGATTTTAAAATTTTAATGTTTGTTCTTGAAGCCCCGAACTACCTTGCTCCACCATATGTTTCAGAAATGCTGTCCACATCCACTTTTACTTTTCTACTTTTAAAAACTACAAACACAAAGTCAAATAGTTTAGCTCTAGTTTTCTGAGCATATTATTTCAGGGCAGTGACAAAGTTACAGTGGTGGGTGGAGCCTGTCGCTACTTGGCCTCACTCCCATGCAGATCCATAACATTGCAGGTCAGCGGGGCTATTCCCTGCTGTTGGTGTGCAGTGGAATTGCATATTATTACAGTGTGGCCAAGCTGAAGCGTGCTTTACTGAGCGATAGGGGATAGAGAGGGTTATAATAACCCTGCAGCATCCCTGCAATTACACCGAAGAGAGTTCTATTAGTTAGTGGACGATGTTTTAGAGTTTGGAATTTCCCCTGACCAGTAGGTATCACTGCTTTCTGTTACATACGTATACATCATTTGTGAGGTGATAAGCTGTTGGAGCGACAGAGAGAGGGAAACACAGAAAGAAAGCGAGAGAGAGACAGAGAGATAAGTAGGCCATGACTCTGAATGGTGGCAGTGTCATGTCTTTGATGTCGGTTTGTGTCCACATCCAACACGCCTGATTGGACAGCTACAAACAAACCGGCAGAAGCCCAGTTCAACACTTCACGCACGCAATGACAGAGAAAATCCTTAGAGGCACAAGCCGGTGCATTTCATAAATCATTGTGAGTTATGACTGAACAGATTGTGAAGTCATGTAAAGCGATGACCCTCATATCAAACCATCAGAAGTTACCAACACTTTTGGACCAGTTTAGCTCATTTCTAACTATTTAAATCACAGGACCCAAAGGAGCTTTAATTATTACTTTTTTTTACTGGATATAAATCAAATCTAATGTAATTTTACTGTATTTATTTATTCTCTAAACATTTAGCTTGAAGGCAGTCAAAGACACCCTGTGCCTCCTCAACACGTGCCCATACGTTACTTGCATAAGCTGTTACAGGGGGGAAAAAACAAACTGAGTGAAATTACCTCTTGAGACCACACGTTCAAATGTGTGCACACAAACACACACACATGACGCAGGCCTCTCCAGGCATGTTTACAAATGTGGCTCCCCAGTGACTGGGCTTACTGGGGTAAATAGACCTAAACAAAACAGCAGTCTGCAGGGATACTCCACAGAACACACAACTGCATCACCAACACGCACACACACATGGGAGGCACCATTTGCACTAATGCACTAACTGCCTTCAGTTTAGAAAACGCTCCAACAGGTCCAATCAAGAAGCCAAAAACTGCAGTACCACGATTGGCCACTTAAGGATCCAAAAGTTAGACGCCATGGTTTGCAACCTCCTGATACTTCTGACCGTATGGCATCACACACACTGAGTAATGCAATGTGTAATTCTGTCACTGACAAACTTAATAACAAAAGTCTTGAAATAAAACAGCAGCTCACTAGATTTGTTCCTTTATATTAATATGAGATGCAGAAGGATTTTTGTGTGATTGTGAGATCATAAATGATCTCTTTTTAACAGTGAGTTTGAACGTGGTAGAATTCAAACACATGGTCTATTCATTTTAAACAAAATTCCAG